>NC_092743.1:38920879-40253324 GCF_047496795.1 Chiloscyllium punctatum
CTTTCAAATATAAATCGAACTGTCTTTGAAATCTCACATAGAATCAGCCTCAACCACTCTCACACGTGGTGCATTCCAAATCCGAACAACTCTGAGTAAAGAAGTTTCTCCTGATCTCACTCCTAGCTCTCTTGCTGACAATCTTGTAATTGTAATTATGGCTCCTAGTTACTGACAGATCAACTCGTGGAAACAGAACATCATTCATTACCCTGTCAAAGTTATTCATGATTTTGAACAACTCAGTAAGATCATCTCTTCATCTTCTCTGTTCCAATGAGTATAAGTCCAATTTCTCTAATCTAAAATGCCTCATTCTTACTAAATCTCCTTTGAACTCTCTCCAGGGCTTTAATGAAGGTGCAAAGAACTGAACACAGTACTCCAAATGTGGTCTGACCAATGATTTGTAGAGTGTAGCATTATTTGCTTGCTTTTATACTCTATGCCTCCATTTATAAACTCAAGGATCCTTTAGCCTTCTTAACAGCTATTTCAACTTGCCTGATCATTTTCAGAGAAATATGCACGTGAATCCCAAGGTCCCTCTGCTCTTGCACTCTCCTTGAAGTTGTACCACTGAGCCTGTATTGTCTCTCCTCATTTCTTCCACCAAAATGATTTACCTCACATTTCTCTGCACTGAAATTCATCTGCCATATGTCTGCCCATTTGATCAACTTATCCACATCCCTTTGAAGTTGCTCAGTGTCATCCTCACAATTTAGTATTCTCCCTCGCTTAGTATCATCTGCAAATATAGATATTTTTGCTCTCAACATCCATCTCCAAACCATTTACATAAATCAGAAAAACAAGGTTCACAACACCAATCCCTGAGGAGCACCATTTTTAATTCATCTTCGATCTAACAAATAGCCATCTATACTTATTTTCAGTTTACAATCTTGCCAAAGAACTCAATTAAATTTGTTCGACATGATCTGCCCTTAACAAGGCCAAGCTGCCTGTCTAGTATTAACTTATTTTTAGGTGCAAATTTACCTTATTCCATATTATAGCCTCCATCTCTTTTCCCACTGTTGATGGCAAGGTGAGAGATCTGTAGTTTCCTGGGTTATTCTTTGCCCCCTTCTTTAACAATAGTTTCACATTTGCAATCCTCCACTCAATGGGACCAACCACTGTTCAGAGGGACCTGAAAACTTTCTGTCAATGACTCTGCAATTTGCTCCCTAACCTCTTTCAGCAATCTAAGATGGATCCCATTCAGGCCTGGTGACTCCCCTACTTGGAGCACAGCCAGCCTCTATAAGCACCTTTTCTTTCTTATCACTATACTGCTTAGTTGCTCAACAGCTACATTTTCAACTAGACCATCATCACCACTTTCTAATTTGGTAAAGACAGAAGCAAAATATTCATTTAGTCTTTTGCTTTAATGATCAGCTTACCCTGCTTAGTTCTTATAGGCCCAACTCAATCCTTCACTAATCTTTTACTGATAATATGTTTGAAGAACATTTTGCTATTTGTTTTAGCACAATTTTCCATGCTTCCTCTTAGCCTTCCCTATTCCAGCCTTAGCTTTTCTCCTGCATTTGATATGAGTATTGGTCTCTTTATTTAGAGAACAACGTACATGTTTTGAAATCAGTTCAGGTAGTTGACTCGACTAGTCATTAGAGTGAGTGGTTCATGAGGAAAGATTAGACAGGCTACCCTTGTATCAGCTGAAGCTTAAAGAGTAAGTGATGAATTGATTAAAACGTACAAGATCCTGAAGGGAAATGGAGACTATGATTACTCATATCGGAAAACCTAGAACTAGGAGTCACTATTTAAAAATCAGGGGTCACTCATTGAAACCAGAATTGAGACAAAGCTTTTCTTCTCTCAGCAAGTCATGTGTATTTGAAATTCTCTGCCTCAGATGGTGATTTGTAGCAGAGTCTTTGAATATATCAAGGTTGAGGACAATAGATTCTTCTTGGGTAGAAACTGAAAGGAGACTGGGGTAGGTGAGATTGTGGATTTGAGATAACAATCAGTTCAGCTGTAATTTTACAGAATAATAGAGCAGATACATGGACCACCTTCACTGTCACTGGGTCAAAATCCTGGTAGCCTCTCCCTAAGGGCATTGTGGGTCAACCTACAGCACTTGGACTGCAGTGACTCAAGAAGGCAGCTCACCACCACCTCCTTGAGGACAACTAGGTACAGGCAATAAATGCTCAGAAACCAACAATGCCCACTTAAAAGATTTTTTAAAAACTTGAGGGGCTACAGGATCCATTCCTGATTCGTGTTTGAATGTATGATACCTGGAAGTATAGTCAACAAATTACTTTTGAAGTCACGGGTATTGTGTAGCTGCATAATACAGCAACAACCAGTTGTCCAATTGAACAACTTTGGTGATTTGTGCGTGTGTGTGTGGCTGGAAGCATATGCTGGTCCAGACTAGGTTACTCCTGCAACTTCACATCCCTAAACAACATCAGTGAATCAGCTAATCTGACAGTTTCCATGGCCCACTAATTACAAGACTTAGTCAATTTCGTAATTTTTTATGGTGGGATATAAACTCCTACATTTTGGGTGACCAACCAACTCAATATCATAAAAGCTTTAAACATGACAGACATAAGGCCAGAACAATAATTGAGAATGAACAGAACACCGAAGGTTTAGTGAAGAGGTGCAAAAATGAAAAAGAGAAGCAAAGACTCATACGTAATGTAAAGGGAACCTTAAGGTCTTCTATAGGCAAATAAGCAATAAGAGAGCAGCTGGAGACTGAGTAGGGCCACTCAGAGACCAATCAGGTGATATCCAAATAGAAGCAGGGGTTATAGCCAGTTTGTTAAATGAATACTTTGCATCTGCCTTTTCAAAAGAGAAGGATGCTGCCCAGGCTATGGTGACAGGGGAGGAAACGCTGTCACTTGAGCAGTACAAAATTACTAAGGACAGATTGTTAGCGCTTAATACTGACATTGCACAGGGACTGGATGAGATGCATCCAAAGACTTTGAAGGAAATGAAGGTAGAAATTGCAGGGGCACTGGCACCTTTCAGTTTTCCCTGGATTCAAGGTAGGTACCAAAGGACTGGAGAATTGCACCTTATTCCAGAAAGGGTGTAAGGATGATCACAGCAATTACAGACCAGTTAGGTTAACTTGAGTGGTGGGGGGATGACTAGGAACAATTTTTGGATAGAATTAGTCATCACATAGAAAAATACAGTCGATTACAAAGACTCAGCACAAACTTCTAAAACGGAAATTGTGTTTGACTAACATGTAGGAGGTTTTTTTGAAGAAATAACAAAGGGTCAATGAGGGCAATGTTATAGATGTGGTATACATGGGTTTCCAGAAGACACTTGGTACAGTGCCATGCAATTGACTGGAGAGGAAAGTTATAGGTCATGGTAGATAGTGAGGTAGCTATGTGGTTACAAAATTGGTTGAGTGATGGAAAACATGAGAATGGTTGATGGATATTGTTGGGCTGCAGGAAGATTTGACGTGGAGTTCTCCAGAGTTTGGTACTGGGACAGTTACTTTTCCTGATATTTAATCACGATCTGGATCGCAATGCAGAGAAGTGCAAAGCGATGCACTTTGGTCAAAGAACGTGAAAAGAGAACAAAAGTAAAGTCAAAATAGACTTACTGGACTATAGGGCTGCTTTCTCATTAGAGAGAGAAGAATACTGGTGATTTAATCTGAGGGTCCCCACACATCAGGTAAGGGGAGAGGCAGAAAGGAGAATCACCATGGCAACCACAGCTGATGTGGGAATTGAACTCAAGCTGCTGAGATCATTCTACATTGCAAAACAGCCAGCCAACTGAGCTAACCAACCCCTATGAAAGACAATATAAAATAAGAGGTACTAACTCCAAAAGAGGTGTAGAAGCAGAAAGACCTGGATGTATATATGCTCAGATCATTGAAGGTGGCAGGACAGGCGAAGAAAGCAATTCATACAGCATAGTGTTCTCAGCTTTATTAACAGGTGTATAGAGTACAAGAGCAGGGAGGTGATGTTGAACGTGTATAAGACCCTGATCAGACCTCAGCTGGAATATTGTGTAAAGTTGAGAGAAATATATTGTAGCAAAGATGGGAATGTATTTGAGAGTGCACAAAAGAGATTTACAAGAAAGGAAACAGAAATGAGAAATTTTAGTTATGAGGATAAATTGAAGAACTTGGGATTGTTCTCTGAGAGAAGGCGGAGAGAAGATTTTCAAATAGGGGTTTTCAAAATCATGAGCAGGTGGGATAGATTAGATGTTGAGAAGCTGTTCCTGCTCTTAGAAAAGAATGAGCAGGCAAAATTTTAAAGTCATGTGTAAAAGTAGCAAGGGTGATGTGAGTTAAAAACCTTTTTACACAGTGAATAGTTAGGGTATGAAATGCACTGATTAAAAATGTAGTTCAGTTGAGGCATTTAACAGGCATTGGGCGATTACTTGACAGAAATGATTTTTCCCAGTGTGGGGAAAAGGCATAATATTGGCACTTGGTAAGAGAATTGGTGCAAGCACAATGGGGCAAATGGCCCCAGGCCTCCTTTTGCACCATAACAATCTGAGATTCTGTAACAAATTGAATTAAAATAAAGGCATACCTGTGATTCTTTGGAAGAAATGGTGATCCAGTACTTGACTGAGGTATAAAGGGCTTACTTGCTGCAATATACAGAGAGACCAGACTAAATCAACCAACAGGAATGGCTCCATCTCCACGAGGACACTGCTTAGTTTTTCATGAATCTGATGGGAAAAATGGTGGATGTCTTTATAAAAAGGATATGCTTGCTGACACACACACAATCCGACCAACTGACCTGCTTATAATGTAAAGCTAAGGGGTGCAAGGTTTTGCATTTCGAATGAATGACTTCCTTCCCCTTCACCTTTTACGCTATCCGTTTCCAGATCTCCCTGCCCTTTAGATCTGTAACCAATGGTGGCCTTCACTGATAAGTCTTGACTGCATATACCATAATGACAGTTGAACTTGAGGATAGTTACCAAATGGACCCCGTTCCTGATTACATACACACATACACACACACACACACACACACACACACACACACACTAGCAGAAATTAGTCCATAGCAATTAAGACTGATTTTGTCACTCCATCACAAGAGAGAGAATGATTCGATAAGGTTAAATGTGAGGTCAGTTACCTCAGGCCAAAGAAAGATCAACTGGAGTAGTTTCTACATGGTAAGAAATTTCAAAACTCTAGTGAAGAGGAGATTTGAGAGTCGAAGCATACAGATCACTTTGAAGCTGGTGAATAAGTACAAAATGAAACCAAAAAAAGCTAAAGGTGGCTTGAATATAAAGGGAAGGAAGTTATCCTACAACTGTACAGAAATTTGGTTAATGATTACCTTGATACAGAATCAGGATTAATAACTGGCTCTGAGGGAGTGTTGCACAATGTCAGCAGAATAATACTAGGGATTAAAGGTTTACATTACGAGTGCATATTTTGGTTCATCTTCCCTTGAAGATGGACAGTTGAAGGAAGATCTCATTGAGATGTTTAAAATAATGAAGAGTTTAATAGAATAAACAGAAGTACCTTGTCTAGTGGGGGAATAAAGAACGAGATATAGTAAAATTTCAGCTAACCCATTCAAGAGCAAAATCAACAAGCGGCTCTAAAGACAAAAGGTAACAGAAGTCCAGAATTCTCAACCTGAAAAGGGCACAAAACACTGAAGATCAAGATTAACTGTCTAATTGAAAGCCAAATTCTGGAAAAATATTGTACTGTTTCATATACTTCTGTATGAACTACCATAATCCTAATTAACATTTTTGAGAGTTAAGGCAATCAAAAAATATAATGCTAAGGTAGATGCATAGAGTTCAGGTTTGGATCAGTTTTGATCCAACTGAATAGTGTAATGAGCTGAAAGCTAAACGTACCTGTAATAACTAAGCATTCCCAGCTAACATCAGGTTAATTTTAAGTGAACTGGCCAAATCACTGGTCTTAGACCCCAATTATGTTTCTCTATTTTAAACCCAAAGGTGAGAATGTTAACATAGAGTCTGTACCAACTACAATATTCCTACCTTAGCATAGAAGGCCTCTCCTATGGTTGGTTGATAATTGAGACGAGCAAAAGCCATGATAATGTTACAGAGCTGCATCTCAGTCATATTGTCACAATGTTCGAGTACATACTGCATGAGATAAAGTTGATGTTAATACACTTTTGTTTGCATTCTTTAAAACAATCAGGATTTCTACTATAACCAGAAATCATTTTACATCTATAATACATAAAAGTTTATACATAACAAATACATCTCTAACAATTCTGACTTATCCCATAACTCACTCCCAATGTAAACGTTCCATTGAATGTTCTTTCTGGCTACACAGCCTCCTGAGATCCATGTGCAGCAACAATTTCTGGAAGCTGGAGTCAATGATAGGATTGGCATGCTGATGCCCATTGCTGTGCATATGCATAGCTTAAAGGGGGCACTGTTCTCAAGAATCCATTCTTTTATGAAGATGCATCAGAAGCCCAAAATATTTACAGACATTTATTACTTTTAATTCAAAAATGCATTGGTTTAAAGGGAGGAATGTTACAGGAAAAACTGCAGACTTAAATTCAGCATCTGGCAACATCCTGAGCAAAGCCCATGGAATGTCACACAGGTAAACTGTCAGGAAGCTTCAAACAAGGAGAGACTTATCAACCCTTCCGAGGCGAAAGTCACCTCTTGCAGACATATCTTTTTTGCCTTTCAGAATTATACAAAAGCAAAGGCAATGTCAATTCTACTGGATTGGACTAATGATTTGATTTTGATTTGATTTATTGTCACATGTACCTAAGTAGAGTGAAAAGTTTTGTTTTGCATGCACTACAGGCAGATCGTACATACAAACATTCATAGGGTGATAGAACAAAGCAAGCAGTACAAAGTTACGGCTGCAAAGAAGGTGCACAACAAAGCAAGGTTGACATTAGATTTGAAATGTGAGAGGTCCATTCAGAAGTCTAATAACAGGGGGAAAGAAGCTGTTCTTGAATCTATTGGTACGTGTGTTTAAGCTTTTGTATATTCTGCCTGACAGAAGACGTTGGTAAAGATTATAACTAAGGTGGGAGTGGTCTTTGATGATGTTGGCGGTGTTTCCATAGCAGCGAGAAGTATAGATGGGGTCAACAGATGGAAGGTTGGCTTACGTGATGGACTGGGCTATGTTCACATCTTTCTGTAGTTTCTTCCTGAGCACAGAATTTTTCGTACCAAGCCATGATGCATCCAGATAGAAAGCTTTCTGTGGTGTATCTGTAAAAGTTGGTCCTTATGGACATGCTGAATTTCCTTAAGTCTCCTGAGGAAGAGGTTGTGCCTTCTTGACCATCGCACATACATGGTGGTCCAGAACAGATTGTTGGTTATCATCACTCCTAGAAGCTGGATGTTCTTAACTCTCTCCACCTCAGCTCCATTGACGTAGATAGGGGAGTGTCCTCCTCCTTGCTTCCTGAAATTGATGACTAACTCTTTACTTTTGCTGATGATAAGGGAGAGATTGTTATCTTTACACTATGCCACCAAGCACTTTATCCTTTTACTGTATTGTCTTCTTATTGTTTGATATCTGGCCTACAATGATGGGCTCATCAGAGAACTTATAGATGAAGTTTAGATGAAATTTAGCCACAATGTCATGGGTGTACAAGGGGCTGAATACACAGCCAATGGGGTTAGGGTTAGGGTGCCAATGTTGAAGACTGTCGTGGAGAAGGTGCTGTTGCCTGTTCTCACTGATTACGGTCTGTGGGTCAAGAAGTCGAGGATCCACTTCGAGAAGGTGGAGCAGAGACTGAGATCTTGGAGTTTGGAGATTAGTTTGGTTGGGATTGTAGTATTGAAGCTGGAGATGTAAATCAATAAGTAGAGGCCTGATGCAGGTATCTTGACTATCCAGATATTCCAGGAATGAGTGCAGGGCTAGGGAGGTGGTGTTTGTCATGTACCTTTTGAGCCAGCAGACAAATTGCAAGGGATCAAGACAGGCTTGGAGGTAAGAGTTGATATCAGTTAAAAATATGCTGTAATATGTACCAGTCTAGTTCAAGCCTCAGCATGCTGTGATAGTCACAGTTGAAGAACTATCCCCCTAGTTATCCCTGTGTTACAAGTAAAAACGTTCTCTTACTCCAGGTAGCTTGATTTGTTTTTTTATTTTACCTTCTGTGAAATAAAATTATGTTCAGTTTTTAAAAGTAAACATGCACCTACCTACATGTCTATGGCTCTATCCCACTGCATTAACAAACTCAACACAATAAGAACTATCAAGCCAGATTTCATTCTGCAATCTGACTTATCCAGCAGACCCACCAGCTGGGATCATAACAATGGTATATCTTTCTTCAGGAGTTCTTTCAATGACAATGCTTTGGTGGAAAACTTCAGAATGTATTATGTCAAGAGATTGAAGAACCCAAGGCATCGCTAGGCCCTTTTTTTGGTCTTTTGAGGTAAGCACTGGTCTTATATCTTCGACTTTGCCTGGTTTAGGATTGATTCTTCAAACTGTATATAATGAGCCTAAGTAATTGAGTTATATTCACCTGGTACATTTTGCTGTTGTAAATAAGCCCTTGACAGTGAGCTACTGCTACCAGTGAGTGAAGGTTCTGATCAGACTCTTCTTCTGTTTTATCTATTACTGCAATATCATCAGCCATGCATACAGATCCAGGCACACATTTCTGTAATTCTGTTCATATGCTTCTGGAAATCAAAGAAACTAACAAGTCATAAAGTAGTCTCTGAAAACAACATTTTTGAAATTGTGTTCTGAACTTAGTGACTTCCTCAGATTTTCTGGCTAAGTGCGCTGAACAATATCTATGATTGGTACGCAACCTAAGGAAGAATTTATCTCCTGCAAACTTGGGATTCAATTCCTTTCATGTTGGAATCTTGCATGGTCATCTCCTTAGAAATGACACCCCAGATCCTGATGTACCGATGTTCCTTTTTATTAACTACACATATAATTGACCTACAGGAGTAAGTGAGGTGACCCACAAAGTGTTCCATGTCATCCAGCTGATAATTAAATTGTTTTTATATGTTGACACTGAACTTTCTGGGAGAGTCAGATTGACAGAATTGCATTTTCTCTGATGTGCAACATACTTTTGAAACGTATTATGGATCAAAACCGCCCAGATACAAATTTTGTCAATGAAGGACTGACAAAACTTCAATATGCAGGTGGACTGGGTAAATAATGTTGCTAGTGGATCTAAAGAAAGGGAATTCATGGAATGCTTACAGGATGGCTTTTTGGAACAGCTTGTCATGGAGCCCACAAGAGAGCAGGCTATTCTGGACCTAGTGCTTTGCAATGAACCAGACTCTATAAAAGATCTTAAAGTAAGGGAACCCTTAGGAAGTAGTGACCATAATATGGTAGAGTTCAGTCTGGAGTTTGAAAGGGAGAAGGCAAAATCTGATGTAATGGTGTTACAGTTGAATAAAGGTAATTATGAAGGCATGAGAGAGGAACTGACTAAAATAGACTGGAAGCAGAGGCTAACCAGGAAGACAGTAGAGCAAAAATGGCAGGAGTTTGTAGGTATAATTGAGGACACTGTACAGAGGTTCATTCCCAAGAAAAGAAAGATTAACCGGGGAGGGATTAGATAACCTTGGCTGACAAAGGAAGTCAGGAAATGTATTAAAGAAAAAGAGAGATCCTATAAAGTGGCTAAGAACAGTGGGAAATCAGAAGATTGGGAAGGATACAAAAGCAAACAGAGGATAACAAAGAGTGTAATAAGAAATGAGAGGATCAAATATGAAGGTAGGTTAGCCAGTAATATTAGAAATAATAGTAAAAGTTTCTTTCAGTACATAAGAAACAAACGACAGGCAAAAGTAGACATTGGGCCACTTCAAACTGATGCAGGGAGCCTAGTGATGGGAGATAAGGAAATAGCAGGAGAACTTAACAAGTACTTTGCGTCAGTTTTCACAGTGGAAGACATGAGTAATATCCCAAAAATTAAAGGGTGTCACGGGGCTGAGTTGAGTATGGTTGCCATTACGAAAGAGATAGTGCTAGAAAAGTTAAAAAGTCTTAAAATTGATAAATCTCCTGGCCCCGATGGGATACACCCTAGAGTTCTGAGAGAGGTTGCTGAGGAAATAGCAGAGGCATTGGTTGAGATCTTTCAAGAGTCACTGGAGTCAGGAAAGGTCCCGGATGATTGGAAGATGGCTGTAGTAACCCCCTTGTTCAAGAAAGGATCAAGGCAAAAGATGGAAAATTATAGGCCAATCAGCTTAACCTCGGTTGTTGGTAAAGTTCTAGAATCCATCATTAAGGATGAGGTTTCTAAATTCTTGGAAGAGCAGAGTCTGATTAGAACAAGTCAACATGGATTTAGTAAAGGGAGGTCATGCCTGACAAACCTGTTGGAATTTTTTGAAGAGGTAACAAGTAGGTTAGACCAGGGAAACCCAGTGGATGTGGTCTATCTAGACTTTCAAAAGGCCTTTAATAAGGTGCCACACGGCAGGCTGCTGAGCAAGGTGAGGGCCCATGGTGTTCGCGGTGAGCTGCTGGGATGGATTGAGGATTGGCTGTCTAACAGAAGGCAGAGAGTTGGGATAAAAGGTTCTTTTTCAGAATGGCAGCCGGTGACGAGCGGTGTCCCGCAGGGTTCGGTGCTGGGGCCACAGCTGTTCGCATTATATATTAATGATTTGGATGAGGGAACCGGGGGCATTCTAGCGAAGTTTGCCGATGATACGAAGTTAGGTGGACAGGCAGGTAGTACTGAGGAAGTGGGGAGGCTACAGAAGGATCTAGACAGGTTGGGAGAGTGGTCCAGGAAATGGCTGATGGAATTTAACGTGTGCAAGTGCGAGGTCTTGCACTTTGGCAAAAAGAATCAAAGCATGGACTACTTTCTAAATGGTGAGAAAATTAATAAAGCCAAAGCACAAAGGGATCTGGGAGTGCTAGTCGAGGATTCTCTCAAGGTAAACATGCAGGTTGAGTCTGTGATTAAGAAAGCGAATGCAATGTTGTCTCTTATCTCAAGAGGGTTGGAATATAAAAGCAGAGATGTACTACTAAAACTTTATAAAGCTCTGGTTAGGCCCCATTTGGAGTACTGTGTCCAGTTTTGGTCCCCACACCTCAGGAAGGACATACTGGCACTGGAACGTGTCCAGCGGAGATTCACATGGATGATCCCTGGAATGACAGGTCTAGCATATGAGGAACGGCTGAGGATACTGGGATTGTATTCGTTGGAGTTTAGAAGATTAAGGGGAGATCTAATAGAGACGTACAAAATAATACATGGCTTTGAAAAGGTGGATGCTAGGAAATTGTTTCTGTTAGGCGAGGAGACTAGGACCCGTGGACACAGCCTTAGAATTAGGGGGGGTCATTTCAGAACAGAAATGCGGAGACATTTCTTCAGCCAGAGAGTGGTGGGCCTGTGGAATTCATTGCCACGGAGTGCAGTGGAAGCCGGGACGCTAAATGTCTTCAAGGCCGAGATTGATAGGTTCTTGTTGTCTAGAGGAATTAAGGGCTACGGGGAGAACGCTGGTAAGTGGAGCTGAAATGCGCATCAGCCATGATTGAATGGCGGAGTGGACTCGATGGGCCGAATGGCCTTACTTCCACTCCTATGTCTTATGGTCTTATGGTCTAAAACATGAATATTCTTGGTTATTTCTACCACCATGGTTACCTTAGTGATCTCAGGATAGTCAGAATGCTCAAATCCATATGTGCTGGTAGTCCTACCACTGCTGGTCATACTTTACCAGCTACATTTGTGTGGTTGCTATAGTGGATTGACATAGCTGCACTGCATTGTCAAGGTACTAAAGTAAGGAATTGGCGACCCATTAGATGTAGTTAATAGTTGTCACTTGTCTTGTTAAGTTTCAACAATCCTGACACATGTCCTTCAGAATTTGGACTGGCAGGATGCCTGCACTATCTTTCATGTCAATCTTGGGTTGGGTGTGTATTTACCAATTTTCTTTGAGCAAATGTTGCTGATTGTGGCAATCCAGTTGATTGACCTAATCTAGTTGTGTTAGATTTAGAATACTGAAAGTCTGCTTGCTCTCTGGTTGGATGTTGTTCCACTCTGGGCCTTGAGTTAAGTTTGGGCTGTTGTGAACTTTGTGTATCAGGTCACATTTATGTAGCCTTCCTTGCTGCTGTTGTCATACTGCTACACCTGCCTTTTCCTTCATTGTTCCCCTTCGGAGCTTCTGGCTACATCTTTAGAGACAGACTTATTGCACAGGCAGGCACAATGTCTTTTTGTACCAGACACCTTGTACAAATCTTGAAATGCAGCACTGCTTCACAGAGGTTTGACATACTGCACTTACCATACAGCTAACATGCTGCGTGTCCTGGCTAATTTCAATACGGTTTGCTGCACTAAATGCTAGCAGGTGCGATTGTCTAGCTACAATGTCCTCATATTTTCTGCTACCTACAAGCTGTGAATCAATGCTGTAACTTTCAAGAAATGTTGTTCGGTGCATACTTGTTCAGGATGTAAGAGAAACCTTTTTTGTATTCATTCATGGAATATGGGCGTCATTTATTGCCCATCCCCAGTTGCTCAAGTAGGTGGTGGTGACTTGCCTTCTTGAACCATCACTACTGCAACTGCGACATTCTCACCACTAACCACGGGGAAGATAATCTGTGCCATGTCTTGAATCAGATGAGCTAACCATCACTAAGTAAACTTCTGGTGTTTGGTACCATCTCCTCCACTTTGTCTTCAATCAACCGCACTTTGAACTTGCTGGCAGGTTCAGCCATACATCCAGGGTTTGAATTCCTTTCAGAGAGCATTCAATGCTGTGTGATGGCTTACCAATGATTTCTGCTCCTGTGTAGACTTACTACGGTCCCATGGGTTGGAATAGATAGATGTTAAGTTCGCACAAATTCGGTAAATCCAGAGTTACCAGTGTAAAGTTTTGGCTTATTACTGTTACCAAAGATTACAATATTGAAATCAAGAATCAACCATGACCAAAGTGAATTGCAAAGCATGCTCAATGGATAAAAAGGCCTATTCGTGCTCCAATGAATTTCTTATTCTGCAACACCCTCAACACAAGGTGCAGTTCCCACTCATCCAGCTGTTTCAATACATTTACTCTACATCATTCATTCCACCTTCTCTTGGCATAACTTTCATCTCTGTCAATTCTTTCTGGGACCTTTATTTTCAACACAATACTCATCAGCTTTCAATTAATTATTTGCTGAAATAAGACCAGAAGAACTAGAAGCATGAGAAGGCCATCTGGCCCTTTATGCCTGCTCCACCATTCAATAAGATCATGGCCGATCTTTTCATTGACTCAGCTCCACTTACCTGCTCTCCCACCGTATCTCCTAATTCGTTTATTATTCAAAAAAAAACTACCTTAACTTTAAAAGCGTTTACTGAAGTAGCGTCAATGACTTCACTGGGTAGGGAATTCCATAGATTAACAATCATCTGGGTGAAGAAGTTCCTTCTCAATTCAGTCCTACATCTGCTCTCTCTTATCTTCAGGCTATGCTCTCTTGTCCAAGCTTCACCTGCCAATGGAAACATCCTCTCTACTTTTATCTTATCATTCCCTTCATAATTTTATATGTTTTTATAAGGTCACCCCTCATTTTTCTGAATTCCAATGAATATACTCAGTCTCTCCTCATAAGCCAACTCCAAAATCAACCTAGTGAACCTCCTCTGCACCCTCTCTAGTGTCAGTACATCATTTCTCAAGTAAGGAAACCAAAATTGCACACAGTACTCCAGTGTGGCCTCATCAGCACCTTGTACAGCCGCAACATTACCTCTCGGCTTTTAAACCCAACCCGTTTAGCAATGAAATTGTGCCATTCAATCTTTTGAACTTCAGATTCTCCCATTTTCTGGGCAGGATTTGGAAATTTTCATTACTACAAAAGTTGTGGATAAGTAGAGATTATTGTTCCCTTCCTGCTTGAGAGTCTGTGCACCATAATACTCTAATCGGTCTTATCGGCTTGGCCAGTTAATATTACAGATAAACAGAGTTAAAACTTGCCTTTAAGGACAGTTCCAATGTCTGTGTTAACCTTTGCTGCCTCACCTGTGCTAAAGCCTCAAACAGAGGCAGATTGAGCCACTTCAGGTAAGCAAATGACTTTGTGCATCGCATGACATCCATGGGGCTCAACTCTGGTACCCTGGGTAGAAGCTCGGCTGCTAACCGCTGAAAAACCTGTGTCTGCTGGAAATTCAGTTTCCCTGTCGGAACAACAAAAGGGAAATGAAAACTTTTCATAGATGTTAGGACTAATTTATTACAGGTATTTCTTTCAGTAAACAAATAAAACATTTTCATGAAATATTTCAATATGATCTTCTCCAGGCCTCAACTTCTGAGACCTCGTAGGGACAATTCCCAATCGCAGTGCGATACTACAGATGCCAATCAAACTAAGACACTTGATCAGATAAGGTTTGAAGAGTTAGGTCAAACTATACATTTCCCCATTGCCATGAGCAGAAATAATGTTGCCACTAGCTCACTATTCTATACAATCTTTACTGGGTTACAACTGGAGCAGGATCAAGGAGGCAATAAAAAGCACGATGAGTGGACAACAAACGTATTCATATTTTAAAACAAGTAATAAAGTGGAAAGGTGATCAGAGTTATGGACAGTTTGACATTAGCCAAGGGTATAAAAATATCTGCTGTGAATGAAATTAAGGGAACAGAAACAAAGTGAAATGCTCATCTGGACAGTGTTGTGACAATTCTGTGATCTGAGCCAAACATTTAAACCATCTAAGAGAACTGACCGCATGGAAACACAGTGATCGTTGCCCCGTGAAATCGAGTTAAGTTGGTTAAAAGAAAATCCAGAAAAAATTGTTCACACCTTTGTGAAAATAGACAATAGGTGCAGGAGTAGGCCATTCTGCCCTTCGAGCCTGCACCACCATTCAATATGATCATGGCTGATCATCCTTAATCAGTATCCTGTTCCTGCCTTATCTCCATAACCCTTGATTCCACAATCCTTGAGAGCTCTATCCAATTCTTTCTTACATGAATCCAGAGACTGGGCCTCCACTGCCCTCTAGGGCAGAGCATTCCACACAGCCACCACTCGCTGGGTGAAGAAATTTCTCCTCATCTCTGTTCTAAATGGTCTACCCCGTATTTTTAAACTGTGTCCTCTGGTTCGGCACTCACCCATCAGCGGAAACATATTTCCTGCCTCCAGAGTGTCCAATCCTTTAATAATCTTATGTGTCTCAATCAGATCCCCTCTCAGTCTTCTAAACTCAAGGGTATACAAGCTGAGTCACTCCAGTCATTCAGCGTACGGTAGTCCCACCATTCCAGGAATTGACCTCGTGAACCTACGCTGCACTCCCTCAATAGCCAGAATGTCTTTCCACAAATCTGGAGACCAGAACTGCACACAATACTCCAGGTTTGGTCTCACCAGGGCCCTATACAGCTGCAGAAGAACCTCTTTGTTTCCATTTAGGTAGTAATCTGCCTTCCTGTTCTTGCCACCAAAGGGATAACCATACATTTATCCACATTAAACTGCTCGTTAAGAACATATCTTGTCTCTTCACCAACAACTTCGCCTTTTAGTCCTATTCTTTCCTCAGTGATCCTCTTGATCTTTGCATATTAAAGCAACTTTTCACTTCCAGTGATTTTATTTGCCAATGCTAATGTCACACCCATACTTAACTTTCCTAAATTTTTTTTTGTTATAACTTCGCACTTCCTAAATTTGTTTAAGGTCTAGGATGACCTGATCTCTGAAAAGTATTATATGAATGCAAGTTCTTCCATTCATTCTCAGTTTCATAATGAAATATCCAAATATCTACATTAATTTTCAGTTTGTAATCTTGTTTTAGGAGGAAAGATTGAAGAGGCTATTATTTTATCAACTGGCGCTTAGGAGAGCAAGAGGTGACTTGAATGAAACATAAAAGAGCCTAAGGGGTTTTAATAGAGTCGAATTGAAAAGGAAATTACCTCTGTAGGAGAATTGAGAACTAGAGGACACTTGAAAAATTAGGCGCTTAATTTAGACAGAAGAATTTTTATCTCAAACAGTCTTTAAAACAGTCTTCATCAAATAGCAATGCAAGCAAGAGTTTTCAAATTCTTCAACGCAAATGGAGATAAGCGAGGGGTTAAAAAGTTATTGGAGATAGGTAGGAATGTACAATAATTATATCAACCAAGATCTTACTAAATTGTTGAACATTCTTGAGGGCCAAAGTGGCCTGTTCCTTTTTGTAAACAAAAAAGTTTATAGATATTTTTAATCAACCTGCTCAAAGATTTATGGTACACCTCTGGAGCAGATGTGATTTGAACCCTGTTCATATGTTTGTATGCTGACTCACTCCTTGATATCAATTATACAGTAAGCTGTGTACAATCGGGAAGAAGCAATCACATCTGGAGTGCAACATGGCCATAGAGAGTATTGCTTGTGGAATTTGGAGCAGTGTGGGAATAAGATGCAGAGGGGAATAGATGCTGTTTGCTTGCATTTTTGTGGCTCAGCAAAAAAAAGTGACATCACAGGAACACCGTAAGTTCATTGGTTGGCAATAGTGACTAATTTTACTGTCTATTTTGGTTACTTTCAGATTTAAGGTAAAAAGAGGGGAAATATTTACAGGTTACAGACTAAAGGTTCAGTAGGAAATTTTTAAAAATCAAATTAAGAACTATGTAAACAAAACAGGCCAAGCGATGTTTTGTACCTATAATGATTTGTGAGCAGGTGAACCCCAATGTGGTTCATCGTGAGCACATCTGTAGCAAGTGCTGGTTGCTTGACAAACTCTGTCTCATATTTGATGAGCTGGAGTCTGAGCTTTGAACTCTATGACACATCAGGAGGAGGACGAGTTATCTAGACGCCCTTAGATTAACTACCTTAAATTGGTCAGTGCTCAGGGAGGAACTGAATAGTTATTTTGCATCAGTCTTCACAGTGGAAGACACCTGTAGCATATCAGATCTACAAGAGAGTCAGGAGGCACAGCTGAGTGTAGTGGCCACCACTAAGGAGAAAGTGCTGTACAAGTTGAAAGGTGGATAAAGCAACTGGACCAGATTGACTACACCCAGAGTTCAGAAGGTGGTAGTTGAGGAAATTATGGAGACATTGATGATTTTTCAGGAATCAATGGAGACAGGGAGGATGACAGAGACTTGAAAATGACTAATGTAATACCCCTTTTAAAAAGGGAGGATAGCAGAAGACTGGAAATTATAAGCCGGTTAGCTTGACCTTGGTCGTTGATAAAGAGTTTAGAGTCCATTTTTTAGGATGAGTTTGCAGAGAATTTGGAAGTACATGTAAAATACGGCAGAGTCAGCATGGCTTCAAGGGGAGGTCATGCTTGACAAATCTGTTAGAATTCTTTGAATAACTAGCAAATTAGACCGGTGCCAGTGGACAAGATCTCTTTGAATTTCCAGAAGGCCTTTGACAATATGCCACACAGGAGGTTGCTAAATAACAGCTTATGGTGTTAGGGGAAAGCTATTGGCATAGCTAGAGAATTGGCTGACAGGCAGAAGGCAGACAGCAGAGATAATGGGGCCTTTTTCAGGATGGCAGTGATTAGTAGAGTTCCGCTGGAGTCAGTGTTGGGACAACTATTCACGTTATACATTAATGTTCTGGACAAAGGAACTGAGGGCATTGTTGCAAAGTACACAGATGACATAAATATAGATGGAGGGTCTGGTAGTGTTGAGGAAGCGGGGAAGCCACAGAAGGACTTGGACAGGCGAGAAGAGTGGGCATAGACAGAATACAATGTGGGAATGTGTGTGGTTATGTACTTTGGTAGGAAGAATGTTACCATTCAACACGCCGAGAAAACGAGCAGAAATGTACTGCTGAGACTGTCAAAGGTTCTCATCAGATCACATCTGATATATTATAAGCAGTTTTGGGCCCCGTTCCTAAGAAAGGATTTGCTTGCCTTTGACAGGGTCCAGAAGAGGGTGATAAGAAAACTCCCAGGAATTAAGGGATTGGTATATGAGGAGAGTTTGAGGATGCTGGGTCTGTACTTGATGGAATTTAGAAGGATTGGGGGATCTCATTGAAACTTGCAGAAAACTGACAGGCCTGGATAGAATGGATATGAAGATGATGTTTCCACTAGTCGGAGAGGCTAGAATCCAAGGGAACAGCCTCCAAGTGAAGGGCTGGCCCTTTAGAACAGAGATGAGTAGGAATTTCTTCAATCATGAATCTGTGGAACTCATTGCTACAGAGTGCTGTTGAGGTGAAGTTATTGAGAGTCTTTTAAACAGAGATAAATAGGTTCTTGATTCATATGGGATCACGATTTATGGGAGAAGACAGGATTGAGAAACATATCCATGATCAAATTGTGCAATAGACTTGATAGGCCAAATGGCCTAATTCTGCTCCTGTGTCTTCGAAACAGTATTTAAAAGTGAGTGCTGGAAGTACACCAACAAACTTTTCAGAAAAGAAACAGCAGTTAAAGTCATTGTTCAGTTTTAGGTGAAACACAGAACACACCATTTGCATCTGGATGCTAACGACCTACGGCAACTGTTCAGCATTTTGATTTTTTTTCAGAATTCTTGCATCTACAGTGGGTTCTATGTTAAAATATGTTTGCAGGGGTAGCCTCACAATAAATGTTCCTGTTCATTTGGTCCTGGTTCATACAGTGTAAAATCATATTGCTTTCTCATTAATCAGAGACATTTGACTTTCACAAACCATAAGCGAAGGCCATGTCGACCAGTACTCCAGTCTTCAGGTCACAGTGCTTCTGCATGAAATGATATGACAGGGCACGAAGTAAGGGAATAGTGCGCCGATTCTGCATCGCCAAAGCCAGTGCCACCTTTCTTGTGTCATCAGGAGTGAAAAACTCAGCCAATTCCAAGCCCTGCAATGTAAATTCAACAAATGAATAATCAGAATGCATACTCAAGACAGAAGTTAACTTGTATAAATTTATCTTCGGAAAAAACATCAGGATATCACAAACAGCTTTACAGCTGAAGTGTTATCACTGTTGTAATGTAGTAAATATGGCAACCAATTTGCATGTGGTAGTGTCCCAGAAACAGAAATGAGATCATATCCAGATCACCTGTTTGTGTTAAATGACAGATTACCCTCTCTCTTCTTTACTTGGCCCTTTGGATACTTTTAACTTCAACCAGAACAGATGAGACCCAGTATTAACACTTCATCTAAAAAATAGCCCCTTCAACAAAACAGTGCTTCCTCAATGTCTCACTGAGGTATTAGATCTAGATCATATGCACATGTTCCTGAAGTGAGACTTGCTACCACTAACCAAGATTGACAGCTGAGTCATGAACACTGATTTATATGGATGGTGGCATATGTGGGACCAGTGCATAATTCAAAAGTTAACTGGACAGTCTTCATGGGTATGGAACTTGCCTCTCAGTTTCTGCTCGGCAATTCTGCATTGTTTTGTATATCAAAGGCCACCTTGGAGGATGCTTACCTGAAGATCGGAGGCTGAACGTCCTTGACCGTTAAAGTGTTCCCCAACATATCAGCCTGGGGAAAACTTCAGCAGTTAAAGAACAACTGCTAAACAGGAATGTTCCTTTCCAGTCAGGGAACACTTCAGCAGTCAAGCAGACAGTGTCTGATCTTTGGATGTGTCCTCCAAGGCGACCTTCAACATACGCAACACAGCAGAATTGCTGTGCAGAAACTGATAGCCAAGTTCCATACCCATGAAAACAGCCTCAACTGTGATCTTGAGTTCATGTTGCACCACATGTGACCCCACCATACTGTTCTGAATTTATAAAATCATCTTTACTGTCCTCTTCTGATACCATCACCTTAATAACTTGCTATGATTTCTCTACCTTAATTAATTTACCGAGTTTTGGGATTACTTGTTATTTGGTTAGATCCTGGGCATGCAACTCTCATAACCATCATGTTATTCCAGTCATGTGGTTTGTCTCCAGCACCATCTTATTTTTAATTTTTTTGTCCTTATCTCTCTGCCTCAATTAATTGCATACTAGGGCATTTCTTCACTTGCTATTCAGTTGTTGACACTCCACTTACACCAGTTGTATGATCTTTTGGTCTCTCTGCCTGTGTGCTTCTCTTTACTTCACCTGTGATAAGGGAACAGTGCTCCAAAAGCTTGCGATTTCAAATAAACCTGCTAGACTATAACCTGGTGTTGAGAAACATCGGACCATAAAAGAAAAAAGCAGAGGTGCTCATGTAGTACAGTTCATAATCAATAGATGTCTCAAAGTGCTTTCAAACCAATGAACATTTATGGTATAATAACTGCTGTAGGAAACAGCAGCAAGTTGCAAACAACAAATTCACATACAGAGCAGTAATAATATGGTTCAGTGATTTTGACTGAAGGATAAATAATGAACAGGAAAATCTACTTGTCTTTGAAGTAGTGTCATAGGATCTTTCATATTCACCTGGATTGGGTCTCATCTGAAAGGCAACACCTCCAACATTTGACTAACCATTCAGTCCCCCACGACAGCATCAGTCTCGACTGTGTATTCAAATACAGGAGTTTTACTTGAACCTGAAACTTTGAGATTCAGGCAACAGTAATACCATCTCAGCCATGATTGACATACAGAAAGAAGAGTGACTTCGATGGGTGCCATACAGATACATGCATAGATACTAGCTACCATGGAGAACACCATAAAAAGTGTCCACTCTTGTGAGCGTAAACATTAAATAGCACACCATGTCTTAAGAACTGCATTCTCTCCACTTCTCATGTTATAGTCCAGTATGTAACAGTGTTTTACATAGTATTTACAGAACAGAGGTAGACCATTTGTTATAACTGGACAACAGTGGCTTTTATGCCACACACAGCCTTCTCTCATACCATTTTATCTCACCATCGCAACATATTCTTCTTTTCCTTTTTCCTTTCTCCCTCATCAAACTTCCCTCTAATGCTTCTTACACTTCAATATTCTGATATTCAATTTAACATTGTTTCTGTGTATAACATGTATCATACAAATACATCTATATTTCATATTTCAAGTTCAAGGTATAACATAGGTCATTATTACAGGGACAAAACATTTTTGATGAAAAATATTTCACTGTACAGGTAACTTATACCTTATCCTCCAGTCTGCCCATTAATGCACTTGATAGGGGTCCCAGCTTTGTCATCAATGTGGTTACAGTCTTTGCATCTGTGATCTCAGTCCAGCGTAGCTCCACGTTTTTTATTATGTCACTAAGCAGTACTTTCTGTCCGTCTGTCTGTGCATAGCTGGTGTAGTAGCCTGCCAACGAAGCAAGGTTTTTCAAGCTCAGACGCCTCAACCGCCAATGAATCTCATTTTCAACAGACCTCAGGACATGGTTATGAGCATCCAGTTTGATCGCAAAGAGGCTCCGCAGCAAGCTTACCAGATTCCCATTCCACACTGACGAAATCTAAAAATGATAAAACTAGAGGTCAAGTCCAGCTGAGTGCAAGAAACAAACAGCAGGAAGTCTTCCTTGGGAATATGTTGTCTTAATTCATTTCCCCACTGGGTGGCAATGTAAATTTACACTGAAATAATTCATGCATGCTGGACCTAATTTCAGGCCAAAGAGACATGTCTACAGAGTTAGTGACCAATACATCACATCAGTTGTATGACATTTTATTTATTTATGATAAATTGTGTGTCCTATGATCCTGCCCCACTAGCTATCTGACGAAGGAGCAGCGTTCCAAAAGCTTGCACTTTCAAATAAACCTGTTGGACTACAACCTATTGTGATGCAATTTTTAACTTTACTCACCCCATTCCAACACTGGCACCTCCACATCATGGAGACCATTAGCGGAAGAGAACTTGAGCAAAGAAGATGAGTTTATGGCAAAGTGAGTAAGCGAGTAAACATTTAGAACAGATCCAGTGCATTTAAAAAGTGTTTGCGGATATATATTTGGAGGGAAACACTCAAGGAGGTGACAGAAATGATGATTCTGACTTGCATACCAGGTTTATAAAACAAAATCTCTTGGGTTGTGGATGTTGTGGTCAAGACCAGCATTTATTGCAGGTCCTTAAGTGCCCGACTACAATTGTTTGCTAGGCTTTTCAGAGGACAGTTCAGAATCAATAACTTTGTGGGGACTGGATTCACAAAAAGGACAAAATGGGTAATAAATGTAAGATTGCCATCTTTAAATGACACAGTGAAATAGTTGGGTTTTTACAAAGGTCTGGCAGCTTCAAAGCCACTTTGCTATTATTGACCTTATTATTGCAGCCATAAGACACAGGAGCAGAAATTAGGCCAAACAGCCCATCGGATCTACTCCACCATTCAATCATAGCTGATAAATTTCTCAACTTTCTCCCTGTAACTTTTGATCCTCTTTACCATCAAAAACCTAGCTATCTCTGACTTAAATATGTATGGCAGTGAATTCCATACATTCACCACTCTCTAGCTGAAGAAGTTTATCCTTATTTCCATTCTAAAAATTTCTTCCCTTTAATCTAAAGTTGTGCCCTTGGGTCCTAGTCTCTCCTACCAATGGAAACATCTTCCCAACATCCACTCTGTCCAGGCCATTCAGTATTCTCAAAGTTTCAATTAGATCCCTCTTCATCATTGCAAACTCCATCAAATACAGATCCAGGGTCCTCAAACGTTCCTCATTGATGTGGCTTTTCATTCCTGGACCGTTCCTGTGAACCTCCTCTGAGCATACTCCTGGGCGAATTCATCCTTCCTGAGATATGGGATCCAGAACTGCACACAATACTCCAAATGTGAACTGACCAAACCCTTATAGAGCCTCAGAAGTACGTCTCTGCTTTTATATTCAAGTCCTCTCGAAAAAATGCCATCATTGCATTTGCTTTCCTAACTACTGACTCAACCTGCAAGTTTACCTTGATTGGGTCCTGGACTAGAACTCCCATGTCTCTTTGCACTTCAGATTTCTGAATTTTCTGCCCATTTAGAAAATAGTCCATGCCTCTATTCTTCCTACTAAAGTGCCTGACCTCACACTTTCCCACATTGTACTCCATCTGCCAATTCTCTGCCCACTCTCCTAACCTGTCCAAATCCTTCTGCAGCCTCCCCACTTCCCCAATGCTATCTGTCCCTCTACCTATCTTTGTATCGTCTGTAAACGCAGCCAGAATGCCCTCAGTTCCTTCATCTAAATTGTTAATGTATAAAGTGAAAATTTGTGGTTCCAACACTGAATCTTGCAGAACACACTTGTCAAAGGCTGCCACCTTCAGAAGGCCCCTTTTATCTCCAGTCTCTGCTTTCTGCCAGACAGCCAGACATTTATCAATGCTAGCACCTTGCCTCTGACACCATGGGCCCCAGTAGCCTCCTGTGTGGCACCTTGTCATAGAGTCATAGAAATGTACAGCATGGAAACAGACCCTTCGGTCCAACCTGTCCATGCCGACCAGGTATCCCAACCCAATCTCGTCCCACCTGCCAGCACCTGGCCTATATCCTTCCAAACCCTTTCTATTCATATATCCATCCAAATGCCTCTTAAATATTGCAATTGTACCAGCCTCCACCACATCCTCTGGCAGCTCATTCCATACACGTACCACCCTCTGCATGAAACAGTTATCCCTTTGATCTCTTTTATATCTATCCCTCTCACCCTAAACCTATGCCCACTAGTTCCGGACTCCCCGACCCCAGAGAAAAGACTTTGTCTATTTATCCTATCCATGCCCCTCATAATTTTGTAAACCTCTATAAGGTCATCCCTCAGCCTCTGATGGTCCAGGGAAAACAGCCCCAGCCTGTTCAGCCTCACCGTATAGCTCAAATCCTCCAACCCTGGCAACATCCTTGTAAATCTTTTTTGAACCCTTTCAAGTTTAACAACATCTTTCCAATAGGAAGGAGACCAGAATTGCACGCAATATTCCAACAGTGGCATAACCAATGTCCTGTACAGCTGCAACATGACCTCCCAACTCCTGTACTCAATACTCTGACCAATAAAGGAATGCCTTCTTCACTATCCTATCTACCTACAACTCCACTTTCAAGGAGCTATGAACCTGCACTCCAAGGTCTCTTTGTTCAGCAACACATCCTAGGACCTTACCCTTAAGTGTATAAGTCCTGCTAAGATTTGCTTCCCCAAAATGCAGCACCTCCCATTTATCTAAATTAAACTCCAACTGCCAATTCTCAGCCCATTGGACCATCTGGTCCAGACCCTGTTGTAGTCTGAGGTAACCCTCTTCGCTGTCCACTACACCTCCAAATTTGGTGTCATCTGCAAACTTATTAACTGTACCTCTTATGGTCCCATCCAAATCATTTATGTAAATAACAAAAAGTAGAGGACCCAGCACCGATCCTTGTGGCACTCCACTGGTCACAGGCCTCCAGTCTGAAAAAACAACCCTCCACCACCACCCTCTGTCTTCTACCTTTTGAGCCAGTTCTGTATCCAAATGGCTAGTTCTCCCTGTATTTCATGAGATCCATCCTTGTTAATCAGTCTCCCATGGGGAACCTTGTCGAACTCCTTACTGAAGTCCATATAGATCACACCTACAGCTCTGCCCTTATCAATCCCCTTTGTTACTACGTCAGAAAACTCAAGTCAAATTCGTGAGACATGATTTTCCATGCACAAAGCCATGTTGACTATCCCTAATCAGTCCTTGCAGGTAGATAACATCGGTGGTAAAAACAAGGGCTGCAAATGCTGGAAACCAGATTCTAGACGAGAGTGGTGCTGGAAAAGCACAATAGTTCAGGCAGCAACCGAGGAGCAGGAAAATTGACGTTTCGGGCAAAAGCCCTTCCACTGGTTCTCCTTGGTTTAATCTGCTCGTTACTTCCTCAAAGAATTCTAACAGATTTGTCAGGCGTGACCTTAAATTGATGTTTTGGTTAAGAAAAAGAAGGAAGCAAATGTCAGGTACAGACAGCAGAGATCGAGTGAATCCGTAGAAGAGTATAAAGGCAACAAAAGTATACCATATATATTCATGTATAGGTAAATCCCATGTAAAAGTAAACTCCTTGTTTTTGGCTCAAAAAATCTTGTATTTTCTATATATCTTGTGTATAAATCTTGATCAGATGGGCCATTGAGCTGAGTGGCAGATGGAGTTTAATTTAGATAAATCCAAGATTCTGCATTTTGGAAGGGCAAATCAGAGCAGGATTCATACACTTAATAGCAAGTGTTGCTGAACAAAGAGACCTTGAAGTGCAGGTTCATAGTTCCTTGAAAGTAGAGTTGCAGATAGATAGAATAGTGAAGGTGACCTTTGGTATGCTTTTCTTTATTGATCAGAGCTTTGAGTAAAGAGGTTGAGAGGTCAGTTGCAGCTGTACGGGACATTGGCTAGGCCACTTTTGGAATATTATGTGCAATTGTCATGTCCTGTCTATCAGAAGGGTGTTGTGAAAATTGAAAGGCTTCAGAAAAGACTTACAAGGATGTTGCCAGGGTTAAAGGATTTGAGCTATTGAGAGAGGCTGAACAGGCTGGCACTGTTTTGCCTGGAGTGTCGGAGGCTGATGGATGACCTTATGGAGGTTTAGAAAATCATGAGGGGCACGGAGAAAGTAAATAGACAATGTATTTTCCCTGGGGTGAGTGAGCCCAGAACTAGTGGGCATAGGTCTAGAGTGAGGCCAGAAATATTTTAAAGGGGTCTAAGGGGCAACGTTTTCATGCAGAGGGTGGTGCATATATGGAATAAGCTGCCAGAGGAAGTGGTGGAGGCTGGTACAATTACAACATCCTATTCATATTTAAAAGGCATCGAGAAGGGTAAGGGTTTAGAAGGATATGGGCTAACTGCTGGCAAGTTGGACTAGATTAGGTTAGGATATCTGGTCAGCACGGACGAATTAGACTGAAGGGTCTGTTTCTGTCTTGCACATCTCTAGGAAGAAACCCTTGATGGTACCATGCTGACTATGCTCAATTTTACCATACACTTCCAAGTATTCAGAAATCTCAATCTTCATAATAGATTCCAGGATCTTACCCATGACCGGGTTTGGGCTAATTAGTCTGTAATTTTCCTCCTTTTGCCTTACTCCTTTTTTAAACAGGGTGTCATGTTAGCAATTTTCCAGTCCTTTGGGACTGTCCCTAATTTTAGTGATTCCTGAAAGATTACTACTAATGCCTCCATTATCTCTTCAGCCATCTCCCTTAGAACTCTGGGGTGTCGCCCATCTGGTCCAGGTGATTTATCCACCTCAAGCCATTCAATTTTTCTAGCACCTTCTCCTTGGTGATGGCCACCATACTCAGCTGTACTCCCTCACTCTCTTGAATTTTTGGGATATCCTCATGTTTTCTACTATGAAGACTGACACTAATTATTCATTCAGTTCCTCAATCATTTCTTTGTTCCCCACTAGGATCGCACCTACGTCATTTTCCAGCAGCCCAATGTCTATTTCTGCCTCTCTTTTGCTCTTTATATATCTATAAAAGCTCATACAATTTTCCTTCATCCTCCCTTTACCATGCTTCGTTTGCCTCAGGATGAATCTCTGCTGTGGCTCCTGAATTACTCCCAGAAACTCCTGCTTTTGCTATTCCGTTATCTTTCCTGCTAAGCTCCTCTCCCAGTGAATTCTACCCAGCTCCTCCCTCATGTCTCTACAGTTGTTTTATTCAGCTGAAATACCATTACCTCTGATTCTATCTTCTCTCTCTCAAATTGCAGAGTAAATTCGATCAGGTTATGATCACTGCTTCCTAAGGGTTCCTTCACCTTAAGCTCTCTTGTCAAGTCTGTCTCATTGCAAACACTAAATCCAGTATTGCCTAGTTCCCTAGTGGGCTCCATCACAAGCTGCTCCAAAAAGCCATCTTGTAGACATTCCACAAATTCCTTTTCTTCCAAACCATACAAACCTGATTCTCCCAGTCCACCTGCATACTGAATTCCCCCACAATCACTGTAACTTTGCCTTTCCAATGTCCTGGTGTATCTTGTATCCCAGCTCCTGATTACTGTTTAGAGGCCTATACGTAACTCCAACTATGGATCTATTGTGCTGTTATTAATGACTCCGAGCTCAAGGCAGGTGCATTTTATATGATAAAAAGTCACTAACCTGGCCATCAACAGCATTCAACAAATGCTGGAAGCGACTGTCTCTAAGAACGTCCTGAGTGTCCAACTTCTGCTCCACTATGTGGCGGCACAGGCGGATGAGCAGTGCAGCTGCTTGATTCCCAGTAACTGGGTGTTCTGAGGAAATCTGCAGGAGCTCCTCTGTGTTCAAGGCTGACTCAATCAGCTCATCCACTTTTATGTGCTCTGGCTGGCAAGCATGTTCAGTGGCAGGTGTCAAGTCGGGTACGTGATGGTGAACAGATGAGTGGATGCCAGCCAGTGATGTCGATGACTGGTACAGTTCTGCTGGGGTCCATCTGCAGGCAGTTAGTAGAATGGCAGGAGTCGACACAGTGAGGAATGAAGCACTTAAGTGCCGTGCACATCTTTGTATCAACCTAGCTGCCATTTTTGTTGCTGAGTGACATTAAGTGCTTTACATCTCACACCACCTAAAGCAAAGACAGAAATTGTGATGTTGATGTTAAATGAATACATGTACTTACAATAATTATTCATTGTATTAAAATGTGACATGAGTGTTTAAAGTAGGAACAGGAGTTGCCCATTCAGATGATGAATGTTCTATCTGTCATGGTTGGGTTCTTGTGGCACAGAAGTAGTGTCCCTATCTTTAAGGTAGAAGACCTGGATTCAAGACCTGCAGCAGTGATGTTTTCCAACATGTCTGAACAGGTTGATTAAAAACATCTCCATCATTCATGGGAACACAGGAAGCAAGAGTACACCATCTGGCCCACCAAGTCTGCTCAGTTACTCAACTAAATCATGGCTTACCCTCTCCCATAACACACATTTTCACACACTATTCATTACATCTTTAACATCTAGAAATCAATCAATCTCTCCCTTGAATGTACTCAATTACAAAGCTCCCACAGCCCTCTGCAGTATAGAGTTCCAGACTAAGGATTCTGAGAGCAAAGAAATTCCTCCTCAGGACAGTACTAAATTGCCTTTCCCTCATTTGAGTCTGTGTTGCCTTTTTGACACCTCTGACAGGGTAACATCCACGCGCATCCATCCCATTAAGCTGTGTAAAATTTTTTGAGTGTTTCAAAACAGTGGAAAATGCGGGCAGTGAGCTTACTACCTCTCGCATCCAAAGTAAACACTTTACCATTTGACTGAATGTACCTGCACCATTTGAATTTAAATTAAGATATTGTTTGGTGTTTACAGTACCTTAATCTGTTTACCTAACTTTGCTTGATAACCATTGAGATCATTTTGGCAAATTGCACTGCACCAGCTCCAAAATCAAGACCTCTTCCTGAAATGTGATACCCAAACCTACTGCATTATTCTGGATGGGGTCCCATTAAGATTTCATGCAAACATATACTCAGATTGTCATCTGCAAGATGCTGCACACAGCAAAAATGAATGACCAGTTATTGTTTCTTATATTTACTAAAGGAAAAACATTGGCCAGTGGCACTGTGTGCGCCTCTATGGCATTTGGATGCTCTCTGGTCCTGTCATGTTGACAGCATTCTTCAGCCCTCTCACTCAACATGATGTTCCATCCCCATCCCCCAATACTATTGAAATTCCCAGATCACTCCCCCTAAACCACAAGTGTCTTAATTCCCCTTACCCTTGACATGACTGGACAGGCATAGTAATATCAGCGCCCTTGACGCAGCTAACAGCATCAATGCTATGATCATCCAAAACCAATTCCACTGGGTCACCTAGGTGCTTAGGAGAAGCGGAGTTCTGAGTGCCAAAGAAACCAACTTGGAAATAACTCTTCTGTCAATGGAACTAATTCTTCAAGAACATTGGCATGAGGGAGTATGGAAAAGGAACTCAAGAAAACAATGTTAAGGATGTCAACTTAAAAGACCACTTCCACCTCCCGGAGACCACTACCGAATGACTGATCAGAGATGTGGCTGGCTCTAGAACTGAGCTCATCAATTACAAAGGATTCTCAGAAACCATGACCAATGACATGGAATTGTCCTAGGTGGATAGTCATATTCATTAGCAAGTGATTGCTGACGACGCAATTGGAATTACCAATTCTTTCCGCTTGATCCTGTTGGTATTTTCTTCTTTTCCCTTCTGCTGTTATGCCCCCATCACCTGACACTGGCCTTTCCTATTCCCTTAGCACTGCTGGTATCACACAGTCTCCCCTTTATTTGGCACTCCTTTTCCCCTGACATTATTGGTTTCTTAATCTCATGGCCCTGGAGGAAAATAGTATTAAAACAAAATATTGGAAATACTCAGCAGGTGAAGTAGGACCTGTGGAATGAAAAACAGCTTAATCGTTCAGTTCAATGAAAAATTTAATGAAAAGCCATCAACTTGAAATTAACAATTTTTCTCTCCAGCAGTGCTAAAACAGCAAAGCAGATCAGGCAGCATCCGAAGAGCAGGAGAGTCTATGTTTCGGGCACAAACCCTTCATCATTCAACACTCCTGATGAAAGGCTTATGCCCAAAACGGTGACTCTCCTGCGCCTCGGATGCTGCCTGACCTGCTTTGCTTTTCCAGTACCACTCTTTTCGACTCTGATCTCCAGCATCTGCAGTCCTCACTCTCTCCATAGATGCTGCCAAAGTTGCTGAGTATTTCCAGCATTTGCTATTCAATACAATTTTTCTTCCAAGGGTCAGGGATTAGGATATCAAGTGTCAGATTTTCAGAATTTGCAGAATTTTACTCGACAAGAAACCGTGTTGACTGATATCCAAAAAGGATCCGAATGCAAAAGCAGGGATAGAGCTTTAGCGAAACCACAATTGGAGTCATGTTTCGGTCTCATGACAATCTTTTGCTAGACTGATTCTTGGCATGGCGAAAGCTTGAGTATAAATAGGCCAATAATCTCCAGTATTGAGAAGAAAAGGTGATATATCATTGAAACACACAAAATTCTTCAATTACTTGAAAGGATGGATGTCTGGAAGCTATTTTCCTGGTTTGCTAGTCTAGAACTCGGAATCAAAGTCTCAGGCTAAGGGGTTGGTTAGTTATGACTGAGATGAGAAATTTGCAACCTTTGGAATTTTCAGAAGGTTGTCAAACTCCATCTGAATATATGTTTTATTATATACACTCAAGGGTGAAATAAATAAGGTTTTTTTCTAGCAGCAAGGGAATCATGAAATTTGAAGATAACGCATGACAGTAGAAACAACATGGAATTTAGCTATGAATGGCAGAGCAGACTCTGAGAAGCATAAGATCCTCATTTAAGACCATTAGAGACAGAAGCCATTCAGCTCATTGATTCTGCTCTAACATTCAATGAGATCATAGCTGTTATGATAATCTTCAGCTCCACTTTTCTGCCTTTTCTCCATAAACCTCGATAGGCCGAGTTGCCAATCCAGATCTTAAACATTTAGGAACATGTTTCATTTGCATCAAGTTCTAACCTTGACTGCATAATTTAGGACAAACATTTGAGGAAATTGTGTGCAAATTACATTTGTAGTTTGAAACTCTATTTAAGCAAATTATGTAACATTTACTTTGAAAACATGCCCGCAGCATCAGGGAAAGACTGTTGTCAGGAAGCAGTGGGTCTGAGAGGGGAATGTGGAGGGGTGTGAAAAACAGTTGAGGGAGGGATAGGTGAGGGGAATGGTTGAATCATAGAAATTTACAGCACAGGAAGAGGCTACTCATCCCATTGTGTCTGCAGTAGCCCAGAAATAGCCATAGAGCTAAATCCCACTTTCCAGCTCTTGCTCTTAGTCTTAATGGCTGAGACACCTCAACTACATATTTATTTCAAATGTAAGGATTTCAGCCTCTCCCACTCTCCAAGGTAGACAAGCAGGAGGCTGGAAGAACACAGCAAACCAGACAGCATTAGGAAGTCGAGAAGTCAACATTTTGGATACAACCTTTCTTCAGGACTGGGGGTGGGAGTAAGGGGAGCTGCAGATGGGAGATGGGGGATGGGGGATGGGAGGCGGGGGGGTAGTTTGGGAGTGGAGGGGGTGGTGAGGTCAGGGTAGGTGAACACAGGTAGAGGGTATGCCCTGGTTAGTCGATGGGAGGGATGAATGCAGAGGTCCAGCACTCGTATGGAAAGAGTTTGCCTCTCAGATGTACAGCATGGCAACAGACCCTGCGGTCCAACTCATCCATGCTGACCAGATATCCTAACCTAACCTAATCCCATTTGACAGCACATGGCCCATATACCTCCAAACCCTTCCCGTTCTTATACCCATCCAGATGCCCTTTAGTAGTTGTAATTGTACCAGCTCCACCACTTCCTCTGGCAGCTCATTCCATACATGCACCACCATCTGCATGAAAAAGTTGCCCCCCCTTAGTGCTTTTTATATCTTTCCCCTCTCACCCTAAACCTATGCCCTCTATTTCTGGACTCCCCTACCCCATGGAAAAACTTTCTCTATTGGTTCTATACATGCCCCTCGTGATTTTATAAACCTCAATTAGGTCACCCCTCAGCCTCTGATGCTCCAGGGAAAATAACACCAGCCTATTCAGCCTCTCCCTATAGCTCGAATCCTCCAATCCTGGCAACATCCTCGTAAACCTTTTCTACAACATAACCTCCCAATACCTATACTCAGTGGTCTAACCAATAAAGGACAGCATATTAAATACCACCTTCACTATTCTATCTATCTACAACTCTACTTGCAAGAAACTATGAACCTGCACTCCAAGGTCTCTTTGTTCAGCAACAATCCCCAGGACCTTATCGTTAAGATGTATAAGACCTGCTCTGATTTGCTTTTCCAAAATTCAGCACCGCACATTTATCTAAATTAAACTCCATTTGCCACTCCTCAGCCGTTTGGCCTATCTGGTCAAGATCTCCCTGTACTGTGAGGTAACCTCCTTTGCTAGGAGAAAGCGAGGACTGTAGATGCTGGAGACTAGAGTTGAAAAATGTGGTGCTGGATAAACACAGCAGGCCAGTCAGCATAAGAGGAGCAGGAGAATCGACATTTCAGGCATAAACCCTTCTTCAGGAATCAGCTCATTCCTGAAGAAGGGCTTTTGCCCGAAACGTCGATTCTCCTGCTCCTTGGATGCTGTCTGGCCTGCTGTGTTTTTCCAGTATCCTTCTTTGCTGTCAACTACACCTCCAATTTTGGTACCATCTGCAAACTTACTAACTGTACCTCCTATGTTCACATCCAAATCATTTATATAAATTACAAAAAGGAGTGGACGCAGTACCACACCTTGTGGCACTCCCCTAGTCTCAGGCCTCCATGTTTGAAAAGCAACCGTCCACCACCACCCTCTGTCTTCTACCTTCGAGCCAGTTCTGCATTCAAATATCTAGTTGTCCCTGAATTCAGTGAGAATTACATTTACAGATACATTCTATTTTGCTGAAATAGGACTAAATCTGCAGGCAGTCAACACATATAATATTTTGTAAATTCCACTTTAGAAATAGAACCAGTCTGACTCAAGATTGGAATACAGACAAACCCTAACCTCACACCTTTAATACATTGCCTAAGCTGAGATATCACCTTTTGTTATAAAATCTTAAGTTATTTCGAGGTGACTTAAAAGTAGTTCTGGAATTGACATATTAATGAACTAAAATCTGCAACCCATTCGAAAAGTCGACTTAATAACAATTCAGGTTTGTTCAAAATATCATTTCAGTTGCATGACACTGTAATCTTTTGCTATAAATTCTGTCTTATGGTCTTACTCTCCACAATTACCTGATGAAGGAGCAGAGCTCCGAAAACTAGTGCTTCCACATAAACCTAGTGGTCTATAACCTGGCATTGTGTGATTTTTTTTTAAAAAAACTTTGTCCATGAAATCTAACCTTGCTAACCAGTCTATCATGATTAACCTCTCAAATCCCATAAACCCCAAACTTCCAGAACTTTAATCCGGAAAACACGACCATCCTATCTTTCAACTTCCCAACACATCTTTCTTTCGAAAGGAATTATCCCAGTATTTGTTACTCTTCCAAAGTCCAGGCAGGATACGCACAAAACGTTTGCAACACGATCACATCTGTCTTATGGGCCAGGACAGTCACCTTACTAGATTCTTATTCAGTTCCAACAAGATGTGTACAGTAATTGCAGGTATGGAGGCTGGTCTGAGGATGGGGGAAGTGTATGTGCATGTGGTGGGGTGGGTTAAGGATGTGTGAGAGAGAGCGCATGCGCGAGGGGCCAGAGCCCGTGAGAGAGTGGGGGGTGGGGCGACAAACTGAGTGTGTGTGAGAGAGAACGACACACACACACACACACACACACTGAAGAAGCAATGTGGTGAGAGGATGGAGTCAGGATGGGAGACAGTGAGAGAGCAGGGACAGGCATCCCTAGTTATGGGGCCAGAGGCCGCGCTCTCGCTTCCCCCTCCCTCCTCAGGATCGCGAGTCCAGCCCGTAGACCCAGCTCTCCCACCCTGAAGCTCACTCACCCACTTCCCCGAGACCAGCATGGCCGCTCACATTCGTCATCCAGACCGTGGTGATGACGCACAGAGGTCACCGCCAGGGTGACGACTTCCGAGTGACCAATCAGCTCGTTCATGTTACACCATGGGGCACGTGACCCGGAAGTGCGGCACTGCGGATGTCATGCCAAGGGCTACAGCAGTGGAGCTGGACAGTAATGGGAGCTTGGGGTTGTCCTAAACCCTTCAACATCAAGGCGTTTCTACTTCCATTTATACCAAAATCACAGTTTTAATCCAAATAAACTTCCCATAGAAATAAGATTAATAATACAATAAGTTCACGAGGAAAAGTCGGACGTGTATCCATTGGGGTTTAGATGAGTGCAATGTGATTGATCTATGATCCTGCGTGAACTTGACAGTGTGTATCCTGGGAAGATATTTCCCCTTGTGAGGGAATCGAAAACTATAAGACGCCGTTGAAAAAAAAGGTACTTCCCATTTCAACTGATTAGGAGATTTTTTTCAGAGAGGGGTTACTTTTTAGAATTCTGAAGGCTTACTTAAGACAGTTAAGATAGTTAAAGGATATGGACGGAGTTAGGAAAGTAGAGCACACAATCAAATCAATTATATCTTATCAAAAAAAGCCGGAAGGACTTAATTGCCTACTGTTGCTCCTAGTTCTTCTGTTGCAATTATTGCACCTGCATAATTTGTGATATCTCCATTATTTTAAGTCTCTCAACAGGTAGAATCAGAGCTCGCAGAACATGGGGCGCATTTGTCTGCTGGCTTTCTAAAGAGGCAGTTCACCTAATGCCACTTCTCCATATAACTATGTACGTTTCCTTTTCAGATAATAACACAATTCCCTCTTGAATGTTTTAATTGAACCCACTTCCGCCACACTAGCAGACATTGCATTCCAGACCAGAACACTACATTTAAAAAGTTCCATCACCATTACTTTCTCTTCCTTCTTTGCAACGGCACATTAGGAAGACTAATGGAATGTTAGCCATTACTGTAAAATGATTTAAGACCATAACACATAGGAGTGGAAGTAAGGCCATTCGGCCCATCGAGTCCACTCCGCCATTCAATTATGGCTGATGGGCATTTCAACTCCACTTACCCGAATTCTCCCCGTAGCCCTTAATTCCTTGTGACATCAAGAATTTATCAATTTCTGCCTTGAAGACATTTAGCGTCCCAGCCTCCACTGCATTCTGCGGCAATGAATTCCACAGGCCCACCATTCTCTGGCTGAAATGTCTCCGCATTTCTGTTCTGAATTTACTCCCTCTAATTCTAAGACTGTGTCCACAAGTCCTAGGCTCCTCGCCCTACCGAAACAATTTCCTAGCGTCCACCCTCTCCAAGCCATGTATTATCTTGTAAGTTTCTATTAGATCTCCCCTTAATCTTCTAAACTCCAATGAATACAATCCCAGGATCCTCAGCCATTCCTCATATGTTAGACCTACCATTCCAGGGATCATCCGTGTGAATCTCCGCTGGACACGCTCCAGTGCCAGTATGTCCTTCCTGAGGTGTGGGGGCCAAAACTGGACACAGTACTCCAAATGGGGCCTAACCAGAGCTTTATAAAGTCCCAGAAGCACAACGGTGCTTTTATATTCCAACCATCTTGAGATAATTGACAACATTGCATTCGCTTTCTTAATCACGGACTCAACCTGCATGTTTACTTTTAGAGAATCCTCAACTAGCACTCCCAGATCCCTCCCAAAGTGCAAGACCTCGCATTTGCTCACATTGAATTCCATCAGCCATTTCCTGGACCACTCTTCCAAACTGTCTAGATCCTTCTGCAGCCTCCCCACTTCCTCAGTACAACCTGCCTGTCCACCTAACTTTGTATCATCGGCAAACTTCGCTAGAATGCCCCCAGTCCCTTCATCCAGATCATTAATATATAATGTGAACAGCTGCAGCCCCAACACTGAACCCTGCGGGACATCACTTGTCACCGGCTGCCATTCCGAAAAAGAACCTCTTATCCCAACTCTCTGCCTTCTGTCGGACAGCCAATCCTCAATCCATACCAGTAGCTCACCTCGAACACCATGGGCCCTCACCTTGCTCAGCAGCCTCCCGTGTGGCACCTTATCAAAGGCCTTTTGGAAGTCTAGGTAGACCACATCCACTAGATTTCCCCGGTCTAACCTACTTGTCACCTCTTCAAAGAACTCCAACAGGTTTGTCAGGCACAACCTCCCCTTACTAAATCCATGTTGACTTGTTCTAATCCGACCCTGCTCTTTCAAGAATTTAGAAGCTTCATCCTTAATGATGGATTCTAGAATTTTACCAACAACTGAGGTTAGGCTAATTGGCCTATAATTTTCCACCTTTTATCTTGATCCTTTCTTGAACAAGGGGGTTACAACAGCGATCTTCCAATCATCCAGGACTTTCCCTGACTCCAGTGACTTTTGAAAGATCTCAACCAACGCCTCTGCTATTTCCTCAGCCACCTCCGTCAGAACTCTAGGATGTAGCCCATTGGGACCAGGAGATTTATCAATTTTAAGACCTTTCAGCTTTTCTAGCACTTTCTCTTTTGTAATGGCAACCATACTCAACTCAGCCCCCTGACTCCCTTTAGTACAGGAGGAATGAAGTATTGCTTCAATTCAATAGGAGCTTGGTTAGATTGCACGTACAGTACTGTGTGCAGTTTTCATCTCATCTCAGGTAAGATATTATTGCCATAGAAGGAATGCAATGAAGGTTTGTCTAAAATCGCAGAAATCTTCTATAAAGAGAAATAGGTAGAATGGTCCATTATTCACTAGGGTTTCAAAGAACAAAAGGTGATCTCATTGAAACCTATAAAATATTTTAAGGAAGAGACAGGCAGATACAGACAAGAGGCATTCCTTGATTGGGGAATCCAGAACCATGGAATACAATTTTTTTTAAAAATGATGAATTTAGGACCAAAATGAGAACCTCCTTTACTTAGAGAGGCGAATCTTTGGAATTCTTTACTCCAACCACTATGGAAGTGCAGTTGTTGAGTATATTTAATACATTTTTCATTATCAATGATGTAAGAATTGCAGGAATAGTATGGGTAGGAGGCATTAAAGTGTTTGGTCAACCATGATCAGATTAAATGGAAGAACAGGCTCAATTGTGATCTCTGGTTCTTGTCCCTTCCACCAACAGGAAATGTGGAAGTGTTTCTTCTTGTATATGTTGACCTAACCCTTCATGGTTTTGAATACCTATATCAAATCTCATTTTAGCCTGTTTAATCCAAGAAAAAACAATCCCAGCTTTTCCAATCGGTCTTCATAACTGAAACAAAAACAAATTGCCAGAAAAGCTCAGCAAGTCTGGCAGCCTCTGTGGAGAGAAATGAGAATTAACGTTTCGGGTTGAGTGACTCTTCCTCAGAACTACTGTTTCTGATTTACAGCATCTGCAGTTCTTTCAGTTTTCATTATTGAAAAATCAGCTTATGAACCTTTTCTGCACTTTCTCAAATACTTTCACACTCCTCCTGAAGTGTGATTCTTAGGAATGGACACACTATGCTGGTTGAGGCCAAACCAGCATTTTATTCAGGTTTAACTTCCTTGCTTTTGCACTCTAAGCACCTATTTTTAAATGAAGCCCAGAACATCATAGGCTTTTTTTTAACCGCTTCCCTATTGATAGTCAGCCTAACAGCCATTGGGTCCACCTTTTGCTACCAACTCACTTAAAACAAGTTGGAACATTCTTTAAAAAAACTAGGGGCCATAAATGCAAGTTAGTTTAATGAATAAATCCAACAATTAATTAAGATATTTCTTGGTGTGGTTTGAATATGAAAATCAACCACAGGAATGAGTGGCACAGCTCATAGGTTAGCACTGCTGCCTCACAGTGCTAGTGACCCATTGTTCAGCACTATCAGCACTCTTTCTCCCCTACTCCAACTATTGCATAAATGCTAACCCCTCCACAATTAACGTCAGCTCTGTTGAAGTCATCTCGACTTGAAACATTAACTTGCTCTCTCTCTCCACAGATGCTGCCTAACCCACTACGATTTCCAGCAATTTTTGTTCTCAGTGCAGATTTCAGCTTCTGCAGTAATTTTTTCCTACTCCGTTAGTATATTTGTCAGTCCTTGATCTTCCATTATGTTTAAACTTTTATCTTTAAAGAGCACTAGCACATCATTCCAATAGAATCTGACTGACCCCAGGTTTAGAGGTCAATATCAGTACTACTGTACTACCCAAGGCCTCTGCCGATCAGGTTGTTTGGGTCAATTTCATGTGACCAGTCTGAGTCGTCAGGTGGTCAGAGCTGTTAATCTGAGTCTGGCAAACCAGGTTTGAATCAGACAGAGCAGTCTGAATAGTACTGGCTGAGATTATCTGACCAGTCAGTCCAAATGACAACATAATTTATTTCACTGTAAACCAGTAGGATTGTTTTGTAATTTGTTTTATTATAAATTGGTGCATCAGTTCATTAAAAAAAAGTACAGAAAAAGCTGTCTAAAATATTGCAGAGCAGAAAGCATAATCAGTTAACAAAAGGGTAAAAATCTGTTTTGTGAAATCCCATCTCTAAGTGCTGACATTAGTCATTGACAGAGATGGACACACTTTACTCAAACAGACAGCGGTGTGGATGCATCCCTCATACAGAGATAAGGAGATACACATTTACAACCCTACACAGAGGAAGACAGACACCCAACATGAGAAAGATCTACAATCTTCAATGATACCCAGAAAGGAATAAGATGAACTGAAACTCAATAATAAATTCTTTTTAAAAGAAAAGCTGCAGGTATGGACTCTTCAGGATTTCCCACCAAAGGTCATTAACTAAAATATTCACTTTCCTTTCCTCTTTCAGATACTACACAGCATCTCCATAATAACCAGCAAATTATGTATACTTTTGATTGTTTTTGCAGATTGAGAATTGTTTAACACTACAAAAACTTATTCCTGAGTTCAGGTTGTGTCTCTATCGCCATTGATGTAAATTTCACTCTATAATTTCAGTGCATTTTAATGTTACTGGCTTCAACTCTCAGATACTGAAGGTTTTTGTAAAGCCTCACAGCTCCCCATTCTTCTAATCCCTCCAATTCACATTAATTTGATTTGATTTCCTGCAGGATCAAGTGAGCTGATGAGTGTCCATGATCATAAGGAGATACTTATGGTCTCTCAGGGACATGTTAATTATATTGCAGGTGTAGGTAGCTTTTCCCCTTAAACCAATTAACAATTCACCACATGAAAAACTGGAGAAAACATAGCAGCACGACTCAGGACTCCAAAGTGACCAGTTACTGGTGAATAACTGCACAGTGCTTGAGACAGATTGCACTGATTACTATGTCCAGCTCTGATCAGCATAACACAAAGAATCATCCAAACTCTGAAATCAGAGTAGAGAATAGGCTAAAAGGTGATCTCTCATGTTAGGTGGACTGAGCAGCAAGAAAAACAACTGACATTTTGACCTAGAAAGTAAGAAACCAAGAGTGATCCAGGCAAGTACTGATAATAGTAAATGGCACAGAAAAAGTAAATACTGAGCCATATCAAGATGAACTGTAACAATGGGAGATGCAAATTTAGAATGGATTTCAGTAAGTTCTTTACTCAGCAACAAGTTGAATTGAGTTTCAGGAAAGCTGGAGATGGCTGGACAATCACTGTAGAGAGGACTGCAGAATCATCTTGGGGGAAAAAAATGCTGAAGATTCTCTTTCCTCTTCACTGTGATCACTCAGTGAGTACAGCAATAGTGTTCTTATTCCAAGAAGACAGCTGTTGTGTGTTTGGTCTCCCCCACACCTCCATTGTCATGTGAAATTCTGAATCACTCTGAATCATAATCCTCCTGCTTCACAGCTCCAACTGCAGATGCCAGATCATCTTCATTACCTTTTAGTTTCTCGCCTGAGGGATGGAACAAAAAAATTAACATTATTTCCAATATTGTTATTTCCAAATTTTCAAATAGGCTTTCTTCCTTTGCCCCGAAACTACCATCTGCTAGTTGGCAGTTGTGCTCAGGACTTCATGCTCACTGATTCTATAATCACACTTGAACAAAATCATGTAATATAAATAAAAGCCTATGCATGCATGACCAATTGAGTATATGTAAGTAACAGTATGATGGAGAAGACAGCAAAAGTGTGAGAGTACAGGACCTAAAAAGACATGCAAAGGAGAGTCAGACATTGAGAGAAAGAGAGAAGTAAAAGACAGACGTAAAGAGTACGAGAGCGATTGGGTGTGAAAGAAATGAATTTTGTGATAGTGTGTTAGGTGTTAACAGGATCTTGTGTGGTTGTGTTGGCTCCTAACCAACAATAGGACAGCACCACTATTTGTTGAATAATGCACTGTACTGCTTAACTGTGGCTTTGTCTATATCTGTTTATTTTCTGATCTTCTTCTTCCTCTTCTGACAATGATGCCTGTTGAGCACTGTAGGATGTTGGCCTGCAGGTTAATCAATCGACTAGCTTTATGGCCACAGCAGAGACTGCTCCTGATCTCAGTGATCAGCAACAATGTTATCAAATGGCAGAGCAGATTCAAGGGGCTGGATGGCCCATTCCTGTTCCCAATACATGTCTGTATCTAAACCTTACATACACCAACGTATGCAAGTAGGCACAACATAAAATGGTGGAAATAACAACAGAAAAAGATGCTATTTAGCTGGTCACAGCAATGCTGGGGACAGCCACAGTCTTTTTTTCAAAATCTGCATGCCAATACATTCTTCCTTTCAAATACATTTTTAATTAACTTGCAAATTAACCATCAACTCTGCCTGGGTAACCATTTTTGATAAAGCATTCAAGACAGTAAGAACAATCAAGTTAAGGAATTACTTTTCAATTAGCAGCATTCCTTCCACTTGACCTTAACCACACTGAATAAATTGCCTCAACAATTTTGGAAACTCTTTGGTGACCACCATTGCTTCCAGTGAAGGCACTGGAACCTGATAATTAATTAATTACTCACGGATCAGTTCTGCTATTGCTCTCTGTGTCCTCTTCTCCAGCTTTTCCAGTTTCTTAGCTACATCCCTCTTCAGATCCCTGCAAAAGAAAGTCCATCAAATTGAACAACGTATCACCAAGTAGAACAGAAATTTGTATACAAATTAGGCACATTTGCTTCATAAACAGCATCTTGAGAGATTCAAAAATCAGACACCTACCAGTCAGGCTTCCTGGGAGCAAGGTTCACCAAGTCCTACAAAATAAAGTTTAAAAAATTGACAACATTTTAGCAACAGTTTGAGAATAGAAATTCAATTATTGCAGTTTTACCAAAACCAGATGAAAATTCAGGACACTGGACCTTGGTTCCCAAGATCTCTTCCAGAACACTCGCTAGAGTGCCCCAATACCTACGAAGTTTGTGGCATGACCACAAGCAGTGAGTAAAAGTACTAATATCTGTTTTACATTTGGGGCACTTTGGAGAGACTCCGGTCTTAAATTTCGCAAGCCACTCCGGTGCCAAATAAGCCCTGTAAAGTACCTTCAGTGGCACTGCCTGCATCCTATTACAAATCAAATCCTCCTTACATTCTTCCAAATATCCACCCCTGCCTCTGACAAGATCTCTACCCCCAATTCATGAGTCCAGATGCTGCACAGCCGCTGATTGTCCTTCGAAACACTACCTCCTAGTAAACAGAAAAGGGTATTGATTGAGAGTGTACCTGTGGATCAAAATTCTTTCCACATCAGACTTGCAGGGACGAACCAATAATGTAGTATTTTTCTGTATAAAGTCCCTAATCTGAAAATAACGAAAGAGGTCCCTCCTGGATAGTTCATATTTCTGGCTCAGCTGTTTGAAAGACATCATGACCTCCCTTTCAAATACATCTCCCAAACAGGAAACTCATCTAGACTCCCAGAACCTAAAGCCAGAATCCATTGATCCCAGCTGAAATCCTGGCATTCCTACTATGGGAGTAAAAAGGGAAGTTTTATGTAAATTGCTCTCACTTTGTCGCATCATTCTCCATGCTTAACCATGTTAAGGACAATCGGATTTCTGCAATGCTCCATGACAATCTTCATCTTGTCCATAAACAACAAACTAATGAGGGGGCATTTTGCCTGGGAGGCCTCGATGTCCAGCCAAACTGACCTCAGGTCCTGGCAAGTCCAATCAGCCACAGAGGATATTTCTTAAAATTTGGAAAGTCCACACCTCCACATCCCCTGCGGGAGCTGCAATTTAGCAAGCTTAATAAGAGACCACCTGTGATGCCTGATGAAAGAACCGAGCCAACTGTTAAGCCTCCATAGCACTTGCCAAGGTATCGTCAAAGGGAGCATTCGCATGGGATATAATAAATGAGGAAGAACGTTCATTTTAACCAGAGCTATTCTACCCAACCAAGATATCGGAAAAGCCTCCCAGCACTGAAGGTCCTGTTTTATCTTCTCTAGCAACTGCACAAGATTAGCTTTGTATAATTGATCAAAGGCCAGAGTAATAAAAATGCCAAAATACAGGAAACCTCCCTGTGACCACCTAAAAGGCAGATTCCATCCCCAAGTGAGAGTACTCCGACGAGAACCCCCACAGGCATAGCCTCAGTCTTCATAAAATCGATTTTATACCCCGAGAAAGAACCAAATAATCACTTGTATTAAATGGGACACAGATATTGTCAGATTAGTTAGAAAAAGAAGAATGTCATCTGCGTAAAGGGTGACCTTATGCCCCCCTGATCCCACTTCCAGAGCAATTATGTTCGGGTTCCTCCGGATAAGCCTCTGTCTACGGCTCAATCACTAATGTAAACAGCAAGTGAAAGGGGGCACTCTTGTCGGCTGCCTCTACTAATATTAAAATATCATCAGATCTTCGACTTGTCTAGCTACAGTTGTACCACTTTATTGGTAGAGGTTTTATTCCTCAAGGTATCAGGAGAATTATGAGTGATTTCTATTGCTTATCAAATTAATCTCATTTCCTCAGACCGTATGCCATTAGTGAGAACTGCTGCCTTAGGGTGACTGTATAATAATGGCACCCACTTGGCGAAGAGCCCTCCAAGACCAAACTATTCCAGGACATAAAAGAGGTATGGCTACTCCACACGGTCAAACGCTTTCTCTGCATCCAGGGAGACTACCAAGTCCAGAAACAACCCTTGCTGACATACCTGGACCATATTCTGTACTCTTATAATGTTGTTAGATGACTTGCAACCCTTAATAAAACCTGTCTGGTCCACCAGTGGAGGGCAAGACCTTGTCCTACCTCAACGCAAACATTTTTGACAAAATTTTGAAATCCACATTCAATAGCGGTGTGGGCCTGGATACCTGACACCTTAATCAAACTATCCACCTTGCCGCATTCAAAGACAATCCTAGGATCACCTGGTGGGTTTATTCCTTGGAAACTAGTGGCAGAAGAGTTAGATGGAAATGGATTTAAGTGACTTTAAATTAGGATGTGGAGGAGCCAGTGTTGGACTGGGGTGGACAAAGTTAAAAATCACACATCACCAGGTGCCTGATAAAGGAGCAGTGCTTCGAAAGCTAGTGCTTCCAATTAAACCTGTTGGACTATAACCTGGTGTCGTGTGATTTTTAACTTTAAATTAGGACACATTACAGGAACCTTGCTCTCTACCTAAAGTTCAGAAAGGATGCTAACTGCCAGAGGAAACAACAAATAGATTAACATCATTTCTAGGTCACTCTCCTTGAGCAGGTATTTTGCAACAGGCAATTCCATAATATTCTCAAGTACCAACAATGTGATGAGGAATCAACTAGGTACCAGGTTACTTCGATGTAGACATGAGTAAGGAGGTACAATTTTCATCCTGGGAATAGCAATCATAATATGGTGGAACATCTCATTTTGAATTTTAAATGATGTGTTAAGAGTCTGTAACTCAGTTCTTAACTTTAAGAAAAGCCAGTTATGGAGGTATCAACTGAGCTGGATTAGGAAATGAGATTAATTTGATAAGCAATAGAAATCACTCATAATTCTCCTGATACCTTGAGGAATAAAACCTCTACCAATAAAATGGTACAACTGTAGCTAGACAAGCCGAAGATCTGTTGAAAAGAAGAGGCCTGCAATGTTGCCATAAAGAGTAGTTACTTTGAAGATTGAGAGGTCTTTATTAATTTCTTCATGATTGTTCGTTGACTTTGGAGAGATAAACTAGAACATGAGTAAATTAACAAGAAATACAGGAAACAAATTTTACAAATTTGGAAAAAGATGATTTGGAGGTGCTGGTGTTGGACTGGGGTATACAAAAGAAAATGAAAGTAAATCAGGCAGGAAAAATTACACTAGCGAATAAGGAAATGGCAAAAAGTCTTGTCAATCTTCACAGCAGAAGATGTAAAGAACAAACTTTAAATTATAGGAAACCTTATGTTTAAGGAAATTAATTAATTAATATTAGTAAATTAGAAGTACTGGAGAAATTACCAGGATGAAAAACTGACAAATCCTCTAGATCTTGTGGCCTACATCATAGAATTGTAAAGAACATGGCTGCACATATGATCAATTTATCAGTTTTGATGTTCAAAAATTTTGTTAATTTGATAACAGATTTATGGATTGAAAATAACCAGTGTAACCCCATTGTTCAAAGGAGGCAGCAAAGGGAAACTAGGGAACTATTTACTACTTAGTCTGACATTAGTAAAATGAAAAATAATGGAATCTATTACTGTTGTTGTGACAACAGGGCATTTTTAAAAACATCACTGTTAGTAGAGTCAAGATTTTAAGTGGAAAATGAAGTCTGACAAATCGAGAAGAGGTGACTGGGTCTTTAGTGGAAGAGCCAACCACAAGGGAAAATCTACCTTAGCTTGTCTTTACTCAACTAAACTGAGGTCCGGAGAACAGTCATATTGAATTGGAAACCTTATTTGATCTTCTTTCTCCACAAATGCGGACAGATCTGCCGAGTTTCACCAGCACTCTTTTTTAATTTCAGTTCGCTAATATCTGCAGTATTTTGCTTTTAACCTACTCCCTGGGTTCTGTCAGGGTCATTTGATTCCTGACCTCATTACAGTCTTGTTCTGAACATGGATAAAAGTGCTGAATTCAAGAGGTGAAGTGAGGGTCACTTCCCTTGACACGTGATCAAATGTGACACCAAGAATCCAAAGCAAAATTCAAGTAAATGGGAATCAAGGGTACAGCTTCCACTGGTTTGAGTCATACCTAGCACAAAGGAAGATGATTGTTGTGATTGTTGAAGATCAAGCATCTCAGCTGAACAACTCTGTATAAGTTGCTTGGGGTAATATCCTAGGCTCAAATGCCTCCACTACTTCATCAATATCCATCCTCCAACATAAATCCCAAAGTAGAGATGTTTGCTGATGATGACAGTATTCAGTACAAGACAACGCCTCACACTGAAGAGTTCTTGTTCATGTGCTTTAAGATCTTGGTAAATTTTAGGTTTGGACTGGAAAATGGTTACTAAGATGCTCACTCCATAAGTGCAAAGCAATTGTGATCTCTAATCTCCAACAGAAGAGAATTTAACCATCTCCTCTTGAGGTTGAATGGCATTACTTTTGCTGAAAACTCCTAGGGTTACCATCGACTAGATACTTAACAGGAAAGAGGAATGAACAAACAAAGAGGTACTCCAGATGGAGTCTGATTAAGGTTCTGTACAACTAATGCATAGTACCATACCTTTATTTTGTAACGTCCTTGATAGTACAAGTGTAACGAAAGAATGAGAGAAATGTCAAACAGTTTAGCATACGAAGGCGTATTCATTTGTTGGCACCAATTTTATTTTTCCTTTTTTGTTTTAATCCTAAATTTCTCCTTCAATTGTTTCTGGAGAAGGCTGTTGGGTATTTGTTTCCAATGTCTATACTCAGCTATCTTCCAACCCTTTTGATTCCTTAACTTCTACACTGATCTAACCTATCGCATACCTTTCTGTCCATTGGACTCAACAACTTGTAACAAATTACTAGCTAGACCAAGGTGTGATATAAATGGAAATAAAACATGGGGAAAGATCACAGAAAGGGAGATCTGGGGCATCAAAAAGGTATATAAGTCATGGTAAATTGATTATTATAAATGTTCGCGTAAGAAAGAAAAATGAAGAATTAATCATGTTAAGAGTCAGCCTCAGTACCTGGGGCCACTGGGGCAGAGGATTCATTCTCGCAAAATAGGGAAAATACATAAAAGACCAGTGGCTTTGGGGCAGGGATATTTCGGCTGGAAGAGGTTACAAAGATTAAGATGAGGAAAATTGAAAGAGATTATCTTTATTAAATAGTTTTTGAAAAGACTTTTTAAAAATTATTCTGGGCAAAGGTCATTTCTGACAAGACCACTTATTTTCCATCTCTAGTTTCACCTGTGAAGATGTGGAGAGAACTTCTATTTGAACTGCTGTAATCCGTTTTGGGAAGGTGCTCCCACAAATTCACGTCTTTCCAGAATTATGTCCAAGCAATAATAACAGAATTATGATAAATGTGCAAGTGTGAAATGTGAAAGGAAATTTGAAGTTGCTGTTGATTCATGCAATTGTTGGCCTTGAAGGGGTTGCATGTTTGGACAATGCTGCGAAAGCTTTCATGGTCCAAACTGAAATCATTCACTCATGAACCAATGTAGTTCTAACATTAGCTCTTCTTTACTAAGTCAAGTTTTCTTCAATGTAAGATTATAGTGTGTGTGCTTATACGTAATTAAGCCACACACAGCATCACAGAAGCATAATTCTATTCTCGCCTACTGGCCAAAGAAACACATTGTAAAAATAAATGCATTCTCATCAGTGCTACAATAAATGCTGATAACAAGCTCTGAGAATAATTTGAATATTCTGACTACTTTCCCAACTGAGACCAGCAAAGAATTAGACCTGCATCTGGGGCCTTCCTTTTACAAATGGTTTATTTACCACGCAACTATCAACAAATCAAGTATTGTCTTCTGTCATAAACATTTCTAAGCTGGACTGTTCAGTTTCACTTTGTCATGACAGTGGGGGAAAAAAAAGCACCAGAGAACAAAGGACATCACATACCACTTCTTCAATGATTGGCTCAGGCTTCCCTGCTTCAAGTTGATCCTTCACCTTTTCGTCCACTGTTGATACAAACATAGCATGGACATCCATGAACAGATAAAGTCAACTCATTTATACAGTACCAAGTAACACTAGAAAGTCACACATTCATTTGCTTCTTGCAATTTCAGCAACAATCCTGCAAGACATCAATTCATCATCTGAAAGTCTTCTGTATCTTTTCTTATTAAACATGTGATAGCACTGGAAGATCATACACAGCAAGAAGGACTGCTATATTAAACCTATCAGCCCTAATGGGCTAGTGATCACCAAGAGAAACTCAGTTTTGGTTGCTCCACCTCCTAGCTCAGGTACACTATCAACCAACTCTTTGACATCAGACACTGGACAAACCTACACTGCATTGCCCAGCAACATATAAATCAGTGCATTTACTCAAGTAAACATAAAGCCAGTAAAGCCACACTTTTCATTCCAGTCGAACTTAAAATGTCATTCTTCAGAAAAAAGGCAAGTGGCGCAAGCTTTATCCTTTGCAAATAGCACTCTCCACCATGGCTGGGATTCAGCTAAGAAAGGTTGTGAAAACCTAAGGCTTTGACTATTTGTCACACCTCCTTTGGAAGAAGTCAGCCATTTTGCTATTATTTTGCTCCAGGACTGCAGGAATCACTGGTAAAGGTGGGATTTATTGTCCATTTCTGGTCACCCTGGAAAACAAGTTAAGCTTTCTCCTCAACCGTTGCATATGTTGTAGCAATGAAGGAAGTTGCATGGTCCTTGGAGCTATTATGGTAGGACACTGGGTGTCTAGGACTCCATGTATGGGGCACGTCTTCTTCAGCTCCTTTTCCACATTTTATCCACTCACCATTCTTATTCATACTAACTGAAGAGCCTACTAGAACACAGGCGAAAATAAACTTCTAAAGCCCACAGACATCTCTATTTCAGTACTCATTGTGATTTTGGATTCATTCCTTCCAACATGGGCCTGCTCAACAGTTTGGCGTATTTGTACTAGCATAACCATGGAATCTGCATCAGGCCACACCTCTACACATCATAGAGGTGACATGCGACATTAGCTATTACAGGGATATATCTTATTTGTAATGTGGTTTGTAAATCAATAAACACTGATGTCAGGTGTAATTGACTTATTGCACACAGAATACATGCAATTTTACTTAATATACCTGATAATGGTTGGTTGGGAATTTAAGAATACTATTATTGAGATTAATCTCTTAAGACTTTGAGAACCCACTCATCATAGACTGTCTCTAGCCTCTGGGACAGAAGGATCAGGTGCCAGATGAGCAGTCAGACCTGTCCCACAGGTCTGTCCTAATATTTTAGAACAGATTGACAAAAAGTCATTCTGTTTTTCTTCTAAAGAATTGTTCTATTTAACTCACTCCCTCTACATAACAAACCCCACAATTTTAGATTAGATTCCCTACAGTGACCCTCACCGTCCACACCGACCCTCCGCAGAATAACACACCCAGTCCCATTTCCCTCTGACTAATGCACCTAATACTATGGGCAATTATGGGCAATTTCCCATGGCCAATTCACCTGACTTGCATAAGCTGTGCAAGATGGCAGCTGGGTAGAAGGGCTGCATATGGGCTCTTGCCTGGGACTCATCCGCTTCCATCTGCTTTCATTTTTTAAACTTTGGCTCTTTGGTGGATCAGTCAACGGCATTGGGAGTGGGTCGTGTACAGAGCAGTGGCAGAAGATTTGGCACCTCCCAGTGAGGCGGTGGCAACGGCAGCAAGGACATCCTCCCTGCACTCGGATGCAAAGCTCCTCCAGCTGTCTGAGGCAATGGTGGCAGCAACAGACTCTTAACGATGGTGGTGCCAACAAAATGACATCTTGGAGGAGGGCAACCAGAGCAGGACTCTTGCCGCTGTGAGACTCTTGACAAGGCGGTAGTTGCAGCAGAGCCAGTAGGGGCAACTGTAGGTCCAGCATGGGAAATGGCAGCAGAGCCGGCGAGATAGGCCAGTAGTGAAGAGGTTGCACGAGGAATGTGAGTTCATCCCTTCTCACTTAGGACCACAATGTTTTGGGTAGGGTAACCCATCCAGAATCATTGTGACAAACCTGTTCCTTTGACAAGATTGTCAAATGCTAGATTGTCCTTGGTTTTTAATCAGGGAGGTTCCATCATGTCTGAAGTTCGAATGGTTCATTGGGGCCTTTTGGTTACCCCTAACAGATAATGCCTCCGGCCTAAGCCTTTCATGTCTTTGAAAAAAACGCAGTATAATCAAAGGGGTGTGGCCAGCTAACTGTGTAGCTAGTCTTCATTTAGAGTTTTTTGGTTCGGTTGCAGCAGGGGATGTGTGAAAGGCTGCTGAATTCTCTCCTCTGACTTGAAACCTGTAAACTTTTTTGTGTCATTTTTTAATCTTTGTGTTAAGGGGTCTGTTTATGGAGATTGTTGCAAGTATCTTTGGAACAGCATCATTAATTCAGGATAGTCTGTTGGGTTTGGATAGAATAAGTTATCTGGTATTCCATTTTCTGTTCTTTGTGTTTCATTCCGTAACTTTGTAAATAAATTCTGTTTGTTTAAAACTTGGCAGGTTTCCAGTTGATTCACACCGGGAATATCCACTATACATCTATCAAAAACAAATAGCAAAGTTACGATCTGGGCTACCGACTTAAAAATGTTTTGGGCGGTCAGGCCTAATCCATACCACACAATGAATTAATGGCCATTGGACAAGGACCAGTTGTAATATCCTTGACAATGTTATCAAACTATTACATTTCTCTGAAACAAATGAATCAATAATAATTTCTTATTACTTCATCTGAAATAATTCGTAATTGCAGAGTCAACCCTGACCAACAGTGCTTTAATGTTACATACTGGTGCAAAAGCTGGGCAAGAGGTAGAGATTTTAAAGTATTTGGTAGAAGGATAAGAAGGTAGGTGAGCAGTATATGACAGGGTGGTAGAGTTTTGGAGAGTATTCCTGAGAGGTCAGTCACGGCAGAAACATCCACTGAATTTAGAAAAAGCACTTGGATTTACGTTTGAGCTGCAGTACTCTATAGGTCAAGAACTAGGAAGCAGGATTAAACTGGATCGCTTTTCAGGTTGGCACAGATACAGCGAAGCAATGAGCTTCCTTCTGTACCCTCCATCTTTCCATGAGAGGTATTTCAGCAGTCACAGATTTACTAACCTGAAGCTGGCTTGGCATTGGGCACTTGTCGTTCTTTCAGTTCTCTATCTTCTGGGACATAGTTGCGGAGTTTTAATTCTCTAGAAGAAAAAAGAAATTCTTACAACTTTTATTCTTCAAAAAAATTACCAATCATATTTTTTTTGATTTCAGCTATCTGAATCAATGAAGTTAGTAAACATAGCGAAAACTGGAAAAACTCAGGTCTGGCAGCATTTGTGGAAGAGAAGTAGATTTAACATTGAGTCCAGTACATTTTTTTCTTCAGAATTCTTCTTCCATCATCCTTCAACCACGTTTTGGCCAGAACATTTTCTAAACAAGTTCAGCTGGACAAAGATAGGAATTGACTCAAAAAAGGGGTGGGGAGCATTCAAGCATCCCTGGTAAGAGATGTATAGGGAAAGAAACCAAATGAAATGGTACAAGTGGTACACAGCAGTCAAAGATGGAATAAACTTGGAAAGAAGAAAATAAGGCCAAGTTAGGAAGAAATAGATTGAGAAGACTGAATGGACTGAAATAGAATAGATTTCAGGAAGGCTATAGCAGAAGACTGCACAGGCACTCCAATTCTCTCAGTTTCCTCTTCATAATTGTTCTGACAATCCCAACAAGAATATATTCTTCGCCTCTGCCATCCTCAGTGCTTCTCCCACAAGCTGTTTATCCACAAATTTGAATTTGTGTGACTGCTGCCTTTTCAAGGATCCTTAACGACAAGATTTTTTTTAGTACTGATTTATCAGCTAGGAGAGAGCGCGTTAGTAATCAACAAAACATGCCCTAACTCATGTTTGACGTGATGCGTGAGACCTCCTCAAGTCCAGAGTGAATGTTGAGGACATCCATGACAATTCCATCCCAGCTGAATACCACTGTGCTGCTATCTCATGTGCATTTATTCTGCTGGTGGGATAGGATGTACCCAGTGATAGCAACGCCTGGGACATGGTCTGTAAGGTACATCTTTGAGTATGACTATGTCAGGATGTTGTTTGACAACTCTGTGCAACAGTTCTCCCAATCCTGGTACAAAACCTCAAAAGTTAGAAAGGAGTAATTTTCAGGATTGGTAGGGCTGCGTTTTCCAATGTTGATGGCAGGTGGTCAATACAATTTCATTTCTTTGTGTAGACTTTGTTGCAATTTGATACAACAGAGTGGCTTGCTAGATCATTTCAAAGTCAACCACATTGCTGAAGGTCTGAAGTCACATGTAGGCCAGATTAGGTAAGGACTTTTTTCCCAATTGAGAATAGTTACATGGTTTTTATTTCTTACTTTCATAAATCAATTTTCTTTAACTTTTATCCATTATTGATTCCTCAAAGATTCCCAACCCTAGAGTCTATTACTATTTTCTGTTCTTTGAATGCATTTGTTTTTGATTGAATATGCTCCTTGTCCACTTTTGTCAATCATGGGTGGTTCATCCTTCTCAGAAAGTCCTCCTTTCTGACTAGAATAAATTTTGCCGGGTGTTAAAAAGCATCTGGTTAAATGTCTAGCACTGAACATCTCCTCACCTTGCACTTGGTCTATATTCCCAGCATGGTTTTAGATACTACTTTTTTCCATACCTCTATTACTGTCCTTAATTAAGTTCAGGACACTGGTTTGAAACCCAATTTGCTCTTCCTCAAAGTGAATTTGAAAGTCTACCATGTTGTGATTGCTGCCTTTTCAAGATCCGATCTAATCATACATTTCTGAATCTAAAATGGCCTGTTCCAGGGCAAGAAGTGCAATGTACTGCTCTAAGAAACAATCCCTGATGCAATCCACAAATTCACCTTCCATGTTACCCTTGCCCAACTAATTTGTCCAGTCAATACACAGTTTAGATTCACCTCTGACAATTGTAGTGCCTTCTGAAACACGTCCACTACTTCCTGATTTATACTTTGGCGTAGAGAGAGAGAACTCTTTGCGGGCCTGTACCCCATGGCTTCTTTCCCTTGCCATTCTTTATTTCCACCCACATCACAGTCTAGTGCAGCTGTATCACTACGCATAATGGCATTGATACCTTCCTTTATTAACAAAGCTATCTCACTTCCTTTTCCTCTTTGCCTATTCTTCTGGAACATCGAATACTCTTGAATATTGAGTTTTCAGTCTTAACCCGTCCAATAATGACCTTTCTTTCATAGCTATTTAGTCATATTCATTTTTTCTATTTGGACCATCAACTCGTCTACCTTGTTATTTTGCATGCATTTACATAAAAAGCTTTGGCATTTTGCTATTATTGCTTTCTGGTTTCTAATTTCCACTACACTCTTCTGTATGTATATTTCATAAAAGTCCTGTAGAGTGGAAACAGGACATTTGGCCCAACAAGTCTATACCAACCCTCTGAAGAGTATCCCACCCAGACCCATTCCCCTACCCCAATTACTCTAAATTTCCTTTAATTACTGCACTTAACCTACACATCCCTGAACACTATGGGCAATTTTACTTGGCCAATTCACCTAACCTGCACATCTTTGGACTGTGGGAGGAAACCAGAGCCCGAGTAAATGTACAGAGAGAGAATGTGCAAACTCCACACAGTCACCCAAGGCTGGAATTGAACCCAAGTCCCTGGTGCTGTGATGCAGCAGTGCTAACCACTAAGCCACGATGCTGCCCGATATCTACCACTTTCCCTGCATTTCTGGTCTCCATTTTTAAAATTTATTTCAACTTCACTTCAATTGGACCTCTCACCTAGGAAGTAGAGATAGAAATAGAGCTAGAAAATCAACCAACATCATTGACCTAAAGGTAAACTAAACAATAAAATGTTGCAAAGTACCAGCAACATCTGTTTGCATGAGGGGGAAGCGAAAGAGAGACAGAGACAGAGGGAGAGGAGAGAGAGAGAAACCTCATCAAACATGCTGTAGTATAGTCAGGTAGCCGATAGGTCCCTGTATCAATGCAGTCAGCTGAGTGGGGATCCTTCATGAGTGCTGTCACATGAGGTACTGAGGCCTTTGGCTTTCATGCATGTCAGAAGGCCATCATCTTGGCCAGTCTGTATCACATCAGACCAGTAAGTTAGCTCACATCCAGAATGGGCAAAGGAAAAGTGTCCATTCAATGCTTGCCCAGTAGCCCACTTGAGGTGCAGTGATACTGTCCCTATCCCTGGACTGAGAGGCCCGGAGTTCAAGTCTCACCGATCCAAAGGTGTTTTGTAACTTCTCTGAATAGGTTGATTAAAAAAATTTTTAAAAAACACAAAGCACGTATAATGGAGGTTTTCATAGTGTAACTCTGCAATGAACAAAGAATCAATAACAGTTTTCTTCTTTTTTATTATCCTCTATTTCTGAAATATCAGGTTAGTCACTGAAGTAAAGTCAAAGTCAAAACCACCTGGAGGCCATCATGCGAATCTTGACAAGGTTACTAGAATATCCAGTGGACAAGGACAATACAGCTAAATCTGATACTTTTCTCATCTAACATCCATCTCTCACGTGCACACACTTCCTAGCTATGATCATTTGATAGTGATTGAGAATGAATTCCTGGTATTTATTCTCTTCCTTCCTGAGCACAATCACACAAAGAGCACTGAAGCATTCCTGTCATTACAACACTTGAACGTCACAGTGCACAGGTGCTGTCTCTGTCTTGCAGAATATCTGCCACTTGAGGGCAGCAAATATTACATCAATCACTCCAAATGGCATTCTAGAAAGTTTTTGAAACATACAAGCAACTGAAAGGACAGCTTAGTATTTTAAATTTCTAGCTCAGTAACTCTGGTGATGCAGCTAATTTGCTAAAATAATAAATTATATAATGGGATGGATTAAGAGTATTGCCAAACATTTCTATCAACTATCAGAGGGGAAGCTGCAAAGGACACTTACCCTGAACATTGGCTGCAAGACTTAAAATACAGGAGCAAGGAAGAGGGTAAGAGGTGTTCACACACAGAAATGCTGAAGTTTTGAGAAGACAAACATGAGGCTGCAGTAAACAGATGCAATACAAAAGGGTGCAAAGCTAAGGTCCCTGAGAGACGGGTAATGTCAGTTGCACTTATTTGAGATGTTTGTGGGAAAAATTTTGTTCACAAGGGTGTGTCATAGAGATGAAAGCCAAATATAAGAAAACAGGTTGGTAAGAGGTTTGCTCATAGCTAGTGAACCAGTCTTTTAGCATACTCTGGGAATACTAAACAAAGTAATGTTTTCTGGGGGAAATTTTGGCAAACGAAAATTCGTTATGGCAAGCACTGGGTAATGCAACATTTTAAATAAATACAAGGCTCAGTAGAGAGGGGTCAGTTTAAGGTAAGACAGATGACAGAATGAAAACATAGGTAGGCCAGATTGGTCTGAATAGATTGATCAATTAATCTCTGAATCATAATATAGGTAAATAGTGTACTCCCAACCCCTCTAACAAGTCAGGCTGCATAGTATAATTAAAAACTTTTCAAAGTTAATGATGTCTGAATGCAAGATTTTTGATGTGTAATGTTAACTTTGTTTGTCTCTCTACACCTAATGCCTGGTCTGTTCAGTATCTCCAACATTGTAAGTTATCAGATTTCAGCTTCCACACTGCTTTTGTCTAAGTATCTGGTTGGAAATGAGGCCCGATCAGAGGAGAATCTTTTATTTTTAGATTGCCATCTATACTGGAAGCTAAAGTGGTTCGTTGGATTTTTGTTACCCAAGACCTTCAACTTTCATCACAATGCTTCACAGTTTCACAATGTGAGCCACTCTAAGCTCCAAGCTGTTCTGTCGGGGCCATAAGCATTCCTCACTCTAGAGAATGTCACAACCTCAGTTGGTACACATTTCAGGAAGTAGTGATGGACTGCTGTTGGGATCACACAATATAAAAGAAAGAATAACACCATTTCAATTAATACAGGTCTACGTATCTTGGTCTCTAATATCAGATTTTTTCTTGGTATCCTGCTCAATATCTATCCATTAACTAACATCATTAAACTAACTTTCACAAAACTGATGATGGAAGCCTGTACTGCATAAAAGGGCTTACATTTCATGCAACAATGACTATACTTATTTTGAGTTGAGGGGGCAAACATGGCCTTACTTTAAAAAGTCAATTAAAAGCCGAGGGAAGTGATTGCTGGGCCCATTGCTGAGATATTTGTAACATCAATAGTCACAGGTGAGGTGCCAGCGGACTGGAGGTTAGCTAACGTGGTACCACTACTTAAGGTGGTAAGAAAAAGGCAGGGAACTGTAGACCAGTGAGCCTGATGTCAGTGGTGGGCAAGTTGTTAGAGAGAATCCTGATGGACAGGACATATACATATTTGGAAAGGCAAGGTCTGATTAGGGAAAGTCAACATGACTTTGTGTGTGGGATATCATGTCTCACGAAATTTGAGTTTTTTGAAGAAGTAACAAAGAGGATTGATGGGGGCAGAGCGGTGGACGTGATCGATATGGACTTCAGTGGCATTTGATAAGGTTTCCCATGGGTGGCTGGTTAGCAAGGTTAGATCTCATGGGTTACAGGGAGAACTAGCCATTTTGATACAGAACTGGCTTGAAGGCAGAAAACAGAATGTGGTGGTGAAGGGTTGTTTTTCAGACTGGATGCCACAAGGATCGGTGCTGGGTCCACTACTTTTTGTCATTTATATAAATGATTTGGATGTGAGCATAAGAGGTATAGTTAGTAAGCTTGCAGGTGACACCAAAATTGGAGGTGTACTGGACAGCAAAGGTTATCTCAGATTATAACAGGATCTTGATCAGATGGGCCAATGGGCTTAGGAAAGGCAGACAGTGTTTAATTTAGATAAATGCGAGGTGCTGCATTTTGGAAAAGAAATCAGAGCAGGACTTATACACTTAATGGGAAGGTCCTAGGGAGTGTTGCTGAACAAAGATCTTGGAATGCAGGTTCATAGCTCCTTGAAAGTGGAGTCGCAGATAGGTAGGATAGTGAAGAAGGTGTTTGGTATGCTTTCCTTTATCGGCCAGAGTATTGAGTACAGGAGTTGGGAGTCATGTTGCGGCTGTACAGGACATTGGTTAGGCCACTGTTGGAATATTGCGTGCAATTCTGGTCTCCTTCCTATCAGAAAGATGTTGTTAAACTTGAAAGGGTTCAGATAAGATTTACAAGGATGTTGCCAGGGTTGGAGGATTTGAACGAGAGGGAAAAGCTGAATAGGCTGAGGCTGTTTTCCCTGGAGCATTGGAGGCTGAGGGGTGACCTTATAGAGGCTTAGAAAATCACGGGGGCATGGATAGAATAAATCGGCAAAATCCTTCCCCTGGGGTGGGAAAGTCCAAGACTAGATGGCATACATTTCGGGTGAGAGAGGAAAGATATAAAAGGGACCTGATGGGCAACTTTTTCCACACAGAGGGTGATATGTGTATGGAATGAGCTGCCAGAGGAAGTGGTGGAGGCTGGTACAATTGCAACATTTAAAAGGCATTCGGATGGGTATATGAATAGGAAGGGTTTGGAGGAATATGGGCTGGGTGCTGGCAGGTAGGACTAGATTGGGTCGGGATATCTGGTCGGCATGGATGGGTTGGACTGAAGGGTCTGTTTCCAGGCTGTACATCTCTATGACTCTATATAAAAGGGACCTAAGGGCAACCTTTTCATGCTGAGGGTGGTGCATGCATGGAATGAGCTGCCAGAGGAAGTGGTGGAGGCTGGGACAATTAGAAATTTTAAAAGGCATCTGGATGGGGGTATGAAAATGAAAGGTTTAGAGGAATATGGGCCAAGTGCTGGTAAATGGGACTAGATTAGATTAGGATATCTGGTCGGCGTGGACAAGTTGGACCGAAGGATCTGTTTCCGTGCTGTACATCCCTATGACTCTTTGAAAATACTGTGGGTCCTGAAAATCTGAAACAAACACAGAATACTTAAGAAATTTAGCACATCTGGCTACATCTGTGGAAACAGAAACAGAGTTAACTTTCAAATCCAGTATGAATCTTATACATACTGGATTTGAAATACAATGTACACATAAGTCCCTGTTTCACCTCAGAAGTGTGGGGCCTTGAACAATGAGGAGGCCTCCTGCATTCATATGGAAAGATGCAAAGGGGAGAGATGGAATATCTGGTTCAATTAAGGAGTGGACTGGGGTTTGTGGAGGGATCAGTCTTTTCAGAGAATCAAAGATTATCAAGTGTATGCAGGAATGTCAAGTTGAGTTTAAAATCAAATTAGCCATAATCTTATTGAATGATAGAGCAGGCTCAAATAGTTGGTGGCCTTAGATTAGATTTTCCTACAGCATGGAAACAGGCCCTTCAGCCCAACCAGTCCACACCAACCCTCCGAAGAGTAACCCACCCAGACCCATTGCCCTCTGACTCATGCACCTAATACTATGGTAAAAACAATGATTGCAGATGCTGAAAACCAAATACTGGATTAGTGGTGCTGGAAGATCACAGCAGTTCAGGCAGCATCCAACGAGCAGCAAAATCGACGTTTCGGGCAAAAGCCCTTCATCAGGAATAAAGGCAGTGAGCTTCAGGCTTCAGGCTCACTGCCTTTATTCCTGATGAAGGGCTTTTGCCCGAAACATCGATTTCGCTGCTCGTTGGATGCTGCCTGAACTGCTGTGCTCTTCCAGCATCACTAATCCACCTAATACTATGGCCAATTCACCTGACCTGCACATCTTTGGATTGTGGAGGGAAACTGGAGCACCCGGAGAAAACCCACGCAGACACGAGGAGAACGTGCAAACTCCACACAGACAGTCACCCGAGGTTGGAATCGAACCTGGGACCCTGGTGCTGTGAGGCAGCAGTGCTAACCACTGTGCCCCAAATGTTCATGTGTTCTTTGGAATGCTGATAGGGACGATATGTTTAAAGCAGTTAGCACTCAGAAAGGTTAACTAACATTACAAGATAAGCTCTGCCCATCAGGTTCCTGTGAGGAGCTAATCATTTCATACCTGTGTTCAAACCACTATGTTCCATGCAGCTAAACAGTACTGTGTAATTATTCTCAAGTCTATCTTAAAGTCTCACAAGATACAATATATCAGTGTTACATGAGTGTAACTAGCTCAATGCCATTTAATTAACATACTCTGTTCAACAAGACTCTCGTTCTGCCAAAGACTTCATCTGGGCATTGTTCAAGGAACTGTGAACCTGCACTCCAAGGTCTCTTTGTTCAGCAACACTTCCCAGGACCTTTCCCACCTGGCAAATGGGACTAGATTAGTTGAGGATATCTGGTCGGCTTGGACGAGTTGGACTGAAGGTCTGACTCCTTGCTGTACATCTCGATGACTGTTATTTCTCTCTGTATAATAATCTAAGTATTGCTGCATTAGATAAAATAACCTACAGATATAAATCAACATCACAGCAGCAGGGACCTTGTATTAAAATAAACACCATATCTCTGGCAGATATTTAAAAAACCATTGAAGACCGATGGCAAAGCATCAATGAATTCTGAAAATTCAGACAACCAGCAGTATCAGTTTCTGAGACTATAGTCAGCATTCAGAGCATTCGGTAAGGTATCGACCAGTCAAAAGAGAAAGCCAGTTTCTTTTTGACTGAAATCTCTTTGAAGATACAAGTAATATCTAAGGGTCAATTCACTTGAAATAAAGGGACTGAAGTTACAAATATGAGCTAACTAAAGGTTAAAAATGTGCTAACAGTGAATATTTTACTCCTGTCTCACATAAAAATTCAATAGCCACTGCTTCGTTTTTTTTTAAAAGAAAAGCAACTAATTATCTAGTGCTCCAATAGGAAATACAGCTTTAAAAAATACCAGGAACCCATCTTTACACTAACCTCAATTTTTTTTCACATTGGTGCCAAAATATACAAGTCAAAAATGATGTCTCCTTATTTGGCATGATTGCAGTACGCAGGCAAAAAAGCTTCATACACAATCCTAAACTAAAAGCCTGCAGTTCTCAAACCAACATTTTGAAGGGACCAAGACCAATAAAGGTGCACCAACAGGGAACAATGAAGGGAAATTGAAACAAAAGAAAGGAATGATAAAAGAGAAGCAATAAAAATTTTAAAAATTACACTGCACTTTATTCTTAAAAAATGCACACATCTTGCAAAGAGAAATGGAAGATAAACAATTATGAATTGAGGATCCAGGAACATATTTGTTGAACTACAACTATTCAAACAGTATACATTTCTATTTTGCAGAACAGCAGACAAATTTTCTCAGCCCATTCTCCTGCCTTCTCTCCATAATCTTTGATCCCCTTACTAATCAAGAATGTATCTGTCTTCAATACAATCAGAGACTTGGCCTCCACAGTTTTCTGGCAAGGATTTCCACAGATTGTCAAGTCATACAGCACGGAATCAGACCCCTCAGTCCAACTTGCCCCCACTAAACAGACATCCCAATCTGATCTAATCCCATTTGCAAGCATTTGGTCCATGTCCCTCCAAACCCTTCCTATTCATATAACCATCCAAATGCCTTTTAAATGTTCTAATTGTTCCAGCCTCCACCACTTCCTCTGGCAGCTCATTCCATATATGCACCACCCTCTGCATGAAAAAGTTACTTCTTAAAATCTTTTTCCCCCTCTCACCTGAAAACCTTTAGCTTTGGATGCCCCACCCTATGAAAAAGATCTTGGCTATTTAACCTACCCATGCTCCTCACGATTTTATAAACCTCTTTAAGGCAGTGAGCCTGAAGCGTGGAGAGATAAGCTAGAGGAGGGTGGGGATGGGGAGAAAGTGGCATAGAGTACAATGGGTGAGTGGGGGAGGGGATGAAGCTGATAGGTCAGGGAGGAGAGGGTGGAGTGGATAGGTGGAAAAGGAGATAGTCAGGTAGGACAAATCCGGACAAGTCATGGGAACAGTGCTGAGCTGGAAGTTTGGAACTAGGGTGAGGTGGGGAAGGGGAAATAAGGAAACTGTTGAAGTCCACATTGATGTCCTGGGGTTGAAGTGTTCCGAGGCGGAAGATGAGGCATTCTTCCTCCCCCTCCCACTCTGCCGAGGACATGGAGGTCCTGGGCCTCCTTCACCGCCGCTCCCTCACCACTAGACGCCTGGAGGAAGAACGCCTCATCTTCCGCCTCGGAACACTTCAACCCCAGGGCATCAATGTGGACTTCAACAGTTTCCTCATTTCGCCTTCTCCCACCTCACCCGAGTTCCAAACTTCCAGCTCAGCACTGTCCCCATGACTTGTCCGGACTTGTCCTACCTGCCTATCTCCTTTTCCACCTATCCACTCCACCCTCTCCTCCCTGACATATCACCTTCATCCACTCACCCACTGTACTCTATGCTACTTTCTCCCCACCCCCACCCTCCGCTAGCTTATCTCTTCACGCTTCAGGCTCACTGCCTTTATTCCTGATGAAGGGCTTTTGCCCGAAATGTCGATTTCGAAGCTCCTTGGATGCTGCCTGAACTGCTGTGCTCTTCCAGCACCACTAATCCAGAACACTATTGGAGATGTCTTTCTTTAAACAAGACATGAAACCAAGATCCCATTTGTCACTTTTGTTTAAAACTGCACTCTTCATAGATTGGAAGCTATCCTGGCATCCAAGTCACCACTATACACTCAAATAACATGATCAAAAACAGATACGCTGTTCAGCTATCTCATTTGCAGTTTGTTGTACTTTTTGGTCCAAAATGCCCTGCATTATAAAAAGAAAGAATTGCAAGTACTTTGAAAGGCTGTACCAAGATGTGGTTTGAGCACACAATCTTATTTATTTGGTTCCAAACATTTTGGGATCCACTGGGGTAGGGAATGGTTCAATAATAAGCACAAGTTCATGTTTTTATCAATGAATGGAAGTCAGCCAAAACCCACAAGGGAAAATTCGAGAGGGCAGGAGACAACAGCCTTTTTCCAAATGTCCTTCTCCTGACTAAGAAAGAGCAGTTAAAAAAATCTTGCAATAGACATTCTACTCAAAAAAATTGAAGGTATTTAACAAAATTGCTTTAATAAAACATACAATACAGATTTGATCAGAAATTTAGGTCGTAGAAGCCAATACACTGAGATTTAGAAATCCCTCAACAGTGAAAAATTGGAAGCAGCTGCAAGCCTCCAGGTGTCATTAAACAGCACTATTTGCCTGGGAAAAGTCAGCTGTGGTCTGATCATTGTGAATTCTACACATTTCTAAACAGTGATGTTTCAACATGCTATTCCTTCCCTCCCAAAGTAGACTTAATAGACAAAAGATAGGCCATTGTTTTGGGTAGACACTCACTACTAACTGATTAATTAACACCTTTACTAGTCTTTTATCTATCCAAGCTTGAAGGCAGGCTCTGAGTCATGAGGTTACACTTTCAAACCCCACCCAGTGAGCACAGAATCTAATCAGCACTGTGCTAAGTGACAGCCACGTCACCAATGACACAAATCGTTCCAATGAGACTTTAAATCTAGGTCCTGCTTGCCTGTACCTGTACTGACTTGGCATCATAGATCCCATGGCACGATACCAAAGAGGAGGAAATACCCCAGTGATGGACAATGTTCATCCCTCAACGATCACCACGTCAACAGGAGGCTCACTGCTGTTATGAGATTTGATAGGGAGGTGCCGGTGTTGGACTGGGATGGACACAGTTAAAAATCTCACAATCCCAGGTTATAGTCCTGGTGTTGCGAGATTTTTGACATTATGAGATTTGTCATCCCAAAAAGGATTGTCACATTTGTAGAACTATCACCATAAGTGCTTCAAAAGTCAGAAGTCACATGACACCAGGTTATAGTCCAACAGACTTATTTGAAATCACAAGCTTTCTGAGCGCTGCTCCTTTGTCAGATGAAGTTGCACTTATTATTGCACCATTCACCTGACAAAGGGACAATGCTCCAAAAGCTTGTGATTTCAAATAAACCTGCTGGACTATAACCTGGTGTCAAGTGACTTCTGACCTTGTCCACCCCGGTCCAGCACCAGCACCTCCACATGACGCTTCCAAAGTAGTTAACAATTCTCTGCAAGTGTAACAAACTTTGGGAAGATTCAGGGAAGTTTGTGAGGATGCTACAAAAGTCTTCTTCAACAGATCCTATTATATTATATTTCAGGTGTACACGCAGTCATCTGCTGGTACAGAACTTGAGTGTTATTGAAAAAAGTTTGTTTTCTCAAAGTTTTTCATCTTGCACTCATTAGGATAATTCACAAGGATACCAACTTAGTGAAAGAAGCATTTCTGTTGGTTATACTCATTCTCTGTATATTGCTTATATTCTATTCTTACTTCAGAGTTCTAATACTTTTAGTTTCCACTTAGTTCCTTCCTGCTGTACTTTTTGTCAAATTGTAATCTCTTTCAAAAAATACTTAAAATGGGATTGAGGTTTAAAAAAGATTTCATCTATTTGAAATGTACCAAGAGCTTTAACTGTAGTTAACTCATTTTAAATAAGATTTTAATTTCTTGGACTCAGCAGAAATCCACTGTTTGTAGTGTCAGTTCCAACTCAGAGGCAACTATGCTGAACCTAAATTGCTCAGTTAACCCAGCAAGTCCTTGACCCACAAAGTGAGGGAAGATCATTGTAATCAAGCCAACCTTGTCCCAAGACAGCTTTGTTTTAATTCATTGGATATGAGCTTAATATTTTTAATGCATCTGTGCCTGCCCTCGAGGAGATGGTGATGGGTTGGCTTCTTGAACTGCTGTGGCCACTTGGCCACAGTTAAATGAGTGAGCAGATTAAATTTTAAATTGTTAAATTCCCATCATCTCCCCATCACTCCCAAAGGCTCTGACACTGTTGTTTCATTAGGCTCCACAACCTAAAGCAGTTCTCTGACACTGTGGACAAGAATGAAGCACAACAATAAGTAGTGCTGAATGGTAAGTATAAAGTATACTCAATGTTCTAATCTTTATGATCTCAAGATTCTCCATCCTGACGAGTCTAATAGTCACACAAAGCCAACTGGCGTCTGTAGAACTGCAACAGCATACAAGTTAGTGTGAAAAACAAAGGAAAGTTAGGGTAAAAATGTTAAGACAGTTCTACTCACCGGTGCTTCACCTCCTCATTCGTTTCCTTGTCTTCTCTGAGCTGTTTATTTTCTGGCTCTCCTTCATCTTGGTTTCGGTTCTATAGATCAAAATGTAAAGAGTAAATTGATTCACTTTGCCTGCAGTGCACTACTGTTCTCACATTAAGTCAAATAGTACAGGAACAGTTCAACTCATCCATGTCAACCAAGTTTCCCAAAATAAACTAGCATTTAATGTGCAACCAGATTGCAGTTCATTCAATTCTCCAAATAAAATTCACGTAATCGAGGTGAAAAATGCATCACTTTGTACTGGAGTAATTTATTGATTCTAAATTACATGTTGGAGCTATCAGAAAAGCATTTTAACCTTTTTAAAACCTGCTCAGTCCAGTCTTTAAAATATAAATCATTGTTATTGGTGTCAGACTTCACATGGCAAATGTGGCTTCATGAAAAATGATGACCCAACTAACATGCTGTAGAACACACGATGTTGATGGTCCCATACCACGACAAAGATCAGCTGCTGCACAAGGAGAGGAGACAGAACGAGAGGAGTAACAAAGTTGAATGACCAGGAATGTCTATTTAAATCCAAGATGAAACATTAGTGTGCAATAAACTTTGCTCAACTTCTCCTGTCAACTCCATTACATATTCTGGAAACTTTATATGTTGCCCTTGCTTCACTCTGGCTTGTGTCTGGTCTCCCACAGCTCTCTCTTTGAAGTAAGCTCACCAAGCTCCTGTTCCTTCTTACCCACATTCTTTTCTTTCTCTTCCATTCTCCCTCAAAATTGTTTGACCTTCTTTCTTTCCATGCCATTCTTCTGAGGTCAAGTATCCCTCATACTCCAGTTTCTGGTTTCTTGCTCCCTTTCTTCCAGCATGCATTGTATTGGATATGCAATATAGCCTGTTCCTTAATAAAGGTTTCAATATTGTGCAAAACAACCAACACATTAAACTAAAGATTTACTTCTATTTAGGAATGAATGACTGAATGATATTGGAAACGTGCATGACATTTTCTTTGATCAAAAAATATGCAAGTCACCAGTAAAATAAATATATGGGCTGAAGAACTTCTGTTTTAAATGAAGGACAGGGAGCAAAAGAAAAACTTTACAATAACTTTTTCAAATCCTGGGTAGAGTCAATGTTAATGCAGAGACATTTACAGACTCTGACATGATACACTGTAGATTCTAGTTCCTTTCCTTGAATGTATCCCATAAACATTCAAAGGCATGACCATTTATGCTAATAATTAATATTTTGAGGTGCTGGTTCTGACATAAATATGAACTGTGCTTTCACTTCCCTGAATAGCCTACAGGCAATCAAAGACAACTCAAATCTTCCAAATGCAAAAGCATGTCCTAGCTTGTCTCTCATACTTGCTAAAAACAAGTACAACTCAAATGCATTCACAAAGTAAATTAGCTCCCCACCTACATTTTGAAATGTTTGAGCAGAGAGCCAAACTCTTTCAACCTCAGCAGGTGTTAACTATCATCCACCCGGTTTCCATATCAGGTATGATAATAGCTGTGACACAGCCATTTGCTTCCCTCTCCACATTTTGCATACAATCTGGGAGGCAGTGTGAGACCCAAAGTTAACATATCAGAGTCACAGAAGTGTTAAGGTGTGGAAGACAGCTACTCATTCTGTCTTGCCTGCATTGCTTTATTAAACAAACATCATTTCTTATACAAAATCCTGCTTTTTCCTATATTCATGCATACATTTTATTGAAATAATCATCAAATGGCTCTTGAATGCCTCAACTGAACAACATAGTGGACATAATATAAACTGAATAATATAATGATCAACTTGATCTCAACAATGGCAACATGAGACTTTCAACCTATATCCACAATTTTGGAGAATACGGAATAGGACAATTATATCATCCTTCCAAACCAATTTGCATCTGCAGGCAGGTTTGTGAGTGCTTAGAGTGTGAAGTCTAGTTGTTAAAAGTCTTTCACTGACATGGAGAGGCATAGAACAGGAACAGCTAATTAAGTATTCCAAATAGTAAAACACACTCAAATCCATGCAAAGTTCACAAACCTGCAGATTAAAAATCCTTTCTCTCACACTAAAGATTAATGTTAAACTGACTTTCAGGGAGAGTTACTCAATGATCAATTGAAAACTTCAAAAAGGAACTCATTTAAAAGATGTAGAAAGAAAGGAAACTGAGGGTTCAAAGCATGGGTTTGACATTTTTTTGAATGGGAGGTAGAGGAAGGAAATTATCACTTGTTAAAGTGGGAAGTTAAATGGAGATACAGAAGTAATGTTCGCAATATAATCAAATGCTGAAAAATGTGTTGCTGGAAAAGCGCAGCAGGTCAGGCAGCATCCAAGGAGCAGGAGAATCGATGTTTCGGGCATAAGCCCTTCTTCAGGAATGAGGAAGGTGTGCCAAGCAGGCTGAGCTATAAAGTAGGGAGGAGGGACTTGGGGGAGGGGCGTTGGGAATGCGATAAGTGGAAAGAAGTTCAGGTGAGGGTGATAGGCCGGAGAGGGGGTGGGGGTGGGGGTGGGGGTGGGGGTGGGGGTGGGGGTGGGGGCGGAGAGGTCGGGAAGAAGACTGCACGTCAAGAAGGCGGTGCTGAGTCCAAGGGTTGGGACTGAGATAAGGTGGGGGGAGGGGAAATGAGGAAGCTGGAGAAATCTGCATTCATCCCTTGTGGTTGGAGGGTTCCTAGGCGGAAGATGAGGCGCTCTTCCTCCAGGCGTCGTGTTTCCATGATCTGGCGATGGAGGTGGCCAAGGACCTGCATGTCCTTGGCAGGAGTGGGAGGGGGAGTTAAAGTGTTCAGTGGTTGGGTTGGTTGGTGCGGGTGTCCCAGAGGTGTTCTCTGAAACATTCCGCAAGTAGGCGGCCTGCCTCCCCAATGTAGAGGAGGCCACATCGTTTACCTGAACCATCTCAGACTCCTCCCTCCCCTTCCTAGACCTCTCCATTTCTATCTCGGGCGACCAACTCAACATGGACATTTACTATAAACCGACCAACTCCCACAGCTACCTAGATTACACCTCCTCCCATCCTGCCCCCTGTAAAAACACCATCCCATATTCCCAATTCCTTCGCCCCCGCCGCGTCTGCTCCCAGGAGGACCAATTCCAATAGCAAACAACCCAGATGGCCTCCTTCTTCAAAGACTGCAATTTCCCCTCAGACGTGGTCGACAATGCTCTCCACCACATCTCCTCCACTTCCCTTGAACCCCCGCCCCTCCAATCGCCACCAGAGCGCCTCATCTTCTGCCTAGGAACCCTCCAACCACAAGGGATGAACGCAGATTTCTCCAGCTTCCTTATTTCCCCTCCTCTCCACCTTATCTCAGTCCCAACCCTCGGACTCAGCACCACCTTCTTGACCTGCAATCTTCTTCCCGACTTCTCCGCCTCATCACCCTCACCTTAACTTCCTTCCACTTAACGCCCCTCCCCCAAAATCTCTCCTCCCTACTTTTTATCTCAGCCTGCTTGGCACACCTTCCTCATTCCTGAAGAAGGGCTTATGCCTGAAACGTCGATTGTCCTGTTCCTTGGATGCTGCCTGACCTGCTGCACTTTTCCAGCAACACATTTTCAGCTCTGATCTCCAGCATCTGCAGTCCTCACTTTCTCCTAATATAGTCAAATGTTCAAAGGCAAAGTGTACAATAACACAGTGATTATAGTACTGGACTATTAAACCCCATTATCAAAATTTGGTGCATGAGGTGCAGATTAAGCAACCTACTTAGTCTTGGATGGTATCAAACATCGAGTGCTGATGGAGCTGCACTCATCCAGGCATGTCAACCTTTATTCCAGGAAGAGTCACAGCTCAGGAACAAAAAAAAACACTTCTACTTTGAAAGCACCTTCCATCTCAAAAACCTTACATTATACTCAACATAAAATGAATTGTGAACCATGAAATGCAGTGTAGAACACCAAAACAAAACAGACAAGGCGGTGGATTGGCAGAAAGCAAGGACATGAAGTCCAACGTATGAAGTGTGAGCTGAGGCATTTTCATAGGAACATGACTACACAAAGAAACACTATAAACTAAGAGTTACAATTCTTAAGGGGGTACAGGAGCTGATAAACCTGCTTTAAAGATAGCAGGACAGATGGAAAGATATAATATTCTGGGCATCAGGTACAAAAGCAATGAGGTATGGTGAACTTATATAAGGTACCTGTTCAACCTTAACTAGAGTCTTGGGGTAGTTCTGAGCACCAAACTATAGGAAGAATTTCAAAACATGGAGAGAATGCCAAATAGGCTTACAAGACTGTTTCCAAAGATGAAAACTTTCAATCATAAAAGAAAAATTGGAGAGGGTGAGACTGTTCTTCTAGGACAGAAGGCAAATCGGAGTTAGGAACGAAGTTTCAAAATGGTGAGAAAACTGGATGCAAGAGATAGAAACTGTTTTCACTCATAACAGGATCAAGAACAACAGGCTTGTGGTTTGCCAAAGTAGCAAATTTTATGCAAGATAAAACTTTTTCATGTAATGAATAGTTCAGGTCTAGAATGTACTGCCTGGAATTGCAGTGGAGGCTGGTTCAATTAAAGCATTCAAGAGGGTATTAGATAATTACTTGAATAGAACAATGCACAAGAGTACAGTGAAAAGGAAGAAGATTGGCACTAAGTCATAGTGCTCATTTCAAAAGCTAGTGTAAAAACAGTAGGCTCAATGGCCTCCTTCTGAATTGTAACACTTCTATGTTCCTGTGAATGCATTTGAAGTCCAGGAAATATATTTATTCAATGCTGAGATAGACAAATTTCTAATCAGAAGCAAAGCCAAGTATTATGAGGAAAATGCAGGAAAAGTAGAGGTGAGAATGATTAGATCAGACACGATTTCACTGAATGCCAGAGCAGACTTGATGGGCCAAATGGCCTATTCTCCTTCACCATCTTAAAGTAGCCATTCTGTTCAGGATAAGTGTTCATATTAGTTAACTTTTCTTGGCAGTCAGTTTAGGGAATAAATATTGGCCAAATTCCAAACAAACAGAGGTTTCTGCACTCTCTCCAAATATCCAAGTTTGATTAATTCTGCTCCTAACTCGTATTACACTATAAAAGAAACTTCAGTGCTACAAAACAGTGGGGACAACCATAAATTGTGAAAGGCTCCTGAAAAATGCAATTTTTATTTCTCTGAAATAGAGCCTTGAGATCTTTATCTTATAGACCACTGGAGGAGATGATGATATAACATCGTGATCCTCAGTAGTGCATTGACGACACCATCCAAGAGGTTGCACATTAGTCTGGAGTGCAACCTGGACCAACAATGTTATGAAGCACACTGACACGCACACACACAGCAAGACATCAGTTAAAAGGGAACATTTTTTTGCAAATCAAGTAATCTGGAAAATGTTTTTGGGAGGGACCAGTTAAAGTAAACAGTGTAGATCGAAGACAATGATAGGAAATGGCTACATTCCTGGCAACATGTGAAATATAAATTGCACATTTATGAGGTAAATATTGGAACAGTTCAATCTGCAGAACATTACAGGAAATAATTTAAGGAAGACTGTTTTCAGAACAAAATTAAATTCTATTAAAGGGACTTAATTACTTGCATTACAGTACAAGACTAAACTGCATGACTAAATACACACCCTGCCCAGTTGCAAAGTCCTCCTCATTACACCTTGAGAACCTGTGCTAATACTGGGAGGGGCACACCACAGTCTAGTCAAAAAACAGCCTGATACACTCTCAAAATCATACCTTATAGGCAACATAGCAAAATCCTCCAACACCATCCTTAGTTACATCTATCCCACCAGAAGGACAGTCCCATCAAAGAGACTGGGAGCTCTCAGCATTCATTCTAAATTCTACATGGTCTCATAGCATCTGGACAAACCCGGGAATGGAAACCACCTACTGATTATCTCCACTGCCCTTCTTCAGCTGGTGAATCAGTATTTCTCCATGTTGAACACCACTTAAAAATACTGAGGACAGTAATCACACAGAACACATTGTGGGTTGGGGCCATCAACACCAGATCCACATGTTGGCAAAGGAGAAACCATGATGGCATGTTTTATGTTCTCTTGTTATATTTGCACTGTTTAATCTTCCATTTCAGTTTGAGTGGAGCTAGCCAATGGATCAATAGAAATGAGTCCTGATGAAAGGTCTTGCCCGAAACTCTCCCGCTCTTTTGATGTTGCTTTCTCCAGCTCCACATTTTATCGACTCTGACTTTCCAACACCTATAGTCGTCGCTACCTTTAATAGAACTGGTACTGACGAAGCTGAAAAACATATCTGCCAGAAAGTGTGCAGCAATTGGTGAGGGAACCTATCAAATGCAGGTGTACTGGTACATGACAGTCTTGGTAGGAGCACCCATTGTACAGTGTTGTACAGATGAAGCCCCACCTTAATAATGATATCTTCCTGCACTATCTTGTGTGTCACGACCAACATTCTAAATGGTATAGACTCAGAAAAAACCAGCAGCGCCCCCTATCTTCTAAAAGATGGGTATGGATGGGTAACACATGCTAGTTTGCTAACGATGTTCTCAGCCCATGAATGAATAAAACTTTAGTTTAAATTTTGTTATCAATATAAAATATTGGAACAATTTAGTTTCTCTTTTTTTCTTTTATGCAAAGGGATGTGGGCATCAAAAGACAGGCCAGCATCTATTTTTCATCCCTATCTTGGAGAAGGTGGTAGTGAGCTGTCTTCTTGAACTGCTGAACCCCTCTATGCCTCAAGGAGAAAATACTGCAACTCAGTATTGAAGAATTGATAATTAATATACGCAATGTTTGATTTACAGTCACAAGTGGATAAGTAATCTCACATTCAATAATAAAGCAAACAATGATCGTTCTCAATGCTCCAAGATATAATCAGACAGAATTCCCCTGCTCCAATATTTAGCAAGACCTGCTGGCAAAGACGCATGTATAGACACCAGCTGAGGGTAGGATTCAGCTTAATTCTGGTGGTGATTGAACATTGATTATCCATACTCTTATTAAGAATGAGAGAACTGCTACCACTTGCAGACATATGCAATATCATCGGCTAACTCCACTCAAACTCAAATGGAAGGTTAAACAGTGCAAATATAACAAGAGAACATAAAACATGCCATCATGGTTTCTCCTTTGCCAACATTCTAGTGACGTTTTGGAATTGGGAATATAAAATAATGTCAATTGCAGGCATTCTGATGCTGACCTGTTCCCTAACCAGAGGATACAAATATGGGATTTTCCCTCACTGAATTAAAATTATTCTCATGATGTTGGCAGTGATGGTTATTAAAAAGGAATGCATTTTTTGTTTTTACAAGAATTGATACCACAACAGAACTGGATAGAGGCTGAAGCTCTCTCGACCACATATTTACAAGTCCAGTATGATTATTGGTGGGGAAATACTGAGGCATCAAATATTTTCCAAAGGAACAGTGAAGGGAATTTCCCAGCATCTGATGTAGTTGATCCATGTTAACATTTCATACCATGTCAACAGGCCTTGCATACTGTGGCCAAATCATAATTCTCATGCATGAAATTAATCATGTAAACTAAACATGAGGAACTTCCCATTCCAGATTTGGCATATATTATGACTGTGTCAATTAAAAATGATCAGAAGTAGAAGTAATTTAGTCATGTGGCTTTGCAACCCTCCCCAACTATGGAATATGGGTGTCACAGCATTCCTGCCCTTGTGACAGTTGTGACAAGTCACCTTCTTGACTTACTATAGTTTGAGGGCGGGATTTGAGTCGGAAACAATTGTACTAAACTTACATAGAGGTTATTACAAAATAATGAGGGTGGAGCAGGCTGGAATAAACTGGGAAAGGAGTTTGAGGAACAATTGCAGACATTTGAGAAAATAGTTCATGACTCACAGCAAAGATATACTCCACAGACGAAGAAAGAATCTAGGAAGGCAACAAGTCAACCATGGTAACCCAAGGAAGTTAAGGGTTGCATTACACTGAATGAAAAATCATTCCATGTAGCAAAGAGGAGTGGTAAACTAGTGGATTAGGACAATTTTAGAAACCAACAAAAGATAACCAAAAAATGTAGTAAGGTTAATAAGGTGGTAAGTCTTAAGTTATAAAGGTTAGATCACATGGAATCCAAGAAGAGTTAGCCAATTGGACACAAAATTGGCTTGACAGTAAGAATCAGAGGGCAGTGGTAGAGAGTTGTTGTTTTGACTGGAGGCCTGTGACCAATGGTGTTTTGCAAGGATCAGTGCTGGGCCCATTGTTGCTTGTCATTTATATAAACAATCTGGATGAGAATACAGGAGACATAGTTAGCAAGCTTGAGAATGACACCTAAATTGGTGGTATGGTGGATTGTAAAGAAGGTTGTCCAAAGTAGGATCTTGATCAACTGGGCCACCGGACTGAGGAATAGCAGATGGAGCTTAATTTAGATAAATGCAAGGTGTTGCATTTTGATAAGACAAACTAGAGCAGGACGTACACGGTTAAGGGCCCTAGGGAGTGTTGTCGAACAGAGACACCTAAGGGTGCAGGTACATAGTTCCTTCAAAGTGGAAGGAAGCGGACAGGGTGGCTTGGCACGCATGCTTTCATTGATTAGAGCCTTGAGTATGGAGGTGGGATGTCATGTTACGGCTGTACAAGACAGTGATTCGGCCACATTGGAGTACTGTGCACAATTCTGATCACCCTGATATAGGATGCATATTAGTAAAGTGGATAGGGTGCAAAAAATATTGATAAGAATATGGTCAAGAACGGATGGTTTCAGTTATAAGAAGAGGCTGGATAGGTCAAGATTTTTTGAGTGGAGGATAGGAGGCTGAGGGCTGGTGAGTAATCAAGGTCTTCTCTCCAGGATAAGGAGTCCAAAACTCGAGGGTATAGGTTTAAGACGAGTCATTGAGATTTAGAGCATGAAACAAGTCCTTTGGCCCAATTGGCCAAGCCAATCAGTTTTCACAATTAAACCAGTCCCATTTGCCTGCGTTTGGTGCATGTCCCTCCATATCTATCCCATCTCTGTCAAAATATTTCTTCAAATGACAAAGTTACACTTGCTTCCACCACTACCTCTGGCAGCCCATTCCAGACACTTATCACCGTGTGGAAAAACGGGTCCCTCTGGATCCTGTTGTATTTCATCTCTCTCACCTAAGGCCTCACCACAGGCTAAGATTCGACAAGAGGGTGAGACAGGCAGTACAGAAGCCTTACCTGGCCATTCCTCTGGAAAATATATATTCCGCTTTGGATACTATCAAGGGAAATGGCCTCTCAGGGGAAAGCAGCAATACCCAAATTTATTGCACCACTGTGGTCTCAGCTGCACTGGGGAGGAGTAAAAGGTGGGAACACAATGACTTTAGGAGATTCAAGTGTAAGAAGATTAGGCGTTTTGGTGGCCTCGAGGATGGTACGCTGCCTCCTGGTGCTAGGATGAAGGACATCTCAGAGTCTATCAGACATTCTGGAGGGGAAGAGTGAACAGCGGGTGATCGCCATACACATTTGTACCAATGACATCAGTAACAAAAGGGTGAGGTCCGAAAAGCAGACTACAGGGAAGTAGGAAATTGAAAATTAGGACCTCAAAATTAGTGATCTCAGCATTACTACCAGCACCATGTGCTAGTCAGAGTAGAAGGAGCAGGAAACAAAATAAAAACTGCAGATGCTGGAATTCAGAAACAAAAACAGAAATCACTGGAATAAAACACAGGAAAAAAAACAGGTGGCAACACCTGCACAGACCAAGTGGAGCCAAATATCCCAGACTCTGAAGAGTAACTGGACCTGAAATGTCAACTGTGCCCTCCCTCCACAGATGCGACAAACCCGCTGCATTCCTCCCCTGCCCACTCCAAGCAATCCCTGCAGAAAAACAAGATATATCAGAGGAATACATGGTGCAGGGGTGAAGAGTTTCATATTCCTGTAGCATCAGGATTGGTCCTGAGCTGGTGAAACCAGTACAACTGGACAGCTGACACCTGAACACAACTGAGGATGATGGTCTGGGGGATTTTGTGCTAAACCAGTCAGGAAAGCTTTAAAGTAAAATGGCATGGGGATGGTAACCTAGGCAAAGACAAAGTCAGGACTGCAGATGCTGGAGATCAGAGTCAAAAAGTGAGGCGCTGGAAAAGCACAACAGTCAGGCAGCATCCGAGGAGCAGGAGAGTCAACGTTTCAGGCATAAGTCCTTCATCAGGAATGTTTGGGGGGTGAGGGGGGCTGCTGAGACATAAATAGGAGGGTGGGTGGGGCTGAGAGGAAGTGGCTGAGAAGGCAATAGGTGGATACAGGTAGGGGGTGATGGTGAAACACCTCATCTGCTGTGTCCGTTGCTCTTGATTTGGTCTCCTGTACACCAGGGAGACAGGATGCCAACTCACAGAATGGTTCAAAGAACATCTCTAGAGCACACGCACCAAACAACCCCACCACCCCACGGCTGAATACGTCAACTCCTCCTTCCATTCCACCAAGGACATGTAAGTCCTGGGCCTCCTCCATCACTAAATCCTAGCCAGCAGATGCCTGGAGGAACAACACCTCATCTTCCTCCAACCATTCGGCATCAACGTCGATTTCACCAGTTTCCTCATCTCCCCTCCACTCCACTTCATCCCAGATCCAACCCTCCAACTCGGCACTGCCCTCCTGATCTGTCCCACCTGTCCATCTTCCTTCACACCTATCCGTTCCACCCTTACTTTGACCTATCACAATCACCCCACCTCCATCCACCTATGGCCTTTCCAGCTACCTTCCCTCCCAGCCCCAACACCCCCCTATTTATCTTTCAGCCCCCTTACTCACCTCCCCCCTTCACTGATGCCTGATGATGGGCTTTATGCCTGAAACAGCAACCCTCCTGCTCTCAGATGCTGCCCGACCTGCTAAGCTTTTCCAGCACCTCACTTTTCAAACCTATGCAAGGAGTCAGAGGAAAGGGAAACAGGGACAAGAACAAAAGACATCAAGGAGAATAAGTGACAGGCAAAATAAAAATCAATAGCCAAGATCAAACAGAGCCACGGTGAAAAAGAATGAGAACAAGATAAGTACATTAAGTACATAAGGTTTGTGCCTTAATGTACATTCATCATAAAATAGGTGAATTAATCATACAAAACATGAAAACAGATATGACATAACCAGGATTATGGAGACATGGATGAAGGATGAACAGCGACACAAACTGAACATTGAGGAGTACTTAGGAAGTATGGACAACAACCAAAGGAGGTTTAAAAGGGAACTGAGGGGCAATTTTTTTCCCACACAGAAGATCGTGCATAAATGGAACAAGCTATCAAAAGGAACATAGAACATAGAACATAGAAGAATACAGCGCAGTACAGGCCCTTCGGCCCTCGATGTTGCGCCGATCAAAGCCCACCTAACCTACACTAACCCACTATCCTCCATATACCTATCCAATGCCTGCTTAAATACCCATAAAGAGGGAGAGTCCACCACTGATACTGGCAGGGCATTCCATGAACTTACGACTCGCTGAATGAAGAACGTACCCCTAACATCAGTCCTATATCTACCCCCCCTTAATTTAAAGCTATGCCCCCTTGTAATAGCTGACTCCATACGTGGAAAAAGGTTCTCACTGTCAACCCTATCTAAACCCCTAATCATCTTGTACACCTCTATCAAGTCACCCCTAAACCTTCTTTTCTCCAATGAAAACAACCCCAAGTGCCTCAGCCTTTCCTCATAGGATCTTCCTACCATACCAGGCAACATCCTGGTAAACTTCCTCTGCACCCGTTCCAGTGCCTCCACATCCTTCCTATAGTATGGCGACCAAAACTGCACACAATATTCCAGATGCGGCCGCACCAGAGTCTTATACAACTGCAGCATGACCTCAGGACTCCGGAACTCAATTCCTCTACCAATAAAAGCCAGTACGCCATATGCCTTCTTCACTGCACTATTTACCTGGGTGGCAACTTTCAGAGATCTGTGTACATGGACACCAAGATCCCTCTGCTCTTCCACACTACCAAGTATCCGACCATTAGCCCAGTACCCCATCTTTTTGTTACTCTTACCAAAGGGTATCACCTCACACTTAGCTACATTGAACTCCATTTGCCACCTTTCTGCCCAGCTCTGCAGCTTGTCTATATCCCGCTGTAACCTGCCACATCCTTCCTCACTGTCTACAACTCCTCCGACTTTCGTATCATCCGCAAACTTGCTCACCCAACCTTCAAGCCCTTCCTCCAGGTCATTTATAAAAATGACAAACAGCAATGGTCCCAAAACAGATCCTTGCGGAACACCGCTAGTGACGGCACTCCAAAGTGAACCTTTGCCATCAACTACTATCCTCTGTCTTCTTCCAGCTAGCCAATTCCTAATCCAAACCTCCAACTCACCCTCAATGCCATATCTCTGTATTTTCTGCAGTAGCCTACCATGGGGGACCTTATCAAACGCCTTACTAAAATCCATATATACCACATCTACCGCTTTCCCCTCATCTACCTCCTTAGTCACCTTCTCAAAGAATTCAATAAGGTTTGTGAGGCACGATCTGCCCTTCAAAAAACCATGCTGACTATCCTTGATCACATTATTCTTATCCAGATGTGCATAAATCCTATCCCTTACAATTCTCTCTAAGATTTTGCCCACAACAGAAGTGAGACTCACTGGCCTATAGTTACTAGGATTATCCCTACTCCCCTTCTTGAACAAGGGAACCACGTTTGCTAGCCTCCAGTCCTCTGGTGCTACTCCTGTAGACAAAGAGGACACAAAAATCAAGGCCAATGGCTCTGCAATCTCCTCCCTTGCTTCCCAGAGAATCCTAGGATAAATGCCATCAGGCCCAGGGGACTTATCTATTTTCACCCTTGCCAGAATTTCCAACACCTCTTCTCTACATATCTCAAAGCCATCCATTCTACTTATTCGTGCCTCAGTATTCATATCGACAACAATGTCCTGTTCCTGAGTGAATACTGACGAAAAGTATTCATTCAGTGCCTCCCCAATCTCTTCAGCCTCCACACGCAACTTCCCATTACTATCCTTGATTGGACCTATTCCTACCCTAGTCATTCTTTTATTCCTAACATACCGATAGAAAGCCTTAGGGTTTTCCCTAATCCTACCAATTAAGGACCTTTCATGTCCCCTCCTTGCTGCTCTTAGCTCTCTCTTCAGGTCCTTCCGGGCTACTTTATAACTCTCAATCGCCCCTATTGAACCTTCACGCCTCATCTTTACAAAGGCCGCCCTCTTCCTTTTAACAAGGGATTCCAATTCCTTATTAAACCACGGCTCCCTCACACGACCCTTTCCTCCCTGCCTGATAGGTACGTACTTATCAAGGACACTCAATAGTTGCTCCTTGAACAAGTTCCACATATCAATTACGCTCTTGCCTTGGAATCTACTTTTCCAATCCACACATCCTAAGTCATGCCTCACCGCATCATAATTTCCCTGCCCCCAGCTATAACTCTTGCCCTGTAGTACACAATTATCCCTCTCCATCACTAGAGTAAAAATCACCGAATTGTGGTCACTGTCCCCAAAGTGCTCACCTACCTCTAGTTCTAATACCTGGCCTGGTTCGTTACCCAGAACCAAATCCAGTATGGCCTCACCTCTTGTTGGCTTATCTACATATTGTGTCAGGAAACTCTCCTGCACACATTGGACAAACAAATGTGGTACAAGTGAGTATAATTACAAAAATCAAAAGATGTTTGGACTGGTACTTGGATAGGAATGGTTTAGAAGCATATGAGTCAAATGCAGGCAATTTAGGATATCTGGTCAGCATGGACGAGTTGGGCTGATGGATCATCTTCTGTATTGTATGACTCTAAAAGGGAAAAATTAAACTGTGAGGTTCACATTGTAAGTAATATCAAGATGGCCAGCAAGAGCTTCTTTAAATACATAAAATGGAACAGAGAGGCCAAAGTGACCATAGGTCACTTGGAGGATAATGCTGGGGAAAATATACTGGATGGAAATAGCAGAGGAGTTGAATAACTAGATTGCATCAATTTTCACTGGAGAAGACATTAATAGCATTTCAAAATTTCTAAATATGTAAAGGGCAAAAGGGCAGGAAATAAACACAATAATTATCACTAAAAAAAACTGCTAGGGAAATCTTTGGAGCTAAAGTCCCCTGGACCTGATGGGATGAATCCTTAAATAACTAAGTAGCTACAGAGATAGTGGATGCACTGGACATAATCTTCTAGGAATCCTTGGATTCAGCGTAGTCCCAGAAGATTGGAAAGCTTCTGATGAACCAGCTTTAATTAAAAAGGAGACAGCAAAAAACACAGGCAGCTTAATGCAAGTTAACTTAATATCTGTTATTGGGAAATTGTTTGAGTCTGTTCCAAAGCATGTCACAGCAGAGCATTTACAAATACATAATGTGATCAAACAGAGTCAATAAGGCTTCATGAAGTGGAAATCATGCCTGACAAATTTACTAGAACTCAATGGGGCGGTAACAAGCAAGCTAGATAAAGGAGAAGCAGTGGATGTAACATTTGAGAATTTCAGACTGCATATGACAAGGTGTCACACATTTGACTAATTACTAAGATATGAGCCTGTGGTGTTGGCGGAGGTTTATTAGCATGGACAAATGACTTGCTAACCAATAGAAGGCAAAGGGTGGTGATAATGAGGGGTATTTTCAGAATGGCAACCTGTGGAGTATGACAGGGGTCAGTGGTGGGGCCACAATTATTTACAATATATTAAAATTGCTTGGATAAAGAAAGTGAATGCACTGTAGCCAAGTTTGCAGAAGGCACAAAAATAGGTGGGAAAGCAAGCAGTGAGGATGACAACGGATCTGCAGAGAGACATAAACAGATTAAGCAAGCGGGTAAAAACGTAGCAGATGGAACACAATATGAAAAAATGAGGTTATGGACTTTGACAGGAAGAATAGAAAGACTCGTTTTTATTTATATCAAGGAACACTGGAGGACAGAAAAGAGATTTGGGAATCCTCAAGCAGGATTCATAAAAACATGCATACTCATTCAGTGGATAGTAGGGAAGTCAAATGGAATGGTGGCCTTCAAAAGGGAATAAAGTATAAATGTAGAGACGCTTTGCTAAAAACAAGGCAAGGCACTAGTCAGACCACAGATGGAATATGCTAATCAGTTTTGGTTCCCTTACCAAAGGAAATATATAATTTCATTGTAAATAGTCTATCAGACATCCCTAATGAAGGGCCTATGCCCGAAATATCGACTCTCCTGTTCATTGGATGTTGCCTGACCTGCTGTGCTTTTCCAGCGTCACACTTTTGATTCTAATCTCTGGCATCTGCAGTCCCTAGAAGGGTTCACGAAACTAATACCAGAAATGGAGAGATTGTCTTAAGAGATTGTGTTGAAGAGGGACTGTACTCATTGAAATCGAGAAGATTAAGAAGCAACCTTAATGAAATATACGAGATTGTTAGGGAATGTGACAGCAGAAAGATCGCTTCCCCTTGTGAGATAGTCTAAGACCAGAGGGCCCAATCTAAGGATGAAGGGTTGCACATTTAAAACAGAGTTGAGGAGGATTTTCTTCTCTCAGAGGGCAGTGAATTCATAGAATTCTTTACTGCAGAGGGTTGCTGAGGCTGGATTGTTAAGTATATCCAAGGCTGAGATAAACAGATTTGTAATCAGTAAAGGAATCAAGGGTTATTGAGGAAAAGACAGGAGAGTGGAATTGAGCATCATCAGATCAGCCACAATCTCATTGAATGGTCGAACACATTTCATGGACTGAATGGCCTACTTCTGCTCCTCCGTCTTAGGGTCTTATGCAGGCCAAGAAACTGGGTCAGTAGTCCAGGATTTTGACAGCTACAAGAATAAAAACCAGTAGTTCCAAGTCAGGGTGACATCTGATTTGGGACGGAATTTGCAAGTGTTTCCTCACATGCACCCGTCAGTCTTTTTTTGAGATAGCACAGATGACAGTTGAAGAGCAGCTATCAAAGAAGAATTAGCAACTTTGTGGCAGTGCATTTTGCAAATAGTATGCACAGTTGCCAATGCGAAGAATGAGAGACAGAGTGAATGTTTAATGGGATGGATGATTTCCAATCAAGTTGCCTTTGGGTAAGCGTGAGAGTAGATTTAATGGGTCAACCATTGCTTGTCAGGTTGCTTTTGATCAGTTAGTTGTACTCAAGGATGAAATGTGTGAATTCAAAGAAGAATTTGGTTAAATTTCTGCTCTTTGACCCAGATAAGACCTGCCCTCTCATTCCTCTCCAGAATAATTTTCACACTTTACAACTGACCTGTCACTTTTTCACCTTGGCAGGTGATGGCCTTTAAATCAGACATTACACTGAGGCCCAGTGGGCCTCTTTCAGTAGCTTCAAAGACCAGGCAAGACACTATGACGAGAAATCTGAAGTCAACCCAATGATCTGGCCAACATTTATCCCTCAGAACTAAACAGATAAACTGTTCATTGATGTCATTGTGGAATGTTCCTGTGGCAGAATGGCTATTGCATTTTGTAACAGTAAGGAACAAAGTTCTTGTATTTCAAACGTAAGTTCACTCTTATTTTAAGAGTGCGCTCAACATTAACTCTAATGGCTTCAGATTAAACAAGAGCAGGAAGCATACTGCTTATTACCACATACCATCCTCCCTTGGCTGATGAATCAATACCCCTCAGTACAAAGGAAGGACCGATGGTGGCAAGGGCACAAAATGAATTCTAGGTCAGGGATTTCAATGCCCACTACCAAGTAGGGCTCAGCAGCACTACTTCTGATTGAGTTGGTTGGGTCCTAAAGGAGACAGCTGATAGATCGAGTCTGCAGCAGATGGCGAGGATACCTAGAAGAGGGAAAAACATACTTGACCTCATCCTTATCAATTTGCTGGCTGCAGATGCATCTGTCCAATAGTCTCCATTGTGTTGTGTGGCAATATCACCATGCCAAATGGGACAGACTTCAAACAGATCTAGCAATGCAAAACTGGGCATCCATGAGGCACCATGGACCATCAGCAGCAACACTGTACTCCAGAACAATCTGCAACCTTTTGGCCGGGATAGCCCTCACTCAACCATTACCATCAGCCAGAGGATCAACCCTGGTTCAATGGACAGTGGAGGATAGCATGCCAGGAGCAGCATTAGGCATACTTGAAAATGAAGTGAAGCTACCAAACAGGATTACTTTCTTGCCAAACACCATAAGCAGCATGTGATAGACACACCGAAGCAATCCCACAACCAATGGAACAGACCTAAGCTCTGTAGTCCTGCTACATCCAGTCATGAATGATGGTGCGTAATTAAACTACTCAATAGTGAAGGAGATTCCACAAATATTCCCATCCTCAATGATAGAAGAACCCAACACATCAATGCAAAAGTTAAGGCTGAAGCATTAGCGGCAATCTTCAGCCAGAAGGAAGTGGTGGAAGCTGATACAATTGCAACATTTAAGAGGCATTTGGATGGGTACATGAATAGGAGGGGTTTGGAGGGATATGGGTCCGGTGATGGCAAGTGGGACTAGATTGGGTCGGCATGGACGGGTTGGACCGAAGGGTCTGTTTCCATGCTGTACATCTCTATGACTCTAAGTGCCAAGTGGATTATACATCTCAGTCTGTTCCAGTGATCCCCAGCATTACAGATACCAGTCTTCAGCAATTATGATTCATGCCACATGATATCAAGAAGTGGAGGCACTAAATATTGCAAAGTCCATGGGCTCTACAGAAGTCCAGCAATAGTAATGAAGACTTGTGTTCTCAAACTTGCCAGTTCCCTAGCTCTTGCAGTGCAGTTAGAAAATGAACAACCACCAACCATGTGGAAACTTGGCCAAGTGAACCCTGTACACCAAAAGCAGGAGAAATCCAACCTGGCCAATTACAATCCATGAGTCTTCTCTCGATCATCAGGTTGTGTTGGAAGGTGTCATCAACAGTGCTATCAAGCAGCATCTGATCAGTGACGCACAGTTTGGGTTCACCAAGTTCACTCAACTTCTGACCTTATTACAGCCTCGTTTCAAACATGGACAGAAGAGCTGAATTCCAGAAGTGAAGTGAGAGTGACAGCCCTTCACATCAAGGCAGCATTCAGCCAAATGTGGCATCAAGGATCCTTAGCAAAACTGAAATCAATGAGTATCAAGGGTCAAATTCTCCACTGCTTTCGGTCATACCTGGCATAGAGGAAGACGGTTGTAGTTGCTGGAGATAGGTCATCCTAGCTCTAAGCTACCTCTGAGGGAGATCTAGTGTCCTCGACCCAAGCATCTTCAGTTGCTTTATCACTGTGCTATTCTCCATGGTAAGATCAGAAGTGGAGATGTTCCCTGATGATTGCACAATGTTCAGCACCACTCACACAGCTCAGGTTCTCAAAAAACCCATGTTCAAATGCAACAAGATCTGGACAATATTCAGGCTTGGACTGACAAATAGCAAGTAACATTTACACTACACAAGTGCCAGGCAATAACCATCTCCAGTAAGAAACAACAGAACCAGCACCCCTCGACATTCAATGGTGTTACCACCACTGAAACCCCACTATCAACATTCTGAGGACTTACCATTGACTAGAAACTCAACTGGAGTCATGTAAACACATAAGGGGGGCACAGTGGCTCAGTGATTAGCACTGCTGTCTCACAGCACCAGAGACCCAGGTTCAAATTCGATCTCAGGAGACTGTCTATGTGAAGTTTGCATATTCTCCCCATGTCTGTGTCCATCCAGGTGCTCAGGTTTTTACCCACAGTCCTAAGATATGCAGGTTAGGTGGAGTGGCCATGCTAAATTGGTTGCAGGGAAAGGGCAGCTGGGTGGGATGCTCTTTAGAAGGCTGGTGTGAACCCGATGGGCCAAACGGCCTACTTCAACACTGTAGGAATTCTCTGATAAAGACACAATGGCGACAAAAGCAGGTCAGAGGCTAGGAATATCACAGCAAGTAACTCAATTCCTGATTCTCCAAAGCTGTTCACCATCTATGAAGCACAAGTCAGGAGTATGATGGAACACTCCCCAACTGCCTGGACGAGTACAGCTCCAACACTCAAGAAGCTTGACACCACCCAGGACAAACCAGTCCGCTTGACTGGTACCACATCTACAAGCATCCATTCCCTCCACCACTGGCATTCAGTAGCAGCAGTGTGTACTGTCCACAAGATGCACTGTGGAAATTCACCAAAGATCCTCAGGTTGCCCCTTTCAACCAAAAGGACAAGGGGAACAGATATATGGAACACCACCACTTGCAAGCTCTCCTTCAAGCCACTCACCATCCTGACTTGGAAACATAACACTGTTCCTTCAATGTCACTGGGTCAAAACCCTGGAATTGTCTCCAAAGGGCATTGTACGTTAACCTACAGCACATGGACTGCAGCAGTTCAAGTAGTCAGCTTCATCATCACTTTTAAAGGGCAACCAGCAACAGGTACTAAATGCTGGCCACCCAGCAATGCCAACATCCTACAAGTGGAAAATAAAGCCTAGAGTACATTACTACTTGCACAAGGGAAAACAAAATTATCAATAATTTCAACTACTGATCTGCTCAAACTCTGTGGATATAGGTGATAGAGAGGAAAAGGAGGCGAAAAAGAGTACAATGAAGAAAACAGGCAACCAAAAACAAATGGAGAAATGACAATAAGAGAAGGGAAAGGAAAATGAAAGACAGAACAAAGCAACAAAAGGGAAACCCACCTCCTCTTATTATTGAAGTAGTTTTCTACTCAGGTGTATTCTGAAGACTGTCCATTGCCTATCAGATGCTGGCAATTATTATGTCATGAATTTTTCAGCATTCCTGGCTGAGTGTAATTCAAACTTATTGCAAAACTCTAACCAATTAGAAACAAAGTCTGAAAATGACTACGTCCAACTTTATGCAGCAAAAAGGATTAAAAATTGTGAGTTGTGCTGTCATCCAATCTCATATTGGATGACAGTACAAAAATAAAATCATGAAACAAGCTAGGTACTTTATAATTATGCACAGTAAGCTCCAAGTGGTTGTTAGGGGTTAACCAACATTGTTTAAAAATGAACTAACACAGGTTCTGAAACAGAAAACTCAAACACTTAATGACTAATTATTAAGCCATTTATAGATTTTTTTCCCCCAAGAATAAACACTGCTAAGTACAACCTCTATCCTTGTTCTACAAGTGTACATGATCAGCTCCTGTAGTTCAACTGTGCAAACTGCCTGGTATATGCTGATAGAGAGCCAATAAAAATAGAGCCAAAACAAAAGAAAGGCAAAGATAAACGTTGCTAAGATGAGAGTAGGGTGTTTGGAAGTGGGGGCTGGGGGAAAAGAGAACAGGAAGAGACAATGACAAAGACAATGTCTTTATGAAGAGCTACAAAGATTCTTTCTACAATAGAGAGGCCCAATAAACAGGGGCCTGGTCAGTGTACATGTCCATTTATAAACCGGGATTAAGCTCGTGGACTGTAGAAGCAAATAAACATGTCTCACTTCAGTTAACGATGCAACTATTTCACCATTGAAAGTGATTTTGAACTCCTAAATCAGCAGATTGGACTTTGATAGTAAACCAGAAATGGAAATATTCATTCAGGAACCCAGATTAAATGATCTTAGAATTAATAACATTTATCTACAAATTTGGCACTATAAATAATTGTTTCCTTTTTTGAGGTTCTATTCTCCAAGTCAAGACAGTATTTGCCAACAATGGATGTAATCACAGCTGCTTCACCATCTGGAAATCGCCGTTAATATATCAGGTTTTTCCTTTCATTGTTCTGGTTCACATGATCTCAATCCTACTCTGTCTTATGAAAAATTAATGCTGCAAACAAAATAACACACAGGATGAATGGCCACTCAGGCAAGCTGTCAAAGCATTCCTGGATTATGCAGAATCTCATCCTAATAACAGCATGCGTGTTCATGGGGGTTAGTGAGTGTTCTGGAGTTTGCACTGAAGTAAATAAAAATTGAGAATTAGCAATTTGCACCTTAATATTATTTCATTTATCCGATGCCTATAATCGGAGTTCAGGAATTTCCAACCCCATTACCAAACCCCCACTCTCTCAGAGGTTATTGACTTTTGCTCACAATAAGTAAAGTATTTTCTGAAGAGTAACAACAATAATTGAGGGAAACCCAGCAGTACCAAGTAAGCACCCTCAAACAGAAGTACATTATACTGTAAATAAATTTTAGATGTTAGTTGAGGAATGTGTACTGCACATGCAATTTGGCTTCCATCTCACACAATGTGTTGAGTTCTTAATGCCTCCATAATGACATAGAGACAGGCAATAAACATCCAGGGGGTCAGTTAGCCCAGTTGGCTGGACTGCTAGTTTTCAATGCAGAGTGATGCCAATAGTGAGAGTTAATTCCTGCACTGGCCAAGATTACCATGAAGGTTACTCCTTGTTAACCTCTCCTCTTGTCTGAGGTGTGGTGACCATCAAGTTAAACCACCACCAATCATTTGTCCCTATTGAGAAAGCAGCCATATGGTCCGGTAGGACTAGGACAACCGTACCTATATCCTAAGAACAAATGAACAATGAATCACATATAGCAGGTGGATGTGTGAACACACTGTCCCAAAAAAGAACTGTGGCAAGTATTGTTGGTTAATTCAAGGGAGCTCTTCAAACTCATACCAATAATGAAGATATAAACAAGGCTGACAGTTCCAGTTCAGTCATAGAATCACAGAGATGTACAGCATAGAAACAGACCCTTCGGTCCAACCTGTCCATGCCGCCCAGATATCCCAACCCAATCTAGTCCCACCTGCCATCACCTGACCCATATCCCTCCAAACCCTTCCTATTCAGATACCCATCCAAATGCCTCTTAAAGGTTGCAATTGTACCAGCCTCCACCACATCCTCTGGCAATCACTCCATACACGTACCACCTTCTGCGTGAAAACGTTGCCCCTGAGGTCTCTTTTCTATCTTTGCCCTCTCACCCTTAACCTATGCCCTCTAGTTCTGGACTCCCCAAACCCAGAGAAAAGACTTTGTCTATTTATCCTATCCAAGCCCCTCATAATTTTGTAAACCTCTATAAGGTCACCCCTCAGCCTCTGATGGTCCAGGGAAAACAGCCCCAGCCTGTTCAGCCTCTCCATGTAGCTCAGATCCTCCAACCCTGGCAACATCCTTGTAAATCTTTTCTGAATCCTTTCGAGTTTCACAACATCTTTCCGATAGGAAGGAGACCAGAATTGCATGCAATATTCCAACAGTGGCCTAACTAACTCCTGTACTCAGTACTCTGACCAATAAAGGAAAGCATACCAAACGCTGCCTTCACTATCCTATGTACCTGCGACTCCACTTTCAAGGAGCTATGAACCAGCACTCCAAGGTCTCTGTTCAACAACACTCCCTAGGACCTTACCATTAAGTGTATAAGTCCTGCTAAGATTTGCTTTCCCAAAATGCAGCACCTCGCATTTATCTGAATTAAACTCCATCTGTCACGTCGCAGTCCATTGGCCATCTGGTCCAGATCCTGTTGTAATCTGAGGTAACCCTCTTCACTGTCCACTACACCTCCAATTTTGGTATCATCTGCAAATTTACTAACTGTACCTCTTATGCTCGCATCCAAATCATTTATGTAAATGACACCTTAGTCATAGATGTTGTTGTGATGGAAAACTCTAGTCTACTCCCACCTGGGAAGCAGATATCAACATCATACGTAAACCTAGTGACAAACCCGCAGTGTATATCCTTCTAAAGTTATGTAGAGATGTGATGAATTTCTACAGAAAGGTTATGTACAATTGTTCTTTCATTTTATGAAAGACACACATACACAAAAACGTGCGTGCAATATACTTTCAATTAATGTTTTAATTCTTATCCCATTCCCCAATTCCACTTGAACTCTTAATTTGAACTCAGTATTTACTGTGGAAAAGGATATGGAAGATATAGACTGTAGGGAAACAGATAGTGACATCTTGCAAAATGTCCAGATTACAGAGGAGGAAGTGTTTGATGTCTTGAAATGGTTAAAAGTGGATAAATGCCCAGGACCTGATCAGGTGTACCTGAGAACTCTGTGGGAAGCTAGAGAAGTGATTGCTGGGCCTCTTGCTGAGATACTTGTATCATCGGTAGTCACAGGTGAGGTGCCGGAAGACTGGAGGTTGGCTAACGTGGTGCCACTGTTTAAGAAGGGTGGTAAAGACAAGCCAGGGAACTGTAGACCGGTGAGCCTGACCTCAGTGGTGGGCAAGTTGTTGGGAGGGAATCCTGAGGGACAGGATGTACATGTATTTGGAAAGGCAAGGACTGATTAGGGATGGTCAACATGGCTTTGTGCGTGGGAAATCATGTCTCACAAACTTGATTGAGTTTTTTGAAGAAGTAACAAAGAAGATTGATGAGGGCAGAGCCACAGATGTGATCTATATGGACCTCAGTAAGGCATTTGACAAGGTTCCCCATGGGACACTGATTAGCAAGGTTAGATCTCATAGAATACAGGGAGAACTAGCCATTTGGATACAGAACTGGCTCAAAGGTAGAAGACAGCAGGTGGTGGTGGAGGGTTGTTTTTCAGACTGGAGGCCTGTGACCAGTGGAATGCCACAAGGATCGGTGCTGGACCCTCTACATTTTGTCATTTACATAAATGATTTGGATGCGAGCATAAGAGGCACAGTTAATAAGTTTGCAGATGACACCAAAATTGGACATGTAGTGGACAGTGAAGAGGGTTACCTCAGATTACAACAGGATCTGGACCAGATGGACCAATGGCCTGAGAAGTGGCAGATGGAGTTTAATTCAGATAAATGCGAGGTGCTGCATTTTGGGAAAGCAAATCTTAGCAGGACTTGTACACTTAATGCTAAGGTCCTAGGGAGTGCTGCTGAACAAAGAGACCTTGGAGTGCAAGTTCATAGCTCCTTGAAAGTGGAGTCGCAGGTAGATAGGATAGTGAAGGCGGCGTTTGGTATGCTTTCCTTTATTTGCCAGAATATTGAGTACAGGAGTTGGGAGGTCATGTTGCGGCTGTACAGGACATTGTTTAGGTCACTGTTGGAATATTGCGTGCAATTCTGGTCTCCTTCCTATCGGAAAGATGTTGTGAAACTTGAAAGGATTCAGAAAAGATTTACAAGGATGTTGCCAGGGTTGGAGGATCTGAGCTACAGAGAGAGGCTGAACAGGCTGGGGCTGTTTTCCCTGGACCATCAGAGGCTGAGGGGTGACCTTATAGAGGTTTACAAAATTATAAGGGGCATGGATAGGGTAAATAGACAAAGTCTTTTCCCTGGGATTGGGGAGTCCAGAACTAGAGGGCATAGGTTTAGGGTGAGAGGGGAAAGATATAAAAGAGACCTAAGGGGCAACCTTTTCACGCAGAGGGTGGTACGTGTATGGAATGAGCTGCCAGAGGATGTGGTGGAGGCTGGTATAATTGCAACATTTAAGAGGCATTTGGATGGATATATGAATAGGAAGGGTTTGGAGGGATATGGGCCGGGTGCTGGCAGGTGGGACTATTAATACATCCATCGAGATGCCTTTTACATGTTGCAATTGAACCAGCCTCCAAAACTTCCTCTTATTCCAATTCTTTGCAGTGCTTTGTTGTTGTTTGTTTACACACTGATACTCTCATTTACTGGTGGAGAATTCATCCTTTCATTGTCTTTTGAGGCATTATTTCTCCTTCAGCAGAGGATATGCAGAGACTTTTTGGTGTCTTCACATGTGAGTGAGTGTGAGAGTCAGACAGACAAAGACAGGCAGAGCAACACAATTAGTAGTTGGTCCCATGCAAGCCACAGTCACCAGATCAATAACCAATCAAGACATTGTTGTCAAGCAATTAGCCCCCTTAGTGCAGAACCCATCAGCTTTGTGGACCCTATTTTTGCTCGCACTGTTCCAGAGGAAAGCAACATTGTACACAACTCAGTGTGCTCCAATACACGTAGTTTTTAAAAATTGCAGCCTGTTTATTTTATACAAATATGTATCTCCCATTTTTTGTCTACAACGTAAAACTGAAGGAAATAAAAATGTGGTTTTCACAAAGTAAAGTTGCTAACCTTGGAACCCATTAAGTTGGAAAGAAAACAGGGGGAAAAAATCACAAGACAAGAGATATGCAGGAGAGAAGTGCAAATGCATTTTTCAGAGAGATCAGCAAGGTCAGTGCAGTCTGACATTATTCCAAACACTAAACATTTCCAATAAAAATGACTCATTTTTAATAAACAGTAAGACAGTTTCACTTTATCACTATATAAAACTGACACTGATCAAGTACACAGTCAGAAAAACATGCAATGTTTTGGAAGTCAGATCCAGGGATGGTGGGGAGCAAGCAATTTCAGCTTTTTTGGAAATAGGGAGAGGCATTCCTGCCGGTGTCCTGCTGAAAATACAGAAACAAAGTAAACTGCTGACAGACACCAGAGTGAAGATCTGCAGTTCTCTTCATTATCAATAAATCCAGATGACAGCAGTTGATGGCAATGGGTGGAATTCTCGAGTTAGATTTCCCTCTTCATACTAAGTTACTTACACAGAAACATTTGGTGTTACATTCAGCCCATCCTGTACATGTCAGTTCTCACTTGTGAATCATATTTACCCACTCTCCTCCCATATCCCTTCATCCATTTTCCCATTTGTCTTCAAATTCAATCTAACTTCAAAATATTCAGTTTCTGCTTTAACCACAAAATCTGGACGTGAATTCCATACAAACTACTATATGCGTTAAGCTGCATCAAAATCCTGGAATTCCCTTCCAAACAGCATTGTGTGTCTACTTACAGCGTGGACTGCAGCAGTTCAAGAAGACAGCTCATCACCACTACCACCTGCTCAAGGGCAACAATGGAGTGGCAGTAAATGCTGGCCCATTGATACCCATGTCCCACAAGTAATTTAAAAAAAGTTTTTCTCCTGATCTCTTAAGTGTTTTGAATTAAATCTTGCAACATGACCCCATAAAAACATTCTGCTTCTCTCAAAATTATCCCATAAGTTTATAATTTTATACTTCATTAATGCACCTTGTAATATGCATTGTTATAGTAAAATAGTTTCAAATCTATCTTCATCCGAATCAGTCTTCAGAGTCCCTAAAAAACAAGTCCAACACTGAAAACAACACATTAAGTTTTTCTATTGTCAAACCATTATCTTTTCGGTTTGATATCCTATAATTCAGGATAAACCTCAAAATTAGCTATTTCCTAGTCTTCTCAACCAAATGTGCTGTTTTAATGTCCGAGGAAGTTGTACTCTGAATTCCTTCAGCTTTTCCAGAGTATCAAGCCTTTTTCAATTCAGATTATAATTACTGATTATTTTTAAACTAAAGCGCTTCACCTCAGACGAACTGACATGGAATTACACAAGCTTCTTTTAGACTTTCAAAACATTCTGCCTAACTCATTTAATTCTATAACCAAATCATCACAGGGAACAGAATCGATTTCTGTAAAATACCTAAACTCTTCTAAGCACTCTGGAAAAACTGATACTAGTTCATCTGCTTTTTTTCTTTCTAAATAGTTCAACACAATTTGCTATTTACTGCTTATTCCATTCTTCTCAATAGTCTCTAAAAATCTCCCACCTGACAGCTGATTAAAGGCTTTCTTAAAGTTTGTATAAACAACATCGATTGTGTTTCCCCACCTTCATGACTATTATCTCCTTGAACCATTCTATGAAATTTCTTCAGCACAATTTCCCATTTTAAAATGTTATGTTTTACCTTCTTAACAGCACTGAAGGTGTACTGCATGGACCCAGTTGCTCAAAAATGCAGCTCTCCTCCACCTTAAGAGTACAGAAATAGGCAACTACTGTTGGACTACCCAGAAATGCCCACATTCTGTGCAAGAATATATTAAAGAAAATGTCTAACCACCAGCTTTTCTAGTTGTATTATTAATTTATATTTAGACACACTTTAAAATTTCCATGACCACAAATGGCAAACTAACTGATCTGCAATGACTTGGACTTCCTTTCTATAAATAAATATTAAATGACCACTCAGCAGTCCTCCACTACACATCCACTCAATAAAAGCATAAGACATAATTACTAGGCCTCTGCTGCTTCCCCCCTCAGTATCTGGGATGTATCCCATCAGATAAGAGATCTTCCTTTAACCCAACTAATTTTTCATCAACTTTCCATGATAATATGATCATCTCACTCTCAGTCTACTTCAGAGTTCACCTGCTCTTGCAACATGTCCAAAATACTTTATCCATCATTATGAACAGATGTCTCCCTCGAGTTCCCAGCCTAGTCTAATAATTCTTTTTACTAATATATATATATGAAATGCCAGAAGTTCCTTTGGATGAGTCTTGAATTACTTCACTCATTAAATCTTTCACCTCAGCAAATCAAAAGCTGTAAATCCAAGCCTCACTTCAGGATCCAGGCACACGACACAGGCTGATCTTTTTAGTGCAACACCATGAGGAACATAGGTGGTGCAGCTGAAGTGTTCAAACTGTATTTCTTGACATGTCAATGTTGAAGATCTGACATCACAAATCTCCACAGTTCTGGTATATTCTCTTCAATAAGGTTGGACAATAGAAAATATTTCAGATCTGACTGAAGAGGGGCACGATACTGAAATCTTGAGTCGTGCACTGAAACTGAGGAATGTCAAATTTCAAATGATCATGTCAACTTATAATACAGGAGTAAAGTATGGAAAGTGAACATTGAGTGGCAAGATGGTGCGATTCCAGAAAGCAACTGAGAACTAACTACAGCAAAGCTTTTATTAAATGGCACCTATGGGATCAGGAGGTGATCAAATAATCAAGAGGTCCAGATATTAATGTAAAAACACACAGTAAGTAATAGAAACGTAATGTGGGGCATATATATCACTATTATACTTTGTTAACAACATAAATCATTTAACTAATAATGCAATGTTGCCTTAAAACTTACTGCAGAGAATCTTTTCACTCATACCTTCAACCAACTACTCAGACATTGTGGGAGATCACGGTATTTGAGGAGAAATTAACTCGAACTTGAATCAGTTGTTAATATTTTGTGTGGCTATTCAATTGAAAAAGTATATTTACATTCAGGTACGTAAATTGAAAACTATAATAATTGGACAGAATAATATAGTAAACTTTGTGATATCTGAGGTATATAAGTTTTTTGCCAGTTTATCAAAAGTGCTAGTTCAAACAAACTTTGCTATATCTCCCAAGCTCCGGTGTAATTCAAGAACTCAACCCTATAACTTGCAAATATAAAATCTTTTAACTTGACAGTACGTCACTTCCACAAAGTGTACAGAAGCCACAATATGGTTGATGGATTATCTTAAATTGGTTGTTTGCATACCAAGTAACACATTCAGAGTGTTCAGGAAGTACTGCCCAGATGCAAAATGACTTCCAACAACACACATTTTGTTTTGGGCTTTGCAAGTACTAGCTGGTTGAGCATGGTCTTTTCTTGAACCAATATGAACAACAAAAGGAACATGGAGTCACAGAGATGTATAGCATAGAAAGACCTTAAACATACGTCCTCTAGTTTCAGACTCCCCCAGTCGAGGGAAAATAGCTCGTCTATTCATCTTATCCATACCCTTCATGATTTTATAAACTCTGATAAGGTCACCCCCTCAGCCTCCAACCTTTTCCCTTCCAGGGAAAATAGCCCAGTATATTCATCCTCTCCCTGTACCTCAAACCCTCTAACCCTGGTAATTCTGGATTCTGGGGTTGAAAAATGTGGTGCTGGAGAAACACAGCAGGCCAGGCAGCATCCGAAGAGCAGGACAATAGACGTTTTGGGCATAAGCCCTTCTTCAGGCTTATGCCTGAAATGTCGATTCTCCTGCTTCTCGGATGCTGCCTGGCTTGCTGTGTTTTTCCAGCACCACAGTTTTCAACTCTGGTCTCCAGCATCTGCAGTCCTCACTTTCTCCCAATTCTGGATTCTGGGTAATGCAAGATTGAGGACAGGTAAAAATTGTGGCTCCAAGAGCTGCTCCCTTTTTGAGGTATTCTCAGTCATAGAGATGTACAGCATAGAAACAGACCCTTCATTCATGCCGACCAGAAATTCTAACTAATCCCGCCCCATTTGCCAGCAATTTGCCCATATCCCTCCAAACCCTTCCTACTCATATACCCATCCAGATGCTTTTTAAATACTGCAATTGTACCAGCCTCCACCACTTCCACTGGCAGCTTATTGCATATATGCACTACCCTCTGCGTGAAAAGATTGCCCCTTAGGTCCCCTTTAACTTTTTCCCCTCTCAGCCTAAATTTATGCCCTCTAATTCTGGACTCCTCCATGTCAATAAAAAAACCTTACCTATTTATTCTGTCCATGCCCCTCAAGATTTTCTAGAACTCTATAAGGTCACCCCTTAGCCTCCAATGCACCAAGGTAAACAGTCTCAGCCTATTCAGCCTCTTTCTAAAGCTCAAACCCTCCAACCCTGGAAACATAGGAATGTTACGCTTAGTAGTATTAAAATTCTGGAACTCCTTTCCACATAACACTATGGGTGCCCTACACCTCATGAATTACAGCAGGCCATGGTGATAGCTCATCACCAATTTCTCGAGGGCAATCAGGGATGGACAATAAGCGTTGGCCCATCCAGCAATGCCCACATCCCAGGAATAAAGAAAACCATTCTCAGGAGGTTTTACATTAATACTTCTGGTTCAGGACAGGAATGTCTTCCCCTTTAACCATTGTCTCTCTCTGCCATTGAGAAAGGAACATAAGGGATCAGTTGGACACAGTCAAAGCATCCTCCATTTTTCTCCTCAATGGTACACCCCATGGTTAATTCCCTCCTCCAATTCCCCTACTGCTCCATTCTCCCCTCCTGTACTCACACTCAGAGTCACAGAGTTATGCAGCACAGAAATGGACCCTTCGATCCAATCAATTCACACGTTCGCCAAACTAAACTAGTCCTATCTGCCTGCCCCAGCCTACATCCCTCCAAACCTTTCCTATTCTTATACATCTCCAAAAAGCTTTTAAAGTTTGTAATTGTACTCACATCCACCACTTCCTCAGGAAGTGTCAGTCCACATGCGAACCACTGTGTAAAAACAGCCCCTCAGTTCATTTTGTAATGTTAAAAGATTGAGTTGTACTATCTCTCTGGACATTAACGTCATGTTAAAGGATTAAAGTGTGCTGTCTCTGGGTGGGGGCGGCATTCATGCAGGAATGTGGATGACACACACTTCACTTGGCCAGCCATTTACCACTACTCTCCTGCTATTATCAAATTAAACTCTCATTCAGTCCTTCCATTCAGAAATGCTTTCATAGCCAATTTCCGAAACAAGCCACATGACACCTACATTGTCTTGGGGAATGACTAAGTCAGGAAATAGTTTACATAATGATTCCCCAGGATTAGGGCACTTACATTATCTCTGAGGATGACCTCATCCTACCATTGTACCTGGGGTAATATGTGGTTATGAGGGAGTGGCCAGAGTCTCTGTGAACATTACCAACTGACCTGTATAAAGGGACTGTCTTTTTCTTTGTTCAGGGCCTCTTTTGACTGGACTTTGCATGCCTGCGAAGAGGGTTGTACAAGCTTTAATAAACTGTTTGCAGAAGTGAATTGCGTATTGTGTGTGAAACCTGGGAAAAGAACCTAACAATTTTTAAATCTTTCTCCTCTTACCTTAAAATTACACCGCTTGCTTTTGAACTCTCCTTCCTTTCGGAAAAGACCCTTATGATCAGATAATGTTCTGGGGACCCAGGTTCAAATCCTGCCCTGATAGATGGTGGAATTTGAATCCAACCTTTACAAAGTCTAGAATTAAGACTCCAATGACGATCATGAATCCATTATTGATTGTCGGAAAAAACCATCTGGTTCACCAATCTCCCTTCGGGAAGGAAACTGCCGTTCTTATCTGGTGTGGCCTACATGCGACTCCAGGGCCACAGCAACATGGCTGACCCCCATATTGAGGTTGATTTCCTCGAATTCTCAGAACAGTTAATTACTGTTTTATAAGCTGTTGCATTCTTTTGGAACTTTGTGGAAGATGCTACTTGATTTGATCCCTATCGCAGCCAATCATTGGATTGTACAGTTAAGCACCCAACATTACAGCATTACTGAAATTCGTAGACAATGTTACTCAATGATGTGGTGAGCTGAATGTCTTTTTGAACTTACAGCAGCATTGCTTTCATGAAAAACAACCCTTGTATAGCTACTGTATAACAGCACCTGGAAAGGCTTGCTCATTTTGAATTGTTGTTCAAATTTTACGATACTTTGAGGTAATTATTTCCACGTGTGGGGGAAATCCAGAACGTGAGTGCCTATTCTTAAAAATAGCTCAGCCACTTTCCAAGCAAATGCTACTGGAAATCTGTAACTCTCCTCTCTAAAAGGATCAACTGTAATTTTATTTGGGTTAATGTTGCTGGAAGAGCACAGCAGTTCAGGCAGCATCCAAGGAGCTTCGAAATCGACGTTTCGGGCAAAAGCCCTTCATCAGGAATAAAGGCAGTGAGCCTGGAGCGTGGAGAAATAAGCTAGAGGAGGGTGGGGGTGGGGAGAAAGTAGCATAGAGTACAATGGGTGAGTGGGGGAGAGGATGAAGCTGATAGGTCAGGGAAGTGAGGGTGGAGTGGATAGGTGGAAAAGGAGATAGGCAGGTAGGACAAGTCCAGACAAGTCATGGGGACAGTGCTGAGCTGGAAGTTTAGAACGAGGGTGAGGTGGGGGAAGGGGAAATGAGGAAACTGGTGAAGTCCACATTGATGCCCTGGGGTTGAAGTGTTCCGAGGTGGAAGATGAGGCGTTCTTCCTCCAGGCGTCTGGTGGTGAGGGAATGGCGGTGAAGGAGGCCCGGGACCTCCATGTCCTCAGCAGAGTGGGAGGGGGAGTTGAAATGTTGGGCCACGGAGCGGTGTGGTTGATTGGTGCGGGTGTCCCGGAGATGTTTCCTAAAGCACTCTGCTAGGAGGAGCCCAGTCTCCCCAATGTAGAGGAGACCTCATCGGGAACAACGGATACAATAAATGATATTAGTGGATGTGCAAGTAAAACTTTGATGGATGTGGAAGGGTCCTTTAGGGCCTTGGATAGAGGTGAGGGAGGAGGTGTGGGTGCAGGTTTTACAGTTTCTGCGGTGGCAGGGGAAAGTGCCAGGATGGGAGGGTGGGTTGTAGGGGGGCGTGGACCTGACCAGGTAGTCACGGAGGAAACGGTCTTTGCGGAAGGTGGAAAGGGGTGGGGAGGGAAATATATCCCTGGTGGTGGGATCTGTTTGGAGGTGGCGGAAATGTCAGGGGATGATTTGGTTGATGCGAAGGTTGGTAGGGTAGAAGGTGAACACCAGGGGCGTTCTGTCCTTGTTACGGTTGGAGGGGTGTGAGGGCGAAGGTGCGGTATGTGGACAAGATGCGTTGGAGGGCATCTTTAATCACGTGGGAAGGGAAATTGCGGTCTCTAAAGAAGGAGGCCATCTGGTGTGTTCTGTGGTGGAACTGGTCCTCCTGGGAGCAGATCCGGCGGAGGAGGAGGAATTGGGAATACAGGAAGGCATTTTTGCAAGAGGTAGGGTGGGAAGAGGTGTAATCCAGGTAGCTGTGGGAGTCGGTGGGAAGGGATATGCTTCAAACTTGGGCAAATGGAATTGATGTCAAGATTACCCATGATTTAACTTTGGCAGAACAGGTTCAAAGGGCTAAATGTTTTACTCTTATTCTTAAATGCCAGCATAAATCAAGATTAAAACACGTTATTTATCTCATCCGTGCTTGTAGAATATTAATGACCTACAATCTCCACTGCATTTGCCAATCATACATTTCAGAAGTAGTACATTGCTAGGGGTGCTGAAAAGATTTTAATATGTAGAGTCATAACGGCCATTCCATCCATCAAGTTCATGCCATCTCTCTATAGAGCAATCCAGTCAGTCCCACTCACCTGCTTTACGCCTGCATCCAAAATATTTCCCTCCAATTTTCTTTTGAAAGTGTTGATTGTCTCTACTTTAATCGCCACCTAAGTAGGTAATGAAACCTTGCAGGTTTTTAAACACTCACTGCATAAAAAGTATTTCCCCTATATATTTGCCAAAAACCTTAAATGTGACTCAGTTAGCTTTTGGACCAAGAACTAGCTTATCTAACCCTAATAATTTTGCACACTTCTATATAAATCTCCCTTCAATTTCCATTGTTCCAGAACATGTGCAATTTTTCCACATTCTAAAATGTTTCGCATTTCAAGTGTTCCCTTGGTAACAAACTGTACAATGCAAGTAAACTAGACAGAACGCAGAAACAAGTCTGAGTTGTTGTCATATAAATGCAAGTTTTTTTTCAACATTTATTGATATTGATGTCTACCTGTATTAAGAACACTTCAGATAACACACAATTGTTCAGATGCCTTCTCATGGATCCAAAACAATTAGCAGACACTAATGTACCCATTAGTCTCCAGGCTATCCTCAAACATTAATCAACAGTCAGGTTGAGACTTGATTATCCTATAAATCTTCTCTGCTCCATGTCTCAAGTCATTTAATTTGTTGAATAGCAATGAAGGCAAATCCTCAACCCCTTGTTTCAGAAGGCACTATCCATCTAAGATTTGACTGGGTCATTACATTGGATCTGAACTATGCATCTAGTGCTCGTTTAACATTCATCTAAGATAACAGAGGTGAAGGAGCTCATTCAGACCAAGCTAGCTTTTTCATCTTGAAAAAGCTTTCAACCCTCTTCAGTCATAAGAGTGGAGCGCCTTATATAATTTTAGGGTAGTTATTTCCAGTACTAAATTTACAAATCCAATCAGTGTCTTTATCAGACACAGGGTTGCCTTTTACTCATGCAAATCCTATATACAATGTTCACAGTTACTTCATGCAACTTTTCCACTTGCAGTTTCTTTACCTCTAAAGATTTAACCATCAGATTCCTTTTATCTCTCCTCTTAAACCATGCAACGTTAGGTACCCTAATCCCCAAATCTAGAATGTTGCCCTTGCACTTTAGCAGCTAAACATGAACAATGCTGAAAATATGATCTTGTACGATTTTTAGCCTAACTCCCAACAGCAACTTGTATTCATATACCAAGTTACTATACTAAAATATCCCTAGGTACTGGCAGCTGCATGATCAAACAACATTTCACACTCAGCCACAAAGATTATGTTCGGGAAAATGACCAAAAGCTTGGCCAATGAGTTAGGTTCCAAGGAGAGTCTTATGGAATGAAAAAGAAGAGACTGGAGATATTTATGAAACATCATGGCACCTGAAATCACAATGGAATAATCTAGACTGAAGCGGAGAGAGCATTCAGATATGAAAATATGGTTGAGGAATTGCCTAACTGGGAATATCAGCCAATGAGTATAGGTATTTTGGACTTGTGTAATTAAGATGCCAACAGAATTTGGATGACATGATTACAAAGGATTGCATCGAGTAGACTGATCAAGACAGTACACTGGAATAGATCATTCTACAAGTAACAAAAGCATGGATGAGAGTTTCAGTAGCAGTTGCACTGAGGCAGAAACAAAGTGGAGAGATGTGTAAATGGAAATAGGCAGCCTCTGTGAAACGTATGGATGCATCGTCAGAAGGTTATCTCCAGATCAAATAGGACACCAACACTGAACAGACTGGTTCAGGCTCAGACAACTGTCAGAGACAGGGACAGAGTCAGTGTAGAGGAAAGAGGGGTTGTGATGGATCTGAAGACAATGGCTTTAGTCTTCAATTTTCCTAACATTTAGTTAAAAGAAATTTCCACTCATCCATTCCTGAATGTTGGACAAGAATTCAAAGTTAATGAAAGTAAGGTGGCAGTCAATTGCACTGGCTCAAGTGCCATTCTTTGGATAATAAATTCACACCAGGAGATAGGATGGATATTTAATATTGCATGGCAAAACTGAAGTGGAGGAGTTCTGGTCATTATCCTTCCTTCACCATGTAATCTACAAACTGCAGTTTCTCCTTATCCAAAATGGGAAACAACATCTTTCTCCCACTGTGTATAAATTCTACACTCCCGGGATCTAAATTATGCAAGGTGACAGAAGCAAGGCTTAAGGATCAGTTTTAAGTTTAAGCAGATAAGTATCCTCATCTGAAAGGCCATTGACTTGTGAAAGTGTATAATAAAAAAAATGGATTGCACTGAATGCAAGCACACTGGCACTCCCCAACTTTGACTTTCTCACACTTAGCTTGCAAGGTGAGAAGTCCTGTATCCTACTGCAAGCTCACAGTAACACATTTTGAGCATCTGTAAAAAGTCAGTTCTAAATCAGAATGAAACAGGCAAAAGGTAAACCTATGCACAATGCTTTCTTCGGAGAACATACTGTGTATAAAAGGAAAGTTCAAGATCCATCATCAGTTTTCTTTTGCTCTATGCTAAAAAGCTATTTACCAAAAATATTTTGAGTTAGGACAACCACAAGTTTCCTTTTCATACCCAATATAGCAGCAACTTCTCACATCACTGTGACTTTACAACATTGACAAACATCTGATGGGAAACTCTGGTTTCTGTTTTTTTCTAAAAAAGATAGGACCTAGCTTTTTTCAATAATAAAAAAATTATTTCTACTTTGCCTGACATCTGTTAGATACGTTCTGACAGGTTTTAATGTCGTGACTTTTAAGTGCAGTGACTGTGAATGAACAGCCAATGTGCACTTAACACCAACTGCAATGAGATGAACAACTCATTAATGTGGTATTGGCTCATGGATGAATGCTGACCAAGGAATAAGAAGAACTCATAAATAGTTCCAGGATATCTTCAGTATCTGTTTCGACCATACTCTGGATCTCATCTGAAAGCAGTGCTCTCTAGAAAGTAGTTCTCTGACAATAACCAGCCTATGTCAGCCCGAATCGCATGCTCAATCTAAGCTCAACTGACAATCATCTGAATCGGTGACAAGTATATTATCCAATTAAGGCCATGTAAATTAAACACATTCACATTATAAACTCCACAGTTCCTTGGAGAAGGAGCACGCGGTGTCCACCAACACCCTGGAGTTGTTCAGGGAGAGATGGGCGCCGCAGGGAGTGGAGTGCATTATTTCCCCGTCCAACTCTATTTTGATTTAGTCTCTGCCCTCCCCTTCACTGTTTGATCACATAGCATTGCCTTTTTTGTGAAAGGCACTGCTTGTCACTGGCCACTCGGGTGTTTTCCTATCTTCCTGGGGGTGGAAATTGAATAAAGATTCGTACACCTTGTGTCTCTCACTGTGTCTCACACCTACACACACACACACCATGGGTGCTGGGGAAAAAATAATAATAATAAGTGGGGAAAAGAAAAAGAAAGAAAATAAATAAATAATAAATAAAAAAATAAACAAGAGTGTGATCACACAGCATTAAAAAAACAAAAAAAATAAACTCCATAGTCTCCGGCTGCACTTTGAAATTGAAGCTCCAACCTTTGATGTTCCTGCTACACTGAAATTCCATCTTTTTGCAAATCTTACACACTAACAGTGAAATGACCAGCCTCTTTCTTTGACTCATCAAGCACACATTAAAATAGATAGATTACAAGTTTAATTTTTACAGTTGGTGACAGTAATGGTCATTTACTAAAGTTATTCACAAGGCAAATTTATTACACAAAAGAAAAAGTTTCTTTAGAAAGATCTAACAGAAGCAACAAAATAAAGTTTCAACCAATTTCTCAACAATATCCTTCACAGATAATCACTCCAAGTGCCAATCTGACCTTAAATCCTTTATTTCCAGTTTGATGTCAGACAGACTTCGCTTCAGTTCTGATGGAATTCCTGATGAAGCGCTTATGCCCAAAATGTCGACTCTCCTGCTTCTTGGATGCTGCCTGACCTGCTGTGCTTTTTTAGCACCACCCTCTTCAACTCCCCAGCATCTGCAGTCCTCACGTTCTGACAGTTCTAATTTTTTTTAAATTTCAAAAATATACTTTATTCATAAAATTATTTGGATCTCTATACATTTCCGTCATGCCATTCTTATGCACACATTGCATTGCTTTACATACAGACATCGAAATTTATTTTTCCTATACACAAGTCTGTACATTTACTATCCAGCTGTTCTGCTGAGGTGTCAGCGGAGCCCAAATGACTGCATGGGCCCCCTGTTCTTCTTAGGCTGGCAGATGTTACACGGTGGTCTTTCCCCACCACACCTTGGCGGCAGCTGCCCCACGCTTCAACGCGTCCCACAACACGTAGTTCTGGACCTTGGAATGTGCCAGTCTGCAACACTCAGGTGGGGTCAACTCCTTCAGCTGGAAGATCAGCAGGTTTCGGACCACCCAGAGAGCATCCTTCACCGAGTTGATGATCCTCCAGGCACAGTTGATGTTCGTCTCGGTGTGCATCCCGGGGAACAGGCAATAGAGCAGAGTCCCGCGTCACGGCGCTGCTCGGGACGAACCTCGACAAACACCACTGCAATCCTCTCCAGACTTCCTCTGCATAGGCACATTCCAGAAGGATACTGAATTAGTGGTGCTGGAAGAGCACAGCAGTTCAGGCAGCATCCAACGAGCAGCGAAATCAACGTTTCGGGCAAAAGCCCTTCATCAGGACCCATTCCAGAAGGATGTGTGTGACAGTCTCTGGGGTTGGTGATCAACCCTGACCAAACCTATGCAGAACCGGGCAGGAAGACTGCTGAGAGTCTCGCACTCCTCAGGGATACGATCGCCTACGTGCAGGACAGAGGGTTGGACACCTGCCTGATCAGCCTGGACCAGGAGAAAGCCTTTGACAGGATATCTCACAGGTATATGAGAGATGTTCTCTCCAAAATGGGTTTTAGGGAGGGAATCTGCAATTGGATCAGACTGCTCTACACCAACATTGTCAGTGCAGTCGCAATCAATGGGTGGGAATCAGATAGCTTCCCAGTCAGATCTGGAGTCAGGCAGGGCTGTCCTCTCTCTCCTGCCTTGTTTGTGTGCTGCATAGAGTCATTTGCCGAGTCCATCAGGAAGGATGCGAGCCTAAGAGGGGTGACTATTCCTGGCAGCAGGGGCCTGCAGGTTAAGGCCTCCCTGTACATGGATGACATCGCCGTTTTCTGCTCGGATCCGCTGTCCGTGCGCAGACTCATGTGCATATGTGACCAGGTTGAATGGGCCTCGGGGGCCAAGGTAGAGCGAGGCAAGAGCGAGGCCATGCTCTTCGGGAACTGGGCCGACCAATCCTCGATCACCTTCACCTGATGGTGCTGGGTATTTGGTTCGGGGGGGGGGGGGGGCGTAGCAGCAAAGTGAGGCAGAAACTGGGCAGATGGAAGCTACGGTCACTCTCCATCGCAGGAAAAAACCTGGTCATCAGGTGTGAGGCACTGTCATTGCTATTATACGTGGCACAGGGCTGGCTTATTCCCAGAACCTGTGCCGCTGCAGTCACCTGGGCCATCTTCCAGTTTATACAGAGGTCAAAGATGGACTGGGTCCGAAGGGACTCGCTGTACAAAGATCTAGGCAACAGGGGAAAAAAATACACTCAATGCCACCCTCACCCTGATGGCCACCTTTGTGTGTGGCTGCATCAAGCTGTGTGTGGATCCCCGGTACGCAAACACCAAGTGTCACTACGTACTGAGGTTCTACCTGTCCCCGGTGTTGCAAAGGATGGGCCTGGCCTCGCTGCCGCGGAACGATCCGAGTAGTTGGACCGTTCCGTATCACCTGTCCTTCGTGCAGAAGTTTATGAAGAAAAACACCTTTGACCACAAGTCCATCAGGAAGTGGTCAGCACGTAGCGTCCTTGAGACCCTTCGGGAAAAGGAGAGGGCGGATCCTGTCGAGCGGTTCCCTGAGCAGACTGTCAAAGCCATTTGGCAGAATGCCTCATTGCCAGAACTTTCCAACAAGCACCAAGACCTGGCTTGGCCGGTGGTGAGAAGGGCTCTGCCTGTGAGATCCTTTATGCACGCCTGGACTCTCAGCCGCACCACACGCTGCCCTGTCACACACCTCCTTCTGGAATGTGCCTACACAGAAGAAGTCTGAAGAGGAATGCAGTGGTGTTTGTCGAGGTTCGCCCCGAGCAGCGCCATGACGCGGGACTCCGTGCTCTACGGCCTGTTCCCCGGGACGCACACAGAGACGAACATCAACTGTGCCTGGAGGATCATCAACTCGGTGAAGGATGCTCTCTGGGTAGTCTGAAACCTGTTGATCTTCCAGCTGAAGGACTTGACCCCAACTGAGTGTTGCAGACTGGCATGTTCCAATGTCCAGGACTACGTGTTGAGGGACGCGCTGAAGCGTGGGGCAACTGCCGCTATGGCACAGTGGGGAAAGACCACCATGTAACATCTGTCTGCCTAAAGATGAACAGGGGGCCCACGCAGTCATTTGGGGTCTGCTGACGCCTCAGCTAAAAATGTAATCATACAGACCTGTAAATAGGAATGATTACTCTGTTTTGGTATGTAAGGAAATGGAATGTTTACATACGTATGGCATGTCCAGTTGTATAGATCATCAAAGTATTTTATGAATAAAGTATATTTTTGAAATAAAAAAGTGTTCCTGCCTCTGAGGCAGAAGCTTGGGTTCAAGTCCCGTTCGCTCCAGAGGTATGCAATAACATCTCAGAACAGGTTGATTGGAAAATACCCACGTTTTCCTGGATGGGTGTTGGAAGTGCATTCAATTAGGCAAGTGGAAACTAATCAATCTGACTTGTGCCTTATTGATGGTGTACAGGCGTTCAGGAGTTAGCTGATGAGTTACCCACCTCAGAATTTTCACCTTCTAATCTGTCACTCTAGCCTGATTTATATGGCTGCTCCTGTTCTGTTCCTTGTCAATGGTAATCCAAATATTTTATGAGCGAGGGAATTCTTATTTTTTTTTCCCTCTATATATAAATGTTTTATAAAAGATTTTAAAAAGCTTTTCAAGAAAAATATTTATTTTAGAAAAAAGTGAGGGAATTCAGTTGTGGTAATATCACTCAAAATCAATTAAAGATTAGATTCCCTCATGCTGGAGATGGTCAGTGCCTAGTACGTAGTGATCAATAACTTAAGTCCAATTCTACATGTTGGAGCGACATGCGATACTCAGCATGAGCTTTATTTGGCTAAGTTTGACTTAGGAAAATCGATGTTTCAGGCAAAAGCCTTCATCTGATCCTTGATGAAGGGCTTTTGCCCGAAACGTCGATTTTACTGCTACTCAGATGCTGCCTGAACTGCTGTGCTTTTCCAGCACCACTGATCCAGAATCTGATCTCCAGCATCTGCAGTCAATGTTTTTAACTAAGTTTGACTTAGTACTGCAAGACTCCAATATTGAGGGTTTTTCAGGGAACTCCCTCCCAACTGTATACCACTGCACTACTACCTTCAGTGGGTTGGTTCTGCCACAGTCGGTGTTGCCTGGATTATTGTCCATAAAGGGATTAAAGAATGAGTATGAATACGTTAGGCTGTTGTGACATTACTTTGCAAGACAGCACTGTCAATACTGGCACAAGTCCTCAGACAAAACTAGGGAGGACTTTGCAGGGTGAACAGGTCTTTGTAGACTGTTGACATTTCTGGCACCTTTTTGATTTGGCAGCAGTTTGATACAACTGCATGGTTTGGAAGGCCAATTCAAAGGATAGTGAATAGACAATTACATTGCGGTGGATGTGATGTCCCGTGTAAACCAGCCAAAACTAGGAAGGCAAGTTTCCATCTCTCAAGGAGATGAGTGAACCAAATGGGATTCGTTACACAGTCACCATTACCTAGACTAGTTTTGTATTTGCAGCTCCATATTTACTAAATTAATTTAAATACCACTAGTTGCTTTGGTGAGATTCGAGCCAATGTTCCCAAAGCATTATCACTGTATCACTACCTCCTTAGGTAATCTAATTAACATGGTTAAACCATTAACTAATTCAATAGCAACTGGGGGATAAAGAACACTGGACTACAGTGAGGCTACTCAGGAAAGACAGCACAAAAGGACTATTGTCATGCAGTAGGATAAATCTGAACTTCCTCCCCTGGAAGGCTGAGGTGAGATCAATTGAAAATGTCAAAACTGAAAGTAATATTGCTTTGTTAGCTGAATGTAATAATAGATCCAATAAAGTTATGTAAATAGAATTCAAATACAGATCAGCAACAATCGAAATAAACAGCACAGCAGGCTCAAGGACCAAATAATCTAGTCCTGACCCTGTACATCATAATAACACAGACGTCTGTTGAGAGAAAAGGGAAAAGAACAGGTTTCACATGAGTGAATAGTAGGACCACACCATTGAAATATATGGAAAGGCTTGTTTCCATTTGATCTTAAATTAAAAATGCATCAGGTCGCACTTTAAATTCGACAGAAGAGGAAGGGTGGGGCTGCTTCCAATGTTAATGGTATGTTCAGAGATACAAACAACAAATGTTACTTGGAACTTTGTGCGTCAATGTCAATACTGCAAGGTCCAGTTTCCGTGAAATAACAGAGGATAAACAGACCCCTTCACAAGCCCAAACTTGCAAAGATTGCAGGTGCATAATCTTGGTTCATTTTAGTACCCTTGTTATGACTAATTACTCACAACCTATTGTCTTCAAATTTGCTTTTACTTATTCATTTTCCAACTCATGGAGCTGCACTCCTATGACTCATGACTGTATTTTCAGTCATCTAGACTTAAACTCTATCTTTTGAGCACCCCTGCTGCCTCCAGTCCTCATTTCTTTTTGTTTGCGAATTACTTTGAGTGAGTAGATTAATCCCTAGAAAACATAACAAAAAGTGATTATTTTGTCAGCTGAAGCACAACACAAGCAAAATGCAGATAAGCTGAGAGGGGACCCGACAGAGGTGGAGCAGACTGAGGGGCATGAACAGGGTGGATAGCAAGCAAATAAAAAAACCGAAAGAACTGTGGAAACTGAAAATCAGGAACAAAAACAGAAGGTGCTGGAGAAGCTCAGTAGGTCTGGCAGCATCTGTGGAGAGAAATCAAAGTTAACGTTTCAGGTCTGGTGACCCTTCCTCAGAGCTCAACTAGATAGAAAGTAGCTGTGTCCTTTAGGTGAAGAATAAATAACAAGGGGGCATAATTTTAAAAGAAAACAGTGGGTTTAGAAGGGAGTTCAGGAAAATGTTTTCACCCAGAGGGGTTGGGTATCTGGAATGCAGTGCCTGGGAAGGTACCTGAAGTGGGGAAACCTCTCAACTTTTGAAAAGCAGCTGAATGAGCACTTGAAATACGAAAAAATGGGACTAGCATAGATTTAGATGAATTTTGTTAGTGCAGACTTAATAGGCTGAATGGCCTCTTCTGTACTGCATGACTCTATGAAAATATCAGTAATAAAGAAATTAGAAACAAACAGAATACTGGAGAAACTCAACAGATCTGGCACCTGTGAAGAGAAAAATAAAGTTAACATTTGGAGTTAATTAATCTCCTTCAGAACGGGAAGAATTACTGAGTTTCTCCAGCATTCTGTGTCTCTTCCAAATTTCCAGTACCCACTTATTTTACCTTCATACAAAGACCTTAGTAGCCCTCAAAACCAACAAATAGACAATAGGTGCAGGAGTAGGTCATTCTGCCCTTCGAGCCGATGAATCAAATGGTTTCCACACAGTAAAAAAAAAGATACAACATAGCAGATGTTCTAAGATTAATCTTAAAACATTTTAGAATCATAGAGATACACAGCACACAAACCCTTTGGTTTAACTTGTCCATGTTGATCATATATCCTAAATTAATCTAGTCCCATTTGCCAGCACTTGTCCCATTTCCCTTTAAACCCTTCCTATTCATAGACCTATCCAGTTGCCTTTTAAGTATTGTAATTGTACCAGCCTCCACCACCTCCTCTGGCAGCTCATTTCCATACTTGCACCAAATTCCAAGGGAAAAAGTTTGCCCTTCGGTCCCTTTTAAATCTTCCCCCTCTCATCTTAAACCTATAGTTTTGACTCACCCATCCTGGGAAAAAGACCTTGGCTATTCACCCTCTCCCTAAAGCTCAAACCCTCCAACCCAAACAACATCTCTGTAAACCTTTTCTGAACCTTTTCAAGTTTCACAACAACTTTCCTATAGCAGGGAGATCATAATTGAAGGCAGTATTCCATCAGTGATCTAATTAACGTACTATACAGCCACAACATGACTTCCCAACGACTATACTCTTATTACTGCCAAGCAATAATACTTCCTTTGAATTGGAAAATCGTGCATGCACTAAGCTATTAAGAAAGGTGATAGTAGCATAAATCCCTGGATTTTGTAACAAAAATAGAAATTGCTGGAAAAGTTCAGGTTTGGCAGCAATGTTTTGGGTCCAGTGACCCTTCTTCAGAACTGGTGGTGGCTAATAAAAAATTGATTTTTATGCAGAGGATAGAATTGGGAAGGGGGTAAGGAGTAAACAATAGGTGAAGATAGAGCCCAAAGAGAGAAGAACACTTGGACAGACAAAGTAGTGGATAACGGTCAGCCTAAGAGAATGAATAGCTATTAATGGGGACTATTAGTGGCTAACAATGAGTTGTGTATAATAGCAGACCACATGATAACCTGGTGTGGGGATTACGTAAGGACATGGGAGAAGATGCCTCAAGCCCTAAAATTGTTGAACTTGATATTGAGTCAAGAAGGCTGTAGAGTTCCAAAGCAGAACATTAGATGCTGTTCTTCCAGTTTGCATTGAGCTTCACTGGAGCACTGCAGCAAGCCTGAGACAGAGATGTTGGCCAAGTCAGCTATGAACAGCGACTATTAATGGCTCACAATGAATTGTGTGCAAAAGCATGTGGTAACAAGGCCTTATCTATGGGAGTTCAGGTAAGGACATTGGGGAAGGTACCTCAAGCCCTAAAATTGTTGAAATCGATATTGAGTCCAGAAGGCTGTGGAATTCCCAAGCAGAAAATGAGGGACTGTTTTTCCAGATTCATATTCATTTGTGAGTTTTGAGAAGATCTGTAGCTCTGGTTGAGGTTCTGGGTGTAGGTTTGCTCGCTGAGCTGGAAGGTTCAGTTTCAGACGTTTCATTACCAAACTAGTTAACACCATCAGTGAGCCTCTGGATGAAGCACTGGTGGTATGGCCCGCTTTTATTTATGTGTTTAGGTTTCGTTGAGTTGGTGATGTAATTTCCTATGATGTCGTCATTCCCCGTTCTTTTTCTCGGGGGCAGTAAATGGGATCCAAGTCAGTGTTTGTTGAGAGTGTTCCAGTTGGAATGCTATGCTTCTAGGAATTCGCGTGTATGTCTCTGTTTGGTTTGCCCTAGGACGGATGCGTTGTCCCAGTCAAAGTGGTGCCCGTCCTCATCCACATGCAAGGATACTAGTGAGAGAGGGTAATGTTGTTTTATGGCGAGTTGATGCTCATGTACCCTGGTGGCGAGTTTTCTGCCTGTTTGTCCAATGTATTGCTTGTTACAGTTCTTGCACATTATTTTGTAAATGACTTAGTTTTGCTTGTTGTCTGTGTAGGGCCCTTCAGGTTCATTAGCTGCTGTTTTGGTGTGGCGGGTTTGTGGGGCTACCATGATGCCAAGAGGTCTGAGTAGTCTGGCGGTCATTTCAGAGATGTATTTGATGTAGGGGAGAGTGGCTAGGATTTCTGGATGTGTTTTGTCTGCTTGTTTGGGTTTATTGCTAAGAAATCGGTGGACTGTATTTGTTTGGTACCCGTTCTTTTTGAATACACCGTATAGGTGATTTTCCTCTGCTCTTCGTAGTTCCTCTGTGCTGCAGTGTGATGGCTCATTGAACTAATGTTCTAACGCAGCTTCGTTTGTGGATGTTGGGATGATTGCTTCTATCGTTCAGTATTTGGTCCAAATACTGAATGACAGAAGCAATCATCCTAACATCCACTCCCTCCCAACTCTGTCTTCATTTTCCTAGCTACCATCAGTTCTAAAGGCAGCTTACTGGACCTGAACATGAACTCTGATTTCTGCCAGACCTGCTGAGCTTTTCCAGTAATTTCTGTTTTTGTTTCTGATTTCCAGCATCTGCAGTTCCTTCGATTTTTGTTTTTAATTATAATGCTAGTCTAACATCGGCTGCCAGGAGATACAGTTTATTATTTTAAAAAGGTGACTGCATATCTTGAAAATCTTTAGCTCTCAAAGAGCGAACATGGAATTGTAAAGGGTAGACCATGCGCAAAAAAATCTCTCTGAAGATGTATTAAAGTATCGAATAGGAGAATGTCTTTGGATGTTCTGATTTGGATTTCCAGAACCTATGTGCTCATAAAAGATAATTAACTAAAGTTAAAGTTCATGGAATCAAAGACAAATTATTGATCTGGTTCAGAAATTGACTGAACAGAAGGAGGCAGAGAAAAGAAGAATGGGCAGATACGCTAATTGGTAGAATGAGACCTGCGGTGACTCAGATGCATCTGTGTTTTTGATATTAGCAACTTAGATAAAGGGATAGATAGTAAGAATAAATCACCATTTATCAAAACTTTCCAAATATATAGGATAGGTGGCATTGTTAATGAATGTAGAACTTTATCATTATTCAGAAACATCTACAGATGAAGTGAATGGGTAAGAAAAAAAAGGATTTCAATGTGTCGGTATGTATTCAACCGCATTGGACTGAAAAAACTGTTCTTTCTAAATGGTGAAAACCCAAGAAGACTGTGATACAAACATGGTTAGAATCATAGAACATTAAAATTCCATGAACATATACAGAAAATCATCAAAAAGGCAAATGCTATACCAGACTTCCTTGCTCGAGGACTGGAATGAAAGGGGTGGAAATTAAGCTTCAGTGATACAAGCCCTTAATTAGAACACATCTGGATTAGAGTCATAGAGACCCTTCGGTCCAACCCATCCATGCTGACCAGATATCCCAACCCAATCTAGTCCTACCTGCCAGCAACCAGCCCAGATCCCTCCAAACCCCTCCTATTCATATACCCATCCAAATACCTCTTAAATGTTGCAATTGTACTAGCCTCCACCGCTTCCTCTAGCAGCTTATTCCATACTCGTGCCACCTCTATGTGAAATAGTTGCCCCTTAGGTCTCTTCTGTATCTTTCCCCTCTCACCCTAAACCTATGCCCTCTAGTTCTGGACACCCCGACCCCAGTGAAAAGACTTTGCCTATTTACCCTATCCATGGCCCTCATAATTTTGTAAACCTCTATAAGGTTGCCATTCAGCCTCCAATGCTCCAGGGAAAACAGCCCCAGCCAGTTCGGCCTCTCCCTGTAGCTCAAATCCTCCAACCCTGGCAACATCCTTGTAAATCTTTTCTGAACCCTTTCAAGTTTCACAACATCTTTCCGATAGGAAGGAGACCAGAATTGCATGCAATATTTCAACAAAGGCCTAACCAATGTCCTGTACAGCCGCAACATGACCTCCCAACTCCTGTACTTAATATTTTGACCAATAAAAGTAAGCATACCAAATGCCTTCTTCGCTATCCTATCCACCTGCGACTCCACTTTCAAAGAGCTATGAACCTGCACTCCAAGGTCTCTTTGTTCAGCAACACTCCCTAGGACCTTACCATTAAGTGCATAAGTCCTTCTAAGATTTGCTTTCTCAAAATGCAGCAACATCTATCTGAATTAAACTCCATCTGCCACCTCTCAGCCCATTGGCCCATCTGGTCAAGATCCCATTGTAATCTGAGGTAACCTTCTTCGCTGTCCACCACACCTCCAATTTTGGTGTCATCTGCAAACTTACTAACTGTACCTCTTATGTTCACATCCAAATCAATTATAAATGACAAAAAGTAAAGGACCCAGCACCAATCCTTGTGGCATTCCAGTGGTCACAGGCATACGTCTGAAAAACAACCCTCCACCACCACCCTCTGGTCTTCTACCTTTGAGCCAGTTCTGTATCCAAATGGTTAGTTCTCCCTGTATTCTGTGAGATCTAACCTTGCTATGGAGAAGGTGTCCTGTGGGGAATCTTGTTGAATGCCTTACTGAAGTCCACGTAGATCACATCTACCGCTCTGCCCTCAACAGTCATCAAGGGATATGGGGGCATTGCAGGAAAGTGGCATTGCATGAGGAGGAAGCCATAAGGGCCAAATGACCTTTTGCAATTCCTATTTCCTCTGTTCCTAACAGACATGGAAACACACAAAAGAGGAATAGGCCACGTGGCCCTTCAAGCTTGCTCTGCCATTCACGGCTGATCATCCAAATCAACAGCCTGTTCTCACTTTCCCTACACCCTTTGATCCCTGGAGCCCCAAGTGCCAACTCCTTCTTGATACAAAGTTTTGACCAACTGCTTTCCTTGGTTCACCACTCTCTGGGTAAAGAAATTTTTCCTCATCCCGGTCCTCGATGGTTTATCCTGCAATCTTAAATTGTGACCCCAGTGCTGAATTTTCCTTCCACTGGAAACATCTGTCCTGCATCTCACCTAACAGTCCTGTTAGAAGTTTATGGATTTTTAGGAGATCTCCTCTCATTCTTCCAAACTCCAACAAATACAATCCTAACTAAATCAATCTCTCCTCATAATCAGAAATCAGTCTGGTATATCTTTGCTGCATTCCGTCTCTAGCAAGAACATCCTTCCTCAGATAAGAGGACAAAAACTGCATATAATATCAGTGTGGTCTCACCAAAGCCCAACATAATTGCAGCAAGACATCCCTGCTACTGTGCTCAAACTCTCATTGTGAAGGCCAACATACCATTGGCCTTATTTTACTGCCTGATGCACTATTTTGAGATGTATATTTTCAGATGTCGATCACGTGCTTCCCTTGAGCAACTGGTGTAAAAAGGATACCAAGATCTCATTGCACGTGCCCCTCTCTCAATTTATAGCAATGCTGATAAAAAAGCTGCCTTCCTGTTGCTATCAAAGTGGATAACATTACATCTTTCCGCATAATACTACTTCTGACATATAACTGCCCACTCAAACAGCTTCTCCAAATCTCACTTAACATCTTTGAATCCTCCTTACAGTTCACCCTCCCACTCAGCTTTATGTCATCTTCAAATGCGGCAAGATTACATTTAGTTCCCTCACCTAAATCATCAACAAACGTTGCAAACAGTTGGGGTCCTACACTGATCCTTGCAGTACTCCACTATTCTCTCCTTGCCATTCAGAAAATGATCTATTCCTGGTCTTTATTTTCTGTCAGCTAGTTTTCTATCCACCTCAAAATACTTGCCCCAATTCCATCCACTTTAATGTTCCACATTAATATCTTATGTGGACTTTGTCAAAAGCCTTCTGAAGGTACATACCAATAGAAGCTTTTAATTAGTTTTTATGTTCACTGCAAGCTTACTCTCATGATCTGTTTTCCCTTTCTTTGCTCTCCCTTGCTGAAATCTAAACTGTTCCAATTCCTGTTGTTTGTTCTGGCAAATTTGTATGCCTCTTCCTTGGATCGAATATTATCTACAATTTCCCTTGTAAGCCACGGTGTAGCTATCTTTCCCACTGTACTTTTGCATTAGACAAGAATTAACAATTAGTGCAGTTCACCCATGCACTGAATGTTTACCATTGCCTTTCTACTGTCATTCCACTAAAAAACATTCCCTAATCTATCATAGCCAACCTGCACCTCATACAACTGCAGTTCATGTATTTCGATTAACACCCTTGTTACAGCATCAAATTCATCACTCTCCACGTTGATGAGGAATTCGATCAGATGACAGTCACTCATTCCAAAGGGCCTCTCACAATTCGATTGCTAATTATTTCCTTCTCATTACACAATAACTAGTTCAGGATGGTTTGTTTTCCAGCTGGTTCCTCAACATATTCGTTCAGTAAACTATCCCACATACACTCCAGGATTTCTCCTCAATAGTACTGTTATTAATTTGATGTGCCTAAAATATTTGCAGATTAAAATCATCCACAAGCGCAAATATTCCTTTATTACATGCATCCTTAATTTCCTGTTTAATGCCATTCAGAATCTCAACTTACAGTTTTGGGATTGATATATGATCTCAACTAATTTTTTTTGCCCCTTGGTGTTTCTCAGCTCTACCCACACAGATTCTACATCAATGGAGCTAATATCATTCTCCACCGTTGTGTTAATTTGCTCATTAACCAGCAATGCAACTTCACCTCCTTTTTCCTTCTCTCTGCCATTGCCAAATATTGAATATCCCTGAACGTACAGTTCCCAGCTCTCATCACCCAACAGCCATGTCTCGATAACGTCAAATATATTGTACTTGTTTTATCTATTTACACAATTAATTTATTCTTTTTATTTCAAATGCTCCATGTATTAGGAACAAGGCTAGCGTTTTTAAGATTATTTGTCCTGTTTCTGGGACGGGCTAAATAGTCTACTCCTTTCTCAAATAAACCCTTCAACACAACTTCACATGAGGACATCACTCTTCACCCCAACTTCAAAGTATGCAACCATTTTCCAACTCACAGAAAGCATTACTGTCCAGTTCAGCTATAGTTACAGTCATAAATCACTAAGCATCAATGGTTGGGTCTCTAAATTCACCTATGCCCAAACTCACCCCTAATTGATGAGACAGGCTTTCTGTGCATGTGTAGATTGCTTCATTTAAATAGCATGGTTTAATACAGTCAAGTCTAACAGCTAAACAAAATGAAACAAGGAATTGTGGATACCAAATCATGAGAGACATGGATAGGATAAATAGACAAGGCCTTTTCCCTGGGATGAGGGTGTCCAGAACCAGAGGGCATAGATTTAAAGTGAGAGGGGAAAGATACAAAAGGGACCTAAGGGGCAATTTTTTCACACAGAGGGTGGTGTGTGTATGGAATGTGCTGCCAGAGAAAGTGGTGGAGGCTTGTACAATAATAGCATTTAAAAGGCATCTGAATCGGTATTTGAATAGGAAGTGTTTAGAGGGAAACAGGCCAAGTGATGACAAATGGAACTAGATTAGGTTCGGATATTTGGTTGGCATGAACGAGTTGGACTGAAGGGTCTGTTTCTGTGTTGTACATCTCTAAGACTCTATAAAGGCCTGAAACATACAAAATCAGAAATTGCTGGAGAAACTCAGCATTATCTGGTAGCATCTGTGCAGAAGTGTGATCCTTCTTCAGAATGTACAGTGCACTTGTGACTTCAAATCCCATTGTTGCAAAACTTGCGAATGAATTTGATAAATCCATTGACTTTTTGGCTAACACTACAGGCTCTATGCAGTTGATTTAATTGCCTTGTTGTAAACAATTACGAGAAAATAGCAACTTAAAATTGCTCCATTTCAATTCTAAACAGGAACTATGGATTATTGTTGTGAGATACTTGAGAATGCTGTAGCAGAAAGGTAACTTAAAGTTGAGGCCAAGACAGATTGGCAAAACAGCTTTTAGCTAAGTCTGACTGTGCCTGCTTCACTCTTGAGAATCAACATTTGCCAAGCATTAAAAAAAATTCACAGGCAAGAAAGTAAGATAATCAAGAGCTGCGGTCATTGACTCCCATATCCTTTGCCAATACAAATCACTGTGTATATATCTCCAGCTTCCTTGCTTTGTCTACTCAGTAAGGGCAGTAACCTATCTCAACAGATGTTTTAGGTCCCCTCGTAGCTTTTTGATATACCTTTTGCTTTTAAAGTTATTTTTTATGAAATGGCATCAATATGCAAGAAAACAAAATTCCATATCTGTTCCCTTGAGCCAAATATTTCTTGATCATTCCAAGCTCTCCAATGTCAGATGAAAGTATTGTTGTATTTACATGATTTGAATCTACTACAGCAAAGCAGCAGCAGCAACTTCCTCTTTCAACCGCAGTCCAAACTCGACCTTATCACAAACAACAGTAGCACAGTAACTACTTCCTTTTCACATTCCCCCACGTTCCTGGGAGAAGCCATTAATTAAATCAATTAATTGTCAGTTTGGCTAACTTTGGTAGTCTAAGTCAGATGGTTCAAGGTGCACATCGTCACACAACAGAGACTTGAGTTTACAACCCAGACTGAGGCAACACCTCATCATGGAAGGAGCAGTATGTGGTTACAGTTGATATCTTTCAAATACTTTGAGCAATACAAACAAGCAATCACATGCAATATTGCATAACACTCAGTAAGGAGGGAACCTTCCTGATCTTCTGGTCAACATTCTCTCCTCAAAGCATAATTAAAAGCAAATTACTCTTTTAGCTCACTGCCCCATTGAGAGGAATTGCTGATCAAGAACAACTAGGCCAGACATAAGAATAGCCATTACACTCCAATGATGCAAATTTTTTGCTGTGATAAGTCCCTGCATAAATTCAAGGGTAGTTTCTTAGCTGTAATGGCCAGGTGATCGTAATCCAGAGAATATATTCAAATTCCACCTTTGGCAAGTTGATTTTTTAAAAAATCTGTATGTAAGTAAAAGAGACCACAAAGCTGCCTTTGGTTGCAGAATTTCACCACTGACTTTTGAAGAAAGAAACTTGGCATACTTACCCTGCCTGGCAATATTTGTCCCCAGTAACTTAAAGATGACTGACTCTTAACTGCTCTCAATTGTATCAACTTCTCAGATTAAGTAAACATTGACAATAAATGTCATTCTCATCAAGAACAGCAATAACCCAAATTTATAAAACAAAAGATGTATTAGTAAAAGTACAAATATCCATGTAAAAAGTGTGTTATATTACAAATAAACTACTATGTATATAATTATTATTACCGATCTCTACTGAAATCTAGAGTCTGTGAGCTGGCACTGACATAAAAATCGTTATTGAACCAAGACTCAGAATTTCCATGCACTACTCGCCATCCCCTTTTCTTTACCTGAATTCACCTTCCATCTAAAGAATACGCTCTCCTTTGTTGAATCCTAACTCATTATATAACTACCATTTTTACAGGGGCTCTGCTGAGCAAGTGGCAGTATTCCTTCCTCTGGAAGAGAAGGCCCACATTAAATCCCATTATCTCCTAGAGGTGTGCCATGAATAGCTTGACTGAAAATATCTATTAATACCAATTGTTGTTTAATATTGGAAAATATCACAAGGAGTTTGTCAAAAAAAACACAAAAGGAAATATTAGGACAATTAAGAAATAGATTTCAAAGAAGTTAAAAGAGGAAATGTCAGACCTTAGGTCCCAGGCACGAATGAATACTCTGCTACCAGTTATCAAGTTAAAATTGTCTGGACTTGATGGATACAGAATTGGAGGGCTGTGAACTTTAAGGACAATGCAGATATGGAGCAGGTAGCAACAGAGATGTGAAAACCACGAGAATATAAAAACTGAAGCTATTTCAGACCAAAAACTGGTACAGGATAAAGCCAAACGATCTAACAGGATCAAATCAGAGATCTGAATCACATCTTCCTCCCCCTAATATCCTTTCCAGTAAAATATCCTCCTCAGAATTCCCTTCCCAATAATCACAACCCCACTCCCAATAATCAAGTGTCTGTCAAAACCTTATCAGAAGCAACTCACCATCTTGAACATTTTCTCTCCTACTTCTGGAAAAAAGAGACAGCAGCATGTACTATTTCCACATTGCACTGCTGCAACTCACCAAAGTTCTCCTTCAACAGCATCTTCCCAACCCACAACTTTCACCACCTACTACTAGGGCATCAGACATATGGAAACAGCACCTTTAAGTTCCCCTCCAAGCCACACACCATCCTAATTTTGAATTATATCTTTGTACATTCATGGTAGCAGAATCAATGACATGGAACTTCCTTCCTAATGGCACTGTGGCTGAATTGACAGCACATGAGACTGTAGAAATTCAAGAAGGTTCATTATCATCTCCTCAAGGGTCTTTACAAACAGGCAATAAGTAGTACCCTTACTGGTGGCACTCACATCCCATTATCAATTAATTTTTTAAAAAAATCACCCTCCAAATGATAGCACACACCAATTGCCTGCAAAATGATCCAACATATTTCTTACTGACCAACAAAGCATCCATGCTGTCAGAAATGAGCTTTCCTTCATGAATACACCTCCCATTGATCAGATCTTCCTCCATTGCACTAGTTCTTCATCCCCACACCTCCTTCCGTTGCATCACTATTTGTTGGCCAAGATATTTAGTATGCCCCTGCTGTGAACTCCAAGCATCTCTGGCCATGAGTCGAGAGTGTGGTGCTGGAAAAGCACAAATCAGGCAGCGTCCGAGGAGCAGAAGAATGGGCGTTTCAGGCATATGCCCTTCATCAGGACTCAGCCTTCTCTCCCACTTTTTTTTATTGTTTCCTCACATAAGAGCATAAAAGGTAGAGCAGGAGGAAGGCAATTCAGCCCTTCAAGCCTGATGTGACATTTAATTAACATTCAATTCTATGGGCCAAGTGCTTGAAAGTGGAACGAGTGCAGATGTATGGCAACTTTTGTCACTGCAGACTCTATGGGCAGTATTGTATGATTCTACAATTCTATCATTAGCCTCTTAATTCCAGATTTATTTTTGGCCTCATTGTATGTCAGAGATGATGGTCAAGTGAAAGAGAAGAAAACCCACCATACATACACTACACAAACAGAAACAGAATACTCAGCCAATAAGGCCATGCTATTTGAGTATCCTTCCATCTTTTGTCATCTAAATATATTTATAATCCTCCATTCTCTTCTCTCTCATACTCTTGCTCTGCATCCTCTTAAATATGAGGTAAAAACAATGACTGCAGATGCTGGAAACCAGATTCTGGATTAGTGGTGCTGGAAGAGCACAGCAGTTCAGGCAGCATCCAAGTAGCTTCGAAATCAACGTTTCGGGCAAAAGCCCTTCATCAGGAATAAAGACAGTGAGCCTGAAGCGTGGAGAGATAAGCTAGAGGAGGGTGGGGGTGGGGAGAAAGTAGCATAGAGTACAATGGGTGAGCGGGGGAGGGGATGAAGGTGATAGGTCAAGGAGGAGAGGGTGGAGTGGATAGGTGGAAAAGAAGATAGGCAGGTAGGACAAGTCCGGGCAAGTCAAGGGGACAGTTACTGAGCTGGAAGTTTAGAACTAGGGTGAGGTGGGGGAAGGGGAAATGAGGAAACTGTTGAAGTCCACATTGATGCCCTGGGGTGGAAGTGTTCCGAGGCGGAAGATGAGGCGATCTTCCTCCTGGCGTCTAGTGGTGAGGGAGCGGCGGTGAAGGAGGCCCACGTGTGACAGGAATTTCCATATTTTCATCACCTTTTGCACCATGAAGTTTCCTCTGGAGTTACTCCTGATTTCTTGGTGACTATTTCATATTAATTGTCTCTAGCTCATGCTCTTCCCACAAGAGAAAACATGCTCTCTGTAATCATTTGTTTCAAACCTTTCATAAGATTACCATTAATTCACTCTTGAGCATCTTAATAAAAAAAGGACAAAGCCCATCAATCCTTTTTCAATACCCATGGGATTTATGTTCTCAATATTCTCAGTACCCTCGGCATTGTTTCAATATCTTTTTCTTTAACAAGGAAAGCAGAACTGAAGGCAGTATTGTAAATGTGATGCAATCAAAGTTTGATACATAGCTTCGCTATTTTTTAAATCTATCCCGCTAGAAACATTGAGGTTTTTTTAAATGGTTTTGTTAACCTGTGGCATGTTTAGTAATTTATACATTCGTACTTTGACATTCCTTTGTTTCTGTACCTTAAGGAGTCTCAAATTCCAAATAATTATGGCATTTCTATTCTTCTGACCAAAATGTACCATACATCTTCACTTTTATAATTTGTCAACTATTTGTCCAACCTGTACTTGGAGATTATTTATTTATGCGACTCATCTGCAGTATAATTTGTATGACTGTCAGCATCCAAACCATTTTTTGCACTTCTGCCCTCACCTTTCCCCTCAATCCCAAGACTACAACAAGATCCCCTATATACTTACTTTGCACCCCACTAGTTTCCATACTCAAAGGATTATCCTGCACCTTTACTGCCACCTCCAGCTGGATACCTCCACCAAACAAATGTTCCCTTCACATCTCCTTTCAGCACTCCAAAGGGACTGTTCCTTCTGCAACACTTTAGTTCTCCTCCATCACCTCATTCTCTCACCTCCCCCAATAATTCCTTCCTATATAATCACAGGACAAGTGACATTTGTCCAAGGCCCACATATTCATTCCAAACGGAGAATAATTTACTTGTACCTCTTTCAATGTAGTATATTTACATCCACTGCTGACAACATAGTCACCTCAACACTGGGGACTACAAATGCAGAACAAGTCACCACTGTGCAAATTACCTCTGCTCAGTCCACATCAATTATCTTTGTCATGACATTCACTTGGCATTTCATAATACCACTTGGCCTCATGCTCACATTTCTATTTTTGCATGGTGTGTTTTGGTGAAGTTCAACACTACCTGGGGGAACAGCAGCATCTCATTTTCTATTTATGCCCTTGACAGCCTTCTGGATCCAACATTGAGACCACATAACTGTAAGTTAATATTTTAAGATTATTTCCTCAGTCCAATGACCCAATTTTCTTCATCCCTCAGTGTTTGTACTGTTTTTATTCATGGTTTCATATTCAGACGGCTTTGCTTTTATTTGATTTCAAACTTTGTTTCCAGCCCTGTAATTGGGTATCAAATCTCGATCTATTGTCTGTCTTCTCCATAAATATTACCACTCCAGTTGGCTTTTGCTCATTGGAAATCCACGGATCTCCAATCCCCCTGAACCTTTCCCTGACCATATCTCAAACCAAAAGGCCTGTCCTTTTGTTCCACTTCCCCCTCTATCTTTTTCAACAGCATAAAACACATGTCTCATCCACCTCTCTTCAGTTCTGAAGAATAGCCATTTGACTTGAACTATCAATTCTGCATCTCTCCCAAAGATGCCACAGGACTGAGTTTATCCAGTGCTTGTTTTTATCTTAAATTGCCAGCATCCATGATATTTTGCTTTTATATTACAGCAAGTTTATGGAATGCATTTCTCTACTTTGTTGAGGAGCTCTACAACACTGAATATTAACCCCACCAATTTAGTCACCCATAGGGTTAGACACTGCATTTTTGTTTCCATAGTCCAAATGATCGATCTAAGCTGTAAACGTCAGCAATCTTTTTAGAGAATCAATTCCCCCATACTGCTGAACTGAATAACTACCATAATTCTCACTCTCTGCTTTGTTTTGAAACATGCTGGGAATCCATCTGTCACTTGTCCTTGACTCCACATTCACTGATTTTCATCACAGTTCTATTATGGGGCAAAGGCCTTTTGAAAATGCAGATACGTTGCATCTACCACAATGCCACTGCAAATCCTCTGTTACCTTCTCAAAAAAAAATTAAGTTTTGTCAGGCACGACTTTCCCTTTTGAAACTCATGCTGATTGCTCATTATTGTATTTCTCATTTCCAAGTGTTCTTATTCCTTCCTTCATCAGGTTTTTTTTTCTAAAAACTCTGATGTTAAACTGATTGGTTTATAAATGTCTGTACATATTGTGCCTCCATCCTTAAATATAGGAATTACAGTCAACAATCCACCAATCCACCTTTTTTCACACAATAACAGGAGTAGAGATAATGCCTTTGCTGTCTCTTCAATACATTCTTTTGGATGTGCATCATCCGGATCAGGAATGTTACCTTCTTTGGGTTTATCATGTTAAGTTAGTGTGATGTTCTTTCAATATAAACCATCATGCAGAAGGCAGGAACAACTATCTGCAGTACTTTGTATTTTATGTCACGTGAGAATTAGCAAGTTGGGGTTCTTTCTTGCACGATGTCATTCAATAGATGTGTTAAATGTCGATACACTTTGACCCATCAATATTATATTTTTTACCTTTACGACAAGAAGTAGTATCTTAAAGTAAGGGAGGTTGTCAACATAATGTGGGATTGTCATACGATTCCCCAGTTTTATCACTTTGTAAACTGACACCTAAAGTTAGAAGTCGGAGAGCTGATGAATACAGGCCCGAGCCTCGTTTACCTGTAGCTGCCGCTCTCTCAAAGCCTTCAGCCGCTCCTTCCTCCTGAGCGCCTCCTCCTGCAGCTTCCCGGTTCCATCCGCCATCTTCCGGCTGCCCAGCGCCTACAATTCCCGGCAGCCCTTACAACAGACGTAACCAGTCGCTCACAAGACAAACAACCAGAACCGTGATGAGAGGAGGGAACATCGAGCGTATCGATTTGTTCCATGCGTGACACCAAGGTGAATTCTTCACTCGCCTTATCAAACACCAAATCATTAAAACAAGTTAGGAACACAAAACTCTTAGTTTTCATAATATACTGGGTTATCTTGCAAGAGACTTCAAAATCTAATCATTTAGACATATGTTTTCCTTGTAAGCTGTTAAGGAAACTAAGAGTAAAATTACTCATACATACTAATCTGATTCATCTCATAAACTTTAAAACGCAGCCACAGTTCATTTCTAAATATTCTGTTATTTTTTGTCCATGTTTTCCCTCTGAATATATACTCTGTTAAACACAAAATGAATGTCAATAAATTAATAGCAAATGCATTAGCCTAAGCTCAATACCAGAAATGTGTGGAATAAAGCAGTTATGGTATATATTCTCTCCTAAGTTCAATGGTCACCACTTGGTCCATAGTAATGTACACACCTCATATAAGAATATGACTATAAAACTGAGGACCCAAGGTAAGCCAATCAGCCCTCACCATGGGATTCAGTGAGATCATGGTTGATCTGATCTTATCTTTGCTCAACAGCCATTGATTTCCTTCCTGATTAAAAGTCTGTCTATATCAGCTGTAAATATATTTATTAACCCAGTCTCAACACTGGTTCGGTAATGTGATGAATTCCATAGATTCATGTTCCTCAATGAAATGAAATTCCTCCTTATCTATGTCTAAACAGATGCCCCCCTTCCCTCCACTTTGCTCTGAGATTATGCCTTCTAGTCCGAGGTTCTTCCACAAGGGGAAACAATCTTTCCACATCTACCCTGTTAAGTCCTGTATGACTCTTACACATGTCAGCTCTGGACTGCCTCCAATGTCAATATATCTTAGACAAGAGGCCAAAACCAGTTCACTGCATTTCACATGTGGTCTTACTTGTAAACTTTGAGGAGAAAGTGAGGACTGCAGATGCTGGAGATCAGAGCTGAAAAATGTGTTGCTGGAAAAGCGCAACAGGTCAGGCAGCATCCAAGGAGCAGGAGAATCGAAGTTTTGGGCATAAGCCCTTCTTCAGGAATAAAGAAGGGCTTATGTCTGAAACATCAATTCTCCTGCTCCTTGGATGCTGCCTGACCTGCTGCACTTTTCCAGCAACACATTTTTCAGCTTGTATAGTTTGAGCAAAATTTCAACATTTTTGTACTCCATTTCCTTTGAAATAAAGGCCAACATTCCATTTGCCTTCTCTACAACTTGCTGAACTTGTATGCTATCCTTTCGTGATATATGCATGAGGACTTCTAAATCCCTCTGTGTTGTAACTATATGCATTGTTTCTCCATTCTTTTAATTTGCTTGTGGGATGTGAGAGGAACGAGCCGTGCCAGCATTTATTACCCATCTTTAGATGCCCTTGAGAAGTTGAGCTGCCCTTTGAACCACTGCAAACCACTGGAGATAAACCCCCAATGAAATTTGGAAGGGAATTCCAGAATTTTATACCAGCGATATATCTCCAAATCAAGATGGTGTGTGACTTGGAGGGAAACTTGCTGGTAGTGGTGTTCTCATGTGTCTGCTGCCTTTGTCTTTCTAGAAAAAAAGTGGTCGTGAGTTTGGAAGGTGCTCTGTTAGAGATTTCATGAATTTCTGAAATGCATCTACAGTATATCTTGTACATAATACACAATGCTACTACTGAAATTAAGTGGTAAAGGGCATGGATGTATTTGGATGTGGTGCCAATCCAGCAAGCTGCTTTGTGATACAGACAGGTTAAGTGAGTGGGCAAAAACTGGACAGGTAGAACATAATGTGGGGAAATGTGAGATTATGTACTTTGACAGGGAAAATAGAGGAGCTTTAAATGATTTAAATGGAGAAAGACTGCAAAAAGTTACAAAACAAAGGGATTTGAGAATGAATCACAAAAACGAGCATCCAAGATCAGTGGATAAGTAGTGAAGGCAAATGGAATTTTGATTTTTATCCCAAATGGAATGGAGTATAAAATTGCTAAGATTATACAACAGCTATGTAAGAATCCTACTCATTGACAACAGTTCAGACTTCAACACTATTATCCCCTTTAGACTGATTACTAAACTTAGTGATCTCAGATGAAGCCCCACTCTCTGCAACTGGATCCTCAGTTTCCTGACCCGCAGGCCACAATTAGTGAAGATTTGGGACAATATTTCATCCTCACTAACACTCAACACTGGAGCCCCCCAGGGCTGTGTACTCAGCCCCCTACTGTACTCACTGTATACCCATGACTGCGTCACCAAATACCAGACTAATGCCATTTACAGGTTTGCTGATGACACCACATTAGTCGGTCGAATTTCAGATGGCACAAAATAGACCACAGCCGGGAGGTGGAAGATCTGGAAAAATGGTGCACTGAGAACAACCTTGCTCTCAATGCCAGCAGAACCAAGGAACTCATTATTGACTTTCGGCGGGTGTTACTCATGCCCCCGACACATTAACAGAACAGAGGTGGAACGAGTGGAGAGGGTCAAGCACCTGGGAGTGGTCATCTACAACAAGCTTCTTGGACTCTTCATGTGGATGCACTGGTTACAAAGGCCCAACAATATATCTTCTTCCTCAGGCAGCTGAGGAAATTTGGCATGACAGCGAATATCCTTGTCAACCTTTATAGATGCGCCATCGAAAGCACTCTATCTGGATGTATCACTACCTGGTATTGCAACTGTACCATTCAAGATCGGAGATGATTATAGAGAGTGGGGAACTCAGTCCGGACAATCACAAAGGCCAACCTCCCAATTACAGAATCTGTCTACCAGGCCGACTGTCAAGGAAAGGCCACTAGCATTCTTAAAGCTCCATCCCACCCTGGCAGTGTTTTTCTACAATCTCTACCATCGGGGAGAAGGTACAGAAACCTGAACACACACACACACACCAGCTGGTTTCGCAACTACTGTTGTTTGAATACTGAATGGACTCACAAACTCTTAACATTTGCCTGTACCTGTGTTTTTGTTTTTACCTATTATTTACTATCTATGCTACTTAACGATGTGATCTGTCTGTATTGCTCGCAAGACAAAGCTTTTCACTGTGCCTTGGTACATGTGACAATAATTTCAATTCAATTCAATTCAATTCAACAAGGCATTAGTCAGACATAACTGGAAAACTGTGAACAGTTTTGGTCTCCTTATCTAAGGAAAGGTGTACTAGCATTGGATTTGAAGCATGTGGTGCTGTAAATGCACAGCCAATCAGGCAGCAACCGAGGAACAGGAGAGTCAACATTTCAGGCATAAGACCCTGATGAAGTGCTTATGCCCAAAACGTTGACTCTCCTGATCCTCCTTGGATGCTGCTTGACCCGCTGGGCTTTTCCAGCACCACAATCCTTGACTCTGATCTCCAGCATCTGCAGTCCTCACTCTCTCCTATACTACCATTGAAGGCAATCTAGAGAAGGTTAATTCCACACTTAGTCAAATGTGCTCTTGACATCAAGGGCAGTCACTCCCAACTCACCACTGGAATTCAGTTACTTTGTCCATGTTTGAACTAAGGCTGTAATGAAGTCGGGAGCTGAGTGGCCCTGGTGGACCAGTGAACAGTTGGGCACCAGTGAACAGTTTGTTGCTGCTTTTTTAACTTAAATATTCAATTCCTCTATTCCTCCTGCCATTGTGTGTAACCTTATATTAAATGTTCACTTATGTGTTGACACAGACATCTCGACTACTAGATTCTACAAAGGTCTCAACTGATTGGAAAGACAAAAATGTAGCTGCTCTATTCAAGAAAAGGTAAGGCAGTAAGCAGGAAACCTTTTTATTTAACCAGATAGCTTAACATCTATAATATGGAAAACGTTAGAATATTAAACAGGTTGTAGCTGAACACCTAGAAAATCAAATTACAATCAGGTAGACTCAACAGGCTTTTGTGAAAGGGAAATTGTGTTTTCACTCATTTATTTGAGTTTGCCAAAGATGTACAGGTTAGGTAGACTGGCCATGTTAAATTACATACAATGTCCGGAGAGGTGTGGGTTAAGTGTGTTAACCATCGGAAATGCAGGGTTACAGGGATAGGGTAGGGGTGCGGGGTCTGGGTGAGATGCTCTTTGGAGGGTCGGTGTGAATACGATGGTGAATGTGAGCAAACGCGAGGTCTTGCACTTTGGAAAAAAAGAATACAAGCATGGACTACTTTCTAAACGGTGAGAAAATTCATAAAGCCAAAGTACAAAGGGATCTGGGAGTGCTAGTCATGGATTCTCTAAAGGTAAACATGCAGGTTGAGTCCGTGATTAAGAAAGCGAATGCAATGTTGTCATTTATCTCAAGAGGGTTGGAATATAAAAGCACCGTTGTGCTACTGAGACTTTATAAAGCTCTGGTTAGGCCCCATTTGGAGTACTGTGTCCCAGAAGGAGCATGTCCAGCGGAGATTCACACGGATGACCCTTGGAATGGTAGGTCTAACATATGAGGAATGGCTGAGGATCCTGGGATTGAATTCATTTAGAAGAGTTTAGAAGATTAAGGGGAGATCTAATAGAAACTTACAAGATAATACATAGCTCGGAAAGGGTAGATGCTAGGAAATTGTTTCCTTTAGGCGAGGAGACTAGCACCCATGGACACAGCCTTAGAATTAGAGGGGGTAAATTCAGAACAGAAATGCGGAGACATTTCTTCAGCCAGAGAGTGGTGGGCCTGTGGAACTCATTGCCGCAGAGTGCAGTGGAGGCTGGGACGCTAAATGTCTTCAAGGCAGATAAATTCTTGATGTCACAAGGAATTAAGGGCTACGGGGAGAATGCGGCTAAGTGGAGTTGAAATGCCCATCACCTATGATTGAATGGTGGAGTGGACTCGATGGGCCGAATGGCCTTACTTCCACTCCTATGTCTTATGGTCTTATGGGCTAAATGGCCTGCTTCCACAATGAAGGGATTTGATGATAAGTAACAAGCAAGCAACTCCAAAGACCACAACAATTCAAGAAGGCAGCACACCCCGACCTTTTCCAGGACACTTCAGGATTGGCAATAAACGGTAGCCTTACCAGCAATGCCCATATCCCTTGAACAAGTAAAAGAGTTGGATAAAAGGGAACATGTAGAAATGGTATACTTGGATTTCCAGAAGGCATTTGATAAGCTGCATTATCGACTAATGCAACTGCTAAGTCCATGCTCATTGCACTTGCAGTGTCTGTGATGTCACAGCATTCCATCAGAAATCTTGTAAATTCAAGTTATAGGAGACACACACACCACAACTTCATTCTGAAAAATTGCATTACTAAAGACAATGTAACATGATTTGTCACATTCTGATGTTCATGGGATTTTACATACTTTAGGGGCAATGTAGCGGCTCAGTGGTTCACACTGCTACCTCACAGCACCAAGGATCTGGGTTTGATTCCAGCCTAGGCTGAATGTCTGTGCGGTGTTTGCACAATCTCCCTATGATTGTGTGGGTTTCTGCTGGAGTCCAAAAATATGCCATGAATTAGCCAAGCTAAATTGCTCCATAGTGTCCAGGGATGTGCAGATTAGGTGGATTAGCCGAAAGAAATGTGTAATGACAGGAATGGGGGTTGGCGGGTCTTTGAAAATCTTTGAAAACTTATTTTAACTCAGTAGATAAATTATTAATAAAGCAAGGTATAGGCAGGAATGTGCAGACATCAGACCAGCCATGATCTTATTGAATTGTGGAGATGACTCAAGAGGCCAAGTGGTCTACTCCTGCCACTAATTCATTTATTCATACAATGATATGTAAAGCAATTCAGAGAAAGTTCACTCAACGGATTCTAACTGTTCTTTGGGGTGAAAGAATTATTGTACAAAGGATGATCGAGTAGGTTCTACCTAAACCCGTGGAATTCACAAGAATGGGATTTTTTTTTAACTGTATCAGATTCTGAGGGGATGTGACAAGGTAGATGCTAAAAAGATGTTTTCCCTTTGGGGCTGTCTCAATCTAGAGGATGCCATTTAAAAATTAGATCTCTCCCATTTAGGACAGTAATGAGAAAAAAGTTTTTTTGCTATGGATTTTTAGTCTGTGAAATTCTGTTTCCCACAAAGCAGTCAAGGTTTTGTGAGGTGGGGTGCATGCAGACAGGAAAATGGAGTAGGGACAATGATCAGATCAGCCACAATGTGCACAATCTGACTGAATAGCAGAGTTGGCTTGGGGAGCCAACTGTGTATCTGTTCGTATAGATTTTAAATGTCATGTTAAATGTTATTCATATGTTTCTTATATTTTCATCTGTTTCCTTCAATATAGAACCGTTATATTTTTCCAGATGTTTCTGTTTCCACATTTAAACCTTACACCATAGATATAGATCCAAACTCTGAGTGTTATCTTCTAGATCTGTGCAAACCTTGAACCATTTTTGTTTTGACCAACACATTTAATAGTGACGCCTTTGCTACTTTCTAAAGAAAATTGAGCTTTCCAGAAGTGACTATAACCCTGGTCATCTCCATAAGTCTCTATTTCACCTGCTGCAGAGAACCAGATAAACTTTCCAAAAATATAACAGACATTTTCCGTTTAAGACATGCCTGCTGGTCAATCAACTCCCAGATATTAAAAACACGCTAGCTTCAGTTTTGCATGTGTGGGACACTGCTGCATTGGCTTCATTGAATTTTAAACCTACTACTTTACTCTCACTGTGCCGGAAAAGTATGCCTGCTGGACACACTTTCCTCATTCCTGAAGAAGGGCTGATGCCCGAAACGTCGATTCTCCTGCTCCTTGGATGCTGCCTGACCTGCTGCGCTTTTCCAGCAACACATTTTCAGCTCTGATCTCCAGCATCTGCAGTCCTCACTTTCTCCTCAGAAAAGTATGTGTCAGGTGTCTGTCCAGCAGCCCCACTCATTGGAGGGTGTGAAAACTGACCATCCTGCATCTTTTTAAGACAGAACTGCTACCCTATAAATGAGAGGGCAATACTGAGTGAGTCAAAGTGCATCCGTGTTCAACACTTCCATTGAATTTCGTTATGCATTAAACAAACCTAACCTGTTCATTGCAGAGCTTTCAGGGATGTAAAATGTCAAGTATTTCAGATTACTACTCCCTTTGTCCAGACTGTTATTTATGTGGAAAGGGATCAATCGTAATTTAGTATGATATTATGATTCTTAACAGGAGGAGACTTTAGTAATCAAGCCCTTTTACTCCATGAAACATACCAAAAGTGAAAATGTCTTATTTCATCATCAAAATAGTTAATTTGTTCCTCTTTATTTCTGCTATCCAGAATGGAACAGACTTTCACCAGGTTCTTGTAGTAAACTCCGAAATTTCAATTGTTTAAAACAAACTCATTCTAGCAATAAGTGGCAAAGCAAGTACTATTTGGAATCAAACCAAATTCCCTTAATACCAATACACATAGTCACATGACAGGCAATACAAATCTTCAGAGATGTTAAATGTTTTAAGAAAAAAGCCAAATGGCTAAGACACCCCAATGAATCAAATGTCTAAACTTAAAGGATGAAAATGGGAAGATTATCACAGTCCAATCAATTTCCCATGGTTAAGACTGCAATGTTGATCGTTTCAGATTCAATGAGATTGTTTGGTCAGACTTCAGTTTAGATGAGAGTCAATTAGAAGTGACAATTCAGCTTTTAAAGTCTATGAAATAGTTAAATATATCAATTTCTAGAACATATTTAGGTTCCTAGAAGATACTTTCCTGAGAGAGAAATCTATGCAACTTCTCCTGCTGTAAGGTTTCATCTTTGGATGGCTCGGTGGTTCAGCAGTTAGCACTGCTGCCTCACAGCACCAAGGACTTGGGTTCAATTTCCACCTTGGGCAACTGTCTGTGTGGAGTTTTCACATTTTCCCTGTGTCTGTGGGGGTTTCCTCAGGGTGCTCCAGTTTCCTCCCACAATCCAAAAGATGTGCAGGTTAGGTGAATTGCCCATAGTGCAAGATACATTAGTCAGGAGTATGTGTAGCGGGGTGGGCTACTCTTCGGAGGGTCAGTGTGGGCTTGTTTCCATACTCTAAGGAATCTAATCTTTACCCAGAGAGAGAGGAAGACCTTTCTTTTTGGTGCCAGCTTCTTGGAGGTTTGAGCCTTCAACTGACACACTTCGATGTCCATTGGAAAACAGAAATTTCAGTTCAGAGGCTATTGCTAGGAAACCTTCAGCACACAACCAATTCGAAATCAATTTGTTCAGCAATTACAGGCCACAGACATGAGAAGTTGTTGGCGGATAGGATCAGGGTTAACCCTAAAGCTTTCCATAGGTAGAAAAGAATGACGAGAATTAAATTAGGGCCAATCAAGGATAATAGTGGGAAGTTGTGTGTGGAGTCAGAGGAGATACAGGAAGCACTAAATAAATAATTTTCAACAGTGTTCATTATAGAAAATGAAAATGTTGGCGAGGAAGATACAGAGATACTTGCATCTGGACTCGAAGAGATTAAGGTTCACAAGGCAGAGATATTAGAAATATTGCAGAGTGTGAAAATAGACAAGTCTCCTGGGTCAGATGGGATCTCTCCTAGGATCCTCTGGGAAGCAAGGGAAGAGATTGTCGAGCCTTTGGCATTGATCTTCAAATCATCATTGTCTACAGGAAAAGTGCTTGAGGACTGGAGGATAGCAAATGTGGTTCCCTTGTTCAAAAAGGGTAGTGGAGACAACCCTGGTAATTACAGACCAGTGAGTCTCACTTCAGTTGTTGGTAAAGTGTTGGAAAGGTTATAAGAGATAGGATTTTTAACCATCTAGAAAAGAATAATCCGATCAGGGACAGTCAGCACGGTTTTGTGAAGGGTAGGTCGTGCCTAACGAATCTTATTGAGTTTTTTGACAAAGTGACCAAATAGGTAGATGAGAGTAAACTGGTTGATGTGGTGTATATGGATTTCAGCAAGGCGTTCGATAAGGTTCCCCACAGTAAGCGATTATACAAAATGCGGAGGAATGGGATTGTGGGAGACATAGCAGTTTGGATCATTAATTGGCTTGCTGAAAGAAAACAGAGGGTTGTAGTTGATGGAACATGTTCATCTTGGTGTCCAGTTACTAGCGGCATACCGCAAAAGTCGGTATTGGGTTCACTGCTGTTCGTCATTTTTATAAATGACCTGGATAAGGGCTTAGAAGGGTGGGTTAGTAAATTTTCAGACGACACTAAGGTCGGTGGAGTTGTGGATAGTGACAAAGGATGTAGTAGGTTGCAGAGGGGCATAGATAGGATGCAGAGCTGGGCTGAGAGGTGGCAAATGGAGTTTAATGTGGACAAGTGTGAGGTGATTCACTTTGGACGGAGTAATCGGAATGCAAAGTACTGGGCTAATGGTAAGATCCTTGGGAGTGCAGATGAGCAGAGAGATCTCAGTGCACATGTACACAGATCCCTGAAAGTTGCCAGCCAGATTGACAGGGTTGTTCAGAAGGCATACAGTGTTTTGGCCTTTACTAATAGAGGGATTGAGTTCCGGAACCAGGAGGTTATGCTGCAGTTGTACAAAGCTCTGGTACGGCCACACTTGGGAGTATTGAGTACAGTTCCGGTCACCGCATTATAAGAAGGATATGGAAGCTTTGGAAAGGGTGTAGAGGAGATTTACTAGGATGTTGCCTGGTATGGAAGGAATGTCTTACGAGGAAAGGCTGAGGGCCTTGAGGCTGTTCTCATTAGAGAGAAGAAGGTTGAGAGGCGACTTAATAGAGACATACAAGATAATCAGAGGGTTAGATAGTGTGGACAGGGAGAGCCTTTTTCCAAGTATGGGGACGGCAAACACGAAGGGACACAACTTTAAAGTGAGGGGAGATAGGTATAAGACAGATGTCAGAGGTAGTTTCTTTACTCAGAGAGTAGTAAGGGTATGGAATGCTTTGCCTGCAACGGTATAGATTCGCCAAGTTTGAGTGCATTTAATTTGTCATTGGACAGGCATATGGACGTATATGGAATAGTGTAGGTGGGATGGGCTTCAGATTAGTATGACAGAGCGGTGCAACATTGAGGGCCAAACGGCCTGTACTGTGCTGTAATGTTCTATGTTCTATAAAGCCCAACCTTTTTTTTCTTGAAAGCTTTTCTTATTTGCTTTCCCATAAGTCATTTGACTTCCAACCAAAAGAATAGATGGCTAACAGCCCATATTAAATTTTTGACTCCAGTAATTAGATCAAACACAAGTCCCAAAAAACACATCATTTTAACACCTTTTCATTCCAGAATGTCCAAACATTTCCACAATTCCAAGGTTTGGGAGAAGATTTGTAGCTCGGGTGCTCGTTGTTGTGGTTCTGTTCGCCGAGCTGGGAATTTGTGTTGCAGACGTTTCATCCCCTGTCTAGGTGACATCCTCAGTGCTGTTCTGTGCTGTTTCCTCCGGCATTTATAGTGGCCTGTCTCTGCCGCTTCCGGTTGTCAGTTCGAGCTGTCCACTGTAGTGGCCGGTATATTGGGTCCAGGTCGATGTGTTTGTTGATAGAGTCTGTGGATGAGTGCCATGCCTCTAGGAATTCCCTGGCTGTTCTCTGTTTGGCTTGCCCTACAATGGTAGTGTTGTCCCAGTCGAATTCATGTTGCTTGTCGGAGGAAACAGCACAGAAGCGCTTCACAGGAGGCACCCAAGCACTGAGGATGTTACCTAGACAGGGGACGAAACGTTTGCAACACAAATTCCCAGCTCGGCGAACAGAACCACAACAATTTCCACATTTCAGTTCCTCACAGTCTTAAATTATAAAAAGTATTCTCAATAGTAGTTTTGATAACTAGGTTCAACCATGAAACTTGTATGTTGAGAGGACTGTTCACCACCAGAACTAATGTGCATGGTATGGTACAATATGGTTTCTGACAGCAGCATATCGCTTTTTCATTTGCGCAAATGGTGCAATGATTATATTCATAAATTGGGTCATTTTCATTCTAGCAGCTCACACCTCAGATTCAAAGGAGGGGTTTTGATGTCGGAAAGACACACTTTCCTTTGCTGTCCCTCTTTAGCAAAATCACCAAACTGTTATTCCCAAATGGACCAGCTTTATGTACATTACTCTTTATCTGTATTTCTCAGGGAAGGAAAGTTTTCTTTTGACCCATTAAATATTACCTCTCCTTTGCAGGGTAGCAATTGTACTTTAAGAGTTGCAGAATGGTCAAATCTACCATCCGCTGTATGATATTATTGGCCAGACAACCCATGTACGTTTTTCCTGTGTAGACAAGATAATAGGATAGATTTCAAAAATTCTACTACATTGCAAATGTGTGCACTCTGACTTCAGTGGAATTGCAAAAATGAAGCTTCTGTATGTTTAGCATAACTTGATCTGATATAATACTTGGAAAATTAGAATGTCCAGACTTCTGATTTTTCTTCAGATTCTGGGCATTGCTGCCAATGTTATGTTTGCTGCTCAATCTAAGTAGCCCTGAGAAAAATTCCTTAATCAACTCAACAGTCCAGTTTATTGCATGACTGCTTTTTTAAACAGTTAACATAATATAAATTCTAATGGCCAAATCAAAATAAGGATAAAGCGTGTGATTAAAATTGAGGTTGAATCATGTGTGAAGTCTGATTCACTCATCTCTTTGCCCTGTGGCTGACTCTGTTTCACCTGAATGTAGTACATAGTTTTGGATTTCCAAGTGCAAGGCTAAAGTGTCTGAACTTGCACACTTATCCAGCTTCTCTCTTATCTTCTTTCATGCCCTCTCTGAGCTCATCTTGTCCATAATAGCCACCTCACACTTCCTCACCCCTAGTCCCACTCAACTGTTCAATACCCAATATTCCCATCTGGTCTCCATATTTATGGTTTAATTCTCTATGTATTGTCCTTCTTTCATTACAATGTGCTGACATCACTCCTTTCTCAAGTAAATCAGGATAAAAATGGGTGTGTCGCAGACCTGAGATGTTAACTCTGTTTCTCTATAGAGATTTTGCCTGACCTGCTGAGTATTTCCACCAGTTTCTATTTTTATTCCTTGAGGAGTCACATGTTGGCCAGATCAAGTAAGAGTTGCAGATTCCCTTCCATAAGGACAGTACTGAGCCAATTGGGTTTTTACAACAAACAATAATAATTATCATTGCCACCATCACTTGGATTAGGTCTATATTCCAGATGTATTAGTTAGTTTCAAATTCTATCCAACTGATTTTTAAAAAATCATTTTGTGGGAGGACCTTCCTGGCTGGGCCAGCATTTATTGCCCATTCCCAATTGCTTTAAAGAGGGTGCCAATAACTACAGTGATAGTTGTGGAGTTTGTACAGACTTTGGCTCATTGTATCTGCCCCAGTCATTAATCATCTACCATAACACGTTAATATTTTCCAGCACTTGGTCCAGAGCTATATGCTATGGCATATCAATATTTGTCGAAATATTTTTCAAATGTCTAGCTGGCACCTGTCCCTACCAACCTGTTATGCAGTGAGTTCCAGATATCCACCACGATCTGGGTGAAAAAAAAGTCCTTAAATCCTTCTAACCCCTTGCTCCTTATCTTAAAACTGTGCCCCCTTATTGTTAACCTCTCTGCTATGAGGAAATGTTTCTTCAAATCTACCCTACCTATGCCCATTACAACTTCATACACCTCAATCAGATCCCTCCTCAGCGCTTTTTACTGTAAGGGAAACAACCCCAGTCAAACTAGTCTATCTGAAACACCCTTGCCTAGGCAACATTCTGGTGAATCTCCTCTATACCTTCTCGACCACAATCACATCTGTCTTATAGTGTGTTGACCAGAAGTGCAGACAATACACCAGCTGTGGCCTAATGTTCTTTACAGTTCCATCTCATAACCTTCTTGCTCTTGTATTCAATGTCTTAACTAATAAAGGCAAGTATCTCATCTATCTTCTTAACCACTTTATCTTCCTGCTGCCTTCAAGGATCTATAGGCATGCATACCAAGATCCCTCTAATCCTCTATACTTCCCAGGGCCCGACCATTCCAGATGTATTTCCTTATCTTGTCCATTCTTCCACAATACATCAGCTCACACTTTTCTGAATTAAATTACATTTACCATCTACATTCCATCTCTATCATTCAATAATTTAGGGTTTCCTCCTTGCTATTCAACACACCATTTTTGTGTCATAAGCAAACTTACTGATTATGTATCCTACATTCATGCATTCTGGAACTGCTGTAATCTGTTTGCTGTGGGTACACCCACAATGCTTTCAGGGATTGGGTTCCAAGATCTTGACCCAACAACAGTGAAGAAATGGTGACATATTTCCAAGTGAATAGCTTGGAGGGAAACTTGCAGGTGATTGAGTTCCCATTTCCTCAATGGTATTGGTCATGATAGATGCTACCTAAGATGCTTTGGTGAATTTCTTTAGTGCGTTATGTGGATAGTACACACTGTTGTTACTATGCATCAATGATGGAATGAGTGAATGTTTGTGGACGTGGTGTCAATCAAGCAGGCAGCTTTGTTCTGGAAGGCATCAATCTTCTCAAGTATTATAGACCTGCACTCATCCAGGCACATTCCTGACTTGTGTCTTGTTGATGATTTACTCATTTTGGGGATTCAGAAGGTGAGTTGCTCACTGCAGGTTTCTGACCTGTTCTTGTAGCCACTGTATTTATATAGCTAGTCCAGTTCCATTTCTTGTCAACCCTCGGATGTTGATACTTGAGAATTCAGCAATGCTAATGCCACTGAATGTCAACAAGTAATGGTTAGATTGTCTATTATTGGAGACAGTCATTGGCTGGCATTTGTTTTATGTGAATGCTATTTGCTACTTGTCAGCCCAAGCCTCGATATTGTCCATGTCTTTCTGTATTTGAACATGGACTGCTTCAGGATCTGAGAAGTTTGTGTTACTGCATATTGAAAACATCCCCACTTCAGACCTTTTGACAGAAAGAAGGTCATCGATGGAGCACCTGAAGATGGTCTAAAGCACTAGCCTGAAGAAACTCCTGCAGAGATGTTGTGGAGTTGAAGTGGCTGAGCTGCCATCTTCCTTTTTGCCAGGTACGACTCAAAGCCCTTGCCCCCCTCCGATTCCCATTGACATCAGTAATGCTAATGTTCCTTGATGCAACACTCAGTCAAATGCGGCCTTAATGTCAAGGGAAGTCAGTCTCATTTCTGCTCTGATATTTAACTTTTTTTGTTCATGTTTGAACTAAGACTATTATGTGATAGACTATTATGTGATCAGGAGCTGAGTTGCCCTGTCAGAGCCCAAACTGGGCATCAATGAGCAGGTTGTTGTTAAGCAGGTGCTGCTTGGTAGCCCTGTTGATGACCCCCTCAGTCGCTATATTCTGCTCGAGAATAGACAATAATTGAGAGTTTTAGATTTGTCTTGCTTTTTTTGTGTACAGGTCATATGCAGGCAATTTTCCACATTATCATTGTAACAGTGCTTGAATAACTTGAGCTCGGCACACAAAATTCTGGAGCACTTTTCTTCAGTAATAATGTTGGAATATCATTATGGTCCATATTCTTTTAAATATCCAGTGCCTTCCGCTATTTCTTGCTACCATATGGAGTGTATTGAATTGGCTGAAGACTGCCATCTGTGATGATGGGACCCTCTGGAGGAAGTCAAAATGGATCATCCACTCAGGACTTCTGGCTGAAAGTTGTTACAAATATTTCAGACTTACTTTTGAATTGACGTGCTGGGCTCCCTCTTCATTGATGATGGGGACATTTGTGATACCTCCTCCTCCAGTGGATTGTTTAATTGCCCACCATTATTCATGAGAGCTTACGTCTGATCCATTAATTGTGGAATCCCTTAGCCCTGTTTATCACTTTTTCAGATTTTTCTACTTGTGCTGTTTGATAATGTAAGTAGTTCTGTGTTATAGCTTCAACAGGTTGACACCTCATTTTTAGATGTAACTGGTGATTTGAACCCATGTCACCTTAACATTAATCTGAGCCTCTTGGTCACTAACCCTTTGTAACATTACCTGAACTCACACCATTTCAGTTCATCTCCCAGTTGACAAAACCCTGACTGATGTCTTTGTTACTTCTAGATGTGAATATTCCAATTCACTCCAGGCTCGTGTTCAACATTCTATCCTCCATAAAGTCAAGTTCATCTCAAATCTTTATCTCTCTTGCAAAAATCCCCTTCACCTGTCACTCCTGTGTTTGATGACCAACATTTCAATTGTAAAATTCACTTTCCCTGTTTTCATATCTCCACATACTGTCTCTCATTTCTATCTGTTTAGTCTTGAGGCTTACAAGCCTTCGATATATCCATGCTCTTCAAATTCTGGCCTTTTGTGCTTCCTCAATTTTGATCATGCTGTGCCTTCAGCTACATAGGTGCTAAATTCTGGAATATTCTGCTTACCCTTCTCCACCTCATTGTCCTTCGTTTTAGACACTGCTTAAAACATACCTCTTTCTCCAAACTTTTGATCATCTGACCCAATATCTCCTTTTGTGGCTCAGTGTCATGCACTATTTCATTTTGCTCTTTTGAAGTACTTTGGGATATTTAATTAAAGCGCTATACCAATAAGTTGTTGATGTTGTTGATTAGTTTTGAATATTTTTAGATGGATTTGTTTCTAAGCGAAGATACTAATATATTTAGCAGCTGTATTATTGAATGTTCGTTGCCTTGGTGGAAGGAAAGCAGTCTGGAGACATAACATTTTAAAATGCAATTGGAATTTCCCCAAAGGTTAGACCAGTAAAGAAAGTATTGTTTTACAAGGCTGATTGTGTCAGTAATAGCACTTCCTGGGTATCCAGTGTAGAAATAATTTGAGACATGACAAGTGGCGAGTGTAAAATGCTTGCAAAGCACAGTGACATTAGACCTATGGTTTCCAAATCTCTCCATATTTGGAGTTAGCCTGATATCATGTCTGTTCTAAGGCAATTAATAGAGATTGATTGTCATCATTAGTTAACAACTGTTGAATCATGTGAGTATTGAGATGGTACAGGACAAACTGATTAACCCTGTGTTTTTTTTTGGCTATAGCAATTCTGATTCCATGGAAACTTCCACAGTTCTAGTCTCAAGATCAGCTCCATAACATATCATGCTGCTTTCGGTTTTTACTTTTTTAAACAATGAAAATCAGATCAACAGCCCCGAGGGAACACTGCAATAGAAGCACAAACAATTAAAAGAAACTTAAAGAAGGGAACATAAAGTTACCAAATCAAACTAACATTATCAGGGCCGATGATCCACCCAGCCCCTCCACTGGTTTTCAAAAGGCCTCTATGTTGCTGGTGAGCAACACATGCTCCTGCTCCTTGGGCAACATGAACACAGACATATCTGCAAAAAAGGGGCAGACATTCAGGCACAATGACTCCCTCCACAGCCTGCTGCCTGGACCAATTAATGGCTACTATCTGGTCATGACCATGACCAGACCCTTGAGAAGGCCCTCCGATCTGTCTGCCCCTCCACAACAGTAGCCTACATCCCTGGATGACTAGTTCAGTAACATTACCATTATGCCACCAACTTCTTACCTCTCAGTTTCTACACACACAGGATATTTAAAAAGAATTCATGTTGTTTTGCTGTGTCTCTAAAAAAATGTAACGGTCAGTCAGGGGTTATCTTGTTCATCTTCAAGGGAGCAGCTGCATTGTATCAGACTTAACTGCCTGACAGGGCTAGTTTTTTGGAGTTCAATATACAGGTTACTTTGGCAGAGCAGAATTGGTTGTAGAAAACAAACTACGAAACAAACCTGTGAAAAACAATCAGCCCAAATAATACCTGTAATAGTGATAACAAAATATTAAATAAGGATACTAGTGGAGAAAGCCAAATTAACACGTAGAATTAATCTGTTGTTGGCAACACTAGTTGTAAAATGAATAAAGCCCAGTCACTAAAAGGAAGCTTCCTGCTACTCTTCAAATAGTGTTATTATAGACTTCGGAGCCAAGCAACATATCAGAGCCCCCAGTGGAACCTGTGTTATTTTTAATAATCTCAATTCGATTGATGTACAGACTTCAAATCAAATCTTTGCACAGGATATTCACAAAGCAAACACAGCATTTAAGTGCTAATAGTCCTCTCATCTCCCTCTGAATCACCTGAATAGTTGGTTTGTCAGTTTAAAATCTAATGTAAATGACAAACCCTGTTAGCTGTACCCCTTTAATACTGAAGTGAAGCATCTGCCCACAACCTACAGGTTTGCGACTTGAATGGAGTGCAACTGGTGCTAGCAAACCCTTAGTAATTTAGTAATTTGAATAAGTATACTTGTAGGATTTATTGAGTTAAAAGTACAAACTCACAAGGAAATGAATTTAAGCCATTTGCTTCTTTAAACAGTTCTCAGAGAGAACTATATAAATTCCATTTGATTTTCCCCCATTTACTGTTTGAAAGAGCTTTTTCATCACATCTTTTACTATCTTTTTGTGATTTGGCACTTTGTGCCTGCGCTAATGTAATACCCCTGTTTAAGACAGGACAGAGGTTGATGATAGGAAATTATATGCCGATTAGCCTGACCTTAGTTGTTGCGAAGAGTTTAAAGTCTGTTATTAAGGATGAGATTTCAGAGTACTTGGAAAAATAGGTAAAATAGTTATGGTAAAATAGGACTGAGTCAAGGGGAGGTGATGCCTGACAAATATTTCAGAATCCTTTGAGGAGGTAATGAGTAAGTTAGATTCAGGACAGCCAGTGGACATAATCTTTGTGGATTTCCAGAAGGCCTTTGGCAAGGTGCCACATTGGAGGCTGCTAAACAAGAGCCCATTGTGTTCGGGGCAAGGTACTGGTGTGGGCACAGGATTGGCTGATGGGCAGAAGCAGAGAGTGGGTATAAAGGACTCTTTTTCAGGATAGCAACCACTGAATAGTGGAGTTCCACAAGGGTCAGTGTTGGCACTACAACTATTCACATTATACGTTATACATCTAGCTGAAGGAACTGAGGGCATTGTTGCTAAGTTTGCAGCTGGCACAAAGATAGGTGGGGACATAGACAATGTTGAGGAGGCTCAAGGCGGCAGAAGGTCTTGAACAGGATAAGAGAGTGGGCAAAGAAGTGGCAGATGGAACACAATGTGGGAAAGTGTGAAGTTATACACTTTAGTAAAAAAAAGACATAGACTATTTCTAAATGGGGAAAGGCTTTGGAAATCTGAAGCACAAAGGCATGTAGGAGTCCAAGTTCAGGATTCTTTAAAGTTAACACGTTGGTTCAACAGTTGGCTGTTAAGAAGATGTTACCAATATTAGCATTCATTTCGAGAGGGCTAGATTTCAAGAGCGGGGATGTAGTGCTAAATTTGTATAAGGCTCTAGTCAGACTGCATTTGGAATCTTATGAGCAGATTTGGGCTCACAGCACCAGGGTCCCAGGATCAATTCCAGCCTCGGGTAACGTGTCTGCGTGGGTTTCCTCCAGGTGCTCCGGTTTCCTCCCATAGTCCAAAGATGTGCAGGTCAGGTGAATTGGCCATGCTAAATTGCCCGTAGTGTTAGGTGCATCAGTCAGAGGGAGGTGGGTTGCTCTTCGGAGGGTTGGTGTGGACTTGTTGGGCCGAAGGGCCTGTTTCCACACTGTAGGGAATCTAATCTAATCTTATCATAATGGTAATATTTGTAAAGTAGCTCATCATGTCTCAAGATGCTGCGGATAAAAGAAAATGACTGTTCACAGAACTAAAATAAGGTAATTATCAGGTGGAAACAAACAGGGGGAAGAGGAAGCGGCCAGCTCAAAGGGGGGGGCGCGCACCCCCTTTCACCTGGCCGTGCGCGCTCCCACACCTCCACCACGGTCGCGCGCACGCCCTTCCATCTGGCCGCGTGCTCTCACTCACCTAGCCGCGTGTGACCTTCCACCTGGTGGCGCGCTCCCTCTCGGTTGGCGGCGCGCGGCTTCTGTCACCTGACCGCGCGCTCCCTCGCACCTGACCCGGCGGCCAGCGGCAGAAGCGCGCGCGAGCGGCCCCTTCCGCGGCGGAGCTGAACCTGGGCAGTTGTCTTCGCTCTCTGCGCGCGCGCGCGCACACACACACTTGGAGAATTATTTTTTTCGGGGGGGTGGGGTGAGGAAAGGTGATCTGAGTAGAGGCGCGCTCCCGGTCAAAAAAAGGGGGCGGCATTCCCTCGCGTGCGCGCGCGCGCTCAGAAGGAGAAGCGCAAACAGATTCAGCCAAAAAAAACCACACACACAACAGGAGCAACAACATAAAAGAGAAAAAGAAGAAACCCCGGAACCGAGATGGCGGAAGCGCCTATTGTTTGAAAACAGAAGGGAGAGTGAGAAAAGACATTTACTCGGAGTAACTTACAACTTAACCAAAGGATTTAATGTTAAATATAAAGCGAGGAAAGCCCAGCTTTCGGGATAAATACGTGAGGAAAGAGAATCTTCACTGATGCGAGATTCTGTGCAACAATTCTGGTTTTTTTTTGCAACGAGGGACTAATTTTACATTTTTTTTTGTTTGCAACATCGGTGGGGAGAGGTGGAAAGTGGGGATGAAGAGTTGCAAGAAAAAGCTGCGCGTGTGAGAGAGGATAAAGAGAAAATAGTAAATTATTAATTGTTTTTTAAAAAAAGAAGAAAGCGCAGCTCCTGTTGGTCGAGGAATGGCTTCGAAGGAGCGGCTGTACGAGCTCTGGATGTTGTACTTCGCCAAGGTGAGTCCCACACCTGGAAACGCAGGGCCAGGGACGCCAGTCTCACATGCGTTCACCCCCGGCGTCTGTCTCAAAGTTTCTAGCTTCGCTTGCAAAGGAAAGCAAAAGTACAAATCTGCTGTCACTGCACCGTGACAGTAGATTTTTCTTTTGCAATTTAATTTATTTTGTTTGTTATGTGTTGCCTTTGAGAATAATCTTTCAATTCCACGTTTACTTCATATCACAGTGTTATCGTCATTTCTCATTTGAGGAAATATAACTTGCAGGATAGTTGAAGGTGGCTGTCTTTGCCTTTGTTTATGCTGATTTGAGAAATGTTTATGTATAAGCCAGCCAATGTTTGATGGTGATGTTGAATGATCACGTTTGTAAAAGCAATCCAGGACTTGTTGCGGCCAACAATTGAAGTGTCTCATACGCACGATGCAATTTATTTGTGGACAGTTTAGTTCACTTCTCTGGGTTAAAAAACCGTTCCTTGAATTGTTTGGAATATTCATTTAAATCGAGAAAGAGGTAGGGCATGTAATGCTGACCGATGTTCACTGCAAGTGCTGAACGGATTTATTCGTGTTATGGTAGTTAGATTTCAAACAAGAAAAAAAAGTTCTTGATACTTCTGTTTGTGTCTGAGCGAGATGCCCAGTTGCAATTGTCCAATGTATTGTTGATACCAACCGTTTTACAAAGCGTAACTGTATTTGGGATTGTTCACCTTCATTGTTAGAATTGGTTCCATTGCAATAACACGGTGATCTTTTCGCAAATCAGACAGCTACTTCCAAATTGCATCTGTCGTACTTGGACAATGAGCTGTACTTTTGATTGATCATCATTTTCTGAGGGTGCGTTTATTTCGTTGAGTTGGTCATTTATTTATTTATTGGTTTACATACATTACGGTTTGTACGTGCATATATAGTGTGCATTGTATTAGAATTGGCAGTCCCCAAAGAAGAGTTTGCCTGGTCTGGATCGGCTTTTGCTCCAGGAACTGGGGTACGGTAACTTTGGGTCCGCCGATGGAGCCACTCCTTCAACTCGAGCGCTGGCTGTATGTGTCTGCGTGGAGTTCAACTTGCAAAACCTAACCTCTTGACGGAAATCACACTTCAAACTTGAAAATTCTAGCGATTTACTGCGTTTCGATGCTTTTTAGCTTGCTCACAGCTCTACATCTCCCTCGTGAGCTTTGGTTGAGTGTGTGATACAGTGAAGGTCCGCCCAGAAATCCCATTGTGACCTCAATGCTCTTCTCCATATCACTGCCCTCTTGGAGGCACGAGCTTGTTGTCATTGTCAATGTTGACTCTGCTTTCTTCCCACAGATGCTGCCAGACCTGCTCAGTTTCTCTAGCGATTTCTGATTTTTGTCCTGAAAGGACCCTTGGTGCTTCACCCTAGTGATTATTCTGCAGTCTTCACTGATGTAACAGATAGTTGATATTATCAGCTAGTGAAAGGCATCACCTGCAGCTTAAATGTGTCTGAACTTGCAAAATTTATTTGTGGGAGGTGGTCACAGATGGTCTTCTAGTTTCTGGAATCAAAAGACTTCAACAATTACTTATTCGATAATTCAGCTCAGTGACCAGATTTGCAGAAAAACAAAACTAGGTGTACAGGCAGCTGTGACAGTATTCTATGATTTCTAGAGATAAATTATACACACAAATGAAGATGCATTGGCTGTGCTTCCTCAAAGGAGTTCAGGACAAATTCAACTGCTTTTGGAAATAACCAAATATATTGTAAAATGTACGGTTGTTTTCACTTTTGAGGTTTGCATTTAAGTGCAGAACAGGAGATGTAATAGTCCAACCCAAAATAAATTTGAGATGTTCATTTCAAAATTTTTGGGGTGGGACTGGAGAGCTGGTAGAGTTCTCATCATAGTAATGCCTCTCGTTGGAGGTCCATTAACACAATAATAAGGATTGCTGTTGGATGTGGGAAGATGAAATAGTAATCTATGCAAGTAATGAATACTTTTGTGACGTTTCAGTAGCACCTGGATCTGTAACTGTAGCTGCCTGACAGCACTAGTTCTCTGCTTGTATATTTGCATTTCTTGTTCCTACTGCCTGCCTTCCCAATTTCGAGCAGCTCAACTACTCCCTTACTGCATAACCCCTTAAGCTCTGCTTCCCCTTGCTCTACTTCAACGTTGGTTAGTGTCATTGCCATGAGAAGCACACCAAAACCAACTCTTGATGTCAGGAAATGCTAAATAAACTCCATTTGGTGTCTCCCACCCCCTCCAGTAATAATAAAATTATGTGCTTAAAATCGGTGACCATAGGGTATTGCAGAGCGAGGAACTACACAGACATAAGCCTAGTTTGTACTACTGTGGTTAGGGTGTATTTAAAGGGAATGCATTGGTGAAATACTTAAATTGAAGCTTTCTAGATTTGTTTTCACTCAGCTGCTATGAAAATTAAGTAAATGGTAAACAGTGAGTAGAGCAGCTCTAAAAGGAAGCCAAGTGAAGCATGTGCTTACAAGTGTTGTGCTTTGCAAACTCATGTGACTTAAAGCAAACAAGGATTCTCATACCTTAAATGGGAACTGCAAACTAGATAGTGTTGCAATAAGAAGAATGTATTGAAATAACATCTTTCAGAACCTCCATATGCAACCTGTGAAATAAATTTGAAACACACTGTTTTAATGTAGGAAATACTGAATTGGCTGTACACAGCAGGATATCCAAGTTAAGAACATTTCATCTATTGATTTAGGGAGTGAATATTGGTCAGAACAGCTGACCTTCCTGAATCATCTGTGAAATTGCCACATGCAGTTTTACATGCATTGAAGAGGGCAGACAAGACCTTGGTTTTATGCTTTATCTGATAAGTTGATACCTTCTGGTCTAGCTTCATAATTTTGTCAGATCCTGCTTCAGTTATGTATGCATTTCCTTTTAAAGTGCAAGAGAATTGCATTCAGTGCATTAATCAATGTGGGCTGCTTGTGTGTAGCCCTAGCAGCTATTAGTGAGAGAGTTACTTTAAACTGAGACATTGCTTGCTTTACTGCAGTTCAAGTAAGAACACTTCTTTTGGATCTTTACAGGTTGGCATCTGAAGAATAGGGAGTCTAGGTTATAAGCTGAAAAATGTGTTGCTGGAGAAGTGCAGCAGGTCAGGCAGCATCCAAGGAGCAGGAGAATCGACGTTTCGGGCATAAGCCCTTCTTCAGGAATGAGGACGGTGTGCCAAGCAGGCTAAGATAAAAGGTAGGGAGGAGGGACTTGGGAGGGGCATTGGGAATGCAATAGGTGGAAGGAGGTTAAGGTGAGGCTGATAGGCCGGAGAGGGGGTTGGGACGGAGAGGTCGGGAAGAAGATTGCAGGTCAAGAAGGCGGTGCCAAGGCGCCAAGGAACCCTCCAACCACAAGGGGTGAATGCAGATTTCTCCAGTTTCCTCATTTCCCCTCCCCCCCACCTTATCTCAGTCCCAACCCTCGGACTCAGTACCACCTTCTTGACCTGCAATCTTCTTCCCGACCTCTTTGCCCCTCACTCTCACCTTAACCTCCTTCCACCTATTGCATTTCCAACGCCCCTTCCCCAATTCCCTCCTCCCTAGCTTTTATCTTAGCCTGCTTGGCACACCCTCCTCATTCCTGAAGAAGGGCTTATGCCCGAAACGTCGATTCTCCTGCTCCTTGGATGCTGCCTGACCTGTTGCGCTTTTCCAGCAACACACATTTTTCAGCTCTGATCTCCAGCATCTGCAGCCCTCACTTTCTACTAGTCTAGGTTATAATTCAGGAACATTATATATTTATTACATCTGTTAATTATCTATGGTGTAAGCTTCAGGTTTAAATATAGATTTATGCAATAGCTCAGTAAATTGTTTTTAGAACTTGAAACTCTAGTACCCCTCTCTACAGTCCAAACATGTGCAGGTTAGGTGAATTGGCCATGCTAAATTGCCTGTAGTGTTAGGTGAAGGTATAAATTAGGGGAATGGGTCTGTGTGGGTTGCGCTCTGGCGGGACGGTGTGGACTTGTTGGGCCAAAGGGCCTGTTTCCACATTGTAAGTAATCTAATCTAATCTAACTTTCATATATTCTCACTGAAAGGCACCCCATGTCTTCCAGTTAACTCCTTGTTATTTACCCATTTTTTTTCATACGTGACACTAGCAGTTGAACATCACCAGGCTACTCTTCTGTGGAAGGAGCCACAGCTCATTTTGCCTCCATCTGATGTTCATGGAGACATACTCTCTTTCATCATCCATGGCCACTGGTACTGACATCAATTGTAATTTCCCAATGAGAACACTGGTTAAGGTCAACTAACTAAATTGAACATAATCTAGGAAGTTCAATATGATTAGCACCTCACTGGAAAATGTAGCCACCATGGATGAGCTGAATAAATTTTATATCCTAAAGACCAAAGAAATGCCACTAGAGAAGCTGGAATTTTGTATTGCAAGGAGCTAGTGGGAGATCACTGAGTGGAGTTTAAGTTGCAACAGTGTGAACTCTGAACAAGATGGACCAGTCTGGGCATGTACTTCCTGTTAGCAACACTATACGAACAGTGCCAGAGGCTGTATATCCAATCTGTGTAAGAGAGACCCTTTCATGCTTCACTGTGGTACAAGTAGTTGAGCTCACTGATTCTAGCACTATCAGAAGGATGTTGTGAAATGTGAAAGGGTTCAGAAAAGATTTACAAGGATGTTGTCAAGATTGGAAGGTTTAAGCTTTAGGGAGAGGCTGGGGCTGTTTTCTTTGGAGTGTCAAAGGCTGAGGGCGACCTTTATAGAGGTTTATAAAATCATGAGGGGCATGGCTAGGGTAAATAGACAAGGTCTTTTCCCTAGAGTGGGGGAGTCCAGAACTAGAGGGCATAAGTTTAGGGTGAGAGGGGAAAGATATAAAAGAGACCTAAGGGGCAACGTCTTCACGCAGAGGGTGGTGTGTGCATGGAATGAGCTGCTAGAGGAAGTGGTGGAGGCTGGTACAATTACAGCATTTTAAAAGTCATCTGGGTGGATATATAAATAGGAAGGGTTTGTGGGATATGGGCCAGGTGCTGGCAAATGGGACTAGATTAGGTTCGGATATCTGGTTGGCATGGATGAGTTGGACCAAAGGGTCAGTTTCTGTGATGTACATTTTTGACTCTGACACTCTAAGTAAATAAGAGTATCTTTAAGCTGTAAGTACCACAGCATTGTAAGTTTGTGTCCTGGAAAATAAACTGATCTCAGCAGGGGTACTAGTAGAATGGGGGGGGGGGTGGGATTGTAGAGGTTGAAGTATGGGGGAGATGTTCAGATTTGCTGAAGAAACCGAGTTTCAGAAATTAGAAATGGGAACAGAGGATTGTGATCAAATGTTGGAACAGACTCGAAGGCCAAATGGCCTAATTCTATTCCTATATCTTACGATTTTATTGTCATTCATCCTGTTGAGCCTGCTCCACCATTCAGTTGTGTTAGAATATATTATCTACTTTAACACAATGATCCTACACTATCTCCATACCCTTTTGATGTCATTAGCATCCAGAAAGCTATCAATTTCTGTATTGAACATGCTCATTGATTGTGTTTCTGTAGCCTTTTGGCATAGAGAGTTCAAAGATTCACTATGCTGAGTGAAAAAATACAGGAACACTAATAGTGAATTGAGCCTGCAGTGCCATTTAAACCGATTTCAAGATCTCTTTTGTATATTATTCCCATGTATCTTAACACCACTGATAATCAAAAAAAAATCATCATCTTATATCTTGGATATACCCAAAGACTGAACTTCCACAGCTTTGAAGCAGAAAATTTCAAAAATTTGCTACTCTGAGCAAAAACATTTCTCATCTCAGCCCTAAATGGATTCCTTTTTTACTTTAAATTTTGCGTCTCATTCTAGATTCCCCAGCCAGAGGAAATATCTTGCCTTCATTAGCCTATCTATCCTTTTGTAAGTTTCAACGAGATCACCTTTCACTCTTCAAAATCTTAGAGTATATAGGCCCAGTTTCCTCAATCTCTCAAAATTAGACAGTCCCACCAACTCTGGAAAAAGTATGGTGAAGCTTTATTGCATTCCCTCTTTGACAATAATATTGCCTCTTATTCTTAAAAACCCCTAGTGCATACAGGTCCAGTGTTGAAGATTCCTCTTCATAAAACAATCCCACCATTCCAATTTAAGTAACCTTCATTGCACACCTTCTCTGGCTTTCCTTAAATAAGATTATACACAATGTTCTAGGAGCAGTCTCGCCGAGACTTTGTACAGTTGCAGCAAGACATCTTTACTCCTGTACTTAAATCCCTTCGCATTGAAAGCCAACATACAATTTGCCTTCCTAATTGCTTGCTGCATCTGTATCTGAGCTTTTAGTGACTCGTGAACAAGGACGCCCATGTCCATTTGTGATGAAGGAAACTGTCAGGGTTTTTACAAGTTGGTTTACTGGATGTAGGAATCACATGCTTTGCCTTTCTCACTTTGACCTGACAGTGCGGTCACTTCTAAGCCTATTAAGAGTCAACAATATATATTGAAGCTGGAATCTTGTAGAGCAAATGGGTCAGGTAGGATGCTTTCTGTGAAGTGTTTTAGTGAACCAATTTAGATCGAGATGATCCAACAACTTTTATGATTTCTTCCATTGCCAGCCCACACATTAACATGTTTTTAAAAATTCAGTTTCCCAATGTGGTTTGATGGAATTTGAACCCACTATCTCTAGGTTGTTGGTTTAATGCCATAGTCATTCCTGATCTTTTGTCAAGTAATCACTGTTGGAATAAACCATGGTGGAATATGGGATTGGAGATTTTATGTTACTAATTTGAAATTGAATGACCTACCCAAATTTGTTGTTTTCCAGATCTACTTACAAAAAAGCAGCTACTTAGTACAGGCACTAGAGATTGGTCAACGTTCAGAGCACCACACCTTGGCAAGATCAGGTCCGAGGAAACAAGTGGCCAGGTTAAGGGGAAAATGAAACACATGGAAACTTGTCATTGAAATAAGATTGCCTTTGAAAACAAAACGTCAGCCTGCTGATGTTGGTGCTCTGTTGAAATCAGTGACACATGCAAGTCAGTTCTGGTAGTATGAGTCCTGAGTGTTTCAACAAAAAATAGAAGTGGAAATAAAAACAGAAAGAAATGAGAAGGGTTATACAAAGGTCAAGCAGATACATTTAAGGGGATATCTTTCAAAAGGAAAAGACAAATTACTTGTGTATTTAAGTAGTGCCTTTCATTTCCTTAACATTTCCCAAGAAAGTTCACAGTCAAGAATGAATTTTTAAGTTAAGTAATTTACTGTATTTTCCTGCATCATAACAATTTGAAATATGAGGTGATTAGGTTTGATTGTTCTTCTTACCCAATGTAGACAGAAAATTCAATTTTCAAGGGGTATCAGAACAGAATGACTTAGGTGTACATGTGCATAATTCATTTAAGCTAACAGCACAGGTTGAGAGATTCATAAAGATTCATTGAGAGGTTCATAAATAGTACAGTATCCTCAGCATTATTAACAGGGACATAGAGGATAAGAATGCAGAAGCTAAGTTGAACATGTATAAGACACTAATTTCAGTTGATTAAGCCCAGTTCGGGGTGCCATACTTTGGGAACAATGTGAATGCATTGGAGAGAATACAAAGTAGATTAATAAGAATCATTCCAGGGATGAGAAATGGTGTATGGCCCTATAAACCACCCTAACATCATAACCAAATGAGCTGCTTCAGAGGTGCTGTGTGAGAGATAAAGACACTAGAAGAACTCCAGTAATCTTCAGGTCATCTTGTGGAATCCTTTTTGGGTCTCAGCTTAGCATCTCACCTGAAAGCCCACAATTTCCTGAATTTCTATCTGTACTATACTGAGCTGACAGCCTGAAGCTTTGTGCTCAATTCTTTGTTGTAGAATTTGAACCAACAGACTTTTCACAGTGAACCAAGAGTGTTAAAACTCAGCCACAGCTGACTTCTAAATCATTTTGGGAAGAAAGAGCCACAGAGTAAAAATGCAATGAGGGAAAGATAAGCCATCTGTGGAGAGAGGAAGAAGGATATGAGCTGTGACCCAACCATAGAAGTGCAGATGCTCTGTCTCAGAAGTGCTACAAAAAACTAGCTGGTTTGAAGAGCAAGGTCTAAATTTTTGACTATAGTATAAGTTTGGCCATAGCAGAAATAAAACTTGAGAGAAATGTAAAATGGACTGCTTTCTTGTCTGGTGCTGTGACGTGGTTAAAATCTAGTCTGAGCAGTTCCAGTGCATATGGAATTTGGTAAAAACGAAAATCTGATGTGCATCGCACAAGATAGATTGTGGTCTCCTTCAACTATAGTCTTCATCAACTTTTAAATCTTAAAGCGGTTTTTAAAAAAAAATTTTTGTTTATTTCTTTGAAATCTAATAACACTTCCACACTTCAGTTATTACAGGGATTCCATTATTATCTCTGCCTGTCTGCCTTAACCTTGTACATGTTAAGATTGTTATCTTTTTCAGTTTCTGGTTGATAAATTTAAGTTTTATTTCAAATAAAAGCATACACAAGATGGGAACAGAGTTAGTACTTTAAGGAAGTTGCTCCACAGAACAGCCCAGTGGCTAGAACCTGTAATTACACTGACAGAAGATGGAAAGGGGAACGTTGCCATGGCAACTTGCAATCGGAAATTTGACATAAAAACGTGACCAACAGGAAATTAACCAAGATTCAAACTTTAGAGGTTAGTTGACAGGTTGGCAATAACATTGAAATTGACTTCAGTTTCGCTTTTTCTTATCAGGTGTATGAGGAGTCGGAAAATCAGCTCCTGGTTAACAGTAGATGATGCTTATAGATGTATGTTTGATTATTGAGTATGGGCAAAACCATGATTTGCTGTGATGCCTGACCATGTTTTTCATAAATTTGAAAGCCTATAAGTGTAAATATTGTAATAGTTTCTGATGGTTAATGAATGGATCTTGAGGGTTATCATTGGCATACTGAAAAAGGTAAATTACAAACTCTTTTAACTTCAAGAGGATCATAAGCATTTGGAATTTTTACACAGTTCATTATAGAGGCAGAGACTCTAACAGAACTTGAAATGAGATTGGAACAGATGGCTGCAGATAAAGAATTAGTACAGACACAAGCCCAGTGGAACAGATACCATCCATAGCTCTACTCATGCCCAACCAGTAGTGACTAGCCAGCCACCACTCAAAGTCTATGTGAAAATACAAAGTGTCAGAGGGCAGCTAGTGTTTGTGAAATTGTATTTTGGGAACAGTCAGCATGTTCAGAGAGATGAAGAGAAAAAGAAAAATATAGTCTTCAGCCAAAATGTCTGCTGAAATGTGACTGCAGCTCTAAAATGGTTATGATCTCACTTTATAACTTGAAAACAGATTGTTTTTGTTTTCTAAATTTAGAACTCTGAAAAAATGTAAATAGTGATTTTCAGTGGCTGGAGGATCTCCTTTGAGAAATGTTCAAATGCAGAAAGCAAAGTTTTAATATCTGGGATAGAAACCCTTCATTAAGATTCACTAGCAGCCTCATTTGCATAGGTTCAACTTATTTGATAGCATTCTCCTCTTTCAAAGAGGATGTTGTATGTTTTAAGTCTCACGTTCTAAAAATAGAACATAAAGTCTAAGTTAGGACTCCTGGTGCAATATTGAAAGAATACTGGCCTGGTAGAGGTTCTGCAAATGAAACATTAAAACTACAGCCCATTTGACTGTGTTTATATGGACACAACATGACAAAGATACTGGAGAGCCTTCCTCTGTATAACTCCTTACCATGATTCTTAAAATGGAAGTGCTGAGATTGCAGATAAACTTTCCTCCCTCCAGAAAGATCAATAACAACAGAAATGCATGTCATTATCCATTGTTACGTATAAAACCTTGTATGCTAATTGGACATTTGTATTTGCATACCATTTCTTCTACTTCTCAGGTGGTCCCTGGAGATCAGGAATGACTTGCTTCCACTCAGGTTTTTGAAACGGTTGATAAATTAAGTGTGCGATCCACAGAATCTGCCATGTTCAGTGTAGTTGATGCATGAGGGGCATGGCAGATGAAGTTTTAGAATATCTGTGTACACTCTCTGCCTTGACTTCACTTCTGTGTACTTCTAACCAAGTCTTTCAGCTTTGGGTATCTTGCAAAATAGTGAAAACTTATTTAGGTCAGTCAGAAGCCAAGGACTCCCATGAGTTGGCTGGGATGTTTTATCTCTTGAGAAATGCTTTGATACCTTTTTAAAGCATTCTTTTGCAGAATACCTGTGATTGTCCTTCAGTGAAGTTCAAGTGAATGTAAAATGCATGGGGACTTTTCTGTCAAGCGTGATAAGAGACTTTATCAATACAAATTCTAACTAACTATTAACTTGCAACCTCATTAGTTTGAGAAGTAAATATTGTAATATGTTATATGTGTTAATTGAAGAATGTTGGTTACAATGTGTTGTTGAGCTATGGTTATAATCACGTCTGCAGTAAATGTTTGAATTCATACACCTTCAGCTCAGAGTTTATGAGCTGATTTACAGACGCAATGACCAATCAGGGAGGCAGAAAGTTACCTGGATTCATTTTAGCAGGAGACAATCAGATCTCCTAAGGATTGGGTCTCCTGATATGGTCAGGATCAGGGGGGTGCGACTATGAGGCAGGAAGGTGAGAATACCCAGAAGTGGGAGTAAAAACAATATGTTGGAGAAAGCCAGCTGGTCTAGAAACATCTGTGGAGAGAGTAAGACGGTTAACGTTTCAAGTTCACAATGACTGTTTGGAATTGAAAGCATCTGGAAAATCCTGTTTTGTTTTAATGTTGTAGGCAAAGGGAGGAGAGGAATAAGTGACACAGATTTAAAATGCCTAGGGTAAGAGACAAAGGCAGTGAAAATAGTGGTAAAGGAGTGATGGATGTGTAAATTAGGTGTAAATGTTAGCTGTGAAAAGGAGAAAGTAGGTTCATTCTGTTGAGAACAACGCCAACAAGTCACAAAGGAGACGTGGCAGATGTAAAATGCTATGAAGTTGTGTAACTGAGTATTGAGTCCCACAGATTGTAAATTGCCTTAGCAGGAAATCAGGTGTGTTCCTCCAGTTTACATTGTATTTCATTGGAACACTGCCCAGGATGGAAATGCTAATATGTGGTTTATTGAAATGGCAGGCAAGTGGAATTTTGGGATCATTTCGTACAGATAGACTGGAGGTAATAGTCCTGTGGAATGCTGATGCTGGAGGGGAAAGAAGGCTGTATTTGGTGATGGAATCCCCCTGGAAGTGTTGGAAATGGTAGAAAGTGATCCTTTGAATGCAGAGACTGTTGGGGTGGAAAGTGAGGATGTGACTGAGATGGAGAAAGTTGTAAACGGCAGGAAATCCTTACAGGTAGCTGGGTTTGAGGAAGTGTATTCCAGGTAACAACTGAGGGAGTCAGTTTGTAAGTGCTGTTGGTTGATAGCCATTGTAGAAACTATAAAACCATGGAGAGGAAGGGGAGTGAAGGTATTATAACTAAATTCACAGATGACCCCAGGATAGCTGGTAAGTTTCATGTGAAGAAGACAAAAGGAAATTACAAACAGATATGATATTCTGGATTAGTGGTGCTGGAAGAGCACAGCAGTTCAGGCAGCATCCAAGTAGCTTCGAAATCGATGTTTCGGGCAAAAGCCCTTCGTCAGGCTGCCTTTATTCCTGATGAAGGGCTTTTGCCCGAAACGTCAATTTCGAAGCTACTTGGATGCTGCCTGAACTGCTGTGCTCTTCCAGCACCACTAATCCAGAATCTGGTTTCCAGCATCTGCAGTCATTTTTTTTTTACCTAACAGATATGATATGTCAAGTCAGGGTGAAAAGTTGGCACATGGAGCATGGTGTGGCAAAATGTGATGTTACTCATAGAAGAAATGATAAAAATGCAGAGTTTTACTTAGTTGGAGAATGACTGCAGAATTGCAGATTCAGAAATATTTAGCTTCTCTGGTGCATGAATCACAATAAGTTAATTTCCAGATCTAGCAAGTAATCAAGAAGATTAATGGGATGCTATCCTATATTACATGAAGACAAAGTAAGCATTTATGCTTCAGTTATACAGAGTACTGGTGAGATGACATCTCTAATATTGTCGTCTTATTTAAGCAAGGATTTAAATACATTGGAGGAGGTTTACTGGATTGATACCGAGAATAAGTAGCCATGATGTGGAGGAACCGGTGTTGCACTGTTGGACAAAATTAAAAATCACATGGCACCAGGTTACAGTCCAACAGGTTTATTTGGAAGCACTAACTTTTGGAGCTTTGCTCCTTAATCAGGTGGTTGTGTCTTACCATATATTCCATAACCACCTGATGAAGGAGCAGCGCTCCGAAAGTTAGTGTTTCTAAATAAACCTGCTGGACTATAACCTGGTATTGTGTGATTTTTTTTTTGAAAAAAAACTAGAGCAAGTGGGTTATGCTATGAGGATAGGTTGGACAAACCGGGCATGTTTCCACTGCAGCCTAGAAGAGATGACTTAATTGAAGTGTGCAAGGTCCTGAATAGTCTTGACAAGGTGGATGTGGAAAGATGTTTTGCCTTGGGTCTGTCCTGAAATAAGGGGCACAGTATTAAAATTAAAGGTTGACATTTCAGGACAGTAATAGAGATTTCTTTTTTCTGAGGGTTGTGAGACTTTGGAACTCTGCTTCAGAAGCTGGTGGAGGTGGAGTTATTGAGTATTTTCAAGATGGAGGCAGATTGATTTTGTTAGGAAGAGGAATCGGAGGCTTTTGGGGATAGATGGGAATGTGAAATTTTATACACAAACAAATTAACCATAATCTTATTGAATGGAGGAACAGACTTGATAGTCCACCTTGTCTACTGTGTTCCTGTTTCATATGTTTGTATAACTGCAACTCCTCTGAACCTTTTGCTTCTGTTGTTGGGGTTTAACAATGGTGAGATGTCTGTTCGAGCAGATTAAATGAATATGATAGCATCCATTTTAGGGAGATAATATAGGGCTTGGGAGGAAATGATATGCAGCAATATTGTGTGTAGTTCTGGCCTTCCTCGTTTAAGAAGGCTGTTGTGAAACTTGGAAAGGTTCTGAAAAGAATTTCAAGAATGTTGCCAGGGTTGGAGGATTTGTGCTATAGGGAGAGATTGAACAGGCTGGAGCTGTTTTCCCTGCAGTTTCTGAGGCTGAGGGGTGACTTCAAAGGTTTACAAAATCATGAGGGGCATTGGTAGGATAAATAGACAAGGTCTTTTCCCTGGGAAGGGGAAGTCCAGATGTGGAGGGTGAAAGGGGAAAGTTATAAAAGTGACCTGAGGGGCAAACTTTTTCATGCAGAGGGTGGTGCGTGTATGGAATGAGCTGTCAGAGGAAGTGGTGGAGGCTGGTACAATTACAATATGAATAGGAAGGGTTTAGAGGGCTATGGGCCAAGTGCTGGCAAATGTGACTAGATTTATTTACAATATCTGGTTGGCATGAATGAGTTGGACTGAAGGGTCTATTTCTGTGCTGTACATCTGTGACTCTAATATAGTTAATGATGGGGGAATTTGCACAATGATTTTTGGAGGATCTTAAAATGATGGGTCGGGTCCTTAGTTGAAGAAACTGTAGGATCTGTGGTGAAAGATTAAATGATTGGGCAGTGTCTATAAGAGAGAGAGAGTGTACAGAGGCAGTGAGACAGGATTAAATGGCCAGAATAGAGTACATTACACAGGGTTAATGGAAGGAATGGGCTTGAGGAAACCAAGTAACTGTTCTTCTTTTATCTAATGCAGATTTTGCTTGTTAACAGCTTTCACAAGATGTAAATTAATTGTACCATTGCTGACATGATTTAAATGACAGCAGGAAATTAATCTCACAGCGAAAGGATATTTAACTCAGTATTTACTTCATAAATTATAAATGGAAGAATGCTGTACCATGCATGATTTTAAAAAAATTATGGGTCAGTTTCATTTTCCAACTGAAGGGTCACCTGCAAATTTTTAGATGATGGAGCTTTCTGTCCAATTTGTTTTGCGCAGTTTTTCCGTGATTATGCTGTGGGTGAGTTTGGGTTAATTTTCATTTATGACTTCTTCTGATTATGTCTCAATACATTTACATCTTTGTGAGTGATTGCATCCTTTCTGCCTGTTATGCAAACAGGACAGTGGAAGTTATGGACAAATGATGCAGGTTTTGTTGTCATGATCAGAGGGCTAGTTGATAGCAACTCAGCCAACAAGCTTGACGAACAACTTGAAAGTAAGAGATTTAAGTGTAGGGATAAGGAGAGGTTCTGGTTGTGATATGTTATCTTTTTTTTTTGCTGCAAGTATCTAAATTTTTCACATGGAACTTGCGTTTATCCAAGCGACTTGATTTTAATCACCTCTATAACCTGGATCATCTCTTTTTCCTTACTTGGGTAACAGCTGTCATTCATTAGTTCTGTCAACTTTTATCCAGAAGATTATGGGTTCAAGTTTAAACTTGAGGGCCTTGAGCAAACTTCCTCGGCTGACCCTCTAGGACAGCTTACTTGGGAGTATTGCCCTGTAAGGTTTTCTATCCTTGTAGTGAAATGTTAAACCAAGGTCCTGATGGATTATAATTTATCCCAGTGCTGTATTCTCAGAAGAGCAGAGTATCCTGACATATGTTTATCGTTCAACTAAATAGGGAATAGTTCCAGTGTGAAAGTTGTAACCTCCTTCCTCCTGAAGAACATTTTTTAATTTGACCATTATTGACTATTTTTGTTAACAACCTTGATTAAGATATTCTGAGTAAGTATTTAGATGAGAAGTGAAACATGTCAAAGATATTTCGAATTAAGCTGTTAATCAACATTATTACATACCTCTGGAGCAAGTGGGTCTCAAACTCAGGCCTGCTAGCTCAACGATAGGGACATTAACACTGCACCACAAGAGCCCCTTTCCAAATCAAATGCAATGAGGCAAGATTACAAGCTGCTGTTTACCCTGCTGATTGCTGATGAGAAATGCAAGGCAATGCACACCAATAAATAACAGGTGTGCTTGCATAAGGAGTGGCGGATTTTGAAACTAAGATGCAGTAGCAGTGTTATTAGACTCGAAATCTTGCTACATTTCAGGGCAATGATTGCAAAAAAAAAATTGCCCTTGTGGTGTGTCACTAAATGGACTCAAAGGGAATTGCACTGACACTGTGCAGTCATGTAACCACATTTCAGAGAATTGAGACCTTAATGGAAAATGGTTATGCTGCTAAACGGCTTGAACGTTGAATCCATTATGGATTCTTGTTGAAATGACAAGTAGAGAATTGGGTGGGCCTGTTTGTTAATTGACTCCTTCAAAGCAGGAAATATTTCATATGCAATTGTTATCACATTATTACTAGTTGCCACACAATGTAAGGAGTGTAGCCTTTGTTGGACAGACACAGTCATTCAGAGTAGTGAAAGGGGCCTCAGTTAGCTAAACAAAAATCAGTCTGAAACATCTCAGAGCACAATTATTCTCCAGCAAAGTTACAACATTTTGAAATATAATTTCCCCATTGTAGAGAGTACTAGCACAATTACTTTAGGGTTGTACAACTAGATAAACACACAATGCAATTTGTTCTGTCAAACCTGCTCTGCAATTTTGGCAAGCTTCAGTTTGAGATTCCATAGTACCCTTTCTGTATCTTTGTATGAATAAAAGCAAAGTTATCGATGTTTCGGGTATAAGCCTTTCATCAAGAATGGATCATCATCTGCCAGACCATCCACAACCTCATCACCTCTGGGGATCTCCCATCCACAGCCTCCAACCTCATTGACTGTGAACCCCGCACTGCCCAATTCTATCTCCTTCCTAAGATTCACAAACATGACTGCCCTGGTTGACCCATTGTATCAGCCCGCACCTGTTCCAGCGAACTCACCTCTTCCTACCTCGACACGATCCTGTTCCCCTTAGTCCAGGAATCCCCCACCTACTTTCGTGACACCACCTATTCAAAGATCTTCGTTTCCCTGGCCCCCAATGCCTCCTCTTCACCATGGACATCCAGGCCCTGTACACCTCCATCTGCCACGACGAAGGTCTTCAGGCCCTCCGTTTCTTCGCCTCACACTGTCCCAACCAATACCCTTTGACCAAACTGGTCCTCACCCTCAACAACTTCTTTAAATCTTTCCACTTCCTCCAAACCAAAGGGGTAGCCACAGGCACCCACATGGGACCCAGCCATGCCTGCCGGTCTGTCAGATATGTGAAACAGTCCATCTTCCACAGTTACACTGGCACCACCCCCCACCTGTTCCTCCACAACATCGATGGCTGTATCGGAGCCACCTCATGCTCCCACAAGGAGGTTGAACAGTTCATCAACTTTACCAACACCTTCCACCCTGACCTCAAATTCACCCGGACCATCTCGGACATCTCCCTCCCCTTCTGAGACCACTGCATCTCCTCCATGTCTGGCGACCGACTGACCACAGACATCTACTACAAGCCTTCTGACTCCCACAGCTACTAGACGACACCTCCTTCCACTTTACCTTCTGTAAAAATGCCATCACTTGTTCCCAATTCCTCTGGTTCCGCCACATCTGTTCCCAGGATGACCAATTCCACCAGAGGAAGTTCCAGGTGGCCTCCTTCTTCCATGATCGCAACGTCCCGTCCCTTCCCTCCATTGCATCTCTTCCACTTCCTGCATCACCAATTTTGGACCCCACCCCTCCCAACGCAACAAGGACAGAACCCCCCCCCGCCCCGAGTCCTCGCCTTCCACCCCACCAACCTCTGCATACATTGCATCATCCTCCGCCACGTCTACCATCTCCACACAGACCCCACTACCAAAGATATGTTTCCCTCCCCACCCCTATCAGCATTCCAGAGAGACCATTCCCACAGCGACTCCCTCCTCAGGTCCACACCCCACCCCCACTCCCAGCACCTTCTGCCACTGCAGGAAGTGCAAAATCTGCACCCACACCTCTGTCCAAGGCCCCAAAGGATCATTCCACATCCGTCAGAAGTTTCCCTGTACCTCTACCAATGTCATCTACTTTATCCATTGCAGCCAGTGTGGTCTCCTCTACGCTGGGAGACAGGACACCTTCTTGCAGATCGTTTCAGAGAACATCTCTCGAACATCCGCACCCACCGACTCCACTGCCCTGTGGCTGAACACTTCAACTCCCCCCTGCCCACTTCGTCAAGGACATGCGGGTTCTGGGCCGCCTCCATCGCCAGTGTAACCACTCGATGCCTGGAGGAGGAGCGCCTCATATCCCGCCTTGGGAGCCTGCAACCACACGAGATCAATGTAGATTTCACCAGCTTCCTCCATTTCCCCTCTTCCCCCCCCCCCCCCCCACATTATCCCAGTCCCAAGCCTCCTTTCTTCCCCCCCCAAGACTTGTCCATCACTCCCCCTCTGATCTATCACCCTTTGCACTCATCATCATCCACTTATCGCTTTCCCAACTACATTCCCACCCAACTCCACCCCCCTGCCGGTTATTTCTCAGGTCCGACCCACAAGCTATTCCTGATGAAGGGCTTATGCCCGAAACGGCGATTCTTTTGCTCCTTGGATGTTGCATGACCTGCTGTGCTTTTTCAGCAATGCACTCTCGGCGCTGATCTCCAGTCTTCACTTTATCGTAAAAGCAAGTTTTTTTTTCCCCCAGTTTGATGTCAGAGAGACTTCGCTTCAGTTCTGATGGAATTCCTGATGAAGTGCTTATGCCCAAAATGTCAACTCTACTGTTACTTGGATGCTTAGCTTAGATTCTCTACAGTGTGGAAACAGGCCCTTTGACTCAACCAGTCCACACTGACCCTCCCAAGAGTAACTCACCCAGACCGATTTCCCTCTGACTAATGCACCTAACACTACGGACAATTTAGCATGGCCAATTCACCTGACCTGCACATTTTTGGACTGTGGAGGAAACCGGAGCACAGAAAGTTGCCCGAGGCAGGAATTGAACCTGCGGCCCTGGTGCTGAGAGGCAGCAGTGCTAACCACTGTGCCACCCCAAGATGCTGCCTGATCTGCTGTGCTTTTTCAGCACCACCCTCTTTGACTTTACAGCATCTGCAGTCCTCACTTTCTTCAGTTCTGATTGTCTAAACTCGTTTTCAGTTCTGATGGCATGGAAACCTGTATATAAACTGTTCGGAGTCTTCAGAACCTAAAACCCTTCTGTTCGGGTGAGGTTGTTCATCTGAATTGAAATAAGATTCTGAATTCCTCTGTCTGATATAAAAGTTCAACTTTGTAAATACTTCATCAGTTAACATCACATGCTATCTGCTAGATATTTAAATGAAATCATAGTTTCTCAGAAGGTATATCTTCACTTCAAACTTGCAAATTAATTTCTGGTGTCAACATAAGTTGCCTCCACAGAACTGAAACCACACTGCAGTTTTATTTCCACCTCTAAAATTCAAATTCCCAAGGGCTGATAATATACTATTCACCTTGATCACCAACTCTAATTGGTCAATAAAATGTAAGGAGTTTTATTTTTAAACAGGAATCTGTTTAGTGCATGTACACTCTCCCTTCCTTCAGATAAACAGCTTGACTTGGGTGAGGATAATAATTTAATTCATCATTGTTATCAAACTGAATTTGAATTCTCCTTTGCAATACAAATAAAAGTGCTTCATTAATGCAAGTTATTGTTTGTTTGTCCTGACATATATTAAGAAGAACAGAAGTGCATTTCTTCATATGGAACTGTGCCACTGTGATCAGGTGATCTAATATCTTGCCAGATTAGTTAATATTAGGTGACTGGCTCTTAGGATGTTGTGATTGTCAGCAATGCTGCAGGGATGGAAAGTGGTAAACTTGCTTGGTTTTTACCAACTGTATGAAAGTTGGCTGTTAAGTAAGGAAAGGTTTGGGTTTGTCTGCAATACCTCTGATCTGTGAAAAATGAACGTGACCCAGTTAGTGCTTAAGGAACAAGGCACCAAATATCAAAGAGAGAGATTACCTATTTTAAAAATGGAACCCATCATGAGTTATAGTCGTCCTAGAATTGTTGAACTAAATCAGCTATTATTTTGGACACTCGATGTCATTGTCATGAACCTGTAGTATATATTTCCCTAGTTACAGCGGACATCATCCAGAAAGTATCTGAGTTGCATAACAGAGAATTCAACACGGAAGTTATGAAACTTTGTTTTGCAAACAGAAATGAAAGTGTTGCAACCGGTAATATGTGGTTTTAGGGCAGATGGCAAGAGGTGTCAGCCAAAGTCAGGAGATTTACTGCCTACATAGACAAGGCCTTCAGTCAGATCTTCGCAGGAGGCCTCACTGATCCTCATCACCAGCAGAGTATCATCAACACTTCCTGTTTTGACTACTTTTCCTTCTCTATCCATATTTCTTTCCATTATGCCGGACTATACGGGACATTGGTTCCAGTGAGTGCTAGAACTAATCTTTTGACCTTGCACAAGAGGCCGATCTCAAGATTTTGAGTTTCAGCAGGCTGTTTGGCATTGCATTAATACTGAAGTAACATGCTCTTTATGCCAAAGATTCAAGCGCCACTCCAGGGATTTGAACACCATTATCGAGGCTAGCACCAAGTCTATCAACATCCTGGGGCTGAAACTTAACTGGATTAGCCTACGAAAGGAAGTCCGGGTCTGCCATTAATAATTCACCTCCTGAATGTCAAGTCTTTCAACAATCTATAAAGCACAAGTCAGGAGTATGATGGTGTATTGAGAGGCAAGATTGTGATGCCTTGGTGAGACCACATCTGGACTGTTGTGTGCAGTCTTGGTCTCCCTACCAAAGGAAAAATATAGTTGCCATAGAAGGAGTGCAGCAGAGGTTCATTAGGCTGATACCAAGAAAGGTAGGGATGTCCTCAGCAGAGATTGATTCAAATGGCTCTGTATTCACTGGGGTTTAGAAGAATGAGAAGGAATCTGATAGATTTTCATATATTTCAAACAGACTTGGACAAATGAGAAGCAGGGCGGATGTTTTCCATGATTGGGCAGTCTCAAACCCAGGGACATTGTCTCAGGATATGGCTTAGATCATATCGGACTGAGGAAAAACTTATTCATTAAACAAGGAGTGAAATTGTGGAATTCTTTACCAAAGAACGCTGTGGAGGCTAAGTCACTGAATATGTTCAAGAAATAGATAATTATTTAGTTTTTGAAGGCATCAAGCAAAGCTATGGGGAGAAAGTGTAAACATGGCAGTGAGATGGGGGGATCAGTCATGATCCCGTTGAATGGCAGAACAGGCCTGAAGAACTGAATGGCCTATTCCTGCTCCTAGTTTCTATTTTGTCTTTTGAGTCCGAAAGATGTACAACACGGAACCAAACACTTCGGTCCAACTCGTCCATGCTGACGAGATATCCCAACCCAATCTCGTCCCACCTACCAGCACCCAACTCATGTCCCTCCAAACCATTCCTATGCATATACCCCTCCAGATGCCTTTTAAATGTTGCAATTGTACCAGCCTCCACCCCTTCCTCTGACAGCTCATTCCATACACTTACCACCCTCTGCATGAAAAAGTTGCCTCTTACCCCTCTTTTATATCTTTCCCCTCTCACCCTAAAACAATGCCATCTAGTTCTGGACTCCCCCACTACGAGGAAGAGACTTTGTCTATTTAACCAATCCATGCCATCATGATTTTATAAACCTCTACAAGGTCACCCCCTCAGCCTCCGACACTCCAGGGAAAACAGCCACAGCTTATTCAACCTCTCCCTATACCTCAAATTCTCCAACCCTGGCAACATCATTGTAAATCTTTTCTGAACCCGTTTCAAGTTTCACAACATCTTTCCAATAGGAGGGAGACCAGAGTTGCATGCATTTTTCCAAAAGTGGCCAAACTAATGTCCTGTACAACCGCAACATGACCTCTCAGCACTCTGACCAATAAAAGAAAGCATACCAAACGTCATCTTCACTATCCTATCTACCTGCGATTCTACTTTCAAGGAGCTATGACTCCAAGGTCTCTTTGTTGAGCAACACTCCCTAGGACCTTACCATGCAGTGTATAAGTCCTGCTAAGATTTGCTTTCCCAAAATGGAGCACTTTGTAGTTACCTAAATTAAACTCCATCTGCCGCTTCTCAGCCCATTGGCCCATCTGATTAAATCCCGTTGTAATCAGAGATAACCTTCTTCGCTTTCCACTTCACCTCCAATTTTGGTGTCATCTGCAAACTTACTAACTATATCTCTTATGCTCGCATCCAAATCATTTATATGAATGACAAAAAGTAGAGGACCCAGCACCGATCCTTGTGGCACTCCACTAGTCACAGGCATCATCTGAAAAAGAACCCTCTACCACCATCCTCTGTTTTCTGCCTTCAAGCCAGTTCTGTATCCAAATGGCTAGTTCTCCCTGTATTCCATGAGATCTAACCTTGCTAATCAGTCTCCCATGGGGAACCTTGTCAAATGCCTTACTGAAGTCCATATAGATCACGTCTACTGCTCTGCCCTCATCAATCGTCTTTGTTACTTCTTCAAAAACTCAATCAAGTTTGTGAGACATGATTTCCCATGCACAAAGCCATGTTGACTACCCCTAATCAGTCCTTGCCTTTCCAAATACATGTACATCCTGTTCCTCAGGATTCCCTCTAACAACTTGCCCACCACTGATGTTTGGCTCACTGGTCTATAGTTCCCTGGCTTGTCCTTCACACCTTTCTTAAACAGTGGCACCACATTAGCCAACCTCCAGTCTTCCGGCACCTCACCTGTGACTTTCAATGATACAAATATCTCAGCAAGGGGCCCAGCAATCACTAGCTTCCCACAGAGTTCTACAGTATACTTGATCAGGTCCTAGGGATTTAATCACTTTTGAGTGTCAAGACCCCCAGCACCACCACCACCTCTGTAATTGGACATTTTTCAAGATGTCACCATTTATTTCCTTAAATGCTTCCATGTCCTTTTCCACAGTAAACACTAGCGCAAAATACTTGTTTAGTATCTCCTCCCATCTCCTGTGGCTCCACACAAAGGCCACCTTGCTGATCTTTGAGGGGCTCTATTCTCTCCCTAGTTACCCTTTTGTCCTTAGTATATTTGTAAAAACCCTTTGGATTCTCCTTAATTCTATTTGCCAAAGCTACCTCATGTCCCCTTTTTGCCCTCCTGATTTCCCTCTTAAGTATACTCCAACTGCCTTTTATATTCTTCTAAGGATTCACTCGATCTATCTTGTCAATACCTGACATATGCTTCCTTCCTTTTTCTTAACCAAACCTCAATTTCTTTAGTCATTCTCGAATTCCCTATACCTACCAGCCTTTCCTTTCACCCTAACAGGAATAGTCTGTCTCTGGACTCTAGTTATCTCATTATTGAAGGCTTCCCATTTTCTAGCCGTCCCTTTACCATCTGCGCCCAATCAGTGTTTGAATGTTCTTGCCTAATACTATCAAAATTAGCCTTCCTCCAATGTAGAACTTCAACTGTTAGATCCGTCTATCCTTTTCCATCATTATTTTAAATCTAATTGAATTATGGTCCCTCGCTCCAAAGTGCTCCCCCACTGACACCTCAGTCACCTGCCCAACCTTATTTGCCAAGAGTAGGTCAATTTTCGCACCTTCTCTAGTAGGTACATACTGAATCAGAAAATTTTCTTGTTCACAATTCACAAATTCCCCTCCATCTCAACTCTTAACACCATGGCAGTCCCAGTCGATGTTTGGAATGTTAAAATCCCCTTTCTAGGTATCTCCACTTGCTTCAATAGGTGGCTCTCATAACAACATCTTTGCTGGATCAAAATTCTGGACCTTCCTTCCTAACGTTACCTTGATGTACCAACACTCAGTAGCCCATTCCCGCCTACTCCCCATACCCTTGGATTCCTTTAGCCTTAATAAGTATAACTAACTATATTTATCAATGACAAGAGGTTATCTAACAGTTCAGCTGTTGCACCAAGAACTTGATGTTCCATCTAACTGAGTACTTTCCTACATGCTGTCCTGTTTTGAGGTCCTTATCTAAGTCCTCAACAATAGGTACAGTACTCGTTGGTACCTTGCCTTTCAGTGAACTGGTTGCAACTGATTCAACTCTTTCATGTCAAGGCATGTCATAAAGGCATTACAAAATCATATTTGGTATTAGGTCATATATCAAGATAGTATGCCTGATGACTCAAAGCTTTTCCCAAGCAGTATGTTTAAAGGATTGTCATAAACAAGGAAAGAGATGTTAAGGGGATGGAGGGGAGAAAAGCTTTAGGGAGAGCGTTCAGAGCTCAGGGGCTTTGCAACTGAAGGCATAGCTCTCTCTGGTGGAATGATTAAAATTGCAATGTTCAAAAGGCCTGAATCGATGGAACACACAAATCCCGGTCTGGAGGTGATTGGGTTGGAGAGGGTTGGTACAGCTGGAGGAGAATTGAGATATGGAACAGTGAGATCAGAGAGAGAGAGAGATGAAACTGGACTTTAAAGTTATTGCTTAACCTGGAGCCAGTGTAGATCAGCAGGCTCAGAAGGGTGAGAGTGACTTGGTGCAAATCAGGGCATAGACTGTAGAATTTTGCATGACCAGGCTCACATTTTCAGAGAATAGAGTTAGTCAGGGTGACCAGATGTACATTGAAATTGTGAATTTACAGTTAATAAATGCATGGCTGTGCATTTCAGCAGAAGATCAGCATGGGTTATGGAGGGAGAATAAGATGATCTGGATGATGTGGATATGTAGTGGTAGGACGCTCATTTTTAAATATTGACCAGCACACCAGAACAACTTCCTGTCCTCTTCGTGTCATGGGATCTTTTACATATGAGGTCAAGTGGAGCTTTGGTTCAAAACCTCATCTATAAAATGGCGTTTTGAACAGTACGATGGCCCATTGGAACAGCACTGGAGTGTCAGCTTGAAATGTCTCGACTGGTGTTTTAACTTAGAAACTTCTGACTCTGGAACAGAAGTCCTACAGTTGGCAAGTGACCAATGCAGAGGGGGGGAAAAAGAAGCTTGCCAAATACATTTCTTAAATTGGCTTCTAGTTCAGAAATGGGAGGATAACAGTAGTCTGGATGGGCAGGCCATTTTACCCAAAGGAAAATCAGGCATAGTGCGAAACCGGATGGTGATTCTTTATCAGCCATCATTCGCGAACTCAGTTGACCGTCCTCCATCTCTTCAAAAGTGCCCCAAATGTTTTGTTCTATGATTGGTCAACTAGCTATTCATGGGTCAAAGTCTATGAAATGTACAGCAAAGGAATAGCCATTTTCCATGGTTAGTTTGTATTGGTGTTTATGCTTTACTGATAAGAAAAATGAAAGGCCATTCCGCATCTCAAATGTATTGGCCTGTTAATTAGACCATATCTCAGCTCCGTTTACTTGCCATCGCTCTTTATCACTTTATACCCATACACAATAATTCTTTAGCAATCTCATTCCTAAAAATAGAAAGTACGTAATGAATTAAGAAATCAAAGCAGAACTAGGGCCCTAAAAGTCTGCATGCCAGTTTGATTAGATTATGGGCTGATCTTCCGTATTTACCTCAATTATTTGCCCAATATTGGTATTCCTTGATTTCACTGGCATGCAAAAGTATATTGATCTTTGTTTCGAATATACTCAGTGAATAAACCTCTTCAGCCCATTGTGTAGAGGATTCCATAATTTTACCTCCTTCTGAGTGAAGACCCTTATCTCAGTCTTGTACGGCCAACCCTTATTCTGAGGTTCTGGGCTGAATCTTCCTTTTGGTAGCTAAGTCCAAGTTATATTGAGTTTCTCAGGGGATATTTTGCCGTGAGGCCGAACAGGTTTTCTCACTGTAACCTCAGAAAACTGACCTCATTAACCACTTATTCTGCCCTGTGGTGGTGGTGGTGTACAATTCCAGCCCATCTCGCCATGAGCCTTTCCCAGAACAACACACCACTTATCAGCAGATACCAGCATCCTTCATGTCCATGCCATTCTTTGAAAGGTCATTGAGAACCTGGACAAATGCTGGCATTCCAGTGTTGCCCTCCACAGTCCAAGGACATTTGCTGGGGAAGTGCACTACCTGCACACCAGCGCATCAACCAATTGTCCTCAGGACAGTGACTGAGCTATAGGGAACCTGGTGAACTCTCCAGTTATCGCTTTCTCACAGGCGGCCTCTACCTGAGCTGGGGAATGACTGTGTACTCGGATGAAGTGGAAGGGAGAGAACGAAGAAAGGGCAGTTTGGTAACAATGTGCTATACATTATTAGGCATTTGTTGACAAATGGCATCTTTAACTTGACATCTGGTTTGTCTCTCTCTGTTTAGCTCCATATCACCACACAGATTGATGTCTGTGGTTAGAGCCTGTTGTGGCATTTGGAAGCAAAAGGAACAAAGTGCCAAGAGAGTAATGGTTCCTACTGAAACCATTGGCCCTTAGCCTGCAACATCTCTCTGTTTTCTGGCCTCTGTGTCCAGAAGTGTTGACATGAATGAGTTAGTCATGTCTGGGGCATCCTAACATTGCGTTAGGATGGCCAGGGTTTAGGGACCCCATAGGTTGTGCACAGTGCATAGAGTAACTTCTTTCCCTTTGTGCTCCGATATGGCGGGGATCTTGTAACCCTCCTCCCTCACAGGTTCAACCACTTATCCAGTCACAACCATTTTCTTCCCCTGGCACACGATTCAGTTCTAGTGTAATGCAAGATGACTGTGAATGCTCCTCAGTCAGTAGTTTCCAGCTTATATTTCTCTGATAGGGAGGTACCAAACATCCAAATCCCCTTCCTATAAACACATTTTGCACTTCCAGCTTCCCACTTAAGCCTTCTAAATGAGCCTGCACTTGCCCATCTTCCGTCTCCCAGCCTATGGAGTATGAGATGAATATGCTGAGTGTGCTCAGATCATTTGTTCCCCTTCCTTGAAGCCAGAGAACTGTAGGCTGTGAGGCTGTGAATAAACCCACTCATCCATGACCCTCTTTCCGTCCATGCTGTATCACTCCTTTACAGATACTGTTGCCCACCGCCCCCCCCCCCCCAACTTCCACCTTGCCCCACACCTATCTTCAACTCACCAACTCACCCTCCATCTAAACTGCAGTCCCCAGCTCCTGATTTCCAGTGCCAAAGAACATCTAGCCAATTCTCCTTCATGAAGCAGAAGCCTCCTTTCCCTATGCCATTTGGGTAAATCTGCAACACCCCAGGCACCAGGCCAATACCCTTCCTTAGCAATTGTTTCCAAAACTAAAATTAGAATCTGATCAAGGCAGCATATGTAGTTGAAACTTAAGTAAACTTTTGTATTTCCTCCTGAACTTTCCCACCCTTTACCCCATCACCACTGTCAACCCCTTACTCACTCAAACATGTTCACATGCCCTGGGGCATGTGAACTCGAGGGTATTCGTTTTGGCATTCTTGTCCAAAACACAGTGTGCTGCAGATGATTTTTGAATTCTTTTTGACTCTGAAAGGGTTACTGCATGTTTTGCTTTTGCAGCGAGAGAATGACTAAACACTTTAATTACTGCTTCTTCTTGCAACTGGTCTTATCATTTCGATGCTGTTAGCCACATCCGTAGTGAAAGAAATAAGGGGGATGAAAATACTGAACAATCCTTCATCCTCCAGAAACTTTAACTTCTCCAGAATGCTGCCTGTTCCTTAACTTGTCGCATTTCTCATTTCCCTCTGTGCTGCATATGACCTGCATTGGTTTTGAATGTACCAGTATCTCAAATTAACATTCTGTCTTCATGTTTAATTGCATCATTCTCTGTTGAGAACACAGATCTGCCCTGCCGCACACATCCACTCCGTCATAACCTTAACAGAAATGAGGAACAGCAGTAAGCCATTCAGCCATTTGAGCCTGCTCCACTATTTTATCGAATCATGGGCTGATCCTCTATATCAATATCATTATTCTGCTTTCTCCCTGTACCCTTTTAATGCCTTTTAATATCATTAATTTTTTAATCTATCTCTGTTTTGCATATATTCAGTGAGATGCCTTCCACAGTTTTGCTGCACTTTGGGTGAAGAAATGTTTTCTCATCTCAGTCCTGAGTGGTCTACCTGATATTCTGGAACTGTGTTTCTCGATCGAGACATGCTAACCAAGGAAAACGTCTTCCCTGCAACTAGTCTGTCCAGCCTGTTCAAGGTTTATGCATTTGGGTCAGATTCTTCTCATTCTTCCAAACTCATTTGAAATCAGTCTCAGTTGAGACCATCTTTCTTTTTAAGACAGTCCTGCTAGAGAATCTCCCCTGCAGTCACTCAATGGCAAGTAAATCCTTTCTTAAGTTGGGAGGACAAAACTTCATGCGACATTTCAGGTGTGGCCTCACCAAGACACTATATAGCTGCAGTTAGATATCCCTATTTCTGAACTCAAACACTTGCAATGAAGGCCACTGTATCATTTGCCTTCCTGATTGTTTGCTGTACCTTCCTGTGTACTTGCATTTCATGAAAAATCGATATATCGAAGAGGGGAATGACCACAGGGGACTCCTGCACTACCTGCTTTCTGCTGCTCTGCCTGGTGGTCACTGATCCCCTTTCAGCCGTTGAGTATTTGGTTGCAGTGTGACCACCTCGTTGGATGTGTTGTCCATGACACACAAGCTCTGCAGTGAGTCTACCCACTGCTCCTGCTCTGAAAAGCGGTAAGCTAGGAGCTGCAGCTGGGGGTCACATCCTGCTCACATGTTCACCAGGAATGCTGTCAGTGTCCAAAGCTTCCCACATAGCACAGTAAGAGAATGTCACAGGTGCAAGCACTTCTGCCATGACTTTCCTTTAGATTAAACTTGTTAGTTATTCCTTTTAAAGAATACTAATTAGGCTAGGGTACTTCATTCCAAATACTCCCACTGCAATCCAAAATCCTAGTCTTAAATCTTTGCAGACCTTACTTTAAGTTTTAACTCTACTTCCTTCATACTACTATTATGACCTGATGTTGGCCCTATCTTTCTCCATTAAAGCCAAATGCAGCTACTTGTTTAAAAAGCATACACATCTCTAATTTGCAGCAATTTGTCGTCAATCCCTAATGGCAACTTCTTACCAACCAATAAACATTTCCTATGATTTGACCTATTTTTAATTTCCAGTGCTTTCTCACTGTCCAATCTTGCCCTGATTTCCAGGTAAGTGCTGTGGGCCTTGAGCATTTCTAACTGCCATGACATAGATCATTAGGTTTCAAGCTCTGTAATTACCTTCTTAACTATGCTGTCTCTTTACCTCTCTCTGCTTCAATAACATTTTCCTTAAACCCTTTCTTTAACCAAACTTTTAAGTCGGCTCTTCCAACATCTCTTTTGGCTCTGAAATAGTTTGTTGTCTGATTGTACACCTGTGAAGTGTTTTAGAATATCAAATGATTGTAAATTATTGGGTCTGACTAGTACTGCCTGCAATTTCTAATGCCTGGCAAGCTCCCAACCCAATCTCTACTCACTCTCATTTCACACAGGGTTTAGTCTGTTATTTTTCTCACCTTCTGTCCTGGGTACTGATTCACACTGGGACACATTTTTAAAGCTCCCATTGGTGTCTCATTTCAATGCATAGTCTTGGCACTAGCTCAAGCATTGTCAAGACTGACAACAGGATGTGTTGCAACCATGCATTCTAATATTAATTTATGGAGAATACTTAGCATGGACCACTGGATAGCAATCAGATGCAAGATTTATGTTGTTTTATATTCCCTAGCTCAGGAATCCTGATGTCAGTTCTGTTCCTAATTTAACAGAGATTTGAGAATGAATAAGAACCTTTTTGCTTTGTATGCTATGTGACATTCACTGTTGCCTGTCTCGACATTGACAGATGATCCACAACAGTGGTGTGGTGCACATGATTACATTAGATGAAATAGATGTTACTGAAAACGCAATCTGGTAGTTCTGTCCTTCAGTATTCAGCAAAGCTGTTGAGTCATCGTGCCACCAAGTTTCTCTTGGTGACTGTCAGTGGCTTCTTGGTGGAACAGAGGAATATTGATTCAGCAGCCCGGGGATGACATTGGATGACAGTCAGTATTTTGTTCCTTTGCCCATACTTCACCTGATGTCATGATACTTCATGGACTCCAGTATTAGACCACCACGGTTACTCGATTCAATCTTGAGGCCATCTCTGCTTCCTATTCATCACCTTAGCAGCGACCAAAACAAAATCGCAGAATTGTTATGGTGCAGAAGGCCATTTGGCCCATCATGTCTGAATCTTTCTGAAATCTATGCCTTTCGAAATGAGCACTGTGACTTTGCCATTTTTCTGCTTTCGTTCTCCCTGTGCCTGTGTGTATTGTTTCAACTATTGATTGTGTAACAGTTTTTTCACGCATCACGTTTACCAAGTTCGCAAATCACTTTTAAATGTCCAGAGGAATTTGGGACTATGATTGAGAGTTACATTCATAGTCATAGTGACATCAAGTTGTTGCTTGGCTATTTTCCAATTTTCCCATAAATCCCAGATACTAATGGGACAACTACTCAGGGTGCACTTTTGGATTCCAATCCAATGTTGAGTGGTCATGGACCAAATATCTACATTCATGTCCAGGGGGAATAATAATTATGCTTAATAATGAAATACTTTAACAGATATTGTCAATTCTTCTAACACTGCGTGCAATTCCAATTCATACTACATCATGTCTCATGGATTATTTATTCTCATTTTATACCTAATTATTTAATTATCAAACCAACTCTTGACAAAGTGTTGGCATCACTTCTTTCTCAAGGAGCAAATCTGTATAACCTCAAATTAGATTGTGTTCTCAAGATCTCTTAACAAGCTGGAGTGATGTGATCACATTGACCAGCATATGTGTTTTTGTGATTGTAGGAATAGTTTTTGCGGTTAGACTTGTCCATATCTCAGTTAAACATTAGTGCTATTTTTCCATCTTGCTGTCATTTAATAGGCTCCTTGTTTCTCAATAAATTACGTTTTAAATTTTTCATTCTTAGCTTTAAATCCTTTTGTAGCCTTGTTTCACCTGTCGGATTGCTCCTTGTGAGATTGCTCTAGCTCCTTGTGAATGCTCCATTTGATTGATTCTGGCCTTTTAGAGAGATTGACTTACTTGAACTTTTTTATTGACCCTCCACCTTCAGGATTCTTTCTCAAGCTGACACTTTAACCAAGCTTTTCGTCTCATTTCATGTCGATAAATATTAGCACTTGTTAAATCTATCTTTGTTTTGTGGGATGTGGGAGTCGCTGGTTGGGACTGTATTTATTGGCCATTCCTAATGCCCAGAGGCCAGTTAAGAGTCGATGACGTTGCTGTGGGTCTGGACTCGCATGAAAGCCAGACCTGGTAGGATGACAGATTTCCTTCTGTAAAGGGCATTAATGAAATAGCTGGGTTTTTACAACAATCAACGGTAGTTAAATGGTTGCCATGAAGCTACCACTTTTGAAAAAAATTCCTGATTTTCTTGAACTTAAATTGCGCCTTCTGCATGATGAGATTCAAACCATATCCAGAACATTGAGTTCCTGGATTGCCAGCCAGTAACATTACCACTAATGTCATTGGCTCCCCATCTTCACATATCTTACATATGTACAAGCATAACATTAGAATTATAAACAAGGTTACATATTCCACAAAAATATTTGTCTTGAGGTGGATTTTGCATGAAACATTAAACTCCAGGGGCATTGCTTGGTCAGCAAAAGACATGCGGTTATTTGTACACTTGTTTAAACACTGTAGCCTGAGATTGCAACTCATTCCTGTCCTTGAGTCATGTTAATTTTGCTTTGTGACTTGTAAATATTAATATCATCTCTGACAGGGGTTTTGAAAATTCAATGCAGACTAGAATAAATGTGCAAATTGCAGAGCAGTGAATGGCTCTGGCTCTGACCCAGGATTGTTGACATGTTGTTGATAATGATAATGATCTCGGAGAGATCTTATCACACACAGTAAAGGTTGTTTTTGTACTTGTTTTTAATGCAAACCTATGCTGCTTTGTATTATAACTGAATCTTGCTTCTCTCAAGCCTCCTACACACTGCTCCATTCTGCATCATTGCTGTGTCATAATTGAAACTACTCGTACTTTGTTCTTTTTGTCCAACCTGTGGAACTATTTTCCTCCAGGGCTATTCCCTTTGTTATATGATCTTCAACTTTTGAATAAAGTCATTAATATATTTGGTGAAATAATGAGATGAGTAGAACAAGTGCTGGTGTAGATATGTTGGAGTGGTGCTGAACAAGTAGATCTAACTTCAAGTGATGGTGTAGAATGCACTGCCTGGTGAACCCATTGAAAATTACGCCTGAATGTGGAATTGGAATAGGATCTGGACCTGAAAAGGAAAATTTACAGTGTTATGAAGCAGAGTAGGGAAGTTAAACAGATGGATCACTCTTTGAAAGAGCCTGTGTATGCGCTGTGGGGTGCGCTATGCACTGTGTATGCTGTAAGACTCTGCAGCCTTGCTGATTGCAATGCTACCATTTTTCTCACAGACTTTCCATTTTTTTTAATCCTTTACTTTAAGTTAAATGTATATAAGTTCTTTTGATTTCAGTGTATGAAGGCACTGATATATTGAGATACTGCACCTCAGGACTAGGAAGATCTTGGGTATAACCCTTGATCTGAGCTAAGAAAGAAGATACAAGGCAGTATGGTTGCTTAGCACTTGCCATTCATCTATCTAGGATCCAGGATACCCTGAGTGTAATTGAGGTTATTAATATCACAAGTGACATAATGTTTAAGACAAAACCTCCTAATGAACTGACATCCAATATTGAAAAATTCCACCTGTCTCATAAATGTTTGACAGTGGATCAGTATTGTTGTTGGGAGATAGGATTAAAACCTCAACCCATGTCAGTATGCCTGACATGGCAGAGTTTGGTGGGGCAATGCAGAAGAAGTTTTCGCTGGTTTCCACAGAATGAAAAGTTTCTATTGTAATAAGATTCACCATGTGAGGGAAATTAACTTGATTTATTGAGCTCGTAAGCACAAGTTGCAAGAAAACTTGGATGGAAAATGCTTTGTATCAAATTGTCACTTTAACTCTAACTGAGATATTAGAGATAAACACAGCTGTGAGTGCAGAAGGAATACATAGGGTAGATGAGAGATATGAAAAATTTTGTCTAAAGGGAAGGTGGCACTATTTCCTTCAAATGAAGCATGAAAGGTCATTACTATAGTAAGAGATACAACGGCTACTCAAACTCTCTGGATGGAGACGTGTTTTATTTCTCCAAAGAGTTCAATGAAATCTGAAGTGTTAGTTTCCACCCAAACCATTTACTATATCCTGGTTCCATTTTAGAAAACTTAATTGGAATATGAATTGTTATCTGGACCAGTAGTAGCTGGGGTCGTTAAGAAATTACCTGAGGACTGAGTTGATGTCTTCCTGGGGCAAGATTCAGCATGAGTGGAAGTTATGACTTTGTGTATAATTATGGAAAGTACAATTGAAGCTAAAGAGAGAGAATCAGTTGCAAGATTAGTTTCCAGGTATTTTACCATAGTGTTTTGGCAACAAGTGCAATGGCTCAGCAAAGTCCATCACTAGAAGTCACAGTTCAGGTTGTTCTGCTAGAACATGACAGTTGTGTTCCTTTGCAACCTCATGCTGTAGAAAATTGTGCTGCCGTAGATTGCTAATAGAAAATCACTATACCTGTTCAGCAGAAAGTTTGCATTATCCAAAGAACATCCACAAATAGTCAATCACGGTATAGTCAATTTGTGCTGACGAAATGTGCATTATAGCAGAAAGACCACAAATAGAAGTTAGAGTGGATCAAACTCCTATTTGAATTATCCTTAATCATAAAAAGCATTTGTTATGTCTTCATTAAATGAAGCTCAGGGTGCAGATCCATAATTAAATAAGTTAGCACAGACAACTCTCAATGAGGCCAGTGCTGAAGGAGTTTAGATCTGCCATTATATTAGAGACACAGATCTGATGAGGGCTTAGAGACAAAGAATGGGCTGTTGTTCATCAAATAGTGGTACGATCGGATATTGTAAGGAGATGTTGCAATGAGCATGTAAAATTGCTACAGCCGAACATGTAGGTATGTGCCAAATCGAGGCATTAATAAACAGGTATTTTATGTGATTAAGGCTTCATAAAGTTGAAGTGTAGTTCTATAAAACGTGTCATGCATGTCAAGTAATAGAAAAATCTCAACATCTAGTTAAATCAGTACCTTTGCTATCCACACCAATTTTTGAAGACCAATTCAGCCAAGTGCTAGTAGATTATATAGGACCATTACCAAAAACAAAGCAAGACATTGGTATGTCTTCACAAAGATGAATCTGACAACCTGATTCCTAGAACATATCCCTGTAGCACTGGAAAAGTTAATTTGGTTCATTATATGATTACCAGTTGAGAGATGATTTGATCAGGGGTCTAACTTTGTCTAATGGTTTCTGGGAGATCATTAACATTTTGAGTATATCATCTGCAAACTTTGAGAGCTTTGGAAAAGTACCATCAGACACTCAAACCATGATTAAGGCATACCATCACAAATACCCATGAGATTAGGACAAGTGGTTAGATTCCTTATTTTGCTATCAGAGTTCCCAAGTTAATCCATTGGCTTCAGTCCATTTAAATTGATTAATTGTTATAAGAATAGAGGTCATTTAAAATTAATTCTTTTAAGAACAATTCACCGATATTGGGTTATATATCCATGTTTCTTGAAAGACTTGAAAGCATGTAAGATAGCAGAAAAACATTTTCAAGTTTCATAAGCAAATGTGAAAGAATGGACAGATAAATATTCAATGACTAGAATGTTTTGGGTAGGAGATAAATTATTGGTCTTGTTCTGTTTCCAAGGTGAAACTCTAAAAAGCAAAATTTCAGTGATTCACACAAGGTGGTCAGGAAGGTCCACAGGATGACTTATCTGATGAACACTCTCTTGATTATCGGAAAAAAATTGGTTTTGTCACATAGACACATTGAGAAGGTGACATCGCAGGGAGGAGGATAAGGAGGAACATGTATGACAGGTGGCAGAGCAGTAGAAGATGACCTGAGGCAATGAAAGTTAGGTGGAAGGAGAGGTAGACAGTTCACAAAGTGAATCTCCTACAATTCAATTGGCTGCACAAAAATACTGGCATAGTCAAACTGTTCTTACTTAAAGAAAGGACAATGGAAGGTTCTTGAAGGACTATTTCGGAAGTATAAGGTAATTTGCAGAGATGCACCTGGATATACTTTGTTAGTTAGGCATGATGTGGACATATCAGTTGAGCCCAGAAAAACAAAGAGTAAAACAGAAAAACAAAACAGCTAAGGTGGAAACAGAGATTCAATAAATGCTGGAAAATCACTTCATTGTAGTTATTCAGAACAGTTGAAGTTTAATGAAAGTGTGGTTCCTAAATCATAGTGGTTTTGAGATTTTGAGGAATGTGTGTGTTTTACTTGAAATTTGAGTGTGATTCTAGCACAACAGGTGTAGTTTGACCAAATATGTTAAGGAAACAAGCAAATGTGGTATGGTTAGCAGAATGCCAGGCAGCCTTTGAAAAGCTGAAGGCAATCCTCATACATGTTCCTCATACTTTGGCTGACACGATAGGATGTATTCAATTTACAAACAGCTCGCACCACTGCCTGAACAACACAGCAATGCAAACATTATTTAAAATCAGTTTCTATGAAGTTGAAACGACAATTCATCACTATTTCTTAATGACTTAAATTTTGGCATAGGAAATCACACATGAACACTTTGTCAATGTCCCAAAGTTAGGCAGTAATTTAAGTATGGTGTATGGAAATATAACATTACAAAGAGATATTAGTAGCTTAGGTGATTGGGCAAAATGATAAATTGTGGTAAATGATTGAACAGGTGACCGTGTAAATGGTATAACAGTGGAAACAATAGAAATCAGGAAACGCTTGAGGATTTGAGTACATTATAATCTCATGAAAAGATGCAGAGAATAATCACTGAATAGAATGACAGGCTTTGAATCCTGGGTGCAGAAGGCATACATGAGCTATATTCAGAGCTTTGATTAGACCACACTTTAGGAAAGATATAATAGCATTGGAGAGAGTGCAGTGTAGATTTACCAGAATTATTCCTGGATTCCAGGGGTCAAAATATGAAGATATTTAAACCAACTGGATTGTATATTCCTAAAGTTGAAAGAATATGGGGTGGTATAATTGATATTTTCAACATACGAACACTGATCAGAGAAATTAAGATAAATCAGTGTTGCTGGTTGGGGAATCTAGACTTGGAACACCATCTAATTAGAGCCAGAATCTTTTGGCAATAAAATTCAGGGTGTTAGAAGTTTGGAATGCTGTTCTGTAAGCAGAAACAGATACTAGATTAATTGTAAATTTCATACTGATTTTTTTTTGTTGTTGTCCAAAGATAATAAAGAAAAAGGGCGAAGGAGGTTCTCCAGAGTTAAATCACAAATCACACATGATCTAATTAAATGGTAGAACAGATTTGAGGGGTTAAACAACCTAGTCTATTATGTTTTAACTCTCCAGTTCTCAGGTAGCATTCCAAATCTAAGGAGGATTGAAACTTTAATGCATACCCTTTACTGCTGTGGCACTGTTTCATCCAAAACTGATTAATTTTCTAATTGAATTCACTGGCCGTCAATTCTCCCTCACCATCTCCTTCCAAATAAACTCTGGCAATGTTTTCTGGCAATGTTTACTGCCACCAAGGATCCTGCATATTAGCAGCAAAATCTCCAAAATAAGTTGAATTAAACAAAGGTAAAATTGTAACAAATCCTTATAAATGCAAGCTAATGAGAAAATGTAAAGATGCAGAGAAAAATGTCAATAAAGTAGATTTGTTTGTTTTAAAAATCAGTTTTATATTGCACATGTGCTTTTGTTTTCAAACAAAAAGTCGGGAGCGTATGAAGTTGAAATTTCTTATTGGATAGTCGGTGTCAGCAGACATTTCCATAAGTTCCTCAACCCGTATTCAAAGCCACCTCAGGCTTACAACCATGCTACATCAGTTTTGATGACTTGCTTCACAATTGAGTGCAGATCTTCAGGGACTGGTACCTGCAGGAGAAGGAATTAGTTTTGTGGTCTTCCTGCCCCATCCTGCTGCTCGGTTTGGAGTCTGTTAGTCCAAACAGCTCAGTCACTGCCCACTCAGCAACTGGACCATCAATCCACACCTCGACTCAGTTGCCAACTCCCAGCCTCATGATTCGCCCAACCAGCAGGTATCATTCCATTGCAGCCTCCTGAAACTCCTGCAGACTCATGCACAAAGGTGGGAGAGAAATGACCTCTAATTTGATAAGCAACTGCTTGCAGGATCTTCCGCATGTCCTCAGCTGATTTGGAATATAGGTCGCAAGTTGAATGAACCCTTGAGTATTATGGCCACCAAATCTCCCATTGGACAAGCCTGCTATAGATCCTGCAGACTGTGACTACAGTGTGATAGATTGTGGTAATGCTGATAATTGAGCATAATTACCCAATCTGAACTAAGGTGATGATTGAAGTATGAAAACTTGGCTCAGTACCCATGGGTGAGGGTGGGCAAGACTGGGATGAATGTGATGTTCCCTGCGGTAAAATATCATGCTAGGCTGTGTCTTTCCAACTTGTGAAGAATATAATGAAAGCTTCAGAAAGCTAAGAGAAAAACTTTTTTAAAAAATAGATTGGAAGAGAATGAAGGAAATAATAGAAGAAAGGGTGCAGTGAAGCTTTGCCACGCCTTCTTTTTAAAGAGGCTTGTTGATTCAACAAGGTTGGGTTTAGCAAGAAGAGTGAGAGAGGAAGCGAGTCGTTGGCTCGTCTCTGACTTGCCACTTCCTGGCCTGTCTGTTGATCTGTTCAGAGTTCAGTGTGTGATGGAGTCCCGCTCTGCAGGAAGACTATTAAAAGCTCACAGTCCAATCGTCCATCACTTATCAGCATTGTCGAACAGTGCTCAACCCTCGAACTCCTTGGGAGAGCCACAGTAGATGAGCTAATAATGGACCTATCCATTTCAAAGTCTCCTCTACCAGCATTTGAGGTAATGAAATAGTAAATTTATTGGTTTTTATTTGATGCCTTTTTGGGAAGTATTTGAGATGGGTTTTAAAAGCGGACTTTTGGTAACTATTTTCACGCCTAGCCCCCAGAACATCCAGACCATTAAAATACTTGTTAAACAGTGAACAGCTTTTCTTCCTAATCTGGAAACACTAGTCTGAGAGTCACCTGCCTTTCTTAGCCTGTTTTATACAGTAACTTGAGAAATATGTGATATTCTGATTGTAGATGGCACAGGTTGATAATCCTGTGACAATATTTGCATCTGTCTCCGATCTTATCACTGATGTCTCGATGCACTTCAACTGATGAATTAAGTGGTGTTATGTATATGGGGGAGTACAGCAATTGTTAGGAATTGTGGGGAAATGATGACCAGAAGTCCATGTTTTTTTAAAATAAATCATTCTCTGGATGTAAGCATTGTTAGCAAGACTGGCATTGCTTATTTTTACTTCGTCTGAGAAGGTTGCCTTCTCAACTGAGGTTGTGGTTTGCCATTTCAGTTGGAGGTTCAGGGTCAACATATGGGCCAGATCAAGCTAGAAAAACAACTGGTTCCATTCTTAGTGACATTAGTGAACCAGTATTTGCAAAACACTTTACAACTTCATGGTTACTTTTTCACAAAGCCATTTTTTTTTTTGCAGACTTTTAAGGCTGAACTCGAATTTTTGCAGTGCTATGTTGGGATTTTAATTGTCGTCTTTGGTTCATTTTATTAAAGGTGTTTGATGGCAAGTTCATTGCACTACTCTCTCTTTATGGCCTTCTCTGAAAGCACAGGGTTTTGAGCAGCAATTGAATAGGCAGGTGGGATATGTGTTAAATTCCTGTCTTTCCTTCGAAAGACAGCACCTCCAACAATGCAGCAATGTTTTAATATTGCCTGAAGTGTTTAAGGTCTTGCGCGAGGTGCAAGCATGCAATCTTCTAGAATCAAGAAGGTTACCAGAGCAGTACTGGATCAAAGAAATGAACTTTGTTTCTATGGTTATATACACACTCAACTTTCTAATTACAATGTATTGCTACTTCCTGTTAACATTTAGTAAGTACAAAGGAAAGACCTGCATTTTTGTAGCTTTTTTTAAATTTCAATGTCTCAAAGTCTCAAAGTTCCTGATAGACGACAAAATAGTTTTTGAAGTATAACTGCTCTCATAATTTGGGAGATGCCATTGCTACTTTATATACAGAGCTGAAAATGTGTTGCTGGAAAAGCGCAGCAGGTCAGGCAGCATCCAAGGAACGGGAGAATCGACGTCTTGGGCATCAGCCCTTCAGGCTGCCCAAAACGTCGATTCTCCTGTTCCTTGGATGCTGCCTGACCTGCTGCGCTTTTCCAGCAACACATTTTCAGCTCTGATCTCCAAAATCTGCAGTCCTCACTTTCTCCTACTTTATATACAGACAGGGCCCCACAATGAGTACAAATGTGACAATGAACAAATTGTCTATTTGAGCAGCGATTGTTGAAGGTTAAATATTAGGCCAGGAGAGCACGTCAGCTCCTCTGCTGATAATGCTGTGTAATCTATTACATCATCAGAAAGGGCAGACAGGACCTTTTTTTTTGTTTAATGAATCACCTGAAAGCGCTGCATTGGGTTATGTGCTCATGTCTCTGGAGGAGGGATTGAAACTACAGTCCTCCCATTCAGGCAAAGGTTACTCCTCCTCTCCACAACTGCGAATTTCCAGTTAGGCCCTTGATGCTGACCCAAACCAGAAAATGGTTTGTAAATGATCCTCTTGCAAGGATGCCTGCCTTGAAGTTTTCCTTCTCTCTCTCTCTCTCTCTCTCTCTCTCTCTCTCTCTCTCTCTCTCTCTCTCTCTCTCTCTCTCTCTCTCTCTCTCCAAGAATCTCAGTGAGTCTCTCTCTCTCACTGCAACCCCCCAGGTCATCTCCTCTGCAGCTCTATTCCTGATGATGGACTTTTACTCAAAACGTCAATTTTCTTGCTCCTCGGATGCTGCCTGACCTGTGCTTTTCCAGCACCACCCTAATCTAGACTGTAAATGATCAATGTCAACCTGATGCTATCAGGGGCCAAAATACAATTATTTTTATTAGATTACAGTTCATCATATTATGCATCATCTTCAAGACTTTTACTATACTTATAAATTGAAATCCCAGCATTCTAATACTGCACCACAGTGGTCTTGAAGCTCTAATCAGTGGATGATGATGGGATATTACCAGATTCCTCCTACTTTTCTCTTGCACTTCTAAATTAATCTTGACTTATGGGTAAGTAGTCTAGGAAATTAGCCACTACACTAATCATATCCAAATGCAGGTGCTTTACAGTGGGAGTCAGAGTTTGCTTGCATGTTGAATGATTCTTTGGTCGAACTCACCCATGCCAAACAAGTTTCCCAAATTAAACTCATCCCACTTGCCTGCATTTGGCCCATTTCCCTCTAAATCTTTCCTAATCTTGGGCCTGTTCAAATTATCTTTTAAATGTTGTAATTGTATCTGCACTTTCCACTTCCTCTGGCAGTTCATCCACATAGGGGCCATCCTCCGTGTTGAAAAAGTTGCCCCTCAGGTCCCTTTCAGATCTTTTTCTCCTCTCTCACCTTAAAATGATAACATCTAGATTTGAACTCCCCTACCCTTGGGAAAAGACCTTTTGCTATTCATTTTATCCATGCCCCTCATGTTTTTATAAACCTTGATAGGTCACCTCTCAACCTCCCACCCCCCCAGTGGGGGAAAAAAAAAAGTCCCAGCTTATTGTGCCTCCCTTTCTATCTCAAACCCTCCAGTCCTGGTAACATTCTTGTAAATCTTACCTGCAACCCTCTCCAATTTAATAATATCCTTCATATAGCAGTGCAACCAGAACTGTATATGGTACACCAAATAATGTGCAGCAAGAGCACCTTTTTCCCACCTTCTCTCAGTGAAGAATTCCTTCTCTCTGTGAGAATCTGTAGAATTCTTTACAGAAAGCTGTTAATGCTGGTTTCCTAAGTATATTCAAGGCTGAGATAAGGAACTTTTGAATCCATAAGGGAATCCAGGGGTATGGGGTAAAGGCAGGAAACTGGAGTTGAAGTTTATCAGATCTTGTTGAATGGCAGAGCAGAATTGACTGCCCAAATAGCCTACTTCTGCTCCAACATCTTATGGTCTTACCTTCTGGTCGAAATCTTTTGCTTTTAATCTGGCATCTGTAGTTTTCATTTAGAACATGATTGAACATTTTGCTTCCATTTACCTTTTCCTATCCATTCATAAGTTTAAACCTTCTTGATCATATTACTCCTTCATCAATTGTTCAGAATACTCAAATTAAACATGAGGTTCCACAGATTATTTGGCCCATCCTTCATCCAGTTATTCATTACTTACACTGTATTGGCAATGTAATGGCTATGGAAGGCATTGGAGCCAACCTTATTCTGTCCCCATTTATAATGATGTGTACATTTGTAGAACAAACAGGGATATTAACCTGGCTAACTTTTGATTTCTCCAACAGAAATAATTTGAGTTCTGTTGAGCCTCCTTTCTGAGACCTGAGAGAAGTCTGACATTCTTCTCCGAGCTTTTTCCAGTGCTGTAGTTTGAAGGAACAGCAGGATTCAAATCATGTTCACTCCTGATTTGAGAACCTAATCCAGGCTGTTACCTCAGTGCAGTTTTGATGGAGTACAATACTGCTTCTTGGAGGCTAATGCAACAAAGTGAAATCCCTCTCCTCTCTCGTGTAGTAAAAGATGTCACGGCATTTTCAGAGAATGGGAGAGTTTTCAAAATAATCTGGACAATATATATTCCTTATCCATAATTATTTTCTTTTTGCAATATTATTAATACAGTTTGTCTGGTAATTGATTCAATTGCCTTCTTAAAAAGCTTGTTCTGCTTTGTTGGTTGACACACTTGGTTAATTTCAGCAGTGGCTTCAATGACACAACTTCATTGGTTATAAAGCATCTTGGGGCATCATGATATTGTGAAAGGTACTGTATGAATGCAAAACTTTTTTTTGTTATGGAGGATTCAGATACACTCTGTTAATTTATGTCATCAATTTTAATTTTCTAGTGGCCCAACCTCACTGCCCATTCACTTCCCTGCCCACACATGACATGACAGCGCAGTACAGGCCCTTCGGTGCTCTATGTTGCACCAACCTGAAGAACCAATCTGAAGCCCATCTATCCTACTCTGTTCCATTTTCATCCATATGTTTATCAAATGATAATTTAAATGCCCTTAAAGTTAGCAAGTCTACTACTGTTGCAGGTAGTGTGTTCCACACCCCTAATACTCTCCAAGTAAAGGAACTAGCTCTGACATCTGTCCTATATGTCCCTCCACAGTTTATAGCTTTGTCCCCTCATGCTAGCCATCACCATTTGAGGAAAAAGGCTTTCGCTGTCCAACCTATCTAACCCTCTGATTATCTTGTATGTCTCAATTAAGTCGCCTCTCAACCTTCTTTTCTCGAACGATAACAGCCTCAAATCCCTCAGCCTTTTCTCATAAGATCTTCCTTCTATACCAGGCAACATCCTAGTAAATCTTCTCTGAACCCTTTTGAAAGCTTCCACATCGTCCTTATAATGCTGTGTCCAGAACTGTACGCAATACTCCAAGTGCAGCCGCACCAGAGTTTTGTTCAGCTGCAGCATGACCTTGTGGCTCCGAAATTCAATCCCTCTACCAATAAAAGCTAACAAACTGTATGCCTTCTTAACAACCCTATCAATCTTGGTGGCACCTTTCAGGGTTCTATATACATGGACACCAAGATCTCTCTGCTCTTCTACACTCCCAAGAATCTTGCCATTAGCCCAGTATTCTTTATTCCTGTTAGTCCTTCCAAAGGGAATCACTTCACGCTTTTCCACATTTAACTCCATTTGTCACCTCTCATCCCAGCTCTGCAGCTTATCTATGTCCCTCTGAAACCCACAACATCCTTCAGCACTATCCACCGGCCTTAGTGTCATCCGCAAAATTAACCCAACCTTCTAAGTTCTTACTGAGGTCATTTAGAAAAATGACAAACAACAGTGACCTCAAAACAGATCCTTGCAGTACCCCACTAGTAAGTGAAATCCAGGATGAAAATTTCCCATCAACCACCACTCTGTCTTCTTTCAGCTGGCCAATTTCTGATCCAAACCGCTAAATCGTCCTCCATCTCATGCCTCCGTATTTTGTGCAATAGACTACCGCAGGGAACCTTATCAAATGCCTTAGTGAAATCCATATACCTCGCATCAACCACTTTACCCTCATCCAACTGTTTGGTCATCTTCTTAAAGAACTCAGTAAGGTTTTTGAGGCATGACCTACCCTTCACAAAACCGTGTTGACTGTCCCTAATCAATGTACTTCTCTCCTAGATGTTGATATATCCTATCTTTTATCACCTTTTCCAACATTTTAACCACAACCAAAGTAAGGCTCACAGGTCTATAATTTCTAGGGTTGTTTCTACTCCCCTCTTTGAACAAGGGGGCAACATTTGCTATTCTCCAGTCTTCTGGCACTATTCCTGTAGACAATGATGACATAAAGATCAAAGCCAAAGGCTCCGCAATCTCCTCTGTGGCTTCCCAGCGAATCTTAAAAGAAATCCCTTCCGGCCCAGGGGACCTAGCAATTCTGGAGAGTGTGAAAATAGATAACAGCTCCTCCTTGTGAACCTCAATCCCGTCTAGTCTATGAGTCTGTATCTCTGTATTCTCCTCCACTACATTGTCTTTTTCCAGTGTGAATGCTGAGGAAAAATATTCATTACCATTTCTCCTGTCTCCTTGGACTCCATGCGCAACTTCCCAATGCTCTCCTTGATTGGTCTTGATCTTTCTCTAGTCATTCTCTTATTCCTGATATGCCTATAGAAAGCTTTAGGGTTTTCTTTGATCCTGTCTGCCAATGACTTCTCTTGTTCCCTCCTGGCTCCTCTTAGCATTCTCTTTAGATCTTTTCTGGCTAATTTGTAACTTTTAAGCACCGTAACTGAGCCTTCACTTCTCATCCTAACAAAAGCCTACTTCCTCTTGATGAGATTCAACTTCTTTAGTAGACACGGCTCCCTTGCTCGACTTCTTCCTCCCTACCTGACAGGTACATAGTTAAAAAGGACATGCAGTTGCTGTTCCTTGAATAAGCTCCACATTTCAGTTGTGTCCATCCCCTGCAGTTTCCTTACCCATCCTTATGCATCCTCAATCTTGCCTAATCTGACCATAATTGCCTTTCCCCCAGCAAAAACTCTTGCCTTGTATTCTATACCTTTCTCTTTCCATCACTAAAGTAAACATAACCGAATTGTGGTCACTATCACCAAAGTGCTCACCGACTCCAAATCTAACACCCAGGCCGGTTCATTAACCAGTACCAAATCCAATGTGGCCTTGTCCCTTATAGGTTTGTCTACATACTGTGTCAGGAAACCATCCTGCATACAAGACAAAAGCTGACCCATCTAAAGTACTCGAACCATAGTATTCTCAGTCAATATTTGGCAAGTTAAAACCCCCATAACAACTACCCCGTACTCTCGCTCCTATTGAGGATCATCATCGTTATCCTTTCCTCTACTCCTCTGAAACTATTTGGAGGTCTATAGAAAACTCACATCAGGGTGACCTCTCCTTTCCTGTTTCTTACCTCACCCATACAACCTCAGTAGACTCGTTCTCAAACGTCCTTTCTGCCACCGTAATATTGTCCTTGACGAACAATGCCACACCTCCCCCTCTTTTACCATCTTCTCAGTGGCATTGAGGGTGAGTTGGAGGTTTGGATTAGGAATTGGCTGGCTGGAAGAAGACAGAGGGTAGTAGTTGATGGCAAAGGTTCATCTTGGAGTGCCGTCACTAGCGGTGTTCCGCAAGGATCTGTTTTGGGACCATTGATGTTTGTCATTTTTATAAATGACCTGGAGGAAGGGTTAGAAGGTTGGGTGAGCAAGTTTGCGGATGATACGAAAGTCTGAGGAGTTGTAGACAGTGAGGAAGGATGTGGCAGGTTACAGCGGGATATAGACAAGCTGCAGAGCTGGGCAGACAGGTGGCAAATGAAGTTCAATGTAGCTAAGTGTGAGGTGATTCACTTTGGTAAGAGTAACAAAAAGATGGGGTACTGGGCTAATGGTCGGATACTTGGTAGTGTGGAAGAGCAGAGGGATCTTGGTGTCCATGTACACAGATCTCTGAAAGTTGCCACCCAGGTAAATAGTGCAGTGAAGAAGGCATATGGCGTACTAGCTTTTATTGGTAGAGGAATTGAGTTCCGGAGTCCTGAGGTCATGCTGCAGTTGTATAAGACTCTGGTGCGGCCTCATCTGGAATATTGTGTGCAGTTTTGGTCGCCATACTATAGGAAGGATGTGGAGGCACTGGAACGGGTGCAGAGGAAGTTTACCAGGATGTTGCCTGGTATGGTAGGAAGATCCTATGAGGAAAGACTGAGGCACTTGGGGTTGTTTTCATTGGAGAAAAGAAGGTTTAGGGGTGACTTGATAGAGGTGTACAAGATGATTAGGGGGTTAGATAGGGTTGACAGTGAGAACCTTTTTCCACGTATGGAGTCAGCTATTACAAGGGGGCATAGCTTTAAATTAAGGGGGGGTAGATATAGGACTGATGTTAGGGGTAGGTTCTTCACTCAGCGAGTCGTAAGTTCATGGAATGCCCTGTCGGTAGCAGTGGTGGACTCTCCCTCTTTATGGGTATTTAAGCGGGCATTAGATAGGTATATGGAGGATAGTGGGTTAGTGTAGGTTAGGTGGGCTTTGATCGGCGCAACATCGAGGGCTGAAGGGCCTGTACTGCGCTGTATTCTTCTATGTTCTATGTTCTCTGTTCTTAGTGAAACATCTAAATCCCAGAACCTGCAACAACCATTCCTGTCCCTGCTCTATCCATGTCTCCGAACTGGCCACAATATTGAAGTCCCAGGTACTCGGGTTCAGATCCTTCCTGGGCCTCATTGCTTCTGGTCTTTGCAATCCGTTCAAAATCTGCCTGCTTCACTTCTAGCCTCTGATACATGTCAACTTCCTTTCTACCGTGACCAGCTGCTGCACTTTCCAGCGCTGAGGACCTAAGCTCTGGAAATTCCCCTCAAAACAAACACATTCATCCTCCTTTTCAAATTCTTCTTAAAGTCCACCTGTCACTTGTGCTAATCTCTCCTACTGTACTGTAGCTTGGTGTCAGTTATTGTTTTGTCACCCTCCTCTGAAGCACCTTTGAGCATTTCGCTTTATTAAATGATATCTGTAATAGAATATTCTTGCTACACTTGTATTGAACTAAGCATATTCTCCTGCTATCCCTGAGCTTTACAACCAGTGAATTCTCTTTAAAGTAAAGACACTTTTTTGTGGGTTCAGGTAGCATCCTGTTGACTTGAATCCAAAATCTGGCATATGTAAAATACTACATTACAACAGGTATCGTCCTCAGATCAGACTTAAAACTGAGGCTTTGTCTTACCAGGTTAATATAAAAGATCCCATGACACTATGTTTTTTAGGTAAGCAAGAGAGTTGCCCATTATCTTGGTCAATATTTACCCCTCAAATGATTTCAGTAAAATAGATGATCTTATCATTATCAAAATTGCTTTCTATGGACTTCAGATGCTGAAAATCTGAAGTAAAATAAAAATACACTGGAAATATGACTTCTCAGATGGTGCCTATGGAGCCAAAGCTTGAATTAATATTTCATTAGAACTGCAGACGTCTAGGCCCAGATCATCAATTCTTCCCAAGTAGACTATCCTGAGGAGGCAGTGATGTACTGATGTAGTGTTTAGGTCATTTGACGATTAATTTGGAACCTCAGCCTTGTGTTCTGGGATGTGGGTTCACATCCCACTGTGGCAGATGAAATTTGAATTAATCAAAAATCTGGTGTTAAGCTAGCTACACGGTAACATCTAGCTGTTAAAAGTGGTCAAAAATCCATCTGGTTCATTCATCCGTAGAGAAGGTTTGATCTCTGCGTGGATGTGGACCCCCTAGCCTCTGTGTGGATACAGACTCCCGGCTTCAAGGTGAAGCCTGGTGTGGTCTAGCTTGAAAGGACTGGTATTCTGAACTCTAACTTCTCTCTTTTTCTAATTTATTGCTGGACTTTTTATTTCTTTATTTTTCAAATTTTTTTTCCCTCAGAATTTGTACTTTGCTTAGGGTTAGGTGCCTTGGTACCTAAGATGGCATTGTGAGTTGCAACTTCACTTGAGTACATGTGACAATAAAGCTAATTGTAATTCTAATTCACTGAGATTGACTTGTCAATCCCTAACAGGGCATTTCAAATAAATGCTGGCCTGGCCAGCGGCATCCACATCCCATGAACAAAACAATTCAGCATGTATAGTATATCCCTAAGATATTGCTTTGTGAAGGAAATTCTGATCTGCTTTTAAATATAAGTTATTGAAATGAATGGTATTGAGTATTTAAGGGGAAACTAGCGAATCAGATAAGAGGGGAAGCAATAGTTAGGATGGTGGATTCAAATGAGAAAATAGGAGAGGAAGCTCGAGTGGACCATAAATACCGGCATTAACAAGCTGGGCCAAATGGCCAGTGGTTGTGCCATGTATTCTGTATAATGTAAACCTATGTAATTATTTGCTTACACTGTCCTTTATTTTAAGGAATTGTGCACAGTCTGGACTACAAATAGGCTCATCTCCCTTCATTGGTAATGATGTTTAATATCAACAAATGTACCTGCAAGTGCCTAATCAGGATACTTCTGTCATCAAGGTTGACTTTTTCTTGCCTGTCATTTTTTATATGCGGCATGAATAATGCTATGGACTACTTTTTTCTCGCATTCATTTCATTCACATTCACATGCAGCTTGGAACTCTTACAGTGAAGTGATTAGTCATTGCAGGGTTTTGCTAGCTTGTGGATCCAAACAATGTGAAATCAAGCTTCTACCACGGCAAATTGAGAATTTGAACTCTGATACAAAAATGTGGGATTACAAATCGATATCAATAAAAGTGAACTTGCTAAGTAATTGTTGCTCTAAGTTATTTAAGAAATACAGCAGCCAATTTGTGCACAGCAAGATGTCACAGAAGTTTGGCAGTAATGAGATCATCAGTATTAGTCATTTTGGTGAAGAAGTAAATGTTTAGTCTGGGATACAGGATAATCTCCCTTGCTCTTCTCATAGTGCCACAGGATCTTTCGCATCTGCTACAGATGGCAGATTGTTTGTCATGACATCTACAAGGTAGCAACTCCTAATAATGTCGCACCCCCTCAATGATGCATAGCCTGTCAGCATAGATTTGTATTTTTGACTGGAATATCAACCATTTGACTCGGACATTTACTACCAACTGAACCACAGCAAATATCCAAGGTGAATCTAGATCTTTGTGAATGACTGCATTTTGAGAGATATTTCATGTGGCAATTGGATGTTTGCTAGCTAATTTTGGAAGGCAGCTAATCGAGCACATTGATTTGAAACTGTTTTAATTTTAAGTTTGAATTTGCAAAAAGCATATACAGTTGTGAAAGCATTTTATGTTTGACCTCCTGTAATTTTTGGTGCTTTAACAATATACCAGAATAAATACTGAATCTGAAAGGGTCTGTCCAATGGAGTTTTTGTCAGTTGAATCTGAAACTAGGAACTCCATTAATACAAAAATTTAAAACATTATGAGTTGGTGGGGAAATTTGGGGCATCTGTGGTACTGAGGCTGGGCTCCAGCAGCTGATTGGTTAGATTTGTGCAACAGTGAATCCTGCTTGGTCTAGTCCCAGACAGTCTGGATGTGTGGAATGTTGAGAATCTCCTCAATCCATTTGCTGAATCATTTTAATTAATCATTTGTGTGTGAGAGAGAGGGGGGAGAGAGCGTAAAAGCAGAGGATAATATGCTGAGAAGATGCACATGGGGTAAGTTAAATCAAAGCAGTCCTCTTCAGACTTGCTACTCTCTCTGTTGTATCTGTTTGGTATTTTTTTTGTCCTGAAAAATAATTAGAATTTCTACACCCTGGCCCAGTAATATCAGATTCTGCTCAGCAGTTCAAAGCTCTTTCTGTTCTATGTCTGTTTTACACTGAAACTATTTTCTCTAGCCCCCTGCTATTCTTTATTTCCTCCTTCTTCCTTACTGTATTTTTGCTTTCCTTGTATATTTTGCATTTCCATACAGATGATTCAATCCTTTTCCACTTTCCTTAGAGTCTGTCTGTTCGTATAGTTAGATAGGTTATTGGTCATACATCATGAAGGACTGTGGGCATCACTTTCCATAAAATGGAAGCAAGAGGTTATACAGTTTGAGGGGCGCCACTCATCAAGTGTGTGGCAAGCCAAAAAGACAGGCTTCTATGAACTGTCTCAGGTGGAATAGAATCTGCACCATTTGAATTGATCTGCATCACTTTCTAGCCAACTAACCGATCCCCACCATGTCTCTATATGGGTTCATTGATTAGGAAGATTCAGCATGGATTTAGAACCATAGTGCCAATAGCACAGCACCAGATCCTTTGGCCCATCAAAAATAACCACCTAACTATTCTAATCTTCTTTTCCAGCTCAAATGCATATCTAAATACTGCTTAAAATGTTCAGGATTTCTGCCACTATCTCCGTTTATGTAGATATTGAGTTCCAGATTCCTACTATCGTCTGGGTGAAATCGGTTTTATTTTCATATCTCCTCTAAAGCTTCTATTCCTTACCTTAAATCTATGCCCCTGTTTATTGATGCCTCCATCAAGGGGGGAGATGTTTCTTCCTGTATACCCTATCTCTGTCTGCCATAATGTTAACCATCTCAATCATGTCCCCTCTCCATCTCCTCTGTTCACAGAAAAGCGACCTCCAATCTCTCTTCATAACTGAAAGTCTCCAGCCCGTGCCTGCCCAAGTAAATCTCCTGTGCACCCTCTCTCCAGTGTTATCACATTTCCCCAAAATGTAGATACCAGAACTGCACACACTACTGTAGCTGCGGCCTAGCTAACATTTTACTCTGTTCCAACATAACACCCCTGATCTTAAACTCTATGCCTCAACTAATAAAATTAAGTTTGCCATATGCTGTCTTAACCATTTTGTCCACCTCTCCCGATACTTGAGACGAATGTGCAGGCACATCAAGGTCTCTCTGATCCTTAGTGTTTCCCAGATCCTGCAGTTCATCATGTACTCTCTTGCCATGTTTGTCATGCCCATATTTATTACGTTATATTTATCCCAATGGAATTTCATTTGCCATTGATCAGCCGATCTGACCACCCTGTCTAGCTCCACCTGTATTCTAAGGCTATTCATCTCACTATTTATCATCCTATCAATGTTTGTATTGTCTACAAATTTACAGATCAACCCTCCTACATTCAAGTCTATATCATTTATGTAACTCACAAACAGCAAGGCCTTTCACACTTACCATTGTGGGATCCAACTTGACAGTCTTCCAGTCAGGAAAACATGCCCCAACCAAACCCTCTGCTTCTTTCCACTCAGCAAATTATTATAGATTCAATTTGCCAAATTTTCTCAGTTTGCATGGGCTGTTACCTCTGTTCTCCATTTCCTATGTAGACCTTTATCAAAAGCCTTGCTCAAGTCCAAATGTATTGCTCTCATCTACATACCTGGCCACCTCTTTGAAAAATTCAGTCAAGTTGTCCAGACATAACCTTCCCTAAATAAAACCATGCTGACTGTTCTTGGTTAATTCCTGCCTCTCCAAATGCAGATTAATTCTGTCCCTCATTATTGTTTCCAGTAGTTTCCCCACCACAGAGGTTAGACTGACTGACTTGTTTCTTAGTTTATCCTTTGCTCACTGCTTGACTAACCGTACTACCATTATTGCCAATATCCCACGTATCACCGTTCAGATCTTCTGATTTCCCTTTTAAGTTGCTGTTTCCACAGTTTATACTTATCGAAGGCTTCTGCTGTTTTGAGCCCTTCGTGTCTGCCAGAAGCCTCCCTTTCTGTCTCTTACTCCGTGTTATATGTCCCCACGGTTCACAGGACTTGACACCCCCACCCTTTTTCTTTATTGGAACATATTTGCTGAAAGGAAAATCATGTGTTCCTAACTTGCTGGAGGTTTTTGAAGAGGTAACAGAAAAACAGATGGTAAGGCTGTGCAACATAATAGACTTGTGAGGAAAGTTTTCTAAGTCATGATATAAAAGGGTCAGTTTCAACATGGATACAAACTTGGCTCAATTATAGGAAATGGTCAATGTATGTTTTTCAGAATAGAAGAAGGTTTGGCATGTAGTCCCCCTGGTTTTGGTTTTGGGATCTTTCCTTTTCCTGATAAATATTAATGACCTAAACTTTGATCTACAGTGGGCAATTTCAAACTTTGAAGATGACACAAGAATTTTAAGCTGTGAGGAGGACATTGTAGAACTCAAAGGACTTAGTCAGGTAGGTGGAGAGGGCAAATACATCAGATGAATTTCAGTTCAGAGAAGTATGAGCTGATGCATTTTGGTAGAAAAATCTTTAAAGGACAATATAAACTAGGACATGCAATTCTAAAGCACTGCCAGAGCAGAGGGACCTGGGTGCATATGTGCACAGATCATTTAAGGTGGTAGGGCAGGTGGAGAGAGCAATAAGGAAAGCATACGATATCCTCAGCTTTATTAATCTCAGTATGGAGTATAAGAGAAGGGTCATGATGAACTTGTGTAAGACACTGATTTGACCTCAGCTGGAATGTTGTGTTCAGTTCTGTGTGCCACATTAGAGAAAGGATATAAATGCATTTGAGGGAGTGCAGAAGCAATTTACAAGAATGGTTCTAGGGATGATAATCTTTAGTTACAGTTACAGCAATAGATCAAAGAAATTCGGACAGTTCTCTTTGGAGAGAAGTTAAGAAGTGATCTGATAGAGGTTTTGAAATCATAAGTTGATTGAATAGAGTTGATGAGGGGTAACTTCTGTTTGTAACAGGAGCTAGACAAAAGGGCATAATTTCAAATGGTTTGCGAAAAACAGCAAAGATGATATGAAAAATAAAGACATTTTCCCTCGCAAGTAGTAAAGTTGTGGAATGCATTGTCTGGAAATGTGGGGAGGCAGGTTCAATTGAGATATCCAAGAGAGCATTGGACAATTATTTGGATAAAAATAATGTGCAAGCATATGGGGAAAAGGCAACAGATTAGCAGCAGGCAATGATTCTCATTTGACGAGCCAGTGCAGAGACAATGGCCAAAACAGCTCTTTCTGCATAGTAAGATTTCCGTGATTCTGTGATTGTAAGACTTTGTCAAATCCCCCCTTCCCAATTATTTTCCAAAGCCTTGTGCCACAATAATGTTTTGCTCCTGTGCCTGGCCTAAACTTTAAGTGGCATTGCACAATCATTTGAGTCCATTGGTTAAAGTCAACCCATTCCCCTCTCCTGCATGTTGAGGAGGAGAAAGTGAGGACTGCAGATATTGGAGATCAGAGTCGAGAGTGTGGTGCTGGTAAAGCGCAGCAGGTCAGGCAGCATCCGAAGTGCAGGAGAACAGTTATTTCTGGCATAAGCCCTTCATCAGGAATGAAGCTTGTAGGCCAGTGGGGCTGAAAGATAAATGGGAGGGGATGGGGTTGGGGGAAGGTAGCTGCAAATGTGATAGGTCGGAGGGGGTATGGGTGGAAGGGATAGATGGGAAAAGTGATGGACAGGTCAGGTGGGTGGTGCCAGTTTGGAGGCTTGGGACTGGGATAATGTCGAGGGTGCGGGGGAAATGAGGAAACTGTTGAAATCCACATTGATGCCGTGTGGTTGCAGGGTCCCAAAGCAGAATTTAAAGCATTCTTCCTCCAGACGTAGGGTGGTAATGGTTTGGTGATGGACGAGGCCCTGGACCTGCATTTCCTTGACTGAGTGGGAGGGGGAGAAGTGTTCAGCCATGCAGCAGTGGTGTTGGTAGTTGTGGGTGTCCCAGAGATGTTCTCTGAAATGGGATATTGGGGGATAAGGATCAAGTAGGGTTGAGGTTCAGATCACACATGATGAACTAGAACAGCGGAGCAGACCCAAGGGCATGGATGGCTATTTTGCTTATGCAGGGAGATTGTGGATGCAGGTAGCATTGGGAAATTCAAGAGGGCGTTAGATGGATGTTTGTTCGAGGTAGAGAGTAAGGGAATTTGGAAGATAGTGCAGCACATCTGAATTTTGGATTCAGTTAAATGGGCTGGAATTCTTATGTTCTCCAACAATCAAAGCCTTCTAGAGACTGACCAAATATATTACAATTATGTGGAGGTGCCAGTGTTGAACTGGGGTGGACAAAGTTAAAACTCAGACAGCACCAGGTTATAGTCAAACAGATTCATTTGGATGTATTCTGCGCCACTAGCTACCTGACACAGGAGCACCTCTCTGAAAGCTGGTACTTCCAAATAAAACTGTTGGACTATAACCTGGTGTTGTCATATTAGAATTAGTGCAGCAGTGTTGTGTTTCTCAACCTCTTAATGATATAAACAGTGGGGAAGAGAAGAACTAGGCACAGCAGGTGAGTGGCAAAGTGTACAACTACATATTTTGACATGTTTTGATGTGGTTAGGAGGGAGGTAACAGGATTATATTTGAGTTGATGTTAATGAAAGGAAACTGATATAAAGTGTCGTATTTGAGCATGAACGTATCTTTTAAGTGCTGAGCAATTCACATAATTTGGTCATGAATTTCTCCGGTAGCTGCACAATATCCATTTGCAGGACTTTACTGTGTGCGTGCGTGTGGTATGTGGTGGACAAAAGCTGCGATTGTTTAATCTACTTGCATGACTTCATCAGAAGGTTGTGTGTTCAAGCCTCACTGCAGAGACATGAACATATATATTTGCAAGCTGACATTATACTATTGCGGATGCTCTCTTTCAGATGAGATATTAAACTAGCTCTGTCCTCAGGTGGAAATAAATTATTCTATTGTTGGTATCCCGTCTAATGTTTGCCCTAAACCTCATTGTTATAAATGCTCTAATTATTTATGATGTAAATTAGAAGCTGCATTTTATCCATTAAAGAAATGCCTAAACTGGCTTTGGGACATCCAGACATTGTGAAATACTAGTTCATTTTGTTTTGAGGGTGTTCCAGAAGATCTGCTACCTCTTATTTTAATTTCACCCAAACATCTTGGTTTTTTTTACTATTGGCAATTGAAGTGTTGTAAGTTTGCTTCCCCTCTCATCTGTTCTACTGTTGGGAAACAAGAAATGTTATTGCAGAACATGGTTAATAAACATGTGCCAATCTTTCACTCTTACTTACTTTCCTCTGATATTGTAGCTTTTTAAAGTGGAAGCAAATGTGTCTCGGTTGCAGTTTAATGTATCACTGACAGTGTAACTGGCTCGGGAATGCTTGTAGCGAAAGTAACAACTTTTGCCTCTCCTCTATCAAATCTACTCTGGTGGCTACACTACTCATGTGCCAAGGCAAAGAATCTTGGTGGCCTATTTATTCATGAAGGCCATAACAAAATCTGATGTGTGGTCCTTGTACCTGTGTATTGATTAGCTTTTTACAAAAAAAAACAAGCTCTGATCTTTGTCCCTTTTTGCCTTTTGTTAATTTCCCTTTGTTTTCCTCTTCCTTTCACCACAACTTTTGCTTTTCTCTTTTTTTTTTCCTCTCCTTTGCTCTCCTCCTTTTTTCCTTTCCTGTATAAAACCATCTTTTAGATAAAGCCTTCTACTGAATTTCTGATCTACTTACTTGTAATTTTGCTCTTAAATACAGTGAAACTGACACTAAGCTTCCACTGTGGAAAAATTAGTGCTGTACTAGACTAACAACAGAAAAATTCTCAGAAATCAAAACAAATTTTAGTACCAAGTTTCCTGCTGTACGATATCTGGCCTTTGGTACAAACCCTTCTTTTTTGTTTCAAAGAGAGATAGACACAAGTATCCGAGTCCAAGAGGGTTAAGGGAGTGGGGTGTAGTGGATTAGTCATGAAACAAGTTTAGATTCCTCACCATAGAGTCGCAAATCATGCAATCACCTATTTGATATGACAGGATTAGTCTGTTCATCTGTCATTCCTGGATCCATCAAAGATGGTTTGTACATGGAGACAAAGTGAGAGAGCAGTTTTGTTTTAATTATCACAAGAGTAAGGATGGTTTCAAGGTCAGACCTGCATTAAAATTAGTACCGTAGAGGTTGCTTCTGCCATTATATGTACTTGTACTGTTAATGCAATGAATTCTATGTCATCTTAATTACACAAGCATTCAAAAAGTGTGATTAGTATCATACATATGTCTGCACTGGCTGATCTGTGTTTGTTCCCTTGGACTCAAATGTATATGCAAGTCCTTCTTTATTTAAAAGTATGTTTGTTGCTATTTTATTCCGCTCTATTCCAAAGACACAAAGGTTGATTCAGTATTTGCACAACTTCAATTTAGAAGTTCTGGAGACAGAGTTGTGGGTAAGGTACTTTTGTGTAGATTTCCACAGATGGATAAGGCTTGCTTTTGGGAACTGCAGGAACACCAATTTTTACTGGTGGTGTCATGGTTACCAGTTTCCTCACCCAGATGACCATGCTTGAGATTATAAAACGGGACAGTGCGTGTTACCTGTTCATTCCAACCCTTGGCAATATGTTATCACAGATTCAATGAAAAAAATTGGGAGATTTAATCATTTGACTACATCGAAGTTTTTACTTTGTTAATCATTTGACTTAAAATTTAGATGAATCAAATTAAGTTGTTAGCTTGAGTCATCTGTCACCAAGAAGTCATGAGATTGATATTTCATCTGTATATTGTGACAAAGCAGTTCTGAGAAGGTATAGGTTAGTATCTCATGTTCTCCCTAACACCTAACACCCTGGACAGGATCAAATTGAAGCTGAAAATGTGTTGCTGGAAAAGCGCAGCAGGTCAGGCAGCATCCAAGGAGCAGGAGAATTGACGTTTCGGGCATGAGCCCTTCTTCAGGAAGGGCTCATGCCTGAAACGTCGATTCTCCTGCTCCTTGGATGCTGCCTGACTTGCGCTTTTCCAGCAACACATTTTCAGCTCTTATCTCCAGCATCTGCAGTCCTCACTTTCTCCCAGAAGATTTTTTTCTCAAATTGAAGGCCAAGCTAAACTGGAATTATCTAGGATTTACTTCATCTTGACTCATTTGGTAAAACTTGGCAAGTTATTAATTCAAGCTCTGATGTCATAATCCTCAGAGTTGCAGATCCCATTCTTTTAGATAACATCTTGTCTGTATGTTCGGTTTTACTGCAATTACATTCTCACAACATGCTGATCAACTTTACTGAGGCCAACTTAAGTTCACACCAAAGTGTGTCCTACCTTGTGGAAGGGATGTTGCAATAAAATGTTGTTTCCTGTTAGCATCCAAAACAATGGTGAAGTCAGGAGTATAAAACAGAACTTTTGAAGGAAGAAATTGAGCCTTTATTCTCAGTCTGGAATATATGCGGACCACATTATAACACTGCTTTAATTAAAGATAACTTATTTTCCCCCAATAAAAGCTTAAACTATTTTAAATCTTTCTTGGAACCATATGTGAATTGTTTATTGAGAAAATATCAAAATCAATGTAACTCACCATCTAGCAGCCTGATAGTCTGCCATCTCCATCGCAATTGTATCTCCAATCAGTCTCATTTATTAGGATAGACATAAAGGAGGGAGAAATTAAAATTACTATAACCAGGGGAGTAGTGCTGAGAGAGTTGTCAGAATTACAGACTGACAAAGTCCCAGGATCTCAGCCTCCGGTTCAAAAGACATGACTGGTGAGATAATTGCATTTGGTTTTAACTTTCAGTGAATCTCAGGAATTTTGGAAGGTTTCGTTATTGAAAATGAGCAAATATAACTCCTTTATTCAAAAAGAGAGGCAAACAAAATAGGCAATTATAGGCCCATTAGTTTAACACTCTTCATTGGTAAGAAGTTGTAATGGGGCACTTGGAAAGCTCAAAGAAATCAGATAGGGTCAGTGTGGTTTTGTGGAAGGGAAATCATGTTTGTTCAATCCTTTCGAACTCTCTCTGGATAAGGGGGGAGCCAGTGAACGTAATGTAGTTAGGTTTTCAGAAAACTTTTGATCAAATGCGCGTAATTAGATGCAGGAATAGGCAACTCAGCCCCTTAAATCTGCTTCGCCATTTAATATGATCATGGTTGATCTCATTTTGAACTCTACTCCACTTTCCCATCTACTCCACTTTAAAACCCTTTAACACATTACAAATTTAAAAAATCAGTCTATCTCCTGCTTAAATTCATTGTGTCTCAGCATCCACCACAACGTGGGGGTAGTGAACTCTACAGAGTCACGAATCCTTGAGAGAAGTATTTCTTCCTCATCTTTTAAATCTGCCACCCCTCACCCTAAAACAGTGCCCCCTCATTCTAGATTAAATCACGGGGAGAAACATCTGAACTATGTATGCTTTGTCAATCTCCTGTCGTCCTCTCTACGTCAGAGAGACTGAACGTAAACTGAGGGAATGATTCACCGAGCATCGCAGCCAGGCTAGCAGGGGCCGACTGGACCTCCCAGTCACTGCCCATTTCAATTCCCCCAACCACTCCCTTTTCAACATGACCATCCTTTGGCCTCTTACATTGCCACAACAAACCACAATGCAAATTGGAGGAACAACACCTCATCTTCCACATGGGCAGCCTAGAGTTTGGAGGACTCAGCATTGAATTCTCCAATTTCAAATAACCTCCCTTCCTATCCTCCAACTCCCTTCTCAGCTTTCCCCCCCCCCATTCCCTTCCACTACTCCCTGTCGCCAACTGGATTCATTCCTCCCATTGACCATCCAGGTCATACCCTTCACCTATCCCCACTTCAACACCCTGCCCCTCCCCCTAGTCCTGAAGAAGAGTTTTTCCCAAAACATCGACTTCTCCACCTGGCTTGCTGTGTTCTTCCAGCCTCCTGCTTGTCTGTTTCAATCCCCTTTAGCATCTAATGTACCTCAGTTCGATTTCCACTCATTCTTCTGAGGTCAAAAGAGGCTCTTGGCCTCAACTGTTCAATCTCTTGAATCACTCTGAACAAGTGTTTCATACCTGGAATTAATCTATTAAATCTTCTGTAATTTCATTCAAGGTTATTGCAGAAAACACAAGTTCGCAGTGTAGTGGGTAAGCTATTGGCATGGACAGAAAACAGAGAATTGACATAAATTTGTCATTTTCTAGTTGGCAGGTGATATGCCACAGGGGACAGAGCTGGGGCCTCTGATTTACATTTTATAAAAATGACTTTGGTGAAAGGATCAAAGATGATGTTGATGATGAATTTGCTGATGACAAAAAATCTGAAAGTAAGCTGTGGAGAGAAGATAAGGACATTACAAAGACATGTGGAGAGAGTGTGGAATAAATGCTCAAACATCTGGGAAATATGACAATAATGTGAAAATTCTATCATTTGGCAGGAAAACCTACAAAACATATTATCTAAATGATTGATGATGGAGAATCCAGTGTTCTTTCCATCACGTGACTGACTGATTCTCTCTTGCTCTCACTATTTGCCATTGGCTTGTGTTGCAAGAATTTGCATGCTGATAGTCAGCCAGTTTGACTGCAATATGATACACCTCTCTTGGCCATCCAGTCATAGAGTTGTAGAGATATACAGCAGGGAAACAGACCCTTGTCCATGCTGACGAGATATCCCAACCCAATCTGGAAACAGTAAAAGGGAACATCAAGAGGTTCTTCATCCTCAAAGGTGTTCAGGAGGTGAGAGAGAAGCGGGGAAAACTGTCCCAGCTCCAGGGAAGTATGCAGAACCTGCTCCTGCAGCAGACGATGGGAGTTGATGTCACGGAGGATCTCAAGGAGGTGAAGGGCCAGCAAGCCTAGCTCCTTGCCTCTGAGGCCTCCAAGATAATCTTCTGGTCCAGGGTCCACTTGGTGGAGTAGGACGAGATGTGCTCACGTTTCTTCTTCCAGAAGGTGCACAAAGAGAGCTCCGTGCTCAGCACTCTGAAGGAAGAAGATGGCTCGATAACGTCATCTCAGGCTGATGTCATGAGGATCAGCAAATCCTTCTATGCCAGTCTGTATGATGCAAAGCCGACCGACAGCGCGGCCTCCCACTTGTCCCTGTCCTCTATCATGGAGGTCTTAGACGACAGAACACGTGAGAGGCTGGACCAGCCACTATCTCTGGACGAGCTGACCAAGGCCCTCACACAAAGCCATGTTGACTATCCCTAATCAGTCCTTGCCTTTCCAAATAAGTGTATATCCTGTCCCTCAGGATACCTCCATCACCGTTGTCAGGCTCACTGGTCTGTAGTTCCTGACTTGTCCTTAGCACCTTTCTTAAACAGTGGCACCACGTTAGCCAACCTTCACTTTTCTGGCATCTCACCTGTGACCATCGATGATACAAATATCTCAGCAAGGGGCCCAGCAATCACTTTGCTAGCTTCCCACAGAGTTCTCGGGTACATCTGATCAGGTCCTGGGGATTTATCCACTTTTTAGTGTTTCAAGACATCCAGCACCACTGCCTCTGTAATCTAGACAGTTTTCAAGATGTCACCAAGTTTTGGATATCGGACTACAAACTGCTTTGTGATAGAAGTAGTTCAAATGTTTGTGAATTGACTTTTCACCAGTTCTTTTTGTATCATTAGTCACACTTTGTACTGTTTTCCTGTGGAAAGGTAAACTTATGGCTTTGCCTGTGATATGAAAGTAAGCAATCATACTGAAAGTACAAGGGAATGTGACGGTTGCAACTAAGGCTGCAGCAAGAATTGTATTATTATAAAATGACAATATCATTAATGAAAAGAATCAAAAATTAATTACCTTGCGTAATTGTATCAATAATTTTGAGCAGTTTTGTTTTGGGGAGGGGCATCTTGGAACATATCGTCCCGGAAATTTACCAGGCTGTTGTCCCAATGCAGTTTGTGATCAACCCCTCTTAGAGTAGTGATGTGAAATCTTTTTACATCTGTCAGGAGTGCATCAGCTTACTGTCTCAGTCAAAAAAAACAGGTAAGAGTTTCATATTTCTGAAGAGAGAATCAATAAAGAGATGATTAATTAATCTTCAATTCAAACCATTGAGGAAATGGGCAAAAGGGTGAGCAAGTAAAATGGGGGTGAATCATATCAAATCCACACTTTAACTTTGTGGTCTTAAGTATGACTGTGCACGTGCCAGGCTGTGCTCACCTGTTGTGATTAATGCTGTTTACTACACTGGTCAACAATCACTGCCTCAGATTGAACAAAGTTCAATAATCACCTGGGTGTGAGCTTGGAGGGTCAGTGGCATGTGTGGAATTATTTGATAATTATAGATATTTTTAATCAACCTGTTCATAATACACCCTGAAACAAGTGGGACTTGAACCCAGTCATCTTGTCCAGGCATTTTTTAAGACCTGCAAGGCACCTTTTAACTTATTTTGAGTCAACCTGTTTGGACATGTTATGATATGTGCTTGTGGCCAGCACACCCAAGGTGGGACTTGAACGTTCTGGCCCAGAGGTAAGAATGCTATCACTGCACCATAGATTCCCGAGAGATCCCAATGTAATTGAGAAAAAAATATGTTTGATCAAATATGTGACTGGGTGTATGGGACTTGAACCCAGATATTTGGCCCAGTTATAGGACACTGTCATTGTATTATGGAGAGTCCTTTGTTTTATCAATATAACATTGATTTTGTTTTGAACTGTTTTTGAAACCTATTAGGTGCTAATTGACTGCTTTGTTCCTATATTGGAACACTTTAAATAGCACTTGCATATTTTGATGTCCTTACAGCCTTGCAACACAGTTCACAATGATCAATTTTTTTTGTGATTTATCGTAAGTTTTCTTGGCATTTTAAAGAATTTTCTTGCATCCTTTTGTGCTATGTGTATAGTTAAAGGGGACTTCTTCAGAAGACTTCTGTATTACATTGTTGTCTTGAGCTTATTTCCATGCAGATTTCTCAATATTGTCATTGTAAAGATGTAAAAACCCTGTACCTTCTGAATTACTTAAGTGACGATTCTAAGATGAGAACTTTCTGATCTGAGGATGTGGACAGTGCTGCAAGACCACAAAATAGTGTCTTGAACTCTAAGTCACTAAGTGAGTGATTTGCATCAGTAGCGCTCTGTAGTGTACAGTGGTTGTGTTCCTGGCCCAGATGAAAGGTTATCACATTGAAACTTTGGGTGGAACTCTATCCGCCCGAGATGCGGCATGGATGGTGTTGGGTGAGAAAATTCATCAGGCAGGTTAGCACTGGGGGGTACTAGCCATTGTGCCATCACAGGAATTAAGTTATATCTGGAAAGGCTTTCCTGCCCTGCCATCAATTAATCTCCTAAAGGTTTCAATTAATAACGACCTAAAATCACTGCATCCATTAATGGACTGACCTGCCTACTGGATTTGTTGTGGGCAGGGTGTATTGAGTATCCGATCCCTTGAGTACCTGATGAGAGCAGGATCAGGTGGACTTTCCTGTTTGGGATGATGGGCAGTATACCAATTTTCACCCACCGCCACATTTGGAAGGAAAAGCACAACATTCTGCCCTTTCTTACAGTCGCCACAGATCCTTCTTGACACAGATTTGTTGTGGGAAAGGTGTCTTTGTGTGCCCTGATTTAGAGTTTGATGGGGTGGCATAGATGAGATAGCATGAGGATAACTCCTTAGTCCTGTGGTCCACTTTCACCACATGACTCACTCCATATAAAAGTTGCCAGTCTGGTTCTGGACTCCTATGTTGTTGTGCCCCAGTAGTCTGAGCCTCTGAAGCAGCACTGGGTCACAGTGGCTTCTGTTCTTTGATCAACTGCCAGTTCGATGGAGTGAGATGTCACTGGTTCACTTCCAAGAACAGTGAAAATGCTACAGGTGATCCCTTGACTACCCAATGAGCACAGGATCAAGTGGCCTTTCCTGTTTGGGGTGATGGGTGGTGTCCCACTTTTCACCCACTGCCACATTTAGAAGGAAAAGCACAACATTCTGCTCTTTGTTAAAGTTGTCACAGATACTTCATTCTTGACATGCAGATAGTTTCCAGTATTTCTACATTTTTTAATAGATTGCAGTATTTGTATCTGCAGTATTTCATTTTTGTAGTAGCTGGCAAACGCACAGAATTAGAGTTCAAATTCCACAAGACATTTGAGAATTTGAATTCAGATTTTTAAAAAATAATCTGGAAATGAAAAGCTGGTGTCGGGTGAAATAACCATTTGAGTTAACTTTCTGTCCTGCGAAGTCTGACATGTCCTTTACACCTACGGACAGAGGATGATTTTTTTAAAAATAAAATCATTCAGGGAATGTGAACATGGCTGGCTCGACCAGCATTTATTGCCCATCCCTAATTGCCCAGAGGGCAGTTAAAAGTCAACCACACTGCTGTGGTTCTCGAGTCACATGTAAGCCAGACCAGGTAACGATGGCAGTTTCACTCCAGAAAGGAGGTTAGTAAGCCAACAATCAAGAATGAATTCATAGTCATGATTTAGACTCTGATCTCTGAATTTTTATTTTTATTGATTTCAAATTCAACCATCTGCCATGGCAGAATAGAAACCCAGGCACCTCAGACATTACCTCAGTCTTCAGATTAACAGCCCAGTGATCATATCACAAGGTTAAGGCCTCCCCTGGAAAAGCATCTGTTCATTTTCTCATTTTATCATTGGTTTACTTGGACGCTTTAATTAACCATCCCAAATTATCCTGGGGGAGTTAAAGGTATTTCATATCTTGTGGGGCAGCGTCTCATGCAAGTCAGGCCAGGTGATAGGTCCCCTCCCTGAAGAGCCAGAGACCATGAGACTCTAAATTTAATGTCGTCACTTTTTTTTGTCACGTATTTCCTGATGCCTTTCCACAGTTTGTGGATTGTTAAATCCAGTTTTTCAATTGACGTATCAGAATTTGGACAGCCCAGTGCCATAAGTATGATATTGCTGAAGAAAATCATCCAGTAATTATATCCTTTTGGTACCTTCTCCTTTCTCTTTTTTTTTAAACTCTGCTGGCCAAATATTTTCCTATAATTTGCATTACACAACATTTGAGCTGCACCCTATGCTCAAGGTGATGAGATCAGCTATTTCTAAGAGCTTATTACTCAGTGCTGTTTTCTGAAATAAAGCTCTTCAGAGCACACCCACTTTTTTTGCATTATTTCATGAGTTGTGTGTGTCACTTGCAAAACCAGCATTTGTTATCCATTCTTAATTAGTCTTGAATTGGGTGGTTTGACTTTAGAGGGCAGTTAGAAGTCTGTGGTTCTGGGGTCACATGTAACGTTATGATAAAACCAGTGGATTAGTGAAATAGGTGGTTTGCAACAATCATTGATAGTTGTTATGGTCACCATTTGTTGAGACCATTCTCATCTATAAATTTAATTTAAATTCCAACATCTGTTAAGGTGGGATTTGAGCTTATGCCCACAGAGTTAGCCTGGATCTTTGGGTTAGTACGCTGGTGACATGATGATAATGCCATCATCTTCCCACATTTCAGCCGAAAGCACTGGGAGCCTTTCGGCAGAAAGGTTGAGCTGCCCATGCACTCATCCAGGAGAGGATGGGAGGCCGTTATATTTCATAATTCATTGATTTAAAACTTTAAAATGGACCCTGTTGAATTTCTACTTGGCCTGCTAGGGATGCATGTGCTTCTTCCTCCAAAGGGTCAGGTACCACTCTCAATCCTAGGGATCTAATTTTGCAAGAAGACACAAATCAGAGTTTGTGACCTCACCCGCTGAGACACCGTTTGGTAAAGCATATGGGGCTCTGGTTTAAAACCCCATCTGATGCCTTCAGGGTATTTTATCCAATGCCAGTGATTATGTTATCACTTGTAACGTAAGAAATTGGGTGTAGATGACATAGTATTGAAGAATCCAACAGATGGTTGTTGTTATTACAGCTCATTATTGTACGCAAATAATTCAGTCCTCAGGCCTGTAGTGCTTGGGCCAGTATTGAGCTCAAGTTATACAGGATGCTTCTTGTAGCATGTCATAATTCAAGTGATCCAATAGAAGGTGAAATTTGATCTGCAGGTCACATGCTATGATACAATGATATCTTGAGCTTGTCTCTTGAAGGTGTGTTGCCATACTATGCCTCTTAAAGGTGGGCTGACATACAACCATGAGACATAACACAATATCACCTAAAATTACTCCCTTCCAAAGGGACACTACTCACTTCCTTGAGTACACTATAATGTGAACTCCAGTTTTTGGAATAAATCATTAAAACCCATCATTGACAAGTGAAAAAGAAACCACTGGTCCATGGATAATTATTTTACAAATGTTGTGCTGATCAGTTAGTTTGATTTACCTGTAATTAGGTGATTACTGAGATACTCTGAGTGTTTTAGGGGCAGATTGTCAATCTTGATTGTATGGTTGTTTTGAACCACGGTAAAATAAGCAGTCACCTCTTTTTGTCCAATGTTATGTTTTCAGAAACCATGATAATATGCAATAACAACATCTTGTCCACCGATTAGTTCTTTAAAAAGAATTCAGTTAATCACTGCACCGTTACTTGATATATTCACAATTCAGGTCTGGTGTAAAACTGAGGCTCCATCTCCTTTCCCAGGCAAGCCTAAAGGATCACATGGTATCTTAAAAAGAAGCAGGAGAGGTTCCTCTTGTGTCTTAGCTGATACTTAACCCTTAATAAACATTGTTAAAGTTACCAGATTATCTGACCATTTTTACATGCCATCTGTAGAAGTTTACTCTGTGTAAATTGATTGCTGTGTTTCCAAAAGTGTCAACATTACAAAAGTACTTCATTGCCTGTAAATTGTGTTGGGACATGCGTTGTTATGAAAGCCGTGGTAAATCTATATTTTTCAAATTTGGGAGCAGATTCCACACATTTAGAGCTGACCTTTTTAATCTTCTAGTTGTTATGAAGAGGGTGGGTGTACTGTAACTTTGAGAATTAAAAGCAACAAAACTACCTGATAGAACCAAATGTTCTGAAAAGAAATAGAATGTAACATTTGGGTTGAACAACTTGATTGTCTGGTTGCCTGGAAACGACAGAACAGTTTTGAATTAGGCCAGTTTAAATTATACCCTGAAAAATACCAAACTCCGATCCAGTTTGAATTTCGTATATTGACAACCTTAAAAGCCAATGACATAATCCAATGCTTTGAGGTTATAAGAACTGGGGAAATTTGAACAGTTGTGCAGAGAACTGCCAAGCCCCAGCATGTGAAAAGCCTGCCCGAAAAATATTCTCTTAAAAGGTACCTTTCTCGATCAGTAACCTGTGAAGCAGAAATCCCTAAGAAGAAGAAGAATTTTTTTTACTAGTTCTTGGCCTATCGAATTTTCACAGATTACTACATTGGATAAATCTTGTTTGTGTTGCTGGTTTTGAATTAAGCAAGAGGTTTTATCGCATGTCGTGATACAGTTTAAATATATAAAAAAACTTACAGCTGTTCCTGTTTATTTGATACCCTTAAAATCCTGTTCATCCCCAGGAAATCTTCCCTTAACTTACTTTGTTCTTTAAAAATAGCAATTCCAGCTTCACTGGGATAATTGAATGTGTTAAACCCTGATATCATCTTGGAAAATCCTATTTGCAACCTTTTCAAGGCCTTCAGATTCTTCCTATAGTTGCTATAAAGTATTGAGCACGATACTCTTGCTGACACCTAACAAGCAATTTGTCAAGGTAAAAGCAAATTACTGTACATAATCTGTACTGAAAACATAAAAATACTGGAAATCGCAGCAGATTAGGCAGCATCCATGGAGAGAGAACAAGCTAATGTTTCGAGCCTAGATGACTCTTCACAGCTAATTTATTAAGGTTTAACAACTACTTTAAAAAAAACCCACATGAACTGCGGATGCAGTAAATCAGAAACAAAAGCAGAAGTTGGTGGAAAACCTCAGCGGGTCTGGCAGCATCTATGAAGAACAATCAGTTAACATTTCAGGTCCAGTTACCTGGGTCCGTTAATGCTGATTGCTCTTGACAGAGGCTGCCGAACTTGCTGAGTTTTTCCACTAGCTTCTGTTTTTGTTAACAACCACTTTGCCTTTGTGTTTCACTGGCTTTGTTTAAAAATAATCTATTTTGTGTTCTATCAGTGTTATCAGGTTGTCCTTCCATCTTTAAAGTTATGCTGTTAATCTCAGTTTAGCATCTCTTATGTCTACGTTAACAGTTTTGATTGCTATTTAAAGAACTCCGATAATCTCTTTTCTCCATTAAATGCCACAAGTGATTAAACAGTAGCACTTTCACCTTGTAACTGATACTTTTCCTTTTTATTATGTTTGGAGGCGTGGGCATCTTAGTACGACATCCCCCACCAGTAAGAGAGCCTGCTCAATCTAGTATTCATCAACCCAATGATTTCTCAGTCACTCACTCTTGGGAACGGCAAGATCCTGCTCACCTGAACTGTTTGGCTTCAGCTGTGTGTGGCAGTGTACTTCACCACTATTGATTGTGCAATAATGGTGAAGACCCAAAGACATTGGGATGGGAAATGACCTTTTCGGAGTGAGGAATCACAGATGAAAGTCCAAGGTGGGTTCAGAATCAAATGCCATTAAATGGCTATTCCCCTGCCTCTGTGTATGCTTCAGATTATTCTCTATTTGAGACAAACTGAGTCCCGTTTACAGCAGGAAAGCCGCCCTGTTTTTATACTTGGGAATGCTGCCTCCTCTTGCCCATCAGGAGTACAGCTAATTGGGTTAATGGTTAGATAAGGCTCTTAATGGATTGTTAATTGATGATTTAACAACCTCTTATTGGCACCAGGTTAGGAATAGTTGACCATCGGCTTTCCTGCCCAGAACTTCCTTCCAAGGTGGCAGCAAAGGGGCAGGTACCTTTATTGGTTTCCCACAACAGGACCTGCTATTTAAAGGAAGGGAATATTCCTGAACTGTAAGTCAGGAAGTTACAGGAACAAGTCCCACCTCATAGATTAGGGTGCTTTGTACTGTTTTGAATCTGAAATAAATTCCCTGTAAATGAATCATAGTGCGCAATTATTTATCTATCCTTTAATAATGTCACATTTCCTGACATTAGTCAATAGCAAGAAGGTTGAATAAAAACCAAAAGAACTGCGGATGCTGGAAATCAGAAACAAAAGGAGAAATTGCTGGAAAAGCTAAGCAGGTCTGGCATCCTGTGTGGACAGAAGTCAGAGTTAATGTTACGGATTGAGTGACCCTTCATCAGAACTCCAAGAAGACCGTTCTGTATGAGAGAGCTCCCGTAAGCCATATCAAACCAGGAAGTCAATACCATTGTCTTCCCATTACAACATTGTATTGTTTCTCAAATTGACCTGGTCTCAGTCTCCCTTCTTCACAGAATCATAGAATTGTTACACCTGGCTCATCAAACTTGCAACCATTCTATTACCTTGTACCAACCTCCTGCCCTTTCCCATATCTGTGCAATTATTTCTATCTGTGTGGTCATCTAATGCTGTCTCGAGTGCCTCCACAGCTTGACAACTTCATGTGGCTATGACCAACCATTATTTAAGAATGTGCTGAAACCTCCCCTCACAACCCTGAACCTGTACCATTGTCCTCTGTTTCCAAAACCACAAGGGCAATGTTATTTTGGGTTTACTTACTCTATCCCATTAAGTGCTTGTAAAATCCCCTTGGAGACCTTGGGGTTGGCTTATAGGAAGTTAAAAATCACACAACACCAGGTGAGGGTCCAACAGGTTTAATTGGAAGCACACTAGCTTTCGGAGCGTCGCTCCTTCATCAGGTGGTAGTGGAGGGCTCAATCCTAACACACAGAATTGTGTGTTAGGATTGAGCCCTCCACTGCCACCTGATGAAGGAGCGACGCTCCGAAAGCTAGTGTGCTTCCAATTAAACCTGTTGGACCCTCACCTGGTGTTGTGATTTTTAACTTTGTACACCCCAGTCCAACACCGGCATGTCCAAATCATGGCTTACAGGAAACTGGACTTGTCACCACCAGTGAGATACAGTAGTGTCACTGTATAATCAGGTCTGACATCGGGTTGTGCGCTTTAGGTGCTTAGATTAGTCTGGGCATGTTTTCATTTCTTACTGGGAGGGTATCCATAATCATTGTGGCATGTTCTGTCTTGCACAACACTATGTAGTGGCGAGGGCTAAAGATAGAGATGACCTTGGCATTAATGCTACATCTTCTTATTAAGACCATAAGATATCGGTGCAGAAGTAGTCCATTCATAGAGTTTGCTCTGCTGTTCAATGAGATCATGGCTAACTGAGTGGTTCTGAACTCAACTTACCTGCCTTTTCTGCATGCCCCTTGAATCTGTGACTGATTGATTGAAAATCTGTTTATTTCAGCCTCGAATGTACTTAATGATCCAGCTTCGACAGGACTCAGTGGTTTAAAAAAAATTTTTTTTTTAATGATTAAAATATGCGTGGCATCTTTTTTGGAAGAAAAGGGGACTTGACATTGCAATATTTTGTCAAGCTTCCATATAAATATCTTTAGTGAATTGGATTTGCTTAAACTTATACTACTTAGACCACTTTTTGTCTTGTCTCACAAGTAGAAAATAGAGGCAGGCCATTTTGATATTTTGGCTGACAATTCAAGTGCTTTTGTCCTGTTACCTTGCCAAAGATTGTGCCACCTCCACCTGTGCCAGGATAGAATGTACCATCTGAGATCAAGTAGCATGTCAGATACTGGTTGAGGAGAGGGGAGAGGGAGCATGGTAGGATGTGGAGGGGCAACTGATGAGAAGTGGGAACATTTTGAGTAAAGTTCCATTTCCCTGTTCCTTTCTTTAGTGACATCCTTTTGGAGAGCAGCTTGGTGAAGAAAAGATGAATGATGCCTTGTAAGGCTCTGTGTGAGGCAACTTTTGATCCTATTTAAGTAAAGGTATATTTGCCATAGTTGTGGTCTTGGCCATTATAAACATGACGGTCAAGTGTGAACCTCCATGGATTTGTCCACTCTTTGCATGCAAGCAATCTTTCAATTATCTGTAATCCTATACTTTCAGTTGAAATGCATTCAGTCCATTATTAGAGAGTGAGAGTGTGTGTGTGTAGTATATCTGTTCTCACCTTGCTAAATGTCTGTTGTACATCTTTTTCTGGTCGGCATGGACAAGTTGGACTGAAGGGTCTGTTTCCATGCTGTACATCTCTGTGATTATGACTCTAATATTCTCCTTCATGATGACCTTGGAATTTAGTGTCTGTGTCCCACTGCGAAGGACACAAAGGGCAATATGGATATTTTCTAATCAACCTGTTCAGAAATGTTAATACACACTTCTGGACTTCAACCTGGCTCTCCTGGCCCAGAGGCGGATCATTGCTTTTGGAGGGCTCTTGTGGCGCAATGGTAGTGTGTTCCATCTCTTCAGTTCTCTGCAGCTGTTCCCTGCTGCCAGTTTCTGCTGATGCTCACTTCTGAACTGTAAATCACCAGCTGGAAAATACAAAACTCTTCCATTGGTTGCACTGAGGTGGGAATATTTGCACTGATGCATACATCGTCTGACAGTGCATTCGGAGAAGGAAGGAGGTCCTCTAAGGAATGATCCCTATGCATCTCTGATGACTTTTCTTGTGGGAAAACAAAATCTATGAATTAGTCATGGCAAAGCAACACTCTTGAAAAACACAGTCCTTAGTCTTATCATACATCAGTCATGATGAAATAAAATCAGCATGTATGTCTGAGACTTGCACTCTACCACCAATAAGTTCTCTGTCTCTCAATTTCCAACTGAGAGGGGCACTGATGTCCCATTTTATTTCCATTATGTTTCCTCAACTGTTAGCTGTACAATATGTGTCAGGGCATTCTCTCATCCTCTGTTTTGTTTCTCATCTTTTTGTAAGAGGCATGTATTAATCACTGTGAGTGAATTTTAATAATTAATTCTGGATACAGTGTGTTGGGTGAGAGTGACTATCAGATGCAATACACTGCAGATAGTTACATTGGAGGGAAGGAAATGCAGATCAAGTGAAGGCTGGATGCTGCTGAAACTGAACTGAATGTGAGAAATGGTGTAATGGAGTAAGTTTGGCAAGAGAGTATGGATGTGGAAGCGTTTGCATCATATGTTGTTGGTGAATCAAGAAGTATACTTACTCTTCTGACCCAGTTAGGTCATTAACCATTTCCTGCATTATATTTAAGGCCAACAGAACAGAATGGTTATGCAGCTCACCTTCTCAGGCACTTGTAACCATGTAACATTGGTGACAACAGCAGATAATAATGCTGTCATTGTTGGGAAAAGTATGTCCCTCCTATTTTTGATGGCACCCAACACGTTTTAAGGGAAGCATCACTGAATCTTCTGACTTCGCTCTTTGTAAATGTATCTTGGCTCCTGGATCCTCATATTTTCATATCAGCATTGCCCGCATCAAGTACAAATTAGAGAAACTGATCTTCTGACTTTTTCTAAACGTTGCAAACATCATGCCCAATTCAAAACCTTCTTTGCATTAATATCAGGTTTATGGTTTCTGTCGCGTTTTTAACTATTGGAGTTTCATCACTTCGTGTCCATTTAATTGAAATAAATCAGTTTCTGCAGTGACTGCTTCACAATTGAATTTTCTTAATGTTAGGATAGACTAGTATTTGGTTTGTCAGGGAATCTGGAGTTTAAACAAAGCAGGCTGCATAGTCTTTTGAGTCTCCTTTTTTATGCTTTGATTATTACAGGACTATGATTAGTTAACAATTCCATAATTGTTGTATCATACAACTACCAGGATGCTGGTTAGTGAAATAAATTGATCTCTATGTTTTCAGACTGGATTTTATTTATCCGGTAATTACTATGTTCTTGAAAGTTCTCTTCTGTCAGAATCCATAACATGAATATCTTGACAAGGTCCATAAGAACACCCAGAATATTTCAAAGAAATTTAATTGAAAATGTATAGCACACTGACAAGACCTCACCCATTTTATAAACTAAAAGCCAAGTATTTAGCAATGTGACTCTACAGTTATGTGTTGTCCAGGTCAGGAATAAGTCCTATCAGGTTGGCAGGTGCAAAATGTGAGTGAATTCGACCCCACCCAAGATCAAAGCAGAGCTAAACCTGTTCACCAACTCGTCTGAGAGGATAGTGAACAAGCCAAATACAACACAGACTTACATTGTTAAATCAATTGAGGTCTGAGTGTGAGGCTGACACCGTGATTACATTGCTGAAGTGCAGATGAGAGCAGAAAAGCAAACCTTAGATATTATGAGGCATATGGTACTACAGTTGTGTTGCTGTCCTAATGATTCAGAGGCATAGACTATTGATCTGTGTTCGGGAGTTCACAATTCCACCACAGCAATTTGAAACTTGCCAATACTTTGTTTTAAAATGTAAATTAAAACTTAGCACTAGAAAAAGTGACCATAAAGACATCAGATTCTCTTTTTAAAAATCAAACACACTGTAGGAAAGGAAATTTGCCAGTGTTACCGGTCTGTCCTGTGTGTAAGGTCAAAAGGAGCAAAACCGAGTACAAATTGAAATCCTGAGGACTTGATTTAATTTTTGTGCTTTCTTTGCAGAAAGATCCTCACTATCTGCAACAATGGCTTGAAGCTTTTGTCACTTCCTTTGAACGAATTATTGATGTCAACACTTATGAACCATTGCAGCGAAGGTGAGTGCAATAAGTAAAATGTCTTTATCCCATTTTAATTTTCTGCTCCGTAATCTCTTGCAGCCCTTTTTCTTAAATTTATGATTGATTGATTGTTCATTCATCAGTGCTGTGCAATGATAATTATGGTCAGGGACACTTCACTGCATTTTAAGAAAAATACTATCTAAGTCATGACTTGTATCTAATTAGAGTTTGGCGGTTGAGAAGTGATCTTGTCAGGATATATCAGGATGTTAAATGGATTCAACAGGGCACATGCAAAGGAGCGAATATAGCTGGTGAAAAATACAGAACAAATGGACAGAATCTTAGCGCTATATTGCTCAGAAGTGAAATTGAGAAACACTTCTTGCGCATAAAAGGTCAACTGAACCTTTCAGATTTCAATAGATTTTTGCCTTGCAAAGATATCTAAAGTGGTAAGTGGAGGTCAAGTGCAGGCCAGAATTGTATATTCAAGTCGCTGAGTTGGTGCCTGAATTCATAAACTTCTGTCTTGGCGATGACTATGCTTTCAAGACACTAGCCTGGAAGGAACAAGAGACAAGTGTTTAGAAGGAGACAAAGTGGTATCGATATAATGGATAAATGGGACATAAAAAAAAAAGGAACGATTTCTGCAAAGAGTGTAAATATCCTAGACCTCTGCTACATAGGTGAGCAATAGCAATTTAATCTTCCTCCAATTATCTCAGAACAGTGGGCATGACGCTACGTTAGCTTGCTGTGTGTCAGTGTAATGGCACAGCAGTATACCAGGCTAACAAATTGTAATCCTGAGCCTTTGTTCACCTTTCCCTTATTACCTGGCTCAGTAACTTTCACAACGATCTCCTTCCTTTCACCTGTCATATGATATTAAAGTTAAGCAAACGGATTTAATATATATTTGACCCAATATGCTTGCAATTTGATTATGACTTTGATTATAATTTTCATGGTAATTTTGCAATTCTCACCCTATTTTTTTCCTCACTGAAAAAAAATAGGTTTTTCATTTACATGCAGCACCTTTTATAACCTCCATTTCCCAGAGTGCTTTACAACCAATGAAATACTGTAGAATATAGTCCCTGTTGTAATTGTAGGTAAAGCAGCAATCAATTTGCATACAGCAAACTTACACAAATGGTGATTTGATACTGACCAGATCACTACTTTTTAGTGCTGTTGAATGAGGGAGAAATATCAGTTAGGACAAAGCAGAGACTTTCCCTGCTTTTCTTAAAAAAAAAGTGCCATGAGAGAGTAGACAGAACCTTGGTTTAAGATCTCATCCAAATGACAAAACCTCAGCAGAAGAGCATTCCCTTCCTACTGCACTGGAGCATTATGAGTATTATTACCTGTACAAATCTCTGAAATTTATCTTTAACTCAGAATCTTCAGGCTCAAAGATGATGTTACAGCAGATGTTTTCCAGTTGTAATAAAGGCAAGTTAAAACTTAGACTGAGGTCATCTGGCAGGCCCCATGGCCAAGCATCTCTGCATATTATAGGAAATATCTGACCTCTACTTACTGTTGTCTTAAAGTGACATAGTCAAGATTGAGAGTTCAGTGTTCGGATATTGCATCAGAAAATAAAAATTAATCGAGAAACCATGGGACTTTTTCAAAGTTGTTTCATTTTCTTAGTTTTTTTTTAATTGCTAAAAGTGAACATGTTCAGTTTTCATCCACAGACGTGAGGGGGGCAGGGACAAAATGTTTTTAGTTCTTGATGGGTCAAGGGCTGATCTGATTAACATTTTGTTGCTATGGTTTCAATCACTGTTTTCTTGTTCCAGACCTGAAGAGATGGCTACAGAGATTCCACTGTTGCCAGGCAATGTGCTTCAAGTTCTGAGCCAGCAACTAAATGAATGTGTACAGAGATTATCCACTGAAGAGGCTGAGGCAGGCCTTGGGCAAGCGCTCCTCCTGATAAAATTTCTCATTATTATCTGCAGGTGCATATATTTGCATTATTCTTCTTCTTATGTTTTCAGATTTTATGTTTAATTTGCTCCATAGACACAGGATTGGGAGTAGGAGCAAATTTTGGCAGGACTAGGAGAGATGACAGTGAGAATAATGGGGTTGTAATGGTTGGGGATTTTAACTTTCCAGACATGGACTGCCATAGTGTTGAGGGTTTCGATGGAGAGGAATTTGTTAAGTGTGTACAAGAACATTTTCTTATTCAGAACGTGGCTATACCTCCTGGCGAAGGAGCAAAGCTTGACCTTCTCTTGGGAAATAAGGCAGACCAAGTGACCGAGGTGACAGTGGAGGAGCATTCTGGGGCTAGTGATCATAATTCTATTTTAAAATAGTCATGGACTTGATCAAAAAGTTGAAGTTCTAAATTGGAGTAAGGCCAATTTTGACGGTATTAGGCAAAAAACTTTCAAAAGGTGACTGGGGGCAGATATTTGCAGGGAAAGGGACAGCTGGAAAATGGGAAGCCTTCGAAAATGAGATAATGAGCGTTTAGAGACAGTATATTCCTATTACAGTGAAGGGCAAGGCTGGTAGGTGTAGGGAATGCTAGATGACAAGAGAAATTGAGGCTCTGGTCAAGAAAAAGGAGGCATATGTCAGATATAGACAGCTGGGATCGAGTGGATCTCTAGAAGAATATAAGGGCTAGCTTATACTGAGGTCACCCCTCAGCCTCCAACACGCAAGGAAAAATAGCCCTAGTCTATTCTGTCTCTCCCTATAGCTCAAACCCTCAAATCCTGGCAACATACTTGTACTTTTTTTCTGAACTCTTTCAAGGAAATCAGGAGGGCAAAAAGGGGACATGAAATAGCTTTGGTAAATAGGATTAAGGAGAATCCAAAAAGATTCTACAAGTACTTTAAGGACAAAAGGCTAACTAGGGAAAGAATAGGGCCTCTTGAAGATCATCAAGGTCGGCTGTGTGTGGGGCTGCAGGAGCTGGTTCAGATCCTAAACGGGTATTTCACATTAGTTTTTAAACTGTGGAGAAGAATATGAAAGCTGGTGAACCTGGAGAAAGGAAAAGGGCGGCACAGTGGTTAGCACTGTTGCCTCACAGCGCCGGAGACCTGGGTTCAATTCCTGCCTCAGGCGACTGACTGTGTGGAGTTTGCACATTCTCCCCGTGTCTGCGTGGGTTTCCTCCGGGTGCTCCGGTTTCCTCCCACAGTCCAAAGATGTGCAGGTCAGGTGAATTGGCCATGCTAAATTGCCGGTAGTGTTAGGTAAGGGGTAAATGTTGGGGTATGGGTGGGTTGCGCTTCGGCGGGTCGGTGTGGACTTGTTGGGCCGAAGGGCCTGTTTCCACGCTGTAATCTATTCTAATCTAATCTAATCTTGAAAAGTGTCTATATTCCAGAGGAGGTGGTGCTGAATATCTTAAAATGCATAAAGTTGGATAAATCCCCAGGACCTGATCAGCTTTATCCCAGAACTTTGTGGGAAGCTAGAGAAGTGATTGCTGCACCGTTGCTGAGATATTTGTATCAATAGCTACGGGTGAGGTGTTGGAAGACTGGGCAGTGGCTAATGTGGGGCCATTATTGAAGGAGGTTAGGAAAGAAAAGCCAAGGAACTATAGACTGGTGAGCCTGACGACAGTGCAGAGTATGTTGTTGGAAGGGATTCTAAGGGACAGGGCTTGCATGTATTTGACTGGCAAGTACTGATTACGGATCGTCACCTCGACTTGTGCTTTGGAAATCCTGTTTCTTTCACGATTGAGTTTTTTGAATAAGTGAAAAAGAAGATTGATGAAGGTCGAGAGGTAGATGTTGTCTATAAGGACTGCAAGGCATTCGACAAGGTTCCACGTGATAGACTGGTTAGCAAGATTAGATCACAAAGAACCCAGGGAGACCTAACCATTTGGCTACAATTGGCCTGAGGACAGGAGACAGGAGATGGTTGAGATCCTAAACAGGTATTTCACATTAGTTGCTTTTGGAGGGTTGCTTTTTGGACTGTAGACCAGTGACCAGTGGTGTACCACAAACATTGGTGCTGGCTCCACTGCTCTTTGTCATTTATATAAACGATTTGGATATGAATATCAGAGTAAGTTTGCAGATGACACCAAAATAAGTGGTATAGTTCATAGTGCAGAAGGTTATCTCAAAGTACAATGGGATCTTGATCAAATGGACCAAATGTAAGGAATTGCATTTTGGAAAGGCAAATCATGGCAGAACTTGTGTGCTTAATGGTAAGATCCTGGAGATTGCTGACCAAAGAGACCTTGGGTTCATGATTCCTTGAAAGTGGAGTTGCAGGTAGAAAGGTAGTGAAGAAGGTATTCTTACCTTTTATTGGTCAGTGCATTGAGTATAGGAATTGGGATGTCATGTCGCGGTTCTACAGGACATTGATTGGGCGACTTTTTGAAAACTGCGTTCAGTTCTAATCTCCCTGCCATAGGAAGGATGTTGTGAAACTTGAAAGGGTTCAGAAAAGATTTACAAGAATGTTGCTAGGGTTGGAGGGTTAGATCTTTTGGCAGAGGCAGAATAGGCTGGGGCTATTTTCCCCAGAGTGTCAGAGGTTGAGGGGTGACCGTCTAAAGGCTTATAAATCATGAGAGGCATGGGTAGGTTGAATAGTCGAGCTCTTTTTCTCAGGTTAGGGGAGTCCAAAACTAGAGGGCATAGGTTTAGGGTGAGAGGGAAAAGATATAAAAGGAATCTAAGGGGCAACTTTTTCACGCAGAGGGTGGTGCATGTATGAAATGAGCTGCCAGATGAGATAGTATAGGCTGGTATGATTACAACATTTAAAAGGCATCTGCATGGTTCCATGAATCGGAAGGATTTAGAGGGATATCAGCCAAATGCTGGAAAGTGGGAATCGGTTGAATTAGATTATCAAGTCGGCATAGACAAGTTGGACCGAAGGTCTGTTTCTCTCTGACTGACTGTCGAATCTAGATGGGAAGAATTGAAGGGAAAAATATGCTATGTCTACTGTAATTGCCCAAGGAAAGTTAAGTCTTTTATCTTGGCCTTGGTCTGTTGAAAAGCCTGTGAAATTGGTTCATAAGGGAATAAAACTGGAAATTAACCTTAAAAGTTAGTATACTCTGGTCACTTAAAGAGGTCCATTGTATGCTCAGCTAACTGTCACAAGTAATTGTGAAACAACAAGTTAAATAGACTTTCCATGGTATTGCTTAGAAAATAGATGTTGATTAGATGGAGACTTAGGGTGTTCCAGATTCTCTCAGATGTAGTAATTGTTATGAGGTCCACCAGCTGGACAACACAGAATATGTTGGGGACTGTAAATCGGGTCCAGTCAGGGAGCCTTGGCTGACAGATAAAAAGATGCATGTCAGAGAACCTGACGTTCTGGTATCTGACTCTGAATGAGGCAGTCCTATCGGTAAGGAGTGTTCATGTGTAAATAAAGGGAGATTTGGGGATGGGATACCAGCCTCTCTGGAATTATTTCAGTAGAAATCACACAGTGGTTGGTATGAAGAAAGAATCAGCACTTAGCTATGATAGACGTTAGCAATCTGAAATTGGGCTTTTGTCATAGGTCTGGACTTTTGCAATGAAGGGGATTCTCTTGATCATTGCACAAATGAGAGAGGAAGCTGAAGGAGAAGAAATGGGGACTGGTCACGTTGCACGTGCATGCATTCCATGGGCGCAGCCACTCCATGTTTGTGTTTCGCGGTGAGCTAGATGTGTGAAGCAAAGTGTGCAGATTAAACTTTGTAAGAGTAGGTCTGAATTTCGTGGAGTCTTGAGGGTTATAGTACCCTTATGGTTATGGTCCCATAACACTTTTGGGACATGGTCACATGTCCTTTGGGAGTTATTGGAGTTGTTAAAAATAAAGATGAATGTGCACAAAACCCATTAACTACTAAGGGTGCTATCAAAAACAACGGTCAAAAGGAACCATCATGATGGTAAGTCAGTTAGGACTGTTGTCCTCTCACTATTTTTTATTTTAAAAAAAACTGACATGTTAAAAGAAAATGACTACAGATAATTAGGTCTGTTTTTTTGAGAAAGCTGAGGGTGATCATATTGGTGCACAACAGATTGCAAAACCTTTTGTTCTCACAGTGGGGTGCATGTCGCTTGATATTTAATTGGCAACTCAAGCTGCTTAAAGATTTTGAAATGGGATTATGAATTCAGTCCTTATTTATAAGAGGTTAAATGTGGTGAGTTTTTTTATTTTATCAGAGTTTTTTTTAAAGTAAGCTTTTCAGTAAGCACTTTATTTCAACATGAGTCCTAGGTCTGGCAATGGTGGATACTCGGCGAATTGCCACGGTATGTGTAATGGCAAAAGGAGGTGGGTCGAAGACTAAGGTTTTAGCAGGAGTTGGTGCCTGAGCCAACATAGTTCTAGGAGGGGGAATGGAGAATGGTACAAGAACATAGTTGGATATGAGAGCTATATAGGGAGGAAGAAGTGTTTACGGTAGCACAGATTGGCCATTGGGATGGTGTAGGGAGTTGTGGGCTGAAAGCTGGGCTTACGATTTTGAAAAGAAACCTTTGACATTGCCCATGTGCATGGAGGTCGGCCTTCTGTCTCTGCATCTGGCAGCCTCTGCACGTTTGCTTGAATCATTTAGCTTAGCTGCCTGAAACCAGGGCCCTGAAAGTGAAAGCTGAAGTTCCAGGGTATTTTCTCCTGGCTCAGGTTAATGGAGCTGGGTAATGTCCTCACTCGACCTCTCAGTCCTATCTCAATAGCCCATATCCTGAGACTGTGTCTCCTGGTTCTAGATAGTCCAGAAAGGGAAAACAGTACTGTTGCTGCCAAGGCACTCTTGGTAAATATTGAAGGAGTATTGTCTGCACTAGTTAAGAGAGGATATACTTGCCAGAGAAGGAATACACTGGGGATGGTCGGACTGTCATATTAGGAGAGTAGGCCTAACTAGGCCTGTAATCACTAGAATTTAGAAGGCTGAGAAGGAACGTGATTGAAATGTACAAATTCCTAACAGGCTGGACAGTTTTGATACAGGGAGGATTTTTTTTTATGAATCTGGAACAGGGATCACAGTCTCAGGACATGGGGGACCATTTCGGATTGATATGAGGAAACATTTCACTCGGTATAGTGAATCTGTGGAATTCTCTATTTGCCATGATCATATTGAAAGGTGGAGCAGATTCGAGGGCTGAATGACCTGCAACTGCCACCTAGTTATTAGATTTTTGTTTCTATAATTCACTGCCACAGACCCATTTACCCAGATGTAAATCACCTGAAATCCTAAATGAGGTTATAGTTTGTAATTCTTCTATCTCTGAGCACCCCAACAAATGTACAGTAATAATACCAATCTTCTCTCTACACAGAAATTTAGAAAATATTGAAGCAAAGGTCACTCCAACCTTTCACCCGGTTATAAACCTGATGACTGTATGTATTATTAAGGTGAGTCTATTGTGTGTTTAATTTGCATAATGTTTTACTCCCATCATTTGTTTTACTTCCTTGTGAATGTACAATTAAGCTTTCAAAAATATTTCAAAAAGAAAGGCTTGATGATTTTTAGTGTTGAATCTTTTTAAAGATGGAACTGAATAGAAAAAAAAGGTATAGGAATGTGAGCATAACATATTTAGATTTTTGTAAGATCTTTGATAAGGAAAAGTGTAGTACTCGTGGGTATATGATCAGGGATAAGTAGCAAAATAAGTAGCAACTTGTTGCTGTAATAGAGTTGTAGAGTTAGGAATTTAAGGTAGTTACTCAAATTGGCAAAAGTTAGGAAATAAGGTTAGTGGTGACTATCATTGATCACCATTCCAAAAATGGATTTAGACTTAGGAGTTCTCTTTATCATAGAATTGTTACAATATAGAAGGAAGCCATTCAGCCCAGTATGCCTACATTGGCTGTTCAGACAAGTGTCATTACTGAGTTCCTTTTTCTGCTTTTTCCCATAACCTTACACGCTAATACATTCCAAATAATCATTCAGTGCTCTCTTGAATGCCTTAGTTGAATCTGCTGTACCATATTTTGAGTTAGTACATTCCATAGCCTGACTGCTGGCTCTGTAAAAAAAGATTTCTTTCATATCACCCTTGATTATCTTGCAGATTACTTTGTCTATGTCCTCCTCTTCTTCTTTTACGAATGGGAACAGCCTCTCCTATGTACTCTATCCAGCCTGGTAATGATTTTGAGAACCTTTATCAAATGTTATCTCAGCCGCCTTCTCCAAGGACAACAGTCAATCCTCCTAGCTTAAGTTTCTGATTCCTGGAACCATTGTTGTAAATCATTTCTACACTCTCTCCAGTGCATTTATGTCTTTGCTATAATGTGCCACCCATGACTGTAAACAGTTCTCCAGCTCAGGTCTCACAAATGTTTTGTACAAGTTCAGCATCCCCTCCTTTCTTTTGTACTCTATGCCCCTATTAAAAAAAATGAGAGCACTACACACTTTATTAACGGCTCCTTCCTCCTGTCCTGCCACCTTCAATGATCTATGCAGATATACACCCAGAACCCTCTGCTCGGTGCCCTCTATTTTATACTATCTTTGAATGCTTTGAATCTCACGTCTCAAATATTTACCCACTCCTCCAAATTTTCAATGACATTTTTGGAGTTCCACACTGTTACAGAATACCTACAGCACAGAAAAAGGCCCTTCAGCTCATTGTGTCAGTGCTGGTCAAAAACAATTACCTAACTGTATGAACCCATTTTCCAGCACCTGGCCCATAGCCTTGTATGCCTTGGCATTATAAGTGAACATCTAAATACTTAAATATTATGAGGGTTTCTGTTTTTACCACTCTTACAGGCTGAGTGTTCCAGATTTCCACCACCTGGTCTTTGATCTCTCCATCAAGGGGAAAAGTTTCTTCCTATCTAATCTTCTGGCCTCCCCCCACCTCATAATTTTAAACATCTCCATCATGTACACTCTCAATCTCCTCTGCTCTGAGGAAAGCTGCCTCAGTCTGGCCAAACTCTCTCCAAACTGAAACTGTCCAGCCCAGGCAACCTCCTGTTAAATTTTCTCTGCACCTTTTCCAGTGTGATCATATGCCTCTTACAATGTGGATTCCAGAATTGCTCACAATATTCTAGCAGTGTCCTAACCAATGGTTTATTTCATTTAATGATTGGCCTATCTGACCAGCCTGCCTATAGCCTTCTGTAATCTAAGGCTATCCTCCTCTGTGAACTTACTGATTAACCCTACTACATTCAGTCTAAATAATTTCTCTAAGCGCAAACAGCAAGGCCACAACACTGACCCTGCTCCCTTGGGGCTCCAGTCAGAGACTTCAGTCTAAAACAAAACCCTCGGTCATCACACTCTGCTTCCTGCCACTCAGTCAATTGTGCATCCAATTTGCGAAACTCCCTTGGATCACATGGGCTGCTATCTTTGCTATCAATTTCCCATGAGGGGCCTTATCAAAAGCTTTGCTAAAGTTGAAATAGATGACAACAAAATCATTGTCCTCATTTATAGACCTAGTCACCTCTTCAAACAATTCAGTCAAGTTGGTCAGATGTGACCTTCCCTTAATAAAACCATGCTGACTGTTTTTGATTAATCACTGCCTCCTAAGAATTATTTTTAGTAGTTTCCCCCACCCACCAAAGTTAGTCTGACGTGTAGTTTCCTGGTTCATCCCATGTTCCCTTCTTTAATAATGTCCTCCTCACTAATTACAATTCTTCCACGTTTAGTGTCATCTGCAAACTTTGAAATTGTCCCTTGTACACCAGGATCTTTATCATCAGTACATATCAGGAAAAAAATGTCTGAATACCGATCCTTAGACAATTCTGTTAAAAATCTTTACCACCCCAGAAAGGAAGTGCAATTTGATAAATTTTAGATTATGGTAAATTGAGGGGTGTAGTTACCACATAAAAGAATGGCAACAAAATATAAGAAGGTATTAATTAGCTCAGAGAATGGCCATGTAACTGGAAATGTGCCAGGCGATACATTTTGGTTGGAAGGTTAACCATTCATTCATGAATGTTCTACCCAAAGGCAGGTCCTTGACTCATTGTCTGCTGATGCTTCATTCTGAGTGATTTTTCTTGGCAGCTTTTTGTTTTTAGCAGTGGGTCCTTATTGCCTTTCAGTCAGCTGCGAAGTCCACCTCACTCGGAGCTTGAATCAAACCTGCGTTGTTACCATAGAACAATACAGCGCAGAACAGGCCCTTCGGCCCTTGATGTTGTGCCAACCTGTGAACTATTCTCAGCTTGTCCCCCTACACTATCCCAGAATCATCCATGTGCTTGTCTAAGGATTGTTTAAATCTCCCTAATGTGGCTAAGTTGACTACATTAGCAGGTAGGGCATTTCAAACATTTATCACTCTCTGCGTAAAGAACCTGCCTCTGACATCTGCCTTAAATCTATCACCCCTCAATTTGTAGTTATGCCCCCCCATACAAGCTAACATGATCATCCTAAGAAAAAGTCTTTCACTGTCTACCCTATCTAATCCCCTGATCATCTTGTAAGTCTCTACAAATCCCCTCTTCACCGCCTTGCCAATGAGAACAGGTTCAAGTCTCTCAGCCTTTCCTCATAAGACCTTCCCTCCAAACGAGGCAACATCCTGGTAAATCTCCTCTGCACCTTTTCCAATGCTTCCACATCCTTCCCTAAATATGGGGACCAGAATTGTACCCAATATTCCAAGTGTAGCCGCACCAGCGTTTTGTATAGTTGCAGCATGATATTGCGGCTCCGGAACTCAATCCCTCTATGAATGAAACCTAACACACTGTGAATGCCTTCTGAACAGCACAATCCACCCGGATGGCAACTGTCAGGGATCTATGTGCATGAACACCAAGGTCCCTCTGCACATCCACACTACCAAGAATCTTTCCATCGACCCAGTACTCTGCCTTCCTGTTATTCTTCCCAAAGTGTATCACCTCACATTTAGCTGCATTGAATTCCATTTGCCACCTCTCAGCCCAATTCTGCAGTTTATCCAAGTCCTCCTGCAACCTGTAAAATCTTCCACACTGTCCACTACTCCACTGACTTCAGTGTCATCCACAAATTTACTAACCTGTGCCTGCGTCTAAGTCATTCATAAAAATGACAAACAGCATTGGTCCAAAAACAGATCCTTGTGGCACACCACTAGTAACCGGACTCCAGGCTGAATATTTTCCATCAACCACCACTCACTGCTGCCTTTCAGAAAGCCAGTTTCTAATCCAAACTGCTAAATCACCGTCATTCCAAACCTCTGCATTTTCTCCAACAGCCTACCATGTGGAACCTTATCAAAGGCTTTACTGAAGTCCATGTACACCACGTCAACTGCCCTACCCTCAACTACATGCTTGGTCACCTTCTCAAAAAACTCAATGAGGTTTGTGAGCCCTTGATGAAACCATGTTGACTATCTGAAATCAAATTGTTGCTTGCGAGATGATTATAAATCTTATCTCTTCTAATCCTTTCCAAAACCTTTCCTACAACAGAACTAAGGCTCACTGGTCTATAATTACCTGGGTCATCTCTACTGCCCTTCTTGAACAAGGGCACAACATTTGCAATCCTCCAGCCCTCTAGTACTAAACCTATAGACAATTATGACTCAAATATCAAAGCCAAAAGCTCTGCTATCTCCTCCCTAGCATCCCAAAGAATCTTCTGATAAATCCCATCTGGCCCATGGGCTTGTCTACTTTCACTCCTTCTAGAATTGATAACACTTGTTCATAACTAACCTCGATCCTTTCTCGTCTCATATCTCGTACTTCATTCTTCTCCTCAGCAGTATTCTCCTTTTTCCTGAGTGAAAACAGATGAGAAATGTTTGTTTAGCACCTCTCCGTTCTCCACAGGGTCCACTCTCAACTTTCCACTTCTGTCTTTGGCCCTATTCCTACCCTAATTATCCTTTTATTCCTCACATACCTATAGAAAGCTTTACGGTTCTCCTTTATTCTATTTGCTAAAGACTGCTCGTGTCCTCTCTTTGCTCTTCTTAACTCTCTCTTTTAATCCTTCCTAGCTGATCGGTAACTGTCCATCGCCTCATCTGAACCATCTTACCTCATCAACACATAAGCCTCCTTCTTCTTCATAACAAGAGATGCAATTTCTGTTGTAAAACACGGTTCCCCTGCATTTTGCTACCCCAATTTATGCATCCTAATTCTTGCCTAATCGCATTATAATTGCCCTTGCCCCATCGATAACTCTTGACCCTTGGCATGTACCTATCCCTTTCCATAGCTAAACTAAACATAACTGAACTATGGTCACTCTCTCCAAAGTGCTCACCTACAACTAAATCAAACACCTGGCCTGGTTCATTACCAAGTACCAGATCCAGTGTGGCCTTCCCTCTTGTCGGCCCTTCGATATACTGTGTCAGGAAACCCTCCTGTACACATTGGACAAAAAACTGATCCATCTGACCCACTGGAGTTATAGCATTTCCAGTCAATGTTGGGGAAGTTAAAGCTCCCCCATGATGACCACCCTGTTGCAAAGAACATCTTAACTATGTACAGCAGCTCGAATGTCGTTATTCAGTCCAGTTTCTAATCTGTAAATCCACACCGATGGTTGCAAACATCTTGAGTTACAACAATGACCCAGGGTCCATAATAGCAGCCCCAGACACAAAAATGTTAAAAGCCACCAGGAGAGAGTCACTGCTGTGTTTGACTAAAACCTTTAAACAGTGTAAAAAAAAAAAACTGGTCAAAAAAGAATAATTTTGCTAATCCTCTCTTCCACCTCCCTGGAACTCTGTGGAGGCCTACAAAAAAAACTCCAAGCAGTGTGACCTTTCCTCTCCTGTTTCTAACCTCAGCCCACACTACCTTAGTAGACGAGTCCTCATCAAAAGTTCCCTCAGTCACCGTTACACTATCCTTGACTAACAAGGCCACACCTCCCCCTCTTTTACCGCCTTGCCTGTTCTTAATGAAAGATCTAAACCCTGGAACCTGCAACATCCATTCCTCACCCTGCTCTATCCATGTCTCTGAAATGGCCACAACATTGAAGTCCCAGGTACCTATCCATGCTGCAAGCTCACCTACCTTATTTCGGATACTTCTGGCGTTGAAATAAACACACTTCAAACCACTTCGCTGTCTGCCGCACATTCCTGTGACCCTGAAATCCTGTCCCTGACCTTCCTACTCTCATCCTCCTGTGCACTGCAACTACACCTCTGGTTCCCATTCCCCTGCTGAGCTAGTTTAAACCCACCCGAATAGCACCAGCAAATATCCCACCCAGGATATTAATACCCCTCTGGTTCAAGTGAAGACTGTCCTGTTTGTACAAGTCCCACCTTCCCCAGAATGATCCCAAATTATCCAAGAACCCGAAACCCTCCCCCCTGCACCATCCTTGCAGCCACGTGTTCAGCTGATATCTCTCCCTATTCCTTGCCTTGCAATCACGTGGCACGGATAACAAACCAGAGGTAACAACTGTTTGTTCTAGCTCCCTGAAATCCTGCCTTACATCCCTGTCCCTCTTTCCACCTATGTCATTGGTACCTGCATGGACAATGACTTGAGGCACGTCGCCTCTCCATTCAGGACCCCCGAGACATCACGGACCCTGGCACCTGGGAGGCAACACATCAACCGTGAGTCTCGTTCGCTCCCAACAAACCTTCTATCTGAGCCTCTAACTATTGAGTCCCCAATGACGCACACTCTCCTCCTTTCCTTCCTTCCATCCTATGCAACAGGCACAGGTTCTGTGCCAGAGACCTGGGCCCCACTACGTACCCCTGGTAAGTCATCCCCCTCAACAGTACCCAAAACGGTAGACATGATTTTCAGGGGAACGACCACAGGGGATCCCTCCACTGACGGTTGTTTTTCCCCCTTCGAACAGTCACCCAGCTTTCTTCGTTCCTAGGAGTAACTACTTCCCTGTAACTCTTATCTATCACAGCCTCTGCCTCCCAAATGATCCGAAGTTCATCCAGCTCCCGCTCCAGTTCCCTAACATGGTTTTGGAGGAGCGAGAGTTGAGTGCACTTCCTGCAGATTTACTTGGTTGGGACACAAATGGCATCCCTCACCTCAAACATCATGCAGGCGGAACATTGCTCTCCCTGCACTGCCATCCCTGCTAGTCCCTTTATCACAAAGTAAAAAGAAGCGACGCTTACTTGATATGTCACTGGTCTTTAAGGTTAGATGAGGTGGTTGGGTGGGAGGCCTTACAAAGGTAGGGTCTTTGGTTGAGAAAACACTGATTTATATAGCTGGACAGAAATAAAAATAAGAAGTCCCTCCTTTCCCAGAAACCTCTGCTCTCTGATTTCAAATTTAAAAGCACAAATCAGTGACTCACTGCTCCTAGCAGTCCCCTGGTGCAAGCTCCCGCCTTTCGGCTTGCTGCTGCCGCCGCTGAAAAACAGAAATGGAGGACTCCCGCACTCGTAAGTTTTTAAAGGTTCGAATCAGTGACTCACCGCTCCCGGCAGGCCCCATTATTCTGAACCATAACCAACTGATTTTCCTGGTGCCTTGAATAGGAAGATTAAGGAGGCCATGTAATCTATGAAAAATAAGTGTCTAATCAGTCTTGGTGGAATGAGGAGATGCAAATCACTTAGAGAAGTAACATAGATTGATAAAGCTATTAAAAGGCAAGCAAAGCATTGAGATTAATTTTTAAATTTTAAAGCAGACAAGTTATTTTAAGCTTGTATAGAACCTTCTTTATACCACCTTTTGAAGTAGTAAGAACAATGCTGGTCTCCACAGTTAATGACCTAACAGGAACTGGAAAAGGATGCAAACAAGATTTACTGCTATGATGCCTGAACTGGTGTTGTACAAGAAATATCTGAACTCCCACCCCACATCATCTCTGTAGCCATGTTGGCATGTAATGTCTTTTGACTCTAACTAGCATGTGGCACGAGTAGAGACCCTGAGATCACTTTCTTTGAGATCCTACTTTTTAACTTGCTTCTTTACTTCTTATATTGGACTTTAACCTATGTCATTGGTGCCAATCTGTACCACTACCACTACCACTACCACTGACAGTTCGTCCATGTACTTCAGAATTACCGGGAGGCAACGTACCATACTGGAGTTTCATTTGTGGATACAGAAACGTCTACTTATTCCCCTTACAATTAAATCATCTATTTCCGTAGTCTCTCACACTTATTCCTCCTCTCCTGTGCAGCATTGCCAACTGAAGTGCAACAAATTTGGCTATTGCTACTTGCATCTGAGGGGCCATTCTCCCCAATAGTATTGAAAGCAGTATACCAGTTTTGCAAGATAGTGGCCACAAGGGATTCCTGCACTGCCTGCCTAGTCCAATTACTCTGCCTGGTGATCATCCATTCCGTGTCAGCCTCTCGAAGTTCTATTCACAATACTCCCGTAAACCCTTTCGATGCAAACCTCAGCTCCAAAGATCGAGCTACCAGGAGCTGCAGCTAGAGACACTTCTGCACATGTTCTGGTCCCAGACACTGAAACTGTGCCCAACTTCCCAGTTACAACTGCAGGAGCACATCATGGCCATGAACTCTCCTTCCATGACTTACCTCTTTAAACCCGTTGATCGCCCTGAAAACTAAATCACTGTAATTACTCTTTGCCCTTCTTCCCTGAACCTTTGCATTGCCCTTCCAATGTGTCAGTCTATAACACTCAGTCGAGGTCAACTCTTTGCACTGGAAGGCTGATGTATTTTGGGCAGCCCAAAGAGTATCTTTCACTGAGTTGGTGGCCTTCTGGGTGTAGATGATGTTTGTCTCTGTGTGCATCTCTGGGAACAGCCCATGGAGCAGAAAAGAATCTGCGTAATGGAGCTGTTCAGGTCAAATCTGATGTATCTCTATCCAGACCCTTTTTGCAAAGAACTTTTTTCAGACTGCTTTGCCTAAGATGCTGATTGTGGGACAGTTGGTTGAACAGCTTATTTGCAGAGTGATGCCAGTAACTTAATTTAATTCCTACATTGGCATAAGTTACCATGAAATACTCTCCTTCTCAATCTCCTCCGTCGCCTGAGGTGAAATCACCACCTCTTCCTAATGAGAAAGCAACCCTTTAGTCTGGTACGACTATGGCAACTTTACCTTTTACCTTACCCGTATGTTCCATTCCAAATGCTTACACATCTTACCTTCAAGGAGCATTGTGGGGAAAACAAGAAGAAATTTTAAATAACGATATACTTCTTTGTTAATTCATTTTAATTTGTGTTTACTTCTAGTTAAAGAAGGGAGCACAGGAGAAGTGTTTATCAGAGAACTCAAAGGTCGAGCAGTTAACCATGTATGCATTGCACCTCTGTGAATGCCTCTTTGACCCATATCAAATCTGGAGGCGGCACTTGGGGGGGTAAGTATACATGACCTATGTTCAAGTCTATTATTTAACAGATGGCCTCTTCTTACTGTTGACTGCATGAGCTTGAGGACCAGTTACCTTCATGGTTTGTTTGCTGATCTTCCCATTTCTAATATTCCCTAAAAATGAGCTAATTAACACCCATCCAAGTCTCCAATGCCCTTCTTTCTATGCACCCTTGACCTCGTTCAGTTCCATGCATCCTCGTGAATTCACTTAAAGATCATTGTCTCTCACTTATCACTGACCGATATTGGAAAACTTTGTGATGTACTTTGTTAGTTTGAAGTCTGATCATCGAAGCTAGCATTTCTTCTCCTTGCCCTATTGCTTCAGTCTGGGTAAAGAGTCAACAGCTTTTATGTGGAATTAGTATTACTGATAAGGTATATTACATAAGGATCTAGTCAAAATAATGTAGTTTACTGATGCATACACTTTGAATTTCAAGAAGTTTTAAAATTCATTCTAATTGTCCAAGTGCCGTGGTGGAATTTAAACACTCATTCTCTGCATTAGTTAAGAGTCATTTTAAATAACACAACTTTAAGTGACACAACCATTACACTTCTTCACACTTTCCAATCTAATCTGAGCTGCTTTGATTTACTAATTCATTTTTCTAAGTGCCTATTAATTTTCAGTTGGAGTAATTATTCGAAAGTTTCTTCTCCACCAAAATTACAGATAGGTCTGTATTTTCTGGGTTTATTCCTCTCCCCTTATGTTTGAATGTATGTAAAGCTTATAATCCTTCAGTCTTCTGGCACTGTACAACATATAACGAAAATTAAGAAATTTTAACCAGAGACTCTGCAATTTCTGTTGTGTAAAGGCTTTAGGATCCAGAAGAACCTCTGAATAACCTGATGAGTCAGATAGAAAATACAGAAATCAAAGTTGGAAAATTGTTTAAATGTGGATAACAGTCTCTTTAAAAAAAAAACCAAGCTCTGAACTAGGTATTTTTCAGATTACCCTAAATAGTAATAAGGGTATCAATGAATATGCAGATGGAAATGTGGAGTTCAGGTACAGGGTTCACTTTTGATATTTTGATACAAAATGGTAGAATAATGACTTCTCCCTTCAACTTACACCAGAACACTGCCAGTTCTTTCTTTCAGAATATCAGAATTGAGGCCATTCAGACCATCATACCTGCAACTGGTCTATTACCTAGTGCCAATTTCCTGCCTTTTCCCTATATTCCTGCACAGCATTTCTGTTCAAATCATCATCCAGTGCCCCCTTGAATGTCTCAATTGAACCTGCTTCCACATTTCTACGCTGCATTCCATTCCCGAACTACTCACTGTGTGAAGATTTTTTTCATGTCACCCTTGCAACCTTTGCACATTACTTTTAATCTATACCCTTCTATTTTTTTCTCTTTTACAAGTGGGAGCAACTTCTCCCTATCTATTCTATCCAGCCTGCTCATGATTTTGAAAGCATCCATCAAATCTTCTCTCGGCCACCTTCTCTCCAAGGAGAAAGGCACCAACTTCTTTAGTCTATCCTAATGACTGAAGGTTCTCATTCCCAGTATCATTATTGTAAATTGATTCTGCACTGTCTCCAATCATCCACATCTTTCTTGTTATGCATTGCTCAAGTTTGTACATAATACTGAAGCTGAGGTTTAACAAGTGGCTTGTATGAGTTCGACATCGCTTCCTTGTCCTTGTACTCTGTTAATAAAGTCAAGAACACTGTGTTTTACTAACCATTCTCTCCATCTGTTCTGCTGCCTTCAATGATCTGTGCATATATCCATCTAGGTCCCTCCACTCCTTCACCTCTGTTAGAGTTGTACCACCTTTTTTGGTTTGTCTTTAAATGTTCTTCCAACCAAATTGCATCACATCCCACTTTTCTGCTTTGAGCCTTATTTGCTACCGATCTGCCTACTCCACCAACTCATTTTAGAGTTCCAAGCTATCCTCTTCATACTTAACAATTCTTCCAAGTTTGTGACATCTGCTAACTTTTTGAAAATGTTCCGTGCAGACCAGGATCCAGATCATTAATATATATCAGGAAAAGCGAGGGTCCAGTCTACTGTTACTGTTGTAGTATACTCTACATTGTTTTCTGGGAACGTTGATGATTGAACAATTGATTGCAGCAATTTTCTCACTGGCAATGATTGAGAAATTTATTCTAAACCAATATTATGTTCTGTCTTTAGCAACATGCTTGCCATACAGAGGATGGGTGACTAATATCTTGCCACACCCTTACATGAACTGGTGACCAGTGAACACCCTAAGGGGCATGGCTATCTAACCTGGTTAATGTAAATGCACACGATTGATGGCTGTGTTACTGGCTTATCAAGTTTTGTTGAAATTTGTAAGTCACTGCTTGCTTTTGACTGTTTGTGGGAAGGTGAGAAATTTTATGCGGCAGGACATATAAGCAGGTGTGAGGCTTAGATTATTGATCTGCTTGAAGAGCTTAGCTGTTCACATTAAGCCTCCTGAAAGCCTAACTATGATCTTCTTGGTTTTAGAGAGATTATCAGTTCCATGGAAAGGAGTAAATATAAATTTGCACCAGCTGTTTTACCTCAGGAATTTAATACATTCTTCCACGGTGAGTAAAACTGGGAACTTGGGCAGGAGCAGAGGGTTAGGAGTGTTACATGTGCGGTATGAATGTGACAGGTGCCTGTCAATAACAATCTCCCTTTGAAACTCAATGACATTATCATCGCTGAATCCTCCATCATGAGCCACTGATTCCCCTAGCACCACCATCTCCTTTTATCATATATCAGAAACTTAACGGGATCAATCACACAAATATGGTGGCTAAAGGAACAGGTCAGAGACTTGGAATTCTATTGTGAGGAACTTACTCCACAAAGCCTGTTCATTATCTAAAGGCATGTGAGTGCAGCTCTTAACAACACTCTTGAAACTCAACACCATTCAGGACTAGCAACTTTAAAGATTCACTCCCTCCACCACAATGACAACAGTGTATCCTCAGCAGGATGCCAAGCATCCTTCCACAGCACTTTCCAAATTAGCAATCTCTACCACCAAGCAGACATAGGCAACAGACACGTAGGAACACTGTCACCCATAAATTTCCCACCAAGCCACAAAGCTGTTCCATCTCTGTCACAGGGAGCCCTTCAAGTCTGCTCTGCCATGCAATATGTTCATGGCTGATCATTCAGTGCTGTTCCTGCATTTTGCCCCATAACCTTTGATCCCTTTAACCCTAAATCTATGTCCGAGTCTTTTGTTTTTATAAAGCATCCAATGGTTTGGTTTCAAACACCTTCCGTAGAAAAGGATTTCGCCATACTCTGGGTGAAGAAATATCTCCTCATTTTAGATTTAAATGGCCTGCCCGTATCGTCAAGATGTGACCCCTGGTTCTTGACTCCCCAGTCATTGGAAACCTCTTTCTTGTGTTTTTACCCTTTTTAATCGTGTTAGCTTTGTATAGATTTCTATGAAATCCCCTCTCGTTCTTCTAAACTCCAGTAAACATAGTCCTAATTGATCCAGTCTCTCTTTATATGTCAGTTCTGCCATTCCTGGAATCATAATGAAAAAAAACTTCATTGTACTCCTTTCATACTTCCTCTGAGGCGATCAAGACAATGCACAATACTCCAGATGTGGTTGGACCAGTGTTCGGTATAATTGCAGCAAGACATCTTTGCTCTTGTACTCAAATCTTCTTGTTACGAGAGGTTGGGGACTATAAATATAGAAAATAGGAGGTGGGCCTACTCTGCTATTCAATATGATCACGTTTAATCATCCAAATCAGTACCCTGATCAAGCCTTCTCCCCACACCCTTTGATCACTTTAACGCTAAGAACTATATCTAACTGCTTGAAAATATTCAACAGCTAATGCTTCAACCACTTTGAGGCCAATATACCATTTATTTTCTTTTCCTATCTGCTGCATCTGCACACTTACTTGCACACCAGTTGCTGAGAGTATATTCGGGTTTTGTTTCAACTCCCCCTTTTCCAACCTATCACCATTCAGCTAATTGCCTTCCTGTTTCTGCTTTTTAAAAAAAAGTGGATAACCTCATTTTTATCCACATTATACTTCATCTGCCATGCATAAGCCCACTCTCTTTCAACCTACCCAAATCACACTGTAGCATCTCTGCATCCTCCTTACAGTTCACCTTCCCACACAGCTTTGTGTCATGTGCAAACTCGGAGATATTAGATATGGTTCTGTCATCTAAATCATGAATATAGTAAATAGCTGATCCTAGCACTGGTCCCTGCCGTGCCCAACTAGTCACTGTCTGCCACTTGGGGGGGGAAAAATAACCCATATATTCCTTTTGTTTGTTTCCTGTCTGCCAGCCAATTTACTATCGATGTTAGTGCACTAAGTCCAATCCCATGCACCTTATGCTTACTTAATAACCACTTACTAGGACCTTATCAAAAGTCTTCTGAAAGTCCATGTAAGGCACATCCATGTTTTCCATTTATCGATTTTACTAGTTACTTCCTTGAAAAATTCCAGTAGATGTGTCAAGCATGATTTTTCTTTCATAAATCCATGCTGATTCTGCCCATTCTTGTCACTACTTTCCAAGTACTGTGCTACTAAATCTTTTATAATGGACTTGACCATTTTTCCTGTTAACCAGTCTATTATTCACTGTTTTCTCTCTCTCTCCTTTTTAAAATAACAGATTACATTAGCTACCCATCAATCCAGAGGAACTGTTCCGAAGTCTATAGATCTTGAAAGATGAACGTCAACGCACCCACTATTACTTAGGGCCACTTCATTAAGTATTATGGGATGTAGATGACCAGACCTTGGGGATTTGTTGGCCTTTAATCCAATTGATTTCTCTAACCCCATTTCCCTTCCAATATGGATTTCCATCAATTGCTTCCTCTCACTAAACCCTATGTCCTCAGTATTTCTCTTATTTGTGGCCTCTTTTGTAAATATCGAACCAATGTATGTAAATAGTCGGTCAGCCTGCCTTTCTTGCCACTTGATTTGGAGGATCTTGCAATGCTGTCTGGTGCGTAGGGTCTGTTGTCCAAGTCTCTGGAGCATCTGGAGCACTGTTGTCTGGTCAACAATGGTGTGTCCACATTAGATGGACTGCAGCAGTTCAAGACGATTGCTCAGTGCTACTGTATTGAGGACAGTTATGGATGGGCAACAGTGCTCACATCTATGAAAGAATTAAAAATAAAACGTCCAGGATGAGTGAGGATCTTCTGGTGTGTTCACACTCAATGTACATTTAAAATATCATTTCTCCAGTGGTGTTTATTAAGAGAGCTTGATTCTGTGAAGACTTTATTGTACAACTTCATTTTACATTCCTGTAACTACTCTAACCACTGTATATTTTATTTGTTCATAATCCTCACAGAAAGTTTCAAGGACAGCCAGAGTTTGCCAAAGACAATCCACCTAAGAATTTTATATCTTTATGGAGCTATTATCAGTGGAAGTAAGGTAAAACAAAGCTTGTGTGTTGATTGCACAGCTGAAATCTGGGAAAGGTTTTTCATTGGATATGTGATTTCCCCTCACTTCCCTGAAAAATAGAGAACTTGTGTTTATCCATGATTTTTAGACCTTCAGGAAGTCCCATTGTGCTTCAGTCAGTCAATTATTTTGTAAACAATTTATACACAGCATGGACTTGTTGGCATAATTTGAGAAAGGAATGTTGTACAGTCTTTTTGTATTCAAATTTCTTTGTGTCTCCATTTTTAATCTTAACTGCGAGGATTGTTCAAACTTGCAAGCTTGCCATCCAACGCACCCTTTCCTGCCACCAGTATTTCCATTGATCTGCACGTAAATTGTAACGTTCTACCCAATCCATGTTGCTGCTCAATCGGTGTATGAGCTGTATTCCCATATCCACATTGTAATTCTAAATGCTAAAATGATTTCTCCAATTTATGACAGCTCGCCAATCCTCGTTTAATAAAAGATTAAACAAAAACAGAATTTGCTGGAAAAGCTCAGCAGATCTGACAGCATCTGTGCAGAGAAATCAAAGTTAACATTTTGGGTCCGGTGACCCTTGGCCTCAGAACGTCTGAGGAAGGTCACCAGACCTGAAACATTAACTTCATTTCTCTTCACAGATGCTACCAGACCTGCTGATCCTTGCCAGCACCTTCTGCTTTTGTTTCTGATTTACAGCATCCGCAATTCTTTTGGTTTTTCTTGAATAAAAGATGAGATTAATGGCAGGAGGAAACCAATATTTGAGCTTTAAATGAGGATAATGAGTCCAGATAGAGAAAGGGACACATTTGACATGGTTTTGATGAGTGAGGCAAAGATCATGTCACAATTGAAGAATAGGTTGGGCAGTACCAAGAAACATTGGAATAAACTGAGGGAAGTGAGATTAGAACTAACACCACAGGATCATAACTCAGCTATTTCATTATAAGGCTGTCTGCCATTGAATTAAGATAGGGCAGAGCTCAACTCAACTCTATTTATTTACCAAAATAATTTACCAAAAGAGGTCTAGATGCTGTAAATACAGAACAAAAAGAGAAAGTGATGGAAAAACTCAACAGCTCTGGCAGCATCTGTGCAGAGAAATCAGAATTAACATTTCTTTGAAGAATGGTCACTGGACCTGAAATGTTAAGCCTGTTTTCTTCCCACAGATGCTGCCAGACCTGCTGAGTTTTTCAGCAATTTCTGTTTTTACTTCCATTTATTTATATTTGATTAATTTCCCTTAATGAAAAATCTATTAATCACTGGCTCAAAATGTTCAATTGATCCAGCTTCCATTTACTTTTTGCGAGAAAATTAAAAATTTTCATCATTTTTGTGAAAAACATTGCTTCCTGATTTCACATCTAATGGTTCAACTCTAACTTGGAAATTGTCATCTTGTTTGACTCCCCCTCAAGTGGGGAAAAAAAAGACTGCCTTTATTTTGTCTTACCTTTGTCATTTTAAAGACCTTGAACAAATCACTCCTGAAGGGAATGCAAACTGAGTTTACACAAACTGCCTTCACCTTGAACCCATTATACCTTGACTACTGCTTGTGCAGAGAATAAACACCAACATGAGCCAGTTGGGATGAACATCCTGTTTCCAAGACGTATCAGCACCTTACAGTGAAATCATTGTATATTGAAGTTTATAAAGTTAGATCACAAGGATAATTATGGTGTTTGAAGGAGGCCTTGCACATCCTGGTCAAATATCAATGTATTTCTTTGATGTGGGAGTTTCTGTCTCCATTGTTGTGTTTGGAAGTTTGTTGATCACCTTTCATGGTTTGCTTTCTGAACAGCTTGCATCTCAATTTCTACTTTTCAATTCTCTTCTATAATTTAGTGATTATCAATCTGAAAGGACAAATTCTTCCAATGGAAGTTCAACAATATTAGCAATTTTTGAGAAGATTAGCACAGGTTGACGATAAGTATGTATGTTAGCTTGCTGAGCAGGAAGGTTTGTTTTCAGACATTTCATCACCATGCTAGGTAACATCATCAGTGAGAGTCTCTGGTGAAGTGCTGGTGATATGTCCCGTCTCTCTATTTGTAGGTCTTGGTTTCTTAGGGTGGGTGATGTCATTTCCAATCCTTGTTTTCAAGGGAAGTTAGATAGATCTGAATCAATATGTTTTTTGATGGCATTCTGGTTGAATGTCATGACTCTAAGAATTCTCGTGCGTGTCTTTGTTTCGCCTGTCCTAGATGTGTGTGTTGTCCCAATCAGTGGTGTCCTTCTTTGTCTGTATGTATAGAAACAAGTGATAATGGCCATGTCTTTTGGTGGCCAGTTGGTGTTCGTTTATCCTGGTGGCAAGTTTCCTGCTAGTTTGTCCAATGTTGTGTTTTTTTACAGTTCTTGCATGGTATCTTATAAATGATGTTAGTTTTGCTGGCAGTATCTATTGGATCCTTGAGGTTTATTAGTTGCTGTTTATGTATTGGTTGGTTTGTGGGCTACCATGATGCTGTTCACTCCACCAAGAATTCCTGAACACCATCAAAGTCACCAAGAATGAAGAGGATGAAGTAATGGTCTACTTTGACATTTCAGGCCTATTCACATCAATTAACATCAACCTGGCCAAAGAACACTGGCATCACTACAAGGAAAACTAGGACCACAAACACGAGACAGTACCAACTTCATCAGCAAAGACAACATCCTCAAACTAGTGGACCTGTGCCTCACCACCCACTTCACATTCAATAACAAAACCTACAAACAAGTCAATGGAATACCTATGGGATTACCAATATCAGGGCTCATAGCAGAAGCAGTAATGCAGAGACTTGAACAAGCTAGCAAGTTTTAAGATGATTTCTGGCTCAGATTGAGGTCCAGATGTATTTGCTCCCTGAGCTGGTAGGTTCGTTTTCAAATGTTTCGCCACCATACTAGGTAAGACCCTATACAGACAACAAGGAAAACCAATGTCATTCACAAAATACCATGCAAGAACTGTAACAAACACTACATTGGACAAATGGGCAGAAAACTAGCCACCAGGATACACGAACATCAACTAGACACAAAAAGACATGACCCAGTCTCACTAGTATCCTTATATACAGATGAGGAAGGACACCACTTCAACTGGGACAACACATCCATCCTAGGACAAGCCAAACAGAGACATGCACGAGAATTCCTAGAAGCATGGCATTCTAACCGAACTCTACCAACAAACTCATTGACTTAGAGCCCATTTACCATCCCCTGAGAAAAAGAACAGGAAATGACATCACCAAGGAAATGATATCACCACAGGAAATGACGCAACCAACCCAAAGGGGAAACGCTCATAAATACAAAGCAGGCCATGCCACCAGTGCTACATCTGGAAGCACACTGATGTTTCCTATTATGGTGATGAAACGTCTGAAAATGAACCTTCCAGCTCAGCGAGCAAACTTGAACAAGCTGCCCTCCCATCTATCCAATCCCAACTTTGGGAACGCTATGTAAATGATACCTTTGTCATCACAAAATGGCGAAAATTAGAGGAAACATACAACACCATCAACAATATCCTGACTGGCATAAAATTCACAAAAATGCGAAGAATGACAACAGACTCCCACTCCTAGATATGACAGTTGAAAGTACAGTTAACGAAGAACTTCAAACCAGCGTCTACAGAAAATCAACAAACACAGACCAAATACCTAACTTCAGAAGCAATCATCTCAACACCCACAAATGGAGCTGCATCAAGACATTATTTCAATGAGCTACATCACACTACACCACCCAAGAACTAATGGAACGAACTAATGAACCTCAAGGATCCATTAGATACTACCAACAAAACTAATGTCATTTTACAAGATACCATGCAAGAACTGTTTTTTAAAAAAAAAATTACATCAGACAAACTAGCAGGAAACTTGCATCGGGATACATGAACACCAACTGGCCACCAAAGGACACGACCCGCTATCACTCATTTCTGTACATACAGACAAAGTGGACACCACTTTGACTGGGACAATCCACACATCCTAGGACACGAAAAACAAAGACACACACGAAACTTCTTTGAGGCATGGCATTCTAACCAGAACTCTCTCAATAAATACATTGACTTAGATCCTATCTACCTTTCCTTGAAAACAAGAACTGGAAATGACATCACCCACCTTAAGAAACCAAGAGCTAGAAATAGAGAGGGTGGGGCTTACCACCAGCGCTTCACTGGTGATTCTCACTGATGATGTTACCTAGTATGGTGATGAAACGTCTGAAAGTAAACCTTCCAGCTCAGCAAGCTAACTTACTTATCTATTCAATGATGTTTATCCTTATTAATGTCGCCAATGATGCCTGTCAAATCTATTACATTGAAGCTAAAGCACAGAAATGGCCCAGTTGGCCCAACTGGTTTATGCTGGCATTTATACGCTGTGTAAACAATCTCCCATTCTAATTTTCTTTTCATGCCCCTTCTCTCTGTGAGGAATGTAGTAACTGCTGGATTCAAAGAAAATACTCTCTACATGTGTCAGCCCAAATACCGAGTACATAGTTAACTTGACAGGGATATTTGAATTCACTTTTGTTATACAATCATATACAAAGGTCTTACATTGTGGATGGTATCTGTCAGAATGAACTACTTGTCACTGAATATAAACTGCATAACTTTCATTGCTTTGATTTAGTTCTATTTAACACAAGATCTCTCAATTCTGGAGAACCAGATATCAGTCTCTCTGTTTTCTCCAAATAGCAAAATGCACTACGAGCCATCACCCCGACCTCTGTTGAGGTACTTATGCTGATTCTCAGGACCTCGTGTGACACAGGAACTCAGGAGCCGAAGGATACCCGGCTGTTGCAAGTTGGCTTGAAGTGTCTGATTGGAATGATCCACATTCTCCACTCTAGCAGCATTGACCAGAGGAAAGTGACAATCGAGACAATATTGGACAGCTACTTTAAGTTGTTGAATGCTGATAGGCCATTGGCAGTGCAGGAAGAGGGGGCTAAAACCCGGTTAGAGGATGGCTTCATCACCCTGCGGATCAACATGCTCAGTAAGTGAATTTATTTTTGTTCCTCAATTATTCAAGATTATGCTTGATGTGGGGGTTATTTGTTTTTATTGATTCCCAGCCAGGTGTGCCCTTGGCTGGATCAGTGTTTATTGATCCTCCTTAGTTGCACAAATTGATCTGCACCAGCATTTGTTAGGTGAACAGGAAGCAAGGGCTTAAATGCCGATTAGATGGATATCAATTAAGATATGTTTGTATTTATAACATATGGGTAATTTGAGGCATGACATAGGAATTAAGAGGTGACATTGGATCAATTGTTTCTAAGTCATAGAGCCATAGAGATGTACAGCATGGAAACTGACTATTCAGTTCAACTTGTCCATGCCAACCAGATATCCTAAATTGATCTAGTCCCATTTGCCTGCACTTGGCCCCTATCGTTCTAAACCCTTCTTATTCATATAGCCATTCAGATGCATTTTAAATATTGTAATTGTACCAGCCTCCTCCACTTCCTCTGGCAGCTCATTCCATACATGCACCACCCTCTGTGTGGAAAAGTTGCCCTTAGGACCCTTTTAAATTTTTTCCCTTTCACCCTAAACCTCTGCCATCTAGTTCTGGTCTCCTGCACCCCAGGGAAAAGACCTTGTCTATTTATCCTAACCATGCACCTCATGATTTTATAAACCTCCATAAGGTCACCCCTCGGCCTCCGACGCTCCAGACTATTCAGCCTCTCCCTATAGCTCAAATTCTTCAATCCTTGTAAATCTTTTCTGACCCCTTTCAATTTTCACAACATCTTTTCTAAAGGAAAGAGACCAGAATTGCACACAATATTCCAAAAGTGGCCTAACCTATGTCCTGTACAAACCACAACATGACCTCCCAACTCCTATACTCAATGCCCTGACCAATAAAGGATAGCATACCACACACCACCTTCACTATCCTATCTATCTGTAACTTTACTTTCAAGGAACCTTTGCGCCTACATTCCAAGGTCTCTGTTCAGCAACACTCCCCAGGATCTTATTGTTAATTGTATAAGTCCTATCATTCCAACAGTTGAGTTTTCCTTGTGTCATATTCAAATATGACAGAACGAACAGACAAATAGCAATTCATGCTCCATTTAGGCATTTTACAGACTTCAGGACATTATGTTCAACAACTTCAGACCTTGACCTTTGTCCTCTACATAGACTACAAAGATCCCCCGTAACCCCCTTAGGTTTTGCTTGTCTTGTTGGATTTGCTTTCAGCATTTTCACACCCATTTTTGCATCTCAGTCACTCCTCCACCATCATTAGCGCTTCCTTTTGTTTTGTGTTCTGGGCATCCTCACCTTCTGTCCCACTTGCTCCTTCTCCCCCTTTGTGAACAATGTAAAAAGAAACTTTTTTTTTTAGCTCTGAATAAACTTTTTATTGGACTTGAAATTTAAACTGTTTCTATCCCCACAAATGCTGCTAGATCTGCTGAGTTTCTCCAGCTTTTTGTGTTTTTATTTCACATTTTCTTATTTCAGATTCAGACTTTATTCCAAACATCTATAATATTTTACTTATTATTATATGCGGATGTTTTGTGGAAACATTGGTAGGGATTGATTAGTGCGAATAATCAACACCTCAGTTGTTGCTGTATCGTGCAACTACAAGGACAGTTTTAAGGCAAACTAGGTGGAGCTTTTTATTTTGCCCAACAATTCTTATGTTGCGGCTCTAGGGAACCATGGTACCAACTGAGCTACTGTGGATTGTAGATGCTGCACCTTTATCTGTCATCCCTGCAGTGATGTTCGATTGCACGTTTTGTATTGCAGGTGCTATCTCTGAAATGTTGAACTGTAAGGATCGGCCTGTGCTTCAGGCAGTGTTCCTTAATAACAACTGCTTTGAGCACATTATCCGTCTCATCCAGAACAGCAAGGTATGGACAGCTAACTTTCCAGTTCTGCCTTATTGCTGGACGTTGTCTTGTTGCTCTTTTACTTTTCAGGGTCCTTTAAAAGTGAAGTTAGAACCTTGAAGGTGAAGTAAATCTTGTTGTGTAGTTGAAAAATTAAAGCAAGAAGCTCTCAGAACCTGAAAGTCAAATTTGCACCTCAAGATAGATTGAAAATTGGGTAACATCCCTTAACATTTGTTACCTCAATTTTTCTCCTCCTTTTGTGGGAGGATTGTTGGGAAAAGCAGGAATGTGGGATTAAATGGATATCTCTTTCAGAGAGCCACTAAACTTACAATTGTCCAAAAAATAGCCTTTTGTGTTGCAAGATTCTTTTGATTCCAAATCTCCTGGTGCTCTTCTGGTTATTGGCTGCCATTCACTACCCTTTGCTCTTTGTGTATCTAAGTCTGCTGCTATACCTGTATGCAGTGGAGAGTAGATTCATCTAATTATCATTGGATTCCTAAAATCATGGAATTTCAGTTTTCACTCGCATTATTTGAGAGGTAATTTGGCAGAAGGGATTACCTGCCATTTAGAGAACCTATGTAATTTTTCTGAAGCAGCAAGTGTGTGTAAGTGTGCAAGTCTTGAGTGTATGTGCAAGTGATTGAGTGCCAACATGTAACACTAAACGGGAGCAAGCGAGCCTGATTGCTGCCTCATGAGTGTGCGCGTGTAAATGAATGCATGAGTGAGTGAACTAGCATGTGTAAATGAAGATAAGTGTGCAACGAAGTGTTTGTGTGACCTCCGCTAGTCTACAAGAATATTGCCTTATGCATCTTGTAAAGAAAGTACTGTATCTCGGGTGAATATTGATGTGATGAAAAGAAAGATTTATACAAAAGTAGTATTATGGTCTTCAGTCTAGTAGCTGCACAAAGCATGGGATTCAAGACGTTCTACAGTGGCTGCTTTGAAGACAACAGTGAGATGAGGAAACTTCGGACCAGTTGATGGGTTAATACAACTTTTTAAAATGGCAGTGCCAGCTCTCGCCTGTTATGGTGGGATGTCTAAGGAATCCCTGGACAAGTTCATGGCTAACATGGTTTCTGGGTGAAACAGATGAGCACTTTGAACAAAATCTCCATGACCCTCAGTATTTCCACCCTCATGTTTTTAACCTGAGGGTCAGCATTAAAGATGATTGATGTTTGCACTGTCGTGTGTTATGCAAGCTTTGTCTGGTTTCTCATGTCATGTTTTTTCTCCCTTTTTTTTTTTCTGTTTTTTTGTCGCTTTACCAACTCTTCCCTGATTCACCCACCCACCCTTCACCCTCTCTTTGACAGCTGTATGTAAGCAGTAGGTCTAAGGATGACAGCAAGGGTGGGAGTGATCTTGCCACTCAGTTACTGACTGAAATCAATCTCAGCAAGGTATTACTGGCGATGCCTATACTCTGGGAGAAAATGGCCAGGCTTGATTTCAGCATGATGTGATCAGCAATTGTGAAACTTGCTCTTCTTCCCTCCAATTTGTTTCTATCTCTCTCGTTCTCTTGTTTAGTTTTATCTTTCTGCATCTCCTGTACTCTACTTCTGTTACATTCCTTGTGTATCCCAGCCCCTGTCTTTTTCTATTCTGCTCCCATTGCCTTTTTCTTTGTTTTACTCTTTCAGTTTCATTGCTTTCTTCCATTGCATGACCTTTCAATCTTTTTTGCTTCTGTTGCACTCTCCCTCTTCATCTCTGACCTCTGCTTTGCAGTTAATTTCTCACCTTCTTTTGTGCCCTGTGTTCCTCCTTGCCTTTTCTTATTGTTTTCTGTCTTTCCCCTCCTCCTGTTTTTTCTGTTGCTCCTTTTTTTTTGCCCAATCCTTTCTTTATACCCTCCACCTCTACAATTTCCCTTTATTATCTTACCTCAACTGATTTTGTTTCCTACCCTTTCACGCTTCCTTAAAATGATCTAGCAGCCAGTGTAACTTCATTACTGGAAAAGGATAAACCTGCCTTTAGATAATGCAATAGAGATTTGAACAAGAAGGAATTATTAAATGTAAAAGGAAGGCTGTAGCATGCTGACATCACCTGGTTGCTGGCGATGCTGATCTTGCCTCTTGTTCTGTGTTTCGTAAGTCTACTAATCCATATTATTTTAACTGCTTTATTGAAATTCAAGTTAATGACATCACCCCACAACAAGAACGTGTAAATATTTGAAACCGACTTCATTCATTGGCAATAAAAGATACTCTGATACTGCACTGTGATACAGTATCACGTCATTTCACTCTTGCCTGTTTGAGCTAATTAACGAGTGTCAGAATTTACATGATATGTTTGGGCAAATTCATTCAAGTTTTGAGATCATTCACCTGCTGAGGACATTGGGTGATGAACATCGTCTAATTGGGAGCAGAAATGTGCTGAAACATACATTAGTGATTGGGCAAAAACTGGAAAATAGAGTCCAGTGTATCAGAGTTCCACTTTGAACCATGAATTGTAAATATTTTATTAATGGTGGGAGTCTAGAAATTTGGAATCACAAGGCATTTGAGTGTTGACATGTGTATCACTGAAAGCTAGTGAGCAGATACAAAATAAAACGTTTTTTTAAAAAGAAGAACTATCAAGTGGACAAGAATATGGAAGTGAAAAATGATATCCTTTTGTTGCATACAACCTCAGAATCTGAGGTTCTATGTTCTAATTTGGGAACTGTGCCTCAGGAAGGATATACCTGCCTTGGGCACAATATGGTTTCACCAAAATGACAACAGAGCTGAAAGGATTAAGTTACAAGGTCAGGTTCATTGATTTGTATTGCCTTGAGCATAGTAGTTTAAGTGGGGACCTAATTGAAGTGTTTAAAAATCATAAAAAGATTCCATTGGGCAGGTAAGAGAAAAAAAATCCCTTTGTTGGGGAGTCCAGAATCCAAAAGAATGTAATCTAAAAATTAGAACTAGCCTATTCAGGCATATTGGGTTAATTGAGATTTTGGAAATGAATCAAGATTGGGTCAGGATATAAAGGCTAAATGCAGGTTCAGACTGTTATCAAGTTGAATGGCAGAACATACTGATTGCCTGAATTCTTACTGCTGTTCCTGTACTTGTTTGAGAATTGCGAGAAAGGGCTTGCAAAATTATTTGACTTAATAGGAAAATTGGGTTTTCTTAAGAGAAGGAAATCTAAATTACTTAAAGGAAATACCGTGAGATTGATGTAAGGTTGTGGATGACACTTGCAGTCTACAAAATATCATGATCATCAAAATCCAGAGGTGGTGGATGATCCCTGCAACAGGAAGGAACAATGTGATCTGAGCAGATCTGTTGTGGTGTGATGTTCATGTTTTAAATCCCACTAAAACTCTTTACATGTTTTCATGATTTCATGTCTGTGGTGAATGTAGTGTATGATGTAGCGTCACGGTGATTTGTGTCTTCCATGATCCAATTGGACATTGCTGGCTATGATCAGAGGACGAGGGAATTTGTTCTCTACCCATCATGGTTGAATAAGTTGCCTATATGAAGGGTTAATCTTTCCCTGGATGTAGTGTGTCGGTGGCAAAGCCGACATTTACTCCACATCCTTAGATGCCTTTGATAAGTGGTGGTGGAATTTGGTGTATTGTTTGTTATCCCATTTCGGAGGGCAGATACGATTCAATTATGTTGGTGTTTTTTTCCAAAAGCATCAATTGTAGAAAAATGCAATTTCAGTTCTTCCGAGGTAAATTTAGATCTTGTCTACTCATTGTCTTTACCAAATGATCCTCTTGAAAATATGCACACTATAGCCAGCCTGGTTCTTGTGATGGATTGTTGAAGCCCAATATTATAATGTTCCTATTTGTACGGTGATGGTATTACTTTGATTTGACAGTACCACTTTGTGGTTCCTTTGCAGGTATTTGAGAAAGAGTCAGACTCCATCACAGTGCATGCTATCAGAGTGCTAACAGCGATAATGAAGAACTCTCCCTCTGCCAAGGTATGTCTGTCAGGAGTGCCAATGTTATGGACTGCTATTCAAAGATTTAAGCCAGACAATGTTGGAAATATTCAATAGGTTTGGCAACATCTGTGCAGAGAAAGAGTAACATTTTGAGTTGATGACCTTTAATCAGAATAGGGAAATATTAGAAGTGGAATAGGTTTTTAAATAGGTCAAATGGGAGACGGAGAAACAGCAAAAGGGAAGTGAAAGGCTTGCAAGAGCAAATGAGTGTTTGTCAGGCAAAACCAACAGGATTATTAATACAGCAAGTTAAGAAACTAAAGTCGTGTCTAGAGGCAGTGCAAATGGCTTGACATTGATCATCTGGCAGAAGGCAAAATCGAGAGAATCAAAGTAAAACTTCAACATACAAAGAAATGGAAACCAATGACAGGCAAATTATGATCTGAAATATTAGAACTTCCCTGGAGTGTTGGAGGCTGAGGGATGACCTTAGAGGTTTGTAAAATCATGAGGGGCACAGATAGAGTAAATAGACAATGTCTTTTTCCCTAAAGTGGGGGAGTCCAGAACTCGAGGGCATAGGTTTTGGTGAGAGGGGAAAAACTTTAAAAGGAACCCGAGGGGCAAGTTTTTCATACAGAGACTGGTGCATGTATGGAATGAGCTGCCAGAGAAAGTGGTGGAGGCTGGTACAATTAGAAAATTTAAAAGGCATCTGGATGGGTCTATGAATAGGAAAGATTAAAGGGATATGGGCTAAGTGCTGGCAAATGGGACTAGATTAGGTTAGGATATCTGATCTGCATGAACAAGTTGGACCAAAGGGTCTGTTTCCATGCTGCAAATCTCTGTGACTATAACTCTGTTGAGTTTCGAAAGCTGTTACGTGCTATTCCTGAACCTCCTTTAATCTTCAATGGAATGCTGGAAAGACGTATTACCCCATGCTCAATAATCTACTATTTGTATAAGTAAGCCTGTGATGTGGTACATTGTCAAAGGCCTTTTGATCATTTAAGCATGCTGTATGGACATGTTTCCCTAGATCCACATTGCTTGTAACTTCCTCAGGGAATTCTGTGCATAGCTGTGACAATTTGCATCATTTATCTTTTGGGGGAGTGTGACCAGATTGAATTAATGTACGTAACCATGATTTTAATTTATATCTCCAGATGAGAAAAGATGTGAACTTGGGTCAGCATGACTGTCATCCTGCAATGTTTTTGGCTCCATTCTCATAGGGTGCATTATAGTGTAAAATTATAAATGGACTCTGTTTTGTATCACATTTGTATCTGCACAATGTCTAATTTTGCTTCTTTTGGGAGGCTGTTGATCCCTCACTTCTCACTGTTCCCACCCCTTCAATGATTTAGCTCATTATCTGTCTTTCACTCTCAAAATGCATTCTTTGAAGTCCTGTCTCAAAGGAGAAAATCGATTATCTATTAAATAAGAATGCATGGAGTAATCTGAATGACTTGAATGTTACTTTAGATAATGAGTCAAAATGGTTTCACTCATCTTTCTGAGGGAGCTTTCTGCCATGTTCTGTTAGAGGATACATGTAAAAATGCTTTCAATTTTGAATCATTCCTGTTTTGAGTTAGTTTCTACTTCTCTCAATAATATTATATGGTACTATTTTCTATTGATCTCACTATCCAATGCTCCTCTTCCAAGCACAGGAAAGATTTGAGCATGTAATAAAAAAAATAATTTGTGTAGTGCCAAGGAAGTCTGCTGCTGTTAGAAATAGCAAGAGCTTGTTCAGGGATTGTAGAAAGGTCAAGGGGTTTGGAGAGGGAAGTCCAGAGCGTGGGGCCAGAATAGTTGAAGGCACAGTTTTCAGTGTTTGAACAAAGGAGATGGGAGATGTTCAGAGGCCTTGGCTGAACTTTTGCGTGAGGCATCAAATTGAGGCCCCATTGTCCTGTCAGATGGAGACAAAAGATTCCATGGCGTTATTTCAAAGAAAATTTGAGGTATACTCTCAGTCAGTATTTATCCCTTAACTGTTAGCACTGAAACAGACCATGTGCTGATTATTTCATTGTTGCATGTAGAACTTCCTGTGTACAGATTGGTAGCCATATTTCCTTATGTAGCAACAGTAAGCACATTTTAAAAGGACCTCTTTGGTTATATGGCTTTTTGCCATGAACTGGGGTATGAATGACAGTCAGCCATTTAATAAGTTGCTGGTAGAATTGCAATGTTGTGAATTGTTTTGATTGTACAAGATTTTGTTAGTAGATACAGAAAAAGAAAGATGTTCCCTCTTCTGTTAGAAAAATGATTTTGGTTCTTTGCAATGTTTGCAGCTACTCAAATTATAATAAAGTAATTAACTTCTGCTTTGAATCTTTTGCCAACAGGAGGTATTCAAGGAACGGATTGGTTACTCTCATCTCTATGAGGTGCTGAAAAGCCAGGGGGAGCCAACAAAGCAACTCCTGCAGGAACTGATGAACATGGTAAATAGTTGGTTCTGGAATGATTTAGGCATAGTCTGAGGCCACAGTTGGAATTAATGTCCTGCGATAAGCAGGAGTTCAAAGTTGGTTTCCACTCTTGACCAGTTTCCATTTTTATTTCTAGTTGAGAGTAATGCTGGCCAGCTTGCTGTATGTTCTTGCCCCTCTTTGCTCTAGGGAGGTACGAATGCTGTAAGTTCTAGCAGCAGACCTACGTTACGGCTGAATGGTTTTCAAAACACATTGGGCTCAATTTCTAAACCAGCCATGAATGAGTCTTGCACAGAAATAAATTAGAAGTGCACCATTACGATCCTATTCCCATTGGTGGAAAGGGTATTGACACCATTTGGAGAGTCTTGCAGCGCAGTCATAATAATGACACAGACTCCAATCAATGCACCTAACAATGATTCTCTTATGTCTGCAGGCTACTGAGGATGAGAATATGACTTCCCTCAACATGATCAATAATGAGCAGGCACTGTTGATCCTGGTGCAGTGGATTCCTGACCTGGAATCTCGCAATCTACAGATCTTTGTCTCTGATTGGTTAAAAAAAGTGTGTGGCGCTACTCTTCGGACTCGCATGACCTGTGTGAAGGCTGGGGTGTTGAGCGCCACTCTAGCATCGTTGCATTGTCACTCACAGCTTGACAGGAAGTGTGGCGAGAATCTTATTGACTTGCTACAGGTGCTGGGTAGCCTTTCCATTCAACCTGGAGAACTCCGGCAGCTCATAAAACTACTTCGGACTACAGATGCAAAAGCACATCCGTACTCTGCCCATGTCATTCGGGCTTTATCAGCCATGGCGAAGAAAGATGGGTCTGAAAATGTGCTGCAGTACTTTGACCTGACTCCCAGTATGGCAGGAATAATGGTTCCCATCATTCAGAAGTGGCCGGGTAATGGTTTTGCTTTCCACACATGGCTCTGTCTGAATGAGGAGTGGGAGGATGGTTGCATGTTCAGCAGGAGACCGAAACGAAAACAACTGTATAGGTAGGAATTGTGAGTTATAATTCACCTGAGACTTATTTGCCCACAGAGGTGTCATTGTCCTTCCTCTACACAAGTAAGAATGGTGAAGTGTCACCCAGCTCACTGATGAGAATTGACAACTTGTACAACATGGATGTCATAAAAATATTTTTTTTTAAATGTAGAGTTATAGGCCATTCAGACCATGTTTTGTCATTCAGTAAAATCATAACTTATCCAATTGTGGCCTGAACTCCCCTTTCCTGTCCAATCCCACAAACTTTGACACCTTTTGTAGGTCAAAAACCTGTCTAACTTGACCTTGAACAATTTTAGTAACCCAGTCTACGCCACTGTCTGTGGAAGAGAATTTCAAAGATTAATCACACTCTTAGAGAAGAAATTTCTCCTCATTTTCATCTCAAGTAGGAGACCCCTTGTTTTTAAACTGCGCCCCATTGTTCCAGAATTACCCACAGGGGGAAATATCCTCTTGGCCTCTACATTTTCAGAATTTTATATTTCTATAAGCGCATCTGCCACTCTCCTCAACTCTGGTCAGTAAAGTCTCAAATTGGTCAACATTTATTTGATCAAAAACAATTATTTTATCATTAATGTTAGCTTCATGAACATTCTCTGAACTGCTTCCAATGCGTCATTAATTAAGTCAAAACTTGTACACTGGACTCCACTTGTCTCACCAGTGCCTTATAAGTCATAGTTACCCAACACAGAAACAGACCCTTCAGTTCAAGTCATCCAAGTTGACTCAACATCCTAATCCTAGTCTCATTTGCCAGCATTTGGCCCATATTCCTCTTAAGCCCTTCCTATTCAAATACCCATCCAGATGCCTTTTAAATGTTGTAATTGTACCAGCCTCCATAATCTCCTCTGGCAGCTTGTTACACCACCCTCTGCATGAAAACATTACCCCTCAGGTCCTTTTTAAATCTCTCCCCTCTCTCTTTAAATCAATGCCTTCTAGTTTTGGACTCCCCCATCCTAAGACAAATACCTTGGCTATTCACCCTATCCATGCCCCTCATGATTTTTTAAACCTCTACAAATTCACCCCTCGGCCTCCAACACTCCAGGGAAAAAAACCCAGTCTATTCTCAATATTCTGTGTGGTTTTCTGGCAGGTGCTTTGGTTTCTTCACACACTCCAAAGATGTGCAAATTTGGAGGATTGGCCATGTTCAGGGATGTGTAGGTCAAGTCCATTAGCCATAGGCAATACAGGGTTACGGGTTTAGAGTAGGAGGATGGGTCAGGGTGGAATGCTGTTAGGAGGGTTGGTGTGGACTTGTTGGGCCAAATGGCCTGTTTCAACACTGTGGAGACTGTTTAAAAAAATATTCAGCCTCTCCCTGCAACTTAAATCCCCCAGTCCAGGCAACATCTTGTAATCTTTTCTGCACTCTCTGAAGTTTAACATTTTTCTGGGCGACAAGAATTGTATGCAGTATTCCAAGTGGTCTTAGCAATGTCTGTAACATGACATCTCAACTCCTTTCTTATAGAAAGAATTACTTGATTTTATACTCCATACTCTTTACACCAAAAGCAGAAGGTTCATTTGCTTTCCAAATTGCTTGCTTACTTGCACCCTAACTTTGTGGTTCTTGTATAGGAATGCAAAGATCCCTCGCTACCACAGCATTCTACAATCTCATTCCATTTCCATCATATTCTGCTTTCTATTTTTCCTGCCAAAGTGGATGAAGTCACGTTTTCTGACTTCTGCCATTATACTCCATTTGCTGTAATTACCACACACTTAACCAACATATGTCTTTTGCTGAGCCTTGGTATTTTCAAATTTGCTTTCCATGTACCTTCATATCTTGGAAAGTTTGACTGCAATACTTATATTTCATTATCCATATTAATACTACAAATTGTAAGTAGTTGAGACTTCAGCCATGATCCTTGTGGCATTCACTAGATTGTATGCTCTCCTGTCAATGATCCATTTGTCCTCTCTCTCCCTCCCTATCTATTTCTGTCTCTCTCTCTCTCTCTCTCTCTCTCTCTCTCTCTCTCTCTCTCTCTCTCTCTCTCTCTCTCTCTCTCTCTCTCTCTCTCTCTCTCTCTGTGTCTCTGCTTCTGCCTCTGCCTCCTTTCTTTCTTTCCTTATTTTATTCTGCGCTGACTCCGACACCCTCCCTCTGCGCTCCCCCCCACTCTCTGCTTCCCCCCCCCCCCCCCACTCTCTGCCTCTCTCACACACACACAGACTCTCTCTCTCTCTCTCTCTTTTTCTCTCTCTCTGATTAGTTAGCAGATCTTCAATCTATGCTAATGTGTTACCTGCAACACATGAAAGTTTGAGATATGATCATACCTTTTGGAAATCCAAATACACTTTATTCACTCTCTCTGTTATATCCTCAAAAACTCAAATTTGTCAAACCCAATTTGCCTTTCCTAATCTGTATTAACTCTATTATGATTTTCTGAACATCATCTTTTTAGCTCATTAAAATATTCTAGAATTTTCCCAATATCAGATGTTAGGCTGACTGGTCTATATTTTCATGCTCTCTGTCTATCTTTTTGAATAGAAATGTTACATTGGTGGTTTTCTATCCTGCTGAGACCTCTCTTGGAATTTGGCATGTTTAAAAATAACGTACATATTATCTCTGCAGCTACTCTCATCAAGAACTTAGGACGCAGGCCATCAGGTCCGGGGTTTGTCAGCCTCTAGTCCTGTTAGTTTCTGAGTACCTTTTCTCAAGTGGGCAACATTATTTCTCTGTTTTGATTTTATACTATTTGGGGATGCTTTTTATGTCTTCAGCTATGACTAATGGTCACTTTAACAGCTCTTTGGTTTTTGTTTTAAATGCTTGTAGAAGTTTTTGCTGTCTCTTTTTGTATCTCTTGCTAGTTTTCTCTTGTGCTCCAATTTCTCCCACTGTTTTTTAGTCATTCTTTCTGGCCTGTCAAATTTTCCGGGCTTTTAATCTCCACAGAATTGTAAGCTTTTTCTTTCAATTTTATGCCACTCAAAACATCCTGAGCTATTCATGGATTGTTCATTTGTCTCAGAGTCTTTCTTTCTCAATGGAACTTATCCTTGGCAATGTTATACTTACTCATTGCAAATATATAATAACGTTACTCTGTGAGGAAGAATTGTCATGCATTGCTCACCTGTGCAGGGAAGAATCCATATTGGTCCATCCAACTAATTATCAGCAAATTTGTAACTGGGGCCAAATATTGGGTGAAATAGCATTGTGCTGTTTTGATCCCTTCTTGGAGAGTAATTAATAGCAGATTGGAACTGACACAAGATCAGCTTTAGAAAGACAATAATTCTGTCATCGAGCAAAGTGCCACAGGATAATGATGTGAATGGAAAAGGGCTTCTGAAGTTAAGGTTGAAGTACATATTTGGAATTGTGCTGAGCATCTTTTGTTCTATATGTATCCCTGTTTATTCCTGTCTGGAGGTTTTTGATGGGACAACATGGAGAGAGCTTTACTTTACAGGATGCTGGCACCTTTGTTCATTGGCAAAGTGCTTAGATTTATGAAATGTTTGGTTGAGAGGGTGAAGAGGATTATGCATTAAGAAAGTTGACCCCTGTAACTAATTCTTAGTGTGACAAATCTAGCAATCTTTACATTGGCAAACTGTTCTTAACAAAAGGATATTGTCTCCAAAACTCAGAAATGGAAATATGGACTAATGGTCGAAAGAACATAAAGTTCATTTTCTTTCTTTCTTTTCCTGCAGTTTCTTTACATCAAGTGGGACTGGGTTTGAAGCCTTCTTCACGTCGGACGGGATGCTAGTTGTTGCAGTTTGCACCAAGAAAGAATATATGACCGTGGCACTCCCAGAATTCTCCTTGAGTGACTCTCACTGGGTATGTTCTTCTACATGCTGATTTCTAGTCTAGAGTATCTCACTGGAGGTGGTTATTTTGTCCTGCCCTACTTTTTTTTGCAAAAAGTATACTTTATTCATATATTATCTCTACGTAGGTACAAAAGGACCAAACCAGTTCAGTCTAGACTTTTTAAAAAAAACCAGTGGGAATTTGGCATTCCTCATTTGAGCTTCAGTTCAGTTGCAACAATAAGGCATTTTCTAATCATGAAAGGAAACTATCAACATTTCCATTAAGACAAAGAGGGGATCTCAAGTTTAACAGACCTTCGTTACATTTTGGCTGATGGACCTTTAAACTCTGGTCTTCATCCACTGATCCTTGGTAGCAGCTGACCTAAACTTTAATTCATTCCTCAGCATGTAGTCCTCGACCTTGGAATATATCGATGTGCAACACTCAGCTGAGGTCAACTCTTTGCACTGAAAGATTAACAGATTTCAGACGGACCAAAGTTGCACTGAGTTGATGGTCTTCCAGGTGCAGTTAATGTTTGTCTCAATGTCTGTCCCGGGAACAGCCCTTAGAGTAGAGAGTCCTCCATCACGGAGTTGCTCCCTCATTATTTCCTTGAGAAGATGGTGCTGGGCATCTATCATGAGTGTTGGTAGCAGGTTTTGATACAGCTGTGAGAGTAACTTATTTGAGCACTTAAGAATGCACTTAAAAGTCAAGCAGGTTGATATGGGATTGGAGTTAAATGCAGGCCAGATGCTAACAATAGCAATTTCACTTCCATACAAGAATCCTTCAAGGTGAGTTGCAATTCTGGAGCATAATTATTGATAGTTTTTTTTATTATAAGAGCACTGGAACAGCGGTCAACTGAACTGAAAAGCATCCAGCATTTAGACATGCATACTTCTGGGTGGTGATGGAGCTGGAGAAGGAATCCTGCCCAGTTGTCCCTGTCTTATCTCAGTGCCCAGAGCAGTTGTAGTAGTTGTAATGTTACCCTAGCAATCATATAACAGAGAGCTAATATGGCACCCACATCTACTTAAGAGCTGTTTTGAGGCCTGGCTTCATTATAATGACCCCAACAACGTAACTCACAAGTTTTCAATTGTTGTTCAGGAATTGGCAGCCGGAGGCTACTCTCTCGAATGATCACTCAATCAGGGGTGGTAGCAAGGTGGCAGTGGGGAATGTGTTCTGCTTTTGCTGCAAAAACTTTTGTCAAGCAATTTTTTTTATAAGATACCATACAGTATGGAACAGGCCCTTCAGGCCCAACAAGTCTACACCAACCCTCCAATGAGTAACCCACCCACACCATTTCCCCTACCCTATATTTACCCCTGACTAATGCACCTAACTATGGGCAATTTAGCCTGGCCAGTTCACCTGCCCTGCATATCTTTGGAAACCGGCACACCTGGAGGAAACCCACGCAGAAACTAGGAGAACGTGCGGACTCCACACAGACAGTTGCCCAAGGCAGGAATCGAACCCGGGTCCCTAGTGCTGTGAGGCAGCAGTGCCACCCAGTAATGTAATATATTACTAACATCTAGCAGCTAAGCTGATGTGCAGAAAGTGTGAAGGACCGACACTGCTCTTGCTGCAACTGAGAAGATCACTACTGTATGAAGATTCTGCCTGACAGGATCCCACCATGCTCCAGCAGGGAATATCTTCCAGATCAACATGTCTGCTGACTGTAAATAGATGAGTCCTGTGGCACATTTTCTCCTTTTATCAAATTAATTTAACTACATCGCCATAACAATCTTTTCCCTTAATTCTTTCTTTAGTCAGTCCTCCAACTTGTAAACTCTCTATTTTTAATCGCATACTCGAATTACTCCCAAGGTTCACCCTGTTGACCTCCCATCCTCCACTTGGTGCAAATTCCACATTGTCCAAAATGGCCAATTGAATTGAAAGCTGTTCAAAGGTCATGCTGACTCATTTGGCTACATCTGTCCTGATTAGATGCAGGCAACTGAGTTTCACATCTTGTAACCAGAAGTTATTTGGCTTTTTCCATTCGTCTGATCAGTCTGGAATGGGACCTGAACACACATCCCTCTGATTCAGAAACTTTGCATCTGGACCAAAGATTTACTTCCCGCCTTCAATGTACGAAAGTGGTCTGTCTGTCTTGGGGTGATTACCACTAACATTAGGGTTAATGTTCCCAACTTTAACTGTAACATCTTGTAGAAATTCTGTTTGGAAGACAATTACTTGTGAAATAAGGTGAGACACTTGGCCCCTTGAAACTGCTGCTTTCTGGATGGCTCCAAGTAGTAACATGCTTCACCATTTCAGGGCACACTTAGGAAGGTGTTTGGGTTCAGTTTTAAATGTACAATTTGGAGTTTAATGATATTGTCAGCACCTGATTGCAATTTTAGTTGAAGATCTGAGAAAGTGAGTGGCAGCTGCTTATCCACGTACCAAATGTATCAGAAGGCAGATTCTAAATCAGAATCTTCAGTGTCACAGTTGAATTAAAAGTGCAAGAGGTATGTTGAAGTTGCAGAAATGTAGGATTTCCATTTCTTCTGAGTCTTTGCAAGAGGATATATTATCTTAATGAGTGCCAGAGGATTTTGACAACAGTTTCATGGAAATGTGGTTGCAGCATAACAGTTATAGTCATCGAGATGTACAGCATGGAAACAGACCCTTCAGTCCAACCCGTCCATGCCGACCAGAGATCCCAACCCAATCTAGTCCCACCTGCCAGCACCTGACCCATATCCCTACCAACCCTTTCCAATAATATACCCATCCAAATGCCTCTTAAATGTTACAATTGTACCAGCCTCCACTACATCCTCTGGCAGCTCATTCCATACACCTACCACCCTCTGCATGAAAAAGTTGCCACTTAGGTTTCTTTTATATCTTTCCCCTCTCACCCTATACCTATGCCCTCTAGTTCTGGACTCCCCAACCCCAGGGAAAAGACTTTGTCTATTTATCCTATCCATGCCCCTCATAATTTTGTAAACCTCTATAAGGTCACCCCTCAGCCTCTGACACTTCAGGGAAAACAGTCTCCGCCTGTTCAGCCTCTCCCTGTAGCTCAGATCCTCCAACCCTGGCAACATCCTTGTAAATCTTTTCTGAACCCTTTCAAGTTTCACAACATCTTTCCAATAGGAAGGAGACCAGAATTGCATGCAATATTCCAACAGTGGCCTAACCAATGTCCTGTACAGCCGCAACATGACCTCCCAACTCCTGTATTCAATACTCTGACCAATAAAGGAAAGCATACCAAACGCCGCCTTCACTATCCTATCTACCTGCGACTCCACTTTCAAGGAGCTATGAACCAGCACTCCAAGGTCTCTTTGTTCAGCAACACTCCCTAGGACCTTACCATTAAGTGTATAATTCCTGCTAAGATTTGCTTTCCCAAAATGCAGCACCTTGCATTTATCTGAATTAAACTCCATCTGCCACTTCTCAGCCCATTGGTTCATCTGGTCCAGATCCTGTTGTTATCTGAGGTAACCCTCTTCGCTGTCCACTACACCTCCAATTTTGGTGTCCTCTGCAAACTTACTAACTGTACCTCTTATGCTCGCATCCAAATCATTTATGTAAATGACAAAAAGTAGATAACATAAGCCACTTGCCCCTGAATGTTCTCTATCACTTGACATTAAAGCAAAAATCAGACATTAAGCCACAGGTTTGCTGCAGGTGCCCAAAAATCTGATTTTGTCTGCTAATGGTAGAAAGGGTAAATCTGGTGTGTGCGTGTGTGAGATACAGAAAGAAAACATGGACCGAGGATGTTGTGATCTCGTCGAGTGAGTAACTCCACTCACCAGCATTATTTCATTTTCTCCCCACTTCTTGTTTCCAGCACTGCATTGATATTGTTCACATCGCAGGACGCCGACCCTTTGGGCAGAATGTGGTTAATATCTATACAGACGGTTATTTAAGAAAGACTGCACAACTACGATTCCCTTCACTAAATGAGGTGAGGTCTGACTTTCATGAAGTTCATTGAGTTTCCCTTTATCCCTAAAATAAAACCGATAAAATTAATTTCTTTATGGCATCAATGATGGGACTCCGCCCACTTACCTTGGAGACCTTGAGATAAAGTTATGAATCAGAATACCATCGAATTGCAATAATAGAGGGGGTGCTACATTGTTATAAGAGTAAATTAACAAAAACAGGATTTAGTTATATATTTACACTCTTCTGTCCTTATTGCAATTCCAGTATGTTCTTTATGCATACCTTCCTTACTGGAAATCTGGACTCCTTTGAACTAAGGTGCAGTGTGTACTGAGTCAATTGAAATTTTCAAGTCTAAATAGATTTTTGGTGATTAAGAGTATCAATGTTATGTAGCAGAGGGTATCAGGTGCAGAACAGACTCTAGGCAACCCCTGAGCCTATTCTTTTATTCTCATCCCGTTGTTCTCTCAATTTTGATGCCATCTTGTACTCCAGGCTTTGATTCTTCACCTTTCTCAGTGTGCTCTGAAGAAAATGATCTGACATAGGAACAGAAGTGGCCCATTCTGCCTAATAAGTCTTCCCCACCATTCAATACCGTCATGGCTGATCAAACACTTCAATGCCTTTAACCCATGCCATCCCAGTGGTAGTCTGGCGCACTGACCTCTACACTGCTGAAGCCAAATGCCAACTCGAGGACACCTCTTCCTACTGCCCCCTCGAACATGACCCCACCCCCCATCACCAAACCATCATCTCCCAGACAATACAGAACCTCATCACCTCAGGAGATCTCCCACCCACAACTTCCAACCTCATAGTCTGGGAACCCCGCACTGCCCGGTTCTACCTCCTTCCCAAGATCCACAAGTCTGACCACCCTGGCCGACCCATTGTCTCAGCATGCTCCTGCCCCACTGAACTCATCTCTACCTACCTCGACACTGTCCTATCTCCCCTAGTCCAGGAACTCCCCACATACGTTCGACACACCACCCACGCCCTCCACCTCCTCCAAGACTTCCGTTTCCCCGACCCCCAACGCCTCCTCTTCACCATGGATATCCAATCCCTCTACACCTCCATCCGCCATGACCAGGGCCTCCAAGCCCTCCGTTTTTTCCTCTCTAGACGTCCCCAACAGTACCCTTCCACCGACACACTCATTCGTTTGGCCAAACTGGTCCTCACCCTTAACAATTTCTCCTTTGAATCCTCCCACTTCCTCCAGACCAAAGGGGTAGCCATGGGCACACGTATGGGCCCCAGTTATGCCTATCTTTTTGTTGGCTACATAGAGCAGTTAATATTCCGTAATTACCCCGGCACCACTCCCCATCTCTTCCTCCACTACATTGATGACTGCATTGGCGCCACCTCGTGCTCCCGCGAGGAGGTTGAGCAATTCATCAACTTCACCAACACATTCCACCCTGACCTTAAATTTACCTGGACCATCTCTGACACCTCCCTCCCCTTCCTGGACCTCTCCATCTCCATTAGTGACGACCGACTTGACACTGACATTTTTTACAAACCCACCGACTCCCACAGCTACCTGGATTACACCTCGTCACATCCTGTCTCTTGCAAAAATACCATCCCGTATTCCCAATTTCTCCGCCTCCGCCGTATCTGCTCCCAGGAGGACCAGTCCCACCATAGAACACACCAGATGGCCTCCTTCTTTAGAGACCGCAATTTCCCTTCCCACATGGTTAAAGATGCCCTCCAACGCATCTCGTCCACATCCCGCACCTCCGCCCTCAGACCCCACCCCTCCAACCGTAACAAGGACAGAACGCCCCTGGTGCTCACCTTCCACTCTACAAACCTTCGCATAAACCAAATCATCCACCGACATTTCCGCTACCTCCAAAAAGACCCCACCACCAGGGCTATATTTCCCTCCCCACCCCTTTCCGCCTTCCGCAAAGACCGTTCCCTCCGTGACTACCTGGTCAGGTCCACGCCTCCCTACGACCCACCCTCCCGTTCTGGCACTTTCCCCTGCCACTGCAGGAACTGTAAAACCTGTGCCCACACCTCCTCCCTCACCTCTATCCAAGGCCCTAAAGGAGCCTTCCACATCCATCAAAGTTTTACCTGCACATCCACTAATATCATTTATTGTATCCGTTGCTCCCGATGTGGTCTCCTCTACATTGGGGAGACTGGGCACCTCCTAGCAGAGCGCTTTAGGGAACATCTCCAGGACACCCGCACAATCAACCAAACCGCCCCGTGGCCCAACATTTCAACTCCCCCTCCCATTCTGCCGAGGACATGGAGGTCCTGGGCCTCCTTTACCACCGCTCCCTCACCACCAGACGCCTGGAGGAAGAACGCCTCATCTTCCGCCTCGGAACACTTCAACCCCAGGGCATCAATGTGGACTTCAACAGCTTCCTCATTTCCCCTTTTTCCCCCCCCCACCTCATCCTAGTTTCAAACTTCCAGTTCAGCACTGTCCCCTTGACTTGTCTGACCTGTCTAGCTCCTTTTCCACCTATCCACTCCACCCTCTCCCCCCTGACCTATCACCTTCATCCCCTCCCCCACTCACCCATTGTACTCTGTGCTACTCTCTTCCCCACCCCCACCCTCCTCTGGCTTATCTCTCCACGCTTCAGGCTCACTGCCTTTATTCCTGATGAAGGGCTTTTGCCCGAAACGTCGGTTTCGCTGCTCATTGGATGCTGCCTGAACTGCTGTGCTCTTCCAGCACCACTAATCCAGAATTTGGTTTCCAGCATCTGCAGTTATTGTTTATACCTTATCCCCATAACCCTGTTCACTTGTTTTGGTATTAATAAATTTATCACTATTAACTTGTTTTCACCATTGAATGCTCACAGACCTACTAAGTGTTTCTGGAAAGTTTATAAAAATTGAGACAACTGTGGATGCTGTAAATCAGAAACAAAAACAAATTGCTGGAAAAGCTCAGCATGTCTGGTAGCATCTGTGGAGAGAAATCAGAGTTTGATATTTTGGATCCAGTGTCCTTCCTGATGAACATGCATCCACAGATGCTGCCAGACTTGTTGAGCTTTTCCAGAAATTTCTCTTTTTGTTTCTATTTATTCCATTTTATCTTAAAATTTAATTAGATTGTAATATTTATGTTATAAAAATTTTAATCCTTCCTTCCAGTCCTTCACTTACTGCTGTATTGGATCAGCTGGTCACAGAACAACGACAACAGTTATTACTTCTCCCATCCAGACTCCCGATCTATCCTTCACTTCACATTACCCCCTCAACCGTTCTCAGTCCTTCCCAGCCAGCTTTACATCTCCCATGAGAGGCTCCACCTCTCCACAAGCCATTGTGAATACAATCGCGGCCAGCATGCAGGATGCAGAATGGGGCACACCAACGTCCCTGGAAGGGCTGATGGGATCCGTCTTTGTGTTCCATGAAGCCCTGCAGCCGATGCAGATCAAAGCACTTTTCAATGCAGGTGGGTTTTCCTGTTAACTGTGTTTTATTAGTCAGCCATAATGTGAGAGTGTGCACGCAGTCTTGTTTATTCCCATTTGTGTTATTGAGGCAGTAGTGATAGACGTATCTATCTACCTGTCTGCCCTCTTAAGTGAATGGTAAAGATTGTAAAGCAATATTTGAAGGAATGTATCACTCTCCAGTTTGTCAATCAACATTGTTCACACAATCAGTACTACCAAAAAACTATTTTATCTCCATACTCTTCTTGGGATCCTGTTGAGCCCAAATTGGCTGTCACATCTTCCAATAAAACAATAGTGATTATTCTACTAAATTATTTTGAGGTACCTGGTCATGGCCAGACAGGTCTATCTGCTCATGATAGATATCCTGTTTGTCCCAAGGGTTCTGGGACAAATCCACCAGCAGCATGCCAGTGCTCTCTGATCTGCCTCCTGTTAGGTGACTGTGTCATCTGCGGGATGACCAGCTGCCTGGCAAGGGAGCGTACAACATAACAGTGACCCCAGAACACATTGAGAAGTTCAAAGGTTAGAGATCTGTGAAGGCTCGCTTTGTTTCCCATGAGTCCGCTGAAGATTCAATCAAGGAGAGCATTAAGAGGCCATTCATCCTCAAAGCTGTTCAGAAGGCAAGAAGGAGTGAATGGTAAAATTGTACAAATTCCAGAAAAGCATGCAGAACCTGCTCCAACTGTGGATAATGGGGGTCGATGTCACAGGGGGTATCCAGGAGATGAAGAGCCAGCAAGACTCTCTGTTTACTTTGCAGGGCATAAAGATAATTGTCCGCTCCAACAACCATGGAGCACAATGAGATGCACTTACATTTCTTCTTTCAGAAGGTACACAGGGAGAGCTCTGTTATCAGCAGTGTGAAGGAATGTGATGAATGGTAGTATCACCTCAATCTGATATCCTGAGGATCAGCAAATCCTTTGAGAGCTAAACTGTATGACATGAAGTCTACAGATAGCACAACCTCCCAGTCGTTGCTGTCCTGTGTCATGGAAGTCATAGATGAAAGCATGCAGGAGAGGCTGAACCAGATGCTGTCTCTGGATGAGCTGACCGAGGTCCTCAAGTCCTTTTGAGAAGAGTGAGACTCCTGGAGGTGATGGCTTACTAGTGGAGTTATATTCAGCTCAGTGGGATCTGCAGGAGATGTACTGCAGTATGCTTCTGGCAGGTAGTGTGTGCAGATTCTCGAGGAAGGGCATCATCACGTTATCTACAATCAGAATGGGAGAGGGAGGACGTTAGAAATGGGCGACCAATTTCACTGCTGAATGCAGATTACAAAATCCTGTTTAAGCTCATCACCAACTGACTGAAGTCTACTCTGGTATCGGTGATTCACCTTGACCAAATCTGTGCTGTACTGGGCAGGATGATCTCGGAGAGCCTCATGCTCCTCAGGGATACAATGGCCTATATGCAGGACAGGGGGATGGACAGCTACCTCATCATGCTGGATCAGGAGAAGGCCTTTGACAGGATATCGCACACCTACACGAGGGATATGCTCCCTAAAATGGACTCTGGGAAGGGAATCCACAATTGGATCTGATTGCTCTACACCAATATTGTTAATGCAGTCTCAATCAATGGGTGGGAATCAGAAAGCTTCCTGATCAGATTTGAAGTCAGGCAGGGTTGCCCACTCTCTGCTGCCTTGTTTGTGTGTTGTCTAGACCCCTTTACTGAGTCCATCAGGAAGGATGTAAGCCTGAAAGGAGTGAGTATTCCAGGCAGCAGAGGTCAGCAGGTCCACGTCTCTGTGTTCTTGGTAGATGTCGCTGTTTTCTGCTTTGATCTGTTGTCAGTGCACAGGTGCATGAGCATCTGTGACCAGTTTGAACTGGCATCAGAAGCCAAGGTAAATTGAGACCAGAGTGTTCTCCATGTTCTTTGGAGCCTGGCAGACTGATCATTTATCCCCTTCACCATCAGGATAGATGACCTGAACATGTTGGGAATATGGTTCAGTGGGACTTGGGAGAAGACCATCGCCAAGGTGGCGCAGAAACTGGACTTTTGGGATCATCGCTCCCTCTCCATTGCGAATGTAAACCTGGTCATTGCCTGTGAAGGACTCTTGCTGTTGCTGCATGTGGTGCATGTCAGTTCTATGCTCCAAAACTGCACCGGTGCAGTAACATGAGCTATCTTCTACTTCATCTAGAAGTCGAAGATGGATTGTGTCCAGAGGAACACCACGTACAATGCTCTGGATCAAGTAGGGGTATGGTGGGAGATGTACCCAAGACCACCTTTATGTATGGCTGCATCAAACTGTGTGTAGACCTTTAGATACTCAAACACCAAATGTCACCACATACTGAGGTTCTACCTGTCCCTGGTGTTGTGAAGGATGGGCCTAGCCTCGCCATGGAATGCTCCAAATAGTTAGACTGTTCCATATCACCTTCCCTCCTGGAAAATTTGTAAAATAAAACATCTTTGATCACAAGTCCATCAGGAAGTGGTCAGTGTGGAGCTTCCTCAAGACCCTGCAGAAAGGAAGAAGAGTGTTCCTGTTGGGTGGTTCCCTGAGCAGACTGTTGCAGTTATTTGGCACAATGTGTTACCACCTGAGCTCTCCAACAGGTATCAAGGCGTAGCTTGGCCGGTCATGAGAAGGGCACGACCTATGAGATCCTTTATGTATGTTCGGACTCTCTGCTGGCCATGAAATGGCTGCAGGAGGTGGGGGGGTATTTGTCACTTGTCTCCTGGAATGTGTCTTTGCAAAAGAAGTCTGGCGAGAGATGCAGTAGTTATTGTCGAGGTTCATCATGAGCAGCTCCATGATGCTCTACAGTCTGATCTCCTGTATTGCCAAACATCAACTGCGTCTGGAGGACTGTCACCTCTGTGAAAGACAGTCTTTGGTCCGCTCAAACTTTGATCATGAAAGGTAAACAGTTGAACCCAACCACACATTGTACACATTCTAAGATTCAGGACTGTGCTGAGAGACATGCGAAAGGTTGGCATTGCAGCTGCCAAAGCACGGTGGGGGGGTGGGGAAACACCATCTAAGTGTTTCTGCCAAAGTACAGAGAGTTATCAGACCCTCTTATTGCCTCAAAATGAATGTAAATGGTTTCCTGCACGAGAAGGAAATGCCTCTAATTTGCAACTGCAACAAAGCTCTGAGGAATGTCAAATTCCAGTCTGTTTTTTGCTTTGCAAAGAGTTTACAGAATGTTTAGTACCTTCTGTCTGTACTCAGACAAAAGTTTTATGAATAACATATTTTTGAAATATAAAACAGAATTTAGGAAATGAACAATGTTGATAAATCTGTTCATCCTTTCATAATTGCTTTACCCTGCCTTTTCCCTCTGTCCCTCCCTCGCTCTGTTTCATTTTCTGTATTTAAATATTCTATGCCTTTTATTTGTTCACTTTGTCTCATTTGCTCTCGTTTCCCATTTCACCTTTGTCTCCTGGCCATGCTAAATTGCCATTGTATCGAGGGATGTGCAGGCTAGGTGGATTAACCATGGGAAATGCAGAGTTACAGGGATAGAGTTGGGGGGGGGGGTGGTGGTGGAGTTGAAGAAAATTTCTTCCACAATAAAGAAACTATGTTTATTTGTTCAGTTTTCAATGTTTATAAATCCATGTCCAAAGTGTTGCTCTGTGGGACAGTGCTGAATTTGCAAGCCTTGCCTTCTAGCATTATTAAGGGTATTGCCCAAGATCACTCCCAGTGCGTGCAATTGAAATGTTGTAATTAAACACAAAGGCCTGTATTTCTCTGCCAGCCAACACCTTGAGATGCACCTACATTTGAACTGTGACACCATCCTATTGCCCATTCATTTTTTTACCATGACCGCTTGTCACAACTGCTCTCCCACCACCACACCCAGGACACAGACCCTTCCCACTCCACTCCTCCATGCCTTCGACCTCTCCACAACTGGCTCACTTGCTGATCCTGAGCCACTGTATAATCTACAGTCCTCCTGCACCTATCTTTTGATCTCTTGAACCAAGTAAGGAAAAGTGCCACACATTAACATAACTGATCAAAGGTGCGCACATCATCTTTGAAACATCATACTGAGATTCTCATGTGCTGCATTTATCTTGGGAGTAAGACATAACTTAAAATGTTTTACACTAATGAGTACTCGTGGATGTATGTTCTCTGCATCTTAATCTGCTGTTTTGAAGGTTGAATTTTCACGATATCCCCAATTAAGTCACCCTGCATTCCTAGTTTCCAGCTCTTATGGGCTGCATAAAACGAATCCCATTATTTGTCTCTGTGTGTGTATCTCTTTCACTTTTTCCATTTGTTTTTCTGTATATCTTTCTATCTATCTATCTTTCTCCCCTCCCTCTCTCCCTCTCTCCCTCTCTCCCTCCCTCCCTCCCTCCCTCCCTCCCTCCCTCCCTCCCTCCCTCCCTCCCTCCCTCCCTCCCTCCCTCCCTCTCTCCCTCTCTCCCTCTTTTTTCCCCCCCCCTCTCTCTTCTCACTCTCTCTCTCTCACTCTCTCTGTTTGTGTGTCTCTCTCCCTACCCAAATGTGTGTCTCTACCCTCCCTACAAGAAGTGACCTGGTCTGCAGTAAAAGGCCCTTTGCTGGAGTTGAGGTTGCTGAAATAAACTCACATAACATCGAAGAGCTGCATGGTAATTACTTTGTTACTGGTTTACTTTGTTCTTTAGGTCCAAACAACTTATTGCCATTTAAGCCTGACAGTGAGCTATCCGATCTGAGTAGCAAGTTGCTCCTACATTATACTCCCAAGGTAAGTAAGTTCAGAAAGTGTTTTACATGAAAGTTGTAACAAACTTAGGAAGATTTAAGTTCTCTCAAATCAAAGTCTGGTGCATGGGAAAATAGTCACTTGATGAAGATAGTACAAGTTCTAACCACCTGCAGAGCTGTAGCAAAGTGGGCAGAGGAGAAAATTGATTGGAGGAGGGTGGAGTTTGATGGATGGATTGAGTAATGGATGCAGTTGATTCCTTCCAGAGGCAATTAGTGGCATAGTCGAGTGTGTGTTGCTTGAAGAGCACAGCAGGTCAGGCAGCATCCAAGGAACAGGAGAATCGACATTTCGGGCATAAGCCCTTCATCAGGATGAAGAACTTTCTGATGAAGGGCTTATACCCGAAATGTTGATTCTCTGCTCCTCGCTGCCTGACCTGCTGTGCTTTTACAGCAATACAGTCTTGACTCTGGTACTCCAGCATCTGCAGTCCTCATTTTCTCCTCCGCAGTTAGTGGCATACACCATATTTGTGTTTGTGATGGCAACCATACCTTTAAGGTAACTGTCAGCTATATGAATGTTAATCTGTTTTCATGGTTTCACTTGTTTGTGTTTAGGCCTGCAGAAATCAGATTTGTTTAGATCTGTCCACAAACCACTTCTATGATGGGAGGTTGACTGGGCACAATACAGTCAACTGGGATATCAAGGTGAGTATCAGTTTGATGGGAAATGTCAACAAGCTTAACACAGCATTATCTGTACTACAGTTTGGGATGTAAGAGCAGGATGGATGGGGAAGTGCAGCTTACATTTCACCTTACCGTAGCCATGACATTTAAACCAATGGCAGGGGAACTTCCACTAGATTGTCTGGTGCTTCTCTGCAAGCTAAGAGCAAGGCCCAGAATCTTGTAAACTGGGATCATTGTGGTTCATAGAGGTCCCCCATGGAGGCACATTGAAAACATCCTGCACCTCTGGGTTCAATCGTCTGACTGCAGAGACCTGACCCCACTTCGTAAGGAGCCATCACCCACCATTGGCTTGCAGCACTGTGACAGGAATACAGTGTAAGTGACCTGACATCAGCTCTTTAAACTCCTCAGGATGTAAAATCCAATTATTGGATTGGAGAATGTAGAAATTGCCAAGTTTGCCTGTGGGAAAACAAATTGTGGATTGTACAGTAACAGCAGACATTACTACACACAGTCCTCTTCCACACACAGTTGGACCTGGGCTAATAATTCCAACAGACAGACGCACGCACACATAAAATCACGTCCATCACAGTGTTGACCATACAGTACCCCCTCTGTCTTTCAAACTCTACTATGTGTGTGTGTGTGTGTGTGTGTGTCTCTCTCTCTGTCTGTCTCTCTCTCTCGCTCTCTTTTTCTCTGTTCTTTATGTCCTCCCATGTATCAACAAGCTGTTTGTTTATTCCTATAGTCTGAAATAATTCTTCATCTTTTTAGGATGTGATCAATTGTGTTGGGGGTATGGGTGTCCTCCTACCACTTCTGGAACAAGTGGCATCCAAAAGTGATGATTCAGAGGAGAATCAGGAGACAACTGACTTAGTGGGACCAGAACTGACATCTTCACAGAACATCCAAGGAATGCTCCTACCTTTGGGCAAGTCTTCAGGTAAATCTTTTGACCAGAATTTTGGCTCCTCAGATGCTGCCTGACCTGCTGTGCTTTTCCAGCACCACAGTTTCAACTCTGACTTCCAGCATCTGCTGTCCTCACTTTCTTCCAAAATTTTATAGTCTCTACCCTCCAAGAATGGTCTGGCAGATATGGAGTGTAAAATTAAGTGCAATGTTAGGGGCATTGAGCTCATCATCTGCCTTCATTTTTAACCAACACCTTTGTTATTTTACCAGTGATAGGGCGTGGCTGGTTTACCCTTGGGATCGAGGCCAGTTAATAGTTACTGAAGAGCCACTTCCCACTGCTGTTAGCGCATGTACTGTCCATGCCACACAATAAGGCCACCATATACACTCCAGTGGCCTGACTGCTAACCCATGTTGATAGCTTTCCTCCTGATTGGGAACCTTACCATCAACAGCCAGCAAAAAGAGCTGACCCTGCTTCAAGACCCCTTCCCCTTTCCCCACCGTCTTTTTTGCTCACAACTCGTCCAAACACCTACTTGGGAGGTGTATATGGATGGATAAGAGGTGAAAGCAGCTACATAACCTGACATCCTGTTCAGAAGAACTGCCACGGAGATCAAATTTCCAGCTGGAATAGCTCCAAGAGTACGTTTCATCATGAGACTGTACCTACAGAGATTTGGGAGAAAGCAAAAATATTGATAAATAAGGCATGTATAAAATACCCTGCTTCTGTACGTTACTGTAACTCTCGCAACTGTCCACAAACTCTGCATTTTTCCATCTCTTGTTCCATGTCATTTCCCCACTTCATTCGTCCAGGGTTTGTTGTCCATGCCATTAGCCATTAAAGTGTGAAGCTCTGAAAATTTCTGCACCTATGCTCCATCTGAAATATTCTTTAAAACTACATCTTCCAATATTCACGTTTTTTTTAGTCTGATTGCTTTGAAATCTGTCGGTACAGGAAGTATTACCAGCTGCAGAAGTTGGAGCTCTGGGTTCAGGAGCTCGCTCTATGGTTGGCGTCGTTGTGATATGCTGAGGCTGAGAGATATGCAATAAGTACATTCAGAGAGGAGATTACATGCACGCTCGGAGTGAAACTGGCGAAAAGACTTTGTAAAGTAGAAAGCAACAACAGAAGACAAATAAAGCATAGAGAAGCACTCAATAAGATTAAAATTAGGCAGAAAGGCAGAATTGAAGGCAGTCTATGACATTTGCAAAATGGTCAATGATTTGAATACCCAAATGGATATGATTTAATTCTAATAATAAAGACATGTCTCCACAGTGCCCAAGATTGGGAGTTGAATGTCTAGGAGTGACAAATAATGAGGTTAAAGGAGAAAGGTAGCACTTTTCAGGACAAGATCAGTGAGAATAGACCTTAGATCAAAGGATCATGATGGAATCAGTTTATCTGGAGCTAAGAAACAGCAAAGGGCAGCAAACATTGGTGAGTTGCTCAGTTGCTCCAGCAATTTCTGTTTTTGTTTCAAACATTGATAGCTACTGCTTATGGACTACTAAACTTTGTTGGTAATATTAGGCATGACGTAAAGCTGGAAATTAGGGATATATGTAATGTGTAGAGATACAGTAATAAAGGAAACTTCAATTTATATACCAAGTCAGAACTAATATTCTTGAGGATTAATTTCTAGAGTATGTACCAAATGTTTCTGATTCAGTACATTGAGGAGCCAACTAGGGATTGAGTTATTTTGTAAGGGAAAATGAAGAACTTGACTGTAAAGGAACCTTTGAGTATTATGTTAGAATTTCACATTAAGTTTGAGTACAATACACTTTGTTCATAAATTAGGGTCTTCAGTCTGAAGAAAGAAAATTTATGAAGAACTGAGTTGCAAGTTGACTCTGGTGGATTTGGAAAATACATTCAAACTTTTGGTAGACAGACCTTGGCAAGCATTCAGAGATATGTTCCATTCTCTACAACAGAGACATATGTGATTAGGGAACAATACCAGTAAGGTTTAAGAATTTGTTAACAGACAGAAAACAGCGTTGGAATAAATGGATCGTTCTCAGGATGTTACAAATAAGATACTGTAAAGGATCAGCGTGAGCTCCACAGATCTGTTTAAATGATTTGGATGGGGATATCAATTATAGTATTTAAGATTTGCTGATGAGGCCAAACTGAGGAGGAATATGCATTATAAGGAAGGTTCACTGAGACTTTAAGAGGACTTTGACAGGTTAAGTGAACAGAGTAGAACATGACAGATGGACTATAATGTGAATAGGTGTGACTTTCATTTTAAAACAAGACAGTTTTTTTTAAATGATGGGAAGTGTGAATGTCCAAAGAGACTGGGATGATCTTGTTTATGAGTCACGAATAGTTAGTGTGCAGGTGCAGTAAGTAATTAGGAAGGGAAATTGAATGTTAGCTTTCATCAGGTAGGGATTTGAATTCAGGAATAAAAATGCCTTGATTCAGTTATATATTGTCTTGGTAAGATCTCACTTAGATAATTTTTACACATTTGGTCCTTTTTTTTGAAGAGGGATACTTTTTGCAATTGAAAATAACTGAATGAATCCTGAGCGTGGCTGAATTGTCTTCTGGAGAGAGTGGGTGTGTACTACGTGGAATTCCGAAAAATGAGTTGACCTAATTTAAATTCTTAATTGTTTTGACAAGGTGAAGTAATTAAGATGTTTCCCATTGTTGGTGAGGTTTAACACCAGGGCACATGATTTTAGGATTAGGGGCAGGAATTTAAGACTGAAATGAGAAGAATTTTTGACACAGAGGGTATTGAATCTTTGGGTCAGCTCCTTTCAAAGGATTTTCCATCTGTAAATCCTATCCAGAAAATCCTGCCAGACCTGCAGGTCTTTTCATTTAACATCAAAACATTTAAAATCAAATCTTTTAGTGAATGGAGCTTTGTGCAATTAAGTGTTTACTTGAAAAGGTTCTGCTCAAGGGTATGATGCTGACATGATGTTGACATTCCATAAAGATAAGACCAAATGATGCTGCTTTATGCTAACTTACTTGTGGTCTTTTTATAGAGAGCAAATTGGAGAGGAATAGTGTAGCTGCATTTTTGCTGCTAGTTAAGAATTTAATCCGAAACCATACCATAAATCAGGAGAATTTCATCCAGTGCAATGGCCCGGCTGTCATAGGTGCCCTGTTGCAAAAGGTAAGACTTGTGAATTTTGTACTTGCATAGATTGTGGTCATCACTGGCAAGATTGGTCACTTGTTCATTCTTAATTGCCGTTGCCCAATGTAGGTCAGGCCATTTCAGTGAGCAGTTAAGAATTGACCATATTGCTGGAGATGCAGGAACAGCTAACTCTTGTATCTGCATCTCCAACCAATCAGCACCCACTTATAATGCTGTATAACTTGTTGTTTTCTTTCTTCAAGTTTGTTTCTTGAGTTCTTAACTTGATGAGTCTTAGAAAAGCTTCAACTTGTGTGTGTTTTTCTAAAGCAATGTTTAAGTTTTGTACTGCTAAGCAATTATTTTATGAACTTGTAAACGTTAAGCCGAGTTCTGAATATGATCTTATACTATAACCATATGCAGTATTCTCAAACGTGGTTTGTTCAAGGTTCTTAATAAGATTAGCATAACTTCTCTCCCTTTCTATTCATCAACAAAGAGCCTTCTGCTTGGGTTTGCTTTCCATAATGGTCTTTTATAACTAACTTAAACAATGTGATTTGTGTACTTACATTCCCAGATCCCTTTGCTCCTCCATCCCAATTGTTCATATTTTTATTAATTCTGTACTTTGTGTGATTCGTTACAGTCTTAAATCGGGACTATCTCTCACCCCCCCAACTACCTCCCCTTCCACTCCTCCAATGGGGTGCAGATGTTCAAATTTAGAAACTTTGGTTTTGATTCCAATGTCTTAACTGTCATTGGCAATTGTGACCTCATGCTTTATTTTCCCAATTGTATCCCTTTAAATGTGTATTTAAAATTTTAAAAAGGGCAATCAGATGACCTCACAGTCTTCTATATTCAATGGAATACAAGTTTAATTTATGTATTCTATAGTCATTACTTACTCTTCTGAGCCTGGTATAATTTTAGTGAATTTGCAAAGGCAAGGTTAAAGCTGAAACCTATTTGTAGGGTACCTGGAGGGGGAGCCTTACAATATATCTATTCTATGTCTATAGGCTTGCCCTGACGTCTTTAGGCATAAGGTACAAGTACTCATGCTCTTTGACAGACAGTGCAAAGAACTTGTATTAAGTAACTACCCATCCTGTGCCCACCCTATGTATTAAGTAACTACCATCCTGTGCCCACCCTATATATTCAGTAGCTACCCATCCTGTGCCCACCCTGTATATTCAGTAACTAACCTATCCTGTGCCTACTCTTGGACTGTTTCATTGGACTGCTCAAGATTCCTCAATTTAGAATTGATTAGAATTAACTACTGTGTTGTAACAGGCCATTTGGCCCAACAAGTCTACACTGAAGGTAACCCACCCAGACCCAGTCCTCAAACGTATATTTACCCCTCACTAATGCACCCAATACTAAGGGCAATTTAGCATTGCCAATTCACCTGACCTGCACATCTTTGGACTGTGGGAGGAAACCAGAGCATCTGGAGGAAACCCACGCAGGCAAGGGGAGAATGTGTAAACTCCACACAGACAGTTGCCCGAGGCAGGACTCTAACCTGGGTCACTGGCGTTGTGAGGCAGCAGAGCTAACCACTGAGCCTCCATGCCACCCACAGAACATAATAATAGCATCTTAACAAGTTTTTATTTTAGTTTAAATTGAAGCAGTTTCAGAGACACTAGTCAAGCTTGTTTAAATTGTCACCCATTCTATTACATTACACTTACTGTACAAAAAAAAGCTAATGTTTGGAGCTGGAGTTAGAGACTAATGTCCCTGTGAGAGCAGGATTAGGGGGAAGGAAATCTGTGAACAAATTTCAAAAGATTACAAAGGATATGACTTTGCAGTTAATGAGATTTTCTGAAGCTTAATGAGGTCTCATGAGATCTAACAAATTTCATTAAACTTAACAAGGATGTTTTGTCAGTTATCATTACTTTGGAGTAAAAAGTTTCTTTTAAAGCTTCCAGTTTTAATCAAAGGAACTTGTTATATTTGCAGAAAGTTTGCAGACAATTCCTGCTCAGTTAGAGCTGAACTAATTACAGTAAACTTAAATCATTTTAGAAACACAGATTCAAGAGAAGCAAGTAATAAAACAGCTTTTATCAAAGCCTAGACTGCAGTTTTTATTGTAGAAAGGATGATAACATGAGAACAGAGACCGCTACATCTTCCAAGGGAAAGTTGGATGAGTATCTGTCGAGAAGGAAGGCAGAAGGCTGTGGAAAAAGAGTCTGGCAATTAAATTCATTTTAGTTCAATCTATCAAAGAACCAGCAGAGATGTATTGATATGGGATTGTGATAATTGTGGGCAGCATGGTGGCTTAGTGGTTAGAACTGCAGCCTCACAGCGCCAAGGGCCCGAGTTCAATTCCAGTCTCTGGTGACTGTGTCTGCATGGAGTTTGCACATTTTTCCCCGTCTGTGTGGGTTTCCTCCAGGTGCTCCTGTTTCCCCTTGCAGACTGGGTGGATTAGCCATGGTAAATTCCCCATAGTGATCAAGGATATGCTGGCGAGGTGGATTAGCCACTGGAAATGCAGGGATAGGGTGGGGGGTTGGATCTGGGTGGGTTGCTGTACTGATGGTCTGTGTGCACTCGATTGGCCAAATGGCTGGCTTGTTTCCACACTGAAAGGATTCAATGGTTTTATGAAGGGAACATATCAGAATCATGCAAAACAGAAAAAGGGGCCGTGGAGTCTGAGTGGCTATGCTGACTATTAGCTGCAACTGTTCAATGGATCTGCACCCCCCAGCTCTGTTCCTTTCTTCAGGCATATTGTTGTCTTTATTGGTAGTACTGGCTGTGTAGGTATTCTTCAACCTGTTCAATATTATGCTTTCAATAAAAAAAGGGTGATTGAGTACATAAAGGAACAATTAGTTATGTTAAATGCCATCTTAGAATTAAAGGGTCAAAAAAACAATAATTAACGCAAATGTATATTCAAAAGATAATGATAACACACTCTAAGGACAGCTAACACACTACCAAGATATTTTCCAATCAACCTGTTCAGAAATAGTTTTACACACCTCTAGAATAGTTGAGATTTGAACCCAGGACTCCTGGCTCAAAGATAAGGAAACATACATTTTTTTTGGCAATCATAGCTGAAGGTTTGGTTCTGTTTTCCTACCTCATAAACCCAGTCATCTGTTTGTGTAATTTTAAGGTTCTAATATTGCACAGGAGGAAGAACATCTTTTGATTTTTGAAACTGAGTAAAAGTTCTGGAATGCAGGTCTCTACTGTTTAGTAGAACTAGAAACAATATAAGTGAGGTGTGACCATCAGCATTGTTTGGGAAATGAAAGAGAAATTTCTGGATGGCAGAGGTACATGAGTACAACTTTTACTCTTCAATTGACATCACTAAGATGGGTCATCAGGTTATTTGTGACTATGTATCAATGTGTTACATTGTAAAGGATTTCAAGATACCCCGTCATCATGGAACAAGCTATTAAAACACAGGTCTTTCTTTGCAAAGATTCCAAGCCACAGAGTGGACATGAATGTACTGATGGCCTGTCAGTTCCTCATGGAGCAGGTAGCTAGTGAAGGCAATAATCTCCTCCTCCACTGTATGTACCAGTACCTGCTGTTTGACTTCCGCATCTGGAGCCACAGTGATTTCGCCGTTCGATTGGGTAATGATTTACATTTCATTTGGAAAACCTCTTGCTGGGCCACAATACCCCAGTCTGCGCAATAGTATGATAGATTAGGCTAAGATGAAGTGGGAGGATCAAGTCAAGTCTCAACTGAGAGCAATCCAAAAGTTTTGGTCCCTAGCCTCTGATCTCTGCATGGCAATTTATTCAACTGCTTTTACTGCAAAATCCCTGTACGTTTTTATTAGATTATGAATGAAGAATAGATTTAAGCCAGTAACTACTTACATTTTCAGAAGCTGTTCAGAAAAATTAAAATTAACTTGTGTGCAAATTAGAATGAGCAAGGATTGTAATGGGATTGGGCAAAATATGATGCGATAGGAAGGCCAACATTTAAACTTTGATCCTGTTGAGTGGCTGCTTGAACCACTTTAGAAGGCTGTTAGGAACATATGAATTAGGAACAGAAGTAGGCTACTCAACCCATCACATCTGCCCCACCATTCTATAAAAGTCTATAAAATCAAGGCTGATCTGATTACTGTGTGTTCCTGCACATCTCCAATAACCTTTCACCCCTTGCTTGTCAAGCATCTTCCTACCACCTTAAAAATGTTCAAGCATCCTGTTTCCACCACCTTTTTTGAGGAAGAGAGCTCCAGGCTCATGACCCTCTGAGAGGAAAAATAAATCTTATTTCTCTCTTAATCAGTGATCTTTTACTTACAAATAGTGATCCACAATCAATGTCTTATACATTTCAATCAAGTCACTCCTACTGTTCTCAACTATAATGAATGTCAAACTTGGCTCATAAGACAACCTAACTAGCCTAGGTATTAGTCTGCTAAACCATCTTGGAATTCATTCCAATAGATTGACATTTTTCCTTACATAAGGAGACCAACATTGTATGCACTATTTCATGTATAGTACCACCAAGCATAGTCCCCTAACGTTTGTAATTGATTTCCCGAACTATAAATGAAACATTCACCTGGCTTTCCTAATTACTTGTATACATACATTCTAGCCTTGTATATGTTAGGACACCCAGATCCCTATGCACCTTAAAGCTCTGTAATCTTTAACCAATTTGATAGTATGCATCTTTATCATCCTGCTGAAATGGACAGTTTCACACTTTCCCACTTTATGCTCCATTTGTCAATTTAGCAGCGCATTAGGAAAAGTAGTAGGCCATTCGGTTCCTCGGTTTGACACATATTTATGAGTCTGAAAAGGAAAGGAGGTTTCCTTTTCTAAAGGATGTTAATAAAACAGATTCCCAACAATCCATTAGCTGTAGAGTCATGATTATTTAAACTTTTACCACTAAAATTCAAATTGGCATGGCAGGGTTTGATCATTTTTATTCCACATGTTTAGTGTAGGGCACTATTTGTCTGGTAAAGTAACCGCTAGGCTATCCTATCCTCACTGTGTTTGAAACATGTTTTAAGGGAGCCTGACTGGACTTCTAGCTGTGCTTTGCCTGACTTGTGAATGCTTAATGTGGAAAATGTGCTTGAAATGGGACATGTTCCATTCTATAATATTAACATCCTTTGGATGAGAAAAAATTATTACTTGCTCTTTTTAAAAGTTCATTCTCGGGATTATGAAGGCTGCTCTTTGTTGATTGTTGTTTGCTCAGAGGGTGACTGCCTATAAAATCTGCCTGCGTATCAAAATAAGCCTCCACTGCTGTGTAGTCTGCTGAACAGTCATCTAGTCTCAAAACATTAGCTTGCTTTCTCTCTATGGATGTTGCCTGACCCGTTATGATCTCCAGCATTTTTGTTTTCTGTGTAAGATGAGCATTGACTGTCTAATTCTCTTCACACTTACAGGTCACATACAGTACTTATCCACAATTGTCAAAGATCACAAACAACGTATCAGAAAGAAGTATGGTGTGCAGTACATTCTAGACTCCATCCGAACACATTATGGGTGAGTAGAAAGTTTTATGTGTCAGATTTAGGTTGTAAGTTGTAACTATCTGCTCTTCGGTTATTAGTTTTTCAATAGAGCAAGGATTAATTGTCATTAATTGAGCTACTGGTTATTCATAGGGTTGGGATTATTTGCTGTACAACAGTGTAGGTTTACTGTTTATTCAACACAGTAATGGTTGCTTGTTCAGTAGCTACAGAGTTATTGTTTACTCAGTAGCATGTGGATGAGAAACTTAACATATTTAAAACAACTCTTTGGATTTAGCCATCATCAGCAAGGCTAGAATTTATTACAAATGCTAATTAGTATTCATCTGCCATCTTATATCACTTTATAGAGAATTTCAACAACTATAATGATGACCATGAATCCATTGTCAATTGTCAGAAAAGCCAATCTCTTTCGCTACTTTCCTTTTAAGGAAGGAAACTGCTATCCTTACCTGGACTGGCCTGCATGCGTCTCCAGACCCACAGAACTGTGGTTGACTCTTAACTGCTGGCTAACCAGTTTTGCCCTCATCCATTGAATGAATGAAAAAAAAGTCTATAATGCTGATGTAGGATGGGTATAAGAAAGATGTCAAACCAGATTAGGTCAGAACGTTTCCTGAGAAGTGAAACTGGAGCTGACCTCAGCATTATGGAATTTGAAAAAATGGGGATAAAAATGACAACTCAGGAGGGCTGTGTATTGGTTGGTTCTCCATATTGCTGCTGTGTCTTCCTTTCTGTAAAATTTGAGAGACACTTATGATATAAATAGTTCTTTTTTTTAGATAGATAGATTAAAATAGATTAAAGAAGGCATTCAGCTTTTGTATATTTAAATGACACAAACAAAAGAAAAGCATCTAACTGTTGAGTCTGTCTTTTTAAGTAGCAAAGTTTATTGGTCATAGCAAGGCGTATTGTTAAACAGAGGAAAGGCAGGGCAACTCAAGCTTTCCTACAGTTAAGGAAATTAGCATGTAAAACCTCACAAGTACCAATCTCCAGACAACTCCTTGTACAACATGCAGGTTAGTGTAGAAATAGGAGGATGAAGTTTATGAATGCACGACTAAAAATATGATGCAGGAAAGCAAGCTTAGATTGGTGGGACATTGGTGCCACCTCTGGGGAGGTACAGGTTGCACCAAAACAGAACTGGGACCAATTTTCTTGTCAGTACTATTGGTAAAGATTTAAATGAACTTGACAGTGGCATAGTAACAAGAACATAATATTAGAAAGGAATGTCAAGGTGCACATGAGAGACAGGTAGCATTGAAGGAGGAAAGGAGTTAGTTGTTTTTTGATTAGTGGGGGTGGGGCAGTAAGAAAATATAAATTCTGTTAGTATCTATGTATGTGGTCAGTAAAACTGGAAAATTGCAGGTGCATGTCACTGTGGAAATATGTCATTGTGGGTCTCAGGAAGACCTGGCTTAAAGAAGGGCAGGACTAGGTATTAAATATTTCAGGTTTTCAAGCCTTTAGGAAAGGAAGGAAACTGAGGCAGAGTGCAGTTTTATTAAGGAGAACATTGCACTGCTGGAGATGAGATGTCTCAGAGGGATTAAGGTCAGAAAATATTTGGCGAGAACAAAGGAATAAAAAAGGAAATGATTACCCTGATGATGCTCGATGCAGGGTACTAAATATTTTTCTCTTTGGCTCCTCTTGAGTATTCTTTGATTTCAAAAAAATATTTGAGGGATGTGTGTGTTGCCGGCCGGCCAGCATTTATTGCCATCCACAGTTGCCCTTGAGAAGCTGGTAGTGAGCTGCCTTTTTGAACTGATGCAGTCCACCTTCTGTGGTTTGACTCAAAATGCCATTGGGGGGGACTTCCAGGATTTTGACCCAACAACAGTAAAGGAACGGCGATATACTTCAGAGGCTACTTTTTGGTTTTCAGGGACTACTTTTCATTCTCACTGACTCCTTTATTAGATGATGCAGCCACATACTAACATTACATCATTTATTTGTGATGGGATTTAGGATATTTGATTTCACACAGAAGCAGAATTAGAAGATGTCGTCAACATCGTCAATAGTTATGGGTTTAACTTAATTAACTTCATAATACCCAAAGAAAGCGGTAATTTCTTAGATTCCACAGTATTTAAATTGATACAAAGAACAAGACATAAGTGTTCTGCAAAGTGGTTGTCCTGTCTGCATTTTGTCTCCCCAATGTAGGCCAGACTATATTGTGTGTAATGAATAGAGTGAAGTGTAGGCAAATCACTGCTTCACCCAAAGGTGAAACCTTGGGACCTTGATAGGGAAGAGGGATGAAGTAAATGTTGCATCTTCTATGATTGAATGGAAAGGGAAGTGCCTTTGGGGTGTGGGGAGGTGATGGATCCACTCCTCCTTCACCTTGGTCCACTCCTCCTCCACTCCCAGTAGTATATATCCATTGGCAGATTCTTCAATTTAACACATCAAGGAATTGAGATCATTTATTTGCTCCATTTCAATGGTATATGAGAGCAGAGGATAGCATTTATTAAAGAGATTCTTGGTACCTGTGAATTCAAATATTGTGTACCTGTTAATGGTGTTAATACTGTACATTGCACAAACTATGGCCACCACTTTTGCCCCAAACGATGCCCAGTCGACGTCAAACTCCCATGGAAGCGAATAGCGTTTTAAAAAATTTGAACTATAGGTAAAATTAACCTGCATATGCTGCAACTTTGTAGTAAACAGACAAGTTGTTTCCTCCCCTAACAGGGTGTTGTCATCAAGCCAAAAGACATTTTGTCAAACATTCATCGGAATCTGATATGCATTTCAGTACTAGTGTGCTGCCGGGGATAAAGGCTTTATTTCAAAATGACTAGAACAGAGGGACCTCGAATATCTGAATATCAATTATCCGAATTCCAGCTTATCCAAAGAAGGTCTCAAGGTTCCGATTCAAGCATTACATCAGAGAGGTGTTTCCAACACTGATCATGTCTTTTGTTTAGAATGATTAAAAATGGGCTTTGCTCTCGCGCTCTCTCGCACTCGCTCTCTCTCTATCTCTCTATCTCTCGCTCGCTCGCTCTCTCTCTCTATATCTCTCACTCGCTCGCTCTCTCTCTATATCTCTCACTCGCTCGCGCTCTCTCTATATCTCTCGCTCGCTCGCTCTCTCTCTCTATATCTCTCGCTCTCCCCTCTCAGGGGTGTTCCCTAAACCCCCTTCCCCAGATAGTCTCTCCAACATTGTCCTGTACAGGGCAAAGGTGGAACCTGTCAAAAAGTTGTGTGTGTGCCCTACTTTCAGACTTTGTGTCTGCTCAGAAACAAACCCTGATACAGAGAGAGGGAGCAAGGCAGGCAGACCGAGGAAAAAGGTAGCTTCAGAAAACTCCGAGGCCCAGAGGAGAGACATTGAATCAATTAACTGAATAATCAGTTACCCGAATGAAATACTGCCCGCCCATCTTGTTCTGATATTCGAGGTTCCTCTATACTGTGTCAAACAACATGCCCCTTTGACCATTCTTAGTGAATATCATGATGAATGGGTTCAACCAGGAAAGATAAATTATTTTGATTGAGAGCAAGGTCATGGATGTTGTCAATCCCTACTGCATTTCCTGTGCGAACACCCTGAACAATCAAGACACTTGTCTGGTCTGTTTTTTCATCTAACTAAGACTAACAGTTGTCCAATTCCTGCTGCATCTCCATCTGGTCCAACCAATCAGATTTTTTGATTGATGCTGTATAAATTGGTGCTCTCTTTCGGAGTTTGGTTTCTTGCATGAATCCTGATGAGGGCAAATCGTAATGAAGTTTTGATTTTGTCTTTTGTTAGCAATGTTTACTTTCTATACTATTCGGTAGTTAGTGGTGGATAATAACTAGGCTGAGTAAGGAGTGTTCAAAGGGGTATTGAAATTCCAAATAAAAGAAACCATAGTGAGAGACTCACATAAAAGCTAATTCAAAAGTCTGTCTTAATTATATAAGTAGTTCAAGGATGGTAAAGGGAGGACTTAGGCTGCATGGGAACCAAAACATGGCTTTGGGCATGGAGGCAGAGTTCATGGATGGGCTATGAAATGAATTATTTGCACTTGTCTTTACCAAGGAGGAGGATGCTGTGGAGGTCATGGTGAAAGAGAACATAATTCATTCACTTGAAGACATTTAAAAATGATGAGGATTTTTTTGATATGATTGTATTTCAAGTTAATAGGGTACCATGACCAGATGAGATGCATCCAAGAATTCTGTAGGAAGTGAGAATGGAAATTGTAGAGCACTGACCATCATTTTACAGACATTTTTAGACTCCAGGGTTGTGCTAAATGTCTGAAGAAATTGCACATGTTACTCTCTTGTTCAAAAGTGGTGTAAAGATAAACCCTCGGCAAATATCCATCAGTTTAACCTTGGTGTGAGAGAAGTCTCAAAATAATAATTTGGGATAAAATGAACAGTCATTTGGGCAATCATCCTAACTGAGGAAAATTGACTTGGAGTTGTTGAGATCCAGTAATGTTTAACTGACTTGCTGTTTTTGTTTTAATGATGTAACTGAGAGGGTTGGCAATGGTAATGTTGATGTGGTATCCAGAGACTTTCAAAGAACATTTGATAAAGTACCGGACAATAGACTTGTGAGCCAAGTCAGAAGGTGGAATAAAAGGGTATTGTGGATACAAAATTAACTACGTAACAGGAAACCAAGAATGAAGAGACAACCTAAAATAAGGAGGAGCACTCCATGCCCTCAGATCCAACCCTGACTTTGTAATTAAGCCTGCTGATAAGGGTGGTGCTGTTGTTATCTGACAGACAGACTGACATTTACATTGCAGAGGCTGAGTGCAAGCTCCCAGATTCCTCCTTGTATCTTCCCCTGGACTATGACCTCCCCCATGGCACATAAGGATATTGATTCCACTATGGTCACCAACTTCATTTTATGTCGTGATCTCCCACCACTATGACCACCACTGCTTCTAAGCTCATATAGGCTCCCAAACCCGCATAGTTTGCTTTTATCTCCTTCCCAAATTCCACAAACAGAAATACCCAGGCAGACCCATTGTTTCTGCCTGCTCCTGCTCCACAGAACTCATCTCTTCTCACTTCGAATCATTATCATCTCCCCTTGTCCAGTCCCTTCTCACTGACATCTGCGATTCCTCTGACACTTTCAGTTTCAAAATTTCCCATTTGTGGGCTCCAGCAGCTTCCTTTTTACTGTGGGCATGCAATCCTTGACATGTCCGTCCCCCTCCCAATCAGGATGATTTCAGGGCTCTTCGCTTCTTCCTGAAACAAAGGCCTGAACCAATCCCATCAGCCACCATCCTCTTCCACTTGGCCGAACTCATCCTCACTCTAAACACACTTACACTCTTAACTCCTCTTACTTTCTTCAGGTGGATACCTGCATGGGCCCTGGTTATGCCTGTCTCTTTGTGGTGTATTTAGAATTTTCAGTCCTCTTCCTGTCCCCAACTGCATCTCGCTCTTGCTCTCTCTCTCTCGCTCTCTCTCTCTCGAGCGCTCTCGCGCCTCCCATCCCTTCCTCACTATCTCTGTTTCCACTTCCAGCTGGCCACCAATATCCACTACAAATCCACCAACTCCCACAATTACTTGACTATACATTCTCACACCCTACTTCCTTTAAGACACTATTCCATTCTCACACCCTACTTCCTTTAAGACACTATTCCATTCTCCCAGTTTCTCCATCTCCATCACAGCTGTTCTGATGATGTCAACTTTGACAAGTGGGCCTTCGAAATAGCCACCTTCTTCTTCAACCAAGGATTCTCCAGCGGTGGTTGACAGACCCCTCAGTCGGGACTGACCCATCTCCTGCACTTCAGCCCTCACCCACTCTTTCTACTCCCACAACAACGATGGGGTTGCCCCTTGTCCTCGTCCATCCCACCAGTATCCATATCCAGAGGATCATTAGCTACCATTTCCCCTCCCCTCTCGTTCCCTGGCCAGCATCTCAGTATCAGGTTTGCTGCTGTACTCCAGTGAAGCTCAATGTAAGCTGGAAGAATAGCACCTGCTGTTCTGTTGGAGATCTCTACACCTTCTGGACTCAAATTAAGTTCAACAATTTTAGGGCTTGAGGCACCTTTTCCCAGGTCCTTACCCCAATTTGCATACACCAGGCCTTGCTATCACGTGGTCTGCTTTATAACTGTTAGCTATTAACAGTCCCTATTAGCAGCTGTTCATTCTCCAAGGCTGACTATTGTCCATTCCTTTAATTGTCCAACTGTTCTCTGCCTTTGGACTCTATCTTCACTTACGTTTACTCCTTACTGCCCCTCTTCTTCCCCCCCCCACCCCCCAACCCTATGTTCTGCATAAAAACAACTTTTTCCTAGCTACCATCAGTTCTGAAGAAAGGTCGCTGGACCCGAAACATTAACTCTGATTTCTCTCTGTAGATGCTGCTGGACCTGCTGAGATATTCCAGCAATTTCTGTTTTTGTTTCTGATTTCCAGTATCGACAATTTTTTTTCTTTAAGAACTAAAATAATGGTTATAAATCTAATGATGTGAAACAGCAGTGATCTGAACTTCAATGACTTTTGCACATTTTAAAGTGGTAAGATAGGTTGAGAGCATGATTAATAAAACTTCGAGCATCCTTGGCTTTAGTACTAGGGACAGAGAGGACAACAGCCATGTAGTTCATGTTAACCACATCTAACACATCGTTTCAAACTCAGCTGGAGTATCCCATCATGTTCGAGACAACACTCTTTTGGAAGGATGTGGTGACATTCAATTCGGATAAAGAAAGATGCAAGAGAATGATTGAGTGCTTAGAAACCTCATTTATAAAGATATATAGGAGAAAAAATTAGATTAGATTCCCTCCAGTATGGAAACCGGCCCTTTGGCCCAACAAGTCCACACTGACCCTCCGAAGAGTATCCCACCTAGACTCATTGCCCTACCCTACATTTACCCTTAACTAATGCACCTAATACTATGGGCAATTTAGCATAGCCAATTCATCTGACCTGCACAACTTTGGATTATGGAATGAAATCTGAGCGCCCAGAGGAAACCCATGCAGACACTGAGAGAATGTGCAAACTCCACACAGACAGTTACCCGAGACTGGAAATGAACTTGGGTCCCTGCCGCTGTGAGGTGAGCAATGTTAACCACTGAGCCATCTCTCTCATTGAAGAAGTGAAGATCGCAAGGAACTTTGATAGAGATGCTTATAATGATGAGAGTTCTGGACAGGATAGTTTGATAGAAACCATTCCCGTTGATGAAAGAATTGCGAATCACAGGAAACAGAGTTAAGGTAATTGGCAAAAGAGGATTTATGGTGATATGGGGAGAAACGTTTTCCTATCATCTGAATGTTTAGTGCATATTCAGTCAAGATATTTAAGAGGAAAATTGAATCTTACCATAAAAGAATGAACGTACAGGGCTGTGGAATGCAAGTGGAAGAATAATGTTAGTTGAATAGTTTCTTCAAAGAACCAACACATACACAATATGTCAAAGGACCTCCTTTTTGCTGTAACAATTCTATGAAATACATTTATTGCTGGTCATCAGGACATTTAATGGAAGCAAGCTACTAAACATCGAGCTGGACATGCCATAATTTGAGGAATGGAGCAGCTTCACAACCATTTTCATTATCTGTTCCTTTCTTCTCAGCCCACAGAAGGATAACCAGACCACTGCTGATGTTAAAACTGTGCAACTGTCACTCTTCACCCTGGTGAAGGAATTTATCACCAAAGTAATTACAGCTGAGGAGTTGCACTGCATCATCTCTTACATGGCAACAATCAGTGATGATGATCAGGTAAAATTGGTGCAAATGTAATTGAGAATTCATACGTGTGAGCCCCATGGTAAATCCACTCATTCACAGTATTGAAACCAGACTGATGTGCAAACGGTTTGTCCCTTCCCCAACATCCATTTGCAATTTATCTTTTTGCCTATTGTTTTTATGCTCAAACTCAACTAGGTGAACTTATTAAATTGAATACAGAGCTCAGCTTGTGCAAATAAGTCCTATTCTACTGAACAAAGAGACCTTGGAGTGCAGGTTCATAGCTCCTTGAAAGTGGAGTCGCAGGTAGATAGGATAGTGAAGGCGGCGTTTGGTATGCTTTCCTTTATTGATCAGAGTATTGAGTTCAGGAGTTGGGAGGTCATGTTGTGGCTGTACAGGACGTTGGTTAGGCCACTGTTGGAATATTGCATGCAATTCTGGTCTCCTTCCTATCGGAAAGATGTTGTGAAACTTGAAAGGATTCAGAAAAGATTAACAAGGATGTTGCCAGGGTTGGAGGATTTGAGCTATAGGGAGAGGCTGAACAGGCTGGGGCTGTTTTCCCTGGAGCGTCGGAGGCTGAGGGGTGACCTTATAGAGATTTACAAAATTATGAGGGGCATGGATAGGGTAAATAGACAGTTTTTTTCCCTTTGGTCGGGGAGTCCAGGGCTATAGAGCATAGGTTTAGGGTGTGAGGGGAAAGATATAAAAGAGACCTAAGTGGCACCTTTTTCATGCAGAGGGTGGTACGTGTATGGAATGAGCTGCCAGAGGATGTGGTGGAGGCTGGTACAATTGCAACATTTAAGAGGCATTTGGATGGGTATCTGAATAGGAAGGGTTTGGAGAGATATGGGCTGGGTGCTAGCAGGTGGGACTAGATTGGGTTGGGATATCTGGTTGGCATGGACGGGTTGGACCGAAGAGTCTGTTTCCATGCTGTATATCTCTATGACTCTAGTATGTCCTTTCCAAAATCAACAAAATGTTCTTATCACAGTATTTCCCATTCAAACTTTTTGCTTTGCCAGGACCTACAAGTTGTCTTAACAATAATTTACATTTTCATTGCGTCTTGAATATTGAAAAAAATCTCTAGTACTTCACGAAAAATTAAAAGAAAAAAGGTCAACCAAACCCAAACAGATTTTAGGATTAGCGATTTTAGCCAAGCAGATAATTTGAAAGAATGTTCTGAAAGATGGAGAAGTGGATGCTTTCATTTGGAATTCATGAAGATGATGGCTGAGATGGTTGAAAGCATTATATAAGGACAATGGACAAAGGATATAAAGGTGTCGCGTAAGAGACCAGAGTCGAGGAATTAGGATTTCCTGAAAGGGTTGTATGGCTGTAAGTGCTTGCAGAGAATGAGGGATTCATGCACATGGTGAGAACTTTAAATTTGAGGACTTGATGGGATCTTTGGAGGGCAGATTAAAATCATGTGTAACACAGAGAATCAACACAAACTTCAGCTGGTTTACCCATTGTGATATATAACTATACTAATAGCTACAACAGGGTACTATACAGTGTCAACACAGCAAGTAGTTGGGAAATGCATAGCTTCAGTGCCATCAGGTTACGGGAAACAAAGCTTTGCCATCTGACATTGATCCTATAAATTTCTAAAATCTGGATTATATATCACTATCCATGACTTGCCTAATATTTAAAGTGTTGCTAGGGTCCTGTAATGTGGGCCAAAGCTTAAAATTTTTTAAATGAAACAAAATAAAGGGTTTATTCCCTTTCTAAAGTCCTATATACTCTTGTTAAAACAGAAATGAGTCTAATAGTTTGAATTTATGGAACGAAGAGCTAATTAATAAAATCCAGCTGGTGAGTAAGTGAATATAGAATATTTTTCATGCAGTAAGTGATGTCAAGTGGGTCAACGCTGCAGCCATTTTACTTTCAGAATGATCCCACAATCTTATTATGAATGACTGAGTGACAAGATAATCGGTTATTTTTGGTGATGTTTGATAAAAATCAACAGGACTCGAAGCTGTTTGGCAAGCAGTGGAAAACAGCCTGTTTCCCACCTGCTGTCTTAGATTAGGTGGCTGAAGTTCTCATTGGAAATAGACAAGGACCTCAACACTGTATTACCCATTTGGTGCAATTTTGGATTGTTAAATATGCTCCCACAATCCTGCCTTAGTTCATTGTTGAAAGCTGATGAAAATTAAGTGCCGTGTTGCATTTGGAAGATCAGTTTTTGGGGCCAGGATGAGCAATCTAGATTTTTCTGCCATTTCAAAAACAAAACTGTATTCACTTGCTCACCAACTGAATTCTCTCTGGCCGTACCCACTCCTGTGACCTTGATTATTTTGATCACCCCTTCATGGTCAAGGAGAATTTCTGCCTTCTGTTATTAAAACTGGAAACACCACGTAGCAGCTTACCAGTAAAATTTAAATGATCCCTGAACATGAAAATATCATAATTGCTGCACCATTTGTTATATCATCATACATCAAAATCACCCAAGGGATTTTCATTTTAACATTACATTTCCAACAGTGCAGCATTCACTTAGTAATATGTCACCTTGAATTATATATCCAAATTCGAGGTTGGGATTTGAACTCTCACCTTCTAACTTATAGGTAAGCGAATGACTACTGAACTGAGTTTAACATTTACTAGGGATTGAAAATGCTTCAGATCAAATGTGTTATGTGGTCTGATGATGATGTAACTCTTCTTGTTTTGCTTGCTATGTTATCAACCCTAGAGGATAAAAGTTTTGTGTTTTTCAGCTTTGTGGTATTCTGGACATCTTGCTCAGTCTGTTAAAGGGAGGTCCTTCCAGAGACCAGCTCTTTACCTTGCTGTTTGAGCCTGGCAATGTGGAAGTGTTTTACTCATTGATCCTACAGAAGAGGTATTCTGATGAAGTGCGTGAGAAGATCTTTAGGGTGAGTTGGTCCTGGGCACATACGTGTACCTTGGCAACATAGGAGTTGTGAGAAGAAAAGACTGGGGTCCCATGTGTTAATCTTCTGTCATGCTGGCAGTCACATATGACAATAGAATTGTTTACTAATCAATTTCTGTTAGTCTACCACAGATATGAATGAGACTTGAGGAAATTCTGAAAATTCAAGAAAAACACACTCCTCCTGAACATGCTATACTTAGCATGTGTCAAAAAAAGATCCTGTAGCCTGATGGCTACAGAATTAAATACAAAGTAAGACACTGACACAATCCATTCAGCATAGCTAATGTCACCAATTCTGATGAAAAGTCATCGACCAGAAACGTTCATGCTTTTTTTCCCTTTAAACTGCTGAATATTTCCAATATTTTCTGTTGATGTTTCAGATTGACTTCATTTACAATAGTTTGTTTGTGTTTTATTTTATTATTTGTGCAAGGAGTAATTCTAATCCTATAGACTACTTTTATTCCCGTAGCTCCTTAATCCTGCTCAATCCATTTAAAATTAATGCTGGGCTTATTAGCTCATGAGTTTAAACCCCACCATGTCAAACTGTGAAATTGAACTGAATACATTTGTTAATTTATGGACAACACAAAGAAAGCACGATGGCCGTTAAAAAAAATGCCCAGCTGGATTACTGACATTTTGGAGAAGGGAATCAGCCACCCTGAGCTCTCAGAATGTGCAAACTCCACACAGACAGTCACCCGAGACTGGAATTGAACCTGGGACCCTGCTGCTGTGAGGTAGCAGTACTAAGCACTGAGCCACCATGCCACCCCTAACTATCCAAGGAAGACCCATAGCAAAAACTTGACATCCTGAACAGACAATTGGTCCCTAGATTGAGAATGCAGATTATTAGTCTGCAGGTCAATGGGCACATACGGCAGGACAACTCATGACTTAGTGGAACCTAGAGTGCAGGCTTTGTTTACTGTTGTTCCCTTTCCTGCTGCTTTATTTCATCATTTAGATGTTGTTACCCAAGGCATGGCATAGCTTAATGGGCAAGTTGTTGCCATTTTGAATGATTTTAGCAAATGTTTCACGGTCGTTATTGTCAATGCCACTTTGTGTCTTTGCAGCATTTCTTTGTCCTCCCCTGGAACATGAGCCATTTGAATTGAGCCAAAGGACCTGGTGGTGGAGGCACCATGTCCAGTCCATCAAAGCTGGTCTTGCAGGAGTTTTACTCTACATTAGTGTCCTGTTACACACTACCTCGTTTACATTTTGGGAGGCTATTTTTCAGTCTTCCAGGGTAGAAGTGACTTGTATAAGAAGGATGGGTTGCACTTGAATTGGAAGGGGAACAGTATCCTGCAAGGAGTTTCAAAATGTTAATTCTGTTTTTCTCTCTCCATGTATGCTGCAAATCTCTTGAATTTCTCCAACATTTTCTATTTTTGTTTCAGATTTCAAGTACCCACAGTATTTTGCTCTTAACACCAGGTTCCCTGTTAGGCTGACTCAATAAATTTATGCTGCATTTAAAGGTGTAATAAATCTTAGTACTAAAATCTAATGATCTCATAAAATTTACACTTGTAACACTATGTGCTGATTTAGAAACTTTGGGGACGTAACCTAATCTTGAATAGTAACACAAAACAAGTAATTGAGACAGCAACCTATTTTAAAATTCCAAATGAGTCAAATTGGTCTCAAAATGTTAACTCGGTTTCTGTCTATATTAATGATGCCAGACCTACCAAGGTTTTCCAGCAGATTGAGTTTATATTTCGTAATTCCTTTGGATTGAAAGGATTTGTCATCTGCTTTGTTTTTATGACTAGCTAATGTACAAGATGTTGAAGTATGACAAAGTTCACGAGAGATGCAAACTGCGACTGAAGCTTAAAGATATTGGCTACCAAGGTCTGACCTCCTTCCTGAATGAATTTCCTGCCTCAATGTCACTCATTCGGTGCTTGTCAGAGCAGGTGCTGTGCTCAGGTAAGTATCTAATGTTGCTTCAATCCCATGTCACAGTCTAAAGGTACGCAGCAAGCCATTCGGGACTGAGCGAATGAGAGTCTGTGGAATTTTCTACCACAGTGTATTTGAGGCCAAAACATTGTACAATTTCAAGGAAGAGTTCGATATAGCAATTGAGGAAGAAAGGGTCCAAAGATAGGGGGAAAAGCAGGAACAGATTGTTGGGTTTGATGATCAGCCATGATCATAATGAACGGGCCAATTGGCCTTTTCCCACTCCTATTTTCTCAGCTTCAATCCCTAATTGACCTTGAGAAGGTGATTGTGAGCTGCCTTCTTGTACCATTGCAGTCCAGATGGGATAGATAGTGGTGTTTGGAAGCATGTTTTCAGGATTTTAATTCCGCGATATTGAAGGAGCAGCAATATACTTCAAGGTCAGGTTGGGAGAAGCTTTGAGGGAAGCTTGCAGGTAATTGTCTTCCCATGCAAAAGCTGCCTTTGTCCTTAAGTGGTCAAGGTTGGAAGGTATCCTCCAAGGAGCCTTGGTGAGTTGCTGCAGTGTATCTTGTAGATGGTGCACACTACCGCTACTGTGTGTTGGTAGTGGAATAAGTGAAGGTTGAAGGGGTTGGGTGGTTGCCAGTTAAACAGGCAGCTTTTGTCCTGGATGGTGTTGAGCTTTTTCAGTATTAATCGAGCTGCACACTACCAGGCAATTGGAGAGAATTGCATGGTACTTTTGTAGATAGTATACAGATATAGGGCATACAAGAGTTGACTTTGACGTCAAGGATTTCTGATGTGCTCTTATAGCCATTGTATTTACATGGTGAATGCAATTCAGTTTCTGGTTAATGGTGGTTCCTATTATGTTGGTAGTGCGGAATGCAGAAGTGTTAATACTATTGAATGCCAAAGAGAAAGTTTGATTCTCATTTGTTGGGTATGGTCATTGCCTGTCACTTACGTGATTAAATATTATTTTACACTTATCGGCCCAAGCCAAAACGTTATTCATTTTCCTTTTTATATTTGCCTAACATCACTTGAAGGTGGTAATTCTTTCCCAAACTTCCAATTGCATCTATTTCCCAGATTCACAAAAGTAATACCAGTGATTAATGAATTAATTGAGGACAGGTTACGTAAACTTGGTTTGTATTGCCTTCTGCATTGGAGATTGAAAATTATCTGATCGGTGCGTTTAAATGTTAAAATGATTTGACATGAACTGTATAGACAGTAAAATAGTTTCCAAAGTAGATTCACTCTTCTAAGAGAAGAAATTCAGCAAATTTGTGTACAAACAGCAACAGGATAATGGTCAAGTGGTTTGTTGTCAGTTATGTTGGGTGAGGTAAATGTTATCCAACAATACAGGCAGAACTCTCCTGCTCCTCTTCAATTTGAGCTGTTGGGATCTTTTACATTAACCTGGAAGGACAGACTCAGTTTCATGTTTCATCAGAAGATGATTTTCACTGTTAGTTTTCCTTTTCTTTCTTTTTAATGGTGGCTTCACTTCTCTTTTTTAAGATCCTGTTCCAAATTACAAGGACCTGATTGCCGTAGTTTATTTATCTCACAAAGCAGACCTAACTGTGCGGCTGGACGTTTGTCGAAAGGCAAGTGACGTGAGAAACTAACGTCCGTGATTACTGTCGAGCTTCGTGTGGAATGTTAAAATCTATCGTTGGTTATGCATATGGCTGGCATACACCTGTCTAGATAAAAGACTGTACATCATACACAGTTGTATTTTTACATGGTTGTTATGCTCAATAAGTATGTTCATGTTTACTTATGTATCAGTAATAGTGGTTATAGCAGTGCTCAGGTTGATGGTCCAAACCTCACCATCAAAAAACATGCTCTGGCACTAAATTGCATCATGTCCCATTCCAATAGGAGTCATATCAGGCTTGGGGATGCAAACTTACCTCATTCTACTTAACCTAAAATTTCCACATCTAACATTCCTAACATTATCCCAAGGTGAATCGCCTCTTGAAGATACAGTTCATTAACCCGACAGAGTCTAGCAAGGATCAAGATCCCTGTCTCTCATGATTGTCAACAAAGGAAACACAAAGCTCCTGGATAAGTGGTTGCATTTAAGAAAATTGTTGGAAACTGAGTGGGATTTGTTGGGGGAGTGGGAAGGATATATTATTAATTATAAATAAAACTTTGAATACAGTTGGAAAGAGAATCATTTTCCTGAAGCCTTTCATCTAATACTTAACAAATGCAAGAATGGCAAGTTTCAAGCATCACAATAATTTTATGCTACTGGGCAAAAGCAGGCTAATTGGTTCGCAAGTCAACTTCGATTGGTCAAAGCTTTGCAGTAAAGAAATTATGGGGAATTATCAAGTCTCCAGTGATCATGAAGTGGATATTTTATTTGTTAATTCTCAAAATATATTTAATCTTTAATGAAGGGGTTAGACAAGGTTAAAATAACAACGTAACGTATTTAAGGGGTTTGTTCTTATTATTTTAGTTTAGCTGGCAATGTTGACTTTTATTGCCTATCTGTAATTAAATTGTCTGCTTGACCTCTAACAGACATTAAGGCTAAACCACAAAGTCTAGATAGGGTCTGAAGGATTCTGAACTACCTATTGGGTATTGAACACAATTTGGCAACTTGCATGTTCACTTTCTATTGAGTAGTTTGGCAGGAAGAACAGCAAAGCAGCATATTATTTAAATGGAGAGAGATTGCAGAACTTGGTGGTACAGAGGAATCTTGGTGTGCTGGTAAATGAATCATACAAGTTATTGGAAAGGCATATGGAATATTGTGGTTTATTGCAAGAGGGAATTAAATATAAAGGTAAGGATATTCTGCTGATTGTATAGGGTATCACTGAGACTACAACTGGAATACTGTCTACACATTTGGCGTCTTTATTTAAGACCTGTTTTATAAATGCATTAGACACAGTTCAGATGAGGTTCACCCAAATAATATCCGGATGGTTGGTTATCACAGATTGGACAGGTTAGGCCTGTATCAATTGGAATTTAAATTGCAAGATGATTTTAGATAAAATTCTGAGTGGACTTGACAGGGTAGATGCTGAAAGAATGTTTCCTTTGTGGGAGGGTCTAGAACCATGTGGCACAGTATTAAAAATAAGGGGTCACACATTTTAAGACCAGGATGACTATCATTTTTTTTTCCTCTCTGCGAGACTTGAGAGTCTTTGGAACTTTCTTCCCCTGACAGCGATGGAGGCAGAATTGCTAAAAATTTGGAAAGCAGGCATAGATAAACTCTTGACTAACGGTGGAGTCAAAGATTATCAAAGTTTGGTGGAAATGTGGACTAGTGGCCATGATCAGATCAGCCATGATCTTATTGATGGTAGAGCAGGCTCAAAAGGGGTCAAATGTTCTCCATCTGTTCCTCAATCATATATTCATGTGCAAAGAATTGAGAGAATCCAACTGCATTAGAGTAAATAATGGTGCAGAAATAAGAAGGACCAGATAAGGAAGTACATACAACTTAAACTGGGTTTTAAGTGCACGTGTTAATGCTATGTTTGTAGATAACTAAAAGTGGTGGAACCCGAATCAATAATTCAATAACTTTCAAGCAGGAAAAGAATCAATACTTGAAAAGGAAAAATTTGCCACACTGTGAGGAAACAGTAGGGAATGGACTATTTGAATAACTTTCAAATATCAGTTCAAGTCATTGGGTTTTATGATTCCTTCTATGCTATATCATTTGTAAAGTCTTAAGATTGCAATGATAGGATGAGCAATGAAGAAGTTGGGTTTGAATGGAAGAATGTAATTCTTGAAATGGAGATGTTTGTGGACCATAGTTGGCACAAGTTGGTAATCACAATTCTAATGGGCTGCTTTCTCAATGCCATATCATTATGCAATCATCCTCAAATGATCATGGGACTCAAACGTACGTGTTGAGCTGCACCGCTCTTACCGAGACAAGTTTCCTCATCACTAGTCACCATAGATCAGTGGAGCTGGAAAAGATTTCAATAGAAGGAATTATCTTGAGGTTAATTGAAAATTGCAAAATGAGGAATTATATTGATATGATTTGAGAGTGCAATTTGAGGGCCAGGGAGACATTTGTAGCACTGTTTGAATTTTTTTGAAGGAGCAAGTGTAATAAAAACAAAACTGCTGGCAAAACTCAGGTCTGGCAGCATTTTTGGAAAGAGAAAGTGTTAATGTATTGAGATCAACATGACTTAATTAAATGACAGTAAAGCTTAACTCTGTTTCTCTCTTCATAGATGCTGCCAGGCCTGTTGAGTTCATCCAGCACTGTGTCTTTATTTCTAGCCTCTGCAGTATTTTGCTTTAATTTGAAGGGATATGTGTTGCTTGAATAAGTGATCAACATCAATGATGGGGAAATGCGAAGTTGGAAGTTCATGATGACTTTTTACGTGATTCCATATGAAAGGATTTTTAGGGCTGACTGGCCTTTTCTTTTAAAAGGTCTTTGCTATCTGTTTATTTCTGCTCTAAACTATCTATTTTCTTCCAGCTGTTCCATCTGATTTACTCTCAGCAAGACATTGTTCGTCAGTTGGCAAAACAGGCTGGATGGCAGGACAATTTTACCAAGCTCTACGTCAAAGAGTCATATGAATCTCGAGAGGCCAGTCTGTCAAGTTCGTTTACTAACTACTCCATTGACTTACTTAAGAACTCAGATCAGAACCAAGACTTCACCCAAGAGCAAGACAAAGAGTTGATCAATCGCATGAGTAGTCAATCAGACTTCCAGGACTCTGAAGTCTTTCTCCCTTTCAATATGGACCTCAATGAAGGCTTTTCGAAAGGACAACCCGACCATTCCATGCTTGGTCTTTTTCCCTCCAGTGAGATGCAATCCTATGATTCCTTGATCAAGTCATTTGATTCCATGGACCACACAAGTAACTCTTCGACCAATACCATAGACATTCCAGGCTCAGGTGAAGCCATCCCGTCTGATCCTTCTGAAGATGCTTTCTACCAGCCCCTGTCACCTTTTGCACAACCTTCCTTTGACTTGGGAACAGAAATGGGAAGCACCAGTTCCTTTACCACTGTGGAGAGTGGAAATTTGACTCCAGTCAGCACATCAGAAACACCATCTCCTCTTGAGAATTTCAAACCTTTCCCAGGAATTCGTACATGGAAAAGCTCCAGTCTCTCCAATGTCCTCGATGACTCTAGCTACCAAGAGAATCTCCCCAGTGATGATGCTTCTAATACCAGCAACCCACAGGTATTGAAATCCTTCTTAGTTTCATAATTTTTCTGCACCTTGCTTTTAGTCAAGTTACCACATGTCAGAAAGAATATGTTAGTCTTAAAGGGGCGTAATGCATATTAAACAAATATTAATATTCTTAGCAAAGGTTGAAAGGCTGCCCTTTGTCAGTAATCATCTTTGTGTCCCTGAAAATCAGATCTGAAGATCTGCAACAAAATCTTTTAGAAACTTGTGGAAATAAATGAGTGTGTGTAGGAAAATTGAAATTATATTTCACATCAAACTTTAATAATTTTATGAAGCCTTTTTTAATAGTCTTGAGCATGTTCTCGACTCATTTTAAATGAGATTCCTTTAACATTATCTTATAAAGTCAAAATTTGAACAGATTTGACTGATGTACCTTAAAATAGTTTGTTTGTTGTTACCCTTAACATCCTCACCTCGAGGCGGAAGCACAATCTGGTGCACAGAACCAACCTGGTTGCCTTCATTTCTGACCATAAGATCAACCATGAATGTTGTTGTTCAACCTGGCCCAGAGGAACATTCAAATTGAGGCCAATCTTCTCAGTGAATATCCATGTACCTTTCACTTTCCTCATTCTAATACTCAGATCAATCAGGTAGCAACATAACTGTATACATTGGCTGCAATCCATCTATGCATCGCTGTAGATCCTTTCAATTACTTCCCTGAAGATATCTTTATCAACAATAGCTCATGTATCACATACAAAACCACCAAACTTCCATTGTTTTTTTAATGTCCAGTGAGAGGACTTGAGTCTTTTCTGCTTGTCTGGTGATCAAAACCACACATGGCACTCAAATTTTAAATCTGATCGTTACGTCTTTGTCAAGTCATGCAAGATCTGACTAACTGTTCTGAGTAAATTGCCTTCTTCAGATAAGAAGGAAACTTAAGCCCATTCCCTCTTCATCTTCATCTTCTTCATCTTGGACAGCGTGGTGGCTCAGTGGATTTGATTCCAGCATTGGGTGACTGTATGGAGTTTCCATTTTCTCCCTGTGTCTGTGTGGGTTTCCTTCAGGTGCTGTGGTTTCCTCTGACTTTCCAAAGATATGCAACTTAAGTGGATTGGCCATGGTAAATTTAGGGTTACAGGGTTGGGTAGGATGCTCTTTGAAGAGTTGGTGCAGACTAGATTGGCTAAATGGCCTCTTTCTGCACTGTAGGGAGTCTATGATTCTAGCTCAAAGAATTGTGCCTCTATCAGCTGCTCCCTTCCCTACTAAACCCTGTTGCTGAAACAAACACCAATGTTTTCATACTTGCAGAATTTAAAACTACACTTGCGCCACATTTAAAAATTTCAGATCATCCTAGATTCTTTTTCTCCCCATAATCTTAGCCTGCAGCAAGTGCCACTTAACAATCAATTCTGACTTTAATGACCTATGTTGGCTATGAGTCTCCAGGGTTTCATCCCTTTGCTTCATGTTTCACCCTTCCTTAGCTTTTGTAACTTTATCCAGACCAACAATCGCCACTACCACCCAGTTCTTCCTCCACCTCGAGTCTCTCACTCTGGAATCATCTCTTCATTCCCTTTCTCCTTCCTTCTGACCAAAATTTAAATCATTTTTCCTGACATCTTTTTTCTTGACTCAATGTCTGTTTTTGATTTTACTTCTGTGAAGATTATTGGAGTTTTTGAGCACCCAAGGCACTTGTGCATTATCTGCAAATTGTTGTTGCAGTAGTAATAATGCATGCATTGTCACAACTCAGGCAGTAATGGATAGAACTGAAGTCAAGTCATTGAACATTTACAGTCTTTTTATCAGAGACATAGATTAACATTTCGTGCACTACTTCCAATTTGCTATAGGTTCAATCTGTTCACACATAACGAAGCACAAGATGATTCCCCATTCTAAAGCCCACCATTTGAATATCTCCAACTTTTAACATTCAATAAGTATTCAGAGGACATATCTGAAGGCTTCCTGATAGCAAAATGATTTCACCCATGTGAAAGGTGGGACCTGTACATGAAGGACGGGTTGTACCTGAACTGGAAAGGGACCAATGTCCTTGGTGGAAGGTTTGCTCGAGTTGTTCAGGAGGGTTAAACTAGTATGGCAGGGGGGTGGGAACCTGAGCTAAGTACTGGTGGTGAGAGTTGATGGACATGAGGCAATAGCAAGAGGTAGCGCAGCCAGTGGGAAGGAATTTCCTGGGAAATAACCAAGGGATTGGTTAAAGTGTGTTTGCTTTAATGCAAGGAGTATCAGGAATAAAAGTGATGAGCTTGGAGCATGGATCAGTACCTGGTGCTATGATGTTGTGGCCATAACAGAGACATGGGTTTCTCAGGGGCAGGAATGGTTGCTGGATGTTCCAGGGTTTAGAGCATTTAAAAAGAATAGGGAGGGGAAGAAAAAGAGGATGGGCTGTAGCACTACTAATCAGAGAGGGTATCACAGCTAAAGAAGTTACCATTGTCAAAGAGGGTCTGCCTACTGAGCCAGTATGGGTGCAAATTAGGAACAGTAAGGGAGCAGTCACCTCATTAGGGGTTTACTACAGGCTCCCCAATAGCAGCAGGGAGATTGAAGAAAGCACAGGTTGATAGATTTTGGAAAAGTGTGAATGTAGTGGAGTTGTTGTAATGGATGACTTTAACTTTCCCAATATTGATTGGAACCTCCTTTGAGCAGATGGTTTGGAAGGAGCTGTTTTTGTAAGGTGTGTTCAGGAGCATTTCCTAACTCAGTATGTTGACAGGCCGACGAGGGGAGAGGCCATTTTGTACTCGGTGTTTGGCAATTAGCCAGGTCAGGTGTCAGATCTTACAGTGGGAGAGCATTTTGGTGATAGTGACTACAACTGCCTCACGTTCTACATAGCTATGGAGAAGGAGAGAAGCAGGCACAATGGGAGGATATTTAATTGGGGAAAAGGAAACTTGCTCAGCTCTAGAGGCTTACAGGCAGACGAGGAAGGAGCTCAAAAATGGTCTGACAAGAGCCAGGAGGGGGCATGAAAAAGGCTTGGCAGGAAGGATTAGGGAGAATCCAAAGGCATTTTACACGTACGTAAGGAATAAGAGAATGATCAAAGAAAGAGTCGGGCCGATCAGGGATAGCGTAGGGAACTTGTGTATAGAGTCTGAGGAGGTAGGGGAAGCCCTAAATGAGCTTTTTGCTTCTGTCTTTACTAAAGAAAAGGACCTTGTAGTGAATGAAACCATTGAGGAGCAGGTAAGCATGCTGGAACAGATAGAGATAGAAGAAGCTGATATGCTGAACATTTTGTCAAACATTAAGATTGACAAGTCGCCAGGGCCAGACCAGATTTGTCCTCGGCTGCTTTGGGAAATGAGAAATACAATTGCTTCACCACTTGTGAAGATCTTTACATCCTCGCTCTTCACCGGAGTCGTACCTGAGGACTGGAGGGAGGCAAATGTAATTCCTCTCTTCAAGAAAGGAAATAGGGAAATCCCTGGCAATTACAGACCAGTCAGTCTCATGTCTGTCGTCTGCAAGGTGTTAGAAAGGATTCTGAGGGATAAGATTTATGACCATCTGGAAGAGCATGGCTTGATTAAAGGCAGTCAGCACAGCTTTGTGAGGGGCAGGTCATGCCTCACAAACCTTATCGAGTTCTTTGAGGATGTGACTAGTAAAGTTGATGAGGGTCGAGCGGTGGATATGGTGTATATGAACTTCAGTAAGGCATTTGATTAGTGGGCGGCACGGTGGCACAGTGGTTAGCACTGCTGCCTCACAGCGCCTGAGAACTGTGTTCAATTCCCACCTCAGGCGACTGACTGTGTGGAGTTTGCACGTTCTCCCCGTGTCTGCGTGGGTTTCCTCCGGGTGCTCCGGTTTCTTCCCACAGTCCAAAGATGTGCAGGTCAGGTGAATTAGCCATGCTAAATTGTCCGTAGTGTTAGGTAAGGGGTAAATGTAGGGGCATGGGTGGGTTGCGCTTCGGCGGGTCGGTGTGGACTTGTTGGGCCGAAGGGCCTGTTTCCACTCTGTAATGTAATCTAATGTAATCTAATCTAATAAGGTTCCCCATGGTAGGCTCGTTCAGAAGGTCAGGAGGAATGGGATACAGGAAAAATTAGCTGTCTGGATACAGAATTGGCTAGTCGACAGAAGACAGTGAGTGGTAGTAGAAGGAAAATAGTTTGCCTGGAAGTCAGTGGTGAGTGGTGTTCCACAGGGCTCTGTTCTTGGGCCTCTACTCTTTGTAATTTTTATTAATGACTTGGATAAGGAGATTGAAGAATAGGTTAGCAAGTTTGCAGATGACACAAAGGTTGGAGGTGTCGTTGACAATGTAGAGGAATGTTGTAGGCTGCAACGTGACATTGACAGGATGCAGAGATGGACTGAGAGGTGGCAGATGGAGTTCAACCTGGATAAATGCGAGGTAATGCATTTTGGAAGGTCGAACTTGAAAGTTGAGTACAGGATTAAAGACAGGATTCTTGGCAGTATGGAGGAACAGAGGGGATCTTGGTGTGCAGGTACATAGATCCCTTAAAGTCGCCACCCAGGTGGACAGGGTTGTTAAGAAAGTATATGGTGTTTTGGCTTTCATTAACAGAGGGATTGAGTTTAAGAGTCGCGAGATCTTGTTGCAGCTCTATAAAACTTTGGTTAGACCGCACTTGGAATATTGTGTCCAGTTCTGGTCGCCCTATTATAGGAAAGATGTGGATGCTTTGGAGAGGGTTCAGAGAAGGTTTACCAGGATGCAGCCTGGAATAGAGGGCTTATCTTACGAAGAGAGGTTGACTGAGCTTGGACTTTCTTCATTGGAAAAAAGGAAGAAAGAGAGGGGCCTAATTGAGGTGTACAAGATAATGAGAGGCATAGATAGAGTTGATAGCCAGAGACTTTTTTTCCCAGGGCAGAAATTGTTAACACAAGGGGTCATAGTTTTAAGCTGTTTGGCGGAAAGTATAGAGGGGATGTCAGAGGCAGGTTCTTTATGCAGAGAGTTGTGAGAGCATGGAATGCATTGCCAGCAGCAGTTGTGGAAGCAAGGTCATTGGGGACATTTAAGAGACTAGTGGACATGCATATGGTCACAGAAATTTGAGGGTTCGTACATTAGGTTTACCTTACATGAGGATCAATGGTCGGTACAACATCGTGGGCTGAACGGCCTGTTCTGTGCTGTACTGTTCTATGTTCTATGTGTTTTTATTTCCTAGCAAACACCAGAAGAGGAACTTTGCAACTTGCTAACAAATATCATCTTCTCTGTAATATGGAGAGGGGTGGAGGGCTCCGAAGATGCAGCGTGGAAAGAGCGAGGGCAAATCTTTTCTGTCCTGACAAAACTTGGGACAGCCTGTGAGCTGGTGCGCCCACCTGATGAAATCAAAAGAAGGTTGGTGTCACATCAGAAAACATACAATAAAATGTAAGAAGAAAAAAGAGAGTAGAGTGACACGTTCAAAGGATTACACCTTTGTCAGGTGAAGCAGCTAATCCATTTAATACTCTAGCATGAAGCTTCTTTTCTATCCCCAGTGGAGAGTGCGGAACAATATGTGAAGTCCATCTCAATCAGAATATATAGTTGGTGAGGAAGATAAAAAAACAAAGTTGTATTTATATCGCAACTTGCATAGTTCTGAGATTCCCAAAGTACTCTGCAGCCTATTATCAAATAGCAACTCCAACAAGCAAAAACAAAGTGAAGGTTTGATGATCTGTTAGTAATATTGATTAAGGCATGAATATTGACCAGGACTCTGGGAGAAATGGGTTTTCATACAATGACAACATGAGAGAAGAACCCATTGAGCAAGGTTGACACTTTGGGCTCGATTATTACTCACCAAACCCTTTTATTTACGTAGATTGAAATTGAGCTCTTTGTGTTTAAAGCAGCTTCAAAGTAAAAAGGAATATGGTAGAATTTGGTAGGAAGTGGCAGAATAATTGAGAAGATAGTTGTAGTCAATCAACAAATTTGCATCACTGTTGCTTTGATTTTGTTATAGGGTTGTTTTTGTTTTTGAATTACAGCCTATTGGAAATGATGTTGGAGTCTGCATTCTCTGACATTAAGGACTCTACAAGCACTGCATTAGCAAGCCATATCCAAAACATCCTGAAGCTGCTCCGACTGCTTCAGGACTTCCTCTTTTCAGAAGGGCAAAACAATCAAGTGCTATGGAGTGAAAAGGTAATCAGTGGACGGGGATGGGTGGGTGGAGGGAGTCAATCGAGCTGAAAGAGGTGCACTGGTGGGTAGGCACATTGTGTGGTGGAATTCTTAAGCCTTCCAGACCAAAATGCCCCAAGTTCCATTACTACCTTTGATAAGTCAACTTAGATTGGCTGTATGGCATGTGAAATGAAATCTGGTAATTATCATTACTGTGTCAATATCCAAGTGGGACTCTCAACATATAAACTATAGCACCTCAATAAGGGCCAACACCATGCAGTTGGGGAAGGAAAGTATTCAAACGTTACCAGTGCTACCTTCATCATGGGTATAGATATATTTTTAAAAACTAGCACAGTTCAGAATATAGCGGACCTTGATTCTTCTTTCATTCTTGCTCTCTCATTTTTCTTGTCAAATAAGTGTCATTTGATATTGAGTCTAGATTAGATTAGTGCTGTAAAGGCACAGCAGTTCAGGCAGCATCCAAGGAGCAGTAAAATCGACGTTTTGGGCAAAAGCCCTTCAGGAATTCCTGATGAAGGACTTTTGCCCAAAACGTCGATTTTACTGCTCCTCGGATGCTGCCTGAACTGCTGTGCTTTTCCAGCACTAATCTAATCTAGACTCTGGTTTCCAGCATCTCCAGTCATTGTTTTTACCTCATTTGATATTGAGTCAAGACAGGAGAGGGCTGGTCTGTAATGCCTCCACCATTCAAAATAATCACTTACAATTGTGAATATTATAATAGGGGAATTGATGTGTTAATGTATTGTGATGTAAGGTGTGTGACTTATTTAAATAGCTTTTAATATTGAGAGTGGATTTTGAACTAGTGACACGTAGGTATTGGTCTGTGCATATGAGGAATATTAATGGTTAACTTATGGAGCCATGGTTTTTATTTTGTGGGTGGCATGGTGGCACAGTGGTTAGCACTGCTGCCTCACAGCGCCAGAGAGCTGGGTTCAATTCCCGCTTCAGGCTCTGTGGGGAGTTTGCACATTCTCCCCGTGTCTGCGTGGGTTTCCTCCCACAGTCCAAAAATGTGCAGGTTAGGTGAATTGGCCAAGTTAAATTGCTCGTAGTGTTAGATGAAGGGATAAATGTAGGGGAATGGGTCTGGGTGGGTTGCGCTTCAGCGGGTCAGTGTAGACTTGTTGGGCCGAAGGGCCTGTTTCCACACTGGAGGTAATCTAATCTAATCTAATTTAATTTCAAGACAGCATATGAGAGAGCGAGTGAGAGAGAGAGAGACACTTCCTGGAGTGGTCATCAGAACTTGTTGGCAGACTAAATATTGACGTGTATCAGATTGCTTTCAGCCAGAAGGATTAGAGGTTTTTTTTAAGCTTGGGGAAACACTCCTAGCTTGCAAAGATTTTGATTTCAGTTTGTAGGAGTCTTGAAATTAGATGTAAAAAAACACTTCCTGTTGAAGAAAGGAGATAGTAGAGAACAGTTATGATGTAGGCTACCTCAGTGTAAGGTTTTTTTTAGTTTGAAAGTGCAAGCAGAAGTATTTGGTTAGAACTAAATAGATTATATGAAACTGAACTTAGTTGTTGAATATTCAAGAACAGATTATCAGACTTTTGAGCAGGAACAGAAAGCAACTGTTCAAAAGTCAAATCTATAGTTGTGATTGAGAAGGGAATTCTCTCTGGTGTTTGAATAATGTAAAGGGATGTTGTTGGGACAGATAGTAAATGTACAATATTCTGTGTTTCAAACGTTTTCCGTTTGTGTTGTACCTAGCGTCAGGGACCCTGGTTCGATTCAGGCCTCAGGAGACTGCAAACTCTACACAGACAGACACATTCTTCCCATGTCTGCATGGATTTCCTCCGGGTGCTCCAGTTTCCTCCTATAATCCAAAGGTGTGCAGGTTCAGTGAATTGGCTATGCTAAATTGCCCATAGTGTTCAGGGATGTGTAGGTTAGGTGCATTAGTCAGTGGTAAATAGGGTAGGGGCATGGGTCTGGGAGGGATACTCTTCGGAGGGTCGATGTGGACTTGCTGGGCTAAAGGGCCTGATACTGTGATTCTTAGTAGCTTGATTTATTCTATTTTATCTCCTTACTTTTGTGTAATAAGCTTCTGTTTTGTAGTTAAAGTCAGATCAGTAACATTGCATGTTTTTTTTTTCAGTGAATGACCACATTGTTAAATAAAAAAAATGTTCTATCAAGGCAGATTTCAGTCTAGGATCTTGTTCAGTAGAAGCATCAGTAATAATAGCAAAAATAATCATTTATTTAACAACGTTCCTGATTTCAGATTCTTGAAGGTGTAATTAACTTATTGGACAAGCTTGCTGTTTGGTACCATTCAGACAATGAGATGTCAGATCTGAAGGAAATGGCTCAGATTGGCCTCAGGATTATCCTGGGCTACATTGTACAGGAAGACATTCAGGTTTGTAAATATTTTACATGTGAGTAACAGCATAACTGAGGTTTCAGTCCCAGACAAGTCCCACCTCTCAATTTCTTTGTCAACCTCATCTCCTGGACTCTCCTCAACCCTCTATATGGAAGAGTAGTTGTCTTTGACTCCCCTTCTGATATAATTCAACCATGGTGTAAATGCCTCTGTTGAGATGCACACAAGATGAGAAATTTAAACTGAAGACATTCTGGGGAATCAAAGATTTATACAGAGAAGAAGAAAGTAATTCACCTGGTTGTGTCTGCTGGATGTTACGATGTCTCGTTCAACAACCTCAGCCCTGATTTTATTTTTTCTCATCAAATATATATCTAATTACTATTGAATTTGTTTACATCACTTTTCAGATAATACTTTCCAAATTTTGTCATCTTGCTTAATGAAAAAAGGCTCCTTATCATTCCTCTGGTTCCTTTGCGGATTATCAGAAATCTCTGATTGCCAAGCAAGTGGAAACTCTTTGTCCTCATTAATTAATTCTATCTAAATATGTCATCGTTAAATCTCCTCTAAACCTTCTCCGTTCGAGGGAGTTCAACTGCAGCTTTCTCATCTCTCCACAAAACTGATATCCATCTTATAAAGTCATAGAGATGTACAGCATGGAAACAGGCTCTTCGGTCCAACTCGTCCAGACTACCAGATATCCCAACCCAATCTAGTCCCACCTGCCAGCACTCAGCCCATATCTCTCCAAACCCTTCCTATTCATATATCCATCAGATGCCTTTTAAATGTTGCAATTGTACTAGCCTCCACCACTTCCTCTGGCAGCTTATTCCATATACGTACACCCTCTGCATGAAAGAGTTGCCCCTTAGGTCTCTTTTATATCTTTCCCCTCTCACCCTGAACCTATGACCTCTAGTTCTGAACTTCCCCAGGGAAAAGACCTTGTCTATTTACCCCATCCATGCCCCTCATGATTTTGTAAACCTCTATAAAGTCACCCCTCAGCCTCCAATGCTCCAGGGAAAAACCGCTCCAGCCTATTCAGCCTCTCCCTGTAGCTCAAATCCTCCAACCCTGGCAATATCCTTGTAAATAATTTTTGAGCCCCTCCAAGTTTCACAATGTCCTTCCGATAGGAAGGAGACCAAAATTGCACGCAGTATTCCAATAGTGGCCTAACTAATGTCCTGTACAGCTGCAACATGACTTCCCAACTCTTGTACTCCGTACTCTGACCAATAGAGGAAAGCATACCAAATGCCTTCTTCACTATCCTATCTACCTGCGACTCCACTTTCAAGGAGCTATGAACCTGCACTCCAAGGTCTCTTTGTTCATCTGCCACTCCACAGCCCATCTGATCAAGATCCTGTTGTAACCTGAGGTACCCTTCTTCGCTGTCCATTACACCTCCAATTTTGGTGTCATCTGCAAACTTACTAATTATACCTCTTATGCTCACATCCAAATTATTTATATAAATGATGAAAAGTAGTGGACCCATAACTGACCCTTGTGGCACTCCACTGGTCACAGGCCTCCAGGCTGAAAAACGACCCTCCACCACCCCCTCTGTCTTCTACCTTCTGTATCCAAATGGCTAGTTCTCCCTATATTCGTTAAGATCTAACCTTGCTGACCAGTCTCCCATGGGGAACCTTGTTGAATGCCTTACTGAAGTCCATGTAGATCATATCTACCACTCTGCCCTCATCAATCTTCTTTGTTACTTCTTCAAAAACCTCAATCCAGTTTGTGAGACATGATTTCCCACGCACAAAGCCATGTTGTCTATCCCTCCTCAGTCCTTGCCTTTCCAAATATGATAAAAACAGAAAATGTTGGTCATACTCAGATAGTCAAACAAAATTCTGATTAAAAAGTGACTGATCTGATACACCAATTGTTTTCCCTTCTGTCAGTGCTGCCAGACCTGCTGAATATTTCCAGCATTTTTTTGTTTTCCTTCCAGATTTCCAGTATCCACAGTATTTGTCTCCACTGTGGCTGTTGTAAATATTCTCTGCCCCCATTTAAAGTCTTAACATCCTTTCAAAAACATATTGCCCACATTGGACAGCTGGCCCCAGAAGGGTTTCGGAGAAAGTGAGGACTGCAGATGTTGGAGATAGGAGTCAAAAAGTGTGGTGCTGGAAAAGCGCAGCTGGTCAGGTGGCATCCGAGGAGCAGGAGAGTCGACATTTTGAACATAAGCTCTTCATTCTTGGTGAAGAACTCATGCTCAAAACACCGACTCTCCTGCTCCTTGGCTGCTGCCTGACCAGCTGTGCTTTTCCAGCACCATGGGCAACATATTTTCGAAAGAATGTTAAGACCTTGAATGGGGGCAAAGGATATTTACAACAGGCACACTGGAGACACATACTGTGGATATTGGAAATCTGGAAGGAAAACAGAAAATGTTGGAAATATGCTTTTCCAGCACCACACTTTTTCACCCGTAAAGGTTTAGTACAAAGTCCTTGCTTTGTAATGTGTATCTTACACATAAAGTTAAGGATCCCATATATGCAATCAATAATCTTATAAATTTATTCAACTACCTTGAAAAATGCACATATGTGACTCGCCAGGTCCCTCTGTTTCCACACTCCTTTAAATGCAATTTTTCATGCTGCCTCTCCACATTCTTCTTTTCCAAATGCATCACTTAATTTGTGTAGACTTGATGAGACTGTACCTCTTACAAATGTATATATGGATTGAAAAAGGGGCAAAAAGGTTTATATGAACGATGCCATACTGCAAACTCTTAACTATCTAAAGACCAAGCATTTTCGAGCTCTTTTCTCTCCAGAATAGGGGCAAATAAGATTAACCTAATAAAATCTTGGAAAATATAACTTGGTTGAAAATTGTTGACATGAAGGATATGCTTCCACTTGTGGGCAAGTCCAAACATTGAATTCTTAATGTACAAGTGAGTGATTCTCTTTAGGATAAGAGTGAAGGGAGGTAGTATAAAACATATGTAAACCATATGCAAGAACAGCGAGACCAGAGGGTTCACAGGCATAGTCGTGTTGTCATTGGACTAATAACCTGGAGACTCAGGTAATGCTGTTGAGACTTGTGTTGAATTTCCAGTATGGTGGAATTCAATAAAATAAAATCTGAAGTGGAAGAAGTCTAATGATGACCAAGAAACAATTGTCAATTGTCATGAATTTAATCTAGTTCACTAATCCAGTGCAGGCAAGGAAATTTGGTGTCCTCATCTGGTCTGACTCCAAATCAGTACTGCTATGGCTAACCCTTAATTGCCCTCTGAAATACCTAGCAAGAAGGGCTGCACAGATGACAGCAGCGCTACAGTCTGAGCTGGTTGAGTCTTAAAGGACGTAGCTGCAGGACTGGGTCTTCAGCAGGTGGCAGGGGAGTCAACAAGAGGGAAAATTCATCCACACCAAACTGCAGTTCTGTCAAGTACGAAAGAGAGTGCAGCAACTCAATGTGACAGGTCACCACCATCTTCTTAACTGCAATTAAGAAGGGGCAGTAAATGCTGGCCAAGACATCAACACCCTCATCTCATGAATGAGTGGAAGTAAACCAATCTTTGAAGGTAGTAAGATAAGGTGATAAGTCAAACAAAAAAGTTGTTAATGAGTTCAAGAAATAATTTAGGATCATTACCTTTGCTCTCATCACTTTGTCTGACTTCAAGTACACATATACGGTAATGATGACACTTTTTGATGAATGAGATTGTCTTCATTTAACATATAGAAGAATTCAAGTGAATCTACCTTTTGCCATGAGAGAACTAACAGTTAGCCACATAAAACCTCTGTCCTTGCTGGTGGAAGATATCTTTTAAATATAGCTTCAGCTCCCCACTACTACTTAATGCTCGTTAATTTGTTAGCCACAGAGGAAAATGTTTTGTCTGCTTCGGATGCTGTCAATGTATTCAACTTTTCGTTCCTCAACTCCCCTCAGGTGTGTGCAATGGCCTGTGTGAAGCTTCATAGCCTCCTCCAGACCATGCCGATACGGAAGGAGGAGGCTTGCTTTCTGCTGGGAAAACTGGATATTCCCCTTACGAGATCCATCAAGGGTAAGACTGAGATCTTCTCTTATCTGATGCCCATTGTCCGCACTCTCATGGACCAGTGTTACCAGTTGCTTGAGCTGCAATACCAACTGCCATCCCTGCCACCCACCAATGGCAGCCCGACCTTCTTTGAGGATTTCCAGCATTTCTGTGCCACCTCTGAATGGAGACTCTTCATGGAAAGACAGGTACGCATTTTACTTATCTAAGTGCAATGTGACATGTCTACATAAATTTTTAAGGATGGATGGTTTTATGTGACTGGTTTTCTGAGATGGTTATCAAAGAAGTCAATTACCCTAGTCTTATTTTCATTTATAATCTAAATTTTCACACCTCAAAAGTGAGAGATTCCTCATGGACATCAGTCATATCTTTTTTTTTCTACAATCTTTCAAAGCTTATCTTAGTGTTAACTGAAAAATTCAACTTGATTTATTTTGTTTTTTATCCAATTTGATACATTTGGCACAATTCGTGACACTTCACCTAGGTTACTTTAAGAAAAATAAATTCGTCCAGACTCCATCTACAGACTTGTTTTCCCTTCTCCTCCTCTTCTGTTCATTCCTCATGTCTTCCCAGGCAACTTTCTGGTCCTTGCCCTCCCACTATTTTCTGTTCAATTCACTGCTTTACTAGACTGATATCCTAGCTTTTCCTCAGTGATTTTCTCTCTGCTAAAATCTGATTGATCTTCTCAATCTGTCAATCACTCAGTCCTTTGGTTTTGCCTTTGTTTCCCGACCTACTGTACACCATGATGTCTACTCTCCTTCTCTATTTCTGTCCTGGGATCTCCATGCTCAATTTGTTTTTATGCTTATCCTGTGAACTCCTTTGGCCTGGTCATCTTGTATCTCCTGGTTTTCTTCCCTTGATCAGCTGTGTACTTTGCCCCCGTGATTATCTTCTGTTAGCATTACCGTTTAAGCCTATTGTATTGCTACATATTAAATCAAACCTTACTCTATTTTATTCTATCTTGTCTCATCACATCATTTTGATATTATGATTTTGAAGCCTATGTTATCCTCCCATATTTTATTGTGACCTATTTTCTTTCATTCTTGTTAATGTGTTTTCTTTGGTGTAGTTTATTTCTAGTGGACATAACTGTATATTTTTTACAGGTTCTGAAAGCTATGACTCAGTACGAGCATGATACATTTGCCAGAAGTCACAATCAGATGTCTAGCTTCTGGAATTCCTGCTATGACTCTCTAATGAGCAGCTCGCTACGTCGGGAGCATGAGCGTGGGGAGAGTCGTTCCAAGTTTGAGGTAGCTGATGCACTTGCCATCTTTTGACACACCCTATACAGTTTAAACTATTGATGGGCTCCACTACTTATTTAATGTCTTTTCTGTCATATCCTGCACAGTCTTCATTATCTTGGGCTTCACCCTAGCCTCCTAATCTACACCAGAGACCCTATCATACTGTAACCGATTATGAATTTACTCCCACCCACTTACTCTCCTAACTGGAAGTATTGATTCTTTCAAATGTCCACCATGTAGACTTACTTCAGAAATGAGTGTTTTGAAGAAGGATATATAAAAAGTTGAGACATGATATGTATGGCATCTTTGAGAAGAAAAGTTTGACTTTGAATCCAAGGGCTCCCTCAACTGTCTGACTGTGGTATTTTCCTTAGTCAAGTCTAGGTGTGTTTTAATCAGTAGTGATTGGCGGTTCTGATCAGCCATTAATCCATCATTTTTGTATGGTGAAGCCACCATGTCGTTCAGGGTGAATTGAATGAACAGTGTCCTTTTGCATTTAGGAAATTGTATATTAATAGGTTTGAGATTCATTCCATGATTCTGGTCAACTAAATCATTCTGATCAACCAGAGATCTTGCAGCCAAACTAGTCTGAAATTTTGGTGTTTTCCTTGAAAAATACTTGGGTGTTTTTTGAGCATTTGTTCTTCCCATAAGGGTAATACTTGAGATTATTTTTTTCCCTTCTTCAGCTGCTCTAAGTAGATGATAAACCTTATCCATGAACTGCTAGTGTCCTTGTGGCAGTAGTAATGCTAGGAAGGGAATATTAAAATTTTGACCTAAAGATGTTGAAAGGATGGTTGTGGTGTTAGCTAAAAACAATTTCAAACTCTGTGGGAGAATGAGCAGAGCTGACACAAATGTGATGAGCTAAATTGTTGCCTCCTGTGCTGTAACCATATTGTGATTCTACGAGATGCCGAAAGGTTCAGTGGATAATATAGGAGAGCATATGTGGAGCTGCATTAAGCACCTGAAAAGGAGGTGTCGACCTGGCAAAACACAAGAATATATGCTTGCCATACCATGCCATTGAAGCAACATAAAACAGATAGAGCAAAGCAATCATATAAACACAGATCGGAAACAACTGCCGCATCCAATTGTGAATGGTGATGGACAACTTCAGCAACTAACTGGAGGAGGTGATTCCATACATTCCATCCTTAATGGAGTGTAAAGCAACAAAGTACATAATGCAAAAGGTTGGAGCACTTGCCACCGTCTTCAACCAGAAGTATCAAATGGATAATAAAAGCAAAATACTTTAGATGCTGGAAATTTGAAACAAGCAGAGAAAATGCTGGAGAAACTTAACAGATCTGGTAGTATGTGTGGAGAAAGAAACAGAGTTAATGTTTTGAGTCCAATATGACCCATATCCAGCACTGAAAGGGGTTGCAAGATGGTGATTTTTATACTTTTGATGCAGTGCAAAAGACAAAATGGCTGATAATGGGGTGAGAGAGAATTAGGGATGCCAACTGGGGTAAATTAAGGTGTGGTTTTCATGACCAAGACACAAACATCCTTGAAGAAGACATAAACATTGCAAGTCGATTCTGAGGGGAAAGGAAGATGTCGAAAACAGGCTCTGTGAGGTCAGGCTCTGAAGCAATGGAATTCAACATTGAGTCCTAGAGATTGTTAAGTGCTGAAGCAAAAATGAGGTAGTGTTCCTCGAGTTTGTGTTGTGTTTTGTTAGAATATTGAAACAGGCCCAGGCCAGAAATGGTCACATGACAGCAAGACAGTTTTTTGAAATGGCAAACAACTGCAAGGTCAGGATTATTCCTATAGCTAGAGGGAGCTATTCTGAAAAGTGGTCACCCAGTCTGCATTTGGTCTCTCCAATGTAAAGGAGTCTGCTTTGTGAACAGCAAATACAATAGACAAGACTGAATGAGTACAAGTAAAATTCACATCACCTGGAGAGTGTGTTTGGACTCCTGGACAGGGAATAGGGAGGAAATGGATGGGCAAGTTTTCCAAATTCCACCATTGATGAGTATCATGAGGGAGTGAGGAAGTGCTGGATGTAATAGAGAAGTTGACTAGTGAGGCATGGAGGGAACAGTGCTGCAGAAGGCAAACCATCCCCCATCTCAGTGGTCTGAAGGCTGTCTGGTTCTTCCTTGAAAAGATAGACCGATTTTTAATTAATAAGGGAATCAATGCTTGATGGGCCGAATCGCCTACTTCTGCTCATAGTCTTATGATGTAAAAACTTGCTTATTTTTATTCTTATCCATGAATTCCATTAGTACCTTTTTAATATTCTGCTTAGAAATAATAGTAGCCATGGGCACTCGCATGGGCCCCAGCTATGCCTGCCTCTTCGTAGGATATGTGGAACAGTCCATCTTCCGCAGCTACACTGGCACCACCTCCCACCTTTTCCTCCACTACATCGATGACTGTATCGGCGCTGCCTCGTGCTCCCACGAGGAGGTTGAACAGTTCATCCACTTTACCAACACCTTCCACCCCAACCTTAAATTCACCTGGACCATCTCAGACTCCTCCCTCCCCTTCCTAGATCTTTCCATTTCTATCTCGGGCGACCGAATCAACACGGACATTTACTATAAACCAACCGACTCCCACAGCTACCTAGACTACACCTCCTCCCAACCTGCCACCTGTAAAAACGCCATCCGATATTCCCAATTCCTTCGTTTCCACCGCATCTGCTCCCAGGAGGACCAGTTCCAATACCGTACAACCCAGATGGCCTCCTTCTTCAAAGACCGCAATTTCCCCCCAGACGTGATCGACGATGCCCTCCACTGCATCTCCTCCACTTCCTGTTTCTCTGCCCTTGAGCCCCGCCCCTCCAACCGCCACCAGGACAGAACCCCACTGGTCCTCACCTACCACCCCTCCAACCTCCATATACAGCGTATCATCCGCCGTCATTTCTGCCACCTCCAAACGGACCCCACCACCAGGGATATATTTCCTTTCCTTTCCCTCCCCTCCCCTCCCCTATCAGCGTTCCGAAAAGACCACTCCCTCCATGACTCCCTCTTCAGGTCCACACCCCCCACCAACCCAACCTCCACCTCCTGGCACCTTCCCCTGCAATCGCAAGAAATGCAAAATTTGCGCCCACACCTCCCCCCTTACTTCCCTCCAAAGCCCCAAGGGATACTTCCATATCCGCCACAAATTCACCTGCACCTCCACGCACATGATTTATTGCATCCACTGCACCCGATGTGGCCTCCTCTATATTGGGGAGACAGGTGCCTACTTGTGAAACGTTTCAGAGAACATTTCTGGGACACCCGGACCAATCAACCCAACCACCCCGTGGCTCAACACTTCAACTCCACCTCCCACTCCACCAAGGACATGCAGGTCCTTGGACTCCTCCATCGCCAGACCGTAGCAACATGACGCATGACGGTTGGAGGAAGAACGCCTCATCTTCCGCCTAGAAACCCTCCAACCACAAGGGATAAACTCCAATTTCTCCAGTTTCCTCATTTCCCCTCTCTTTTCCCCCCCCCCCCCACCCTGTCTCAGTCAAATCCCTCGAACTCAGCACCGCCTTCCTAACCTGCAATCTTCTTCCTGACCTCTCCGCCCCCACCCCACTCCAGCCTATCACCCTCACCTTGACCTCCTTCCACCTATCGCATCTCCAACACCCTTCCCTCAAGTCCCTCCTCCCTACCTTTTATCTTAGCCTGCTGGGCACACTTTCCTCATTCCTGAAGAAGGGCTTATGCCCGAAACATCGATTCTCCTGTTCCTTGGATGCTGCCTGACCTGCTGCGCCTTTCCAGCAACACATTTTCAGCTTAGAAATAACAGGCCGTGTTAAGGAAATGCAATAATATCTTGACTGCATAAATTGCAAATTTACAGATCTCCAAAAGACATTCACTTTATCATCCTCAATATCTAACTTCATTCGGGGCTTTTTATTGAAATCGTGCTTAATAGTAAAGGTATTTCACTGGTTATTATATCAATATCTACAAGGTGATTAATGCTTGCTATCTTGCACAGAATCTTTACTCTTTTTACTGATTTCAAAGTGTTAACCTCACTTACTTTTGATGTACACCCACTTGAATGAATTGGTGACTACAACTAAAGTTATTGATGACCAATACAGTGTTTTCTGATAAGTCTGTATTGTCCTCCTCTCCTTCTGTATCTTTCATGTCACATGTTGGCTCCAGAAACCCTGCTCTTCTTTTGGGCAATTAAATTTTGTTTTCTGAAGAAATAACAAAGTGAATTAATGAGGGTGGCGTGGTAGACATGATCTATGTGGACTTCAAGGCGTGTGACGAGGTTCCCCCCTGGGAGACTGGTTAGCAAAGTTAGATCTCATGGAATACAGAGACAACTAGCCATTTGGATACAGAACTGGCTCAAAGGTAAAAATCAGAGGGTGGTGGTGGAGGGTTGTTTTTCAGACTGGAAGCCTGTGACCAGTGGTGTGCTGCAAGGATTGGTTATGGGTCCACTACTTTTGGTCATTTATAAATGATTTGGATGTGAACGTAAGAGGGTATAGTTAGTAAGTTTGCAGATGACACCAAAATTGGAGGTGTAGTGGACAGTGAAGAAGGTTACTTCGGATTACAATGGGATTTTGATCAGATGGGCTAATGGGCTGAGGATTGGCAGATGGAGTTTAATTTAGATAAATGTGAGGTGCAACATTTTGGGAAAGCAAATCTTAGCAGGACTTATACACTTAATGGTAAGGTCCGAGGTAGTGGTGCTGAACAAAGAGACCTTGGAGTGCAGGTTCATAGCTCCTTGAAAGTGGAGTTTCAGGTAGATAGGATAATAAGGTGGCGTTTGATCTGCTTTCCTTTATTGGTCAGAATATTGAGTACAGGAGTTGGGAGGTCATGCTGCGGCTGTACAGGACATTGGTTAGGCCACTTTTGGAATATTGCATGCAATTCTAGTCTCCTTCCTAATGGAAGGATGTTGTGAAAATTGAAAGGGTTCAGAAAAGATTAAAAGGATGTTGCCAGGGTTGGAGAATTTGAGCAATAGGGAGAGGTTGAGTAGGCTGGAACTGTTTTCACTGGAGTGTCGGAGCTGAGGGGTGATCTTAGAGGTTTATAAAATCATGAGAGGCGTGGATAGGATAAATAGATAAGGTCTGTTCCCTTGGGTGGGTGAGTCCAGAACTAGAGGGCATCGGTTTAGGGTGAGAGGGCAAAGATATAAAAGAGACATAAGGGGCAACTTTTTCACACAGAGGGTGGTGCTTGTGTGGAATGAGCTGCCAGAGGAAGTGATGGAGGCGAGTACAATTGCAACATTTAAAAGGCATCTGGATGGGTAGATGAATAGGAAGGGTTTGGAGGGATATGGCCTGGGTGCTGGCAGGTGGGACTAGATTAGGTTGGGATATCTGGTTGGAATGGATGAGTTGGACCGAAGGGTCTGTTTCCATCTCTGACTCTGAATGCATCATGATAGATTGAGTGACATCTGAAGTATCCATTAACTACACCTTGGTTATCCCTAAGTTCATTTTATTCAACTCCAATTCAAACCTTATGTCTGAAAGTACACCTAAGTCTCCAGACTTCACTTTTAGGCAATTATCCTCTGCTACCAATGTTAGATGACCTCCGAGTATATTTGTGAAGGCTAGAATGCTTTGGAGACGTCAATTACTTGCCCCTCAGCATTGATCTCTGCTCTGTACAATTATTCTACAGCTGGCTGGCTCCTCTTACCATTTACAGAGCTGTTTCATTTAATTAACCTGTTCAGACATGTCTAGCACGTTTCTCTGGCAGGTGAAATCGGAACTGGCCCAGAGAGAGGGACGCAGCCCATTTTTCATAAAAGCCTTACACATCTCCGTACTCTGGCAACTTCAAAAACCAAATTGATAAGAAAACAGCCCATGAGAACACTGATGTATTATGACACTGATCTGGGGAAGGTGGGACTTAAACTTGTCCCTTCCTCTGATCCAGGAGGTTCACTACCACTGCACCACCAGAACTCTCCAAGCCATCTCAGCTTTTTTTTTGGATATATTCTAATTAACCTAATCACAGTTGCTATTTCACACTCTGAAAGCAGGTGGGACTTGAAACTAGGCTTCCTATCCTAGAGGCAAGCACACCACCACTATGCCGCAAAGTCCCCAAGCAATCTGTTTTTTTTTAATATCCATAAGTGCTCTTACACACAACTGAAAAGTATTTATCCAATCATCCATGGTATTTTTCATCAATTAACCACACCAATAAATTGCCCGTATTTTCCAATTGATTTGTTTACATGCAAGTCCCATTAAGGGCAATGCAGAGCATGGAAGTTGAGAGATAGAGGCTAAATCAAAATGGACACGATTTAATGAACTAATCCGTACCATGCACCTGTTTACCTTACTGCCTCCAACTACTAGGAATTTAATATCCATCAAGAGAAGCTATTAAATACTGAATAGCATGCTATGTTTGAGGTCTGAGGGAAAGGAAAGGGCTTATTGGGCAAGACGGTGTGCTCCTTTTATTAAAAATGACCTAGAGTTAATGAAAATATTAATATTGTCATTCTCCTATCTATTCCATCTCCCTCAAGGAGTTGATGCTGGAGCCATACATGAAGCGTGTGAGGTTTGAGAATGCTCGATACAGCAATATCCTCAAACAGATCAACAGTCATCACAATACAGTGCTTCGGCAGTGGCAATCATTAAGACGTCTCTTTACTTGCCCACGTGGGGCCTGGGCCGAATGGTAGGTGACAGCTTTTTAAAAAAATCAACTTTTCATTATTGAGTTTGGACATTATTGAAAAAATTGTTTTTTTTTCCAGCAATCCAAAAGCTTAGCAGTCCATTTTCCTGACACCTGACCTTTTAAAGGCTGAATATTCATTGTGTTCATCCAGGTCTCAGAATTACTGGACTAATACTATAACCACAAAAGGATAGTAATTTCAATCAACCTGTTACAATATCTTATGAATGTTGGGGCAGGTGAGATTTGAATCCTAATCTTCTGAACCAGACACTACAACCACAACACAAGGGCCCTGCCATTTAGATGATTTGGTGCACTGGAACTAACCTTTTCTAGCTCTTACTGACAGAATTAAAGTCCTTCTATGTTTGCTGGTTATTACAGATAATGGCACTAAACTGGCAATCTTAATCACTAACTGACTGTAGGAAACCGACAAATTGTTACATTGGCCTGGAGGCTTTTGGGCTGAGACATATTGGAATTGGGAGAAAGATTTGCATTGATTTGTTCATTCTGCAAGTGAACCGGGATTGCTTGGTGGTTTAAAATCATGTCATTTTCTGACACTAATATCTCTTGCATTGCTGTGCATCCTTGGTTAATATTAAAATCACATCAGTATATGATATCAAGATATCCCGAGTGATTTGCATATCATGAAGTTCTTTTGAATTTACTGCTGTAACGGAGGAAACTGAAAAGCCAGTATGGTTGCACATATCAATGAGAAGCAACATCAAATTATTTTACATGTTGGTAGAGGGGAAATTATTGACCACAGCAATAGATGAACTCCCACAACACTAGATGAACTCCTTGTTTCTCATTGAATATCGCTATACCATCTTTTATATCCATCCGAGACAGCAGACAGCACCTTGTTTTGACTTTTCATCTAAAAGGCAACACTTCCTACAGTGCAATATTTGATCAGTCCTGCTGTGGAGTATCAGCCTGAATTCACATGAGTTGAAACATTTCAAGTTTTAACTCCCAACCACTTGACTTGGCTGTCATGAATGAATGATAATCTAAAGTATTCATTTAATCCTAAAGTAGCAACATTACCATTTACTCTGCATTTAATTTAATGTTACCATAGTCCTACCAGACCACAAGGCTGCTCTTTAATTAGAGAGAGAGACAGACAATTGGTGGTGATTCAACCTGAAGTCACCATGGCGAGAGATTGAGAAGTAGAGTTCATGGTAACCCCAGTAAGTGTGGGAATTGAACCGTCACTGTTAGTGTCATTTTGCATCACAAACCAGCCATCCATTCAACAGTGCTAACAGGGCCCTGACAGGGAGTATCAATCTGTGAGAGTCTGCATTGGAAAGGTTGGCATCAAGGTTAGTGTATTCAGCTCCATTGATATTTCTGATTTCTTGACAATTGTTTTAGGATGATATGCATATAGGTTACTGTTTCCCACAGCTGACTCAACTTCTTCTTACTCTATAGCAATCTGACTGAAATTAAATGGAAACTATCAAGTGTGGAGACCTACTCAAGGATGAGGCTCAAATTGGTTCCAAACTACAATTTCAGCACACATGCAGAAGCTAGTGCCTTGCGGGATAACCTTGGTAAACAAAATATGTATTTATCTTTAGGCTAGTGTTAAAGAAAAAGAGAAACTTGCATTTTACAGAACTGTTCAAAATCTTAGTATTTCCAAATAGATTTAAATCGATTAGAAAAGTTGTGTTTCTCATGTAGGAAACTCTTAGCAATTTTAATTAGCTTATTCCCAACTTTTAAGGCTATGTTCAGACCACAAAACTCTTCGAGCTGTTTATCCTCATTATTCCTCTTCATCCTGATCCACTGGGGTTTCTTCAGAAATATAGAGAAAAGAATAATTTTAACCATGAAGCTATCAGATCGTCGTTTCATTCATCTGTAATGAAAGGAAACCTGCTGTGATTATAGCTTGTGTTTGAATGTGATTTTTATTCAACACCGCTGTGCTCAGCTCTGTTGTCCACTGAAATGACCATCCAAACCCGTCATTATTTCAAACTGCAACAAAGATTTCTAAAGACATGTAAGAGCACCTTTGTCATATGCACTGTTGTAGTTTAAGAAAGCCCAGCATCTCCCTGAGGACAACTGGGAATGAGTGAGAGACACCGGCTGTGTCAGAAATGCCCATAAACAAGAACTAATCCAAACAAATTTTAATTGGTGCATGTTACGTGCATGTTACAAGCATGTAACAGCAGAAAGGATCCAAAACCGACTAATACTTGGTTTTGCATAGGTACCGATCATATGAGAAGCCCACCGGATGCTTTACCACTCGCAGTTGCAAAGGAAGCAAAAGTAAATGAGTTGGAAGATGATCAGCTTGGAGATGAAGATCTTGTTTTCCTTAATAGCCAGTAAGTATTTGGTCAATACAGCAACCAATATTTAAGGATGGTTCTGGATTAGTGGCGCTGGAAAAGCGGAGCAGTAAAATCAATGGTTCGGGCAAAAGGCCTTCATCAGGAATACAGGCAGAGTGCCTGAAGGGTGGAGAGATAAATGAGAGGAGGGTGGGGGTGGGGAGAAAGTAGCGTAGAGTACAATAGGTGAGTGGGGGTGGGGATGAAGGTGATAGGTCAAGGAGGAGGGTGTCGTGGATAGGCAGAAGAGAAGATAGGCAGGTAGGACAAGTCGTGGGGACAGTGCTGAGCTGGAAGTTTGGAACTGGGGTGAGGTGGGGGAAGGGGAAATGAGGAAACTGGTGAAGTCCACATTGATGCCCTGGGGTTGAAGTGTTCCGAGGCGGAAGATGAGGCGTTCTTCCTCTAGGCGTCTGGTGGTGAGGGAGCGGAGGTGAAGGAGGCCCAGGAACTCCATGTCCTCAGCAGAGTGGGAGGGGGAGTGGAAATGTTGGGCAACAGGGTGGTGTGCTTGATTGGTGCAGGTGTCCCAGAGATGTTCCCCAAAGCGCTCTGCGAGGAGGCGTCCAGTCTCCCCAGTATAGAGGAGACCGCATCAGGAGCAACAATATTTAAACATGACTTAGCCAAGTGCTAGCCTCTAGTTTACTGTCCGCAATGATGCGGTGATTGTTAACAACAGCATGCCACTATTACTAGTTGTAATATGCAGTGCACTTTTGAACAATTAATTTGAACAATTAAAATATTTAGCAGATTCTCATGGTGATTTTTGAATTATCTAATTTGTACTATGAGCATAGAAATGGAAGATGCAATTATAAAAGTAACCCAGCTGAAGTTTGGAAAAACGTTTTCTTCTCATACAGAAGCAGGTAGAATAGTCAATGTCTGTTACATAACAAAAAAACAGAGCAAGCTGAAATCTGAGTTAGACCAAAATGAATCAAACATTGTGGAAGTTGATGTCTCCAAAGTAATTTCAAAAAATTAAAAGTAGGACACAATTTCACATTTTGACTTTTCGGATCTCAGAACTTCCTACGATACTTAACAACCTAATGAGACATTGTGCTCAAAATTGTATTGCAGGAAAGGTGACAGCTAATTAGACAAGGTCCAGATTCTTTTCTATTCATTCATGAAATATGGGCATCGCTGGCTGGGTCAGCATTTATTTCCCATCCCTAATTCTGGCTTGAATTGACGCCTTATTAGGGCCACTTTAGAGGGCAATTAAGAATCGACCACATTGCTGTGGGTCTGCAGTCACATGTAGGCCAGATGTCTGCCTCGGCTTCTAAATTTAAATTGCCATTTCACTGCTGTTACTGTTTTCTGTTTTGGGCAGGCACAGTGGTTAGCACTTGTTCCTCAGTGCCAGGGACCCAGGTTTGATTCCAGCCTTGGATGAGTGTCTGTGCAGAGTTTGCATATTCTCGCCATATCTGCATGGGTTTCTGTTGGGTGCCCTGGTCTCCACCCACAGTCCCAAGTTAGGTGGATTAGTGATACTAAAATTGCCCTGTCATGTCCAGAGATGTGCAGATTAGGTGGGTTAGGGATGGTAAATGTAGGGTTACAGGGGTAGATTGGGGGACTGGGTCTGAGTGGGATGTTCTTCAGAGGGTCAGTGTGACTCAATGGGCCAAATGTCCTCTTTCCTCCCTGTTAGGATTCTGTGATTTTATATCACTTCACATAATGTTGATGCATTTTCATGCCAATGTATCCAGTCTTGTTGAGTTCCAGTCTCTAAACATCTGTCATGCATGGTATTCTTTTGCACAGCCAACATCAAAAGAGTGCAAAATCTAAATGCAATTGATATAATCTAACCTTGGCATCAGACTGCTTGTGACTATGCATATTGAAGACATTTAACATTGTACAAAAAAACAATGAATTATTTGCAAATGAAATGGATTAGTTTATTAGTTCTTGTTCACTGAGCAATCCTTTTTGCAGAGTTGAATCTGAGGAGCCCAGTCAGAAGGAGAAATTAGTGATCTCAGAGGAGTGTGAGTTGATCACAACTGTTGCAGTGATCCCTGGGCGCCTGGAAATCACCACACAGCATATGTATTTCTATGATGGCAGCATTGAAAAAGAAGAGACAGAGGAAGGTGAGATTCCTGAAACTCCTTTGCTGCTTTGTTACTGTCCTAACAAGGCCTTTGTGTCCTAAGCTGGCAATTTAATGAAGTCATGCTGCACCTGAACCAAGCTTTTATTAAGGAGGCAGTTTGACATAACTGCACAAGCCCATTCCACCATTCAATTCAATCTAAACTAATCAGGACCTCAACCAAATCTCAATATCATTTTCAACCTTGATTCTTGATTGATTGAACCCTTCAATCTTCTCAACTCAAAAGAAATACCAGCCCAAAGTTTGCATCTTATCCTCAGTAAGTAACCATTTGAAGCCATGGTCAAATTCTCATAAACCAATGCTAGACCCCCTTTAAGCCTTGCCCACCCATCTGTGGGTGTTGTGTTCAAAACTGAATATAGTCCTCCAGATGGAGACTGGCTCAGACATTGCACAATTGAAGCAATACTTCCTCCCTCTGGCTTTTCAAGCCCCTTGTGTAAAGGCCAATATCCCATTTGCTTTTTTGTTCACTTTTTGGAACTGCCACAGGTTTTAGTAATTTGAACACTCAACTCTGTTTCCTCATTTGCAGTTTCTAGTTTCTCACGATGAAGAAAATGTTCCATTTTGTCTTTCTTAAATCTAAACCTCATGATGTAACTCTTCCCAAACTAAAATCCATCTGTTAGATTTTTGCTCATTGCGTCTATCTCATTTTGTAATGTATCTGTTCAGATCCACACAGTGCAGCTCCAACAACACTGAAGAAGCTTAGGCAACATCCAGAGCAAAGCAGCCGGCTTGATTGGCGCTAGATCCACAAACTCCCTCCACCACTGACTGTCAGTAGCAGCAGCAGTGTATTACTATCTATAAGATACAGAAATTCTCCAAAGCACCCCAGACAACACCTTTCAAATACACAGCCAGTTCCTTCTGGAAGGACAAGGACAGCAGATGAATGGGAACTTACAAATTCCCCTCTAAGCTACTTGCCTGCAAACCTGGAAATATATTGCTATTTCCTCATCACAAATCTTGAAACTCCCTCCCTAATGGCCTTGTGGGCCGACCTACAGCAAATGGACAACATCAGATGAAGAAGGCAGCTGACCACTACCTTCTCAAAGGCAATTCAGGATGGGCAATAAAAATTGGCCCACCCAGAAATGCCTGCATCCAGCGAATGAATAAAAAATAAAATGTGACATGATTCCCAACTTAGTGTCACCTGCAAACTTGGATAAACTCATCACTGATATATGGCTGAGGATTTGGTATAGGTTCCAGAGGAGACCACATATCCCATGCTACTAATCAGAATGCATCCCATTACCATTGCTGTTTATATCCTATGACCCAACTACAAGTTTACATTTTATTTTACTAAATAATCTCTCATATGGAGCTTTGTAAAATGCCTGATATCCATAATGATATGCATAGAAATTCACATTTCCATTATGTCACTGGCCTCCCCAGAAATTGCGCTGGATAAATCAGACATGACCTATTCTTCACAAGTTTCTATACATTTCTTTTAATCAGTTGATGCTTGTTAAAATGTTCAGTCTCTCTGTTACTGGATTCTAGTAACTTCCCCAGTATAGTCAATTAGTAACACTCTCACCTCTGAGTCAGAAGCTGCTAGGCTCAATTCCGTGAAAGTATTTATTTTTTTTATTAAATTGCTCTCCATAGTGTTTTCTCACTTCCTCCTTTCTTAACTTTTATAATTGTAATTTCAATACTTTCCAATCCAAACCAGCAACTCCTAAGTCCGGAGAGTCAAACTCAGCACTGCTGATTTGAGTTTTCTGTAAATTAGGAACAATAAGGAGCAGAGGGGTATGTTTGTATTGGAGTACAGGAATGCTGATATTTAAAATGTTTAAACTCATTGTTAAATTTATCTTTTCAGGAAATTATTGAATTTACTCCCAAATTTAGAAGACCTATTCATTGAGCATGGCTTGATAGGCAATAACAATTAAATATTTCCATCTGCTAGGACCTTGTCACGTTTCTGATCTCATGTTTAAATCAGCCACCTAGCAAAAGAAAAGGACTTGCAATTATATTTATGTAAAATCTGTCATGACCTTAGGATTTCTCAGAACAGTTCACTGCCAGTGTAGAACTGTGACATTTTCTTCATTCATTCACGGGATGTAGGCATCGCTAGCTGGCCCAGCACTTACTGTTCACCTCTAATTTACAGAAGGCAGTTAAGAGTCAATGGTTGCTGCATGTCCTGCAATACAACAATGTAAAGTAAGTTCCTCAAAGCCATAATGTGTAGAATTCACCTACGGGCAGAATTTGGCCAGAGCACCAACAACTTGCTTTGAAAAGGAACCTTTATAGCAAACTGTCCCAAATATTTGATTATGATTAGGAATCGTAGTCAAATAATGAGTCACATGAATAAATATTAGCACAAGTGACCAAATACTTAGTAAAAGCAGCTTAAAAGGATGAGAAAGGGAAATAGAGAGGTTTAGAAAAGGTATTGCTGATTTTGAACCTTGACCTCTGGGAGTGGGACAGTGAAAATTAAGTTTGGGTAAGTACCAGAATTGGAGAAGTACAGAAATCATAGCTGGCTGTCAAGTTAGGGCAGGCACCAGATTTATGAATGGTTCAAAGTTTACAAAGAATGGTAGGTCGGAATGTACCCAGGTTGATGACTCTGCTATTTTTCATAATAGTGTCGTTTTTTAAGTCACCTTAAGAGGGCCAGACTGAAGTCTGGTGGTGCAAGCCTTCATTATGAACTGCAGTATTAAAGTGGATTATGTGCCTAGTTCTCTGGAATGGGATATAATCTCACAACTGTCAAAGCCATATGTCAGACTATTAACAGTGAGCCACAGCAGGTATTGTAACAACTTGCATTTACACATCACCTTTAATAGTGCATAACATCCAAAAATATTTCCAGCAAAAAGATTTGATGCTGTGCCACATGATAGAATGATAAAGCAGATGACCAAACGTTTTGTTAAAGAGGTCAGTTTTGAGGGTTGAGCAGATTTCACAACGTGGGGAAAACATCGCTAACACTTCTGGTTCCTGAACACTCGCCAGAAAATGTGCATCAATTGCTACCAAGTTATGATGGGTTGAGGATCAGTTATGGTGTCCCTACAATGTCATAGTGCGCCAACAATTGACTACAAGCTCACTATTAATGAAGAATGGTCAATTTGGCAAGGTATAAAAGAATTACGTGTGGAATTGTACTTTGGTTGAATTGTGGCCTTTGGGGAGGGGCAAGCATGGTGGAGTTGGGATGTGACGAGAATAAGATAATCTGAACTATGGTCCATTTGTTTCAGGAATTGGCTATGATTTCAAGCGTCCCCTGTCTCATCTTGGAGAGATGCACCTCAGACGCTATAACTTGAGGAGATCTGCTTTGGAGTTCTTCTTTATCGACCAATCAAACTACTTTATCAACTTCAAAAAAAAGGTAGTATTGTTAGGTTCTTTTTTTCCTGAGATTCTTACATATTTGATGCAACTGCATCTTAGCAACGTTTGTGAACAAGCAAACTTTTATTAAGCACTGTACAACACAAGCTTTGGCAAAACTCTGAAACCTCTTCATGGTTGTGAAGCATGTCCAAGGGTGAGGGTCTCTGAATAAAGGAAACAGTCCTTCCTTTATACAAAATCTTTACACCATGGTTAGTAATGCTCGCAAGACAAGCCCCAGTCACTCCCTCACAATCTTGCTACTCAAGATACAATGCAGAGACCTAATCATCTCCAGAAAAAATATAATATAAATCAACCCTTAATGGCCAGTTCTAAAGTGAATTGTATTTTTTTTAAACTACAGGGAATAGTCAGAATCCCAACTATAAATTTCTTATTGATTACTGAATAAGGGATGAAAAATGTAAATAGGCTTTTGAATAACAAGGAAATGGCCATGTAAATGGCTCTGAAAAATAAAAGATGATAATGTAATTTCTTCCAATCTATCTGGAGATCAGAAGCATCCCACCCTAGCCTCGGGACATCCAATTTCCTGCAGATCAGCAGAGCAAGTTAACTCGTTAATATCACAGTACTTCTGTTTTTTTGAAGCAGGTCCTCCATTATAATGAGATTTATAGTTGCCAATCAAGAAGGGAAGGAGGCAGAAAACAGGAAGGTCAGTTAACTTGAGATGTGCCGTCAGCAAAGTGTTGGAATCCATAATTGAAAAGGTTATGGCTGTACACTTTAAAAAGCTTAAGGTAATTAGGAAGAGTCAGCATTTCCCTTTTGATGAGTAATATGGGCTGTGGATAAAGGTGATCATGTACTTTGGTTTTGCAAAGGCATTTGACAGAGTGCCATGAAAAATAGCTATGGAACAAAATAGGAGCCCATGGTACAGGTAATAACGTACTAACACAAATAAAAGACTGGCTGACTAACTGAAAACAAAGTTTATATAAATTGGCCTTTTTCTGATTGGCAGGATGTAACAGGTGGCATCTCTGAGGCCAGGGTCCTCAACTTTTACAATATATTTTAGTGACTTGGATGAAGGGTGCCAAGGCATGATAGCTATGTTTGACATAAAGATAGGAAACTCTGTGGTGAAAAGAATATAAGGAAGTTGCAGGCAGATAAAGATAAGTTGAGTGAGTGGGAGCTACTTCACTTTGGCATGAAGCATACAAAAGCAAAGTCTGTCTTAAACAACAAATAACTGCAGAATTCTGAGTTAGAGAGGGATCCAGGAGTTGAGTACATGAGTCACAAAACGTTAGTATACAGATGCAGCATGTAACCAAGGTGGTCAAATGAGACGCCATCCTTGACCACAAAAGGAATGAAATGTTATGCGTCAGTTATCCAAGGTTTTGGTGAGACTACACCTGGAATGTTGTCTAGTTATGGTCTTAATAGGAAAGATGTAAATCTGTTGAAAGTAGTTCAGAGGAGATTTACTAAATTAATACTTGGATTTGTTTTCACTGGAATTTGGAAGAGTGAGAGGTGACTTGGTTGAAGTATAAAAGATCCTAAGTAGTCTTCAAAAGGTGGCAGTAGAAATTGTTTCCTCTTGCTGGTTAATCCAAAATAGGTGACACCTTTTTTTTCCATGTGTTACCCTTGGGACAGAGATGAGGGCATTCATCTCAGTGTGTTGAGACACTTTGGAACTTAAATGGATGTTAAGCTAATCGGCCTGTGATTTCCTGTTCTGTCTCCTTCCCCTCACCTTTTTTGGATAAAAGAGTTACATTACTTATCTTTCATTATGTTGGAAACTTCCCTGAATCAAGGGACTGGTTAGAAGATTAGAACCAACAAATCAACTATCTCACTAGTTGCTCCATCAGCCTAGGCTGATCTTTGTCAGAATTATCAGATCATAGCTCCAACAAATTACTCCGTGCTATCAACCAATGGTAATGCTGGAAAAATCAGATACCAGACTGAAACGTGGCCTTCCAGATCACATGTTTAAGTTTTGAAATTGATCAACATGGCAGTTAGTCATTGAAACATATTCAAATAAGGTTTCAGATGATCTTTGACAAAACAATGTAAGTTAATTGCACAAAAGAGAAAAGGAATAAACAATGTTATCAGTATGAAATAGTCAGAAAGATTTTGAACACATGCAGTGAAATAAAGTTACACCCTGTTTCCCAAAACCATCGTTTGTCAAATACTCCATTCCAGGGAAATATCACTCCTATCTCAACTCTTCAATTTTTTACTGAATTGACTCTTTCCAATTTTTTATCCTTGTCTGCTGAGTCAGTCTTACAATTCTTTTGTGATATCACAATCATGAACCTTTTAGAATTCTGATAGCTGAAATTTTCTAGTTTCTAACAACTTGAAATCTTTTATACAAGTTCCATGAACCAAAAGCCCTTTGGCTCAGTCAGACATCACATGACAGCAGGTTGTAATCCAACAAACGTATTTGAAATCACAAGCTTTCACAGCGTAGCCCCTTCCTCAGGTGATATCAAATAAACCTGTTGGACTATAGCCTGGAGTCATGTGATTTCTGACTTTGTCCACTCCAGACCAGCACTGGCACTTCCACACCTTTGGCTCAGGTAACTGGTTCCTTTGAACGGAACTGGAAAAAATGTGATTCTTCAACTGGAAGGTAACCGTTCTCCCTCTTAACTGAAGACAAAATCTCAACTAGTGACCTCTGTCTGATATAAACTACAGCAAAAGTTATTTCATCCATTAGCACCACGGGTGTCTTGTCAGGCCCTTGGCTAACATCACATGCCCCCTTGGAAATGACATTTTTAGGTTACTATTCCATATAACTTGGTGACCTTTCAAAAAAAAACTCTCAGAACTAGGCAAAATCCATATGCCGCTACTTTACATTGCTAATCCCAAATGATAATACTGTATTTTACACTCTACTTATCACATCATTGCCAATTTCTTGTTGATTATACTCTTCTTGACTTCCTTGAGTGCAGACCAGTGCAGAAAACCTGTGAAATTGTCATGCCCTTATTTCTTTCATTCAGTCTCCAGACTCTCTTCCCGTAGGATCAACACCCACTTTAACTATTTTCCTTTTAATTATCTGTAAAAAAAAATCATTATTGATTTTAAATTTCCAGCTAGAGTTTCTCTTGTATTCTAACTTATTCATTTTTTGACCAATCTTTGCTGATTTTCTGCTAAGTCCAATTTTCTGACTTGCCACCTGTTATTGCTCAATTTAAATGTTTTATTGGTTGCTTTATTCTCCATCCTACCATGTCATTATTGCTGAGGCGTGTATACATCACTCCCCCAAATGACTTCTTGCCTTTATCATTTTCCATTTGTGCTCAAACTGCTTCTACATCTAGGTTCCTAAACTTGGATCATCCTTTTCTATTTTACTAATGTTATGATTAATTAAACTGGCCATTACTCCACCTTTCATAGTTTTATCATCTAAATGTTCTGGACCCTTCAGTATTCAGGTATCAGTCTAAGTCAAATTGCAGTGTTGACTCTTTAATGACAATCAGTTGTTTGCACTGTTGGTTCATATGCATTCAGATAAAGAGCCTTTATGCCTTTTATTATTTTTCTCATCTCAGTTATTAGTTTACTGGGGTACCAGTACTATTCTTGGAGTCATTTGCAAATGTAGGCAAATGGTTCTGAACACTTGCACATTGAGCCATTCTGTCTAGAATTCCCTTCACTGTTCAAAAAAAGTCAACAGTATAAAATAGCAGTCTTTACATCTAGCCTTATCTTAATTTACTCTCAGATGTATACCCTCAATTCCTATGTGTCCTCAATCATTTTTCCAAACTTTCCAGCTTGCCTTTCCAAATTGAATCCCTTACTTAGCTATGCAGCTGGCTAAAACACTAATCCCAGCATGCTTCAAGTGAAGATTGACCCAATATTACAGGTTCCACTTTGCTTAATACTTCCATCCATGCCCCACAAACCAGAACCCAATACTCCCACACCAGTCTTCACACATTCATTTCTCTAATCTTCCTTGTTCCAAGCTCAGAGTGAGACTAATTCCAGTTTATGTCTGAAGTTCAATCTAATTTGCTTATATATAGCATTTTCACAACCTCAAGATGTCAGAAAGCAATTCACAGTTAATGAATTATATTTTGAAGTGTAAGCACTTACGTTATATCAATGAGACATGATTTTAACAAACTGCATTTATTTTATTAGAAAACACCTTGCATACAAGAGTGATAAATGTACCTCATGTGCACATTTACTGACCATTGAATACCTGTAACCAAGGAGGTAAAACACTTTGGAACACATTAGAACACATTTGTGCACCATTTTCCTTTTTATGTTACCATTTTAGCCATGAATATGCAAAAAGGGTAAAGCTTACATGCAAAACCCTATGTAAGTATATCATATGTCAAATAAGGGTTTGTGTAACTCGAGGTTTTGTTGGCCACATTGTGTGCTGTCTTGATTTGAGTTTTGAGAGGCTGGCTGATCACTTTTTGTTGATACTGGATTTTATACAGTTTCAGGAAGGAAATGCTGAGTCCACTCATCTGACTGATTTATTCTTTTTGCTTCTACACACAGGTCAGAAATAAAGTGTATTCACGTATAGTGAGTACACGTCCGCCCAATCTTAATTTCAACAGCCGCTCCCCTCAGGAACTACTGAAAGCATCTGGATTAACTCAGGTAAGGTACTGCAGCACTTTGTAAATTGGAAAATTAACGATTGACACAACCAGGCCGTTGTGGCTGTGTCAACACTTTGAAAGAGCTATCTACTTAATCTCACTCCCCTGCTATTTCCCATCGTGCTGACCATGTTAGCAACTTTCAAAAAGAAAACAAAATATGTTTCATTAACTGTTTATACCACCTTTTTGCAATGTACTTAGATTTAAACTAATTGGTGAAAGAACCAGAGGGACACTGTGTTTTAATAGTTTCACTTTTTAAAAAAAATATGTGTTCCCTGGTTAATCAAGTCTTCTGCTGTGGAAACAGCTTTTGAATATTAACTCTAACAAAGCTCTTCATGATTTTAAACAGCCCTGTTATATTTTCCTTTTACCTTCTCTTTTTATAGTAAAGGCAACAATTTTGATTTTTCACATCTCCCTCCTGTTTGGAATGCCTGAACTATAGAATCAATCTGGTAAATCTCCGCTGCACCTTGACACCTTTGCTAAAGTACAGTGTGTAGAACTGAAAACCATTGGCTAGGTTTTGCAGTCAGCATTGAGTGAACAGCACTTATTATTCCTTGCACTTGGGTTTATGGAATCTTTGTAATTGGGGAGTTTAAACAGTATCACCTCTGTATACATGATCTGAGATATGTTAATAAGACAGGGATGCTATGTATCCTCAGCCAATGAAATTTAAGAATTCTAATACGTTTACTAAAATGAGAAATAGAGGTTGGGATATTTAATCTAATGTAACATTGAAACATTAAACAAAATTGCACGAAGAATGAAAGATGGATTAGGTTAAGAGAAAAATAAGGGATATTTTGAAAATGTAGGAATATTAGAAATCTAAAGGAATGAGACTCTACAGTTGTTTAAAAAAAAGCAGTTTCAGTTTTGGAAACTGTTTGGCAGTAATTAAAACTTACATGCTTTTAAAATTAACATACACCAAGTGGAATAGTCGCAACCAACTAAATGCCTTAACTTCGCGTTGTTGTGTATGTGAATGATATGTCTATCAGTGAGGTATTGTTGTAACAAGCCCTGTGGAGGAACAGGACACTTCATACAGCAATTTCCTGATCTTTATGTTTAATGGGGCAGGTGTGCATTGCAGTAAATTCAGTCAGGATTGCTGTTAAATGGGAATTAAAAATGATACCCACAATCAGCACTCGCTATTATTCTTCTCACAAAATCCATGCTGGTACTTCAACTGAAATCTACCATGCATGTCATAATGGTGTAACTTCCCAACTTTTGTATACCTTGTTCTCTTTAATCATTTTGAAAAGACTGGCCTTTGTTGACTTGCTTTGCAGATTTCATGATTAATGGTATTATTTTGTTTCAGAAATGGGTTCAGAGAAAGATCTCCAATTTTGAATATTTGATGCAACTCAACACCATTGCAGGGAGAACCTACAATGATTTGTCTCAGTATCCTGTGGTAAGTTAACCATCCTAACTCCTGATAAGGGTGAGAGAGTGGGGGGGGAGTGGGCAGGGAGTCAAAGGCTTCTGTGCCCTTTTTTTGTGCCCCCAATAGTTTTCATGTACAACTCACACTCCTTTTATTCTTCCATGGATATCATAGCAAAGTTTTTTTTTGGTGCAACTCAATCAGTCAGGTTCAGGAACTTTGGATTTCAATCAATGTCACGAGGACTCGATGAGTTCTGTTCTAGGATTTTAAAGGAGATCTGTGGAGAGAGTAAATTAGTTGTAAGTCATCTTCTAAGAATCCTTCGATTCAGTAAGCTAACTATAGGTCAATTAGCTTAACATCTATCATTGGAAAAATGTTGAGTCTATTATAAAGGGAGTAATTGCAAGCATTTAGAAATACATTATATAATTATGACCTGCTATAATCTCCAGCATTTGTTGTCTTCATTATATAATTAGTGTCTGGCTCTATGAAGGGAAAATCATGCTTGACAAATTTATTAGAATTCCTTGAAGACATAAAAGCAGGATAGATGGAGTACCAGTAGCTGTAATGGATTTCCCAAACACATTTCATAAGGAACTGCACATAAGGCTACTTGGTAAGAGCTCATGCGTATGGGATGTAATATATTTGTATGGATTGGGATCAGCTAACTTACAGAAGTCAGAGTTTGGAAATAAGAGGCATTTTCAGGATGGCAACCTGTAGCTAGTAGAGTGGTGAGGTTCCGTTATTTACAATATACATTAATGAATTGAATGAGGAGAGCAAATGTATTATTGACCAAGATTTTGAATAACACAAATAGCTGGGAGGACAAGCAGTGCGGATGACGGATGACACAAGTTTACAAAGGAGTAAAGGCAGGATAAGCAAATGGAAAGAAACTTGGCAGATGGAGTACAGTGTGGAAAATGTGAGGTTATAGAATTTAGCAGAAAGAATAGAAGAGCTGAATATTATTTAAATGGAGAAAGATGGCAGAAAGCACACAGCTGAAGTTCCTTGGCATGAATTTCAAATAACTGCCGTCTAACTTCAGCAGGTAATGGGGAAAGCAAAAGGAATTTTGGACTCATATCAAAGGCAATTTTGGCCTTTAGATCAAAGGGGTGGCAGTGTGAAATTCAGGATGGCTTGATAAAATGATAAGGCATACCATAGCTGGACTACGGAAATAGTTTTGGGTCCCTTATTTAAGGAGATATAAGTGCAATGGTGGCAGTCCAGAGAAGGATCATTACATTGATCCTGGATATAGAGGCACTTTCTTATGAGGAGGTGAATAGTTTAGGCCTGTACCCATTGGACTTTAGAAGAATGAGATGTGAAACTATTGAAACATACAAGATTCTTGGCAGGGTTTGACGCAATACATGCAAGAAGGTTGTTTCTCTTTGAGAGTGCCTCAAACCAGAGGGCATTACCTCAAAGTGGGGGATCACCCAGTTAAGACGGAGGTGATGAGGATTTTTACTCCTGAGGGTAGTGAATCTGTGGAGTTCTTTATCAAAAAGTGTTGTTGAGACTGGTCATTAAGAATATTCAAGATTGAGGTAGATAAGCGAGTCGAGGGTTATGGTGAAAAGACAGGCAAGTGGAGTTGAGGATTTTCAGATCAACTGTGACCTTATTGAATAGCAGAGCAGATTTCCTTCTGCTCCTACAGATACAATATGGGTTACTTATAAAGCAAATCTCCAAACAATATTGAGAAAATACAACGCAAAGTAAAACGGTGTCTACACTGTCCGATCAAATACTCCCAGGTTAGGTACAAAGACAGTTTCTGCAAGAAGTAAAGCTCCTTCTGCATTTTCCCAGCTCTCTGGCATATCTAAATGAGATTTCCATTCTATGCCAAATGTAGATGTATTTCTTAGGACCATTGGAGCAAAGGATATGGGAAGAAAGGGGGAACAGGGTACTGACTGGGATGATCAGCAATAATGATATTGAAAGGCTGAGCAGGTTCAAAGAACGGAATGATCTACTCCTGTTCCTATTTTTTGGGGTTTTTTTATGTTCTCTGTTTAACATTACAGGCAGTTTAGCGTTAGAATGGTTCCCATCCTACAACTGAGCACAAAATACATCTTTTAATACAGTTAATGTGGCCATTATTTTACATATGAAATCAGCATGATTCTAAAAGACCGAGATGAAAGCTTTGTTTTAATTGCTCAATTTAATTTTATTTAACTTAGTTCCCATGGATCATTTGTGACTACACATCTGAGGAACTGGATCTGAACAACCCAAGTGTTTTCCGGGATCTCTCTCGGCCCATTGGTGTGGTAAATGATAAGCATGCAAAGGATGTGAAGGAGAAGTGAGTCAGTGGAATTTTTGTTTTCAGAATTTTTGTTCAGGACAGATTTTTTTTTCCTACCTACTAAATGATTGAAGGGATTTGTCCCCAACACAGATTAAGTGTAAACCACCAGCCATTTTGCCATTGAGTCATCAGTGGTAAGGCAAGTGGAAATCCAGTCCAAGTGTTAACTGCTGATTGATTTCCAATTATCCCTGAAAGAAAAATTAATGTCTATGAATAACAGGTGAGGATGGAATCCGGTTTAGATGTTACCCCCCCACACTACTCACAAATAATGTTACTTATAACTGACGCAATGTGTTTGATCACTGTCTTCTTCTTAGTTACGTTGAGAAAGACCTAATTGAAACCTTTAGAATGATCGAGGGTTTCAAGAGATAGATAAATGATTTCCTTGGATCAGCAAATTTATAAAAGTTGAGTTAGGGCATTCAGGATTAAAATCAGGAAACCTGTCTTATAAAATGGAAAAAAATCTGGAATTTTCTTCTCTAAAAGGTGTGGATGGTGAGCTACTTAGAGCTTTCAAGAATGTAATTAGTTGGATATAAAGAAAAGCAAGTAAGAGATATTTATCAAAAGTATTTAAACGGATTTGAGATACATATCAGCTATGATCAACTGAATGGCAGGGCAGGCTTGAGGGTATAGTAACCTACTCCTGTTCTTAATGAAAGGGTTTGCAATATTTCCCCTGCTAATTTTGGCTGATGATAAATATTCATTGGTTTTGGGAATTCTATGCCTATGGTTACATGAACCAAGTTGTGTTGAACAGTATATAGCTGAGATTTTACTCCCTCTGTTTCATCACCCAGATATGAGAGTTTTGAAGATCCAACTGGAGACATTGATAAGTTTCACTACGGTACACACTACTCCAATGCAGCTGGAGTCATGCATTACATGATCCGGGTCGAGCCTTTCACTACCCTGCATATCCAACTACAGAGTGGCAGGTGAGCACTGAATCTGAACAAGGCGGAGGATCTTTTTACCCTGCCTTTAGTGAAGAGAGATTATACTATGTTACATTAAACAATCTGGATTTGTATACAGATGGAACATGCAGATCAACGTGTTTCACTCGCTAAAGGATTTGATAGGGTTGATATGGAGAAACCAATTTCTCTGGTGGCAGAATCCAAAACAAAATAATATAAATTTGAGTCCTGCCATTTGTGAGTGACATAAAGCAACACTTTGTTCTCGTACATTGCAATTGAAATCTGAAAACTATCCCCCAAAATCTGAGTCACTTGGAGCTTCCAGAATGGAGATGGGTAGATTTTGTTCTGGAAAGGTCCAAATTATATGAGACAGAAGTGAGAAAGCCAATTTGACATACAGTTCAATAATGCTCTAACTGTGCAGCAGAGAAAACTCCTGAGGCTAAGTGATCTTTAATCATTTCTCCTGTCAGGGGTCTGAGGTTCAGTTGTGAAATATATATAAGCAATTTCAAGTCATTTCCAAGTGGCATTGATCAGGAGAACAAAATTATCCCTAAATTGGTTCTTAATGAATGTTTACATTGGAGGGTTCTTAGCTCAGGAAAGTGTGTTTGATTTCCAGTGTAGGCTGAACTGCTTTATTAAATATCATATTAATTAGCTAGATGCTTCAGTGATGTAAACTGATTCATGTAGGACTCCATTATTATGATCAGTGATTCTACTATGTTTCGTTTCTTCTGTACACACCTCCAGTTCATGTGTACCTGTGATTTTTGGAACTGGAAGTCAGTGTTGCTGTGTGCAGACCCTCGGCGAATGTGTAAGAGGTATTGTTAATTGTGGTTGTTAACTAACCTTTGTTTGGCTAGTAACCTATGCCATACCAGCCCTCGAAGTCTTCCATGGACCAGCAGAGAGAAAGTCTTGCTCATTATTTGACTGGTGATATATTTGTGCAGAATGTGCTTGATTGTATATTTTAGCCCGTGATATGTCTGATCTCAAAATCTTAGATGGGCAGTTTAAAGGAAGCTCTTTACACTAGGCAGAATAAGAGATCCATAATTATAAAGTATTCCATTCACATTCAAATGCAGCAATTTTTCATCTGTATGAAGAAGATCACGCAAGACTCTCTAGGTTACAATGCTCAACAAATCAGGAACCTATACACACACCACTTCAATCCTTCTTAAACATGCTGTGGGTCCATGTTGTTGCAAGTGCTGTGATATGAACCACAACCAGCTTGTGGTTAGGGTACTCCTGCCATTCACTTAGATTAATTAGTTCTAAAGCTATACAGTCGTAGAGGAAAGCCACCAATGAATCTTAACGAGAAGAGGCTCTTGTCTTTACTTAGAAACAACGTAATACATCTTATTTATCAGGTACTGGTTACATTAAGTTATATTTTTTTGTTAATATTATGAGGAGACTTAGGTTATAGGTATTTATTCCACTAGATACTAAGCTGTTCAACCTTTTCCCACCCAAGTCCTCATCACCTCATCAGATCAGGTGCAGCTTCATGCAACGTCCAACATTAAACCTTTCAGCACCATTACTTTATTCAATAAAGTTTCTCAATCTGGAGGAGAGATATCAATCTTTCCTGGAAATTGCCTCATGGAAGAGCAGCCTTGAAGTGCTGGAAGTTCTTTTTAACCTTCAAGAAAAGATTTCTCAATTAAACAGGTTTCTAATTTTGAAGGTGACTGTATTCCACCCATCTGCTCTATTCCTGTCCTATTAACCGTTTGTGTTCTTCAGGTTTGACTGTGCAGATCGTCAATTTCACTCAATCCCAGCAGCCTGGCAGGTCCGAATAGACAATCCTGTAGATGTAAAGGAGCTGACCCCAGAATTTTTCTACTTCCCAGAATTCCTGGAGAACCAGAATGGTAGGCAAAACTGGTGGCTTTTTAGCACGAGATGAATTATTGGATGTCATTGTCTTAAACTTTGTTTTTTTAACTCTTTAATACAGAACCTCAACTATCAGCTAAGAAAATGCAATGATATAACACTTTTTTTCTGGCCTCAGGGTATCACAAAGTGCAGATATAATTTATTAAATATTTTATAATTGTAGTCCCTGTTGTAAAAAAGAAAAACACACAATCACAAGCAGTGATGAGATGTTTGTCCAGATGTTCTCATTTAGCAATGCACGTTGACAGACATTGGGAGCATACTCTTGTTTTTCTTTGACACGTGCTTTGGATCTTTTGAACTGAAGTGAAGAGACCATCTGGGCCTTATTTAACATGCAAAATACAATAATACAGCATTCCCTCAGTATCATGCTGACTTATTAGTCTCATTTATGCCCTCAAATCTTTGTAGTGAGATTTGAAGCTATAATCTGATTTGGGTGCCAAATGCTGTCACTACAGTTAGGCTGACATCATGATGTAAGTGAGAGTGACTGGGCCGAGGAATGACTGAGTTAAATACACTGGACAGTGGCATTGAACCACAGCAATTAGAAAGCCAGAGACTGGTGTTGAGCTAGTTGATCTGAGAAAGGTCAACATTACATTTGGCTTCAGCATCCCTTGCATGTTCAAGTGGAAAAATCTGTCAGAATCCATGCTTCAGATAGTTCTGCCCCACTGGAAAATGCATTTGTGAATTTGTATAGGTGGAATCCCTCTACCATCAAGTCAATTGATGAGATGAATGATCATTATCACATAGACATTAATCACTTTGTCAAATATTGGGAAGATCTGAGTCTTGCAAGATCACTTGTGCCTATTGGGAAAGAGAAGAGCCATCTCTTATCGTTGCAGTTAATAAAATGGAGAAAAGTATGAGTGAAATTACTAACAAAATGTAATTTTTGTTTTGCTTTCATCTCTCTCTGTCTCTCTCTTTCAATGTCTGCCTCTCTCTTCCTCCCTATATCTTAATTTATATATATCTGTCTGCATCTGTCTATATTTCCATTGCTGTTTATGTTCATCTGATTTTGGATGTTGTTCCCCTTCCCCTCCATCTCCTTCACCTCTAACTTTCAGTCACTCTCAAAATCATTCTTTGTCTCACTCAGTCTCTGTATATGTCTCTCTCCATCTTCATATTTCCCTCTGTCTTTCACTTCTCCCATTTCCAAACCCATTTTTTTTGTCATGATATTCATGTTGACCTCTCTTCATTTCTCCCATCTTTTCTGTCTTTTGCTCTCTAGGGTTTGATCTCGGCTGCCTGCAGATGACCAACGAAAATGTAGCTGATGTTGTCCTTCCAAAGTGGGCAAAATCCCCTGAAGATTTCATTTACAAACACAGAAAAGCACTGGTAACTGAGAGGGAGGGGATAAAATCTGTTTGGTTATAATTTGCCATTCACCACAGTGCATTCTTCCTGTAAACTTTCCTTGGGATACTATTTTGGAGGTTGAGGATTCAGTTGCAATCTTAGATTATTGCTGCATTGTTTGTTTTCTCATCAGTGTTTCCATTTTTCTTCTATCATGAATCTCTATTGTTTTAATCTCGGTCCATCTTTGCACTCTGGCCACCAACTTTTTTTTTCTTGACATACGTCCTACAGTGAAATTGACATGAGAGACATAACCTCTGTGTTTTGAGTTCCGATCTTGCAGAGAACTCTTGGATGCTCCCAATTCCCATTTTCATCTTCAACTGGAGGTTTGTGCAGTGTTAATTCCTGGTAACAGAATCCGCCCCCCCCCCCATGGCATTGTGGGTCACCCCACAACAGGTGGACTGCAGTATTTTGAGAAGGCACCATCTTCTCAAGGGCAACTAGGGACAGGCAATAAACGCTGCCCAGCCGGTGACGCCCACGACCCACAAATTAATTTTTTTAAAATGATGAATGAAAACCAGTGTAACCCTTTTTGTGATTCATTTCACCCTCCTGAATTTTTCCTAATGTTCACTATTTTGAGTCTCCAAGTTGCTTGATTAAATTTCATGTGTTACCCAGTTACCATTGTTCTATGAATAAATGGTAAAGCACTCAATTAGATTCTAGTTTCTATCTCACTCCTATTGAACTGACTGGGTCTAATTGAATAGAATATGCCTATGTACTCCGTTTTGAAGAATGCGAGGTGATCTAATTGAAACTTACAAAATTCTACATGGGCTTGATAGAGTAGACACTGAGAAGCTGTTTCGCCTCCCTGAGAGTCGATAACTAGACTCCAGTGTTTCAGGCCCCTTCAGACTGAGACTCGGAGAAATTTCCTTCCTCCAAGGAAGTCTTTGGAATTCTCAATCCAAAGAGCTGTGAGTGTTCACATTGACTGTATTGAAGAACTGAGATCAATAGATTTTTTTTTCACCCTTCAGAGAATGAAAGGATATGAAGATCAGTGAGTCAGTGGAGTTAAGATTGTCACGGTCTTACTGAATTGTGGAGTTGCAAGACCTACTCCTGCTGCTCCTATTTTGTATATTTTTATTTTCTGAAGATTTTGTACATATACATCAGTAATCTGAACACTGCTTTAGATTTCATCCTTCCCTGCTGTTAATTCTGTTGGTTCTCTGATCTGTGCTTAATGTCTATACGATAATGGTAAGCCAATTGATCCAGTCTATTCCGGTACTTCTGTTTCACTGTATCTTGCTCGTTAGTCTGTAATTATTTAATGTCTACATTTTATTTTCCTGTCATTCAGGAGTCAGAACATGTCTCTACAAACCTCCATAATTGGATCGACCTGATTTTTGGCTACAAGCAAAGGGGCCCTGCAGCTGTTGAGGCATTGAATGTCTTTTATTACTGCACATATGAGGGTATGCCAACTGTGCGAATATAATGTGGTCTAAGCTTTAAGTTGAGAAAAAGGGGTTTATTGCAAAATCAGAAGATACTTGGTAGAAGCTTGTAATTTTTGGCATTTACTTTGAACCTGTCACGATTTGGGATTAGTTTGAAGGAAGTGAAATAATTGGAAGCTTTGATAGATTGTGAAAACAAAATTGAACCAGAATTGATTGAAATTGAATTGTAAACTCATACAGAAATGACAGATTCTTGAGTCATTGCAACTATACTGTTAGAAACAGCTATCTGCCTTCAACATTCTTTATGTATCCAATGCTCTTTTGAAAATTACTATTTAATTTGCTTCTGCCTGCCTTCTAGAGGGTGAAAATAGTTCACAGGAATCAATGAATGAATACATTCTAAAGGGAAATGCCAAATTAGGCTAACGGATAGGTCAATAGAATACAGTGACAAACATTTGAGAGGATTAGACTGAATAAAGACCTGGCAGATCAAGTCTAATATGGAAAAATGTGAACTTGATTGAACTGCATAGAATCATGAGGAGTCCAGACTGGATACACATGGAAGAATGTTTCTTCTTGTGGGACAATCTGCCCATATTGCTGATGTAAAATCCAACCCAAAATCTGTAACTTTAACTCTTTAGTCGTCAGTTCTCAATGATGGCCCTCTGACACTGGGACATGAACACTTCAGCTACATTTCTCAATTAAGTTTTGCCCCTGTGGTTTTGTAGATTTGGGGTCATATCATTCAATATTGCGTTCAACATTATCTCATTTCTTGCTGTATAGGTGCAGTAGATCTGGATGCAATTGCTGATGAAACTGGAAGGAAAGCTTTAGAAGGAATCATCAGTAATTTTGGGCAAACTCCATGCCAACTTCTGAAGGTATGAAGTTAAATTACTTTCATAGTCGCAGTCATGCAGCATAGACACAGGCCCTTGGGCCCACCATATCAATGCTGACCAACAAGCACCAAGCTACACTATCCTATTTACCTACACTTGTTCCATAGTCTACTATGCTGTTAGCCTCTCATCATTTCAACTGCTCACTTAAAATTATTTTCTGCCTTATACCTCTACTTTCCCAACTAATGCTCCTTATTTCTTGATTTATGGTTGTCTCATTTCGTTTCAAGCAATTTGCCCTTCCAAACTCCCAGTACCTCTCATTTGTGACACTTGTTTGAGTCTGTAAATGGAAGGCTAGTCAACCATATCGCACCAGCCCTGTATTCACCAAATAACCTCTCAGTTTTCAGCAGAAGTTGTGGTCAAGAGCCCTGTTAGATTTGATCAAACCTTGAACTTTCTTGCTCTTTATGAATTGGAGAACTCAAACTATCTTTGAATCTGCAAAACAGTGGTCATCTTATTTTTAAATATTCACCTAGCTATTGAACTGTGATCATGGTTATGCCACTGGACTAGGAATCTGGACATTTTAAGTACAAATCTCACTGAATAATATGATCAAACAATAAACATATTTATACTGATGAAATTTATTAAAATTCTGGAAGTAAAATAGCTGGCAGTAAAAATTAATGTAAAGCTATTGGATTGTTGTACTGATTAGTCTGAGTGACGCCATGTCAATGTGGCTTGTATAACTGTCCTCTGAAGGTCAAAGGCTTCTATCCAGCAGAAAGATGACCCATGACCAACTTCATAGGGCAATGTGTTGGCCTAGACACTCAACCTGAGGGTTGCAGAGGCTGGATCGTTAAGTATATTCAAGGCTGAGCGGGACAGATCTTTAATTAGTAAGGGAATCGAGGATTATGTGGAAAATGCAGAAAAGTGGATTTGAGGATTATCAAGTCAGCTATGATCTTGTTGAATGCCAGAGTGGATTTGATGGGTTACTTATGCTCCTGCCTCTTCATCATCATAAAATGCCTTGAATTTGAACTTGAGTTCAGACTATAAAGTCCATCATTAATTTAGTTCCATGTAAGTTTATCTGTTCACTGCTTAATTTTGGCAAGCAAAGCAACATCCCCAACCTCTGGGAGGAGAAAAAGTTATCCTTCTATATTGTTCTTAATATCCCTACTCTCATTTCTACTTAAGCAAATTTGCAGTTGAATTAATTGTTTCTTGGGATTTGACTCACATGTTATCACCAGTTATGCAGTTTGGCTGCATTCTTAACTCACATAATCCCATGATTCTTACTGCTAAGTGTGTGTCTGTGTGTATACAGTTTGTGTCCAAGAGTGAAAATGGCTATTAAATCTGACACTTGATGAATGGTCACTTGGGAAAGGTAGCACACACTTCAGAGTCTGTTTCCCCTGGCTAGACCCTAGAACCAAGGCCAACATCCTGGGATAAGGAATTGGCCAGTCAGGACTAAACTCAGGAGAAAGTTTTTCCCTCAATTTGTTCAGAATATTTTGAATTATCTATTCTGTGGTGCAAATCAATACCTTCAGCAGAAGTTATAAGAAACAGGAGCAGGAATAAGCCATATGACCACTTGAGCCTGCTCGACCATTCAGTTAAATCATGGCTGAATTTCTGTATGCGCTCAGTTTTCTTGTCCTATATCCATAATTATTGATTTCCTTCATATTCAAAATGGATTTCAGTACTGAATGTACTGCTAAGTAACAGCAGACCTCTGGAATAGAGAATTGTAAAGAATCAGTAGAGTAATCAGATTTCTCCTCAATTCAGTTTTAACAGGCCAATTCCTTTTCATGGATTTTTGATCCATTCCAGGTCCAAGGTCAGCACCCACCCTGTCAATGCCTCTATTATCTTAAACAATTCAGTGAGATCACTTTTCACTATTCTGAATTCCAGAGGTAATGGTAATGCTTTCGACTTTCAGGACAATGCTCTCATCCTAGTAGGAGTGAAGAAAGTTGGGACTTTGGGGAAGGACGATTCTCATCCTTAACAATGTAGCATACTAACTCCTCTGTGTGTGTGATTTTTCTTTCTTTCAGGAGCCACATCCTCCACGTCTTAGTGCAGAGAATGCTGCCAGGCGCTTAGCACGATTTGATTCCACACCAAATGTCTTTGAGCACTTGGGCCAACTCAAGTCCTTCTTTGTTGAGGTAAATGATTGACCAGTTTACCTGCCCAATGCAGAGGTCAAGGTATTCTCTCCATCTCCCCAACCAACCAACCAACCCCACCCCACCCCCAACATCATTGCCACCACCACTACCACAAACCATTTATTTCATCAACTTTACAACATAGAAACAGACCATTCAACCCAACTGGTCAATGCTAAAGCTCATGCCCCATAAGAACCTTCTCCAACCATACTTCAATTAACCCCATCAATGTGTCATTCTATTATTTTTTGATTTATTTATATACTTTACTTCCCCCTAGTGATGCTCAATAAATGCTTGCTATGAAGCTCGAGCAGATAGGGACAAAATGATATTTCCTCTTTTGGACAGACCTACTGAGTGACATTTCGCACCATCGATTTGCTATCCATTTCCATTTCTGTGAATGAATAAATGGAATACAAGTTCACAGTGTAATCACTCTCCTACAAAGTATTTTCTTCAAGATCCAGCAGAATTTTAAAACCTGTATTCAATCTTTCTTTCTGCTCTAAAGCGAGCAACTTCAGCATCCCTACCGTCTCCAAGTAACTGAAGTCCTTCAATCCTGAGTTCTTTTGAGGGAAATTTATTCTGCACTTTTCCTTACTCCTCCTCACATATGCTCAATGGTTTAAGACTTTAAGTTTAAAGTTAATAAATGCTGTGAAATGTCATTCATTAGGATTTTCCAATTGAGGAACTGTACTTGCTTCTACCTTTTGTATTTTGTTTTTCAGCCATAAATAAGGCCAAATTTTCTTCAATGATGTGAAAAGGAAGATTTGTTGTGAAACGCACTATACTAATACATCAGAATATGTCAAACTGTTTCAAAGCCATTGAAGAGCAATTGACATTGAATCACTGTTATAGTGAAATACTACAGTAAGACTCCCACATTCAGCCCTGAAATAATAACCAGAGAATGTGTTTCGGAATGTGATTAAGGGATAAGTTTCATCTAAGTCACTGAGAGAATACTTTTCTATAATAGGTGCCTGAGGATCTTAAATACATGATCACCTAGGAAGACACATACAGTCTTGTGTGGTTTAAAGTCTCTGCCAAAATATGAGAAAATGCAACACCCCTTCAGTACTGCTTGATTTAGAAGCTCTTGTGTTTTAGAGAGCTGAAAGATGTTCAGTAATTGGTATCGACCAGTAAACAAACTTATAAAAAAGCATTTTGAACAGTGTAACTGTGGGAGTTTTACTTATGATCAAAAGAGATCAGGATAGAAGGTGATCATCAAAGGAAAATGACAATGTCTGGATAATTTATTGTAAATTTGGAAACCTTTTTTCATGCTGAGGTTAATCAAGATCTCAGAAACTCATTCCTCCAAAAAAGCTGTGAATGCTAGACAAATGACTATTATAAGATTGAGACTGACAGAACCACAGGATTGTTTCAGTATAGAAGGAGGCCATTTGTCCCATTTTGCCTTCACCTGTTACCTACTACCAATTTCTTACCTTTTCCTCATAAATCTGCACACTACTTCTGTCCAAATGACCATCCAATGCTCTCTTGAATGCCTTAATTGAACCTGCCCCCACCATATTTCCAGGCAGTGCATTGTGTCCTCTAACTGCTCCCTGTGTGAAAACATGTTTTCTCATATTACCCTTGCTTCATTTGTACATCATTTTAAATCTCTACCCTTTTACTCATTTTTTTCTTTGACAAGCTGAAACAGCTTCTCCCTTTCCACTCTATCCAACCCAGTCATGATTTTGAGAACCTCTAACAAATCTCCTCTCAGCCGCCTTCTCTCCAAGGAGAACAGTCCCAACTTCATCAATCTATCCTATGACTAAAGTTTCTCATTTCTAGAATCATTCTTAAATCTCTTCTGTACTCTGTCCAGTGTATTTACATCTATCCTATAATGTGATGTCCAACTGTTACACTGTATTCCATCTGAGTATCTTGTACATGTTAAAAATGAGTTCCTTGCTCTTGTAGTCCACCTCTATAAATAAAGTCAAGAACACTTTGCTTTATTAACTGCTCTTTTCACCTGTCCTACTACCTTCAATGATCTGTGCACATACATACCTAGATTCCTCTGGTCCTGAGCCCCCTTTAGAATTGTATCTCTATTTTCTTATGTCTTTAAATGCTCTCTCTAGCAAAATGCGTCACTTCATACTTCTTTGCATTGAACCTCATTCGCCACCTATCTGCCCACTCCAGCAACTTGTCAAAATCTGCACAACCCTCCTCACCGATTACATTCTTCCAAATTTAATGCCAACTGCAAACTTTGAAATTGTCCCCTGCACACCCAGATACAGATCATTAATATATATCAGGAAAAGCAAGGGCCCCAATACTGACCGTCCTCCTTCAGCCTGAAATAAGCCTTTCCAATCACTCAGCTGATTTTGTATGTATTCTATGCTCCATTTTATACCAGGACCTATAACTTTCCACCAGTCTGTTGTGTGGCACTGTACCAAACTACTTCCAGAAATCCATGTATACCACATCAACAATTTAACCCTCATTGGCCCTTTCTGTTACCTGTTCAAAAACTCTACCTTCTTTATCAAGGCTGTATTGTTTGTAAATCTCCAGACTTCTGGCACTGCCCCAGGGCCCACAGAAGACTAAAAGATTACAGCCAGTGCCCTTGTAATTTCTATCCTCACCTCCTTCAAAATGCTTGTATACATCTCATTCGGTGTCAGTGCCTTGTCAACTCTAATAGATTAAATATGTTTTTATTATGTGTGGCTAACAAAAGATATGGAGCAAAGGAAATAGGTTAAGGTACAAATAGACATTCAGGGACTGAATGGTCTACTTCTTTTCATTAATGTTTTGAAAAGCATTAATAAATAGGACTTTTGAAGAATTGAAAGAAACAAGATTTTTATAATCATTCTGCCCAACACATGGGAGATATTGAGGCCCAGGTACTTAGCTCCTGCTCCTGTGTTGTTCTTGAGTTGAGAAAATGTCTTCAGTATGAGGAAGGAGTAGAAATGCTTGATGTAGTTTACAAAAGAATCTTCAAGTACAGAACAGGGTCCTTGGTTGTTCATGCCTCTCCAATATGATGTATTATTAGAGAATGTAGAAATGATTTCATAACCCTATCTGTCTTTCAGGGCATCAGCGATGATATTCCACTAGTGCAGGCCTTGGTGCCAACAAACCAAACGTACTCTTATTTAACTCCATATGTTCTGGTGAGTAGACAATGTCAAAAAACATCAAAGTCATCAGTTTCTCTTTTGTGGAAAAAGAAGTCCAATCCATGCACAATCACAATGGGGAGGTGATGGCATAGTGATACTATCGCTAGACTATTAATCCAGAAACTCAGCTAATGTTCTGGGATCCCAGGTTCAAATCCTGCCATGACAGATGGTGGGAATTTGAATGAATTTTTTTTTAAATCTTGAATTAAGAATCTGCTGCTGACTGTGAAACCATAGACAATTGTTAGAGAAGAAAATTATCTGGGAAGGAACTCTGCCATCCTCTCCTAGTCTGGCCTACATGTCACTCCAGACCCATGGCAATGCGGTTGACTCTCAACTGTCCTTTAATATGGCCTAGCAAGCCACTCAGTTCTAGAACAGCTAGGGGCAGGCAAAAAATGCTGGCCATCAAGTGATGCACATGTCCCACGAGTAAATAAAAGTGCTTAAAGTAACAGTATGGCTATAATATGACTAAAGAAATATATGACTGAAACTTCTGGGAAGTGGAAATCACAGTCAGATTGCCACTTTGCTCTTTTCACTTACCTTGTCCAGAAGCTCCTAGCATCAGCCAGAACCTCTGATATTGGCCTTCTGAGAAATGTGACTTGAGAGAAAGTAGGTTTAGTAGATGGTGGGAGAAGGTGACAGATGAGTAGCGCAGGACGGTAGGGTGGATCGGTGATGGAGGAGAAAGTGAGGACTGCAGATTCTGGAGATCAGAGCTGAAAATGTGTTGCTGGAAAAGCACAGCAGGTCAGGCAGCATCCAAGCAGCAGGAGAATCGATGTTTCGGGCATAAGCCATTCTTCAGGAATGAGGAAAGTGTGTCCAGCAGGCTAAGATAAAAGGTAGGGAGGAGGGACTTGGGGGAGGGGCGTTGGAAATGCGATAGGTAGAAAGAGGTCAAGGTGAGGTTGATAGGCCGGAGTGGGGGTGGGGGCGGAGAGGTCAGGAAGAAGATTGCAGGTTAGGAAGGCGGTGCTGAGTTCGAGGGATTTGACTGAGACAAGGTGGGGAGAGGGGAAATGAGGAAACTGGAGAAATCTGAGTTTATCCCTTGTGGTTGGAGGGTTCCTAGGCGGAAGATGAGGCGTTCTTCCTCCAACCGTTGTGTTGCTATGGTCTGGCGATGGAGGAGTCCAAGGACCTGCATGTCCTTGGTGGAGTGGGAGGGGGAGTTGAAGTGTTGAGCCACGGGGTGGTTGGGTGGTTGGTGCGGGTGTCCCAGAGGTGTTCTCTGAAACGTTCCGCAAGTAGGCGGCCTGTCTCCCAGTATAGAGGAGGCCACATCGGGTGCAGCGGATGCAATAAAAGATGTGTGTGGAGGTGCAGGTGAATTTGTGGCGGATATGGAAGTATCCCTTGGGGCCTTGGAAGGAAGTAAGGGGGGAGGTGTGGGCGCAAATTTTGCATTTCTTGCAGTTGCAGGGCAAGGTGTCGGTAGTGGAGGTTGGGTTGGTGGGGGGTGTGGACCTGAAGAGGGAGTCATGGAGGGAGTGGTCTTTTCGGAACGCTGATAGGGGAGGGGAGGGAAATATATCCCTGGTGGTGTGGTCCGTTTGGAGGTGGCGGAAATGACGGCGGATGATATGCTATATATGGAGGTTGGTGGGGTGGTAGGTGAGGACCAGTAGGGTTCTGTCCCGGTGGCGGTTGGAGGAGCGGGAAGTGGAGGAGATGCAGTGGAGGGCATCGTCGATCACGTCTGGGGGGAAATTGCGGCCTTTGAAGAAGGAGGCCATCTGGGTTGGTGATGGAGTGTAAGCAGCTTTGGGTCTGATTGAGGTGGGCATTTGGGTCAGAGATTATCAGGCTGGGTAAGGCATCATGTTTGCGAGGGGGGTTCAGGTCAGCTTACATCAGGTATTGAGAGGGCAAATAGAGTTTTGGGGGTTTGGTTTTAATGTTACCCAGGACAAAAAAAGGTTTAAAATTTGTTTTTCCCCTTTTTCTGAGATACATATTGAAGTAAATCAGTCAGAATGTGCTCTCTGAAGTCTGTGACTCTACCTCAGGGCTGTAAACCTTTTATGAAGTTTATAGATGCAGGGTAATTGCCCATCAGAAGTTTAGACTTTCCATGCAAGTTACATAGTCTATCACTCGGGGTATCTTGCTCCAACAATGTTCTTCCAATTGGAAGATCTGAGCCAACATACCCAAAACTGCATTCAAACTAATCCCAGGTTAATGCTTTTCTGAAGAAATAGAATGAGGGAAACAGGATAAATAAAAGTGACCACTAGATTCAGGATTGCCCAAATCTGCACCAATCAGTTCACAGAAATTCTTCCCATCTGACCTTGAAACTTGTGGGAGTTTCAATAAAGAAGGAAGAGCTTGTATTTATTATCACGTCTTTCATAACTTATTTTTATGCCAACGCATTTTGCAGCCCGTTTTTCACTAACTGAAGCAAATTTGAAATAAAACATGGAATGTTATGCACACTCCCAACTCACCCTCACCCCAAATCATGTCCGGAGGATGGTTGACATGTAATGCAGGTCTCTAGCTTGCATTTTACCAGCCCTGCCTCTGACCAATTGGGTTCACCACTCTTGGTGGTGGGAGGTGACCGTGCTATGTAATTAACCTGCTGATCGTTCTGTGGGCTGAGTGGCTCCCTCCTCTTTGGACGCCTTCTTCCACATGGAGACATCCCACCTCATCGCCACAACACACAGCCTTCACCACCGCACCCCCCTCACCACCACCAAACGTGTGAGCCTGTGTTGACAGGCGTTGATGAATCCTCCAGCTTTCTGACTCCTCCTCTTTAGAGAATGCCTGCAGTCCCACATTGGCCACATGTAATTGGAGATGGGACTTCCTGTCATGAGTGGCAGAAGTCTGATTCTGAACCAGTTTAACGAGCTGACAGTTATTAAATAGTAATCCTGGGTCGTCTTCCCACTCACTTCATTTGGTAAAAGTGTCGTAGTAGCTTCCCTGCTCAGGCCAGAGGTTATATAAAAAAAAAGAGCAATCATGACTCCATAACATCAGCGTGTTCAATCTACATTTTTTTTTTAAAAAGCACCTCATTGAGTGATTGTATCAATTACTCAGAAGAACAAGCCAAAATGAAAGGTGGAAGAATCGATGTATAACATTGAAGTAAATCACTTGGCTGATTACAATTATCCACCCACTATACTAGTGGGCCTTTGGTCTCTGTAATAATGGTCAGCTGTGGTTGTGAAATGGAATATTCAAACTTTATATCTCAGATATTATTATCATCATCCTCCTGATTGTGAACACACCACTCTGTTTCTCTCAGGTCACAGTGAGTGTGAATGGGTTGATAGGAACTCATGGCTGGCTGCCATATGACAAAAACATTTCCAACTACTTCACCTTCACACGAGATCAAAATGTCTCCAACGCTAAGTAAGTGCAATTTATAAGATTTTATTTAGTTCCATGATCAAAATAATTCCACCTTGATTCCGAATTTATGTAATCTTTTAAAGACTCTTTCAAAGGATCATTTTATCGTTTTAAAGTCACTAACTCCATTACTATTCAAACTAAACGTGGAATACTTCTTCCATGATGTCTAAGGTTTGAAAAACTCACACATTACTGGATCACTTTCCCCTATAACAAAAGGTCAATGAGAGTTATTGTCACCTTTAAAACACTGACACCAAGACTACTGTCCCCTTTAACACATATTGTCCCTTAGTTACTGTCTCCTTTAACAACTGTCCCTTTAGAGTTGCTGTCCCTTTTGAAACATTGACACTGAGAATAACCGACACCTTTACTACACTGTTGCTTAGAGTTACTGACCCGTTAATAAACTAACCCCGAGAGTTGCTGTCCCCTTTAACATATTGATTTACCAGGAAGTTGCCTAGTCTGGAGGGAAGTTCTTATGAGGAAAGGCTGAGAGACTTGAACCTGTTCTCATTGGCAAGAAGGCGGCTAATAGGGGATTTGATAGAGACATACAAGATGAGCAGGGCATTAGATAGGGTAGACAGCACAAATTTTTTTCCTAGGATGGTGACGTCAGCTTGTACGAGGGGGCATAACTACAAATTGGGGGGTGATAGATTGAAGACAGATGTCGGAGGCAGGTTCTTTACGCAGAGAGTGGTAAGGACGTGGAATGCCCTACCTGCTAACGTAGTTAATTCAGCCACACCAGGGAGATTTAAACAATCCTTAGATAAGCATATGGATGATTTTGGGATAGTATAGGGGGGCAAGCTGAGAATAGCTCACAGGTCGACACAACATCGAGGGCCGAAGGGCCTATTCTGTGCTGTTTTGTTCTATGTTCTATTGTCCCCTAGAGTCACTGACCTAGAGAGTTAGTCCCATTTATTACGCTATCCTTTTGACATACTGCCCCTTGGAGTTGCTGTCCCTTTTTTTTTGCACCATCTCCTAGAGTGTTGTCCCCTTTAATATATGCTGTGCTTGAAAGTTGACATCATCTTGAAAATTACTATGGAAGGTCTCCAGGCTTCACAATTCCAGAACATTAAAGATCATTAAATAATTTACCATATTTTACTCATTCTGTTATGACTATTTCTTCAGGTCTCAGCGCTTCTTGTCGGGCCCATTTGCTCCTGGAGTCAATTTATCACCAAAAATCCTGGTCGTTTCCCCTGACGGTAAACTTCTCTTCAGTGGCGGCCACTGGGATAACAGTCTCCGGGTTACGTCACTGAGCAAGGGCAAAGTGACGGGGCACATCATAAGGCACATAGGTCAGTAATATCCAGTTTTCATCATTGTAATAACTTTTACTGTGTTAGGACATGGGGTAACGCACACAGAAAAGATTTACCCCGTGTGGTAATCTGTGAAAATTTGAGAGGCCGAGAACTAACCCAAAGCCACTATTTAAAATAAGAATTAAAACTTTCTTTTTTTTAGTCTAACAGTGAATATTAACTAAAAACTATTTACAACTCATTTATTTAAATCTATCTATTACCTTCCCCTCTCCAATACTGGTCTGATAAAACCCACGATTAAGATTTACTGAAAAATTCAAATTTCAAAACCAGCCAGCTGTTGAATCTTCTCTTTGTATCTTCCTCTGTAGATTTGCTCTCCAGGTAGGTGGTGTTGTATTTTTCTGTGCAAACTCCTTCTCTAGACCGGTACCACTCAGAGTTTAAGAGTTCTCTTTCAACTGTTCAATTTTTTTTTTCCTGTTTTATGCCCCAGAGCATCTGACCATTTCATTGGTTTTAATATTGTCAAAATACTAAGTTCAAACTTGATTGGGGTTTGGTATCTTGGAGCATAATTTAAACTGGCCGAATTTGAATTTGTTTTTGCCTCATAGCAACACGGGTACTGCTAGCTGTTCTTACAAATTTTGCATTTTAAATTTTCCAGTACTCTGTTCTTCTTTAAGTCCTTGCTAGCTTTTCAACTCTCCTCATGGGTGTAATGGTGGCTCCGTGGTTAGCATGCTGCCTCATAGAGCCAGGGACCCGGGTTCAATTCCAGCCTTGGGTGACTGTGTGGCGTTTGCACATTCTCTCCGTGTCTGTGTGGGTTTCCTCCCACAATCCAAAGATGTGTAGGTCAGGTTAATTGGCCATGCTAAATTGCTCATAGTGTAGGTTATTAGTTGGGGTAAATATAGGGTAGGGGAATGGTCTGGGTGGGTTACTGTTTGGAGGGTCAGTGTGGACTTGTTGGGCCAAAGGGCCTCTTTCCACACTGTAGGATTCTAATTCTAAAGATGCAGTACTCCTTACACCTTCATAACAACTATGCTCATCGAAACTAACAGAAAATGGAAATGGTCACCCAGAACCATATTTTCCCAAGTTTGGGTACGTAGAGAGTAGTGCTGGAGTGTAGGTTGTTCCACTTTTCTGCTTTGATACTTGACTCAGCAGGTTCTGTTTTGTTTATCATTTCATGGGATTGGGCTTTATGGCTTGGTTGTACATTGCCTATTTGATTGCTCTTGAGAAGGTGATGCTGAGTGCCCTTTAAACCTCTGGAGACACATACAAAAAGAAGGGTATTCCAAGATTTTGACTTAATGACAATAAAGAAACAGAATTGCATTTCCACCTCCGAATGGTGTGTGACTTGAAAAGGAACTTCCAGATGACGGTATTTCCTTTCATTTGCTGCCCTTACTCTTCGAAGTTGTCAAGATTGCGTGTTCAGAAAATGCTGTTGAAGCAGCCTTGACAAATGGTTACAGTGCATCTTGGAGTGGATGGAATGCTCATCAAGCAGGATGCTTTGTCAGCTATCTTTTAATATTGTTGGAGTTGTCCTCATTCAGACAAATTGAGAATATCCATCAACACTCTTAGCCTATGCCTTGTAAATGATGGACCAGCTTTGAGGAGTCAGGAAATGACTTACTTCCCTGCTCTTGAAGCTACAGTAATTATGACCTCTCCACCCTGGAGGCTCCCTGCCTCCATTCCTGATGAAGGGCTTTTGCCCGAAACATTGATTTTCCTGCTCCGCGAATGCTGCCTGACCTGCTGTGCTTTTCCAGCACCACTCTAATCTAAACTCTGGTTTCCAACATCTGCAGTCCTCACTTTTTTGCCTAGTAGTTATGACCTGTCAAGTTAAGTTTCTGGTGCATGGTTTTCAACAGATTGATGATCGAGGATTATCCCCAGGAATCTTTCAATCATCAAGGAAATTAGACTTGTATACAGTTAACTGGGACTGATTTGCAGCTGAAGTCTCATGGCCAATAGGCTGGAGAAGGTAGGGGGTGTGGGGGTATGGTGGGTGTATGTTGACGAGTGCAGGCACTATGTCTAGGGAACTTTACCTATATCTGTTGCATGTCCTAAAAGACCTACAACAGTGTGATAATAGCATAAATCTCAAAAAGCTATCGTACAAATTCAGCAGGTAATAAGGATGGTAATTAGGATGTTGTATTTTATTTGTAAGGAAATAGAATATAAAAGTAAGCAAATCTTGCTAAAACTGTACAGGGCAGTCATCAGATCACAACTGGAATATTGTGAATAGTTTTGGACCCCTTCTCTAAGGAAAGATATACCAGCTCATTAGCATTTAGAAGAATAACGGGAAACCTTATTTAAATATACAAATTTCTGAACGGTTTTGATGGGGTGGGTACAGAAAAGTTGCTTCCGTTTGTGGGAAAATCTAGGACCAGAGGGCATAATCTGAAAATAAGGAATCTCAAATTTAAGACCAACATGAAGAGGAATTTCTTCACAGAGGAATAGTGAATCCATGGAATTCTTTACTGCAGAAGGCTGTCAAGGCTGAGTTGTTAAGTGTTTTCAAGACTATTTTGGACAGATTTTTAATCCGTACTGGAATCAATGGTAAAGGGAAAAGGCAGGAAAGTGGAGGATCTGAAATTTTCCAAATGGTCTAATTTAGTGCCTTGTATAGTTCTATATTTTCACCAGTCTTTTGGTGAAGAGGTTTCCTCTGAATTTCCCATTAATTTCTCTGTGACTATGTTGTATCAGTGGCATCCAGTTTTGCTCTTCCCCAGAAGTAGCAGCATGTATTAAGTCATCCCTCAGTCTTTTTTCAAGAGAAATGTGACCCAGCCTGTCAATCCTGACCTGATATGGATATTTACACATTTTTGGTCTTTGCAAATCTTCTGTGTACCCTCTGCACTATCTCTGTGTTGTCTTTATAATATGGCAATCAGAGCTGCATCAAGTGTTCCAAATGTGGTCTAACCAAAGTTGAATATAGGTTTATCATAAATTCTTTTCTTTTCATTGCTCTTACCAACCCTCTGTCAGCAAAGTTGAGTGTTTGGATTGTTTTTTTTTATGGCCTTGGTAAAATGGGAACAAGAGTAGGCAATTTAACCTGTTGTGCCTGACAAACATTCAATATGTTTGTGGCCAATTGAACACTTCCATATCTTTAACCACCTCACAATTTTAGTGATTGATCTTCAAGATCCCTTTTTTTTTGCTCCACCCTAAACTTCCAAGTTCAAGGTAATAAGTCACTTTCCTATTCTTCTTACAAAAATAATATAGGTAGACAAATCTTTATCCGAAATCCAAAAAGCTCCGAAATCCGAAGGTTTCTTTAAAGTTTTTCTCATTAACAAGGTTTTTTGGCGTGCAAACAGTTAGCCCAACTCCACACCCATTTGGTGCATGTCACTCAGATGCGATGTGGGGGAGGCGTGGCCCAGCACTGACAGGCCTCAATTCTGCCTCAGGGCCTGTTTTACTCAGTGAGTCTGCTGTTCGGTAAGATTATTTTAAAATTTCACCATCAAACTGTCACTTAATCTGAAATACAAAAAATTCTGAATTCAGAAAACCAGCTCGTCCCGAACATTTCAGATACAGGATTGTGCACCTGTACTTTACATTTATAGGTAATAAAATTGGCAATTATTTGTCCATTCTGAAAACTTGTAATATCTTCCAGTAATTTATTACATTCCTCACCTATATCTCCATTCTTCTACTTGTCCTCTGACTCCACATTCTCTGACCTTATTCATTAGTCTATAATGGGGCACTAATCGAAGGCCTTTTGAAAATCCAGTAAAATTCCATCTACTTCATACTTTTGTTTACTCTGTTACTTGAAAATATTCAACAAGGCTGGTTAAGCAAAACTTTCAGTTTTGGAATCCTGAGTGACTATTTGTTCGTACATTTTTCTTTTCTAAATGATCTTTCTTCCTTGAGTGATGATTCCAATATGTTTCCTACCATCACTGTTAATCATTACTTTTATTTCCCCTAGATATTGTGACATGCCTGGCCTTGGATCATTGTGGGACCTATCTCATCTCTGGATCAAGAGACACTACATGCATAGTGTGGCAGGTCATCCAACAAGTAAGATGCCCTTAGGGGTGCACCACAAGTGAGAAGAATGAATTTGTGAAAGTGTGTTGAATGGGATGACCATACAGTGATAGGATAGGACGTCGGTTGGCTCTCAGTATCCCAGTTCATTTCTCTATCTCATCTTGGGCATGTCACAGGAGTGACCAGTAACAGTCTGGGAATTTCTCTAATTTAAGGTCTTTTAGATAAGTCAAAAATGTATTGAGGTCCAGCAAATTCAGATCCTTTTCTAATTCATTAGCTAAAGCATTAATCTACAGTTTACTTTTTCTACTGTTTATTGTGTATTTAGTCTTTTGTTGTAACATCTCTAGTTTGAAACCTTATTTTTAGGTATGCCTGTTGCTCTTCTGCATATTTTTCCACACCTCATTGAATCTGGAATTTTGGATGGTAGAATAAGGCATGTACTGGGACTTGATCATTCTGCAGTGGATGGTTCTCAGAACTACAAGGCTGTCCAGTTTTTTGCATTATGATGATACAGTGAAACATGATAGATGGAATCCTTCATGAGAAGATAGGTCTTTGTTTTCACAGTCCAGAACTGAGCAATGTTCACTCCTAACAGTATCCTTATGGGCAGAATAATCTGTAGCAGCTAGATTATTGAGATCAAGTAGCTTATTCTCAAATGTGCTTACTTGTCATAGTCTGTGTGTCATGGAATTATACATCACGGAGCCAGACCCTTTGGTCCATCTCGTCCACACTGATCAGATGTCCTAAAATAATCTCATCCCATTTGCCAGCAATTAGCTCATATCCTGCTCAACCCTTCCTATTCACGTACCCACCTCTACCATCTCCTCTAGCAACACACTATATTCTCTGCATGAAAACGTTGTCCCTAACATCTTTTACATCTTTCCCCTCTCACCTTAAACCTATGCTCTCTAGTTTGGACTGGGGAAAAAGACCTTGGCTATTCACCCTATCCATACCCCTTATGATTTTCTAAACTTCTATAAGGTCACCCCTCAGCCTCTGACGCTCCAGGGGAAAACAGTTCCAGCCTATTCAACAAACCACATCCTTGAAAATCTTTTCTGAACCCTTTCAAGTTTAACAATACTTCTCCTTTCGCAGGGAAACCAGAATTGAACATAGAATTCGAAAAGTGGCCTTACCAATGTCATGTACAGCTGCAACATGACGTCTCAACTCCTCGACTTAATGCACTGACCAATGAAGGCAAGCATGCCAAACATCACCTTGACCACCCTATCTACTTGCCACTCCACTTCCAAGGAACTATGCAACTGCATCTTTGTTTGGCAACATTCCCAAGGCCCTACCATTGACTTTATAAGTCCTCAACAATATCTTTGAGGACTTGTCACATTCAGTCAGCATTGATTCCAGCTACTGAGCCACTCTTGGTAATGGACATCAAAGTCTCCTCCCAGTCATACATTCGGTGCCCTTGATACTCTCAGTGCTTCTAAGTGCTGTTTGATACTGATCAGGACACCATTTTTTTTTCAAACACTTGCACATTTCAGGAGCGCCAAACCACTTTCTGGTTTCTTTGGACTCCTTTTATTACCATGTGCAGTCACATGGTAATATTTTCTTGTAGGTAATGTAATGTATTTGTGTTGCCATGTGGAATAATTAGACTTGAGCAGTTGCAGAACTAGAAGAATTAATCAGTGGTCAGCATTCCAACATCCTTAAAGCCACTTAAGGAAAGCCTGGATGCCACATTTTTTAAACTGTCTTAAGTCAGCAGACGTAAGTTAGCAAAAACGTCTCCTTGTTCCAGAATATTGTAACATTTCAGGATAGGTTGAGTAAAAAAAAATAATCTACTGTTGTAATGTTGGAATTAAAATTAATATCTCCAAACTAGATTGTTATGAGTGAATCATTAAGGGTTAATTGGACATGACAATGAGCAATTAGAAAGTGGAAGACTACATGGAAAGCAGGCCTGGTTTAAAAACAGTCTGTTTTGGCTTGGAAGTAAGTGCATGGCTTTGTCTGGGTGGAAGACAGAATATTGTGTGGTTAATGAGGAACCAACAGGAGATGTTTTTCAACTTTTTTATGCATAAAATAATGTGTGGAAAAGTGCTGAAAGTACTGTAAATAGTGGTACAGCATGTTACATGAGATTCAAATGGGGATCTTTGCCCCATTCATTGGGCATCCACCACTGGGCTGGGATTCGCGAGACCTGGCTCATGGAATCTGAGGTAGAGCTCCAAGTGCTTTCATTACCAAAGTCCCCAATGAACCAGGAAGGCAGTGTGAGACTCACTTGTTTAACATTTATCTCAGTAATTTAACCCAATTAATTAACTCTTTGTTCGACCATAAGACACAGGAGTGGAATTAAGGCCGTTTGGCCCATTGAGTCCACTCTGCTATTCAATTATGGCTGATGGACGTTTCAATGCCACTTAATCACACTCTCCCCAGATCCCTTAATTCCTTGCGAGATTAAGAATTTGTCAATCTCTGCCTTGAAGACATTTAACGTCACGGCCTCGACTGCTCTACATAGCAATGAATTCCACAGGCCCACCACTCTCCAGCTGAAGAAATGTCTCCTCATTTCCGTTCCATTTTAAATTGACCCTCTCTAATTCTAAGGCTGTGCCCACGGGTCCTAGTATCCTCGCCTGACAGAAACAAATTCCCAACGTCCACCCTTTCTAAGCCATGCATTATCTTGTAAGTTTCTGTTAGATCTCCTCTCAACCTTCTAAACTCAAATGAATACAGTCCCAGGATCCTCAGCCATTCTTCGTATGTTAGGCCTACCCTTCCAGGCATCATCCATGTGAATCTCCACTGGACACACTCCAGTACTAGTATGTCCTTCCTGGACACAGTATGCTAAATGGGGCCTAACCAGAGCCATATAAAGTCTCAGTAACACATTGCTGCTTTTACATTCCAACCCTCTTGAGATAAATGACAGCATAACATTTGCTTTCTTAACCACGGACTCAACCTGCAAGTCAACCTTTAGAGAATCTTGGACTAGCACTCTTAGATCCCTTTGTACTTTGGCTTTATGAATTTTCTCACTGTTTAGAAAATAGTCCATGCCTGCATTCTTTTGAAGTGTGTTTGTCGTCTTGTAAACATTTTAATCAGCCCTTAAAGAACCCATTAGGTTCAGCCTAACAACACAATAGTAGGGCCTGAGGTGCAAATATTTCTGGATGATATGTTGCTTAAGGGATGTTGATCAAGACACAGCCTTTCCTCAAAGTTGTGTCAAGGGATTTTTATATAACCTGAGATGGGAAGTAAGGTATCGGTTTGATGTCTCATCTGAAAGACTGCAGCATATATCATGCTGGACTGGACTGTCAGGTTGTTTTATCCTTAAGTATCATACATGTGACTAGAACCCTTTATTTTCTGAATCTGAATGTGAGTACAGCTGTTGAGCCATGGCTAACATAAATCGTCTAGTGGGTTGAAACAGTTTAAGAAATTAATTATTGTTTGTTCATGAAGTGCTCCAGTTCATTCATCTTTTGTGTTTTTTTTTCAGGGTGGATTTGCTTGTGGTCTGGCTCAGAAGCCAGTGCAGGTCCTCTACGGACATGATGACACAGTCACGTGTGTGGCCATCAGTACTGAGCTTGACATGGCAGTATCGGGGTCTAAGGTGAATCTTCCACAGTGTGGCTGATTGGGAGTAGGGGAGGATTATTAATTGGGTTGCTGTAATGTAGTATTTCCGATGTTAAGCTGAGCAGGATCAGTTTGCTGCCAACACCTACAGGCTGAGACCATGAACGAGGTTTGTGTTGGTTGAAGGCAGGAAAATTGAAGCTTGTGAAAACAGTAATAGCAGTGATAGCAACCTTGAAATAGAGATGAAAGCAGAAGAATGATTGCAGGAAAACATGTTTAGTATGTTCATGTAATTTCTAACTGGTTGATTAAGAAAAGTATCTTTGGGGCACTATGACTATGGGAATAAATGATTGCACAAAGAGATGAGTTCATTGGATAAGAGTGCGGATAAAAGTCACCCAACTGAACAAATCCATATGGTGGAGAAAATCCAAAACCAAATAGAGAAGGACAACATTAAAAATCACACACACCAGGCTATAGTCCAACAGGTTTATTTAGAAGCACTAGCCTTTGGAGCGCTGCTCTTCCTTCAGGTGGTTGAGGCAGTGTCAAAAAAAGTAACGTCATTGGACTGGCATCCCAGATTAATATTCAGAGATCATAGAACGTTACAGCACAATACATCCCCTTCGGCCCTCGATATTGTGCTGACCTGTGAAATTAATCTGATGCCCATCTAACCTGCACCATTCCATTAACTATATGTATATCCATTGCCCATTTAAATGCCCTTAACGTCAGCGAGTCTACTACTATTGCAGATAGGCCATTCCATGTCCCTCCTACTCTGAGTAAAGAAACAACCCCTGATATCTGTCCTAAATCTCTCACCCCTCAGTTTAAAGCTGTGTCCACTCGTGTTAGCCATCACCATCTGAGGAAAAAGGCTCTCGCTGTCCACCCTATCTAACCCTCTGATTATCTTATACGTCTCGATTAGGTCACCTCTCAACCTTCTCTCCAATGAAAAAAAGCCTCAATTCCCTCAGCCTTTCCTTCCATACCAGGCAACATCCTAGGAAATCTCTTCTGAATCCTTTGCAAAACTTCTGCGTCCTTCCTACAATGTGGTGACCGGAACTATACACAATACTCCAGGTGTGGCCTTACCAATGTCTTGTACAGCTGAAACATGACCTCGTGGCTCTGAAACTTAATCCCCCTACGAAAAAACACCAACACACCATATGCCTTCTTAACAAGCCAATCAACCTGGGTGGCAACTTTCAGGGATTTATGCACCTGGGCACTGAGATCTCTGTTCATCTACACTGCCAAGAATTTTACCATTAGCCCAGTACTCTGCGTTCCTGCTACTACTACTGAAGTGAACTACCTAACACTTTTCCGCGTTAAACTCCATTTGTCACTTCTCATCTCAGCTCTGCATCTTTTCTATGTCCCTCTGTAACCAACGACATACTTCAGTGCTATCCACAACTCCACCTTAGTGTCATCTGCAAATTTACTAACCCATCCTTATTTGCCTACATTCAAATCATTTATAAAAATGACACACAACAGTGGCCCCAAAACAGATCCTTGTGGCACATCACTGGTAACTGAACTCCAGGATGAACATTTCCCATCAACCATCACCCTCTGTCATCTTTCAGCTAGCCAATTTCTGTTCCAAACCTTTAAATAACACTCAATCCCGAAACTGTATTTTGTGCAATAGCCTTCCATGTGGAACCTTATCTAATGCCTTACTGAAGTCCATATACACCATATCAACCGTTTTACCTTCATCCACCTTGTTTGTCACCTTCTCGAAGAACTCAATAAGGTTAGTTATGCACGCCCTACCCTTCACAAAACAGTGTTAACTATTCCTAATCAAATTATTCCTTTCCAGATGATTATAAATCCTATCTCTTATAACCTTTTCCAACACTTTACCCACAATCTATGTAAGGCTCACCGGTCTATAATTACCAGGGTTGTCCTGACTCTCCTCCTTAAACAAGGGAACAATATTTCCTATCCTCCAGTCTTCTGGCACTACTCCTGTCGACAGTGATAACATAAAGATCAAAACCAAAGGCTCTGCAATTTCCTCCCTAGCTTCCCTGAGAATCGAGGATAAATCCCATCCGGCACAGAGGTCTTATCTATTTTCAGATTTTCCAAAATTGCTAAAGCTTCCTCTTTGTTAACTGCAATCCCATCTAATCTAGTAGCTTCTATCTCCATATTCCAAAAGGGCACCAACATTACCCTTTTCAAATGTGAATACTGACAAAATTCAGGGGACATGGATTTGAATTTCACCAAAGCAAATGGTGAAATTAGAATTTATTTACAAATAAATTTGAAATTAGAAGAATTGTCAACTGTCATAAAAGCCCACCTGGTTCACAAATATCCTTCAGGAAAGGAAATATGCCATCCTTGCCTGGTCTTGTGACTTTGAGCCCACAGCAATGTGGTTGGCTCTGAAATGGCCATGCGTGCTATTGAGTTCAAGGCCGATTAGGGATGGATAATAAGTGATGCCATATCCTGTTAACAAGTTTTTTTTTAAAAGAAATGAGAATAGAGAAGCTTGAGACAGAAGTTCAAAGGCAGTAAGATAATTGGCATGCTTATCCATCCAGGACTAATACAGTAAGTATAAAGGCCATGTTAGACTGAGCTTGTTGTTGTAGTTTACAAGTAGTTTAATTGATTTGTTCTGACTTCAGTCTAATTAAAGTAGTTTCCCAACAGATATGCTTTGCCATTCCGTTCCTGCCATCACTGTTACAGTGTAGGGGAACCCGAAACACAGTTTGCACAACAAGCTCCTACAAACAATAATGTGACAATAGCGAACATATCTGCTTTTATAATGTCAATTTAAGGGATAAATATAGATACAGGAGGAAAATTGCCCCCTATTCTTTAAGCTGGTGCCCGGCAATCTTTTATATTGATCATGTCATAGATTAGTGCTCTGTTGAACACTTCATCCAAAAGGTGACACCTCCAATGGTGCAGCACTCTCTGGCTTATGTTCAAAACCCTAGGCTGACATTGATGGGGAGCGATTTGTACCCAAAACCTTCTGACTTAAGAGGCACTAGTACTACCAACTAAGCTATGATTGATATAACTGATTCGCCACTTGAGACTAGAAATTGCCATGTTCGGTTTAGGATACGTCTTAGCTGTGACAGCAGCATTGGGGCTGCATCTTCCTTTTCTCATTGTTCTGGTATTGGTTTGATGGTGGCCTGCATTGAACAATTCAATGGACTGAATAGCCTCATGTTACGTTTTCTACATTTCAACGTCAAGTATCCTGAGGTAAATAATTACCAAATAATTTTACATTTCTTAAACCTTTCCCCTTTTACAGGACGGCACAGTCATTGTACATACAATTCGACGAGGTCAATTCATGCGGACCCTGCGACCCCCCTGTGAAAGCACGCTGCCCATGACTATTGATGACCTTGTCATTGGATGTGAGGGTCAGATTGTCATTCACAGCAGTATAGAAAGCAGGGCATCATCAAAGGTAACAACACAATTCAAAATGGCAGAGGGGAGTTGGAAAAAAGGTTTTTCAGAGGATTCAGAACACACTGTCTTAGAAAAGTGGCAGAGGCAGAAACTCTGCACTTTTTAGAATTACTTGGAAATGCACCTGGTGTGCAGAACCCTGCAAAATTGAATTATATTGGATAATTCATTTTGTCTTTGCATAATACAATGTATTGAATAACCTGTTGTCTTAACCTTGTCTTGTTCCTTGATGAGTCAAAAAATCATGAGTGACAAGTACATTATGGCAATAGTCAGGGTCGAAACATTTTAGATTCGGTAGCCACAGATACCTAAGTAGGCATTGTGTTCTTAAATAATCTAAAATAGTTTATTAAGAAGAAATGTTTTAGATCTAATAAGCTAAAGAGACAGGGTGGTTCATTGATACCAGAGGATGAATGAATGGTTGGGACAGATGGTGTTACTCTCACAATAGTCTGTGAAAGTATTCTGCTCTCCAGCTGAAGTGTTAGAGGGCTTGAGGCTGGGTCATTCAGAATATTTGAGACTGAGCTGTACAACTATTTAATCTGTAAGGGATTCATGGGTTATGGGGAAAAGGCAGGAGAGTGGATTTGAGGATTATCAAATCAGCCATAGATGCCTGAGCAGATTCAATGGGGAGAAGGACCTACTTCTGATTTTATGCTTTATGGTCTTGTGCAGATGGGGATTGTCACTTGACAAGAATTTGTTAAATTATTTTCTACCTAAGAGCTAACAACATCTAACCAACAAATATGGAATAGATATTCATGATGTCAGAATCTATACATCATATAGGTCGAGGTCACATTTTAGTTTACTTCATGCTGAGGACTATATGCTCACTTTTCCAAACACTTGCATAGATGAAGGTGCAGAGGATGCATGAAAACTATCTGATGCCTGTTCAGGAATGTCTATGGACTAGGGTCTTGTCACCTCAATCTTTGTGACCATTATCCCCACTTTGTCCTGGTCCCTGATGGCTAATAATTGTCAATGTATTTTCAAAGACAGAAAAATCAACGCTGTGTTAATTCTATAAGAGTTCCATACTATCCTAAAAAGTAAGATTTATCAATGTCCTTATTTCTTCTAGGATATAACATAAGCTTGGACCGTGACACCTCAGTAATAGCTGTATTAGGTGAATGAAACCAACAGCTTCACAGGATTTCAGAAAATGTGCAACATCTAATGACCAACTCTCATTTTCAACCTCCTACACTCTTCCATATCATGGTTTTCTCGACCATATTTTATTCTGTTGCCCTGCATTGTAGCTGGGAAATATAAATGAGACTGGAGGTACTAAATCAAAATCTCTCAGCCCACTTTGCATTGGAGCATGTTGCTGAACTTTACACTTTGACAGTCAACCGTCTGAAACTTAAAACCTCTCCCAGTTTGTCCAATTCAACTTGTGCACTGAAAATTCTTAGAAATTGCAATGAACATTTGCATGAAGAGTAAATGAATAATTAAATCAATATGATGCTGTTTTTGATTTGAGGGATAAGTAGGTGAACCTGGATACAAGAACTCCCTTGATATTCAAATATGGGATTATGTGCCATGAAATTTTATGTTTATCTGAACATTCCAAAGGGGGAAGAACAGTACTGCCTGAACACTGAATTGCTAATGCTTGATCTCAGGGGACACCATTTGTCATGCCCTTGCAATTTGAATGCATATCCATTGTCTGTACGCTCCATCATTTGCTTAATACTTTTCTACCTGAGTCTTTAAGTCGCCTCCAATTCCATGTGTTATTGGTTTTGACTTTAGAACATCCAAATAAATAACATCCATCAATAGTTCATTGCCATTTAATATTATTGATATTTTTAAACAAATTGTTCAAACATGGTTGAGGCAGATGGGACATAAGCCTGAATCTTGTGCCTAAAGGTGGTGACAATATCACTGTTCCATATGAGCCCTAGCACATTTGTTATATCCTTGGAAAATTCAACATATTTGTTTGATGTGACTTACCTATTACAAACCAAAGCTCTCTCTGATCAATTGCAATTTGTCCATATGCCATCCCTAGTAACAGGTTACATTAACTTTCCCACAACTGGTTGGAAATTTATAGACCTATTAGTATAACTTCTCAATTTTTCTTTCCATAATGGAAAGTTATTGACAGTTTTCCAATCCAAGGGGATAGTTCTTGAATTGGAAGGACATTGAAAAATCATTAATCAACCATTAACAATTCTTTTTTATTTCTAAAGTGGACACTGTTGGGTTCTGATAGGTTATCTTGTCTTACTCATTAGTTACCATATTATAAACATAATTATTCAACTAATGGGTTCATCCCTGTGATTTTTTTTTTTCTCTTGGTACCTCTGGTCCCTTGCCATTATCTTTGTGTGGAGGATGTGTGACAGGTTGTCCATACAGTGGTTTGAGTCAGTGTAACAGAAACTGGCAGGTTTGGCATTCGAGGAACAGATAACATTCCAGATCAATAACATTTCATCCAAATTTCAATTAACTTAGCTAAAGGGATATCTAAGAAATCTTTGTGATATTAATATCCCCATCTTTTATTGTTTAAATCTAGGATAAAATGCTCTTGCATCTATATTCTGTGAATGGCAAGCACCTGGCTTCTGTGTCCATGGATGAGCGAGTGTCCGCAATGTGTATCGTTGAAGAGTTTGTGTTACTGGGTACCGAGCAGTGCTCACTGCAGATCCGGGACCTACGGAGGTAAAGTGCTTTGTTAACTCATATTGTTATATTTGACACAAAGGATAGATACACTATTATTGAAATTTGAGGGAGATTGATTGTCTTCACCACCATAAATTAAAATAAATGTATGTATTTGAAATAAACACATTTGCTTTGAGTGGTTCAGTGCATAAATGAGCCACACAGGATGAAGTTGGCTCCAGATTCAGTGTTGAATCAGTGCTAAAGCTGGGTAATGCTAATCAAATAGTGTGGAGTGAATTTAGTTATATATAACCCATGCTGTCTTTGCCCTGGGAGTGTTTGATTGAACAGTGTAAATGGAACTTTACTCTGTATTTATAATCTTTTAATAAATCTAACTCAATGCTTTTGCTCCATTATCCATCTGATGAGTATCCTGAATATTTTTGTCACAAAAGCATTGCGTTACTGATTCTGTTGCAGAGGACTCTGTCTTTTGCATGGATCTTAAGGATTTGGTACCAGATTTTCTTGGCTCTGCTTTTGGTAATTGTGTAGAGCAGATGGATAAGTAAATCTGTCAGCAGCACCAACGCAATGGTCAAATCTTGCTGTACCAAAAAATCAGGGCAGAGGGTAGGAATAGATGGGCATTTCACAGACTGGGCATGAGTTAAAAGCGGTGACCTACCCCCACCCCACCAGGATCAGTGTTAGGACCATTGCTTTTTCTGGTCCATATAAACAATTTGGAGATTGGTGTTAAGGGCAAATCTCTAAATATACAGATAATACTAAGCTAAGGAGAATAGTGAATTGTGAGGATGATGCTGAGTGATTTTAAAGGACAACTGACAAATTGGCCAAATGGACAAACACCTGGCAGATAGATTTCAGTGCAGACAAATGTGAGGTAATACATTTTGGTAGAAGAAATATGGATAGATAATACAGACTCTTTGTTAGAACAAAGGAACAGAGGGACCTTGGGTTCAAGTGCATAATTCTCTAATGGTAGCCACGCAAGTTGAATCAATTGTTAAGAAGGCATATAGGATCCTTGAGTTTTTAAATAGGCTTAGAGTATAATAGTAAGGAAATGATGCTACAACTTTATAAATCATTGCCCAAAACACATTGGAATATTACGTTCAGTTTTGGGCACTAAATGTAAAAAAGGATGTTAAAGTCCTAAAGAAAGTTCAAAGGATTTACTTGAATGATACTAGGAATGAGGAATTTTACATACAAACAACGATTGGAGAAATTGGGTTCATTCTCCTTGGAGCACAGAAGGTTAAGAGGTGAACCTTACTGAGGTGTTCAAAATTATGAACAATTTTGAGAGGGTAAAGAAGGATATTCTGTTTCCACTAGTTGGTATGTCAGTAACTCGGGATCACAATTTCAAGATTGTCAGCAAGAGAGCTATGAGTGAGATGAGGAGACATGTTTTTGCTCAGAGAGTTGTTAGAATGTGCTGCCTGGCAGAGTGGTGGCGTGGATTTCCGAGGACATTACAAAATAGAGCTAGATATATATTTGAAAATGATTCATTTAGAGGGCTCCAGAGATAGGGTTGGAGAATGGTACTAGCTGGGTAGCTTTCTCAGTAGTGGGATAGACACGTTAGGTTGAATAGTTTCCTTCTGTACTGTAAAATTCCATGAATAATGCATTGGCCTTGAGACATCCATGGCAAAGATTTACTAGAATAAAAACAAGATTTAAAGAGTTACTATATGAGAACAAGTTGCATTAAAATGGCTGTATTCCCTTTTTAAAAGTTCATGGGTAATATAATCAAAGTGCAAGGAGGATTGACACACAAACTTTTCTGTTGGTGGGGGAATCAGAAGAGAGTGGTATGGGCGTGAAATGCCCTACCTGCTAAGGTAGTCAACTCAGCCACATAAGGGAGATTTAAACAATCCTTACATGGGTGATTTTGGGATCGTGTCGGGGGACGAGCTGAGAATAGTTCACAGGTCAGCGCAACATCAAGAGCCGAAGGGCCTGTTCTGCGCTGTATTGTTCATTGTTCTAATATTTGTAACTATACGATGTAGGAAATCACGAATCATGTTTTGTCACAGACCAACGGAAATTGATCATTTTTGCCCTCAAAAAGCTTGCAGATGCTAAGTCAATTTAACTTCTTTAAATTGAGTTTAATAGACTATTGTAAATTGTTGTTAGACTAATAGTAATGACATATCAGAAGTTTTTTTTAATGTCTGTCATGCTATTTCATTGTGTTTTTTTTCAGTTTGAAGAGTGCAATGGAGCAAATGGTCATGAAGGTTCCCATTCACTGTGTTTCTGTTACCAAAGATAACAGCCATATTCTAGTCGGTTTAAATGATGGAAAACTAATTGTGGTGGCATCGGGTAAACCCTCTGAGGTAAAACACAGTGAGGAAGGCACAAGAAATTTGGTAGGATAACAGTAATTACACCTCATTTATATAACACTTCAATGAATTAAATCATTTGATGATGCTTCATTGAAGTGTAAAGAAAAATATTAAGCCAAATAAGATACAAAGGAATGTAAGTTCAAAGAGAGGTCAAAACATCTCAGCTCAGAGACTTGAGTACATAATTTGGGGTGCATCACTAAAGGAGCCCTGCAGTATCAGTGATGCCATTCCATCAGTTGGGATATTAGTATGTTGTAGAAATTTTGAAGAGCAGTCATTCATTCCAAATAATGTTTATTCAACCACCAACACTACCAAACCAGACTGAGTGGCAACTCACCAAATTTTCTGTATTCCTGTGTCCAAACTGGCCACTCACTGTACTAGGCTATTTTTTAAAAAAAAGTATGTTTGCCCCTCAAGAAATACTTTAGAATGACCTATGGAAATGATATGTAAATCAAAGCTGCTCCTTCTCTGTTGAGTAATTACAAGTGACTGATTTATTTGGTCAAACATTTTCCATTTATGTCATTGGATTCTGAGTTTAAATGGAACTCAGAACCAGGACAGTACAAAAAATTTGCCCAGCAAAGTCTGCATTGGCTATCTCAAAAAGCATTATAGATGGCCCTACTCTTCCATAGTATCTCTACGTCCCTGAAAACTTCATTTCCATCAATACTTAATTGGCACTGTCCCAGTGTCACATTCCACTTTACACACCAGCCATGCCTTCTCGAGTAACACATGTGCTGGTGCTGCTCTCTCCCCTGAAAGACTGTGCATGCCTGGTCACTTGAAATTTTTGTAACATAGATCAAAAACTTCTTTTGTATCAAAGAATAAAGGAAATGAGAGAATAAGCAGAAGTGCTGCAACCAAATTTGCACAAAATTAGGTGGAAAGGTACACCTAATTTTAGAGATACGGAGAGATACTGATAGGTTATGTTAGCAGACAAAAAGTTGACAGATAGAGTATAATATGGGAAAATGTTCATATCTGAAGGGAGAATAACTGTATCATTTAAATAGGGTAAAACTGCAGTAGGTGAGAACACAAACGTAGTTGGGTCAACTTGTGCATGAAACACAAAGCTAACACAGGTGCATCAGGTAATTGGGAAGGCTATTGGAATGCTGCATATATTTTAAGGGTCTTGAAGCATAAGAGTCAGGAAATGTTATTGCAACTATATAAGGTGCTGGTGAGACCAGCAACTGTGAGCGGGGGAGGGGGCAGCAGAGTCATTATGTATAATTAAGAATTAGATTGTTGATAGCAGAGGAATCAAGGGTTCTGGGGAAAGGGCAAGAAAGTGGACGTGAGGACTGTTGGATCAGCCATGATCCTGTTGAATGGTGGAGCAGGCTGAAGGAATTAAGTGGCCTACCTTCATGTATATAAAAGGGAGGCAGATAAATAGATTTAAGGTGCTGATTAGCCGTGATGGTCATTAGAAAGTGCAAGTGGCTGGAGTCATGAATGGTCACGTGGGCATGATACTTGAGGGTTGCTGTGTCCATGTGGCCACAACTCAACAACATTCACATTCAGGAGAGAAATGGGGGCAGCATAGTGGTTAGCACTGCTGTCTCACAGCGCCATGGGCCCAGGTTCAATTTCACCCTCTGGGGACTGTGTGGAGTTTGCACGTTCTCCACATGTCTACATGGGTTTCCCCAGGGTGCTCTGGTTTTCTTCTACAGTCCAGATATGTGCTGGGTAGGTGGATTGGTCATGCTAAAGTGCCCATAGTGTCTAGGATGTGAAGGTTGAGTGGATTAGCCATTTTAAATGTGGAGTTACAGGGATAGGTTAGAAGCCTGGTCTGGGTAGGAAACTCTCTGGCGGTTGATGTGGACTCAAGGGTCAAATGGTCTGCTTCCACAGTGTAAGGATTCTATGAATAAAGAGAGAGATAGATGATTGATAACAGCATCTCTTAGTTTAATCTCTGTACTTGTTTCAGACGCGGTCAAGTCAATTCGCTAAGCGTCTGTGGAGTTCCACCAGGCGCATTTCTCAGGTGTCATCTGGAGAAACGGAGTACAACAAGACTGACACAAGCACCAAGTAGAACTCCTCTATGATTGGCCACATTCTACCAAGAATCCATCTGCTGTTACAATCTTCAAAAAACTTTTCAATTTATTTAAAACTTTTTTAAAAAATGAACACTCAGCAAAGCTGGCAGAATGGAGAAGCATAGGGCTGTGCTTCTTCATCCACTTTTAACGAGCTGCTTTCACCAACCAAAGCGCCTGATCAGATCCAAAGGATTTAAAACATTGAATGTTTACAATGAATGTGGGAGAATGATCCAATGCCTTAATACTGCAAGGACTTATAAAATAGTTTTTTTTTAAGATAATTGTCAGTTTTTGACAACATCCTTCTCTCTGCACAGTGTGAACCTCTGGATATATGTAGAATGTTGTAGTTATTATGAGGGTATGAAGATGTTAATAATTGAGTTTTGGAGATTTTTTTGTGGGCAGGGATTTTTTTTATCATTGCTCTGAATCTTCACCTTTTCAATGTTTTTGTCACTGTTGCAACTTGGGAAAAGTTAAAGATACAAGACATATTGCTAAAGTTTAAAATACATGTAAAGGATTGTTGTTATCTGCTAACACTTGATATCATATTAACAGCTGGTGTACAATTCGTCTGCGAACAGTTAGTCTTTCATATCCATTTCTGTAGCTTCTATTTCCCATAAATTCATTTACAGCACAGAGAAGGGATGTTTGGCTCATTTGAATCAATGTCAGCAGTTCAGTCAGTTCCATTACCTTATCCCCATAGGTCACTTCTTTCATGTGCACTTCCACTTTCCTTTTCGAATTATTGATCATCACTATTTGTACCGCCCTTATAGCCAGCTAGTTTTAGATCATTGGCATTAACTGTGCAAAACAAGTTCTTCCTCATATTTGCCCTAAATCTCTTGTCAAAACCTTAAATCTGTGTTTCCTATTCTTTGTACCCATTAACTGATTGCACATTTTTCCTGTCTACCTTATTAAAACTTGAATTAATTACGTGCACTACGATGAAATTTTCCCTCTATCTCCTTCACTTCAAAGAGAGCAATTCCAGCAACTGTGAGCTAACCTTGTACCTAAAATCTCTTGTAGCTAAAATTTACTGAATCTGTTGATGATGACACTGAGATCGAAGTCTTTCAAACCAGGAACACATGTAGGTACCCTTCTCCAATTTGTACAGTTGTGCATTGAAGTTTTTTTACCTCAAAAAGAACCAGTGAAATGATAATGTGATTATTACCAATTTACTTTTTTTCATAAAAGTAAGATTTTTAAGATCCTACCCTTCAGTTAGGAGTGCCATTCCTTGGGACCACATGACAGGAGGTTGAATCTGTGTTTTTCACTTGTTTGAAATTGCTTACTGTGCACCTGTAATCTACCATTGTGTTCCATTTACACCCCTCACTGCCATTATCCTCTCTCTGTTAATTCTTCATGAATCACAATATCAAGTAACAAGGCCCAGACAATTTAATAATGTGTTAAAAGAGAATTAGATAAATACTTGAAGAGAAGATATTTGTGGGGAATAATTGGACTGCTGTAGCAAAGTGCTGACAGATGGGCATGAAATGGGCCAAATAGCCAATCTATTGATCAATGTGACCGTAACAATGCCTTTCACAATCTTGTTATCTTTTATTCTATCTAATCTCCAACTTCTCTCTGTGATATATTTTCCGATTTCATTCCTAGTTTTAATGATGACAATTCCTTTTCTTAAATCCTTCTAAACTGCAGTGCACCTTTTTCTCCCTTTGATTCAAAGATGCATGACACTGATTCCTACATTAAACCTAACGTACTTTCCTCCAAGACTTTTGTAACATGGAAGTCTTGGTTTGCTGTTCTTCCTGAAATTTACATACTTTTGAAAACCAAGCTTGTGAGTACTGAATTAATTTTTTTTGATTTACTTGTCTTCCCTTCCACTATTCTCTATTTTATAGATAACCTGCAAGATAAACCTTAGGTTTTAACTTTCCCTTCTTATAACAGAATATTAAGTTGAATTGGAATGTAACATTTTGTCTTAATCCTCTTGAGCAATAGTGATGATGGGAGATTCAGGCAGGATTTCCTCTCCTGATCAATATAGAGCCACTTAAAGTTGAAATTGAGGCCACTTGGCATGTTAAACAATGTCCTGGCACACACTGTCTGGCACAGATGTACACAAATGGACATTTGGGTAAAAATATAGTCATGGGTTGCTGGCACAATACTACATCTTTGGAAAAAAATGGAAAGCTGATGGAAGATTTAAAAAATAAATTTTAAAATTACTAGAGCATTTTAATATTTTAAGTTTATATATTGACTTTGTTTTAAACTTGGGATGTTACCAAAACAGAAGTGGGAAACCATTACGAGATCATTAATCTGGGCAAGCTCATCTTTTAATTTTTCACAAGAATGAGCTACTCATATGGCACATTTTCATTCATTGGCCTTTCTCCCCTTCATCCTCTCCTGTGTGATTCCACAAATGTTATATGTTTAGTAATGGTATATATACTGCTGATATTTGTTTATGGCTGGGGTGACTATTTATTAAGGAAACTCACTGTTTTTCTCATCTCAGTATGCCATAAATACAGCTCTTCAAAATTCATCAATGTTCTATTTTTTTCTGTAAAGGATTTTTGGAACTTGTTATATTAGCTTTAAGGTGTATTTTGAATATAATTGATTTTAGAAAGTAATTTTAGTCATTACTTCTTTGGTTTAATAATTAGTACTGTGGGAACATTTTTGTAAATTACTTACAGTAGTACTTAATGAACCCATAATCTTTCACGCCTCAAAGGACAAGGGAGTATCACTTACAAGGTACATCACCTACAAGTTCAACCCAAATCACACATTACTCCGACTTCAACCCGTTCCTTCATTGCTACTGGATCAACATCCTGAGGTTTCCCACCTAACAAGCATATTGACTGCAATGGTTCACAGGGGCAGCTCAACAGAATTCCAAGGCAAAACAAATTGCCAAAAAATGCCAACATAGGCTGGGACAATGTTTTAGACCTTTTGAAAATAAGGCAAGTATTTCATATGTGTGTTGGTAAACAACATGTGATCTCAGCCCAATAGGAACAGACAGTGTTTCATGATTTGATGTGGGTGTTATATTTGAAGTGGATAATAGAAAAGTGTCTCTAATGAAAATCTAAGTGAATAATTTGTATAAAAATTATTCTAGAGACTCCACCTTTTCAAGTCTTGGGTGCACCATGAATTTGGGCCATGTAGGCCATGGTTTCTAAATTGAAGCCAAGCAGGTAGCTTTCAGTTTGGATAGTGGTGGAGACATGAAAATTGACCTTGACAACTTCGGGTGGAGAGTGGGGCAAATCTGGGATGATTCCACCTCCTACCATCATTAATTGCCTTTGCCATGTGCAAACATTAGGAATGAATTGAGTTCATGTTCCCTGATCCTCTGATGAGATAAGGGTACTGCTGATATCTCAGATTAAGTAGCTAACCCTCACCCTATCAGATCTCCAAACATGCAAAGGGAAGGAACGTCCTGAATTTTCACTCTAGTCAATCTACAAGCATTACTTGTTCCAGACTTTTAAATTAAGCCAGCATTCATTTCCGATAGGTGCTTAATAAATGTTTCCTACAAGATTAACATTGCTCCCAAACTGAAACCACAATCAGATAAGTCTTCTCGCCATCCAAATTATTCATGGTTGTTAGATCCCACACAGCAAAGGCAACAATATTATATTTGGATCCACAAACATATGTGGTGATATGCAGTTATTACTGTCCCAAATGGTGTAATAAATAACTTTCTTGCTGCAAAATGATAGGATGCAATCAAATGTTATGACATACTCATTCCAATAAGTTTAATGTGCATTCTTAATTTTCCTTTCCTCCAGCTTGTGGCACCTCCCACCCACTCTGCCACTCCATGTGCAACCAACTGAGTCTCAATAGCACTCAGTTTCTAGAACATCCACTTATTGTAAGGAACTGAGAATCCTTGGCAAATTTGAGTTTTGTGAGGAACAATCATAAAAAGATTTAGGATTATTGGGTCTAGTGTCTGCTCTCCATGAACACCCGATGAGAGACCCAAATATTGCACAGACATATTGGGCCTACTAGCAGGGTCACAGGCTCTGTCATCTCCTGATCTCAACCAAATTTGTGGCCTTTCCTCCAAACTCCTGGCAATGATTGTTAAAACTGCCCAATATGTCTGTGCAATATTTGGGTCTCTCATCAGGTGTTCATGGAGAGCAAACACTAGACCTAATAATCCTAAATTAGGAGCACTTTTGGACTTGTTTACTTCCTCCATTTATGGCCTTACTTCCTCCATTTATGGCCCTGTTTCATTAAAAATGAATGAAGGAGAAGTGGAAAATCTGTTTTTTGTTTCCGTTTAGTTATCCACTCTGTATTGCCAGAATATGCACATTTGTTGTCATCTTAAAAGAAGGCAACATCAATGTCAAACTTCCTGCTAGCAGGCTGAATACTTCCTTATTTGTAAAACATTTCATGTGTATGTGGATTAATATACATTGACGTGTTAGAGAAGGCAACAAACCTTGATGTAAAAATTTATTGACATCTGCTTGAATACTGTAATTCGTAAAAGAAATGTTGATACTTTGTGAAGAAGTCTTGAAGAGATTTTGAAAATGGAAAGTGGATATATTTTAGAGTTTGGTGTTTTGCACTATGCACATTACACTATCACAGCAACCAACATCAAGGGTTTCTTATCAGCATTTTTTAAAAAAAAGTTAGGTAAAGTCATAAAGCCAATACAGTCACTGCTTGGATTAAAATAACAGCTGCCTTTATGTTTATTCCACTGCCTGATTGGAGAGTAGATGTTTCGATGAATACGTTTCACAGATATTGAATTTAAATTCAATGCATTTATGTGTACAGGTACATATGTTTCTTTATGTTCTGTTTGTTTGTGCGTGTGTGCATATGTGTGTAGATTGCGTTAAAGGGAAAATGCCTTAAGTGTAAAAAAAAATCTGTGGCCTTTTTTTGATCTGTTTGTCCACTTACTGCTTGTGGTGTATGTGAATTGAACTTTTGCTTTCAAAAACACTGAAAATGGAAAATGTTTTATAAATATATCTATTTAAAAATAACATGTTTTGATTTTCTTTGTGCACACGTTAAGTCATCTTACAGGGATTTTAGATCACATGATCTTTGAGAAGATCATAGAATCCCTACTGTGGAAACAGACCATTCGACTTTTCGAGTCCACACCCAATCCACCCCACCACCCACCCAGTTCCTGTAACCCTGCATTTTCCATGGCTAAGCCATCAAAGCCGCACATACCTGAACACTATGGGCAATTTTAGCATGGCCTATCCACCTAACCTGTACAGATTTGTACAGTTGCCAAAACTCACTTCTGTTTTTTCTTTTCAATTTTTTATTTTGAAGGTTTCTATTTCTCCTTGATTCTTTTTTTCTATTTCTGTATCCTTCTGTCTCCATTCCTTCTAGTTTTGTAAAGCATAGAAACATACAGGATAACACAGCATGGCTTACTGTCAACACAGTGCTGCCTGAAGCACAATCTTAGATAAAAAATATTTTGTCAGACAGAACTGGCATATTAATACAGTGGTTATGTTACTAAACTGATCATTTGAAAACCTTGGTTGTCAAAACATTAATGCAAATTCTATTGTGGTAATTTGAGAATTTAAATTCAATTATTCTAAAAAGAAATAGCGGAAGTGGAAAGCTGTTATCAGCCGTAATGACCATAAAACTCAACTGGTTTGGAGAGATTCTTAAGAGGATAAAATTTTGATAAATAAGATGCAAGACATAAAAGCTGAAGTAGGCCTTTCAGCCCATTAGGTCTGCTCTGCCATTCAAAGAGTTTTAGTACAATGTATCTATGGACATGCCCTCCCACCCATTGTATTAAACAAAATAGTGTGGGCCCAGAGCATCTCATCATCTTTCACAAGTATTATGTTGGAAACCATCTCAAAACAGTTTATGAAGGTGTAACAAAAAAAACCATATGAACTAATCAACTGGATTATTAAATGGAAAGATGAAAACTTGACAATGAGGCAAAAATCAGAACAATGCCTACCCCTGGGTGTGGCCTAGTTCTCTACTTTATTAATATTGTTTTTCCATGTGTTGCAATCCCCATACAGGAGAAATACAATGATAGCTTTGAGTCTGAAATATAAAGGAGCAATACTAATAAGAAAAATCATGTTTGGCAGGCAGTCATTCAAACAACCAAGTCAACTTGCATATATGTGGTACATTTCACAACGTACGTTTGTCTCAAATGCCAAGCACTTGCAAGTGTACTGTTGTAAGAACCAGGAACTAATTTGCTCAAGGTCCAAAGAAAGTGGTTAAGCAAGACACGTGGGCAGGACATTCTGTTCTTTAGGTAACAATGTAGGATATTTATATACTGAAGAGTTTAAAAACTGGAATTTAAGATTGGCATTTCTAATGGACCTGGAATCTCAGGCATTCTATGGTGATGCATTAGATGTTCCTAAGTCTGTGGAGTAGAATTTAAAACACATTCTGACAGATTTGAGGGTGCTTCTGCTGATTCGAGGTTGAGAGAGCAGGTATTGCAATGGCTTTGTCTATAGGAATATGTTTACTGATATTTGGTCTGATCAGAAGATGAGACCTGAAGTTGCCAGTGTTGGACTGGGTGGACAAGGTCAGAAGTCACACAACGCCAGGTTATAGGTTGTAAGCTTTCCCGCTGAGCTAGTAGATTTGTTCTCTGATGTTCCGTCACCATCTCGAACAGGCTAAACAAAGACACATGAGAATTCCTAGAGACCTGGCATTAAAACAGGAATTCCATTAAGAAACATAGATTTGAACCCCATTTACCAAACTCTCAAACAGAACCGGAAATGATATCACCTACCACAACAAACAGACAGATAAATAGCAATCAGGACAGAACACCAACGCTTCATCGGAGACTCACTGATGATATTACTTGGCATGGTGATGAAACATCTGAGAACAAATCTACCAGCTCAGCGAACAAACTTACAAATGGATCCACAATCTGAGCTACAAATCTTCACCAAAATCGCCAGGTTATAGCCCAAGACCTAAGGGGTACTGCTCTCAAAGCTTGAGATTTCAAATAAATCTACAATCATACATAGAAATATATAGCACAGAAATAGACCCTTTGGTCCAACTCATCCAGGCTGACCAGATATCCTATATAAGTTAGTCCCATTTGTCAGCATTTGGCCCATATCCCTCTAAACCTTCCTATTCCTATATACCTATCCAGATGCCTTTTAAACATTGTAATTTTATCAACCTCCTCCACTTCCCCTGGCAGCTCATTCCATACACGCAGCCTCCTCCACATGGAAAAAGTTGCTCCTTAGCTCCCTTTTATATCTCTCACCTTAAATCTATCCCCTTTTGGACTCCCCTACCCTAGAGAAAATACCTAGCCTATTTACCTATCCATACCCCTCGTGATTTTGTAAATCTCGATATAATCACCCTTCAGCCTCCAATGCTCCAGGGAAAACAGCCCCAGCCCATTCAGTCTCTCGCTATAGCTCAAATCCTCCAATACTGGCAATATCCTTGCAAATCTTTTCTGAACCTTTTCAAGTTTCACAACATCCTTCCTACAGCAGGGAGACTAGAATTGCATGCAATACTCCAGAAGTGGCCAAATCAGTGTTGTACATGACCTCCCCGCACCTATACTGAATGCACTGAACAATAAAGGAAAGCACACCAAACGCCACCTTCACGATCCTATCTGCAATTTCACTTTCAAGGAGCTATGAACCTGCGCTCTAAGGTCTATTTGTTCACCAACACTCCCCAGGACCATTAGGTGTATAAATCCTGCCCTGATTTGCCTTTGCAAAATGCAGCACCTCAGATTTATCTAAATTAAACTCCATCTGCCACTCCTCAGACCATTGGCCCATCTGATCAAGATTCCATTGAACTCTTGTGGTAACCTTCTTCACCGACCACTACACTTACAATTTTGGTGTCATCTGCAAGCTTACTAACCATTCACATCCCAATCATTTATATAAGTGGGAAAAAGCAGTGGAAACGGTACTGATCCTTGTGGCACACCACTGGTCACAGGCCTCAATCTGAGAAGCAACCCTCCACCACCACCTCTTATCAAGTTATTGAGACACTATGTTCCACACATGAAGCCATGTTGACTATCTCTAATCAGTCTATTGCTTTCCAAATACATGTTAGACTGTAACATAGTGTCATATTTAAGTGTCACCATGGAACAAGGCTAAAAAGGTTAAGTGTGACATGTTTGTTCAAAAGGATAGTACTCAAATAGGGATTGAATAAATCATGGGAAATTCAAGATTAAGTCCGACTGAATTCGGAAGACAGGTCTGAATGCAGGGGCGGGGCTGAACACGGGGGCGTGGCTGAATGTGGGGGGCGTGGCTGAAGGCCGGTGACGATCCTGAATGCGGGGGGCGGGGCTGAATGCGCGAGGCGGTGATGAATGCGGGGGCGCGGAGCTGAATGCGCGGGGGGGGGGGGGGGCTGAATGTGGTGCCGTCTGTGGAGAGCAGGCTGGAATGTGGGGCGGGGCTGAATGCGGAGGGCGGGGCTGAATCGTCTCCCGTGACGACGGCCCGACGTTGGTGTTGTGCGCGTTACGTTTCCCCAGCGACAGCGGCCTTAGCAACTGCTGCGTTTATCCGCTCGCAAATAACAAAGAAAATCTAAATCAAAGCGAGTCCAATGGAATCCGCTTTAGTTACAAAGCGAAGTGAGATCCGCGCTGAATCCGGAGCCGCAACTGGGTTTAGGTGGCAGGGGACCCTATTCTGCTTGGTCACCTTGGGAACAGTTTCCATGGTGATGGCGGCCCGGCATCTGGGAGGTGATGTCTTTGGAGCCTCCTGAAGGAGAAAGAGAGTGTGAGGGAGAGCGCGGGCGGAAGGGGAGAGAGGGAGAGAGAGAAAAAAAACCTCGGGGACAGTAAGTTGTCAGCATTTCATTCCTTTCCAGTTTATACAGAGAGTTTGCAGCCACTCCGAGCCTCAGTATGGTCATGATTTGGAGGTGCCGGTGTTGAACTGGGGTGTGCACAGTTAAAAATCACACAACAACAGGTTATAATCCAACGGGTTTAATCGGAAGCACTAGCTTTCGGAGCGCATTGTACTTTGCTCAAAAACTACATAAGACATAGGAGTGGAAGTAAGGCCATTCGGCCCGTCGAGTCCACTCCGCCATTTAATCATGGCTAAATCTGTCAGACCCTGTTAACTCATTTTTTTTAGATTAGAATCAGTCTAAACATTATGGCACAGACAACATCACACAGGGGGCCAACACCGTCAACATATTATCTGCCTGACACCAATTGTTAAAGTTAACCTGAGAATGTAACTTTTAAAAAAATGTTTTGTGATTTACATTTGAAAGAAGTGAAATTAACATGGTCATTCTAACAGATGAGAGACTTAACAAACAATCAAGGTATTTTTCAATGTAAAATTTCAGTTACATCACACTGTAAACATTCGCTATAAATTCTGTGTCTTACAATTGTGTTCTCCTCAACCACATGATGAAGGAACAGCACTCCGAAAGGTAGTGCTTCCAATTAAACCTGTTGGACTATACCCTGGTGTCGTGTGATTTTTAATTCAGTGTGGGCAATACGACTTCTATCATTCCTCATTTTACATTTATTGTTTGCTACAATTGGGCAGAGGGGAAAGTGGGACTAGGTTTGATCTCAATATGCCATAAAGCTATGTCTGCTGGCACTGGGCGAGGAATGAGGACCCTGGCTTTCTTGCTGAAACTTGGAGTGTTGGACTCACTTATTTTGAGAACAACCATCCCCTAACCATCAAAACTGCCACTCTCCAGGCGAGGTGCTGAGGTCTGTAAGAGCCCCCATAAGAATCAAAAGCATGAAAATGAAGCAAGTTCCATTGAGTACCTTTCATCCAAAAACAAACACAAAACAGCCATTGAAGTACTTTTAAAGTGCAGCCAATGTTGTAATATAAAAAACGTAAGCATGCAGAAGACCCACAAAAAATAAAATATGTAACCAAATAATCGTTTTTTTCTTGTTACATTGATTGAGGGATATATAATTAGTCACTGTACCAAACAGAGCTTCCCTGGAATGTCAGAGCATCTTTTACATCCATCTGAGTAGTTTGACAACTCAACAAGTAGCTGGATTGCATGAAATGGAGCATTCCCTCAATAGTATCCTGAAGTGTTGTTCAAAATGATGTGCCAAGTCCCAGGAATGTTCTTTGACCCAAGCCAATATCCAATATTGAGTTGAATGCAGTAGAGTCATTGAGGTGTACAGACATACCCTTTGATCCAACTTGTCCATGCCAACCAAATTTCCAACTTAATCTCTTCCCGTTTGCCAGCATTTGGCCCATATCCCTCCATATCCTACATATTCATATACACATCCAGATGCCTTATAAGTGTTGTAATTGTACCAGCTTCCATCACTTCCTCCGGCAGCTCATTCCATACATGCACCACGCTCTACGTGAAAATGTTACCACTTACATCCCTTTTAAATCTTTCCCTTCTCACCTTAAGCTATGCCCTCTATTTCTGGACTCCCACATCCTGGGACAAAAAACCTTGCCTATTTACCCTATCCATGCTCCTCATGATTTTATAAACCTCTGTAAGGCCACCCTTCAGCCTACGACACTTCAGGGAATATAGTCCCAGCTTATTCAGCCTTTCCTTTTAGCTCAAACCCTCCAACCCTGGCAACGTCCTTGTAAATCTTTTCTAAACCCTTTCAAGTTTCACAACATCCTTCCTATGGCAGGGAGACCAGAATTGCAAAAGTGGCCTAATCAATGTCCTGTGACCACTAAACAAATGCTAGCATCTCAAAAAGGGGCATAATTTTTTTTTAAAGTTTGAAAGAAAGCCTTGATAGAATTCCTGACTTCAGAACTGATATTTAGCAGGTTTAAAATTCCATTTCAGATAAAGGCTAATACCTAGTCTAAGAACCTTGGAATTGAAGGCAATTCAAATGAATATTTCCTGAACTTGGGTGGAGAAAAAAATAAACTCTTATGTTTGGTCCTGATTACTGTGCAGCAAACTGGAGAGAGACCGTGTATGAATGCCAGTCCGTCTTCAATAGTTCAATGACTTACTAGTGTAGTTTAAGTTCATATATTAACATTTTCAGTGTTATTATCTCAGCACTGAGATATGCATATATGATATGAACACAGCAGAAAATAAAACTTACATCTATATAGCAACTTAGAATTAGGTAATGGAGACAGCCAAACTCTGCTTTATCCCAACAGCAAAGCCCTGATCTGAAAAATAAAAGTGATAGTGAGCCGTTCTCGCTGCATCTCCATGCCAATGACAGCCCACCTAATCAGCATCCTCACTCATGCTGTACGAAATGGTTCTTTTTTTGTTAAGTTTGTTTCTTGCATCCTAGTTCTGTTCAGTGCAAGACAAAAAACGTCAATATCTCATCTCCTTTTAGCAATGTTTTACTCCCTGAGGCTTCCTTGCCAGCTGAAATGAGGTTTTCTCTATCAACCATTTTTGTTCCCTCATATATCTTGTAAACCTTGATCAATTCAACCACAACTTCTAAAGTTTCAGGGAATATGGTCCTAACTTATGTAATATTTCCTCATAATTTAAAACAAGAATCTTTTCAGTAAAAATAAAACTCCTTTATGGTCGGTACATTGATATGAAGATGTGTCATTTGAAGTATAAAATTAAAATGTAATTGTACATATATTGGTCTCCTTGGAAAGAATTCCTTTAAAGTTAAGGAGACTGGCTGCAGCACAAAAATAAGGTTACATTTGCAAAGAACAGAAGCTGCTCAATTGAAATCAATGAGCTGACAACACTTTCGGAAATATCACATGACTCAGTTTGTAGATAATAATTGGATTTGAACACAAGACAGTGCAAAATAAACTGTCCCAGGAGTAACAGCATTTGTGAGTTGAAAATCTGGAAGATTTCATCATCATAAATGAAGGATTCCTAAAGAAGACTGAAATCTACTGTACATCACTGTCTGCAGTAAAGCAGATTCAGGCAGCATCAGGAGGTGGAGAAGTTGATGTTTCAGGTGTAACCCTTCTTCAGAAATAGAGTTATTGGGGGAGCTGTAAATAAAGGCAGAGGAAGGGTTATGGGTGGGGAGAGGGGTGCAGTGGTGAGATAGTGATAGGCGAATACAAGAGATACAACCTGTTGGTCAATAAGAGGAATGAATATGGTTGGTAGCTGGAGGGAAGGGTCAGTTAGAGGGATGGAAGAGAGGGGGCGGGCTTGAAAGGAAGTCGGGAATGGGTGGGTAGGTTATTTGAATTTGGAGGATTCAATGTTGAGTCCTCTGGGCTGTAGGCTGCCCAGGCGGAAGATGAGGTATTATTCCTCCAATTTGTGGTCTGATTCACTGTGGCAATGGAGGAGACTGAGTATAGACATGGCAGAGAGAGACCAACCGCAAACTAAGGGTATGTTTCGCCTGCCTTCTCCCATCCATTCCATCAACCGACCCTTCTCTCCTGCTATTAGCCGGATTAATTCCTCCCATCAATCAACCAGGTTGTACCCACCACCTGTATTCACCTCTCACTACCTTACCATTCCATTCCTCTCCCCTCCCTTAACCTCCACCCCCCCCCCCCACCTTATCTACCACCTCCATTCCTGAAGAAGGGTTATACCCGAAACGTGGACTTCTCCACCTCCTGATGCCGCCTGACTTACTGTGTTTTTCCAGTCTCCTGCTTGCCTACTTTGGTGTCCAGCATCTGCAGTTTTTTATATCTATGTAAAGTAGATTCAGTCAGCCTTAGCTGGTTCAGGAAGACATTCCAGTACCAAACACTTTAATACTTTTCTCCCAGACTTGAGGTTATGTGTGTAATTTGCAAGAAGAACAGTTGTATAGATTTCTGCAGTTCTAATCATTTGTTAATAATCTTTAAATCTATATTTGAGTAGGCCTGGTTTCCAATAACTTAGTTCTTTGTTCCTTAAGAAAATTTATTCCCTTGTTTCTGGTACTGAACTACAATTGGCAATATTCCCTCATTTGTAAATTCAAACTTTATTTTGACCAGTACAGTAGTGGGACAAGGAAAGGAATCAGTTCACCCTTCCTAACTTGACTTAACAATCTCTTTGAATGGTGTGGCACCCAGATTTGCTTACTAGACTGTAGGTATGGATGTAGGTTTGCTCGCTGAGCTGGTAGGTTCATTTTCAGACGATTTGTCACCATACTAGTGGCTAGGGTTTCTGGACATGGTTTGTCTGCTTGTTTAGGTTTGTTAAGAAATCGACAGACTGTGTTCAATCTCAGCAACAAACCCAAACAAGTAGACAAAACACGTCCAGAAACCCTAGCCACCCTCCCCTACATCAAAGACACCTCAGAAATGACTGCCAGATTACTCAAACCCCTTGGCATCATGGTAGCCCACAAACCCACCAACACATTAAAATTGCAGTGAATGAATTTGAAAGACCCTATACAGCCAACAAGCAAAACTAATGTCATTTACAAAATACCGTTCAAGAACTGTAACAAACACTACATTGGACAAACAGGCAGAAAACTAGCCACCAGGACACATGAACATCAATTAGCCACAAAACGACATGACCCTCTCTCACTAGTATAGTTACATACAGATGAGGAAGGACACCACTTCGACTGCGGCAACACATCCATCCTAGGACAAGCCAAACAGAGACACACACAAGAATTCCTAGAAGCATGGCATTCCAATCAGAACTTTATCAACAAACACATTGACTTGGACCCCATTTACCACCCCCTGAGAAAAAGAACAGAAAATGGCATCACCATAGGAAATAGCATCACCACAGGAAATGACATCACCAACCCAAAGAAATGCAAACATATAAAAAGAAAGCAGGAATCATCAGCAGTGCTTCGTCAGGAGGCTCACTGAAGATGTTACCTTATATGTTGATGAAACGTCTGAAAATGCACCTTCCAGCTGAGTGAGCAAACCTATATCCAGACCCTCAACCTGAGCTACAAATCTTCTCAAAACTCGCAGACTCTAGGTATGGTCACATCATAGTTCTATTATAGTTCATTAGATATATAGGCCAGAAAACAATTAGCTTTTTAAAATATTCTCCATACCCACTTATGAAATTTCAATTATCCCTCTTTACTTCCACTATTTTAAACTTTCCTTCATTTAGTAAATATTCTATTTTATCCTTTTTAGATCAAAAGTGGATGATTTCACATTTATATTGAAATCCATTTGGCACAGTTTTGCTAATTCAATTAATCTACGAGTATCTTTTATATTTTTAGGCATTCATCTACCCTGCTTAAAGTTCCACTCACTATTTGGATTACTTTTGATATGAATTCCTATCCCATCATGTAAAAAAGAGGATCGTTTGACATTTTATGGTCTAACTATTCTTCATTGCACTTTAGTTGAAGATGAGCAACAAAAGCAGTGGTGTGAAGGTGTTCGCCAGAGTCAGAACAACAACTAATTTTGCATCAGATATGATTGAGTTTTTACCTGATAATCAGGTAAGGAAGACCATTACAGAGGATTCTTGTGTATGTTTTATTTACATTGAGAAATCACAATGAAGAGTTCAGGCCTTTGGAGTAGCTAACAACTTCTAATGGAAGGTGAACATCATGTCACCATATCATCAGTCACTCTCCCCTGGTCAATTAGCTGTCAAAAATATCCAGACTCATTTTCAGTCTTAGGAGAATTAACTAACTACTGTGGCATGAACAACTGTAATAGCCTGTATTAAACCAATAAGAAGTAATTTTATTGTTCATGTGTCTTTGTGCTTCATGTCTACTCTCCAAAGGCTCATCCACTGGGTTTATTCACTGAAAAACTAATTAAATACAGAGTCAAGGTACTGATTAAGTATTCCTTATATGGTATATAAACATCCTCTGTTGCTGACAACAGGTATACACTATAATTAAAACTTTAGGATTGCAACGTATCTTTTAATAACAAATAGAAGGATTATTTTCAGGAACACAGAAACTGGAAGATAAGAAAAGGTCCACTATTTCACTACTACCATCATGGTAACCTCCTGATACAAAAATAATACATTTCTTGATTAAATCAGTTCAACCTTCTGTAGACGCAGATGTGAGGTAAGAAAGCTAGAATTAGTGCCAAGCTTTGGAAACCATTGCTATGAAATTTCCTTCTGTAGCACAAATGCTGTGCTGTTGCTCTCTTTCTTCCTTTTTTTTGTTTTAGTTAGGCAGGTGACGGTTCTTCAATATATGAAACCAAGAAGTCAGGAGGGAAACTTTGGTGATAGCAAAGGAAGAGATCTGTGGTCCCACCATCAGCAGCCTGATGATCATCATGAATGTTCTTCGCGATGCCAGATGCCACAAGCTTCACAACCATGCCAGCTTCACAATGCAAAGAACCATCTCTTTATAGGCCTTATAAGATGCAGGCAATCTTGGCTTCTGGTTATTCAACACTAACTTCTTTTATTGTATGCAATCTTGATTTAGTATGAGAGCTGGCTAAAGTCAGTAAGTGAGGTGCACTGTGTTTGATTGACAAGAGGAGAAATTTCTTCACCTAGAGATTGGAATTCTGTATCACAGAAGGTGGTTGAGGCCATAGCATTGAACATTCTCAAGAAGTAGTTAGATACAATTCTTGGGACTAAAAGAGATCAAAAGGTAGAGGGAGAAAGTGGGAACAACATACTGAGTTGAATGATCAGCCATGTTCATATTGAATGATAGAGCAGGCTTGCAGCGCCAAATAGCTGACTCCTATTCCTATTTTCAATGCTTCTATAAGTGGTTAGATGCTTCAACCTTGTATTCTATACATTGCTACTGGCCATATACCCACTAACCACCTCTTTGACCACCCACTTATGTCTCATTCAAGTACAACACAACACTATTGTTGATATCCTGTCATAATCTTGCAGAACAACTGGCACACAATAGAAGATAGTATTGCAATATTAGCAATGGCTGAAAATGTGTTACTGGAAAAGCACAGCAGGTCAGGCAGCATCCAAGGAACAGGAGAATCGACATTTCGGGCATGAGCCCTTCTTCAGGGCTCATGCCTGAAACGTCGATTCTCCTGCTCCTTGGATGCTGCCTGACCTGCTGCGTTTTTCCAGCAACACATTTTCAGCTCTGATCTCCAGTAGCTGCAGTTCTCACTTTCTCCTCGAATATTAGCAATGGACCAGGATGCCTGCATTGGAGGTATACTGGATAAGAGGTATCATGTGAAGATATATTCTCTGATTACCCAAGTGAGCTCATTAGACTTGTTTGTTGCACCACTGCCAGATCCTCAGGGCTAGAATGTCATTACCTTCTTGGTCATCTCTTCCCCATTCCCCTCTTAGCATGGTCCTTGTCCTTCCATGGAATCAAATACAATAGCGAGAGTTCATGGACTACACCTCAAGGTTGGATAGGATTATGACTGCTCAATTCTCTCACTATTAATGTCCTGGAGCTTGCCACTGACTAGAAACTAAACTGAGCAAATCATACTAAAGCAAATGTTTTATTGACCTGCACCTTTGGGACCAGGGTGTACTAAACATACCACCGTTGTACTTTATTTATTGCTTAAATAATAATGAAACTTTGCATTAAATAAAACTTACCAACAGAAAGCCTTCTCACTCACACTATCAACTGACTACTTGGACATCACAGATGTAAATTTCTGGAATTTGAGATATATAATTTTTGCCGGTTTATCCAGAGTGCCTATTCATAAGATGCCACTTAAAACAAAGTTTGCTGTCATACTGAAACTACAAAAGAAGGCCAGAATATACCTTTGTAGTTACCACAATCAAACTTGCCTCGCTTCTCCAATGTAGTCACAATCACAGCTGAGATACATGCACTCCTCTTTCAAGATGAGTGATATGGTATTGAGCAGCTATGCCATAAGTGTAATTCAACTACATATCTGAATTTCAGCTGTGAATCTGAAATAACTGCCCTGAGGCTGACATCCTATCACCAAGTCACCCTTTAGTTACACGTGCACAGGACATGGCCTCTGACCAGCGAGCTTGGAACCTCTCTGAAGCAGCTGTTTATTTTTTGTCCTTCTTTTATTATTTTTTTCGTTTATCCTGTCACCACGTCACCCTTTATTTACTTGTGCACAGCCAGCTCAGAGTCAGTCCCCTGAACTGAGGAGGTTCTAAACCTCCTAGTTATATTTTTTTCTCCTGTTTATCTCTGTCAGCTAAGCACCGTCTGGCCCAGGTTAATAACCCCAATCAAGGATCTCATAGTCAATGAAAACCACCTGGCCCTGTTTCTAATCACTACATCCCTCTCCTCCCAAGTCCAGGGATGTAGGGCTGTTCTCTATCTTGTAGCTTCTCCTGGGAAGTTTTCACCCCAAGTCCGGTTCATCTGACTCTGACTTGGATATAGGCAGTGTGTACCAGACCATAGCTATGTCTTGCACCCGGAGCATCTTGGCAGATGTTCCTCTTTTTCTTCTGGCTGTAACTGTATTGAGTCTGCATTCATCTTGGACTCTGAGACTTCTTCAACACTAGACAGAGAGGTGGATCCCATACTATCTGACAGCTTTTTTGGCTGTCCTGAGGGGCCAGGTATGTTTGCTCCTGCCTTTTTGCAAAGTGGCAAACAGGTGATCCACGTATTTGTTCAGGACCGCCTCACCTACATGAGCTTTGTATGTCACAGGACATGACCTCACATCAACTTCACTTTGTACCCATGCAGGGCCATTTCTGTGGTCTCGACACCAAACGTCATCCCCTGAAGTAAACTGTCTCTCTTGCTTAGAGGAGGCAAGTGGCTGGCATTGGTGTTCCTACTGCCATTTCTCCCTCACCCCCAAATCTGGGAATATCACATTTAACCTGGTGCGGTGTCTTCTCCCCATTAGCAACTCTGCTGGAGCTATCCTTGTAGTTGCATGAGGGCTGGTCCTATAATCAAACAGAAACAAGGACAGAATGGTATCAAACAAAGCTGTATCTGTTTCTTTAAGTCTGCCTTCAACTTTTTGTTTTCTCTTTATGCCCGACCATTGGACAATGGATGGTATGCAGATGTCCAAATATGCCAAATGCCATTCACCTATAGGATACACTCAAAATCCCTGCTGGTAAATGACATCCCTTTGTCCATGGCCAATACTTTCAGGAGTCCATGTATCATGAATGACACTCACAGCTTTTCAGTGTCATCCCTGTGTTTGAACTCGCTGCATGTTCAACCATTTTGAATGGTATCCACAACTGACCAATCACATTGAGCTCATGAAAGCTCATAGTAGCTCATTGAGCTCATAGTAGACATGTAACCAAGTCCAAGGTTTACCTGGCCATTCCCATGGATGTGCGGGAGCTGCTGACAGTGTCCTTGTTAGCACTCTGGGCAGTGCCCCACCAATGCAGCTATGTTGGTATCCAATCCTGGCCACCAGACATAACCTCTTGCTAACATTTTCATTTTGAATATCCCTGGATGACTCTGGTGGTGTCCTTTGCTCGGGCTAATCACTCTTGATCCCTACAGTAATGTGCCATCCTATACAGTGTTCTGGTCTTGCTGAGTCCAGATAGGTTTCGATCCTGTTTGTGATTGCCCTTTTGTTTCCCATCACCGCCAGCTGTTTTAGTTTTGCCAAGATGGAATCTTTTTGTCCACAGTCGGATATTATCAGCGGTGACCAGAATGGTGTCTGGAAGGTTTAAAACCAGAATGGATTCTTCCACCACACGCACCACCAGGGGTATCTGCCAATGAGAGGCAGCTCAATGCATCCAGATTTGCCACTGGATTCCTGGACGGTGTTCCAATTCATAATTGTACATACTCAGAATAAGGGCCTACTGCTGAATTTGACAAGAAGATATGGGTGGTACAGCCTTGTCTTCCTTAAGTGACTGTAGCAGGGGTTTGTGGTCTGTTACTTTGACAAATTTATATTCACAAAAGTATTGGTGGAACTAATGACCACTAAACCTTCCTTCTCTTTCTGGACGAATTTGCGTTCAGTATAAGCCCAAGTGTGAGAAGCCAAAGCTATTGGGCATTCCTCTCCTTTGGGCCACTGCATGAGCCAACACTGCCTTGATGCCATGTGGGGAGTAATCGCATGTCAGCATCATCCTTTGCTTGGGAATATAGTGGGCCAACACCTTAGGTGATGATAGCTGCTTTTTCACTTCCCTAAAAGCTGCTTCTTGGCTAGGCGATCATTACCGAGGCTGACTCTTCTTCAATAGCAGATGTAAGGGTGCCAAGATGGAGCCAGGTACCATAATTATTCAGCAAATCAAGGAAAGACCTAAACTCCAGTACAGATGTGGCAGCCAGATGCTTATCACCCTCACTTTATCCTTCAACGGGTGTAATCCAGTTTTGTTCACTCTGTACCCCAATACTTTACAGACATAAATTTGTTATAGTAATGGACCACAAACCTCTGCTAGGGCTACTTAAGACCCATGTACCACCCATACCTTTTCATCAAATTCAGCAATGGGCCCTTATTCAGAGTGCGTACAATTACAAGTTGGAGCACTATCCAGGAGGCCAATGGCAAATGCAGATGCTTTGATCCTCCTCCCACTAGCAGGTGCTCCAAAGGTGCTGCCTCCGCTGGAAGAGTCTGTCCTGATTTTGAACTTTCTGGACACCCTTCCAGTCACCACTAACAAAATATCTGACAGCGGACTCAAAAAGATCCAGTCCTGGCAAAAGTAAAACAGCTGCTGGTAATGGGGGAAACAAAAAGGCTATCACAACCAGAATTGAAACCTTTCTGGACCTGGCAAGATCAGATCACCATAGTGGGCAGCATATTACTATGAGATGCAAGAGTGATTGCCTTGATTAATGCCTCCCCCTTTTTCTGGCATTGAGGAAACCTAAGAGTCTGAGATGGATGCAGTCTCAACATCATTAGTGCCAAAATAAGAAAAGGAGACTCTCCCAAAATGGTCCAGGTGCAAGATACAAACAAGTACGATACATGCTACCCATCTGAGTCCAAGTCACAAGAACCATACCTGAGGTGGAATCATCCCAGGAGAAGCTACAAGAGAAAGAGTAGGCCTACATCACTGGACTTAGTAGGGGAGGAGTGTAGTGATTGGAACCAGAGTAAGGTGGATCTTATTGACTCTGAGATCCTTGATTGGGGTTGTTCACCTGGGCCAATCAAGTAGCTCTGGCTGATAGGTAGAAACAGGAGATTTTGTCACTGACTACTCGGGTGTTTTCCCCCTTTTGGAGATTGGATCAGTGTGAGTGTGTGACTGTGTACGTGCAAGGGCTCTCCTCCTCCTTGAAGGGGATTGTCCCTGTTGCTGCATGGGGCCTGCCTCACTGCTGCCTGGGACTGGCCTTGGGGACCCTCCCCAGGACCTCCACCACTGAAAAAAAAAGAAACAGGAGATTCAACCAGCACAGATTACTAAAGAATCTGTTGTACTTGATTAATTAAATGTTCTAAGGAAGCCACTGTGTTTATAAATAACATTGATGTAATTTCAATGAAATCCCATATCATACTGGCATATTTTATTGTCATCAAATTAAACATTTACAAATATATCATGATTTAATCACTTTTGTAACATGAAACCCTGTTTATTGTTTCAAAATAAAATAAAAATAAACAGGAGATTCAGAAGGTCTCCTCAGTCTAGGGACTGGCTTTGTGCTGTCTGGGCACAGCCCGTGTTCTGTGAAAAAAACCAGGAGATTCAGAAGGTCTCCTCACTCTAGGGATTGGCTTTGAGCTGACTCTCTCCATAGATGCTCCCTCACCTGCTGAGAATTTCGAGGATTTTCTGTTTAACGTTTTAGTTTTCTTGTTAAGACAAACTATTAGTATAAGCTATAACTTGAATGTATTTTTCAAACATATTCAGATGACTTCTATTCACTTTAATTATTTTTCATCGCAGACAATACATATTCACACCAGACTAGACCAACGAAAGGACGTGGTCAATAATCAGCACAGCGACTGGTCATTCAAAGTAGATGGGATTCTCCACAATGTTCCACAGGATGTTGTGTACAAAGTCGTTGCAAAGAATGTGGTGTCTAGCACAATAAATGGCTTCAGCAGTACGTAGATCTAAATCCTCTGGTTGGGAGAAAATTGAGGAATCTCAGCTCAGGGAGCTTCGTGAGAATAAGGCCTATGTTCAGGTTCCCAGAAAGGATTGATCCTGTTGTCAATGACATTTGAATGTGCAAAATGAGAACATTGAATACAGCTGCATGTAGCAGTGGAAGATTTTTAAAATTTGTTCTTGGAGGTGGTCTTCCCTGGCATGGCCAGTATTTATTACCTATGTCTCATTGCCCTTGAAAAGATGCTGTTGACACAAAAGCAGAAATTGCTGGAAAAAAGAACTCAGCAGTCTGGTACCATCTGTGGAGAAAAATAAGAGTTGATGTTTCAGGTCCAGTGACCATTCTTTGGAAAGATGCTTTTGAGCAGTCTTCTTGAAACATTGTACATTTTTGTCTTGGTGAAGGTACACTCACATACTGTTAGAGATGGAGTTATAGGATTTTGATCCAGACAGGAAGAAACAATGATGTTTTTTTAAGTCAAAATGGTGTTTGACATAAGACTCAATTTGCATATACAGTCTGTTCTGATATAACACGATAGTTCAATTATCGTGTGATCCCACATTATAAGAAAATTGCATAATAGCAGCACTGTTTAAACTAGTGGGACTGGAATTGTGTTATAGCCAATTCAGGTAAAGAAAGTTCGCATTCTACAGGTAATGGTCTAAACTCTTCAATCACATTATAATCAATTCATGTTGAAGAAACATGCATTATAGTGTAGACTATAGATGATGATGTTTCTATGATTGTTGCCCTTGTCCTTGTAATATGGTCGATGACGCAGATTTGAGTGGTTTATTGAAGAACTGTCGGTGAACTATTGCAGAGTACTTTGCATATTGTATGATAGCTGCCATTGCATTGGTGATGAAAGGAGTAAATGCTTCAGGTAGTTCTTGAGATGTCAACCAAGTTGCTTTATCCTGGATATTACTATGCCTCTGTGTTGTATTGGAGTTGTACACAAGCAGGAAAATGGAAATTTTATGTTCCTGGCTTGTGCTTTTGTTATGATCCCAGATGATCTTATTCCTAGATAAGTCAGATCCCAGAATGGAATCTGGTTTGGTAAATTATGTTGTGTTCAGGTTTGTTTTAAATGTGGTGGTCTCACAAAGAAACATAAAAACAAAAATTTATTTCATAAAAGAAATTAAGATAAAATAGAATAAACCTAAGCTATTTACACATAACACAAGTTTAGAGGTTATAAAAAACATGGTAAAATATAATCCAATTCATCCAAAACACCACTTTACAGATCCAAAACACCGCTGTATATTACCCAAAAGTGCCCCAACTACTGTACTCACACCAGAGAAGGTCCTTTTCTCTAACATCTCAATAGATTTAATTTGACAGCAACCTCAACAGGGGAAGAACGGTAGCTCAGTGGTTAGCACTGCTGCCTCACTGTGGCAGGGATCTGGGTTTGATTCCAGCCTTGGAATCTGTCTGTGTGGAGTTTACATGTTCTCCCTGTGTCTGTGTGGGTTTCTGCTGGGTGCTTGGTTTCTTCCCACAGTCTAAAGAGGTGCAGGCTGGGTGATTTGGCCAAGGGAAATGTGGGAATCGGGTAGAGGACTGGGTCTTTCTTGGTGGGATGCACTTCGGTGGTTCAGTGCAGACTTGATGGACCGAATTTCCTCTCCCTTCACTGTAGGGATTCTATGCAAAACCAAAATTCTCAGTCGAGAAAATCTTATCCTGCAGCTGTCATACACCTGAGTTTAAATGATTTATCCAAAATGCTCATAGAGTCATAGAGATGTACAGCATGGAAACAGATCCTTCGGTCCAACCTGTCCATGCCGACCAGATATCCCAACCCAATCTAGTCCCACCTGCCAGTACCCGGCCCATATCCCTCCAAACCCTTCCTATTCATATACCCATCCAAATGCCTCTTAAATGTTGCAGTTGTACCAGCCTCCACCAAATCCTCTGGCAGCTCATTCCATACACGTACCACCCTCTGCGTGAAAAAGTTGCTCCTTAGGTCTCTTTTATATCTTTACCCTGTCACCCTAAACTTATGTCCTCTAGTTCTGGACTCCCCGACCCCAGGGAAAAGACATTGTCTATTTATCCTATCCATGGCACTCATAATTTTATAAACCTCTATAAGGACACCCCTCAGCTTCCAACGCTCCAGGGAAAACAGCCCCAGCCTGTTCAGCCTCTCCCTGTAGCTCAGATCCTCCAACCCTGGCAACATCCTTGTAAATCTTTTCTGAACCCTTTCAAGTTTCACAATATCTTTCCAATAGGAAGGAGACCAGAATTGCACGCAGTATTCCAACAGTGGCCTAACCAATGTCCTGTACAGCTGCAACATGACCTCCCAACTCCTGTACTCAATACTCTGACCAATAAAGGAAAGCATACCAAATGCCTTCTTCACTCTCCTATTACCTGCGACTCCACTTTCAAGGAGCTATGAACCTGCACTCCAAGGTCTCTTTGTTCAGCAACACTCCCTATGGCCTTACCATTAAGTGTATAAGTCCTGCTAAGATTTGCTTTCCCAAAATGCAGCACCTTGCATTTATCTGAATTAAACTCCATCTGCCACTTCTCAGCCCATTGGCCTATCTGGCCCAGATCCTGTTGTAATTTGAGGTAACCCTCTTCAGTGTCCACTACACCTCCAATTTTGGTGTCACCTGCAAACTTACTAACTGTACCTCTTATGCTCACATCCAAATCATTTATATAAATGACAAAAAGTAAAGGGCCCAGCACCAATCCTTGTGGCACTCCACTGGTCACAGGCCTCCAGTCTGAAAAATAACCCTCCACCACCACCCTCTGTCTTCTACCTTTGAGTCAGTTCTGTATCCAAATGGCTAGTTCTCCATGTATTCCATGAGCTCTAACCTTGCTAATCAGTATCATATTCTGGAATTATTACTAAACTCCTCAATCTAAAATAATCTATTCTTACTACTTCTCCCTTTCTCAGGACCACTGCTTTGCACATCCATCTCCAAACTGCATATATGCCCCAAACTGAAATTAAAACAAAACCTTTATTTAAAAGCTTTGGATTAAACTAATGTTCTAAGTTATAAGCTTAAAAAAACGTATTCACAATTTTCTAACAAAAACCCTGATGTCAAATTGTTTACCTTACTTGGTTGTAAACTTGCCTAGTCTACAAAAAAAACCTATTTGTTCTGGAAGTTATCTTGCTATTGTTTTAAAATAAATCACCATGGCTACAGAAACAGTTACAAAGTAATCATTCAACTCTTCATGGACTTAAAAGTGCATATAAAGAGGAACCTCGAATACCCAGCATTAGATTATCCAAATATTGGATTGTCTTGCAATGTCCCGATGCTTGGCTAAACTATGTTATCCAGCATTCGATTATCTGGAATTTGATTAACCGAGCAAAACACTCCTTCCCCATGTACAGAGCAAGGCTCCTCTGTACTTGGATTTCCAAAGGCATTTAGTAAGTTGTTACATAAAGTATTAAATATGCACGGTTAGGCTCATACAGTTGGAGGTCTAAACTTAAAAATAAACACATTAAACTACATATAAATCACACACCCTACATTAAATATTGCGATTCATGAGGCAGCCAATTATCACTTTATCAAGGGCTTTGAGAATTCCAGATTTGAATTGTCACAAAATTCCCTGCTTTCCATCTAACATATTCATGCTCCTCATGATCTAATATGCCTCAATCATGTCTCCTCTCAGCCTGCTCTGCTCCAAAGAGAACAGCCCAAACCTATTCAGCCTCTCCTCATAGCTAAACCATTCCATCTCAGGCCACAACCTGGTAAATGCCCCCTGCAACCCCTCCAGTGGAATCACACCATTCCTATAGTGCGATGATCAGAACTGCAAACAGTACTCCCATTAAGGCCTAAACAAAGAACAGTTCCAACATAACCTCCTTGCTCTTATAATCTAGCCACAATTGACAAAGGGAGTGTCCCAGATTCCTTCTTGACTACCCTGTTACCCTGTCCTGCCACTTGCAGGAATTTATGGACAAACACACCAAGGCCCCTCTGTTCTTCTGAGCTTCCTACTGTTCAACATTCATTGAGTACTCCCTTGTCTTGTAACTACTTCCAAAGTGCATCACCTCACACATAATAGAGTTAAATTCCATCTACCACAGATCTGCGCATTCAACCAATCCATCTATATCATCCTGCAACCTAAGACCTTCTCCTTCATTGTCAACCACCCAACCAACCTACATGTTATCCAACCTCCTCAACATTTTCTTCTCTATGTATATCTGTGGAATTCACTATCCCAAAGTGCAGTGGATGCTGGGACAGTGAGTAAATTTAAGGAGGAGTTAGACAGAGTTTTGTTGAAGGGATATGGAGAGAAGGCAGGAAAATAGGGGTAAGGAACATATCAGCCATGATCGAATGGCAGAGCAGATTAATTCTACTCCTATGTCTTATGAACTTATGAATTGTATACTTATCTTGCCAATTTCATTTTGAACAGCAACCCCCACCACCACCGTTCTGCTGCAGATTTACCCAGAAGTGGCTGCTCCCAGTCAACTTTTGAATGAATAATTTATTGTCACTTCTAACTTTATGTGATCATAGAATCCCTACAGCGTGGAAGCAATGTGGAAGGCCATTTGGACCATCAAGTCCACACCACCCCTCCGAACAGCAGCCCACCCAGACCAACCCCACTACCCGATCCCTGTAACCCTGCACAAGGTTATGTCAGATGGAAGTTCATTAAAGAACTCCTACAGCAAATTTCTGGAGCTGAGATGATTGACCTCCAATAACCACAGTCATTCTTGTTTATGATAGGCACGGTCCCAACCAGTGGACAGTTCCTCTCCTCTTCCAAAATTCCCAATGATTTCAACCTTTTTAGGGTTCCATGATGCTAAAAATGGTCAAATGCTACTTTAATGTTCAGGGCAATCACCATCACCTGACCTCTGTTTAACTAAGGCTTTAATGAGATCTGGAGGTGAGTGGTGCTGGCAGTACGCATTCTGACCATCAGTGAGCAAGTATTTGATGAGTAAGTGCCACTCTATAGCACTGTCAACAAAACCTTCCAACACTTTGTTGACAATTAAGAGTGGACTATGGAACTATAATTGACTGGAATAAATTTGTCATGCTGTTTGTGAATGGGGGGACTTTTGCACAGCTTCTCTGGCTTAGGACTAAGATACCGAGTCTGGAAGCAGCATTCCAGTGTGGTTCAGGTTATCAGACGAAGCAAGTCAGAAAGTAGGATGCTGACTACTATTGGCACCTACCTGCAGCAGCAGTACTATGCTATCAGCATTGATGCTAGGTTGGTGTTATGTGAGGAGAAAGTTCTTTTGGCTCTTTTTGGCTCTTTTCCCTCACTGACATCATTTTGAAACTGAGTTCAGATGTGTATGCCTTCTGTCAGCAGATAGAAAGAAATATGCTTAGCTGTTGGGCATCATAACAAGATGTGAATGAGAGACCAGAAACTAGGTTTCTAGTTGTTTGTCAGTTCAATCTGCTTTTTGATGGTGCCACATGTAGTGATGGGTGGTGAAATGTAGATGGCTGGTGTTTGACATTCGGTAGAGCTATTGTTGGCATGACCCCACTGGAAGTTTGTAAACCTTTATGATGTTAACTTGCCGAATATAATTATAATGGAGGACTCTAAGCTATCTCCCAACAGGATTTCTTCTGCTTTGGGAACCAAGTCAACCCAGATGTATAATGCTTTATCTTATTTTGTATGATATTAACATGCAATTATTTGGAATCCATGGATCTGCATCTAGAATGTGTTGGATTCTGGTAAGTTGGAGTTTAGAGGCCAAGAATGTCAACCATTTAAATTCTAAATTCCTTTAACAAGAGTTCATGTTTTGCTCCAAGAGGACATCAATGTAATAATGTATGCGAAATTGACTAAGGGCAAAGATAATAATAGGCTTGTTAGAATTGTTCAAAACGATGAATACGTTTGATAAATGAGGAGAAATTGTTTCCAGCAACAGAAAGGACAGTAACCAGACAGCATAGATTTAAGTGTTATGGCAAAAGAACCAAAGGCAATTTGAAGAGCTTAGTTTTGACAGTGAGTTGAAATACATTGCTTGAACTAGTGATGAATCTGATTCAATAATAACTGTTATAAGGAAATTGTTTAAGTATTTGATGGGAACAAAAGAGAGGGCTATGGATGCAGAACAAGGGAGTGGGCTAAATGAATAGCTCTCCTCCAAAGAACCAGAAGAGTCATGATGGGCCATTTAAAACTAGATGATAAGGGCTGCTGGAGACAGGAAATAATTTTAAGAGTATAGGAAATATACAAGACACCACGAGAATCCTGAACCTAAAAATAAAAAAAGACAATCTTTTGAGGGAGGGAGTTTTTTTGACTTCTTTATGGCCTGTTTGCATATTCCCAGCATCATCTTCTTTTAAATTTCCAACTTTTGTGTCTACATCACTTATTTACAGCGTTTTTTCCAACTGGCAAACCTTCAACAGAGAGGCAAATGACTTGCTTTACATTTCTAACACATGCAGTTTCTTTTTATTTGCATTGACAATGTTCAGTGTTCAAGTCCCAGCATTGACAACATCCTAAACACTATTCAGCCTGTCATGTCTGTGCTAACTTTTTACAAAAACAACATTACTAGTCCCAAGCTCCCATCCTTTACACACAAACCAGCAGACATTTTCTCTTCATGTGTTTATCCAATTTCCATTTGAAAAGCTGCCTCCCACCACCCAGTCAGCTCAAAAATGAATACTCTTTCTTTCTTCAACATTTCAATCCCTCACCTTGATGACCACACAAAAAGAATTCCTTTCCTGCCTTGTCCAAAGAATCTGTGGAGGAAGATACAGGAAAAAAGTATTATGTATAAATTACAAACTATTTTTCCCATTTCCTTTAGGTACAATAATGTGTTACGGACAAACAGGGGCAGGAAAAACCTACACAATGACTGGAGCTACAGAGAAATATGATTACCGTGGTATCATTCCAAGAGCAATTCAGCAGGTATGATTTGCAGTGACTAATCTACAATAATTGGTTCTTTGGGATTCATCTCCTATTAACCAAGTGTTCCATTCCATGTGTGATCAGTGTTCCTGCATTGTTATGAATGAAGATTCAGCCACAAGTTCTTTCATGGATTCCCAAAATTGGAAATCCTAATCCATGTCTAACCAATTTATCAAAGTTCTATGAGGTAAGGGCAGCATTGTGGCTCAGGGGTTAGCACTGCTGCCTCACAGCTCCAGGGTCCCAGGTTCGATTCCAGCCTCGGGCAACTGTCTGTGTGGAGTTTGCACATCCTCCCTGTGTCTGCATGGGTTTCCTCCGGGTGCTCCGGTTTCCTCCCAAAGTCCAAATATATGCAGGTCAGGTGAATTGGCCATACTAAATTGCCCATAGTGTTAGGTGCATTCGTTAGAGGAGAATGGGTCTGGGTGGGCTACCCTTCGGAGGATCGGTGTGGACTGATTGGGCCGAAGGGCCTGTTTCCACACTGTGGGGAATCTAATCTAATATAAGAAGCAGAGTTGATAAAGGAGGATAGGTAAGTGTAGTCTGTTTGGATTTCTAAAAAGCATTTGATAAGGTTCCATATAAAAGGTTATTGCAAGAGCTCATCATATTGGGGTAATATATTAGCATGGACTGAGGATTGATTAACACACAAGACAGACATTTTCAAGTTGGAAAGATGTAACCAGTACAATGCCACAAGAATCAGTACTAGGACCTTGATGCTTTACCACTTATATGATTAACTTGCAAATGTGATGTAGCAGATTTGCTGATGATTCAATATAGGTGGGGAGGGTATATTGAGATGAGGATATAAGAAATCTGCAAAGAAATATAGGTAGGTTGAGGTGGTGGGCAAAAACTTGATAGATTGAGTTTAATGTAGTACAGTGTGAAGTCATGTACTTTGATAGGAAGAATTAAATACAATTACTTAAATGGAGGAAACTCCAATAGTTCAGAACAGAGTGATCTGAAAGTTAGCATCCAAGTACAGCAAATGATTGAAAGGCAAATGGAATTCTAGCCTTTATTGCTTCAGGATTTACAGTGTAAAATAGGGAAATATACAGGATGTTGGTGAGTCCACACCTGGAATACTGTGTATAGTTATGGTGCCCATGAATAAGTACTAGCATGGAGGCAATTCAAAAGAGATTCACTAGGGTTGATTCCTGGGATGGAGAGGTTGATTTATCAAATAAAAGCTAAACAGGATAGGTGTTTGTTCATCAGCATTTAGAAGAATGAAGAGTAGTCTTATCGAAACATACCTGAAAAGATGTTTCCACTAGTGGGGGGTCTCTTGAACTAGGGGACATAGTTACAGAAGAAAGTATCGCTCATTTAAAGCAGGTGTGAGGAAATTTTGTCTCCCAGAGGTTAGTGAATGAATGCCTGGAATTCTCTACACCAGAGAGTTATTGAGGCTGGGTCACTGAAATTGTTTAAAAAGAGATAGGGAGATTATTGAAGTAAGGGGTGCTGAAGGCTTTAATGAACTGGCATGGAAGAAGATTTGAGACTTGGGGCAGATCAGATTGGGGCAGACTGAACCCATCAATGATGAAACCTTAAGTAAAGCCACAGCCACTATGGCGATGAAGAATGGCCATCCAGAGCCACAACGCTGCCACAGCCACCACCACAGCAAGCCCACAACCTCCTTCCTCCACCGTAGCCGAAGAAAAGAATAAAAGGTCAATTTTGATACAAAAGAGAAATTAATAATTTAAGAAACGAAACAAAATGCAAAGGAGAATGCAGCCAACCAGGGGAGTAGAAGTGTATGGGCACAGAGCCCGAAGATTTCCTAACCTGCCAGTGCCACCATCTTAAATTCTAAAAAAAGTTAGAAAGGGCTGGGGGATCTCAGCAGGTCTGGCAGCATCTGTTAAGGGACAAACAGCAATAATATTTTGAGTCCAGTGACCCTTCATCAGAATAGAGCTCATGATACCCGTTGATTACAAGGATTCATTGAGCATGCATCTGAGGAAGGATGAAGCGCTTGTCATGTGAGGAGCAGCTGAGGACTCTGGGTCTGTACTCAATGTAGTGTAGAAGAATGAAGATGATCTCATTGAAATTTATTGAATACTCATTGAATACAGAGAGACATGGATAGAGCAGATCTGAAGAAGATGTTTTCACTTGTAAAAGATACTAGGACCTGAGGGCACAACCTCAGAGTGAAGGGACACTCATTTAGAACTGACATTAAGGAGGAATTTCTTCAGTCTGATGTTGGAGAATCTGTAGAACTCATTACTATAGAATAGAATGTGGCAGACAACTGAAAGCTTAGAGTCTTATGAGCAGCTGCTCACAATGTGCTCTCCTGTACATTGGAGAAATGAAGCATAAATTGGGGGAGTGCTTCACAGAATATTTCAGAATGTTGTGGAGGCCACACTGTTGAAGTGTATTTAAGACAGAGATGGATAGGTTCTTGATTAGTAAGGCAATCAAGGATTATGAGGAAAAGGTAGTAGAATGGTGTATCGACCGTGATCAAATTGTACAACTGACCTGATTGGCCAACTGGCCTGCACCTATACCTTATAGAGTGGGAGTTTACTGCAAGCCTTCTGAAAATCCAAATGCACCAATTCCACTAGTTTTCCTTTATCTATGCTACCAGTAAGATCTTTAGAAAACTCTAATATGATATCCCTTTCATAAATTCATGTTGGCTCTGATAACTGAAGTTCCTTGGTCACTCTGGGATATTTTCTATATCTTCTTCTAGGAAGATAGACTCAAAATAACTGTTCATTTTCTCTGCCATTTCCCTGTTGTCCACTATAAATTGTCCTGTTCTCGTCTGCAAATAGGCTTTGCAATGTACGTTTTCTTTCTTGCTTTCTCTGTCTTAAAAGATTAAATGAAATCAATCATACCTATATTTAAGCACTGTGAAATTTAACAGATTGGTATCTGGCCTTTTCAGTTCTAAGAATTGCTTTTGTGCACATCTGAAGAGATTGAAGAAATACACATATAAGGGGCATGGAGCAAAAACAGAAATTGCTGGCAAAATTCAGCAGGTCTGACAGCATCTATGGACAGAAAGCAGAATTAACATTTCGAGTCTGGTGACTCTTCAACTGAGAGTTTTGGCAGTGACCAATTGAGTTTCAGATCTCCAGCATGTGCAGTTCTTTGTTTTATTAAATGACATGGATATTCAGTTCAATCACAAGGGAATACTTTAGTTTTAGCAACGGAGTGCCAGAGAAAGTACCTAGGCAAGATCCAAACCTTATAACAGAAGAAAGACTAGTAGAGAATAAAAAGGTAAAATGTTCAATGTTCTTGCTCACAGATTTTTAAAGAGGTAGAAGAACAGGGGGATCTTTCTCTCACTGTATACGTCTCATACCTGGAAATCTACAACGAGACTCTGTTTGACCTACTGTCTAGCCTGCCTGATAGTTTGGAAACTGATGGACACATGGTGGTAGTGGAGGACAACTATGGTGTGCATGTCCGAGGGCTCTCAATTCACCAGGTCAGCACTGAAGAAGATGCTCTTAACTATCTGTTTGAGGTAAGAACACTCAGGAGCATTGCAGAAATATGGGTGCAGAATCAAGGATTGGGTGAGGGCTAATGTTCCTTCTAATCTGCTTAACAAGCTGAAAGTTCCCATGCAGCCAGAGCAAAAGTCAATTCTATTGGTTACCACACGTGCAGAGATGTGCGAGACTGTAAACTTTTCAATCACCTGTGCATTCCAAAAAAAACAGAGCATTTGCTATATTACAGAAGAGTGGATCTGTTTTAAAATTATGCATTCTCTGCATGTAGCAAGGTCAACATTTACTGCCCATTTGATGGGGTTTCATGACAGTCAAACCTGAAATGTTAATTCTGTTTTTGTACAGAGATGCAATGTTACTTGCTGAACATTTCCAAGATTTTCTATTCTTATTTCATATTTCTACTATCCTCAGTATTGTATTTTTTGTTTTGATAACAGTTCATCTGCATTTGGTGGCATTATTTAGGCAATGACTAGGACACCAGGGATCAATAACACGGACTGAAATAGACAGACAAGATCTTGGTCTAAGACCTCATCCAACGAATGTAACATTCCTTCATTGGCAGAAGAAAATGAGGCTTTGGAGAACTTTCTTTTAGGTTGGGTGTTAGATTTATTCATTGACAAGTGTAACTAATTGTTGTGAGACTACATAGCCAACATGTCATGTGTCAAGTACTGTACTAGACCATCTGTTGTATGAAGAGTAGCAAAACAAAATCCACTGGATGAAGATCTGGCATTTTTCATTTAAATTTGAATTTCTAACTGAAAAGAACTAGAAGGCATGACATAGAGTCATAGAGTCATAGAGATGTACAGCATGGAAACAGACCCTTCGGTCCAACCCGTCCATGCCGACCAGATATCCCAACCCAATCTAGTCCCACCTGCCAGCACCTGGCCCATATCCATCCAAACCTTTCCTATTCATGTACCCATCCAAATGCCTCTTAAATGTTGCAATTGTACCAGCCTCCACCACTTCCTCTGGCAGCTCATTCCATACGCGTACCACCCTCTGCGTAAAAAAGTTGCCCCTTAGGTCTCTTTTATATCTTTACCCTCTCACCCTAAACCTATGCCCTCTAGTTCTGGACTCCCCGACCCCAGGGAAAAGACTTTGTCTCTTTATCCTATCCATGCCCCTCATAATTTTGTAAACCTCTATAAGGTCACCCCTCAGCCTCCGACGCTCCAGGGAAAACAGCCCCAGCCTGTTCAGCCTCTCCCTGTAGCTCAGATCCTCCAACCCTGGCAACATCCTTGTAAATCTTTTCTGAACCCTTTCAAGTTTCACAACATCTTTTCGATAGGAAGGAGACCAGAATTACACGCAGAATTCCAACAATGGCCTAACCAATGTCCTGTACAGCAGCAATATGACCTCCCAACTCCTGAACTCAATACTCTGACCAATAAAGGAAAGCATACCAAACGCCTCCTTCACTATCCTATCTACCTGCGACTCCACTTTCAAGGAACTATGAACCTGCACTCCAAGGTCTCTTTGTTCAGCAACACTCCCTAGGACATTACCATTAAGTGTATAAGTCCTGCTAAGATTTGCTTTCCCAAAATGCAGCACCTCGCATTTATCTGAATTAAACTCCATCTGCCACTTCTCAGCCCATTGGCCCATCTGGTCCAGATCCTGTTGGAATCTGAGGTAACCCTCTTCGTTGTCCACTACACCTCCAATTTTGGTGTCATCTGCAAACTTACTAACTGTACCTCTTATACTCGCTCCAAATCATTTATGTAAATGACAAAACATAGAGGGCCCAGCACCGATCCTTGCGGCACTCCACTGGTCACAGGCCTCCAGTCTGAAAAACAACCCTCCACCACCACCCTCTGTCTTCTACCTTTGAGCCAGTTCTGTATCCAAATGGCTAGTTCTCCCTGTATACCATGAGATCTAACCTTGCTGATCAGTCTCCCATGGGGAACCTTGTCAAACGCCTTACTGAAGTCCATATAGATCACATCTTCTGCTCTGCCCTCATCAATCTTCTTTGTTACTTCTTCAAAAAACTCAATCAAGTTTGTGAGACATGATTTCCCACGCACAAAGCCATGTTGACTCTCCCGAATCAGTCCTTACCTTTCAAAATATATGTACATCCTGTCCCTCAGGATTCCCTCCAACAACTTGCCCACCACCGAGGTCAGGCTCACTGGTCTATAGTTCCCTGGCTTGTCTTTACCGCCCTTCTTAAACAGTGGCACCACGTTTGCCAACCTCCAGTCTTCTGGCACCTCATCTGTGACTATCGATGATTCAAATATCTCAGCAAGAGGCCCAGCAATCACTTCTCTAGCTTCCCACAGAGTTCTCGGGTACACCTGATCAGGTCTTGGGCATTTATCCACCTTTAACCGTTTCAAGACATCCAGCACTTCCTCCTCTGTAATCTGGACATTTTGCAAGATGTCACCATCTATTTCCCTACAGTCAATAGCTTCCATATCCTTTTCCACAGTAAATACTGATGCAAAATATTCATTTAGTATCTCCCCCATTTTCTGTGGCTCCACACAAAGGTCACCTTGCTGATCTTTGAGGGGCCCTATTCTCTCCCTAGTTACCCTTTTGTCCTTAATGTATTTGTAAAAACCCTTTGGATTCTCCTTAATTCTATTTGCCAAAGCTATCTCATGTCCCCGTTTTGCCCTCCTTATTTTCCTCTCAAGTATACTCCTACTTTCTTTATACTCTTCTAAGGATTCACTCGATCTATCCTGTCTATACCTGACATATGCTTCCTTCTTTTTCTTAACCAAACCCTCAATTTCTTTAGTCATCCAGCATTCCCTATACCTACCAGCCTTCCCTTTCACCCTGACAGGAATATACTTTCTCTGGATCCTTGTTATTTCATTTCTGAAGGCTTCCCATTTTCCAGCTGTCCCTTTACCTGCAAACATCTGCCTCCAATCAGCTTTCGAAAGTTCTTGCCTAATACCGTCAAAATTGGCCTTTCTCCAATTTAGAACTTCAACTTTTAGATCTGGTCTATCCTTTTCCATCACTATTTTAAAACGAATAGAATTATGGTCGCTGGCCCCAAAGTGCTTTCCCACTGACACTTCAGTCACCTGCCCTACCTTATTTCCCAAGAGTAGGTCAAGTTTTGCACCTTCTCTAGTAGGTACATCCACATACTGAATCAGAAATTTGTCTTGTACACAATTAAGAAATTCCTCTCCATCTAAACCTTTAACACTATGGCAGTCCCAGTCGATGTTTGGAAAGTTAAAATTCCCTACCATAACTACCCTATTATTCTTACAGATAGCTGAGATCTCCTTACAAGTTTGTTTCTCAATTTCCCTCTGACTATTGGGGGGTCTATAATACAATCCCAATAATGTGATCATCCTTTTCTTATTTCTCAGTTCCACCCAAATAACTTCCTGGATGTATTTCCAGGAATATCCTCCCTCAGCACAGCTATAATGCTATCCCTTATCTAAAATGCCACTCCCCCTCCTCTCTTGCCTCCCTTTCTATCCTTCAAGTATCATTTGTATCCTGGAACATTAAGCTGCCAGTCCTGCCCATGTTTCCGTAATTGCTATGATATCCCAGTCCCATGTTCCTAACCATGCCCTGAGTTCATCTGCCTTCCCTGTTAGGCCCCTTGCATTGAAATAAATGCAGTTTAATTTATTAGCTCTACCTTGTCCCTGCCTGCCCTGACTGTTTGACTCACTTCTATTCTCAGCTGTACCCATCTCAGATTGATCTCTTTCCTCATTATCTCCCTGGGTCAAACCCCCCCCTCCCTGAATCTCCCCCCCCCCCCCCACCCCAATCCACCCCCCACCCCCTCCCCCCTCCAACCCCCCACCTTACTAGTTTAAATCCTCCCAAGCAGTTCTAGCAAATCTCCCTGTCAGTATATTAGTCCCCTTCCAATTTAGGTGCAATTCCATCCTTCTTGTACAGGTCACTTCTACCCCAAAAGAGATTCCAATGATCCAAAAATGTGAATCCTTCTCCCATACACCAGTTCCTCAGCCATGCATTCATCTGCTCTATCCTCCTATTCCTGCCCTAACTAGCTCGTAGCACTGGGAGTATTCCAGATATTACTACCCTTGAGGACCTCCTTTTTAAATTTCTGCCTAACTCTCTGTAATCTATCTTCAGAGTCTCAACCTTTTCCCTTCCAATGTCGTTGGTTCCAATGTGGACAATGACCTCCTGCTGGTCCCTCTCCCCTGTGAAAACATTCTGCACCCTCTCTGAGACATCCTTGATCCTGGCACCAGGGAAACAATACACCATTCCGCTTTTTCTCTGCTGGCCACAGAAATGTCTGTCTATATCTTTGACTACAGAATCCCCTAACACAATTGATCTCTTGGAAGCCAACATACCCCTCATTGCATTGGGGCCAGTCTCAATACTAGAAACTTGGCTGTTCGTGCTACGTTCCCCATAGAATCCATCACCCCCTACATTTTCCAAAACAGCATACCTGTTTGAAATGGGCATATCCACAAAAGACTCCTGCACTAGCTGCCTACCTCTCTTACCCTTCCTGGAGTTAACTCATCTATGTGACTTTCCCCCCTTCCTATAACTGCCATCCATCACATATTGTTGCTGTTGCAAATTCCTCATCGCTTCTATCTGTCTCTCCAACCGATCCACTCGATCTGGTAAGATTCGCATCCAACAGCATTTATGGCAGATATAATCCCCAGTAACCCTTTAACTCTCTTTAAACTCCCACATCTGACAAGAAGTACATATCACTGCAAAGGCCATTTTTGCTCCTTCACAATCTACAGATCCAGAAAATAACATCATCTTATTCCTCTACAAACACTGCCCCTGGTTAAATTAATAGCTATGGCTTATATTGTAATTTTAATCAAGAGACTTATCTCCAAAAACATATAATCAAGAAAGAATCCATTATACTCACTACTGTAGCCTTTCTCTTGGACAGACTTAAAACAACAATTAACTTATCTGATTCTGTGCTGTGAAGTTCACCCAACAGTTCCTCCAAGATTAGTTGTAAATTTCACTGTTTGTTAATTTTCCCAGATGCACTCTGATATCCAACGATACACGAATTCAAATAGCAAAGGCGGTAACTGTGCAGGTTCTCTCTCCCTCTCCTGCACTGTCCTCACCATGTGCTTCCTTTGTCTGCTCTTCTCCCTTTTAAACTGCTGTTGGTTTGACTATTTTTTTCCAAAGTTTGATGTTTGCAAATACAAACCCAAATAACTTAAATAAATTTGATACTCGATGACATTGAAAAATCAACCTGAATTAATGCCAGAGAAAGAAAAACTGAATTGATTGTATAAAAACTACATGGCCACCACTGCAGTAATAAATATGCAGTCCAGCCCGTAATGAATTGGAAGCCAGCTGATGCTTTAGAGGCATTGTAGAAGTTTAAACAAATGTGTAGACTGGCAATTAGTAGATTTAGACAAGGTCCTAGGAAAGAAAAGATCAGCTACATCCTTCTGTTGGCATCAGAGAAAGTGTTAGATCTGTTCAATAGTTGGGAGCTAAGTGAAGACAATAGCAAAAACCACACAAGATCTTTTGAAATCAAGAATTGCTGGGAAAATCTCAGCAGGTCTGGCAGCATCTGTAGCGAGAAGCAGATTTAACATTTCAAGTTCAGCACACATCTGCAGCCAAAGTCAAATCTTCAAATTCATTAATATAAATTTCAAGATCTAAGGTAGGAATCAGGTGAACCAGTTGACAATTTCCTGACAAATTGAAAGTTCAGCCAGAAAATGTCATTTTAAAGTCAAAGATGAAAAGCTGTCAGATCAGTTCATTTGGGCCTCTGCACACCATGAAGTACACAAAGGACTAGCTCACAATGTCACAGGCTGTAGATACTAACAGAGCACATGAAGCTCTGAGTAGCCAAATGAAGACACTGACTATCTAAATGGTTTACTTCCAGTTAAGGTAAGAGAAAGGTAGCAGGATAGCAGGTAGCAAGCAACAATTTGATTTCAGCTAGTCAGCATGGTTTCGTCAAGGGCAGATCATTTCTCACAAACCTTGTTGAGCTTTTTGAGAAGGTGACCAAGCATGCAGATGAGGTAGGGCAGTTGATGTGGTGTACATGGACTTCAGTAAAGCCTTTGATAAGGTTCCACATGGTAGGCTGTTGGAGAAAATGCAGAGGCATGGGATTGAGGGTGATTTAATAGTTTCGATGAGAAACTGGCTTTCTGACAGAAGGCAGCGAGTGGTGTTTGATGGAAAATATTGAGCCTGGAGTCTAGTTAATAGTGGTGTGCTACAAAGATCTGTTTTGGGATCACTGCTGTTTGTCATTTTTATAAATGACTTAGATGCAGGCATAGGTGGATGGATTAGTAAATTTGTAGATGACACTAAAGTTGGTGGAGTAGTGGACAGTTTGGAAGAATGTCACCGGTTGCAGAGGGCCTTGGATAAACTGCAGAATTGGGCTGAGAGGTGGCAAATGGAGTTCAACACAGCTAAATGTGAGGTGATACACTTTGGGAAGAATAACAAGAAGGCAGAGTACTGGGTCAATGGAAAGATTGTTGGTAATGTGGATGTGCAGAGGGATCTTGGTGTCCATGTACATAGATCCCTGAAAGTTACCACCCAGGTTGATAGTGCTGTTAAGAAGGCATACAGTGTGTTAGATTTCATTGGTAGAGGGATTGATTCCGGAGTCGCAATATCATACTGCAACTATACAAATCACTAGTATGGCTGCACTTGGAATATTACATACATTTCCCATATTTTGGGAAGGATGTGGAAGCATTAGAAAAGGTGTGGAGGAGATTTACCAGGATGTTGCCTGGTCTAGAGAGAAGGTCTTATGAGGAAAGGCTGAGAGACTTGGGTCTGTTCTCATTGGAAAGAAGACGGCTAAGAGGGAATTTGATAGAGACATACAAGATGATCAGAGGATTAGATAGGATAGACAGTGAAAGTCTTTTTCCTAGGTTGATCATGTTAGCTTGTACGAGGGGACATAACTACAAACTGAGAGGTTTAAGACAGATGTCAGAGGCAACGTCTTTACTCAGAGAGTGATAAGGGTGTGGAATGCTCTGCCTGCCAATGTAGTTAACTCAGCCATATTAGGAAGATTTAAACAATCCTTGGATAAGCACATAGATGATAATGGGATAGTGTAAGGGGATGAGCATAGATTAATTCACAGGTCAGCACAACATTGAGGGCCGAAGGGCCTGTTCTGTGCTGTATTGTTCTATGTTCTACGTTCTAACTGAAATTGTAACAAAAGAAAATGCACCAGACAGAGAAAAAGGGTGCAAGAACTGTGAACAACCAAATGATTTCACAGTCAGAAGGAAATGGCATCCATATGGATTAGACTGCAGACCATGTGGAAACCCAAATCTTTGAGAAAAGATGTAAAACAAAACAAAGACGGCAAATGAGTTATCAGAGACAGAGCCACAGGGCGAATAAGAAGTCTAAAGAACCAAAATGTCTATGCTATAGAAGATGACAATGAGTTTGGCAATATGTTAGTTGTAGCAACCATATACCTACAAGAAACATCTGGATACCACAATACCCAGAGAAAAGATTGCACAACTAGTCAGATCAGGACGAGGGTGAGAAATAAACCCACAACCATCATCTTAAGTTAAAATTTGATACCATACCATACTGTAACATTTTACCAGTTAGACTATATCAAGACTGTTTTATAATCATGTGAAAGCAAATTAGTATCCTAGAGAAAATACTATAAAGCCAGGCAACATCACACTATTTGACAGCTAGGAATAACACAAATGAGACACACAAAGGAAATTATGTTGACTGTACGTTTCATGTCACTGGAACAAATGGTCCTGCTATTCTGGATTTGAGCAGTTGTGAGGAACTGCAGCTTATCTCTGTAAATCTTGAGATGAATAAGGTGATACTGAGGGTTGGAGGGAATCCCTCTGAAAAGCATCCTCTGATCATAAGTAAAGTAAATCTGATTCAAATGTAACCAGAGTGTTTTGACAAAATCTTTGAATACTTTGAAGATTTTGTGCATCACATCAACAGTGACCCAGTGACGAAGCCAGTGATTCATTCGCTGTGTACCAATGAACTAAAAGAAAAGCTTGGAAGAGAGCTCTAAAGATGGAAGAAAAGCTAGAATCACAGAGCTCACAGACTAGGAAAATTCCATTCCATTGTCATGAGCAAGAAATCAAAGAGGTTTTTAAATATTTGCCTCAATCACAAAACAATAATCAAGTAATAAACAGGTATCCTTGCCTTATTCCAAAACTGTAAAAAAAACACCCCATTACTATCATGGATAAATGCTTTCAACCAGCTTGATACCAGAAATGGCTACGAGAACATGAAGCTGAAAAAGGAATCTTCACTGTTCAGGGAATTACAGGTATACAGTCATACAGCATAGAAACAGGCTCTTCATTCACCATGCCTAGGCCAACCAACAGGCACCAAATTATAATAATCCCATTTACCTGCACTTGGTCCATAGCCTAATATGCTCTGGCACTTTAATTGCATATCCAGATGCTTCCTAAATGTTAGGAAAAATATTCAACATACTCTTGGGCCAACTGTGTTCCAGCAAGAAGTAGGCAAGAGTTACCAAGGATATAAAGGATCCGTGAGACCACAGTCTACGTGGAGTCATTGAGAGAACTAGAAAACTGGGATCAAGCCAAATGCAGACAAATGTGTTGTGAAAGTAACAAAAGGATTGTAAATGGAGCAGACAGCTGACAGAATATAATTGAATTCTGAAAACATCACAGCCAGGAGGACTCTACCAGTGCTTTGACGGAATGCTCTTTTAAGCCGACAAGATTTCCCACCAGTAGATCCAAGTCAGAAAATAGTGTGACAATAATATGTCTTTAAGAGGTGTATTTTGTCCTGGTTTTCTTTTTGTGAAGAGAGGTTGAGACAGAGGTGTGAGCAATCTGCTTCAAGCCAGTAAAGTAAACAACTTGTGAGGCCTTGGATTTTTTTAAAAGTTGGAACAGCCTGAATTACAGTCAAATTTCCACAGAACTAAGACTGTTTTAAGTTTTAACCTTCAATAGCAGTTGCTACAGTCTTGAAGCTGGATGTGGAAGCTCTTTTTCCTCTCTCTGTTACAGCTAAAAGCTGAGGTTCTCTTCTTGCTGCTACAGTTCCCAACCTCAGAATTCTTAGCTTCTGGCCTGCTTTTGTAGCTGCAATGGCTAGGTCAGTAAAGTCTTTGGACAATGGTGACCCTAAGCACAGTTGATGGGGACCGAGGAAGGGAAGATGGCCACAGTGTTAAATGCTAATTGCGTTGTAGCCAAGCATGAATGCCTGTTACCACCTATCAGCACAAACTAAAATGTTGTCCCAATCTTGTTACTTGCGACCGAGAGCTACTCATCTCAAGGGCAATTTGTTGCAAAAATGTTGGCCTTGCTACTGATGCCTACATCTCATAAAAGATAAATTTAAAAAGTTTTCAGCGACAACAAAGATGTTGTCAAGATTCATAATCTTTGTGGAATCCACTTTGCTCAGTCATTTATTAATAACACATGGAGTGAATTGAATTATCTAAAGAAATAATCAGTAGTAGTGTATTTTTGGCGGTACACGCTCAATGGGCTGTAGGCCTCTTCTGTACCCTATGATTCAATGGCATCTAGAATTGTGGGGCCATTACCTTCAAACGCCTCTTTGCACCTTCTTTATATTGCTTTGTTTCACATTGCAGGGGGAAACTAACCGAATTATTGCATCACACTCAATGAATAAGAATTCCTCCAGGTCTCATTGCATCTTCACAGTGTATGTCGAGGTAAGCTTGGTCTTGATTCCTTTGGCTTGTAATGCTCTTATTTGATGTGATTTGATTTGATTTATTATTGTCACGTGTAGGGAGATATAGTGTTAAGTATTGTTTTGTGGGCTATCCAGGCAAATCAGACCTTACATAAGTATAAGGTAAGAGAACAGAATGCAGAATATTGCGTTCCAGTTATAAAGAAAGCACAGAGAAACATCAACTCTGGTATATGAGGGGTCTATTGAAAAGTCTGACAACAGTAGAAGTTGTCCTTGAATCTATTGGTATGTGTTTTCAAACTTCTGTATCTTCTGCCTGACAGAAGAGAGTGAAAGAGAGTATAACAGGGGTGGGAGGGGTCTTTGATAATGATAGCTGCCTTCCCAAGGTAACGAGAAGTGTAGATAGAGTCAATGGAAAGAAGGTTGGTTTACATCATGGACTGGGCTATGTTCATTACCCTCTGTAATTCCTTAAGGTCTTGAGCAGAGCAGTCGCCATATGAAGCTGTGATGCATCCAGATGCGATGCTTTCTATGGTGCATTTGTAAAAATTGGTAAAAGTAATATGGGCATGCTGAATTTCCTTAGCTTTCTGGTGAAGTAAAGTATTGGTGTACTTCCTTGACTGTAGCGTCAACATGGATAGACCAGGACAGATTGTTGGTGATACTTATTTTTGGGAACTTGAAGCTCTCGACCATCTCCATCTCAGCACCATGATACAGACAGGGATGTTTCCTCTACTCCACTTCCTGATGTCGATGACCTGCTCCTTTGTTTTGCTGATATTGAGGGAGAGATTGTAATCTTTACACGATTAAGTTCTCTATCTCTTTCCTGTACTCTATCATTGTTGTTTGGAATCCGACCCACAATGGTAGGTTGGATCTAAAACTTGTAAATGGAGTTTGAGCAGAATTTGGCCACACAGTGGTTAATGCATATGGAGTATAGTAAGGGATTGATTATGCAGCCTTGTGGGGCACCAGTGTTGAGGATTATCTTGAAGGAGGTGTTGTCACCTATCCTTACTGATTGTGGTCTGCAGGTTAGCAAGTCAAGGACCCAGTGCAGAGTGGGGAGCAGAGTCCTAGGTCTTAGAGCTTGGAAATGAGTTTGGTTGGAATTACAGTGTTGAAGGTAGAGCTAAGGTCAATAAATAGGAGTCTGACGTAAGCATCCTTGTTATCCAGATGTTGCAGGGGTGAGTGTTGAGCCAGGGAGATGGCATCTGCCCTGGACCTGTTGCAATATTAAGCAAATTGTAGCAGATCAAGGCAATCTGGGAGGCTGACAATGAAAGTGCCATTGCTAACCTCTCGAAGCCCTTCAAAATGATGGATGTCAGAGCCAATAGGTGGTGGTCATTAAGGCACGCTGCCTGATTTTTCTTTGGCACTGAGGTGATAGTGATCTTCTTGAAGCAAGTGGGAACCTCAGATCAGAGTAAGGAGACGTTAAGGATGTCTGCAAATACTCCCTGTCAGCTGGTCCTCATAGGATCTGAGTGCATGGCCCCAGACTCCATCCAGTCCAGTCACTTTCCATGGGTTCACTTTCAAGAAGGCCAATCTGATATCTGCAGCAGTAACTGTCGAGGCAGGTGACATCATTTCGCTGACCTTCTTTCAAAACAAGCATAGAATGCATTGAGCTCGTCGGGGAGGGATGCATTATTGCCAACGATTCAACCCAACTTCACTTTATAACCTGTTATATCATGTAAGCATTGCCACAATCGACGTGTGTTTGTGTGATTAGTCTGAGACTCTAGTTTAGTCTGTCTCAGCATCCCTGTTGGCTTTGCAAAGGCCGAATCTAGATTTCCTGTATATGTTAGGGTGACCCCAACTCGAAAACCTCAGACTTGTACTTCAGTAGGCAGTAGATCTCCCAGTACATCCATGGTTTCTGGTTAAATTTATAGAAGAATCATAGAATCCCTACATTATGGGAAGCATGGCCATCTGGCCCATTGAGTCCACACTGACCTTCTGAAGAGCATCCCACCCAAACCCACCCCTCCACCCTATCCCTGTAACCCTGCATTTCCCATGGCTAATCCACCTAGCCTGCACATCCCTGGACATTATGGGCCATTTAACATGACCTATCCACCTAATGTGCACACCTTTGGTCAAGGAACACTTGCATTAACTTCCTTGGTACACACTCCTCTACACAGTTACTGATGACGTTTGTGGCAATAGTGGCATTCTATTTAGGTCAGCTGCTGAGTTATTGAATATGGACCAGTCCACTGACTCCAAGCAGTCACGTAGGAGTTCATCCTTTACCTCAGACCAGCACTGTAAGCCATTCCTTCAACTCAATGATAGATTATGGATTAATCTCACAGACTACCTGAACAGAAACTGTGTTACTCATTTATTCAAATCTTGTTAATTTCATAACTTGAGCTGGAAAAAAATGCAAAATTTCATGTTATGCGACTTTATATTTTTGTTTTGGGAAAAAGCTTTATTCATATTAGCAAAATATCTGTATTCACAGAAGAACCTTTAATATCAGCAACAAAAACAGAAATTGCTGGAAGACCTGAGCAGGTCTGGCTGCACAGTTAACATTTTGGGTCCAGTTGACCCCTCCTCAGAAGTGATGGTACAATTGTTAACTCTGATTCATCTCCACAGATTCTGCCAGACCTGCTGAACTTTTTCAGCAATTTCTGTTTTTGTTTCTGATTTACAGCGATTTTTATTTAGAATTTTTAATGTGGTTGAAATGCTAATTAATTAGAATTTCCATACTGTATAAGTAATGAAACATAAATTCTCAATTGTCTTCAGAATCAATGAACACCTAACTCCATTATGCTCTGATTGTTTAGTGCCAGATGCTCAGCAGGAGTTGCCTGCTATAGGACCTTCTTTCAGGTTCTGAGACTGCAAGATAAATCAAAAGGTTGCCCCTTAGGCCCCTTTTAAATGTTTTCCCCTCTCACCACAAACCTATGCTCTCTAGTTCTGGCTCCACCCCCGCCCCCCAAAAGACCTTGTCTATTTACCCTATCCATGCCCCTCATGATTTTATAAACCTCCATAAGGTCATCCCTCAGCTTCCGACTCTCCAGGGAAAATAGCCCCAACCTATTCAGCCTCTCCCTATCGCTCAAATCCTTCAACCCTGGCAACATCCTTGTAAATTCTTTCTGAATCCTTTCAAGTTTCACAACATCCTTCCGATAGGATGCACACAATATTCCAAAAGTGACCGAACCAATGTACTATACAGCCACAGCATGACCTCCCAACTCATACTCAATGCTCTGTCCAATAAAGGAAAGCATACCAAATGCCTTCTTCACTATCCTATCTACCTGCAACTCTACTTTCAAGGAACTATGAACCTGCACTCCAAGGTCTAGTTTGGTCAGAGACTTGAGTTTTAAGGAATGTTTTAAAGGAGGAAATCGAAGTAGGGTGACAAGAGAAGCATAACATTAAACTGGAGCTTGGTGTCTTAAAACCAAACCCTATTTTTGAGTTATGTCATTGAAGGGCAGCATGTAGTTGAGAAATAAGAGTGAGTCAAGAATAGATCCTTGGGGGAACCCCAGAGATAACTGCAAAAGTAAGAGGAAGCTATTAAACTGACTTTCTGATTATGGTTACTCAGATAATAACGGAGCCAGTTAGAGCAGTACAAACTCAGCTGGCTGGCAGTGAAGGGACATTGGAGGAGAGTGGTGTGATTAACTGTGTCAAAGGTTGCAGATACCTGTAGGTCAAGAAGGACAAGGAGGAATAGTTTATTTTTGTCACAGCAACATAGAATACCATTTGTGATTTTGGAAAAAGATGTCTTGGTACTGTGGTAGTGGCAAAATCCTAATCGGAGGGATGCAAACAAGGAGCTCGGTAAGAATAACACATTCAAGGACTTTGCAAAAGAACGGGAAAAGTTGTACCATTTCTCTTTATGTTCTCACGCTGTAGAATAAAGCAGCTTAACAATGTCTACCTGGTATGTTGTAAAAATATATTTTTTCAGTCCACCTTTGAGAATATTGGAGACACATATTCAAAAATATCTATATATTTCTATTTGAGGTCATACTGGTACTATTGTTGTGCCATCACCAGAAGGTATTGGACAATGTGAATCTGTGGTATGGATCACTGAGCAGTTGTCACAGGCATCTCAGCCTCATGGGAACCAATGAATAGTTGTCAAAACATTAATGTTTTTCTTTCAATTGACTTACAAGTAGTTTCTGTTTGTAACAAAATGTTTAGAATTGCTCATCTTTAATTTTCCATTTTTGTTTGCAGACTCGATGGAAGGAGGCTTCAGAAGTCAAGTTTTTGGCCTCAAAGCTTAACATGGTGGACCTTGCAGGTTCTGAGCGTTTGGGAAAAACAGGAGTCAGTAGCAATCAAACTGTTTCATTCCATTGTTTAATCTGTCAAATTGGTTAATTTGCTGTTTCCCAAGTCAGATCATTTTGAACTTGTGGCCAATGCACCCTTTAACTTTTCTTTTGTAGTGAGCTGATGATTTATTTAAGTTCATGACCACTTTAAACTCTTTTAGCTCTCTTAAAGGGACAAGTAGGATCACAGAATTGTTATAGCACAGAAGGAAGCCACTTGGCCCATCATATCTGCGTCAGTTCTCGAAATGAACACCTTATTTAGTACCTTTGTCATGATATATCCATATAACACTGCACAAAATTCCTGTTCAAATAACCATCTGATTCCTTTCTGAATACCTCAACTGAACCTGCCTCCATCATGCTCTCGCAAAACCACTTGTTGCATGAAAAAGATTTTCCTTATACTGCTTTCATTTCTTTCTTGATTAATTTAAATTTGTGGCCTCTTGTTCTCTATGTTTTCACAAGTGGGAACATTTTCTCCCAATTTACTATGTCCAGACTGCTCCTGAATTTGGTTATTTCTATTGGATCTCCTCTCAGCCTTCTCTTCTTGGCCTTCTCTTCACAAAATAAAAGAGAACTAACTTTGATTTGATTTCATGTAATTTATTACTGTCCCATGTACTGAGGTATAGTGAAAAGTGTTGTGAAAAGAATATTGAAAAGAAACTTGTCCAACCTGTCATCATTACTGATCTGCTTCATTGCTGGAACCATTCTAATAAACATCTCATATGCTTTCTGTAGTGTCTTGGCACCTTTCTCAAAGTGTTGTGCCCAGAACTGGAGTAAGATTCCATTCAGACTGCACTAATGTCTCAAATAGGTTCAAAAAATCTCTTTATTCTTGTAACTTATTTTATTAATAAAACCTGGGTCATTGTATTCTCTTGACCTGTCCTACCAGCTGTAATGACTTGTGCACAGGTGCACCCAGATCCCTCTGCTCTTAAAATCATAGAATCATACAGTACAGAAGAGGCCTTTCAGCTCATTGAGTCTGTAAAATATACAACTACATACACTAGTCCCACTTTCCTGCACTAGTTCCATAGCCTTGAATATTATGACATTTCAAGTGTTCATTCAAGTTCTTTTGAAAGATTCTCAGGTTTCCTGCCTCAGCTTGAAATAATTCAGAAAAGATTTACAAGCATGTTGCCTGGATTGGAGGGTTTGAGCTACAGGGAATGGCTAAATAGGCTGGGGCTACTTTTCCTGGAACTTCGGAGGCTGAAGTTTATACAAAATTTATAAAATCATGAGAGGCATGGATAAGGTGAATAGTCAAAGTCTTTTTCCCAGGTTAGGGGAGGCCAAAACTAGAAAGAATAGGTTTAAGGTGAGAGGGGAAAGATTTAAAAGGGACCTAAAGGGCAACTTCTTCACACAGAGGGTGGTGCGTGTATGGCATGAGCTGCCAGGGGAATTGGTGGAGGTTGGTAAAATTACAATTTTTAAAAGCCATCTGGATGGGTACATGATCGGAAGTGTTCAGAGGAATATGGGTCAAATGCAGGAAAATGGGACTAGATTAGCTTAGGATATCTGGTCAGCATGGACGAGTTGGACTGAAGGGTCTGTTTCTGTGCTGTACAACTCTACGACTCTATAACTACTCTCCTAGGCACAGTATTTCAGACCCCACTACAGTCTGAGTGAAAATTGTTTTCCTCAAATCCCCTCTAAATCTCCTGCCTTTCTCTTTAAAATTATGCCTTCTTGTTATTGATAGTTTGACTAAGGGGAAGAGCTGCTTTCTATTCACCATGACCATGTCCCTCCTAATCTCATACACCTTCATCAGTTCCACCCTCAATCTTCGCTGCTCCAAAGAAAACAATCTGAGCTATCTAGCTCTCTTGATAGCTGCAAAGTCCCATCCCAGGCAAGATCTGATAAACCTCTTCTGCATCCCGTCCAGTGCAATCACATCCTATCTAAGTGTGGTGTTCAGAACTGCACACAGAATTCCTGCTATGGCCTAACCAAAGTTCTGTGTACAGCTCTAACATGACCTCACTGCTCTTATAATCTGTGCCATGACTAATAAAGGCAAGAATCCCTTCTTAACTACCCTATTAAAGTGTTTTGCCACCTTTTGGGATCTGTGGATTAGCACCCTAAGTTTGCTGTGTTCCTCTGAGCTTCTTACTGTTTTGCCATTGATTGAGTACTCCCTTGCCTTGTTCCTTCTTCAAAGTGCATCACTTCACATTTATCACGGTTACTTTCCTTCTGCTATTGATCTTCCCATCTGACCAATACGTTTATATCCTCCTGTAACCTAACAACTTCCACTTCACTGTCAACTACCAGCCAATTGTTATGTCATCTACAAATTTACTTAATTCCTCTCACATTCTCATCTATATCACTTAGGAATATCACAAACAATAAGAGACCAGCACTGATCCCTGTGGTACGCCACTGCACACCAGTCTCCAGTCACACAAACAGCTTGCCACCACCATCCTCTGCATCCTGTCGCTAAGCCAATTTTGAGTCAGCTTGCCAAGTTACCTTGGATCCCATGACCTTCTTTATCAGTTTCCCATATGGACCCATGTTGTTTAGCCCCCTTCATACTTGTTATATGTATTTTTTCAGTTTCATCCAATCCTGAATATTCCTCTGGCACCCACATTAGAGTTGTATTTCCTCTGGCATCCACATTAGAATTGCACCATTTATCTTACAGCGTCTCTTCACGTTCTTTCTACCAAACTGTATCACTTCACAGTTCTCCACATTGATTTAATCTGCGACCTATCCACTCACTCTACCAATTTGTTCTCTGCACTATTGTCCTTGCTTATAGTTTATAGTGGTTCCAACTTTTGTATCATTGGAAGTTTTGAAATTGTATCCTGTCCAAAATTATAGTCTGCACAATAACTTTGACTGCAGTATGGAGGACACTGTTACATTACTGAATGACTGACTCACTACATTAGATGTGATCCTTCAGATGAGCATCATGCCAAGAAACAAAAGTGGTTGGGAACCTTAGCAATGAATATAACACAATTTGCTTCGTATCTAGAATAAGATTACTTGCTGAACATTACAGCGAGTAAATATGTTTTTGAGTACTACAGGAACTCAGCAAGGTTCCACAAATGGCAATAAGATAAATGACTAGTTTGTCTTTTTTAGTGGTATATTTTGAGAGATAAATGCATTTTATAGTAGGATTACTGATGACCATGAAAGGGCAAAGAAAACCTGAGATTATAGAAATTTATGGCATGGAAGGAGGCCATTTTACCCATCTGTTGGTTCTTTGAAAATGAAGACATATTTAGTTCCACATCTCTGCTTATTGTCCATAACCCTAACAGCAATGCTGAGGGACAAGGTACCAAGAAGAGGTTTCTGTATTGGTGAAATGGTCTGTTTAGGTTATGTCAGCTCATTAAGTTACAGTAGGAAATTAAAGACTGATACTCTATCGCCTCAATTTCTTGATATGCTAACACATGTTGAAATTTTTGTTTTTATTGTTGCTGTTACTGATTCCCATAGAGGGGTGTAGCATATGCTAGAGCTAAGTAATTGTTGATTTGCCACTAACTATTTAACAATAGTCCATCTTCAAATAACTGTTTCCTATTAAAATTATCTACAGAGTCAGCTGTTGTCACCTTTTCTGATACAGCATTGCATATCCTGACAGTAGGAATATAGGAACAGAGGACATAGGAGCAGGAGGAGGTTATTCAGCATCCCTAAACTGCTCTGCTTTTTAATATGACTGTGGTTGGTCTCACTGTTCTTATCTTCACTTTTCTGTCTCTCCCAACTTCACATAACCCTCCATCGCCTTCGCTAGCAAAATCTATTCAACCAGACTTGAATGAATTCAATGACCAACCCTCCAGTGCTTTCTGGGGAGGAATGTTCCTCAACTTTGGGAGAAGAACTCTGTCTGTGGAAGATATTTTATTTTTAAACTGCATTCCTTCATTCTAGTTTTCCTCACAAGAACAAACATCTTATTGGCATCCATCCCATCAAGATCACTTTCAAAAAGATCACCTCTCAGTGCCCTAAAATCCAATGGGCAAAGACTCAATGTTTTCAAACCTTTTTTTGTTGGATAAGACCTTCGTCCCTGAAATGAGTGAAGTTGAACTTCTCTGATTACTTCTAACAAATGTATATTTTTTTCAAATAAGGTTACTAAACCCTTACATGGTACACCAGGTGTGGTCTCACCAACGCTATACACAGCTGCAGTTAAACTTCCCTACTTTTATATTCTACTAAGTTTTTGTGATTCATGTACCAAGACACTAAGATCCCTGAGTACTGCCGAATTCTGCAATCTCTTCCCAATTAAGTAACATTATTTTTCCACTCTTTCTGCCAGAGTGGTCAAAATCACATTTTCCCACATTATACTCTGTCAAATCCTTGCCCACTCTCCTAATCCATCCATAATCCTTCCCTACCTCCTCTTGATTACCTACTCTCAGACCAGTTTTGATGTTGTTCACAAATTTAATTGCCATATCTTGATCCCTTAATCAAAATCATTGGTACAATTTGCATGTAACTGAGGTCCCAATAGTATCCCTGTGGCATTCCATAGTTACAACTTGTCAACCTAAAAAGACCCATTTCTTTCCTTCCTTTGTTTTCTTGAGCTAATTAATTATTCATGGTGTCTTATTTTGTGTAGTAATGTTCAATGTGGCACCTAATCAAATACCTTTTGGAAATCTAAGTACGCTCTATTAACATGTCCTCCTTAATCCACCTTGTTTGATATTTCCTCAGAGCGTGGAATAAATTAGTTAAACACAATTTCCCTTTCATAAAACAAAGTTGACTGTGACATTGCTTTTCTAAGAATGCTACCTCCTTAAAAACCTCCTTAATAATAGATTCTGCCAATTTCCCAATGGCAGATGCTGGACTAACCAAACTATTTTTCCTGCTTTTTCCTGCACCTTTCTAAATAATGATGTTATAATAGCTGCCTTCACATCTGGTTGGGATGATGATAACCAATGCCTATACTATCCCTGTAGCAGCTTGCTTTAAGACCCTAGGACTGTCATGCTGGGAATGTTAATTATTTTTGGTTCCTCCCTGTATTTTACTTACTGATATTCAAATATCTTTGGTAAGTTTTCAAATTCTTTTACAGAGAATTAAGGTTATAGGGAAGTCCAGAATCAAGGGTCATGGGTAAACTATTTAGGTCTGTGATAGGAGAAATTTCTTCACTCAAAGAGTGGAATTTGTTACCACAGAAAGCAGTCAAGACCAAAACATTGTATGTTTTCAAGGAGTTAGAATACTTGGGGCTAAAGGGATCCAAAGAAATGAGGAAAAAGCAGGAACAGGCTATTGACCTGGATGCTCAGCTGTGATCATAATGAACGTAGAGCAGGTTCAAAATGCTAAGTGGCTTACTCCTGCCTCTGTTTTCTATATTTCTGAAGTACTTGTTCAATACTTCTACTATTTCCTTGTTTTCCATTATTAAATTTCCACTGTCACTCCTAAGAAGTCAAATACTTGCTTTACTTGTTCTTTACTCTTGAAGTACTTTTAGAAATTCTTACTATATGTTTTTATATTTCTAGATATCTTTCTATAAAACGCTTAATTTCTCCTTTTTTTAAGTCATTTTTTTGCTGGTTCTTGAAATCTGCCTAATCCTCTGACCTAATCTTTGCAGAGTTGTACAATGTTTCTTTCAATTTGATACTATCCTTAACTTCCTTATACTGCATCCTCCTTATGCAGTATTTTTTTTTGTCACTGGGATTAAACTTCACTGAGAATTATTAAATACCTCCTTAGAAATCTCCCATTACAAGTCTACCATCTTACTTTATAATCTAGTTCCCCAGTTCATATTAGCCAACTCTGCCATTATAATATTTTTAAATTTAATCTTTTATTTAGGATTAAATAGGTATAAAACACTAGTCATCAGCCTGTAATTTTCACCTTTGAACTAAATGTTGAATTCTATCGTGTGAAGATCATTGCCACCTAAAGACACCTTCACCATAAGCATATTTATTAATAGTCTTTTGCACATTAAGAGGTCTAGGATAGCCCACTCTCTGTTCACGTGAGGACATATTGTAGAAAAAAAAATTGTCTTGAATACACTCTAGGAGCCAGTTTTCCCGGCTACTTTTGTTAATCTGATTCACCCAGTTTGCATGCCAAGATTATTGCATTCCTTAACACACATCCAATTATTTTTCATGTATAACCTGCCCTACGTTGGAACTACTGTTAGGGTGTTTATATAACTATTGCAATTGACCTCTTATTGACCCCAATTTCCTATCCCTACCCAAACTGATTCGACGTTTTCCTCTATGAAGGTAAGATCATCTTTCACTAATGTTATCTTTCATTAACAGAACTACACCACACCTTTCCCCAGCTTCCTGATTTTTTGAAATATTTAATCTTAAGGTGCCAGCCTTGGTCACCTCAAAATCATGTCGTTGTAATGGCTGTCAGGTCATACATATTTGCTACTATCCATTCTATGCCACAGAAAGCAGTTGAGGTCAAAACATTGAAGGCTTTCAAGGAGTTAGATATTGCTCTATATAAGGAATTAAAGAATACAGGAGAAAGTGGGAACATGGTACTGAGTTGGATGATCAGCTGAGATCATATTGAATGGCAGAGAAGGCACAAAGGGCTGAATGGTCAACTCCTGCTTCTTTTTTTAATGTTTCTGTCCATCTTGTTACAAATCCTGCCTGAATTCAGATATAATACCTTTAACTGTATCATTTTACAATCTCTATCATCTCTGGCTTTATCTGCTAGTGCACCCTTAAATTGGAATGCTATGCTCCTAAGTTACTATCTGTTCAACTTCTTTGTAATTTCCCTTGAATTTACCACATCTGACCACATTGCTATTTTAAGCATTTTGCTCAAGTCATGTGAAGCTATTCACTACTTTGCTAATTTTTGGTTCTTAATGTTGTTCCTTAAACCTGAATTACCATCATTGATAAAAATGGCATTCAAGTCCAAAATATTCTACACATACAAAGAATAAAAACAGATCTAGCATTGACCGCTGGTGTACACCACTTCCAACTCAAGCCCAAACTGACCAATATCCGTTAAATCTAACTCTGTTTTCTACTTGTCAGTCACATTTCTGTCAATGCTGCTGTACTTCGTCCTGTTCATTCTTGATGGTAGAACACATGATTTTCTGTCTCAAAGGCAAAAAAGATACTGCTGAGCCTAAGCAAAGACTCATATGCAAAATAAAATGAAGTGTTTAATTTTCCTAATACTGTATATTAATCTACTCTAATGTGTTTTGTGTTCTTTCAGTCTGAAGGGCAGGTGATGCGAGAAGCTATGTACATCAATAAATCACTTTCTTTCCTTGAGCAGACCATCATTGCTCTTGCTGATCCCAAGAGGGGACATATTCCATTCAGGCAGAGTAAGCTTACACATGTACTGAAGGATTCTTTAGGTGAGTAAATAGAATTTTAAAAATGTGTGGAAAAAAGCATTTGAGAATAAAGATGTTAAATAAGAACATGGGACAATCACTAGGAGAAAGACTGATATTTAGGGACTGGACTAATAAACCAGTGAATGTGAGTTATCATGTGGTTTAAATTTGAATTCAGCTTTTTTAAGAAATTGGAAAACTGGTTAGATTGCCATAAAAACTCAACTGATTGACTACTGTCTTTTAGCAAAAGAAGCCTGCAGTCACTATGTGACCTGGCTTACAAGTGGTTCCATGTGGACATGGTTGACTCTTAACTGCCCTCTGAAATGGCCTAGTAAGCCACTACATTATGGTAAAAACTACAAAGAAGCAGGGGCAGTGGGGTTTGGCAATGTGCACTAAAGACTTGCTGATGAACCCTTGTGACCTGCTCATGAACTTGGGAGAGGAGGGACCTTCCATGTCAGGCTCTCTGTGGTCCTCTGGGAGACCCCAGTAGCAATGTCCACCCTCGCAGTAACCCCTATGCCCATCTCAACAAAGCTTGCTTAACTGGTCTCCACGGCCCCTATTTCCATTACCATTTTAGGAAAGTGGCATACTTCCATAGTGTCCCCTCTTTCAGAGTCAGTGCCAATATTGCGTCCCTGTAGTACTGATGAGCTGTGCTGCAATTAGCCAGCAGATCCTGGCCCAATTAGTTGCTGACGGTCTAAAAACAATCCAGAGAGGAATGTCACTAATGGCTGATGCAAGATGGCAAAAATATTCTGGTCTTAATATTTGGGAAAATTCACTGATCAACTGCATGAATTCGTTTTTATAGTTGAAAAGTACAATGTTTAAAGAAATTACTTGCTGTCAACTCTTTTTAGGTGGGACCTGCAACACAATCATGGTGGCAAATATCTATGGAGAGGCAGCTCAAATCGAGGAAACAGTAAGAATAATACAAATACAGACATGTAATCTGTTTGTGCTTGAGAGTATTAAGGGCTTAAGTGTTTTGTTTTTATTCACTTATTCCCATAACCTAGATTGGCAAGAGCAATGTTTATTTCCTAGTTGTCCTTGAGACGATGATGGTCAACTTTCTTCTTGAACAGCTGTAGTTCTTGTGATGAACCTATTAGATAGAAAATCCTAAAAAAAATCAATCTAGCAATGATGAGGGGTCAACACTCTTATGTCCAAACTGAGCTATTGTGTGACTTGGGGGTGATCATTTTCTATGCAGTAGCTAACCTTGTCCAACTTTCAGGGATTTAGGTGATTTTCAGGGATTTATGCACCAAGACACCAAGTTCTCTCTGTTCATCTTGGCAGTGTAGCTGAACAGAGAGATCTCAGTGTCCTGGTGCATAAATCCCTGAAAATTGCCACCCAGGTTTATAGGGTTGTTAAGAAGGCATATGGTATGTTGGCATTTAGTGGTACGGGGAATTGAGTTTCGGAGCAATGAGGTCATTCTTCAGCTGCACAAGACACTGGTAAGGCCACACCTGGAGTATTGCGTACAGTTCTGGTCACAGCATTATAGGAAGGATGTGGAAGCTTTGGAAAGGGTTCAGAGGAGATTTACTATGAAGTTGCCTGGTATGGAAAGAAAGTCTTATGTGGAAAGGCTGAGGGAACTGAGGCTGTTTTCGTTGGAGAGAAGAAGGTTGAAAGGTGACTTAATTGAGATGTACAAGATAACCAGAGGGTTAGATAGGGTGGACAGTGAGAGCTTTTTTCATCAGATGGTGAAGGTTAACATGAGGGGACATAGCTTTAAATTGAGGAGTGATAAATTTAGGACAGATATTCGGGGTAGTGTCTTCACTCAGAAAGTAGTAAGGGCATGGAACAGCCTGCTTGCAACAGTAGCGGATTCGCTGACGTTTTGGGCATTTAAATGGGCATTGGACATACATATGGAGAAAAATGGAATGGTATAGGTTAGATGAGCATCAGATTATTTTCACAGGTCAGCGCAACATCGAAGACAAAGGGCCTGTACTGCGCTGTAACATTCTATGTTCTATGTTCTAACTCTTAGATTAGATTAGATTACTTACAGTGTGGAAACAGGCCCTTCGGCCCACCAAGTCCACCGACCCGCTGAAGCGCGACCAACCCAGACCCATTCCCTTACATTTCACCCCTTCACCTAACACTACGGGCAATTTAGCACAGCCAATTCACCTAACCTGTACTCTGTAGTGGAGATTCTAGAGATGATGTTAAACAAACTTGGTAAGTCACTGTAGGGTATCTTATAAATCATAGGCACTGTAGCGGTGGCATGCTGGTGTGGATTGACTAGACATCAATCTGGGGTGGCACAGTGGCTCAGTGGTTAGCACTACTGCCTTATAGCACCAGGGACCTGGGTTTGATTCCTGCCTTGGGTGACTGTGTGGGTTTCCTCCCACAGTCACAAAGATGTGCAGGTCAGGTGAATTGGCCATGCTAAATTGCCTGTTGTTCTAAATGCATTAGTCAGGGGTGAATGTAGGGGAATTGGTCTGGCTGGGTTGCTTTTCAGAGGGTTGGTGTGGACTTATTGGGCCAAAGGGCCTGTTTCCACACTGTAGGGAATCTAATAATTTTAAAAAAATGTTTAAGCTGGTATTTGGAGAAGTGCTCATGAAGATTGCTTTGTCTATGATTGGAATAGCGATGGGATAGGGATATACTGAATGCTTTTCTCCATCTAGAAAATAACCTATGGTTCTATTCTTTCTACCGTAATACACAACCTCAAACTACCCCACATTGTATTCCATTTGCTACTTCTTTACCAACTTTCCTAGGCTGTCCAATCCTTCTGCAATCTCCCTGCATCATCAATATTACCTGTCCCTCAGGCTATCTTTGTGTTATCTGACTACTTAACAACAATGTCCTCAGTTCCTTCGTCTGGATTATTAACAAAAACTCTGAATAATTGTGGTCCCAACACTCCCCCTTACAGAACTCTACTATTTACTGGCTACCATCCTGAAAAAAAACTCTTTATCCCCACTCTCTGCATTCTGCCAGTCAGCCAATACCCCATCCATGCCATTACCTTGCCTCAAGCACCAAGGGCTCTTATCCTACTTATCAGATCCTATGCTGCACCATGTCAAAGAGTATCTGGAAATCCAAATAGATCCCATCCACTGGTTTTCCTTTGTCTAATTGCTCGTTACCTCCTCAAAGCATTCTAACGAATATTTCAGGCAGGAATTCCCTTGATGAAGTCATGCTGACTCAGCCCTATTTTAGAGGAGAAAGTGAGGACTGCAGATGCTGGAGATCAGAGCTGAAAATGTGTTGCTGGAAAAGCGCAGCAGGTCAGGCAGCATCCAAGGAACAGGCGAATCGACGCTTCGGGCATGACCCCTTCTTCCTGAAGAAGGGCTGATGCTCGAAACATCGATTCTCCTGTTCCTTGGATGCTGCCTGACCTGCTGCGCTTTTCCAGCAACACATTTTCAGCTCAGCCCTATTTTACCATGACCATCCAAATGATCAAAATTTCATCCTTAATAATGGACTGTAAAATCTTACCAATGACTGAGGCCAGGCTAACTGACCTATAATTTCCCATCTTTTGCCTCCCTCCCAACTTAAACAGGGGTGTAATATTAGCAATTTTCCAGTCTTTTGGAACCCTCCCTGCCTCCAGTGATTCCTGAAGGTTTACCATCAATAAATCCACAATTTCCTCGGGTATCTTCTTTAGGACCCTGGGGTGTAATCCATCCAGTCTGTATTATTTATTAACCTTCAAACCTTTCAGCTTCCTCAGCACTTTCAGCCACTTCTGTCTTGAAGTTCTGGTATGCTACTGGTGTCTTCTATCATGAAGACTGAAGTACCTATTCCATTCTTCTGCCATTTCTTTGTTCCCCATTATGACATTTTTAGCCTAATTTTCCAATGGTTCAATATCTAGTGTTGCCTCTCTCTTGCATTTTGTACTCAAATACTCGGTAAAAGATATTGCTTTCATAAATTGAATGTGGTCACTGGAAAATAGTGACAAGATTTGGCAGAGTCAGCATGGATTTACAAAAGAAAAATTATGCTTGTCAAATCAACTGGATTTTTTGGACAATGTAACTAGAGCTAGGGGAACCAGTGTTTGTGGTTTACTTGACTATAAGAAGGCTTTTGATAGGGTCCCACATTACAAATTAGTATATGAAATTAAGGCATGTGGGATTGAAAATAGTGTATTGGCATTTTTGGGAACTGATTGGCAGACAGGAGATAAAGAGTAGGAATAAAGGGGTCTTTTTTCGAACGGCAGGAAGTGACTAGTGAGGTATCAGAATTTTCAGTTACTGGATCCCCACTTTTCACAATATGTATTAATAATATAGATGAGGGAACTAAATGTAACATGACCAAGTTTGCAGATGGCACAAGGCTGTGTGGAGGGTGAACTATGAGGAGAATGCAGATATACTTCAGTATGATTTGGACAAGTTCAGTGAATGGACAATGAATGGCAGATGAAGTATAAAGTGTTTAAGTGTGAGGTTATTCACTTTGCTAGCAAGAAAAAGATGGCAGATTACTGTCTGAGTGGTGATAGTTAGGAAAGGGGGAGGTAAAATGAGACCTCAGTGTCCTTTACACTAGTCACAGAAGGTAAGCATGCAGGTGCAAAAAATGATGAAGAAGGCAGAGGTATATTGGCCTTCATAGTGAGTGAATTCAGGTACAGGAGCAGAGATGTGTTGTTGCAATTGTACAGGACGTTGATGAGACCGCACCTGGAGTATTGTGTTCAGTCTTAGTTTACTTATCTAAGGAAGGATGTACAGGCTAATGAGAGAGTGCCAAAAGGTTTACCAGATTGATTTCTGGGATGGCAGCACTGATATATGAAGACAGACTAGAACAATTAGGACTATAAGAAGGAATTTCATAGATACTTATAAAATTCTAAGAGGATTAAATAGGGTAAATGCATGAGGATGTCCTGATGATAGAGAAGTCTGGTACCTGAGGTCACAGTTTAAGGATAAGGGATAGGCCTTGAAGAGAAACTTCTTCACCAAGAGAGTGGTGAGCCCATAGTTGAGGCCAAAACACTGAATGTTTTCAAAGGAGTTAGATATAGTTCACAGGGCTAAAAGGATCAAGGAATATGGGGAGAAAGCAGGAACATAGTACTGAGTTGGATGATAAGCCATGATTATATTGAATGGCAGAGTTGGCTTGAAGGACTGAATGGCCAACTCCTGCTCCTATTTTCTATATTTCGGTGAATTCAGGTATCCAGTGTGATCTATGGTCATGTTCAATTAGATCAGTAGAACAATGCCTGATAAGTCGCATAAGACCTGTGAAAGGAAATCAGTAAGGGATCAGCTTCTTGCACTTCTAGTTTTAAAATGTGAGTAAGCTGAGGAGTGCAGTATCAGACTTGGCTGTGGAGACCTTCTGGTGCAATAGTCTAATGGTACATACTCATTCATCTTGCTTGTAAATAAAAGCCACATCAGTACACTGCACATGAGGGGGCTCTGGAACCGAATCTGGACAGGAAGGGAGAAAATAAACTCCTTATACCTAATTATATTTTGTCCTGTTGTTTCAGCTATCTACACTCCGGTTTTCATCAAGACTAATGTGTATCCCAGCTGAGCCAGCCCCTAATGTATTTAGTGATCCCAAGGTGAGTATAGAACTCATTCATTTTCTGTTGAAAATTTTCCCCTTCAAAGAAGTTGTCACTTACCACTCATTCACCCTGATGGAAGATTATCAAACTAGCTTTCTGTTAACAGGGTCCTGATTTGAATGGACATAATAAAATGACTTATACTTCTACAACATGTTCCTGCATCTCTCAGGTTTCAAGCACATCACATAGCTTGTTCTTGATTGATGCGTAATGGCTATTGTTAAATTGACAAAACATCTTTCACACACCTTGAATGATCAGCTAATATATGTATGCAGTAGTGGTTTAGAGAGGAATTCACATTTAGATAACTCATGGCTCTTCTACTAATGCTGCCATTCAATCTTTCACCTCAACTAATCAGTACTCCATTAGTGACCAACACTGGCATATTATTCCTACAATTGAGACATCTTTTGCACCCCATTTAGAATTGGTGATGGGACTGGGTCTGGAACTCCCGTTCCCAGCCTAGTGCTATAATTTTCATTGACATGGGATTTGAGCACAGGAAGAATGCACACACTCTATTCCTTTCATAGTCAGTTCCATGTATAGACTGAGCTTCTCATTTCCCAGCACTTTTGGTCGAACTGGGTCATATTGAGTCATACTGAGCCCAGGCTCAAAATAGAAATGAAACTGGATAGACTACATGGTGTTGATCTAGGTACCAGAAATGAAAATGGCAAAACCAGTCCTGTCAACTCTGCAAAGTCTTCCTTACTAACATCTGGGAGCAAGTTCAAAATTGGGAGAGCTATCTCACAGAGTACTCAAGCATGTCATAGTGGTATACAGTCAGCAGGGAATTGTCCTGGGAGTCCTCAACATTAACTCTGGACATCATGAAGTCTCACGACATCAATTCAAACATGGGCAAAGAAACCTCCCACTGGTTACCATCATCCACTGCTGATAAGCCAGTGTCCCTCCATGTTGAACACCAGTTAGAGGAAGCACTGAAGGTGGCCAGGGCTCAGAATGTACTCTAGGCAGGGGATTTCAATGTGCACCAACTAGATTGGCTCAGCAGCATCACTACTGAATGAACAGGTCTGGTCCTAAAGGACGCTATTGCTCAATTGGGTCTACAGCATGTGATAAGAAAACCAACAAGAGGGAAAGCATACTTGACCTTATCCTCACCAACCTACCTGCTGCAGTTGCTTCTATCCATGTCAGTCATGGTAAGAGTGATCACAGTTCCTGTGAAGACAAGGTCCCAGTTTCACATTGATAACACCTTACATTGTGTTGTGTGGCAATATCATCATATTAAATGGGACAGACTGAACAGATCTAGCAGTTCAAGACTGGGCATTTATCAAATGTCATGGACCATCAGAAGCAACACAATCTGCAACCTCATGGCCAGGCATCTCCTCCACTCTACCATTATTATCAAGTCAGGAGATCAATTTTGCTTCAATGAAGACCACACGTATATACCAGGAGTCATGCAAGACATTCTTACAAATGGGTTCTGTCAACCTGGTAAAGCTATAAAACAGGATGACATGCATGCCAAACAGAATAAGTAGCAAATGATAGACCTAGTTAGCTCAGTTGACTGGATGGCTGGCTCAAATCCTGTACCAGTTGAAGTCAGTAAGAAAGTTCCCACCTTCTCCTTGCCTGAGGTGTGGTGATCCTTAGGTTAACCCACCACCATCTTTCTCTTTTAAAGGGCAGCACAGTGGCGTAGTGGTTAGCACTGCTGCCTCAGAGCGCCAGGGATCCAGATTCGATTCCAGCCTCAGACAACTGTCTGGGTGGAGTTTGCACATTCTCCCTATGTGTGTGTGGGTTTCCTCTGGGTGCTCCGGTTTCCAAAGATGTGCAGGTTAGGTGAATTGGTCATGCTAAATTGCCCATTATGTTCAGGGATGTGTAGGTTAGGCGTATTAGTCAGGGGTTAATGTAGAGAAATGGGGAATGGGGTTGGGTGGGATACTCTTCTGAAGGCCAGTGTGGGCCAGTTGGGCTGAATGGCCTGTTTCCACAATGTAGGTATTCTATTCTATTATTATTCTATTCAGTCATCCCTCTCTGATGTGAGAGCAGCCCTGTGGTCTTGTTGGATTATGGCGATTTCACCTCCTTGAACACGATTAAAAGGTATGGCTGGCATACGATGCAGAGTGACGCCAACAGTGATGTTACTGACATGTTACTTACCCAAATATAGAAAACAAAAAGGTACCAAAGATCCTCAGGTAATCAGGCAGCATCTGTGGAAAGAAACACAGTTAACAATTCAGGTCGATGACCATTCAAACTCTGTTTTTTGTTTTTGTTTTCGCATTTCCAATATCCAGAGCATTTCGCTTTTGATCTTTAATGGCCGTGTCTAATTCCAGGTTTGCCCAGATGGACAAGGCTTCTAAGTAAATTAAAGGCTTTACTGCCTATAGTGATGAGGAACACCAATCCATCCAGAATTTTATTTGCCACATGACAATAGCTGAACCTTTCAGTGTACGCCATCTTTCTTCAAAGGATCCGATGGATCATTATGGAGAGTAGTTTCTAATTCCAGATGTATTTATTGAGTTTAAATACCACAAACCCCATGGTGGATTGGATCCATGGCCTCAGAGCATTAGCTTGGGCCTCTGGATCGCTGAACCAGTGACATTACCATTAAGCCACCATCTCCCTCCAAAAGTGAAAGTGCTATTAATTGTGGCGAACTGATTGATGATGAGTGAGGTAATGTGTCATTGGGATGAACTTCAGTGGCGAATATCAACATCCTATCCATTATCAATGCTTCTTTTTCCAGAAATTGGTTCAGAATCTTCAGAAAGAGATCCAGCTACTGCAGGATGAGCTGGCTATGCACAACATACTAGTAAGAAAGTTCACCATTCATTCTTCAAATATTTGTATTAACCTTTGTTGCACAAATGATAGGAGAGAAAGTTAGAATGTGATTGAGTGTTTTAAATAATTTTTGCTGTTTAAAAATTGGTGATCAGTGAGTTTGTGGTGAGTTTATTTTATTGTGCTGTCACAGCTCCCTGAAACACATTTTTAGTAGTGTGATGATCTTCTCTCATTTTTAAACTTTTTAAGGATTTTCAGCGAAATATTTCAATTAATCTTTCAGAATATCAAAGTTATATTCCAGTAAATCTGTCAAGTTACATAATAATTCTATTCCTATTAATCTTTCAGGATGGGCAGCACAGTGGGTGGGCAGCATGGTGGCACAGTGGTTCGCACTCCTGCCTCACAGTGCCAGAGACCCGGGTTCAATTCCCGCCTCAGTTGACTGACTGTGTGGAGTTTGTACACATTTTCCCTGTGTCTGCGTGGGTTTCCTCCGGGTGCTCCGGTTTCCTCCCACAGTCCAAAAATGTGCAGCTTAGGTGAATTGGCCATGCTAAATTGCCCGTAGTGTTAGGTGTAGGGGAATGGGTCTGGGTGGGTTGCGCTTTGGCAGGTCGGGTTGGGCTGAAGGGCCTATTTCCACACTGTAAGTAAGTAATCTAATCTAATCATATCCAATGATAATTATCTAGTAATTTTCTCTGGATATCCAGTGATAATAGTCCAGTCATTCTGTTGGGATATTCAGTTATACATTTCAATAAAACCTTCAGGATGTCCAGTGATTATATTTGACTAATGCCCTCAAAATTTGTTGAATGTATTTCAGTATTTCTGTCAGCTTATCTACTCTTGCAAATTTTAGGTTACACAGTGACCATATTCTAGTAATTCTCCAGATAATTTGGCTAATATACTCCAATATTTTTTTCCAGATATTCTTGAATACAAATCTATAGACCTTAAGAGTATTTAGTGATAGATTCCTATCATTCATTTTGATATACGGGCACAGATTTAAAATGATACAGCCTAATTATTTTTCTGGAGTATAATGTTATGGATCAGACATTCTTTTTAATTAGGGTGATATATTTTGTAATTCTTCAAAGATATTGAGAAATCTATTCCTATCAGTCTGGGTTTTACATGATTTGGCCTAATAATTCTCTCTGGTCATACACTGATACATTCCTGTAAATCTCTCACACTACTCCTGGGCCTTTTGCCGTTTGACTACACTGCACTTGACCCATGCACCACCTGACCACTCTGTTTCGAGGCCTTGCCCCCTCTGACTGTTCTACTCAAAGGCCTCTTCTCTGATCACTCTGCTCCCAAACCCTGATGCCTCTGATCACTGTATTTCTAACTCTCAATTATTCTGACCACATCTTGGTCTTTACCCCTGCATCCACTCTGCTCTTGGCCATGCACCCTCCAACTGCTCTGCTCCTGGCCTCACATTCTGTGATTGCTGTGTTTCCAGACCTCTACCCCTCTGACTGCTCTGCTCCAGGCCTCACTCCCTTTTGACTGCTCTGCTTCTAGGCTTCTACCCTTCCAACCACTGTATGACTTCAACCTGTTTGAACTCTCTAAGCCCAGACTCCACCTCCAATTGGTCACAGGTCTTGCCCTATCTGGTTGCTTCACTCTGTCTTCTCCTCCTGGATCTCACCCTCTCAGCTCACCACCATTGTTCTCAGGTTGTACCCCCTCCACTTCTGTCTCACTCTCTCTAGCTGCTCCAATCTATGAGACTATTCAAAGTGTCATTCTCTCTGACTATTCCACTCCCTGACATCATTATCTCTCTCCCTGTGGTCCTGGGCCTTGCCTCTGTGAGATAGTTGTACCTCTAATTCTGGCCTTTTGGCTTTAAACTTGCGACCCATTCTGGAATTTTCTTGCTTACATATCCACCCCCAACCACCCCTATAAAACTGGTCAATGAACACAATTTTGGTTATTTGCTATAATATGGCTGATGTGGCTCAATCAATACTCTTCTGAAGTGCTTTGGTACATTTTCCTAATTTTAAGGTGCTAAATAAAATTAATAGTTGATATTGTTACTGTTCATAGATACCTATTTCCCCTATAGGCTAACCGTCGCCAAACCAGCTATGAAGCTTTGACTGAAAATCAAGTTCAAGAAATTAAGACTCAAGTTTGTAGATATCTTGATGGTACACTGGATGAAATTAATGTGAGTGATTGTATATTTCAAACAATACATATGTGGAGAAATATACTAAGCCCACAGATCCGTCAAGAAACTTTATTGCAGCACAGGTTGTAGATGGGGCCCCACTGTCCAAGGGCTGATTTTCCAAAACAAGCTTCATTCTAGTACAGCTCCTGCAGGGTTCAATGAATTCATGGAATTGAAATAGAATCCAGGAAAATGCTGCCATGCCATACTGAGGGATACATAAATGTTTTTTAACTTTTATACAATGGAGTACTTTGATAGACTTGGACTGCACAGGAATTATATCCTGTCAACAAGGGTAGATTAGCTTAGCCTCTTAAGCCATTCCATTGGATTTTTATTGATTGGTACTTCACCTTTGCGGAAAAACTATATTGATTTCATTCTTAAAATCACCAAATATTCTGCATTAACATTGTTTTGAGGAGGGAAATTCCACTTCTACTTCTCTTTCTGTGATCAGATCTAATTTTAAGATTGTGTCCCTTTCTTTCTTGATTTCCCTACCAACAATAACAGATTTCTCCAACTACCATAACACTTCAATCATATCATCCCTCAACTTGCCTACACCCACGGATTTTGTGCATGTATTCCTAGAATGTGGACATCACTAGCTCAGCCACCATTTATTGTCCATCTCTAGTTATCCTTGATGGTGAGCTGCCTTTTTGAACAAAGATCATTTGAGTTAGGTAGACCCAAAATGCAGTTAGAAGTGAGTTCCAAACTTTTAGCCCAACAACACTAAAGGAACAGTGATATATTTCAAAGTCAGGATGGTGAATGGTTTGGAGGAGAACTCCCAAGTATCTGGTGCTATTGCCATTCTAGATGTGAGTTTGAAAAGATACCTTCTAAGGAGTCTTGGTAAATTTCTGCACTACTTCTTGTAGATGGTGCACCCTGCTGCTACTGTGCATGAGTGATGGAAGCAGTGGACATTGATGAATGTGATGCCAGTCAAGCGAGCTGCTTTATCCTGAATGGTGTAAAGCTTCGCGTCTGAGCTGCACCACCAAGCAAGTGGAGAGTATTCCATTGTACTCAAACTGTGGATACAGAACACATCAGAGGCTAGGAATCTTGCATTGAATAATTCATTTCCTAGCCTGTTCACATTTATGGCACAAATCAAGAGTCTCCCCTTTCATTCCCTCCCTCACTGATATTCAGTAGCAGTAATGTGTACAATTAACAAGATGTATTGCAGAAATTCACCAAGGTTTCTTCGACAGCACCTCCCAAACTCATGAGCACTGCCATTTACAGTGGGAGCATCATCACCTACAAGTTCCCCTCCAGCTACTCACCATCCTCACCTGGAAATATACCACCATTTCTTCAGTGTTGCTGGGTCAAAATCCAGGAACTCCTTCAACTGTAAAGTGATAAAGGTGTCATCAATACTGCAATCAAGCAGCACCTGCTCAGCAATAACCTTCACCAGGGCCACTCTGTCCCTGTCCTCATTACAGCCTTAGATTCAAGCATGGACAAAAAATCTGAATTCCAGAGCTGAGGTAAAAGTGACAGGGCTTGACATCAAGGTCGCATTCAACCACATGTGACATCAAGGAAGGTATCATAAGAACATAATAACATAAGAACTAGGAGCAGGAGTGGGCCGTCCGGCCCTTTGAGCCTGCTCTGCCACTCAATAAGATCATGGCCAATCTTTTTGTGGACTCCTCCTACCTGCATTTTCACCATATCCCTTAATACCTTTATTTTCCAAAAATGTATCTGCCTTAGCTTTAAAAGCAATTACTAAAGTAGTGCCAACTGCTTCCCTGGGCAAGGAATTCCACAGATTAACAACCCTCTGGGTGAAGAAGTTCCTTCTCAGTTCAGTTCTAAACCTGCTTCTTCTAATCTTGAAGCCATGTCCTCTTGTCCTAGTCTCACCTACCGGTGGAAACATCCTAACTATTTCTATTTTATCAATTCCCTTCATAATTTTATATGTTTGTATAAGATCCCCACTCATTCTTCTGAATTCCAATGAATGTAATCCTAGTCTACTCAGCCTCTCCTCATAAGCCAACTCCCTCAACTCAGGAATCAACTTAGTACCCCCTCTCCATCCTCTCCAGTGCCAGTATATTCTTTCTTAAGTAAGGAGACCAAATCTACACACAGTACTCCAGGTGTGGCTTCACCAGCACCTTGTACAGCTGTAACATTATCTCTCTGCTTTTAAACTCAATCCCTTTAGCAATGAAAGACAAAATTCCATTTACCTTCCTAATTACTTGTTGTACCTGCAGACCGACCTTCTGCAATTCATGCACAAGGACACCCAGGTCCCTCTGCAAATCAGCAAGCTGCAACTTTTTACTATTCAAGTGATAATCTATTTTGCTGTTACTCACACAAAAATGTGTGACTTCACATCAATGGGTATTGAGGACAAACTCTTCTCTGGTTGGTGTCATACTTGACACGTAAGAAGATGGCCACAATTGTTGGATGTCAGCCATCTCAGCTCAAGGACGCCTCAGGATAGTGTCCTAGGCCCAACCATCTTCAGTTACTTCATCAATGACCTTCCATCCATCATAACTTCAGAAGTGGGGATGTTTGCTGATGTTTGTGAAATGTTCAGCACCATTCAAAACTCCTCAGATAGTGAAACAGTTCAAATACAACAAACTCTGGACAATATCCAGGCTTGGGCTGACAAGCGACACGTAACATTCACACCATACAAATGCTTTGCTATGACCATTACCAAAGCAAGACAACCTAACCATTTGACATTCAATGCTGTTACCATCACTGCATCTGTCTTCAGGATGACACAAATAATCTTCTGGAAATGCTAGGGATAGAGGGTCAAGCATGAAGGAGGAACTGAAGGAAATCCTTATTAGTTAGGAAGTTATATTGGGGAAATTGATGGGATTAAAATCCAGTAAGTTTCCAGGGCCTGATGCTCTGCATCCTAGAGTAGTTAAGGAAGTGGCTTAGAAATAGTAGATACTTCGGTGATTATTTTCCAGCGTTCTGTAGAAGGGTTCCAGATTCTGGAGGATAGCTAATGTAACCCCACTTTTTAAAAAAAGGAGGGTGAGAGAAAACAGTGAGATCAGTGATAGGGAAAATGCTGGAGTCAATTTTAAGGATGTAGTAACCGAGTATTTGGAAAGCAATGACAGAATCGGTCAAAGTCAGCATGGATTCACTAAAAGGAAACTAAGCTCCTTAGAAGGTATCTTTTCTGGAATATTTTGAAATGTGACTAGTAGAGTAGTCAAGGATGAATCAGTGCATGTTGTGTATAGCAAAATTAAAGCTCATGGTATCGGAGGTAATGTACTAACATGGATAGAGAACTGGTTGGCAGACAGGAAGCAATGAGTTGATATTAATGGGTCCTTTTCAGAGTGGCAGGCAGTGACGAGTGGGGTAACTCCGGGGTCAGTGCTGGGACTGAAGCTGTTCACAATACACATTAACATTTTGGATAAAGGGACTGAACACAATATCTCCAAATTTGTAGATGACACTAAGCTGGGTGGCAATGTGTGCTATGAGGAGGATGCTAGGAGGCTGCTGGATGACTTGAACAGGCTGACTGAGTGGGCAAATACTTGGTAAATGCAGTATAGTGTGGATAAATGTGAGGTTTGGCACTTTGCAGGCAAAAACAGGAAGACAGATTATTATCTGAAAGGTGGCAGCGTTGGAAATGGTGAGGTGCAGCAAGACCTGAGTGTCATGGTGGAACAGTCACTGAAAGTTAGCATGCAGATGTAGCAGGTGGTGCATGCTGGCCTTCATAGCGAGAGAATTTGAGTTTAAGAGTAGGGATGTCTCGCTACAGTTATACAGGGCCGTGGTGAGGCCACACCTTGGGTATTGTGTGCAATTTCAATCTCCTAGTCTGAGTGAGTCCAGCGTAGGTTCACTAGATTCCTGGGATGGCAGGACTGACATATGAAAAAAGACTGAATTAACTGGGCTTGTACTCATTGGAATTTAGAAGAATGAAGGGGGATCTCAGAGAAACATGATGGGACTGAATAGGCTAGATGCAGAAATAATGTTTCCGATGTCGAGGAAGTCCAGAACTCAGGGTCACTGCCTAAGAATAAGGGGTAAGCCATTCAGGACTAAGATGATGAAGGATTTTTTCACTCAGAGAATTGTGAACTCGTGTACTTCTCTACCACATAAAACTGTGTCAGTTTGTTAGATATATTCAAGAGGGAACTGGACATGGCTTTTGCAACTAAAAGGGATCAAGGGTTATGAAGAGAAAGCAGGAATGGAATATTGAAATTGCATTATCATATTGAATGGTGGAGCAGGCTCAAAGAGCCAAATGGCCTACTCCTGCTCCTATTTTCTATTTTTCTATGAAACTCCCACTGTAAACACAATGGCTACAAGAGCAGGTCAGAGGCCAGGAATACCACAGTGAATAACTCACCTCCTCACTCCCCAAAGTCTGTCCACCATCTAAAAAGCACAAGTCGGGAGTGTGATGGATTACTCACCACTTACTTAGATGAGTGCAGCTCCAACAACACTCAAGAAGCTTGACACCATCCAGGACAAAGCAGCCTGCTCGATTGGCACAACATCCACAAGCATCCACTCAATAGCAGCAGTGTGTACTATCTACAAGATGCACTGCTGAAATTCATCATAGATCCTTAGACAGCACCTTTCAAACCCACGACCATTTTCATTGAGAAGAACAAGGGCAGCAGATACATGGGAACACTACCACCTTCAAGACCCCCTCCAAGCCACTCACCATCCTGACTTGGAAATATATTGCCATTCCTTAATTGTCATTGAGTTATAATCCGAGAATTCCCTCCCTAATGTTATTCTGACTCAACCCATAGCAGGTGGACTGCAGAAGTTCAAGCAGGCAGCCCACCACCTCCTTCTCAAGGGCAATTCAGAATAAGCAATAAATGCTGGCCAGCCAGCAACACCCGCATCCCACAGATGATTTTTTTAAAAAAGCATTATGAGTGTACTTACAGCAAGTGGCCTGCAGTCATTCAAGAAGGTACCTCACTAATGCCTTCTTGAGGGCAACTATTCATGAGCAATAAATGCTGACTATCCCAATATCCAGTAAAAACAAAGAAAAAAAGCACTCTGCTTTGACATTGAAATACGCACCTTTTCAGAGAGTACGTTATGCTATAGATAGCCGTTGGCATGATGAATGCTTGATTGAGTTTCAACTGCTAATGGATTTCTGTACTGTAGGGATTCTATTACTATGAGAATAAATGACTCTTTTAAGAAGTTGTAATAAGGAGATTGTACCTTTGCTATGTTTTTATTAATATAATTATAAGTCTTTACAAGAGCTTTTCTCACAAGGCACAAGGCATGACTTTTCTGATCCATGTTTGATGCACGATTTGTTTAGATGGTGAAAGGTTTATTTCTCTTCTCCAAGGAAGATAAAATATTTCCATTGATATTTTTTATTGATATTTCATGACTCTGAGTAATGCATGTAGTGAAAATTGTGTGTGTCTGCTCCCACACTCCTGGGCTGGTTTGCAGTTTTGAAACTACACTGTCTACTCAAATTTTGCTGGAAAAGCCACAAGAGGTGAAGAAGCCAAATGGTATGTTGACCTTCATAACTAGAATATTTGAGTACAGGAACAGGAATGTCTACCTGCAGCTGTACAGGGACTTGGTGAAACCACACCTGGATTGTTATGTGCAGTTTTGGTCTCCTTACCTAGAATTATTGTTCTGGCTTTGAAGGGAGTGCCACAAAGGTTTATCAGATTGATTGCTGGGATGGCACCACTGAAGAGAGACTGGATTAGTTAGGACTATATTCAATGGAGCTTAGACAAGGGTGAATCTTATAGAAGCCTACAAAATTCTAACAGGATTAGACAGGAAAAATGAAGGAAAGATGTTCCTGATGACTGTGGGGACCAGAACCAAGGGTCACAGTTGAAGGATATGATGTAGTTCATTTAGAACTGAAATGAGGGGAGATTTCTTCACTCAGAGTGGTGAGTCTTTGGAATTCTCTGCACAGAAAGTGGTGGAGACTAAACATTGAATGGTTTCAAGAAGAAGTTAGAAATATCTGTAGTTCTTCGGGCTAAAGGGATCAAAGGTTATGGGAAGAAAACAGGAACAGGGGTCCTGAGTTGGATGACCAACCTTGAGCATATTGAATGGCAGAGCAGGCTTGAAGAGTTGAATCGTCCATTCCTGCTCCTCTTTTCTATGTTTAATGTTTTTATGAGCAATGTCATTGTATCCTTTTTATTCCTTATGTACAGTCAAATTAACTCTGATGTTGAACCCTCTGACACATCCTCTTTCTAAATTACAGTAATGTCCTCCTTAACCAATACTGATATGCCTCCTGCTTTCCTTCCTTTTCTAGTTTTTCTGAACAACTTATAGCCATGATATTTCACACCCAACCATACTCTTGCTTGAGCCAGGTCTCTGCTATTGCCATGACAACATATTCCCACATGACATTTCATCTGTAACTCCCCAACATATATACTATACTCCTAGCATTTACATACATGCACATAACTCTGTTTTAGACTTCCATTCTTTCTCCCAACAGCATTAGCAAAATGCCCCGCAAAAAACTCAGTCCCAGCTTTGTTCAGGTGCAACCGGTCTGACTTGTCTAGGTGCCACCTTCCCCAGAAATGGATGCAATTTGGTTGGGTGTGACTTTGTGACTGGTCAAGAAGCCCACCAGACAGTTCTTAAGTGGATTGGGGCTTGGTCTGGTGGAATTCCTTTCTGCGGGATTTAGTCACCCTTGAAGATGGCTGTTCCCTATTTCACAGGACAAAAGTGAGGACTGCAGATGCTAGAGATCAGAGTCTAGATTAGAGTGATGTTGGAAAAGCACAGAAGGTCAGGCAACATCCGAGGAGCAGGAAAATTGACGTTTTGGGCAAAACCCATCAGGAAATGAAGGGCTTTTGCCCGAAACATCGATTTTCCTGCTCCTCAGATACTGCCTGACCTGCTGTGCTTTTCCAGCACCACTCTAATCTAGACTCTGTTCACTATTTCATGCAGAGGATATTTAATCTCACTGTAGAGGAAGTGTTCATTCAGCTTTCAACTCACATTATTTAGAATCTGTATCAGGCAATCATTTGCAGCTGATTTAAAAGCAAAATAAAGCAGCCATTAAAAATCTGACATAAGAACAACAAAGGCTGTAACACCTTAGCAGCTCAGGCATATAACATTTCAGGTTGATGGCCTTTTATGATGGAGGAACATAATTGATGGTATGGGAAGGATGGGGTGAAAGATTAACTCTGTTTCTCTCCACAAGTTCTGCCTGACCTGCTAACAGTAACAACAGACAAATTCTGTTAATGTACTTTCAGTTTCTTTCTAAATTTAAAATAAAGAAATATTCATAATGTTGAACTAAAATTCAGTTTGTGGTATGGTTTAGAGTAGTTTCAAAAGACTATTCATTCTCATGAAATTGCCCTCCTTTAACAATCACTGTTCAACTACTGAATGGAAGATTTGGTAGACTTGGGTCAAATAACCATGTGTAATGAACCTTTGAAATCATGCATTCTATATCGGTGAAATTTGTAGCACTTGCTTCTAATGCAACTATCATGTCTCTGGTAGGAATTTGTTATTGGACCACATGTAAACTATTGTTTTATCAGATAGAACACTGCCTCTATATAAAACAAGCTGAAACATTCTTTGGGTCAGGCATTTACATTGCAACACTAAAAACAATACTGTAATAGTTGTGTGTGATGATTAATTTCAAACTAACCATTTGACCAATTTAATTTTACAAGATCACAAACCTCAGGCAACTCCGTGAGTCCTTTGCACAATTCAAGATAATATTGCAGTGAGTACTGATGTATGCTCTTGTTTTCCTATTTATTATGCTTTCATTAAGTTGAGATGGTTCTTTGCATATTAAACACTCCCTGGGCAGATACTACAGAGTAGGAACAGAGTAAAGCTCCTTCAAATTTTTCCCATTGTACTCTTGCAGATAAGATATTGAATAAGTTAGATGGAGAGTGACATTTCCTCTACATTGCCCACTATGGTCTCCCAGATAAGATACTCTCTTTATTCTATCCACCAAACACTCCCAGGTCAGGTAAAGCAGGGATATATGCACAATAAAGCCTTCTCTACACTGTCCCATTAAGGACTCTTAAATCAGATGAGACGATTAGGTATATGGTAAAGTTTCCTCTGCACTGCCCCACCAAGGGGTTACAGGTGCTGGAAAAGTAAGGTATAGACTGAAGCTCCCTCTATACTAAATAGTTAAGAACATTCATATTTCCTTTGAATATGCTACATCAGTGACTGGTTTAAAAATACTGTACTATTTCATATCACAGCTTGTTAAAGACAAATCATATATAACTAATGAGATGGGTTTATTGATGAGGTAACAGAGGGCTGATGAGGGTAATGCAGTTATGTGGTGCATATGGTCTTTCAAAAGGTATTTGATGAAGTGCCACATCATAAGACTTTCAGCAAGATTAAAGCCAGTGGTATAAAAGGAACAATGGCTAAATGACTGGAAACAGCAAGCAATTACAAATGAATTATATTTCATACTGGAGGAAGGTGTTCCACAACAGTCAGTAATGGGATTATTGCTTACATTGATCTGTATTCATGAACTAGACCTGGGTGTACAGATCACAATTTCAAAATTTGCAGATGACACAGAACTATAATGTATAATGAACTGTGATGAGGATAGTTATAGATTTAGGAGGCTCTGGGATAGTGAAGTGGGCAGAATTGTATTTGATAAAGTTTAATGGAGAAAAGTGGAAAGGGATATATTATTAATAGCAAGAATGAGGAGAGAAATTATAAACTGAAGGATGTAATTCTAAAAGGATGCAGAAATAAAGAAACCTATGTGAATATGTGTACATTGTTTGAGGTAGCTAGGCAGGTTGAGAAAGTGGTTTAGAAAGCATAGAGATCCTACACTTTATAAACAGAGGGTAGCAAATAGGAGTTTGGAAGCTATGGTGAACTTTTAAGAATCATTTGCTCAGCCCCAACTGGAGTACAACAGTCAATACCAGGCATCACACATTTGTAAGAATTGAAGGCTTTAAAGACAGTGCAAAGAGCTTTAATGAGAATGGTTCCAAGGATGAGAGACTTACTTTACAAGCATGGAATCAAGAAGCTGGAATTGTTCTCATCAGAGAAGAGAAGGTCAAGAGATGAATTGATAAAGATATGCAAAATCATAAAGGATATATAGAGATTGTGGGAAATGATTTGGTGTGAGAAATTGTTGGAGAAAACTGGCAGGTGCTTGATAAACTGAATGGCCTCCTGTGCTGGAATGATTTTGATTCTGTATTGCATTATTATCAATATCGATGGTAATATCAGACAAGTCAAATCCCAGAGTGAAACCTGGCTTGATAGACTAGATGTTTTATTTTCCTTTTTGTTACCAATGGAGTCAGTCATTAAACATATTTGCAAGATCCTGTACATGTACTTGTGCAAAAACATTAGAGTTTATTTCAAAGAAGAAACAAAAGCAAACTATATTACACTATACAAGAACTACTGGAGTGATCCCATTATAAACAGCACAAAGAAAGAATCACAGAATTCTTACAGTACAAAAGGATGCCATTCAGCAACAATACCCTCATTGGCTTTCAAACCTCAGTGAAAAGTCACTCCTGCTTCTATGCTAAAGCCTGTTGCTCAATGGCACAGTTGTAGTCAACTTCCTTTTGGCAAATTGCTGTACTTCACTAGATGCTATATTTTTCAGTGAATGTATTTTCTTGATACTTAAAATAATCTGCTCCCTCCGTTTCCCATTACTCAAGTTTTCCAAAACTCAAGTTTTCAATAGTTTTGCAGGATGTCTCCCTCTCAGATACTTCCACAAACTATTTAACACCCAGGACTTCTCCTGGGCCCCAGTTGTTTGAAAAATGCTCTTAACATCAGCTCTGCTGATATTAGCTTCTTGCCCTTGCATGAACCTGCTTCCAGCCTTTCTTTTTCTCATTCCCGAACTTAATTCAGAAAAATACCTTAATAATTATGTCAATGGATGGATTGCTGGTAATTTAATTGAGATCATGCAATTTCTTTTAAATGCTGTTTTAAGCTTAATGTTAAAAATTACTTTCTGACTTTTGCAAAAATAGATCAGAATAATTAAGTCAATTTTCCCCACTTTAGAACCAAGTCTTCAAATAATTATAATAATATCATTAATCTTCATAGCAGTTGTGATTGGCAATAAGTACTTTGGGTATCCTGAGGTCAAGAAAATTACAAAAGAGATCTAAATTTTTCTTTCTTTCTTTACCTTGAAGTGCCCAGCAGCCATGATTGAATGGCGGAGTGGACTCGATGGGCCGAATGGCCTTACTTCCACTCCTATGTCTTATGGTCTTATGGTCTAACAAACACAATACACTCAGATCAGTTGTAGGATAAGCTCAAAATAGATGTCATCATTACACTATCTCATCAAAGCACTTCCATAGTAGTTATCTCATGGATCAGTTACAATAAAGCTTTCTCTACACTGGCAAGCCAAACACTTTCAAATAAGGTTTACGTCTGGTGCTCTATTTTTGCTGCTGTATCTAATGCAGCCTTTTCATCTGCTGCTTTGTCAGTGTTAATACTGCCTCTCTGAATCTCTCTAGCTTTGCTTTTGCCTGTTTCTTTTCCTGTCCCTAATCCCACCTCTGCCTGTAAAGTTGCCTTTCTCCCTATTGTCATATCTGCTTCTGTTTGTTCCAACTTCAACTTCCTTGCTGCTGTCTGTCTCTGTTTCAGAGGTTCTCTGCAAAATTCAGTTCACAGTCAAAACCATAACTTCTGATTTTATTCTCCTTCTTTCACATCAAGGCAACAAGGGCAGGAAATAGAGACTGCATTGCGGAAGAAGTACATTCTGATTGATAAAATGAATAAATCAACTAGCTGTACTCCTGAACCGGTGAGTGTGGGGAAGCCTGGGAACTATCATTACCTCAGCACATTATCATTAGTGCATGTACATGGATATGAGGTAAGGGAGGAAAGGGCTGGTTTTTGCCCACAATTTAAATGCTTCTTCTATTGTTTGATCATGTCTCTCACAATGCCATCTCACACTGCTATAGTTACTTTGATATATAGTTTGTTATATAGGTGAACAGCAAGTTAATCCAATGCAATTAGTTGATGGCAGAATTTTGGCCAGAAGGCTGTCTTTCTTTCCCTCTTAAAATATTGGCTTGGGATTCTTATTTACACCAGAACAAGTAGTAAGGACCTCAACTACTCACTTAAATCACCTCTCAAACAACAGAGGACCCACAGAATAAAGGAGATCAGAAAGACCAACAATCCACTAGTTGTAGCGTCCAGTTTATTTGGCTTACAATGTCCTTGTCTGCTTTATCTCAATCACAGAATCCGATGAGTTAATTTGATCTGGAAGTAATTGTTTGTAACAATGGTTGGAACAGTAACTTCCAAAGGTGAATTGGACATGCACTTGAAAAAGACATTATCTACAAGGCTATGAGGAAAGAACTTGATCTGTAAAACTCAGAACTCCCTTCACTGTAATTGTGCACCTACTATGCACTACAGCAGTTCAAGAAAGTGGCTCACCACCACTTTCTCAAAGGCAACTGGAGATAGACAGCAAATGATGACATTCCCAGTTACACAACTCAAGACTAAAATAGGCTGCTATCTGTAATTCTTATTATTTCCATTTTCAGGAAGTGGCTGAGAGGGCACCTTCTTGTTAAAATACCCTCTTAGTTCCTTAATTTTTAATGTAGCTGGGTGCTCCTCTGAGCTGCAAGACTTCCATTGATATTTCAATTTCGAAAACCGACCAGGCATCCTCATGAACATGATGAACATGAAACTGGGCTCCATACTAGTTTAGGGGCACCCCAGTCAGAAATACACAGCAATGACTGTTTTCCAGGGGATAGGTTCAGGATCTGAAAAAAGTCTGTGTTCCTATTTTCCACCTTCAAAGTGAAATTCAACCCAGTGGCTTTTCTCGCAATCTTTCGTATGCACTTATCATTGCAGATCCTGGTCTCCAAACAATTTAAGACCATATATATAGAGCAGAAGTAGACTATCTGGTCAATTGAATCTGCTCCGTCATTCAATGAGATCATAGCTGATTTATTATCTATAACTCCAGCCTTCACATATTCCCTTTATACTATAATTCACTTCTTCTTATCAACACCTGCAAGGTTAGGGGCCTGGAACATTTGAGTTCCTTTCCATATATGGAGTTGTTTCTCTCATTCCTTGACTGCTGGCATGGTAATTTAACTGGCCTTGTAAGTCTGCTATTAGGTCGGTTTGCCTTTACATTTTTCTGTTTGTTTGCAATGTTTGCCTCTAATTTCAATCAGGCCCTTACTTTTTTGTTTCCCTATGCCTTTATAGATTTCACAATAAATGTTAATTTTCCAATTCCTTTCCCCCCTTTTTGTCATTTTATGACAACAATGACATAAAAAATATACAGAGCCAGGTAGCTCTACATCAAATTGCTTAGGGAGCACCAGGCCTTTCCTCAGACACCTTCTACTTGTAACACAGCTTTTGGTGGTATCGTCACTTGCTCTGGTGTGCCCTGTACTTAGCCCATTTTCACACGTCACACACTTCAACGTTACAGTATGGTGGGATCCATGCAATTGGATCCTCCTGCTGTGGGGCCTCTGATTGTTTTACCAATTGGTACCCCGCTGCACTCATAAGCAAACGCCGTAGGCAGGTACACAAGCAGGGTCCTATACAAAGCACTATCAGTATGACCAGCCCTACAACTAGTAGAGCATGTAAGATCCAATACCCCTATCCTCCCCAAAGGAAGGTAAGCCACTGGAACCAGAAGTCATCTGTCATGCCTTCATATGATTTATGACACTAGTGATATTCTGGGACTCATCAGGAACATTTAAACAGCATGACATACCTAACATTTTGCAGACGCCTCCTCTCTCTGCCGTCAGTATGTCTAGTAACAATCGATTTGTATCACTGCTTCCCTTACTGCCGTTAACTCCGTACTAATGAGTGTTAGACCTTCCTCAGTCTCATTTGCTAGCAGTAATACACTATATCTCAGGCCATTAATCTTGTTTATTGCCAGCATTGTCCCTGCTCCCAAGAGAATAGACCACCCTATTCACTCCTGGTGTAGTCCGGGGTCTGCGAGTGTGTACCTATTCCAGTGCTGTGGGATGTCCCTTCGGGTTCGCTTGTTACTGGCCTTTGGGATGAACACTGTCTAGCAACACCCCTTCCATCCCAGGGGAAATGGTTGTACCCTCTCTTTCCAAAGGCCCATATTATACCCGCCATCATGGTCTGATTATTGATAAAGGAACAAGAAATATTGATGATCATAGGTAGCTGAGCAAGAGTCATTGGTTAAGTACAGCGTCGTAGTACACTGAGAGATCCCCAAATCGACTCTCCCCTAATTTGTGCAAATACACGTTTCTCCCCTGCCTTCCACTATATGGAAGGTTGTGGTCGGCAGCGTGTCTGCATTGGGACTGCAGTTAGCCTTGAGTTCGGGTGGTGGCATGAGATTTGTCCTAATTGCTCTCCCTACCAGGGTCAGGGTAGTCGCCGCTCGTGGAAGTAGGCAGCTAGCATTTCTCGTTAGGTTCTCTGTGATTGGTTCGGCAGTCCACTGTTGGGCTGTGTGCAAACATATCCAACAAGGGAAGCCAACCTCTAATCTCTGGTGTTTGTATTAGGGCCAAGGCACAAGCTCTGTTCCCTTCACATCTAGCAATGGCCCTTCGCACCTCTCAACCTACTGGTGTCGCATTTACACCACTTATCTCATGAAGGGCTATTTCGACTACCGAGTTAGAATGGCTCCCGAGCCCCAGCCGACTCCCTCCAGGTTCTGGCATGACATTAATGCCCTCTGCCCTGCTTGTGGTTAGGTCCATGATTTGGTTTGGTTGGTTGCCGTGCCCTGATGCTACTATTTCCTGTAGGACCTTCTGCACTGCATCTCTGGGGGTGGCGGCGACTACCACTCTATTCACCTGTCTATAGATGTCGGAGAAGGGTCTATCTATTCCATACCATCAGGCTCCCTCATCACTCTTCTGAATCTTGGTTATTATTACCCGTGTCCTGGCACTTCCTTCCTTGATAATAGAATACCTATTTCCCGTGTCAGGAGTCCCTGTAGCTGTGGTGGCTACTACTACGTTGCAGTTTCTGGGAGCACAAGGATCCCTGAATAAATATTCATTGTTCCATTTATAGTCGTCCTAGTTACTAAACAGCCGTGGGTCGCATGTAAAGTTCCCCTTAGCACCCTCGGTTAAGGTTACCATCTGCGGCTGTATCCCAGACGCCCCTGCCTTTGCGAGTAGTCCTGCCAGGGCAATTACTAAAATGTGAGCTGGGGCAGCCCCATATCTGTAAGAGATGTCTAGCAACCTTACAAATCCAGTATATCAGTCCAATCTGGTTATCGGAGTTTCACTACTTGCACTTATTTGGTTCCGGTATCGTCCGATGTCTCCTCAGGTCCAGCTACACGTTTGCAATGGCTGGCATGTATCCAAATGGCTCAGCGATCTTAACAGCTGTCTATGTTGTAAGGAGCACTTGAAATGGCCCCAGCCCCTCTTCACCTTCCAGTGTTTCCTCCTAAAGTCTTTCACCATTATCCAGTCTCCAGGTTCTAGATTGTGCAGCTTCCCTTCTGCTGGTTGGGGTGGTGCTGCCTTCACTTGATTCTGTATTTGAGACAAAAATGTAGAGAGTTTTATACAGTAACACAACACCTCATCCTCACAGTGGTCTGTTATTTGTCTTACTTTTGGTCTTGGGCCAATTCCTGTATTGGGCAGCCTACCAAACAAAATCTCAAATGGGCTAAGATTGGCTCTTCCTCTCCTTCTAGATCTCATATATATTAGCACAATTGGAAGTGCCTTTGTCTACCTCACACCTAGTTCCTCACAGCATTTTGTCAATTTATTTTTTAGGGTAGCATTCTCTCTTTCCACTGCCCCAGCACTCGCTGGGGTGGGGGTAGGCACAGTGTAGTCTCATGTTTATTCCCAAGTAATCACTGACCTGCTGTAGGGCATTATTGATGAAGCTGTTCCTCAGGTGTGGCTCATACCACGTGATTTCTGCTGTCGTTCTGTCCTCTATGGTGTCAGTCCACTATGGGCGTAATGGACTTCAGTGAGGTACGTAACGTACTGGGGACACTGTCTCACCTTCTTGTTGTTTACATATTGTAATTTTGGTCATGTCCATTCATACTGATGCCTCCCTACAGGCGGTTGCCAGCGCTGCGACAAAATCATTAAAGTCTCTGTTCCACTCCGCCTGCAGGTCGGCTGCTCTAGCATGGATATTTGCGGCTGGCCAGTTATACCTGATTTTAGTGACATTGGCACCCAGTTTTCATCCCAGGAGACGTCTCATCTCATGTGACATGGGATGGAACTCAGTACAGAACCTCGTCACTTCTTTGGCGAACTTATTACCTCCAACCTTGCGTGGGTCAGGCAATTGCCCATAGGCACTTTCCAAATCCTTCATGGTCCATGGCCAGTGGACCAACATCGGGTACACTTCTGGATCTGCAACTTCAACCATTGGTGCTTGCAGAACCACCTGGTTAGGTGATCATGAGTCAGTACTCTCACCATCTGACTCATTGTCTGTTGTGGGGTGATCGCGGACAGGCCCTGGATGCCTTTCTGTCTTGGAGAGGCCGTCCTCCACTTGGTCTTCTTGCTTCGATCTGTTGTGGGTATGAAATGCTACCGGTGATTCAGCAGACCCCAAGGCGGTGGCCGCTGACTTGGAACCTTCGCTAGGCGGATCTCGTAGGGGGGCTGTTGGTCTCGGAGGGCGGCCATCAAGGTCAGGATCTGGACCAGACTTCAGACACTGTACAGCTTCATTAGGTTGGTTTCCTCTTGTGTCTGCATGTGCGCTGGTATTTGTACGCGTATTTGATCTATCTTTTACTTGAGATTTCCTTTCTCTGATATCAGCCTCAGCCTTCCACATGTTATAAGCACTCCAATTCACAGCTTCTATTTGTCCCTTCCGTCTCTCCTTCTCTCTGTCCTCCAAACATGACCTCAGTATTTCCAAATGCCTTTTACTAAAACTTCCTCCCTCCGGAAAACCACATTCCTTGATCCACAATTCTAACTGCTTTACAGATTCTGGGCCATAATTATTTAACATGTATTGTATTGTATTTTTGGTTGACCACTCCAAGTCCTCTGTGGACCGTCTTTTTGTTTGCTCTTGCTGGAGCCCATTTTCAGCGTTATTGGAAAAGTGTTCAGCTCTTTCTCTCTCTCTCTCTCTCTCTCTCACATGGTACTGTTATCTTTTTTTGCCAATATGACTTGCTTTTACCTCCGGAGGTCCCCTCTCATTGGGCATGTCCGCCTCAATGCCTTAGTTTTCGTAAACCAAGAAACTCCATACCCGGTATGTCTTTGGCGAGTCCAACTCAGCCAGTGGTGGTTCCAAGTCTAAAACCATCCTTAAACTTGCTGTCTCTTCAACACTCTAGAGACATCAATCCTTTCCCTTGAGTTTTGCTTGAATACCGCGTAAGAGTTCAATGGACCCTACTCCTGATTTGTTTATTCTCTTAGAATGAGTCTCCATGTAGGATTACTTAAGCCACGTCTCTTACCCTGACCCTATTCGATTTGGACCCCGGCACCGGGGCAATCCAGAGATTCCCAGCCCTGTTGCGCAAAGGGGCCAATTTAGTGCTCAAGATGAAGTAAAAGTCCTTCAAGGCACTGGGAACCTGCACCTCCTGGGAACCTTAAGAATCTTCCCCAGTCGCAGGGTCCCGGGCGAGCCTCCAACTTTACTGTCATGAAAAATTAAATCAACTCGATTCAAATGCTTGCAAGAGCAAAGAAAAAGTTTATTTCAGACCTCTGCAAAACATTGGCAAGATGCCTCATGTAAAGGGGCGCTCGATAGCCTTCACATATTCCCTTTATACTATAATTCACTTCTTCTTGTCAACACCTGCAAGGTTAGGGGCCTGGAACATTTGAGTTCCTTTCCATATATGGAGTTGTTTCTCTCATTCTTGACTGTTGATATGATAGTTTAACTGGCCTTGTAAGTCTGCTGTTGGTTGGTTTGCCTTTACATTTTTCTCTTTAGTTTGCAATACTTGCCCCTAGTTTCAGTCAGGCCTTTACTTCTTTGTTTCTCTATGCCTTTATTGATTTCACAATAAATGTTAATTTTCCATTACAGTGATCCTTTCAAATGAAACGTTACACTAAAATCCCATTCACCTCCTAAACTGATGTAAAAAAAATCTCAAATCATTCATTTGAAGCGAAGTACGTCGTGTTCCAGCCAATAGTTACTCCTCAACCAATATCTAAAATCAATTATTGGATCATTAATATTTGTGGGACCTTTTGTATACAAACTGGCTGCCTTATATACGACCTTACAACAATGACTGTACATCAAAAGTACCTAATTCGCTGTAAAAATGCTTTCAGAACCCTGAAGTTGGGAAACGCTCTGGATATTAAATGCGAGTCTTTTTTTTGAAAAATTAGCTTAAATTACCCCAATAAATACTATGGCTATACTAGATTATATTGCTGTTGCACATTATTTCATTAACCTTTTCTATACTTTTTTACATTATGTGTAAAACAAAATCCAGACTGATGCTCCATGCTATCAAAGGCAAAATGAGACTAGAAGCAATGAAAGTTTTTATTTTGTAAGGTAATTAACAGAAAGGATTTTATACTTGTTATCCTGGACATGTCATGGCAAATTCACTTGAGCATAAAGTGAAGACTCTGGTAAAGGCTTCGTGTTGGAATTCAACTTTGAAAAACTGCAAATTTATGTAGTTTTTTAGATTTAATAAAATATTCTGAATCACTACAAGTCATTTCTAAAAGAAAACATTACATTGAGCACAGCAATGTTCCAGACACTTGGTATCAAACCTCACCATAGCAGTTAGTGAAATTTGAATTCATTAAAAATCTGGAATTTTTAAAAAGCTAGCCTAACGGAATTGCTGTAAAACTCTATCTGGGTCAATTTCCCATTAAAAAAGAAAATCTGCCAACTTAATCTGGTCTGACCTGTGTATGGCCCAGGCCTACAGCAATGTGGTTGATACTTAAATACCCTCTGGGCAGGAATGGGCAATAAATACTGGCCTAGCCAGTGAAGCCCACATCCCATGAAAGAATTTTTAAAAAATCTGTAAGGTTTTCTATTACAGTATCTTATTACTTGTGTAAATTTCACCAATTGTTTTTTCAGTACCTTATCTTTTGGTGCTTGCAGGTGGTGACTGAGACAGCTGAAGAAACACATGTTGGAGAAGTGAGTGGAGAGGGATTTGGTATTGGACAAGCTCCAACATCAGCTAAAGCCAAAAAGTTAAAAACCAAGAAGGGAAAAGATCCAACTGGGTTAGAGGTTTCCATTTTTTTCATTGGATTTATCTTTCTCCTTCAAGTGCTCTGCTTGGAGAAGCTACTGATATAATCTTATTGTGTTGTTGCAACCTTCCTCTTGTGCTAATCGTTGCAGAATAATATAGTATAAGCTAAAACAGATAATCCCATTGTATTTGTTTCAGCCCTTTGAAGAGCCATTACATTAGTTCTATTTATCCGTTCTTTCTCTTACTATTCCTCAGCTCTACTTAAATTGATTATTGCACAAATCTAATCTTGACTAACAGTGCTACCCCATCACATATATAACTTCCTTTTTTCTTAAATGTTACATATCCCTCATAATTCAGGACAATCTTTATTAACTTGCAACCATGTCTCCATCAGATTGTGTTTTCTTCATTTTCTTCCTTTGTTATGAATACATCTTCACATACATTTGTTTTTAGTTTTGCCTTTTTGCTATTTTTGTAATGTCTAGTTGGAATGTTTTAGGGTTTTCTTTTCTCTCTGCTCCTTCCTGCCATCTCCGGTCCTCATTTCACAAATTTATATTTTCCTCTCTTACCTTGTCTGTATTCTTTGCTGCACCCTATCCCCCATGATTTAATTCAAACCCTCTCTACTTCCCTAGTTATGCGGTTTGCACAAACACTGGCCCCTTAATGATTCTCCTACTATTTACATTTTTTTAAACCTGTAAACCTCTGATTTGAATATACTCAATGCTCGAGCATTCATAACTCTCTATTGCAGAGAATTCCAAAAGTTCAGAACACTTTCAGTGAAGAACTAATTCCTATTCTGGTACTAGTTCTAGGTTTCATAGGCAGGAGAAATATCCTCCCTGCAGCTACCATATCAAACCCCAAGGATTGTTTCAGTGAGATTACTCTCATTCTTCTAAACTGTAGGGAATTTAAATATATTCAACACAATCTCTTCTGAGAACAATGCTTTCATTCCATGAATCCTTGGGTGAGCTTTTGTTCCAGTCCCTGCAAGGCAAGAGGATAATGTATATTCTTAGTTAAGAAGACCACAATTGTTCACAATATTTTAGACATGGTTGCACCAAGGCCCTTTGAAACATGCCAGAATTTTCAATAAACACTAAAACTTTCAATTAGTTTCAATGGTTGCACCTATCTCTGAGACAGACAGAATCTGATAGACCAGTAAGTGTTAATGATGTAACAAGAACCTGAGTCAGCATCTCTTACTGTTAGTACTTTGCTATAGTTATTTTTAACATGCCAGAAGCTGAATTCTGGATAACTGTTTAAATCTGAGCTTGCTAGATTAAATCCAAGTTTCTTTTTATCATAAGCATTGTTGGCAAAGCTAACATTCTTTTCCCATCTTTAATTACCTTTGAAAAGATGGTGGTAAGCTAGTTTCTTGAGTATTACAGTCAATATGGTTGAGGTACACCTACAATGGCATTTAGGGGAAGGAGTTCCTAGATTTTAATCTATTAGAGGGAGGAATGGTGTCAAGATTTTGAGATTTGTTGGATCTGCACTTACTCAAACCAAGTGGAAAGTATTTCATCACACTTTTGACCTGTCTCATAGATTTGGACAGGTTTTGGGAAGTCAGCAAATGAATTACTTGCCACAGTAATCCCAACCTATAGCAGTGCTACTCTAGTAATCATGGTATTTTGATGGCTGATTCAGCTAAATTTCAGACAATGGTAACTTCCCATTATAGTGTGAGATTTAGCAATGGGAATGCCTTTGACTGGCAAAGAGGGTGGACTCAGAATTTTGCTAGACATGATTACTGCCTAACACTTATGCAGCAGATATATTACTGACATATCAGTTGAAGTCTGGATATTGTCCAAATATTATTACACGAGTGGAATGCTTAATAATCTGACAAGTTACAAGAAGTGCTGAACATTCAGCAATCACCAGCAAAAATCTAAACTTTGCCATTTTGATAAAAGAAATTGGTGAAGATGATTGGGCCCTGGACTCTAACTGAGGAACTCTTAAGGTGATGTAGTAAGGCTGAGACAATTGTCTTCCAACAATTGCACTATCTCCCTTTATGTACAGTTTCTCTCCCATTATTTTAATTAAATTTCATTTGATCAGAGCTTATTGTTGCTTGAGGTCAAGGGCAGTTACTCTCACCTCAGCTATATTGTCTATGTCTGGATCATGGTGTAATAAGTTTTCAGTTGTAATCCTGAGAGAACCCAACTAAGCATTGGTGAACTATTTTTAGTGAGAAAGCACAGCTTGATAGCATTATTGATGACATCTTCCATTATTTTTCTGATGATTGAGTGGACTTCAATGAATATTTACCTGTTTTGAATTAAGTTGATGGTTACTTTGTGTTTACAGTAGCAACATCAAGAAGGAACGAATGTCTATTGGAGGAAAAGATGCTGAGATGGTTTTACAGGTGAAAGAATCTTCACCTCCTATCCTTCCTGAGAAAGACGCAACACAGAGAGACCTTGAAGTTCTGAGTGCTGATTCTGCACAGTCAGAAATAGTTATCAAATTGGAAGATAGCAAGTCCAGGTAAGCAGGGGAGTTCAGAGCAGACTTGGAAAGAGAAATGGAATTCAAAGAATCTGTGATCAGCAGATTTTACACTATGAATTTCCTATGGTAGTGATGTTTGACACTGATTCAATTGGTTGAGCATATGGAGCAGTGGTTGATGGTGGTCTGGTGATGACAGTAGAAAAGCATTTAAAATGTGTTCTTCAAAGGTAAAAGGTAGAGGAATCTGGTGAATAGTCAAGATAGCTGTTTAAAAAAAGACCAAAATAATGTAAAATCCAGTAACTTTTTCTGCTGATTTGCTCTCCTTGAATTATTTTCGGATGAGAAATTTCTACTATTTGACAGATTTCCAACTGTTCAAGTACGTATGGAACTCCACCCTCGAAAATTATTTTTTCACCTCTGCCTCTTTGTAATTGTTTGGTGTGATTGATCATGATCTCATGTGCTTTTAGTTGATACTTAAAGTTCAAGCTTCCCAAGGCGCAGTCTGAGAGCTCCAGTGTTGGGGAAAAACTTAAAAGCCAATCACACAAGCTCAGAGATGACTGCCTACCTCATTACACCACTGGGACACGCTCTGCTGCTGACCATTTGACTGAAGCCTTAATATTTGCACAGGGTAGTAAGAGGGAGCAGAGCTCAAATCTCCACGCAGTTCAGTAAAGGAAGCAGTGAAGCTCAGGTCTCGATGTGGTTTGTGAAGGGGAGAGGTGTCTGGGTTTGTTATTTAGCATGAAGTTAGAGGAGGGTACCAGAGCTGGAACGTCTATGGGTTTTGGGGAGATGGGGGTTGGGAGCAGAAGAGCTCAAGTGTCAATGGATTAAGTGGGGAAGGAGCAGTCTGAATCTCCCACAGGTGTAGTGAATTGCTACCAATTTTCAGTGACAGTGTCCTTGCCATAAAAGGACCTAAGAGGGCTGTAAGGCTGTTGGAAAGGTGAGTGATGTCACCTGGTGGCATGACCATACTGATTAAGCGAGTGCAACTGGTATCTAAAAATGCAGTCATTCTTTGAAAACCAATGAGTTTCCAGGTTCGTACATGGTTACGTGAAACTAGAATGGTACCCATTGCTTAGTAGTCTGCATCACTGTCATAATTGAGGACAAATGACAAAACATTAGCGAGGCTCTTGACTGTTCCTTCTTGTTCCTTATTTTTACAAATATCGTCCCACTAGCTAACTGGGAAGAGGTGGCATCAAGTGGGGGTTGCATTTTGAGAAGTCGAACTACTGACCAAAAGCAAGGAAGTTGGATTTTAAAGAGGGGCTGCTGATGGAGCGACTGTGAGAGAAGACAGAGTTTAGGAAGAAAGTGCTGAGTGACTGATTGTGAGGGGTGGGGAGATGCTTTGAGAAGAGGGACTGGTGTATGAGTAGGGGAGAATGTTGTGAAGAGGGGCTATTGCATGTCTGGGTGTGGAGGGGTTTGCAAAGAGGGATATATATGTAGATGCATGGTTGGGAATGGTTGGTGGAGGGAGAGGAAATTCACTGAGTCTTCTGACTGCAGAAAATGTGGAGAGCTTGGTTGTGCATGAGTACAGAAAATAATAACATTCTTACAAAGTATTTTAAAACACAGGTTTTGAGATTAAAAATGTATTATTGAATTATAATATGTGAACTTCAATATCTTAAATGTTCCCTGCTCTTTTATTGCATTTTTCATTAATTTTCAAGAGATTCTTTTTCAAAACTTCATAAATAGGATGTGGGTATTGCTAGCAGGGCCAGCATTAGTTGCTCATCCTTATTATCCCTCTATCTATCTCTCCGTGTATCTGTTCTCTCTCTCTATCTCTCTGTGTTTTTGTTCTCTCCCTCTCTCTGTGTTTCTGTTCTTTCCTTCTATCTCTCTGTGTTTCCGTTCTTGAGAAGTTGTGATGAATTAAAATGGGAGTCATACTGGAAATAATCTATGAAGTACTGTTGTAGTCCTGTGGTAAGTGCATAATCCAGTAAGGTCATATTTTGGTGTCAGTATGGACTTCATCCAGTATAACAAGCACTAACTCAGTGCTGAGAAGCTGTATTCACATTGAAGATTTGATACAAATGCATTAAGAGTCAATGATAACCGTGTACTGATGTTGACTGTCAGGAAAAACTCATCTAATTCACTAATATCCTTTAGGGAAGGAAACTGCCATTCTTACTTAGTCTGGCTATATGTGACTCCAGACTCCAGAGTCAACCACAGCAGTATGGTTGATCTTAACTGCCCTCTGGGAAATTAGGGATGGCCAATAAATGCTGGCCTAGCTAGCGATGCCCACATCTGTGAATGAATTTTAAAAAAACAAGGTAACTATATACATTAGTTAGAAAAATGTCAACACATCTATCAAAACAAAGTTTCAACCTGATTCCCAAAACCAAAACCAGAAATTCAATCCCAGAGAAATATCACTGCCTCAGTTTTTAAATCTTTACTTAATTGGAAACTTTCCAGTTCCTTTTCCTTGCTCAAGAGAGGCAATTTCACAATTCCTTTTCACATCAGATGACATGAACCTTTCTACAACTTTGTTGGCCTAACTTTCTCAATTCTAACTTGAAGATTTCTATCCCAAATTCTCCTGGCTTGGAATCTTCAGAGTATTGAATCATTTCTGCTGGGGACTCCCTGAACTGAAATGGTTAAAGAATCCCTACAAAGAGAAAATCTTTTTACTTTTGAACTGAACACTTGTTTCTTGTGAACTAGAATCAAAACAAAACTCATCCTTTTGTACTGATTACTCTACCAGTAATAAACTCCCAAGTATAAATGTCTTGTACAATAACATTGCACAGATTCTGTCAGTACTTGATTGCAGTCTCACGCTTTATTAGCAGTGAGTATTTGAGTTACTGTTCCAGAATGATGTTCTGACGTTTAAAAAAAACCTGAACAAAACTAAACAAAATCCCTTTGCCTCTATTTTATAATGTAAATCCCAAAAATGATATAAATATATATATTTGGGAATACTTGGTCCTTAAAAAGTAATTAACTATGTGAAGGAAGCTGGAAGAGATGGATTCTGTGCTGCAGAAAGTTTACCGTATGATTGGAATATTGTGTCCTGTTCTGGTCACCCTACTATAGAAAAGGTACAGAGGCTTTGGAGAGGGTGCAAAGAAGGTTTACCAGCATGCTGCCTGGACTGGAGGGCTTGCCTTATGAAGAAAGGTTGAATAAGCTTGGACTTTTCTCTTTGGAGGGAAGGAAGAAGAGAGGAGACCTGATCGAGATGTACAAAATAATGAGAGGAATAGATAGAGTCAATAGCCAGAGACTTTTCCCCAGGGCAGGATTGACTGGTACGAGAAATCATAGTTTGAAGATATTAGGAGGAAGGTATCAAGGAGACGTCAGAGGTAGGTTCTTTATGCAGAGAGTTGTGAATGCATGGAATGCATTGCCAGCTGTGTTGGTGGAAGCAGAGTCAGTGGGGACATTTAAGTGACTGCTAGACATGCACATGAATAGCAGTGAGTTGAGGGATATGTAGGTTAAGTTACTATATTTTACATTAGGATTAAATCTCGACACAACATCGTGGGCCTAAGGGCCTGTTCTGTGCTATACTTTTCTATGTTCTATCTATGTTGTATTTCTAGGAACTGAACAATCAAAAGTTTTGAAGTATGTTATAGTTCACATACTGTTTACAAAAAACCAAATGTCTTTGTGGAAACTGACATTCAAGCTTTTAGGAAGGAAGATCAGAGATTAGTTTTCTAGATTTAGTTGCTTGACAAAGTTGTTTTGGAAGAGATAGGGCCACATACTGAAGGTTGCCTCGCAAAAGCTTCAGCACACAACTAAGAGTGATAATTGAAGTAAAAATCCTCCAAGAGTTTGGATACATGGTCGGCATGGACGAGTTGGACCGAAGGGTCTGTTTGCGTGCTGTACATCTCTATGACTCTATAAGCTAGCAGCAAAAAGAAAATTCCCTTTTGAAATCAAAGTACCTTACAGCAGGATAAGTTGCACAGACCTCTCTCACAGTGAAGTACCTTAAAGTCATAGAGAATTCAGTCCAACCTGTCCATGCCGACCAAATATCCCAACCCAATCTAATCCCACCTGCCAGCACCCGGCCCATATCCCTACAAACCCTTCCTATTCATATACCCATCCAAATGCATCTTAAATGTTACAATTGTACCAGCCTCCACCACATCCTCTGGCAGCTCATTCTATACACGTACCACCTTTTGTGTGAAAAAATACCCCTTAGGTCTCATTTATATCTTTCCCCTCTCACCCTAAACCTATGCCCTCTAGTTCTGGATTCCCCGCATCCAGGGAAAAGACTTTGTCTATTTATCCTATCCATGTCCCTCATAATTTTGTAAACCTCTATAGGGTCACTCCTCAGCCTCTGACGCTCCAGGGAAAACAGCCCCAGCCTGTTCAGCCTCTCCCTGTAGCTCAGATCCTCCAACCCTGGCAACATCCTCGTAAATCTTTTCTGAACCCTTTCAAGATCCACAACATCTTTTCGATAGGAAGGAGACCAGAATTGCATGCAATACTCCAACAGTGGCCTAACCAATGTCCTGTACAGCCGCAACATGACCTCCCAACTCCTGTACTCAATACTCTGACCAATAAAGGAAAGCATACCAAACACCTTCTTCACTATCCTATCTACCTACAACTCCACTTTCAAGGAGCTATGAACCTGCACCCCAAGTTCTCTTTGTTCAGCAACACTCCCTAGGACCTTACCATTAAGTGTATAAGTCCTGCTAATATTTGCTTTCCCAAAATGCAGCACCTCACATTTATCTGAACTAAACTCCATCTGCCACTTCTCAGCCTATTGGCCCATCTGGTCCAGATCCTGTTGTAATCTGAGGTAACCCTCTTCGCTGTCCACTACACCTCCAATTTTGGTGTCATCTGCAAATTACTAACTGTACCTCTTATGCTCACATCAAAATCATTTATGTAAATGACAAAACATAGAGGGCCCAGCACCGATCCTTGCGGCACTCCACTGGTCACAAGCCTCCAGTCTGAAAAACAACCCTCCACCACCACCCTCTGTCTTCTACCTTTGAGCCAGTTCTGTATCCAAATGGCTAGTTCTCCCTGTATTCCATGAGATCTAACCTTGCTAATCAGTCTCCCATGGGGAACCTTGTCGAACCCCTTACTGAAATCTATATAGATCACATCTACTGCTCTGCCCTCATCAATCTTCTTTGTTACTTCATCAAAAAACTCAATCAAGTTTGTGAGACATGATTTCCCACGCACAAAGCCATGTTGACTATCCCAAATCAGTCCTTGCCTTTCCAAATACATGTATGTTCTGTCCCTCAGGATTCCCTCCAACAACTTGCCCACCACCGAAATCAGGTTCACCGGTCTATAGTTCCCTGGCTTGTCTTTACCGCCGTTCTGAAACAGTGGCATCACGTTTGCCAACCTCCAGTCTTCTGGCACCTTACCTATGACTATTGGTTTTTCAAATATCTCAGCAAGAGGCCCAGCAATCACTTCTCTAGCTTCCCACATTGTTCTTGGGTACACCTGATCAGGTCCTGGAGATTTATCCATCTTTAACCATTTCAAGACATCCAACACTTCCTCCTCTGTAATCTGGACATTTTGCAAGATGTCACCATCTATTTCCCTGAGTCTGTATCTTCCATATCCTTTTCCACAGTAAATACTGATGCAAAATATTCATTTAGTATCTCCCCCATTTTCAGTGGCTCCACACAACGGCCGCCTTGAGGGGCCCTATTCTCTCCCTAGTTACCCTTTTGTCCTTAATATATTTGTAAACCTTTTGGATTCTCCTAAACTCTATTTGCCAAAGCTATCTCATGTCCCCGTTTTGCCCTCCTGATTTCCCTCTTAAGTATACTCCTACTTCCTTTATACTCTTCTAAGGATTCACTCGATCTATCCTGTCTATACCTGATATATGCTGCCTTCTTTTTCTTAACCAAACCCTCAATTTCTTTAGTCATCCAGCAATCCCTATACCTACCAGCCTTCCCTTTCACCCTGACTTTCTCTGGATTCTTGTTATCTCATTTCTGAAGGCTTCCCATTTTCCAGCCGTCCCTTTACCTGCGAACATCTGACTCCAATCAGCTTTCAAAAGTTCTTGCCTAATACCGTCAAAATTGGCATTTCTCCAATTTAGAACTTCAACTTTTAGATCTGGTCTTTCCTGTTCCATCACTATTTTAAAACTAATAGAATTATGGTCGCTGGCCCCAAAGTGCTCCCCCACTGACACCTCAGTCACCTACCCTGCCTTATTTCCCAAGAGTAGGACAAGTTTTGCACCCTCTCTGAGACATCCTTGATCCTGGCACCAGGGAAACAACACATCATTCTGCTTTTTCTCTGCTAGCCACAGAAACGTCTGTCTTTACCTCTGACTACAGAATCCCCTAACACAATTGATCTCTTGGAAGCCGACGTACCCCTCGTTGCATTGGAGCCAGTCTCAATACCAGAAACCTTGCTGTTCGTGCTACGTTCCCCTGAGAATCCATCACCCCCTACTCCTTCTGAGAACTTGAAGAATTTCCAGAAATCAGTATTTTAACTTTCTCTGAGAACTGAACAGTTAACTTCCATGAAGAGACTTGTATTTAAACAATACACCTAAATTAGTTTGATCTAAGGATTCTACCACTGTCAGTATTGTGAACTCGATGACAGGAAGTCAACTAGACTGTGAGAATTTTTCCCTTTTTTTGTCCTTAGAGTTCAGAATCCTTGACCCTGCAAGGTGTTTTCCCATTTTCCTTTTTAAATAAAAAACCCACATAATTTCTGCAGAGTTTTATTGCCTTGTTTGTTGTATTATTTTGTGTGTCTGAAATTAAGGGGATTTAGTTTAATTCTGCATAGCTGCATAGTTGTTCATCAATTTTGCCATTTATCATGCACGTAGCAGCCATGTGCACTACCTACAAGGTGTACTGCAGAAATTCATCAAAGATCCTCAAAGAGCACCTTCCAAACCCATAACCACTTCCATCTATAAGGTCAAGGACCAGCAGATACATGGAAACATCATTACCTTCAAGTTTGTCTCCAAGCCACTCACCATCGTAAATTGGAAATATATCACCATTCCTTTGATGTCAATGGGTCAAAATCCTGGAGTTACCTCCCTAATGACATTATGGGTCAACCCATAGCAGATGTATTACAGCAGTTCAAGAAGGCACTCCACCATCACATTCTCAAGGGCAACTAGGGACAGGCAATAAATGCTGGCCCAGCCAGCAATGCCCACATCCCACAAATGAATTTTAAAAAGAATGATTTCAAGAAGGAGTTAGATATAGCTCCTAGATCTAAAGGGATCAAGCGATATGGAGCGAAAACAGAAACATGGTACTGAATAGTATGATCACCAACTATCATATTGAATAGCAGGGCAGGCTGAAAAGGTCGAACTGCTTACTCCTGCTTCTATTTTCCATGTTTCTATGTGTTATGTCAGGCCACCATAAGGCCATAAGACATAGGAGAAGAAGTAGGCTATCTGGCACATTAGGTTTACTCCACCATTCAATCATGGTTGATATGATAGTCCTTACGCTCACTTTCCTGCCTTTTCCCCATAACCCTTCATTCCCTTCCAGAATGCAAATCTGTCTATTCAGCCTTGAATATTCTTAAAGCTTATTATTACTCCTGAGTGAAGGAATTCCTCCTCATCTCTGCCTTACTTTGGCAATCCCTTACTCTGAGATTATGCCTTATGGTCCTAGCCTCTCTCACAAGGGCAAACAACTCCCTTGCATTTACCCTGTCAAGGTCCTTTTAAATCTTGCATGTTTCAATAAGGTCACTTTCATTCTTCTAAACTCCAATGTGTACAGGCCAAAGCTACTCATACTCTCTTCTTAAGAAAATCACTCTTTGACAGGGTTTTCCCTCGTGAACCTTCTGTGAGCTGCCTCCAATGCCAGCATATTGTTCCTCAGATAAGGTGATTAACACTGTTCGTAGTGTGGAGGGAGAAGGGAGTGAATGTTTGTGGGTGTGGTGCCAATCAAACAGGTTGCTTTGTCTTGGATGGTATCCAGCTTCATAAGTGTTGTTGATGCTACACCCATCCAGGCATGTGAGGAATATTCCATCACATACTACTGACTTTTTGATGATGGGCAGGCTTTGGGGAGACAGGAGGTGAATTACTTGTCATAGTATTCCTAGCCTTTGGCCTACTCTTGTAGCCACTGTGTTTATGCAATGATTCCACTTGGGTTTCTGGTCAATGGTAACCCCAGGATGCTGATAGTGGGGAAATTCGGTGATGGTAACACCATTGAATGTCAAGGGGTGATGTTTAGATTGTCTCTTCTTGATGATGGCCATAACCTGGCGTTTGTGTGGGGTGAATGTTACTTACTACTTTTCAGCTGAAACCTTGAATATTGTCCAGATCTTGTTGCACTTCAACATGGAGTGCTTCAGTATCTGAGGAGTCAAGAATGGCACTGAACATCGTGCAATCATCGGTGAACATCTGACCTAATGATGGTGGCAAGATCATTGATGAAGCAGCTGAAGATGGTTGGGTCAATGACATTTACCCTGAGGAATTCCTGCAGTGTTCTGGAACTGAGATGACTGACCTCCAACAACCATAACCATCTTCCTATCTGCCAGGTATGACTCCAACCAATAGAGAGTTGGGTCCCTGGTACCCATGAATTCCAGTTTTGCTAGAGCTCCTTGATGTCACATTCAGTTGAATATAGCCTTGATGTCAAGAGCTGTCAGTCTCTGGAATTTAGTCCTTTTGTCCATGTTTGAACCCAGGCTGTAAGGAGGTCAGGAGCTGAGTGGCCCTGGCGAAACCCAAACTAGGTATCACTGAGCAGGTGATTGCTGAGCAGGTGCTGCTTGACAACACTATTGATGACATCTTCTGTCACTTTACTGATGAGTGAGTGTAGACTGATAGGGCAATAATTGACTGGGTTGGATTGTCCTGATTTTTGTGTACAGGAAATTCAAAAGTAGGGGACATATGTTTAAGGTGAGAGACGAAAGATTTAAAAAGGACATGAGGGACAACTTTTTTACACCGACAGTAGAATGAACTGCCAGAGGAAGTGGTGCATGCAGGTACAGTTAAAACTTTTAAAAGACATTTGGATAAATACATGAATATAAAATATTTGGAGGGATGTATCCCAAATCCAGTCAAGTGGAACTAATTTGGTTTGGGAACATGGTCAGTGTGAACTAGCTGGATCAAAGGGTCGGTTTTCATGCTGTATGCCACTATGAGTCTATAATGTGGCAGGACTGCAGAGCTTAGATCTGATCCATTGGCTGAGGGATTGCTTATCTCTGTCTATCATTTGCTGCTTAGGCTATTTGGCATGGACGTAGTCCTGTTTGGTAGCTTCACCAGTTTGACACCTCATCTTAATGTATGCCTGGTGTGCTCCTGGCATGCTGTCCTGCTCCAGAGTTGATTCCCTGGCTTGATGATAATGGATGAGCCAGGCTATAAAGTTATAGATTGTGTTGGAATACAATTCTGCTGACGTTTGACAGTGCACAACACCTCATGGATACAGTTTTGAGTTGCTAGATCTGTTTGAAGTTTGTGCCATTTAACATGGTGATAGTGCCACACAACAGTTGCCTCAACTGCTTTATGTGGCAGAGAACTCCACAGGCTCACCACTCTCTGGGTGAAGAGATCTTTACTTATCTCAGACCTAAATTTCTTAGACCATTATCCCTCGTTCTGGACTCCCTGGTCATTGGGAACATTCTTCCTGCATTTTCCTTGTGTAAAAGTTTTAATGGTATCTATGGGATTCCCCCTCATTCTTCTAAATTCCAGTTAATATAATCCTAACCAATCCAGTCTGTCTGCATCTGTCAGTGCTGCATCCTAAGAATCAGTCTGGTAAACCTTTGTTGCACTCCCCCTAAAGCCAAGACATTCTTCCTCAAATAAGGAGACCAAAACTGCACATGGATCACCAAGGCCTTGCACAATTGCAACAAGACATCCCTGTTCCTGTACTCAGATCCTCTTGCTATAAAAGTCAACATGCCACTTGCCTTCTTCAGCACCTCCAGCAGCTGGTGTAAAAGAACACTCAGGTCTTTATCACACCTTTTCCTTTCCCAATCCATCACCACAGATAATAATCTGACTTCCTCCTTTTGCTACCAAAGTGAATAATATCACATTTAAGAGTAGGTGATGGCCTAGTGGTATTATTGCTAAATTGTTAATCCAGAAACCAAGGTAAAGTTCTGGGGATCTGAGTTTGAATTCCACCATGGCAGATAGTAGAATCTGAGGTCAATAAAAATCTGGAATTAGGAGTCCATGGAAATCTGGAATTAAGAATGATCATGAAACTATTGTCGATAGTCAGAGAAAACCCAGCTGGTTCACTAAATGTCCTTTGGGAAGGAAATCTTAGCTAGTCTGGCCTACTTGGTAACTTCAGACCCACAGCAATGTGATTGACTCTTTACTGCCCTCTGAGCAATTAGGGATGGGCAATGAATGCTGGCCTAGCTAGTGACACCCACATCCCATGAATAAATTTACAAAAGTTATCCCTTCTTCTGTCATACCCACTCACTCAACTTGTCCAAATCACATTGAAGCATCTCTACATCTTCTTCCAATTCTTCTTCTTCACTACATCTTCTTCACTGTTCACCTTCCCCACTAGCTCTGTATCGTCTGCAAACCTGGAGGTATTATTCTTAGTTTTCACATCTAAATCATTAATATATATACCTGGGGTCCTGGCATTGATCCATGTGGCAATTAATGCTAGCCTACCCAGTGATGCCTAAATCCTACGAATGATTAGAAAAATTTGCTTGAATGACACATGGGCTTAAAGCATTATATTACGACCCAGTGATCTCAGTAGAAATGGGTGACAACAAATACACTGTAGTTTCTTCAGACTGATAAATAGTCTGTGGCTCAGGATCATAGCAAGTGGCACGACCTTGTGGAGTGGCTTTTATCTAAAGAAATTAAACAAAAATTAAAAATAAGATTTATCAAAAGCAGTTTTGTCCGGTTAGGATTAATTCTTTCTAGTTTTATTCTTGATTTATGTTCCCTTTTTTTGTGATTTAGCACTCCTCCACTAAAAGCATCAATGTTTGAAGTGTTCAAAAATGAAAAAGGACGTGAAATTAATCGTATCTTAATGGAGAATAAAAGTATTCTTAGTATGAAAAGGAAGAGTGTGAAGGAGCTGACTGAAAGGATCAACAACATTAAGGAGGAAATTGACATCAGTAACCAGGCACTCAATGTCAAGAAACAGGAGCGTCAGCATCAAGGTAATGCCACAGGACTGTGAGCAGTTTCTTTGACACAAACAGCATCATAGAATCCTTACAGTACAGAAAGTGACCATTTGGCCCATCAGGTCTGCACCAACCTTCCAAAAATCATTCCACCCAGACCCAGCCCCCTCAACTGTACATCTTTGGACAGTGGGAGGAAATTGGCACAACCGGTGAAAATCCACACCAACACAGGGAGAATATGCAAACTCCACACAGTTAGATACCCAGAGCTGGATTTGAACCCGGTTCACAAGCACTGTGAAGCAGCAATGCTAACCACTGGGCCAATTTAGCACTACAGTTATTCTACAGTTTCTGCTCTTCATTATCATGCTGCTCCTTCAACTCTAAGTTGACTTTTTAAAAATTTTATTTTGTGTAGTGGATTTCATGAGAGAAGCTGACATTGACTGTCAATCCCTAACTGCTCTGAGGAGGTAGAAACTCCTGAGTCACTTCAAAGGGTAGTCAAGCCAATTATATTGGTGTTGGACTGGACTCACCCAGGCCATTCTGGATAAGAATGACATACTATTTCGCTAAAGAACATCAGAAAACTGGTTGCATTTCTGTGACAATCTGATTGCTTCATTGTCCCTTTTACTTAAAACTGAATTTAAGTAATCAAACTGCATGGTGGAATTTCCAGTGACACTCTCTGGATAACTTGTCAAGTGATCTAAGCACTAATCAAATAAATATGTGTGAATATCAGGTATAGATCTGTCTGGTCTGTGAGAGGACTGCAGTGGAGTAACTCACAGACACTTGTTATAAAAATACCAACTTCCAATCAAGTTTGAATTGAGTATAATGACAATCTTAAAAACTGGGGAAAATTTAACAGTTGGGAAGAGAACTGCCACAAGACCAACAGATGTAGACTGCTAGTCAGAACTGTCTGAGAGGTACCTGTCTAGGGAAGGAGTTTGCACAGAGAAAAACATCAATACCGACCTGGGGAGCAAATCTACAAAGAGAAGTTTCGACATCTGGCTGGTTTTGAAATTTGAATTTTTAAGTAAATCTTAATCAGGGGTTTTATCAGATTAGTATTATAGAAGGGAAAGTAAAAGATAGATTAGAGGAAGGAGTTGTAAATAGTTGTTAGTTAATTATTCTCTGTTATACTTTAAGAAATAAAGCTGTTAACTTTTACTTTAAATAGCTCTTGGTCTCTCGAATTTTCACAGATTAGTGCACGGGATAAATCTTTTCTGTGTTGCTGGTTTAAATTAAGCAGGAGGGTTTACCCCATGTCGTAACATACTCATTGTCCTTGTTTCCTTGGCTGGTATATCAATGTAGCTAAAATCTTTAGCTAATGCTATCTTAAATAAACTGACTCTAGCCTGGAAACAAATACAGATAAAACTGATGGGATTGATATTTCTAATAATGTTAGGTCAAGTTACAAATTGTCCAGTGTACAACTTTATAATCTCACTGTTAGAAGGATGAAGAGGGTTTTTGTTAAAACCACGTTATCAGCTCCACAGGCCCAGTGCTTCAGTGGGTAAACAAAGATGATACAATTTCAATCCTAGTCTAAATTGAGTCAGCTAGTTAAATAAAAGCATCAAGTCTTGCACCACATTTGAACTCCACACTGCTATGCTTAAGGTTAGGGATGGAGATGCCAGGGTTCCTGTTTCTGATCACTACCTGATAAACCCCACTGGTAAAAGAGAATTAGACTGTGTGTAATGATTTCCACGATCAAATACTTAATGCCAGACGCTTGCAGACTTATGTGAACAATGATGACTTGGATGATGCTGAGAATGATAAACTTTTGTCAGATATAACAGCCAATGTACTTCATTACCTGTGACCTGTAAAACTGTATGTGATTCATTGCCAAAGTTCAACTTAACTCATTCTCATATATTTTCTCAAAATCTGTCATTGCATTTACAAGATTAATCAACCAAGGGCATAGTCCAAAAATTGACAAAACTTGTTTGATTATTGGTCCTTTCCACACCTAACAGGTGATTACCTGAATGAACAAGGTGATCCAGTGATCGATGAAGATGAGTTCAACTTGGTCATGCAATTGAAGGATTTGAAACACCAATACCGGCACGACTTTGATACTTTGCGAGACCTGAAGGTGGAGCTCCAATACTGCCACAAGCTGGTGGACCAGTGTAGGCTGCGGCTGTTAACAGGTAAGGGAAGACTACACAGCTCAAAAATATGCTGAGATTTCAACTGCAGCAGTTACAGTGATCAGGAATATCATTATTTGCAAGAAAAAAAAATAACCATGTTTAAGTTACTCAGTGAATGCTCAGCTAATGGTAGTATTGTTCTGTTGGAGTTGTTATACTTCAGATGAGAGATTGTTTCTATTTTCATTGGCTCAGAGAGATTTGAAAGTTACTGTAGTACTATTGAAAGAAGATTAGAAAAATGTTCTGGCCAACATTCCTCCCTTGATCATAAACAGATTTTCTAGTTATACGTCATTGCACTGTCTGAAAATTCTTGCTTTGCGTACGTAAGATTGTCAGATAACTCGGGTTTGAGATAGTTTGAGACATTTCTGAGACACATGACAAGTGACAATGTAAATATAATGCCTTACAAAACCAGTTAGACTAGAAAATCACAGGTATACTCTTCGATCTTCTGTGTATGACCAAACATTGTGTATCTCTGAATGCTCTCATTAATGCCAATGAAGGGTTATTTTATGCTCATAGTTTACAGTATATTCCAATGATAAGCTTTCATATGGAGAGCTTTGTGATTCTAAGTAGAGACCTAACAGAGGTTGGCAGGTTTCTTAATGACCCCGCATGTATTCATGTTACTCAAAGTGAGATATGAAGGGAAGGAGTTCATCCTATAAATCCAAATCGCATAAATTGCAATCCATATAAAATTAAACAGTAAATAAACTGTCTAGCATTAATTTAATTGGTGTATCATGTAAACATTTGCAAACTCTGATGACATATCTATTAATCTTCAATTAACACAAGGAATTATGCCCTCCCCCATTCCCCATGCCAATGATATAACCCTAGTAGTAACACTAGCAAGTTTCTCCTCATAGCCACGAATTCACAGTTAAGAACTTAAATCCAGTACAAATTTCTACTGCACTTCTCTGAGGTCACAAAGGACCAATTCCTTCATTCAAAATCCACAAAGTGGTCAAAGTATAAAGCAACTATGAATGGGAGTCAGTTAGAAAATTAGATAACATATTTAAAGTGTTGATACACACTCAGAGGGACAGAAAAGAGGAGACAAGAATGCAATTTGTTTTGCAGACATTGAGAGGATGATAAGCTAAAATGTGAATTGGGAAACATCAAGAAAGCTGCTGAAATATACCATGCAAAAGCAATCACAGAATAGCTAAATTGCTTCTTTAGTCATACAGCTGAGCCTCCAATCACCATGTTAAAAATAACCAGGAACTTTCCACTCTTCATATCTCTGAAGCACAGAACATCAAAAGCTTTGAAGCTACGCTCTACCCTTGAATGCACAGTAGCTAGGGTTGATTATAGCTGCTAAAGTCCAAATTATTGACCTTCCATCAGGCAAAAAGACCATATTCTCCCTGAACTGATTATAAATTGCAGAAGTGCTGTCATCATATTTGTATATCATATAGTTGCCCCAGCATCCATCACTTTATCACATTAAAAGGGGAAGAACCCTTTTAACCTCATGGTTAAGCATTATAAAAGATAGTCATCCTTAGTATTGTATTCCCAAATTAATCTGAATTCACACAAGTATATCTTCTCATTGGCCACAGTACAATCCATCCCTACGTACTGCTTCTGGTTGTGGTAATGTCTTACAGTATTTATAAAGAAGCAATTCCAGATGACATTAGAAATATAAGCTAGAGTTGACCATATTCTCTTTGCTAATCAGTAACATCATGGTTTATTATCTATTACAACTGTTCTTTCCTACCTGATCCTCATATTCACTTCTCTTCTATTCCAAGAATCTATAGATATCAGCCTTGAATATACTCATTGATTGATCATCTACAGTCCTCACAAGAAGATTCATAACTTTCTGAATGGAGGCATTTCTCCTCATCTCAGACCTAATTAGTTAAGCGCTTTTCCTGAGACTATGGTTTTGTTAAAATTATGAGCATATCATTTGGAATTGTTTCTTTAATAAGGTAAAATGAAGTGGGTCATGTGACTGATCTGGAGTCCACCTGACAGCAAGCCTGGTTACTGAGATTGTTAGAGATTAAAGGTGTCCCAAAATGTTTTGCTGGGAAGAAGGTACAAGAAGGGTTGCACCTAAACAGAGTTGGAATGGAGTTCCTTGTGAAGCATTTTGATAGTGCCAATCTAAGTTGGCAGTGTTGCCAACCAAAACAAAATAGTAGAGGATAATACAAAGGCTTGAAAAATACTTAGGGATACAACTGGCACTAGCATAGAGAATAGTAAGGTAATAGGTGAAGTTGGAGTAGGGGAGAAAGAAAGGAAGTCCAAACATGGTAAATGTACATGTGTGTAAATGCTGGGAGTATATCAAATAAGGTTGGGTTATTACAGATATAGATTTCAATGTGGAATATTATATTGTAGTACTGACGGAGACCTGGCTCAAGGAAGGGCAAGACTGGATGTTAAATCTTCCTGGGTATAAGTTGTTCAGGGAAGATAGAAAAAGAAAGAAAGGAGGATAGACAGCAGTATTGACTAAGAAGGACATTACAGTTCTGGAGAATTAGGATGTCTAAGAGGGTTCACGGACAGAATCCATCTGGCTAGAGATATGGAATAAAAGAGTAATTACATTGTTCAGTTTAGTCTATAGAACACCAACTAGTTGAAAAGATGTAGAGGAACAAGCCTGTAGGGAAATTACAGAGAAATATCAACATCACAGAGTAGTTATAAAGTTGGGCTTCAATTACCCAAACATAGATGGGTAGTGTAAGGGACAGTGAGGGGTAAGTGTTCTCAGAGGATGTGTGGGAGGGTTTTCTACAGCAGGATGCTGTTAGTCCGACAGCGAAGGATACATTTTTTTGGACCTGGTCCTCGAAATGAGATGGGCCAAGTGAATCAAGTGTCAGTGGAGGAACATTTAAAAGACAGTGGTCATCATATCATAAGGTCAGGATGTTGTTGCAACATGACATACAACAGTCCAGAGGAAGAAAAATCAATTTGTGGAGGGCTGACTTTAATGGGGCAATAACATGGCTGAGAGGATTGATTATAATAAGAGGCTGGTGGGAAAAACAGTAATTGAACAATGGGCCACCTTTAAGGAGCAGATGTATTCAGGGTGTATTCCCCGAAATGGAAAAGACAGGACAAACAAATCCAGAAATCTCTGGATGACAAAGGAGATAGAACATAAGCTTAGAAAGAAAGTGTGCTTTTGACAGATATAAGGCAGAAAATACAATTGAGAACCAATACAAATAACAAAGGTTTAGTGGGAGAGATGAAAAGCAAATAACAGAAGCAAAGAGGAACTATGAGAAAGGACTAGCAGCTGACATAAAAGGGAATACCAAAGTCTTCGATAGGCATATAAACAGTAAGGGAGTGGTTAAAGGAAGAATGAGACCAATCAGAGACCAAAAAGGAGATTTGTTCATGGAGGAGCAGATTATGGTTGAGGTGTTACATGAATACTTTGTTTTACAGAAGTGAAGGATGCTGCCGAGGCCGTGGTGACAGAGGAAGAAACTCACTAGAAGGGTTCAACGTTAATCAGGAAGCACTCTTGGATAAATTGTTGGCACTTAATGTTGTCAAGGCCTAGGAACCAGACACGTTACATCCAAGGATTTTTTTTAAAACATGAGGGTAGACATTGAGGGGACACTGGCCACAATTTTTTGTCTTCCCTGGACTCAGGAGAGGTGCCAAAATACTGGAGAATCGTGAACATTCCAGGCTTGTTCAAAAAAGATTGTCAGCATACTCCCAGCAATCACAGACCAATCAATTTAATTTCAGTAGTGGGGAACATCGAGAAATAATTATTTGAGAATAGAATTAATAGTGACATGGAAAGAAGTAGGAAGATTCAGCATGGGATTTGAAGGTGAAATTGTGTTTAACTAACTTTCTGGAGTTTTTTTTTAAAGTTAACACAAAGACTTGATGAGGGTAACACTGTTTATGTGGTATACACAGATCTCCAAAAGACATTTGATACAGTGCCATGCAATAGATCTGACAGGCAAGTATTGTTCATGATATAAAAAGGGACAGTAGCAACATGGATACAAAGTTGGCTAAGTGATAGGAAACAGAATGGTTTATGGCTGTTTATTGGGCTGGAAGAAGGTTTGTAGTGGAGTTCCCCAGGGGTCAGTATTGGGATGTTTACTTCTCCTGATATATATTAATGATCTAGATCTTGGTGTGGAAGGGACAATTTCCAAATTTTCCGATGACACAAAACTTGAAAGAAATTTAAACCGTAAGGAAGACATTGATAGTTGGTGGAATGAGGGACAGATAACTGCTGCAGAGAAGTCTGAAGTGAAGTACTTTGGTCAGAAGAGCACCAAAAGACTATAAAGTAGAGATAGTCCGTGACAAGGAGATAGGTGAAACAACTCATCCATCAGATGTCAAGTGCTCATAGCACTTCATGACCAAGCAGGACAAAGGTAATGGAAAAGATGTCTCCATTCAGCAGACAGCAGAACTGCTGGCACAGGATGGCTAATATTGATGACTACTGTTGCAATTGTGAAAGGTATATTGTGAGAGGGGAATCCAGTAACTCAGTGGTTAGCACTGCTGCCTCACAGTGCTAGGGACCAGGATAGATTTCAGCCTCAGATAACTGTATGTGTGGAGTTTGCATATTCTTCCTGTGTCTGCGTGGAGTTTCCTCTGGGTGCTCCAGTTTCTTCCCAGAGTCCAAAGATGTGCAGATTAAGTGGACTAAATTACCCATTGTGTCCAGGGAAGTACAGGATAGGTGGATTAGCCATGGGTTACAGGGATAGGGAGGGTGAGGGGGGATGTCTAAGTGGGAAGGGATGGTTTGGACTCGATAGGCTGAATGGCCTGCTTCTGTAATGTAGGGATTCTATGTATATTTTGGCCAAATCAGTGTAGCAACTTCACTGTTAGCACATGATCCCTGGTTTCTATGAGCCTACTAGTGGTCATTTCAATGCATGTTACATTCCTTGACTCCAGTAGTAACAGAACTGAGCACGTTTCTGTACTCATGGATGCATACAAGTTCATGCAGGCCATTCCCACTCATGACCAAAAGGCCTTAACTATAGCCAGAGTGTTAGTGCACAATTGGCTTGTCTGTTTTAGTGTTCTATATTGGATGCACAGTGATCAGGGACTCAACTTTGAAGACAAGATCCTACAGGAGCTCTGCAAGGCCTATGGCATTATCAACCTCAGAAAATAGTATAATGAAGTGTTGCTTGAAGTCAGAAGTCTATTGGATGATGGGAAGCAAGCAGCATTGTTGCAGAAGCTGAAATGTTGGTACAAGATGACTCAGGTAGAGTCAGCAATACAGAATCCTGTGTGTGTGTGATCCTGTGTGGATAGGCCTACTGCTACCATGAAAAACAGCCAGGGAAAGACCTATAGGATGCAGAAATTGAAGCAAAAGTGCCTCCAGTCAGACAATTCCTGGAATCCTAAGTGACATAACTCCCAATGTAGGATTCCTTGGAAGATACTATTACAAATAAGAGGCTGAGAACATCTCAAGAAAATGCTGGATATCAACGCATCCCTTACCAGCTTTTAAAAATTCATTCATGGAACGAGGGCAGCATTTATTGTCCATCCCTAGTTGCCTAGATGAGAAGTGATAAGCTGTCATCTGAAACCACTGTAGTCCATATGTTAGGGATAAACCCACAACCCTATTAGGGAGGGAAATTCAGGATTTGGCCAAGAGACACTGAAGAAATGACAATATATTTCTAAACCTAGATGGTGAGTAGCTTCGAAGGGTACTTGAAGGAGGTAATGTTCCCACGTATCTGCTGCCTTTGGTCTTTTAGATGGTAGTGGTCGGGAGTTTGGAAAATGAGAGGAGTCTTGATGAATTTTGCAGAGCATTTTATAGACTATACCGTTGCAGACACACTGCTGCTATAGATTGTTGAATCATAGAATCCCTACAGTGTAGAAGCAGGGTGTCAAGTCCATACTGACCCTTTGTAAAGCATCCCACCCAGACACACCCCTCGAGCCTATCCCTGTAACCCCATTTCCTATGGTTAACCCTCCTAGCCTCCAAATCCCTGGACAATATGGGGCAATTTAGCATGGCCAATCCACCTAATCTGCATGTCTTTTGGACTGTGGGAGAAAACCAAAGCTCCCAGAGGATATCCATGCAGACACAGGAGAATGTGTAAACTCCACACAGACAGTTGCCCACAGACAGTTGGAATCAATGTCGTGTCCCTGGCACTCTGAGGCAACAGTGCTAACCACTGAGCCAACGGTGGAGAGAGTGAATGCTTGTGCATCAAGCAGGTGGCTTTGTCCTGGACGGTGTCAAGCTTCTTGAGTGTTGTTGGAGTTATACCTATCCAGGCAAGTGAGGAGTATTCCATGATACTCCTGACTTGTGCCTTGCAGATGGTGGACAGGCTTTAGGGAGTCAGGAAGTAAATTACTCGTTGCGTGATTTCTAAACTCTGACCCATTCTTGTAGCCACTGTATTTAAGTTGCTAGTCCAGTACAGTTTCTGGTCAATGGTAACCACCTGAAACTCTCACTCTCTCTCCTCTTTGCTTAAAATAAAATCTACAGGAATGTCAGGAAATTGGTTATAGCTGGATTTAGGTGGAATTTGTGCATACTGAATGTTCTTTCTTCTCCACAGGACCTATTCTTAAACCTTGCAGCTCTAAAGAAAGTATTTATTCCATTATCATTATCACATTCCTTCCTGCTCCCATATTTCAGTAGTTCAGCAGTTTGTCCGTGCTCCCTGCAGTGTTCAGTCTTATCCATACAAATTGAAAGCACTTTCTATGTGTTGGATAAGATCAAAGAATGAAGCTCCTCTTTCAGTACATCCTAGATACCCATATCTGCCTCACTTATTGTTACATCATCCAACTCTCGATTACTGACCAAATTTAAATTACTCCCTAATATAAAGGGTGCAATTGTCTCCTGAATCAAATTGTGATGATAATTCTTCCTCACAGAGGCATTATGATGTCTGCAGTTTGGATTAAATCTGAAACTAGTAAAACAATTATTGTTTATCCCTAGTTGTTCCCAAGGATATTAAGAAATAACCAGTGACTCAAATCACATCTTGGCCCAACAGTCAGGCAGATTGTTTTCATTGAGAAAGTAATGAACAATATATAGAAAGGGGAACTGGTGGTCGTACTGTACTTAGTTTTCCAGAATGAATTTAACAAGGACTAATCGAAAGTTAAGACGCAAAATAAGAACTAATGGTTTTGAGTGTGACATATCGGCACAGAGGAAGGATTGGCTAGCTGATAGGAGACTGGGGAGACTGGGCGCCTCCTAGCAGAGCGCTTTAGGGAACATCTCCGAGACACCCGCACCAATCAACCAAACCGCCCCGTGGCCCAACATTTCAACTCCCCCTCCCACTCTGCCGAGGACATGGAGGTCCTGGGCCTCCTTCACCGCCGCTCCCTCACCACCAGACGCCTGGAGGAAGAACGCCTCATCTTCCGCCTCGGAACACTTCAACCCCAGGGCATCAATGTGGACTTCAACAGCTTCCTCATTTCCCCTTCCCCCACCTCATCCTAGTTTCAAACTTCCAGCTCACTTACTGTCTCCTTGACTTGTCCGACCTGCCTATCTTCTTTTCCACCTATCCACTCCACCCTCTCCTCTTTGACCTATCACCTTCATCTCCTCCCCCACTCACCCATTGTACTCTATGCTACTCTCTCCCCACCCCCACCCTCCTCTAGCTTATCTCTCCATGCTGCAGGCTCACTGCCTTTATTCCTGATGAAGGGCTTTTGCCCGAAACGTTGATTTCGCTGCTCGTTGGATGCTGCCTGAACTGCTGTGCTCTTCCAGCACCACTAATCCAGTAGCTGATAGGAAGCAGAGGGTGAGGGTGAGGTGACAAGTGGAATGCCACAGGGAGGGGTGCATCCTCAATTATTTGCAATGTGTATAAATGACTTGGATGAAGGGACCAAATGCATTGTTCTACATTTGCTGAAGATAAAAAATAGTTAAGTTGTGAACAGGGCATAAGGAGTTGACAAAGGGATATAAACAGGTTAAATGACTGGGCACAAGTTTGGTACATAGAGTATCATGTGGTAAGTTGCGATTTGTCCATTTTGGCAGAAAGAATAGAAAAGCAGAATACTGTTAGAATAGGGAGAGATTATAAACTCTGTGGTAGAGAGTGATATGAATATCTTCATACGTGTATCACAAGATGTTAGCACACTGGTGTAGCAAATCTTTAAGAAGACATGTTGCAATTTATTACAACAGGGAATACAAACATGGAAATATATGCTATAGTTGCATAGAGTGTTGTTGAGGCTATGTATAGCTGGGTTAGAAACAGTTCAGAGAAGGTTCACTTGATTGATACTTGAGATAAAGGAGGTCATTATCTTTTGAGAAAATATGGTTCAGGCTGGGCCTTAATCCATGAGAGTTTAGAAGAAAATAAAGGGTGATCTTATTGAAATATATAAGATTCTGAGGAAACTTGACAAGGTGGATGCAGAAACATGTTTCATCAGAACTATGGTGCATAGTTATAAAAATAAAGGATCTACCATTTAAGTTGAAGATGAGGAGGACATTTTTCTTTCAGAGTATGTTGAGTCTTTGCAACTGTCTTCCCCACAGACCAGAGGAGGCAGGTTCATTGAATACGTTTTAGGCAGAGATAGATTTTTACCCAACAAGGGGATCAAAGGTGATGAGGAGTAAGTGGTAATGTAAAGTTGAGGCATGTAGTGATGGACGGAACTAGGACAGAGATACTGAGGACAACCAGGAAGGGAATAGCAAGAGCTAAAATAAGAGACAAGAATAATGATTGCTAGGCAGTGCATGTCTCAGTCTGTGAGAGGCACAATTACAGAAATATATTTTAAAAATATAAACCAGATGATAAAATATGCCTCACTATTCTGGATTAAACAAGGGAGAAGTTACCCTGGATACTTTTCTAGCCATTTCCCAGTGATGGGGTGCTGGAACCAATTACAGAATCCCTACAGTTGGAAATAGGCCCTTTAGCCCTACAAGTCCACACCAACCTTCCAAATAGCATCCCACCCAAATCCATCCCCCATTACTTTACATTTATCCCTGACCAATGCAACCAACCTACACATCCATGAACAGCATGGACAATCCAACATGGCCAATTAACCTAACCTGCACATCTCTGGATTGTGGGAGGAAACCGGAGCACCAGGAGAAAACCCATGCAGACACGGGAACAACGTGCAAACTCCACACAGTCAGTCACCAAGGCCAGAATCGAACCCAGGTTCACTGATGCTGTGAGGCAGGAGTGTTAACCACTGAGCCACCATGATTGTGAGCCACCTAGATTTAAAACTGATTGTGCTCAGAAATAAATAATTTCAACCTTAGCACAAAGTGAGATTGATACCTAATGAACCAATCTCCAGCAAATTGTCAGAGAGGAGTAAAAAGTTATATTTTAACAAAGTATTATATCTGACATGAAACATTAAGTATGTTTCTCTCTCCACAGATGGTGAGTTTTTTTTTCTAGTACTTTCTGGTTTATATCAGAGTTACAACACCTGCAATTTTTAACTTTTGTTTTAGCATTTAATTCACCGTGACTTCACTTCCAGGAACGACTACCATGAAAAAGTTCTGCTTTTTCTTGTCAATAGGATTTCTATTTGTCTCTTTCACTTTACACATCTTCATTGCTTTCTATTTTCCTCCTCATGTTTGAGAAGAAGAAATTTGGCAATATGATTTTAAATAGTGCCCTTTTTTTCCCCTTTCTGATACAGAGTTTGATATTTGGTACAATGAGTCTTTTCTCATTTCTGAAGATGTTCAGAATTCAGTACAAAAAGATAACATTCGACCAGGGTTGATCCCAGAATCCAGAATGCTGTCTTTGGTAAGTTTCTTAGGATTGCTTGGACCATATATGTATGCTGCATCCCCCTATTCTTGTTAGTTGGCCTGACAAGTAACTTTGCCATTCAGACCATCAAATCAGTTATGGTAGTCCTCCCTTCCTGAGTTCCTATATCTTGCTTGCTTCCTGTAGCCTTCAATTCTCAATGTATTCTAATCCCCCTCTCATGCTCACACCTCATACCCCTTATTATGCCTTCTAATTTAGTCCCACTCATAATCTACATTCCTGTAATATTCTACCTTGTTCAATATAGGTAGCCATCATTTAAAGTTGTGGCTGTGTTCTTGAAATTGGTGACTTTAAGTGAATAATGGTTTCCCACAGGAATCAGTGCTAAAGTCAGAGTTAGGATCCTATTACTTGGAAAAAAATAGGGCACAGGTTGAAATACCCTACAGTACATGTGCAGTACTATGTATTTCTAGCGGCAGTAAGTTGCAAAATAAAATGAATCTCTAAATATAAAGGAAGTAACCCATACAGTGCAATATACAATTATTTTTAAAGATTTCTAACCAATACTGTGTACAAAATTGAAAATCACACAACACCAGGTTATAGTCCAACAGGTTTAATTGGAAGCACACTAGCTTTTGGAGTGACGCTCCTTCATCAGGTGGTTGAATGACAACCACTTGATGAAGGAGTGGCACCCTGAAAGCTAGTGTGCTTCCAATTAAACCTGTTGGACTATAATCTGGTGTTGTGTGATTTTTAACTTTGTACACCCCAGTCCAACACCAAATCATCAAACACCAAAGCATCTCCAAATCATTAATAGTGTACAGTATAAGTGCTTTTAGATTGACCAAGGTCCACCTAGTGGCAGATATTGGTCAGTGCAGGTAATCACTTGGCCACAGGCATCTGCATTGATTGAACAGAATGAGAAGCAGATGGCAACTGAAAATCTCACCGAGGTCTGAGCTATGGGGCAGGGGCTGGCCTGTAAACCAGGACAAGAGCAAGGCTGCAAATCAGGCTTGGGGATAGGGCAAAGTGGAAGGAGAAGTTAAAATCCCCAATGGTCACATTGCACACTGGAGACTTTAAAGGTAAAAATGGAGAGTAGGAATTGGAATGGGAATGAGTAAAGGGACTTCAGGACTTAGGCTGGAACTGGGCGCTCTGGGGAAATGGTTCTATGTACCTTGCAGGAGGTCTGTGGCAAAGGATGTTAAAGGGAAACTCAGAACTCGGCACGGTGCCTAGCATTGCTGCCTCACAGCGCCAGGGTTCAATTCTTGCCTCAGGCAACTGTCTGTGTGGAGTTTGCACATTCTCCCTGTGTCTGCGTGGGTTTCCTCCCACAGTCCAAAAATCTGCAGGTTAGGTGAATTGGCCATGCGAAATTGCCCGTAGTGTTAGGTGATGGGGTAAATGTTGGGGAATGGGTCTGGGTGGGTTGCGCTTCGGCGGGTTGGTGTGGACTTGTTGGGCCGAAGAGCCTGTTTCCACACTGTCAGTAATCTAATCAAATTAAATGAATGTATTGGCACTGCTTTATTCACAACATTAAGTGAGTTGATTTTATGTTGATTGCCTGTATCACTGTTGTGTACTCCCAATATCTTTATTATATCCATTTTATTCTACTTAACCCGACACTGGAGATACTAAATGAATATTTTGCATCAATATTTACTGTGGAAAAGGATATGGAAGATATAGACTGTAGGGAAATCGATGGTGACATCTTGCAAAATGTCCAGATTACAGAGGAGGAAGTGCTAGATGTATTGAAATGCATAAAAGTGGATAAATCCCCAGGACCTGATCAGGTGTACCCGAGAACTCTGTGAGAAGCTAGAGAAGTGATTGCTGGGCCTCTTGCTGAGATATTTGTATCATCAATAGTCACAGGTGAAGTACCAGAAGACTGGAGGTTGCCCCAAACGTGGTGCCACTGTTTAAGAAGGGTGGTAAGGACAAGCCAGGGAACTATAGACCGGTGAGCCTGACCTCGGTGGTGGGCAAGTTGTTGGAGGGAATCCTGAGGGACAAGAATATACATGTATTTGGAAAGGCAAGGACTGATTCGGGATAGTCAACATGGCTTTGTGTGTGGGAAAGCATGTCTCACAAACTTGATTGAGTTTTTTGATGAAGTAACAAAGAAGATTGATGAGGGCAGAGCAGTAGATGTGATCTATATGGACTTCAGTAAGGTGTTTGACAAGGTTCCCCATCGGAGACTCATTAGCAAGGTTAGATCTCATGGAATACAGGGAGAACTAGCCATTTGGATACAGAACTGGCTCAAAGAGAGAAGACAGAGGGTGGTGGTGGAGGGTTGTTTTTCAGTCTGGAGGCCTGTGACCAGTGGAATGCCACAAGAATCAGTGCTGGGCCCTCTACTTTTTGTCATTTTCATAAATGATTTGGATGCGAGCATAAGAGGTACAGTTAGTAAGTTTGCAGATGACACCAAAATTGGAGGTGTAGTTGACAGCGAAGAGGGTTACCTCAGATTACAACAGGATCTGGACCAGATGGGCCAATGGGCTGAGATGTGGCAGATGGAGTTTAATTCAGATAAATGTGAGGTGCTGCATTTTGGGAAAGCAAATATTAGCAGGACTTATACACTTAATGGTAAGGTCCTAGGGAGTGTTGCTAAACAAAGAGAACTTGGGGTGCAGGTTCATAGCTCCTTGAAAGTGAAGTTGTAGGTAGATAGGATAGTGAAGAAGGCATTTGGTATGCTTTCCTTTATTGGTCAGAGTATTGAGTACAGGAGTTGGGAGGTCATGTTGTTGCTGTACAGGACATTGGTTAGGCCACTGTTGGAATATTGCGTACAATTCTTGTCTCATTCCTATCGGAAAGATGTTGTGAAACTTGAAAGGGTTCAGAAAAGATTTACAAGGATGTTGCCAGGGTTGGAGGATCTGAGCTACAGGGAGAGGCTGAACAGGCTAGGGCTGTTTTCCCTGGAGCGTCAGAGGCTGAGGGGTGACCTTATAGAGGTTTACAAAATTATGAGGGGCATGGATAGGATAAACAGACAAAGTCTTTTTCCTGGGGTCGGGGAGTCCAGAACTAGAGGGCATAGGTTTAGGGTGAGAGGGGAAAGATATAAAAGAGACCTAAGGAGCAACCTATTCACGCAGAGGGTGGTACATGTATAGAATGAGCTGCCAGAGGATGTGGTGGAGGCTGGTACAATTGCAACATTTAAGAGGCATTTGGATGGGTATATGAATAGGAAGGATATGGAGGTATATGGGCTGGATGCTGGCAGGTGAGACTAGATTGGGTTGGGATATCTGGTCGGCATGGATGGGTTGGACTGAAGGGTCTGTTTCCATGCTGTACATCTCTATGACTCTATGACTTGCTCACTTCCCATATCCTTTAATATTTTTTCAGTCAAATTTCACTGTTATTATTCTTTCCCATAATCTTTAATATCCTAACTAGTCTGTTATCCTCTTTCTATTCATTCCCCACATCCTTAAGTGTTGCATGAGGATGGAATACTTGGTGACCTGCAGATATTGTGAGGTATTTTTCACATGCAACAATTGTAAACCAATCATTAAAGTGGTCAGGCTTAGTTAGCAACAGACCAAAAATCACATTATAAGTACAGGAAAAGAGAGGGGAGATTACCAAGTTCTAAAGCAAAGAGGGTTGGTCATTTCGAAAGAGGGCTATATATTTTAGTCAGGAATTGGGGGAGGAGCAGTTGTCATTAACGTTTCTGTCCCTTGAGAAAAGATGACTTGGGTAGTCAAGAGGATAGGATGGGCTGTGCATCAGGACAATCCAGCAGCCTGTCAGAAATGGAGGGAAAAGAGAGAACTGGTATTAGGGGTTTACAGGTAAATTACTGTGCAAACCGAAACCAGAATAATCAGTGCATGTCACTTTCTGAGTGTAAGGTCAAGGATTTGACATCCAGCTTGTCAGAATAGTATGGAGAGCAGGTGAGGAACCAATTGTTGTTGTCCATATGGGAAGAAATAATATCAGTAGAAAGCAGACAAGGGATATTGGGAAGGAACTTTAAAAAGTATTCTTCAAATGTAACCACTTCTGAAATATTATCCATGATAGTAAAAAGAGACAACAGGAGAGTGATTTGATTCTTAAGGTTTTGATTTAATAAATCAGGAGTTTGATCCCTCATGCACTGAAATGCTCTTTAGAATAAGTGGAATTTATTCATATAAGACTGGAGCCACTTAAACAAACGGCAAGGATAGAGGGATTAACTAACTGGAGAGAATGAATGGTGGGTGAGCATTTAAATGAAACGTGGGGATTAATTACAGCAAGCAAAAGCGAAGAGAATGGAGCATACTCTAAGATGTACCAGTATAAATAAAAATCAATGTTTAATTATTCTGAATCTGATACTGAGAGTAAACAAAGGAAAGTGTTTATAAAACAAATGGGAAATGTAATAAAAAATTATATTTGACTCACAATAAAATTACCATCACCCAGACAAAAAGTATTTCTCTTCCTTCCATCCACCCAGGATGAAGATGATAAGGAGAAGTTCCAACGTATCCAGAATGATATTCTGTTGAAAAATCCAGGTTCAGCTGCATTTTACAGGGCACAAATGAAGCTGAAACAGAGGGTAGGTGAATTCCAGGTCAGACGATGGAATGAGACTCAGACTGTGTGGGGATTACTAAGATGAAAACTAAAACTTCATATTGGTGGGGTGACAGAGAGAAACTATGAGTTCTTTATTTTGGTCAGAATGTGGCTGACCAACACAAGTTCAAGGACTAAGTACGTGAAAATGACAACGTGGGCTTTTGCAGATTGGTCATATCCCACCTGATCTCTACATTGAACCCGAACAGCAATAGCATTGAGACTTTGCATTTCTCCCCACCTAAACGCTCTTTGCGTCAGCCAAATACTCACCAAATTTTGAGATGCAGTCTCCAGGCGTAAGTTAGATTGGATGTGCAGGTTGATGTAAATTATGTCCAGATAGTTTTGTGTTCCTCATTTAAGTTCTCATTTTTAACTTGCACTCAACACTTCCATGTCCATTCCAAACAGTCAGCTTCCATAGGTCACGGACATCAGAAAGTGTCCCCAGTTGTCAGTATCAATGTCTACTATCTTACTATTTATCTTACAGCCAAGATACCCAAGCAGTTGTGACTCATTTGCCAATTTATCATATAAATGTGGATATACAGATGTCATGCATTCGATGAAGGTGTCTGAGCCAGCATAGATGTCATTGGCAGATGTGGGTACTGCAGATGCTGAAGAATTAGAGTCAAGATTAGAGTGGTGCTGGAAAAGCACAGCAGGTCAAGCAGCATCCGAGGAGCAAGAAAATCAATGTTTCAGGCAAAAGCCCTTCGTCAGGAATGAGTCCTCAATTTTCCTGCTCCTCGGATGCTGCCTGACCTGCTGTGCTATCCAGCACCACTTTCTAATCTTGACATAGATGTCATTGGCTTTACATTAAGTATCTGCTGATGGAATTATCATCCTCCAGGACCTCTGAGCGACCTTGTTCTGCCAAGGGATGCTGAGCAAACGTCTGAAACAATGAAGGTGGAAACTGTTGAGACTTTTTTTCTGCCTAGCATATGTTGCTCAGACCTCACCACTGCACAGGACAAAGGCCTGGTAGATTTGCAGTTTAATGTTTTCATTCATGTTGCTGCTGTTCCATACTCTGTTATTCTGCTTGAACACAAAATCAGTAACTTTTGAAACTACTGTATTAACTTCAGTATCAAGTAACAAAATAGCTGGTGTCTGTGGAGTTTGGGTATATTACACCATCTACAATCTGCAGGATTACATTTCCAATCCTGATTGAAGGGGACATGGCAACATACTGCATTGTAAGATTTGACTTTCTGATGCTAATGGTCAAAACACATAGATGTGAGAGGGTTTGTCCAATGCTGAAGATATTACTTGCTAGCCAGGAATTCAAATGCAGCATTATCAGAGTAGAGCAATTGTTTGAGTACTTGCTGCACTTTCATCTTGTGTATCGGGCAGGCAAAGTTGAATAGATTTCTGTCATTCTGGTATATAAGTCTATACTTTCTGGAAATAATCTGAAGGCATATCACTTTAGCAAAGGAAAGAATGTACCAAAGAGTGTCGGTGCCAAAACACAACCCTGTTTACTCCACAGCGGACTCTAAAGGGTTCCAATGTTGCCATTTCATAGCTTATCCATCAAATTGTCATGATAAGAGATGACATTGAGTAGCTTTAGCAGGTAAGCAATTCTCTCCACCAATTTAAATAGACTGCTTCTGTGCACAGGGTTGAATGCTTTGCTGAGATTAAAGAACGGAATATAAAATGGACTCCTTCGATTTTAATGTTTATATTGAGGCTACCAAACCAAGAACATCACATCAGTTTGCAGATTTTATTATTCTGTGACAACACTGTGTTGAACCAGGATCTGCAGTCTCACAAGGGAAATACATGAGACCAAATGCTTTTCCCCACAGTGTTCAGCAGGGTGATGCCTCAACGTTGTTGTAATTTTTGGAACAATCTTTGTGTCAAACATCCTGGGCACTTCTCTCTCACTGCCCCTTTGTGGCAGATAAGTTTGTGCAGTTGCTGTAGGAATGTTGATTTCCTGTGCTTGATGAGTTCAGATGATTTAGCATCAGGTTCTTGAGTCAATTTAATAAGCTCCTCCACTATGGATTCAGTATTCTTCTCAGCATGACTTTCTTTGGTTTCCAGAATCTTCTCCATGGAAAGTGTGCAATGGAGTAGTTTTCAACGGACTGGCTTTCTTTGCTGATAGATCAGTCGCCTCTTTAGTTCCTTCATTCATTCACCTCACATTCCCCATCGTGAAAGATATATGGATATTTCTGGCAAAGTTGAAATAAGTACTCATTGGTGCATCATCTGGCAATCTGTTGGACTTTACTTCAAACTAACCTTAATATGTTGAGTATATATGCTTGGACTTTTGTAATTAATGAGAGCAGACAACTTGGCTTCAATGACAGATTCTTTAAGAGTGATGTTAGTTTCAAATCAGTCACATTTCTGCTGTTGCTTCCCAAAGGTTATTATAGATAGTGTCTTCAAGTATGATCCGTTTAGCTTCTGTACTCTATGTCAGGATGCCAGAGGGCTCTTGTTAAAGTGTGTCAAGGAACTATTGATATTAGAATGGCGTTTCTGCTTTGAATTAGAACACTTTAAGAGTTGTATTTTAAACTGGTGCATATTAGGCAGTGGTCTGTATCACAGTCAGTGCTGCAGATGCTGCATATATTTAGAATGTGGTTGAGAGGAGCACATCTGGTGATAATCATATCGAATTGGTGCCAATGGCTTGATTATGGATGTCTCCAGATACCTAATGGTGTGGTTTGTGTGAAAATGTACGGTAGCAGCAAACCCTCAAGTAGTTTCTAACCATTCTTATTTATCCTTCCCAGGCCATGTAGCCCAAGGTATAACGGCCTCATGATCCACACCTTTCATTGCGTTAAAATCTCACAGTAGGTGAAGATATTCAGACTTGCATAATCTGCTTCTAGCCGTTTTAAACTCTTCATAAAACTAATCCTTTGCCTCTGTAGTGAAGGATAGCTTTGGAAACCCTAGACTGGTAGAGCTGCTTGCAGCTTATTGGCTGTGCTCAGTAGGTGGATAAAATCCACTGCAGAAGTCAGGCAAACTTTAAGAAAAAGGAAAATGCCAATTCGAACTGCAAGGCAGGACTATGTCCAGGGGACTGTCAGTGATTGATAGCTGTCTAATAATGAACGAAGCTGTCTATAAAAAGCATAACACAGATATAGCATCCTTACAAGAGACCAGGTTTTCCAAGAGTGAATCACTTATTGAAAATGTTCCATGTTCACCCTGCAGGGGCAGAGCTCAGAAACTTGTGAGCATGGTGTGGACTAAGGAGTTCACTACACTCAGTGATAGAACCTCTGATTTCTAAGGAAGCTATATTGGTATTCTGTTTATGAACATCCATATTAATCACAGTCATTTTGTGTGCCATATTGGGCAGATGTAAATTCCCTACATTTGGTCCTGACATTCGAGTTCAAGATTGCATTTTCCTTTTCCTAGAAATTAGCCTGACTTCTGCAGTGGATTTTAATCACCTCTTGACCAGAGCCTATAAGCTGCAAGCACTCATTGAGCTGGAGCCTGGTCTGAGGTGGCTGACCAGTGGGATAAGGAGGCCTTTCCTACTGTCAGAATCACCCTTATCACTAATTCTCTACAATAATTGAGTTGGCCTTATCACTTGTAACTGCTGTATCCTGCCTTGTATTACGATTCTGCAATGAACTAGATAACTTTATAAAGATTGCTGCCCCTAGTGACTTCCTGGTTATATTCAAAGATATGTACTGATTTGATTGCAGAAGTTTTGAAAAAGGTGACATATTTAGATGTAAGTTCTTCTTTGGGTCCTGCGCCAGATATTTTGTTAGTGTTTGCTCCTTAATCTTTCACTCTCCTGAGATACTAACAAGTTTGTGGAGCAAGGGGTTTACCCAAAACAGGGTGCATTGGTACATGAGAAGCAGGATGCATCCATATCTGCACTGCATGTTTCAGGGTCAAACCTCCTTCAGGTCGCTCTGGTGCTGTAGCCACGGGCTGTGAGGAACCCAGTCTCCTGCCGTTGACATGGGGAGTTGCTGACAGAGAGACTCTGTATTAACATAAAGGAACTTGCACATTTGGCTGACATTTTCATATTAATCCTAGCCAGGAGTGTAGACTGAAAGTAAAAACCAAACTAGAACACTAACTCTTTTCAGCACACACTAGACACATTATGGTTGATATGTTGGGCATACTTGATATGGGTCTGATATAAGCCACACCAGACACAGATTCCTACCCTACAGTAAATGAGTGAAACAAAATGGTTTTTAACACTTCAATAAGAGGTTTTATTGATTTTTTTTAACGTACCATTTTTTATTAACTGAATTAAATTCCCGAACCCATACCTACAGGAAATTATTTGCCTCAGGAAGGCCATTGTACCTTTTAGAGTAAGAATTGAATAAATAATTGAAGCAAAGGGAATGTTCGAGAAAAAGAATGAGAGAAACCTGGAACATGGACTTGAGCAGCTTGGCTGCTACTGTTAGGCCCAGATCTTTCACCACTGAGAATGACATGGCATCGCCATGACCTGAAAGGTTTCCTCCATAGAATGCACCATTCATACGAGTCTAACATCTCCAGAAACCCTGTTCTCAATGGCCTAGATTGGGTTCCAGCCTCTGAATTTCACTTTCATCAGAAAGGTAATTAATTTGAAATACCAAGTCTCCTTTTCCACCCATTAGATCTGCAGAGTATTGCTAGTATGTTCTATGTGAATGCAAGCCAAGTTTGTTTAGCCCATTAATCCCTGGTAAAAGGCTGATAAACCTACATTGTACCTGCAATACCTACATAATTCTACAGAATCTCCAGTTCTGACGAAGGGTAATTGAACCCAAAATGTTAACTCTAATTTCTCTCCACAGATTCTGCCAGATTTGCTGTGATTTTCCAGTAATTTCTATTTTAGTTTCTGATTTCCAGCATTTGCAGTTCTTTCTGTTATTCCAATGTATTTTTAGCTGAAACTTTAGTGCCTAAGATTTAATGCAAAACTCCAGAAAGTGAGACCAAGGCTCTGTAAAATTACGATTTATGTGTCTAGCTAGTCAGTTTGCAATTTCACAATGTGGTTTTCTTCCTTTCAGCAAAATTACCTTAATGCCATGGCTCAGCCTCAACCAGTAACCATAAGGAAGAAGCCAGGAATAATCACCCAAACAATCAAGAACAAACCACCCTCTATCTTCAGTGTTACCTAGCAGTTATACTAATAGAAAATAAAGCCAAAAAGGACCATCCAGCATAAATACTGCTCAATAACACGTTTTTTCTAAAACAACAAGCTGGCAACAAATTTAAGGCCAGCAGCCCCAATTAAGGTTTGTACAAAGTTAAATAAATCAATCAAAATCTCATATTGTGTTTTACTACCTGCAAGCATGTTTAGTTTTAAATTGCGTTTGTTCTCACATGTAGTTCTCAGACATGGAGTCAGCCCTGGATACCAAGTAAATAAATGTACTAGCTAGTGTACACTTAAAGGCAACTTTCTGCCTGTATTCAGTAATTCAATCTTTATATATTGTTCAGGATTCATTCAGCAGCCTGTATTGAGTTAGCTGATCTCTGGACAATGATCACATGCGTGAGTACTATTTGTGAATTGAATTTCCCATTCCGCAAGTACCCAACCACTGTGGGATACTCTCAGTACCACTACAGACCAAACAATAAACCTGGGACCTCTGCACATAAGACAAAACCACTGATGCAACTGCAATTAGTTAGCATGTTCCATATTGAAAGATAGGTCTGAGTTGAATGTTGCGCTGAAAACATACAGCATTCCTAGGTCAGGGAAGATAGAGTCGACATAGTCCCAGAAGACCATAGTCAGATACAGCTTAGTTGGATACAGAGTAAAACTCCCATTCCAAACACTGCCTTACCCACAATTTCAGAATGAACAAGTATTACATTTTTCCGTTGCTCACATGAAAATCTGACTCTGACTGCCCAACCATATTTCAAACCAGGAGACTGAGCTGGAATATAGTCCTGGAGAAGAAAAGCCATCACTTCTCCTCTTACCAATACTTAACAATAACACATGTATGTTTGTGAGATGGATGGTCAATGATCTCCTGCAGCAATGTATTCCTTCACCACTGAGTCCAGGATCTCAAAGGCCTGCATGAAGTCTTCCTCTTCACAACCGTGTTTCCAGTACCAATGGAGGTAGGCATGGGCATCATACATAGTCTGGGCCTTCTCTAGGACACGCTGAATATAATCTGACACACTGCTGTGGTTGGCACAAATGGTCAGAGAATGGCTGGACGACACCAGGTCAACAATATTGCAAGGATCTTAAAAGAGATGGGAAGAAAAATCACCAACTTCAGAAATCCAAAGTATATAATCCTAAAATATTTATTCCACAAATATGTTAAAACTATACTTAAATTTTATTGAATAAGAAAAGCTCATTTTCCCAAAGATCCCGTACACCTTTCCCCAATCATGATCTCAACCCACCAATTTAATCTCCTCCGACAGACTCACTACACTACCCTGTACATTTTGTCCCAGAATATGTATCCACATACTCCCACTATTTGATTCAGGTGAACTGTTTTTCAGAGACAGGTCACCTCTAACTTTCATCTCAGTTTAAAAACATGATCAACAACTAAATAATGTCACTGATCAACATCTTCAGGTTTACCATGAACTAGAAACTGAACAGAACTGGCCATATAAATTATGCGGCTACAAGAGCAGGTAAAAGCTAAGAGTCTGGTGAATGACTTACCTTTTGAATGTTCAAACTCCCATTTACAAGTTTTATAATGCCATCTGATTATGATACCAGACAAGTCAGGTGCCAGAGAGAAACCTGGCTTGTTAGATCATAAGCATTATTTTTATAGTTTGGTTACTCAGTCACTGATCTTATTCACACATAGTTGGCAATGTTAGAACATAGAACATAGAACAGTACAGCACAGAACAGGCCCTTCAGCCCACGATGTTGTGCCGACCATTGCACCCTCAAATTTCAGTGACCATATGCATGTCCAGGAGTCTCTTAAATGTCCCCAATGACCCTGATTCCACAACTGCTGCTGGCAACGCATTCCATGCTCTTACAACTCTCTGTGTAAAGAACCCGCCTCTGACATCCTCTATATACTCTCCTCCAACCAGCTTAAAACTATGACCCCTCTTGTTAGTCATTTCCGCCCTGGGTCTCTTGCTATCGACTTTATCTATGCCTCTCATTATCTTGTATACCTCAATTAGGTCCCCTCTCCTCCTCCTTTTCTCCAATGTAAAAAGTCTGAGCTCAGTCAACCTCTCTTCATACGATAAGCCCTCCAGTCCAGGCAGCATCCTGGTAAACCTCCTCTGAACCCTCTCCAAAGCATCCACATCTTTCCTATAACAGGGCGACCAGAAATGGACACAGTATTCCAAGTGCAGTCTCACCAAAGTTTTATAGAGCTGCAACAAGATCTCACGGCTCTTAAACTCAATCCCCCATTAATGAAAGCCAAAACACCATATGCTTTCTTAACAACCCTGTCCACTTGGGTGGCCATTTTAAGGGATCTATGTACCTGCACACCAAGATCCCTCTGTTCCTCCACACTGCCAAGAATCCTATCCTTAATCCTGTATTCAGCTTTCAAATTCAACCTTCCAAAATGCATTACCTTGCATTTATCCAGGTTGAACTCCATCTGCCACCTCTCAGCCCATCTCTGCATCCTGTCAATGTCCCGCTGCAGCCTATATCAGCCTCCTATACTGTCAACGACACCTCCAACCTTTGTGTTGTCTGCAAACTTGCTGACCCATCCTTCAATCTCCTCATCCAAGTCATTAATAAAAATTACAAACAGTAGAGGCCCAAGGACAGAGCCCTGTGGAACACCACTCACAACAGACTTCCAGGCAGAATATTTTCCTTCTACTACCACTCGCTGTCTTCTGTTGGCCAGCCAATTCTGTATCCAGACAGCTAAGTTCCCCTGTATCCCATTCCTCCTGACCTTCTGAATGAGCCTACCATGGGGAACCTTATCAAATGCCTTGCTGAAGTCCATATACACCACATCCACAGCTCGACCCTTATCAACTTTACTAGTCACATCCTCAAAGAACTCGATAAGGTTTGTGAGGCATGACCTGCCCCTCACGAAGCCGTGTTGACTGTATTTAATCAAGCCATGCTTTTCCAGATGGTCATAAATCCTATCCCTCAGAATCCTTTCTAATACCTTGCAGACGACAGACGTGAGATGTATTGATCTGTAATTGTCGGGGATTTCCCTATTTCCTTTCTTGAAGAGAGGAATTACATTTGCCTCTCTTCAGTCCTCAGGTATGACTCCAGTGGAGAGCGAGGATGCAAAGATCTTCGCAAGTGGTGAAGCAATCGTATTTCTCATTTCCCAAAGCAGCCGAGGACAAATCTGGTCTGGGCCTGGCGACTTGTCAATCTTAATGTTTGACAAAATTTTCAACACATCAGCTTCCTCTATCTCTGTCCATTCCAGCATGTACACCTGCTCTTCAAAGGTTTCAATCACTACAAAGTTTGTTTCTTTCATAAAGACAGAAGCAAAAAACTCATTTAGGGCTTCCCCTACCTCCTCAAACTCCACACACAAATTCCCTATGCTATCCCTGATTGGCCCTACTCTTTCTTTGACCATTCTCTTATTCCTCACATAAGTGTAAAATGCCTTTGTGTTCTCCCAAATCCGTTCTGCCAAGTCTTTCTTGTGCACCCTCCTGGCTCTCCTCAGACCATTTTTGAGCTCCTTCCTCACCTGCCTGTAATCCTCTAGAGCTGAGCTTGACCCTAGCTTCCTCCACCTTATGGAAGCTACTTTTTTCCTTTTGACGAGAAGCTCCACCGCTCTCGTCATCCAAGGTTCCTTTATCTTACCACTTCTTGCCTGTCTCAGAGGGACATATTTATTCATCACTTGCAACAACTGTTCCTTAAACAGTCTCCACATGTCTATAGTGCCTTTACCATGGAACAATTGCTCCCAATCCATGCTTCCTAACTCATGTCTAATCGCATCATAGTTTCCTCTTCCCCAATTAAATATCCTCCCATTTTGCCTAATCCTCTCCTTCTCCATAGCTATGTAGAATGTGAGGCAGTTGTGGTCACTATCACCAAAATGCTCTCCCACCACAAGATCTGATACCTGCCCCGGCTCATTTCCAAGTACCAAGTCTAGAATGGCCTCTCCCTTCGTCGGCCTGTCAACGTACGGAGTTAGGAAAAAAAAATTATTCCACAAAAGGGGAAAAGAAAAGCTATCTGACAATTCAGAAAGATTTTATGAACACCAAGAAAGGTTCAACCACGAGATGGTTCCGATGAGATGTTGGAGAGTTACAGATTAGCTAGGAAGGATTTAAAGAGAGAGTTAAGAAGAACACGGAGAGGATATGAACAGTCTTTAGCAGGTAGAATAACGGAGAACCTTAAGCTTTCTATAGGTATGTGAGGAATAAAAGGATGACTAGGGTAGGAATAGGGCCAGTCAAAGACAGAAGTAGGAAGTTGTGTGTGGACACTGTGGAGATCGGAGAGGTGTTAAACGAATATTTCGCATCTTTTTCACTCAGGAAAAGGAGAATATTGAACAAGGGAAGACTGAGGATTGAGGTTAGTAAGGAGGAGGTGTTATCAATTCTAGAAGGTGTGAAAGTAGATAAGTCCCCTGGACCGGATGGGATGTATCTGAGGATTCTCTGGGAAGCTAGGGAGAGGATGGTGGAGCCTTTGGCCTTGATCTTTGAGTCGTCATTGTCCACAGGTTTAGTACCAGAGGACTAAAGGATTGCAAATGTGCCCTTGTTCAAGAAGGGCAGTAGAAACGACCCAAGTAACTATAGACCAGTAAGCCTTACGTCTGTTGTAGGAAAAGTTTTGGAAAGGATTATAAGAGATAGAATTTATACTCACCTAGCAAGCAACAATTTGATTGGAGATAGTCAACGTGATTTCATCAAGGGCAGGTCGTGTCTCACAAACCTCTTTGAGTTTTTTGAGAAGGTGACCAAGCATGTGGATGAGGTAAGGCAGTTGACATGGTATACATGGACTTCAGTAAAGCCTTTGACAAGGTTCCACATGGTAGGCTTTTGGAGAAAATGCAGAAGCTTGAGAATAACGGTGATTTAGCAGTTTGGATTAGAAACTAGCTTTCTGTAAGAAGGCAGCGAGTGGTGGTTGATGGAAAATATTCAGCCTGGAGTCCAGTTACTAGTGGTGTGCCACAAGGATCTGTTTTCAGACCACTGCTGTTTGTCATTCTTATAAATGACTTGGACCAGGCATAGGTGGATGAGTTAGTAAGTTTGCAGATGGCACTGAAGTCAGTGGAATGGTGGACAGTTTGGAAGAATGTTGCAGATTGCAGTGGGCTTGAATAAACAGCAGAACTGGGCTGAGAGATGGCAAATGCAGTTCAATGTAGATAAATGTGAGGTGATTCACTTTGGGAAGAATAACAGGAAGGCAGAATACTGTGTCAATGAGAAGATTCTTAGTAGTGTGGATGTGCAGAGAGATCTTGGTGTCCATGTACATAGATACCTGAAAGTTGCCACCCAGGTTGATAGTGCTGTTAAGGCAGCATACACTGTGTTAGGTTTTATTGGTAGAGAGATTCAGTTCCGGAGCCATGATGTCATGTTGCAACTATACAAAAAGCTACTGCGGCCTCACTTGGAATATTGTGTACAGTTCTGGTCTCCCCATTACAGGAAAGAATTAGAAGCATTGGAAAAGGTGCAGAGGAGATTTATCAGGATGGTCTGGTCTGGAGGGAAGGTCTTATGAGGAAAGGCTGAGAGACTTGGGTCTGTTCTCATTGAAGAGAAGAAGGCTAAGAGGGGATATAATAGAGACAAAATGATCAGAGGATTAGATAGGGTGGACAGTGAGAATCATTTTCCTTGGAAGATGACGTTGGCTTGTACAAGGGGGCATAGCTGCAAATTGAGGGGTGATATATTAAAGACAGATGTCAGAGGCAGGTTCCTTACTCAGTTCCTTACTAAGGGTGTGGAATGCCCTGCCTGCCAATGTAGTTAACTCAGCCACATCAGGGGCATTAAACTGTTTAAATGCTTGGATAAGCATATGGATGATGATGGGATAGTGTAGGGGGATGGGCTTAGATTGGTTCACAGGTCGGCACAACATCGAAGGCCGAAGGGCCTGTTCTGCACTGTATGTTCTTTTCCCGGCAATATTCTTTATAGTCACTCAACCCCAAATGTAGTATCAGTCCAATCTTAACTCTTTAATTTCTAATTAATTGACTCTTTCCGATTATGATGGCCTAGGTGTTTCCATCTAGCCTGGATAGTTCTCCCAAGCTAACAACTTCCACATACTTTCACAACTTGAAGATTTCCACAAACTGCCCTTATGTGAAGATGATTTATCTTTTTCTGAATTGAACCTACTTTGATCTTTAGTTTCGCCTGAGATCATAAAACTCAGCTTTATAAACATTCAGCAATTAACATCCCAGGTAATCAGAGTCATAGAGATGTACAGCATGGAAACATACCCTTCAGTACAATCCGTCCAAGCCGACCAGATATCCCAACCCAATCTAGTCCCATCTGCCAGCACCTGGCCCATATCCCTCCAAACCCTTCCTTTTCATATACCCATCCTGATGCCTTTGAAATGTTGCAATTGTACCAGCCTCCACCACATCCTCTGGCAGCTCATTCCATACATGTACCACCCTCTGTGTGAAAAAGTTGCCCCTTAGGTCTCTTTCATATCTTTCCCCTCTCACCCTAAACCTATGCCCTCTAGTTCTGGATTTGTCCACTCCAGGGAACAGACATTGTCTATTTATCCTATCCATGCCTCTCATGACTTTATGAACCTTTATAAGGTCACCACTCAGCTTCCGACACTCCAGGGAAAACAGCCCTGGCCTATACAACCTCTCCTTTTAGCTCAAATCCTCCAACCCTGGCAACATCCTTGTAAATCTTTTCTGAACCCTTTCAAGTTTCACAACATCCTTCCAATAGGAAGGAGACCAGAATTGCACGCAATATTCCAAAGGTGGCCCAATTGATGAACTGTACAGCCACAACATGACCTCCCAACTCCTGTACTCAGTATTCTGACCAATAAAGGAAAGCATACCAAACGCCTTCTTCACTATCCTATCTACCTGCGACCCACTTTCAAGGAGCTATGAACCTGCACTCCAAGGTCTCGTTGTTCAGCAACACTCCCTAGGACCTTATGTTAAGTGCATAAGAGCTGCTAAGATTTGTTTTCCCAAAATGCAGCACCTCACATTTATCAGAATTAAACTCCATTTGCCTCTTCTCAGCCCATTAGCCCATCTGATCAAGATCCTGTTGTAATCTGAGGTAACCTTCTTCACTGTCCAATTTTGGTGTCATCTGCAAACTTACTAACTGTACCTCTTACGTTCACATCCAAATTATTTATATAAATAATGAAAAGTAGTAGACCCAGCACCGATCCTTGTGGCACTCCAGTGGTCACAGGCCTCCAGTCTGGAAAACAATCCTCCACCACCACCCTCTGTCTTCTACCTTTGAGCCAGTTCTGTATCCAAATGATTAGAGATCAGATTAGATTCCCAAAAGTGTGGAAACAGGCCCTTTGGCCCAACAAATCCACACCAACCCTCCAAAGAGTAACCCACCCAGACCCATTTTGCTCTGACTAATGCACCTCACACTATGGGCAATTTAGCATGGCCAATTCACCTAACCTGCACACCTTTGGACTGTGGAAGGAAACCGGAGCACCCGGAGAAAACACACGCAGACGTGGGGAGATTGTGCAAACTCCACACAGTCGCCCGAGGCTGGAATCAAACCTGGGACCCTGTGAGGCAGAAGTGCTAACCACTGAGCCACCGTGCCCCACCCTAACACTAGTTCTCCCTGTATTCCATGAGATCAAATCTTGCTAACCGGTCTCCTATAGGGAACCTTCTCGAACTCCTTACTGAAGTCCATATAGATCATGTCTGCCGCTCTGCCCTCATCAATCCTCTTTGTTACTTCTTCAAAAATCTCAATCAAGTTTGTGAGATAGGACTTCTCATGCACAAAGCCATGTTGACTATCCCTAATCAGTCCTTGCCTTTCCAAATACATGTATATCCTGTCCCTCAGGATTCCCTCCAACAACTTGCCCACCACCCACGTCAGGCTCACTGGTCTATAGTTCCCACGTTTGTCCCTACGACCTTTCTTAAACAGTGGCACCACGTTAGCCAACCACCAGTCTTCCGGCATCTGAGCTGTGACTTTCGATGATACAAATATCTCAGCAAAAGGCCCAGGAATCACTTCCCTAGCTTCCCACAGACCTGCTCAATTGTTGGGAATTTATCTACTTTTATGTGTTTCAAGACATCCAGCACTTCCTCCTCCGTAATATGGACATTTTTCAAGATGTCATCATCTATTTCCCTACATTCTATATCTTCCATGTCCTTTTCCACAGTAAATACTGATGCAAACACTTGTTTAGTATCTCCCCCATCTCCCGAGGCTCCACACAAAGGCTGCCTTGCTGATCTTTGAGGGGCCTTATTCTCTCCCTCGTTAGCCTTTTGTCCTTAATGTATTTGTAAAAGCCCTTTGGATTCTCCTTAATTCTACCTGTCAAAGCTATCTCATGTCCCCGTTTTGCCCTCCTGATTTCCCTCTTAAGAATACTCCTACTGCCTTTATACTCTTGCAATGATTCACTCGATCTATCCTGTCTATACCTGACATATGCTTCCTTCTTAACCAAACCCTTAATTTCTTAATCATCCAGCATTCCCTATACCTACCAGCCTTTCCTTTCACCCTAACATACTTTCTCTGGATTCTTGTTATCTCATTTCTGAAGGCTTCCCATTTTCCAGCCATCCCTTTACCTGCGAACATCTGTCCCCAATCAGCTTTTGAAAGTTCTTGCCTAATACCATCACAATTGGCCTGTCTTCAACTTAGAACTTCAACTTTTAGATCTGGTCTATCCTTTTCCATCACTATTTTAAAACTAATAGAATTATAGTCGCTGGCCCCAAAGTGCTCCCCCACTGACACCTCAGTCACCTGCTCTGCCTTATTTCCCAAGAGTAGGTCAAGTTTTGCACCTTCTCTAGTAGGTACATCCACATAGAGTCATACAGATGTACAGCATGGAAACAGACCCTTTGTTCCAACCCATCCATGCCGACCAGATATTCTAACCTAATCTAGTCCCACCTGCCAGCACACGGCCCTTATCCCTCCAAACCCTTCCTATTTATATACCCATCCAAATGCCTCTTAAATGTTGCAATTGTACCAGCCTCCACCACATCCTTCACATACTGAATCAGAAACTCTTCTTGTACACACTTCACAAATTTCTCTCCATCCAAACCTTTAACACTACGGCAGTCCCAACATATGTTTGGAAAGTTACATCCCCTACAAAAATTACTTTATTATTCTTACAGATAGTTGGATCTCCTTACATGTTTGATTCTCAATTTCCCTCTGACTATTAGGGGGTCTATAATACAATCCCAATAAGGTGATCATCCCTTTTTATCTCTCAGTTCCACCCAAATAACTTCCCTGGATGTATTTCCAGGAATATCCTCCCTCAGTACAGCTGTAATACTATCCTTTATCAAAGACACCACTGCCCCTTCTCTCTTGCCTCCCTTTCTGTCCTTAATGCAGTATCTGTATCCTGGAACATTAAGCTGCCAGTCCTGCCCATCCCTGAGCCATGTTTCTGTAATTGCTATGATATCCCAGTCCCATGGTCCTAACCATATCCTGAATTCATCTGCCTTCCCTGTTAGGTCCCTTGCATTGAAATAAATGCAATTTAATTTATCAGTCCTACCTTGTTCTTTGCTTTGTCTCTGCCTGCCCTGACTGTTTGACTCGCTTCTGTTCTCAACTGTACCCATCTCATACTGATCTCTTTCTTCACCATCTCCCTGGTCCCAACCCCCACCTTAATAGTTTAAATCCTCCTGAGCAGCTCTAGCAAATTTCCCTACCAGTATATTAGTCCCCTTCCAATTTAGGTGCATTCCGTCCTTCTTGTACAGGTCACTTCTACCCCAAAAGAGTTTCCAATGATCCAAAAATGTGAATTCATTAACTGAGTCACAGTTATAGAGTTATAGTCATTAGAGATGTACAGCACGGAAACAGACCCTTCGGTCCAATTCATCTATGCTGACCAGATATCCTATATAAATCTAGTCCCATTTGCTAGCAATTGGCCCATTCCCTCAAAACCCTTCCTAATCATGTACCCACCCAGATGCCTTTTAAATGTTGTAATGCTACCAGCCTCCACCACTTCCTCTGGCAGATTATTTCCATACTTGTACCATCCTCTGCGTGAAAAAGTTGCCCCTTAGGTCTCTTTTAAATTTTTTCCTTCTCACCCTAAACAAATGCCCTCTAGTTCTGGATTCCCCCATCCCAGGGAAAGACCTTGTCTATTTTCCATATCCATGCCCCTCATGATTTTATAAACCTCTATAACGTCACCCCTCAGCCTCCAATCTCCAGAGAAAACAGCCCCAGCCTGTTCAGCCTCTCCCTGTAGCTCAAATCCTCCAACCCTGGCAACATCCTTGTGAATCTTTTCTGAACCCTTTCAAGTTTCACAACATCCTTCCGATAGGAGGGAATCCAGAATTGCACACAATATTCCAAAAGTGATCTAACCAATGTCCTGTACAGCCGCAACATGACCTCCCAACTACTATACTCACTCCTAGTTCCATCTATTCAACAACACGAGCCAGGACCCTCCTATGAATTGGATAAGCCCTGCCCTTGTTTGTTTTACCAAAATGCAATATCTCACATTTAACCAAAGTAAATTCCGTCTGCCACTCCTCAGCCCTATGACTGGTGACAGCTTTGTACAGTTCTGTCAAAGGAGCCTTGCTGAGTTACTGCAGTGCATTTTATAGGTGTATAGACTGTTTCCACGTGCATCAGCAAAGAAGGGAGTTGGAATCAAGTGGGCTTTTTTTCCTGGACAGTGTCAAGTTTCTCGAGTATTGTTGGGACTGAACCCATCCAGGCAAGTGAAGAGTGTCCCATCACAATTCTGACTTGTGTCTTGTGTCCAGCCATTAGGGAGACAGTTATTCACCGCAGTATTCTGGAGGAAAGGTAATTGTTTAAACTGTTTAAGATTATTGGATCTCAAACAGCACCCTGACGAGCCCAATCATTTCCTGGAACTGAAATGACTGGTCTCTAACAATCACAACCATTTTTTCTTTGTGCCAGTTATGACTTCAAATCACAAGAGTTTTACCCTGACCCTCAGACTCCAGCTTTGCTCGGATTCCTCGAAGTCATACTCAGTTCAATGCCGCCTTAATGTTAAAGACAGTCACTCTCACATCCCTCTGGAGATCAGTTTCTTTGCCCATGTTTGAACCAAGGCTGTAACGAGGTCAGGATTCAAGTGCCTGTTGTGAAAGTCAAACTGATTATCAGGAAGCAGATTATTCCTTTGCAAGGGCCACATGAGAAAAACCCCTTCCATCACTTTGTTCATGGTCAAGAGTCAACTTACAGGGCAGTAATTGGCCAGCTTTCCTGCTTTGTGACAAACTGGGTAGTTTTCCACATTGTTGTGTAGATGCCAGTGCTGTATTGTAACAGCTTGACTAGGGGTGCAGCAATTTCTGAAGAACGAGTCATAGAATTATACAGAATCAAAACAGACCTTTAGATCCAACTTGACTGTGCTGACCACATCCTATACTGATCCAGTCCCATTTATCAGCATTTGATCGATATTCCTCTGAACCCTTCCTACTCAAGTATCCTTCCAGATGCCTTTTAATGTTATAATTGTACCAACCTCCACCACTTCCTCTGGCAGCTCATTCCATATATGCACCACCCACTACGTGAAGAATTTGTTCCTCAGGTCCCCTTTAAATCTTCTCCCTCTCACCTTAAACCTATACTCTCTAACTTTGGATTCCCTGACCCTAGTAAAAGACGTTAGCTATTCACTCTATCCATGCCCCTGATGATTTTATGAACCTCCATAAAGGTCATCCCTCAGCCTCCAGCACTCCAAGGAAAAAGGCCCCAGCCTATTCAGCCTCTCCCTGTGGCTCAAACCCTCCAACCTTGGCAACATCCTTGTAAATCTTTTCTGAACCCTTTCAAGTTTCACAACATCCTTTCCATAGCAGGGAGGTCGGAATTAAACATATTATTCTGAAAGTGGCCTCACCAATGTCCTGTACAGCCACAACATGACATCCCAATTCTATACTCAATGTACTGACAAATAAAGACAAGTGTGCCAAATACCTTCTTCACCATCCTGTCTACCTGTGACTCCACTTTCAAGGGACTATGCACCTGCACCCCAGGTCTCTTTGTTCAGCAACATTCCCTGGAGCCCTATCATTAATTGTACTGTACTGTACTGCCCTGATTTGCCTTACCAAAATGCAACACCTTCAGTACCATTATCAGAAAGTTATCAGAGCCTATCACCTTTGCAGTATCAATTGTCTTCAGCAGTATTGTGGAGTGAATTAACTGTTTGACTGCTGGGGCTGTCAGGAGGAAGTTGAGATGGATCACCCAACTGGCACTTCTGATGGAAGATTGTTGCAAAGTCTCCAGTCTTGTCTTTTGCACTGATGCGCTGGGCTCCCTTGTTATTGATGGAGATAGTTGAGGAGCCTCAATGTCCAGTTGGTTGCTTTTACCTACCTTTATTCATGACTGGACGGGGTAGAGCTTAGATCCAATTCATTGATTGTGGGATTGTTTAGGCCTGTCGCATGCTGCTTTATTGGCGTTCATGCAAATACTCCTGTGTTGTAGATAAAACAGATTAACACCTCAGTTTTAGGTATCTCTGTTGTTGTTCCTGGCATGTGCTCCTGCAATCTGCATTGAACAAAGATTGATTTCCCAACTTCCTGGTAATGGCAGAGCCTGGAATAACCCAGGCCATGAGGTTACACAGTGTAGTTGAAAATAATTCTGCTGCTGACGATAGCCTACTGTGCCTCAGTTTTAAGTTCCTAGATCTGTTCAACATCTATCCTGTTTAGCATAGCAGTACTGTCACGATAGAGGATATCCTCAATATGAAGATGGGTTTCATCTCACAATGGTGAGGATGAGGTCAGGTAGATTTTTCCTTCTTGTTGGTTCCCTCATCACCTGCTGCAGATAGTCTAGCAGCTTTGTCCCTTTAGGACTCAGCTGACTTAGTCAGTAGTAGTGGTGGCATTCTTGGTGATGGACATTGAGATCCTCACACTCAAACTATATTCTGTGCCCTTGCCGCCCTCAATGCTTCCTCCAATTAGGTTTCAACATAAGGATTACTACCTTGGAAATATATTTTCATTTCTTCATCATCGCTGGGTCAAAATATTGCAGATCTCTACCTAACAGCATAGCACATGCAACAACATGAGATGGACACTAGCAGGCCAAGAATGTTAATCAGCACCACCTTCTCAAAGATACTTAAAGATAGGCAAGGAATGCTGTCCTTGCCAGTAATGACCACATTCCATGAAAACAGCAAAGGACTTGTATTTATATTGCGTCTTTCTCAAAATAAAAGGCCCCCCCAAAGCAGCCCCTGAAGTACTACCATTGGAATGCAGCTACATTCTTGTGATGTGGGAAATGGGACAGTGTGTGTGCACACAGCAAACTCTCCGACAGTAATGTGTTAGAAAGGACAGTGTCAGTTTGGGTGTTGGTATTGCAAGGTTCATATCCCGTGAGATCACACATACAATAGCTAATGGGAGGAGGAGATCTGGCGTAGAAAATGAAATCTTCAGAACAAGTCTTTGTTTACTGTTCCAAAACCTGCTACACAACTATTTCTGACAGAATCACTGATATAGTAACATAGAATTAAACAATACAAAGCAATTCAGCTCACGACATTCGAAATCAAGGTGAAAATAATCATCACTTCATTATTATACAAACTAATGTGACTCTTCTGGTCTGTTTCCCATTTACTGCACTTTATTAAAAGAGTTTCCTTAAAATTGTCAGGATTGAAATTTGGAGATGGACTTTTGCAGAGTTTGTTGCTCCTGACACACACTGATTCCCATTTGAGTGTTGGGGTCTTTGAACATCTGCATACCTATCTGGATTGTTAGTTACCATTCTCATTGTCATGCACAGAGCAGCAGATTGTGGTTCTTGGCCCAGATGGTACATCATACTGGAGAGAAACTGGTCTATGGTAGTATTCTCTGAAATATGCTTCAAAATTCAGGCCCAAATTTCCTGGCAAGTTGGAGCATCAAATGAAAAATATATTGGCCTGAATTTCCTGGAAAGTGAAATTGCATTGGAAGCATTTTTCACTTGAGTGTCAGTTAGCTCAGTTGGCTGGATGACTGGATTGTGGTGCAGCGTAACACCAACAGTATGGGTACAATTCCTGTACTGGCTGAGGTTACCATGAAGGACTCTCCTTCTCAACCTCTCCCATTGCCTGAGGCACGGTGACCCTCAGGTTAAACTATTAATGAGAGAGCAGCCCTATGGTCTGGTTGGACTATGGTGACTTTACCTTACTGACCTGTCCAAGAGTCCAAGGGATGAGAATTCCATGAAACACATCCATATCCTTGTTTCATTTTCATCATGATGGGTTGTAGTGAGCAATTAAATGTCTCAGCTCCGCTTCCACGTGCCACGGCTAGAACTGCTGTGCTCTGATACTGATTGAAGGAATTAAGAACATGTTAACAATAATTTTGCAAGAACAGCCATTCTTTCACGAATTCCCTGTTTTCTTCTCCTCGAGTGGATCTCCAGTAGGGTGCCCCACCCTGTCTCTCCAAACACTTCAAGGTACAGAAATGGCCCAAAGTATCCACATAGGCACTCAGGAATTAGTTGCTAGCATTAGTCAACCCCGTTAGAGAGTGTTTTCTTTTAAATTTCCTTTCTGCATGTGGGTAACATTAGCAATTTTATTCCACCTCTCTGGGTTGGCCTGGCGATGGGTCTCATCAGCAATTCTAATAACTTGCTCAGCCATGTCTGGAGACACTAAGGGTCGAGTACAGGAAAGAATAGGTCGCCTTCATTGCAAGGTATTACAACTGGTCAGTATTCTCTTAAGGTTAACATTCAGTCTCAGCTGGCAGTTAGGAAGGCAAATGCAATGTTAGTATTCACTTTAAGAGGCCCAGAATACAAAAGCAGGGATGAACTACTGAGGCTGCATAAGGCTCTGGTCAGATCGCATTTGGAATACTGTGAAGCAGTTTTGGGCTCCGTATCTAGGGAAAGATATGTTGGCATATGAGATTGAAACTTACAGAGTACTCAAAGGCCTTGATAGAGTGGATGTGGACACAATGTTTCCACTAGCAGGAAAGCCTACGGCCCAAGGGCACAGCCTCAGAGTGAAGGGTGGATCCTTTAGAACTGAGATGAGGCGGAATTTCTTCAGGCCGAGGGTGGTGAATCTCTGGAACTCATCGCTGCACAAGGCTGTGGAGGCCAATTCATTGACTATATTTAAGACAGAGAGAGATAGGTTCTTGATTAGTGAGGAGATCAAGAGTTATGGGAAGAAGACAGGAGAATGGGGTTGAGAAACATCAACCATGATTGAGTGGTGAGGCAGACTCGATGGGCCAAATGGCCTAATTCTGCTCCTATATCTATGGTCTGCTTTGATATAATACCGTTGACGACCTGTGGGCATCTCAGAGCACTTTATAGTTGATGAAGGACTATATTTTAAAGCATTGTCACTGTTGTAGTTCAGGCAGTACAGTGGCACAGTGGTTAGCGCTGCTGCCTCACAGTGCCAGAGACCCCGGTTCAATTCCCACCTCGGGCAACTGTCTGTGTGGAGTTTGCACATTCTCCCTGTGTCTGCGTGTGTTTCCTCTGGGATTTGGATATGCTAAATTGCCCATAGTGTTAGGTGTAGGGAATGGGTCTGGGTGATTAGATTAGATTACTTACAGTGTGGAAACAGGCCCTTCGGCCCAACAAGTCCACACCGACCCGCAACCCACCCATTCCCCTACATTTACCCCTTTACCTAACACTACGGGCAATTTAGCATGGCCAATTCACCTAACCTGCACATCTTTGGACTGTGGGAGGAAACCGGAGCACCCGGAGGAAACCAATGCAGACACGGGGAGAACGTGCAAACTCCAGTCAGTCGCCTGAGGCGGGAATTGAACCCAAGTCTCTGGCGCTGTGAGGCAGCAGTGCTAACTGCTGTGCCACCGTGCCGCCCACCGGGTAGGTTGCTCTTCGGAGGGTCGGTATGGACTTGTTGGGCCAAAGGGCCTGTTTCCACACTGTAAGTAATCTAAAAAAAAGGTAAAATTGACGTTGCTTGAAGGACAAACATAGACCTGGGATCTGTTATTTCATCTGAGGAGACTTGTAAGATCTTGTCTCACCCAAAATGATGTATCACCAATAGTGTAATACTTCCTCAGTACTGGAGAGTCAGTCTAGATTCTGTGTTGAATCAATGGAATGTGTATTGAACTCATCACCTCCAAGTTGAGAATGCTCCCTCTGAGACATGGCTGATGCACCCACACCTTATTGCATGTTGCCATCTTCACTGACACAATTTTCTAAAATCCTCAACTTCACACCATTACACAATAGGAATGAAGGGTTGGAAGGAGGTCATTGATTACTCCCTTCTCAAGGTGAATTTATATTGACAACAAACCTGGCCACATCCTGAGAACATTTTTAAGCTCACTGGCTCTAGAAATGACAGTTGGAAATTAGGAACAGGGACACTCCTAATTGATCCCAAAATGCAACAAAATGTGATAACACAATGCTTCTGTCAGTCTCACTGGTCCATGAAGTTGTGTAGTAATTCCTGAAAGATGAGAGTAAATTTCTTCACCTCAATGATCTCACTTATCTGCAAAAGGATACAACATCCCCAGTGGGTGAATGACGTGGAAGAGTCCGCACAATGGAGGACAGCATACTATCCCAGGATGCAGTTCCCCTAAGGACAACAAAGAGAGTGACAATAATTGGACCAGCAGTATGTGGTTAATCTAGACTGTCATGGAGCCAATTCTAAGGGGATTAAATATTTGAAAGGAGGAGGAGGAAAGACTATTTAGCTAATTGATCCCTGTTCAATATCAAAACTACCCCATTTTATCAAATTTACTTTGGAGAAATGGGACCTCAATTTAATGTCTCATTTAAAAAGTAACAGCTTTGTTGGGGCAACACTTTCTCCACATCGATAATCGATTTAGTTGTGGTTTGAACTATAACCTATTACCTCAGAAACAAGGTAAAGTTGATACATTGGGACCTGTTTGACCTGAAGACTCTTACACTCAGTTTTCATGCTATTCTGACAGCTGGCTAATGAGATTATAAATCAGAACATGAGCATTTAACAGCCTTGCTATTTAAGATATGAACTGCTTATTGAGTGTTATTCCACACTCCCAGTTATGCAGGTCAGCTATGCAAAGTTACAAAGTTGTATCTTTATCAAGAAAACACCAGCTACTTAATGGAGTGACCATGGACACCATGGTAATATTTGCACTTCTGAAACAGAAAACTGGTTTGGGGCTAACGCCAGAAAACACACAAGTGGAGAACTGGCTTCAAGTAATGGCTTCTCGTGCAAAAGCTACAACTGTGTTCAACTGATTCAGGTATTACCTTCCCCTATTAGATCATAAAGGGCTGCTGGGGTTCTTCAATGTTGCTTACACCTCGGCAAAGTGATGGTACTCAACACCATCTCAGCTATGATGCCTAAGATATGACTCAAGAGTTTCATGCGGGTTACCTAAGGAAGCTTTATAAGACTATGAAAGGTAAGCTGTTTCAATCTGCTCCACCATTCAATTGGATCATGACCATCCTTACGTCCACTTTCCTGCCCTTTCCTCATAATGCTTATTTCCTCCACTCTGGATATAATCCAATCTGTACATGCCTGCGTGTATTTGCCGAGACAGTGTCGAGGGAACTTTATTCCATGTCTAACCCATGCTAGGCATGCCATCAGAGTGCTGTATGCAGCTGATAAACTCAAAATTCTCAGCAGTTCCGAGTCTGACACACTGATTCGAAACATTCTACAGCTAATTCAAATTTTCACTGAGGTGTCCTTAACCCATCAATTAGCCATATTGATGATTGGAAGGAGAAAGTGAGGACTGCAGATGCTGGAGACCAGAGCTGAAAAATGGGTTGCTGGAAAAGCATAGCAGGTCAGGCAGCATCCTGATGATTGGACCCATGAGAACCAGGTCAGCCTCCTACCTCCGGTTCACCTGGCTTGTATATAGGAACTTGGTAGTTGGCACGGGACAGACAGTTCTCAACAGCTCCCAAGGCTCCAGACCAATGCTGACAGCACTTCAAATAAAAAAAACACACAAACTAGTTAGACAGTGAAACAAATCAACTCATGATGCTTGTGACACTTCTGCAAAAGAAAGCCTGAAATCATGGTTGAACATTATGCATTGTAGAGCCAGGTTCAAAAAGGTCCATGTGCAGAATTACCACTGGGATGACTAGGTGGGTTCAGGTCAGAGACCCTTGGGCCCATTATAGGTTTCATTGTGTCTAGATTAAAGCTACCGAGTCCAACCCCTACTCCAACTCTCCTGCTGAGATGAGAAATTAAGAATTCAACATTTAGCCTCTTGCAGATGGTTATCCAGTGACCCTGATATTCAACTGGTATCATGGGAGACTGTCTTCAAATGGGTTGAAAGGTCATTTTCAGCAGAAGCCTTTTAACAAGCCCTACTGAGAAACTGTGTGTAAGGAGAAGAAAGGACTTGAACAGTCCGTTAGTTAGTCAAAATTCATTGCTTGCCCGTGAGTATGAACTGGTCATTTGGGAGGGATACCAGAGAGCTTCCAGAGTAACCAAACTAAACCCAGTAAGAGTCTTCACTTATGTTAGCAGAGCAAGAGAAAAATAGCATAGAAACATAGAAAATGCATGGTGGCTCAGTGGTTAGCACTGCTCCCTCACAGCACCAGGGACCTGGGTTCAATTCCAGCCTTGGGCGACTGTCCGTGTGGAATTTGCACATTCGCCGTGTGTTTCCTCCCACGATCCAAAGATATGCAGGTTAGGTGAATTGGCCGTGTTAAATTACCCATCGTGTTCAGGGATGTGTTGGTTAGGTGCATTAGTCAGGGGTAAACGTAGGAGAATAGGTTTGGGTGGTTTACTCTTCGGAGGGTCAGTGTGGACTTATTGGGCCGAAGGGCCTGTTCCTACACTGTCTGGATTCTATGATCTATTCTATATTTAATAAAAGGCGAAGGAGTACACTGTCTGGCCCTTCGAGCCAATTCTGTCATTCAACATGATAATGGCTGATCATCCAACTCATAATCCTGTTTCCACTTTCTCCGCTTGGACCTTGATCCCTTTTGCCCTGAGGACTATATCGAGATTTAACTCCTGCTTGGAAACACTTTGACCTCAAGTGCTTTCTGTCACAGAATTCCACAGGCTCATCACTCTCTGGGTAAGGAAATTTCTTCTTATCTCTGTCTTAAATGGCCACATCATATCCTTAGGTTGTGACCCCTGGTCTGGAATCCCTGGTATTGGAAACATTCTTTCTGCCTTCGTCCTGTATGATTCTGTTTGAATTTACCAGTTTTTTAAAAAACATTTTTATCAAATTTTATTCCCACCTCATTTAACTAGGCTGCAGTGAACATAGTCCAAACCAAGACAGAGATGGGTACTGCAGATGCTGGAGATTAGAGTCAAGATTAGAGTATTGCTGGAAAAGTACAACAGGTCAGGCAGCATCCAAGGAGCAGGAAAATCAAGGACCCTGATGAAGGGCTTTTGCCCGAAATGTTGATTTTCTTGCTCGTCGGATGCTGCCTGACCTGCTGTGCTTTTCCAGCACCACTCTAATCACAGTCCAAACCAATCCAGTCTCTCTTCATATGTCAGTCCTGTTGCCCCAGGAATCAGTTTGGTAAACTTTCATTTCATTTCCTCCATAGCCAAACATCCTTCCTCAGATAAGGGACCGGAACCCCATACTCCTGGTGTGCTCTCACCAAGCCTCAGTACAATTGCAGTAAGACATTCCTGGCCCTGTACTTGAATCCTCTCACTAATAAGGCCAGCATACCACTTGCCATGTTCATCTTACCTTCAGCGACTGGTGGGCAAGACACGCAGGTTTTGTTGCACCTTCCCCTTTCTCAATCTATCACCATTCAGTTAATAATCTGTATTCCTGTTTTTGCTAACTCACACTTATCTACGTTATACTTCATGCATTTGTCCACTCACTCAATTTGTCCAAATCACACTGAAGTATATTTGCATTTTCCTCACAGTTCACCCTTCCACTCAGCCTTGCATCATCTGAAAACTTGGAAATATTACATTTAGATCCTTTATCTAAATTATTAACAAATACTGTGAATAGCTGAGGTCCAAGCACTGAACCATGCAGGACTCCTTTTGTCACTGGCTGCCACTCAGAGAAAAACTTGCTTATACCTACTCATCGTTTCCTTCTATTCAGCTGAGAACTCCACCCAATCCTATGTGCCTTAATTTTACATTAAAATTTTATATTAGCATAAGCATTAGCATGAAGTAACCACTCGAAGTCAGAGAGTGGTGGTAGATGGTAAATATTCAGCCTGGAGCCCAGTTACAAGTGGAGTTCCGCAGGGATCAGTTCTGGGTCCTCTGCTGTTTGTAATTTTTATTAATGACTTGGAAGAGGGAGTCGAAGTGTGGGTCAGTAAATTTGCAGACGATACGAAGATAGGTGGAGTTGTGGACAGTGAGGAGGGCTGTTGTCGGCTGCAAAGGGACTTAGATATGATGCAGAGCTGGGCTGAGGAGTGGCAGATGGAGTTCAACCCTGTCAAGTGTGAGGTTGTCCATTTTGGAAGGACAAATAAGAATGCGGCATACAGGGTTAATGGTAGGGTTCTTAGTAAGGTGGAGGAGCAGAGGGATCTTGGGGTCTATGTTTATAGATCTTTGAAAGTTGCCACTCAGGTGGATAGAGCTTGTAAGAAGGCCTATGGTGTATTAGCGTTCATTAGCAGAGGGATTGAATTCAAGAGTCGTGAAGTGATGTTGCAGCTGTATAGGACCTTGGTAAGGCCACATTTGGAGTACTGTGTGCAGTTCTGGTCGCCTCATTTTAGGAAAGATGTGGAAGTTTTGGAGAGAGTGCAGAGGAGGTTTACCAGGATGTTACCTGGAATGGAGAATAGGTCATATGAGGATAGGTTGAGAGTGCTAGGCCTTTTCTCGTTGGAACGGCGAAGGATGAGGGCTGACTTGATAGAGGTTTATAAGATGATCAGGGGAATAGATAGAATAGACAGTCAGAGACTTTTTCCCCAGATACAACAGAGTGTTACAAGGGGACATAAATTTAAGGTGAAGGATGGATGGTATAGGGGGGTTGTCAAGGGGTGGGTCTTTACCCAGAGAGTGGTGGGGGCATGGAATGCGCTGCCTGTGGGAGTGACAGAGTCAGAATCATTGGTGACCTTTAAGCAGCAATTGGATAGGTACATGGATAGGTGCTTAAGCTAGGACAAATGTTCGGCACAACATCGTGGGCCGAAGGGCCTGTTCTGTGCTGTATCGTTCTATGTTCTATGTTAAGGGATGGGACATTATCAAAAGCCTTCTAAAGTCCAAAACAAAATACGTCAACCAGCTGCCCTTTGTCAACTCCCCTAGCTACATCCTTGAAAATGTGGACTCTGTCTGATCCTGTCACTGTTTATAAGTGCTATCCTTTTCACAGTGAGGGAAAATTATAATCTTAACTTTTCAAACTGTATTTGATTGTCACTCACTGTGTTTGTCCTTTCAGAGTTGTATTAATTAAATTGATGGAGATCAAGGGTTGGACAAAGCAGATAGAAACAGGAAATGATTGGGTGATCCAGACTGAGGGAACAAAGAAGATTAAACATAAGAGATTTAAGGTAGAGAGCAGAAGGATTTTCTTTAGAATAGAGGGTTTGAGTCAGTAGTTTAAAAGGGAGAATATTAGTACCAAGAATAGGTTAGATGGGTTGTTGAAGGACACGAATTTTGGAAGAGAGTAATCATACAGATGAGGATTACAGCTTGTGTGGAGGAAAAACAGATCGGACCAAATAGCATTGTCCTTTTTGTAAATCTCATGTAATTCTGGGGCCTGGCTGGGTTTATGTCCCTCAGGAAGGTTTAGCTTGCTAGCGTCCTCTCATTCCACCTACTCTCCTGAAGAACTTAAGCTTTCACTGTTGTGCATTCCCACAGATACTTTTGCAAAATTAGCAGTTGGCCAACAGTCATTGTCTGAGAGTGGGCAGTGAATGTTAGAAAGCTGTTCGACCACGTGGGCTGAGAATGTGCAGACAATGCCAGGAACAGCTGTAATCAATGTGTACAGAGGATAATGACACATTCCCAGGGAACCGTGGGTGGCACGGTGGCACAGTGGTTAGCACTGCTGCCTCACAGCGCCAGAGACCCGGGTTCAATTCCTGCCTCAGGCGACTGTTTGTGTGGAGTTTGCACATTCTCCCCGTGTCTGCGTGGGTTTCCTCCGGGTGCTCCGGTTTCCTTCCACAGTCTAACATGTGCAGGTTAGGTGAATTGGCCATGCTAAATTTCCCATAGTGTTAGGTGCAGGGTAAATGTAGGGGAATGGGTGTGGGTGGGTGCACTTCGGCGGGTCGGTGTGGACTTGTTGGGCCGAAGGGCCTGTTTCCACGCTGTAAGTAATCTAATCTAATCAAAGTACAAACACATTGAGAAGCCCTAGAATGTAGCTCCTAGAAGTAGACCATTCCTCCCTTCAGCCTGTTCTGTCATTCAATAACAACATGGCTGATCTAGTTGTGGTTTCAACTATACTTTCCTCAGCCCCCAAAGCCCTTGACTCCCTTGTTTATCAAAAAATGATCTAAATCAGCCCTGAATAAATTCAATGATCCAGCTTCAACTGTTTCCTGGGGAAGAGAATTCCACAGACTAACCACCTCCAGAGAAAAAAACATTCTCCTACTCTGTTGTATAAAGTAGATCTTCATTTTTAAACTCCACTCCCTAATTCCAGCCTTCCCCACAGAGATGAAACATCCCTCCATTATCCAGTCCCCAAAGCAGATAATATGTTTCAGCAAAATCACTTATTTTTCTGCTAAATCCCAACGAGAATGGGACCAACCTTTTCAACTTTTCCTCATGAAATAAACGCTGCATTCCAGGAATGAGTCAAGGTAACCTTCCCTAAACTGCATCTAGCACATTTATATCCTATTTTAACCAAGCAGGCTTAATCTGTACACGGTGCTTCAGATGTGGTCTCACCAAGGCCGTGTGATAACCTTTGCAATCAACACCACATTACATTTACTGGATTAGTGGTGCTGGAAGAGCACAGCAGTTCAGGCAGCATCCAACGAGCAGCGAAATCGACGTTTCGGGCACATTACATTTGCCTTTCCTGTCACTTGCAGCTGCAAACTAACATTTTTTAGCAGTATGTACCGGGACACTCAGATCCCTCTATACCTCAGAGTTCTGCAATTTCCCTCCATTTAAATCATACACTGCTTTATTGTACTTTCTGCCAATGTGGTTACATTCACATTTTCCCACTTTATATTCCCTTTGCATATATATACAGTAAATAGTTCTGGCCCTTGTACTTAATCCTATGGCCCCACTGATCACAACTTGCTGACCTGAAAAAGGCCCACTTATCCTTTTTCTTGCCTCTTGGTGGCTGACCAATGTCAATGCTGATATGTTACTCCCGATTTTTGTAGTAGCCTTTGATGTGGCCCCATTTTGTAAATTCCAAGTACACCACATCTACAGGTTCCCCTTTGTGCATTTTGCTGCTTACTTCCTCAGATAAATCTACATCAATCAGTTACAACTGATTCCCATTTCACAAAATCATGTTGGCTCAACTTATCCAAAATTATGATATTTCAAATATCAAGTTATAATCTCCTCAATAGTTTCTGGCAATTATTCTACTACAGATTTTAGGCTCACGCTGTCCTGTTTTCAGTCTCCACCTCCCTTAAATAAAGTTGTTATGTTTATTAAAAACCGAAAGAACTGTGGATACTGTAAATCAGAAACAAAAACAGAAGTTGCAGGTAAAGCTCAGCAGGTCTGGCAGCATCTGTGAAGAGAAATCAAAGTTAATGTTTCGGGGCCGGTGACCCTTCCTCAGAACTGTTACATTTATTATGTTCCAATTCACCTGGGACTCCTCCAGAATATACTTTGGAAGACTTATCAATGCCTTTGCTAAATCTGCAGCCACTTAGTTAAAGATGCTCAGATGGAGGTCATCAGGTCACAGTTTAGATCTAATAATTTCTCCAGTGTCTTTTCCCTGCTGATGGGATTTGATAATTCACTGGGAGTGGGAATTCAATGTGGTGGGGAAGGAGCTGCTTTTAACTCTTGTAGTGGTTTGCAGAAGATTGAACCAGTAAGTGTTTGAAACGCGGAACACATGGACATTTTTAAACAACCTGTCCAGGGATGTTATGACATGTCCCTGGAGCAGGTAGGACTTAAATTCAGATTTCCTGGCTCAGAGGTAGGGACAATATTACTATGTCACAAGAGGCTTCGGAGTTATTTTAATGAACATAGAGTCACAGAGATGTACATCATGGAAACAGACCCTTTGGTCCAACCAGTCCATGCCGAACAGATATCCCATCTCAATCTAGTCCCACCTGCCAGCACCCGGCCCATAACCCTCCAAACCCTCCCTATTCATATACCCATACAAATGCCTCTTAAATGTTGCAATTGTACCAGCCTCCACCACTTCCTCTGGCAGTACCACCCTCTGCGTGAAAAAGTTGCCCCTTAGGTCCCTTTTATATCTTTCCCTCTCACCCTAAATCCTGTGCCCTCTAGTTCTGAACTCCCCAACCCCAGGGAAAAGACTTTGCCTATTTACCCTATCCATCCACTTGTCACCCCTCAGCCTCCAACACTCCAGGGATAACAGCCCCAGCCTGTTCAGCCTCTCCCTATAACTCAAATCCTCCAACTCTGGCAACATCTTTGTAAATCGTCTCTGAACCATTTCAAGTTTCACAATATCTTTCCGATAGGAAGGAGACCAGAATTGCACACAATATTCCAACAGTGGCCTAACCAATGTCCTGTACAGCCGCAACATGACCTCCCAACTCCTGTACTCAATACTCTGACCAATAAAGGAAAGCATACCAAACGCCTTCTTCACTATCCTATCTACCTGCGATTCCACTTTCAAGGAACTATGAACCTGCACTCCAAGGTCTCTTTGTTCAGCAACACTCCCTAGGACCTTACCATTAAGTGTATAAGTCCTGCTAATATTTGCTTTCCCAAAATGCAGCACCTCACATTTATCTGAATTAAACTCCATCTCAGCCCATTGGCCCATCTGGTCAAGATCCTGTTGTAATGTAAGGTAACCCTCTTCGCTGTCCACTACACCTCCAATTTTGGTGTCATCTGCAAACTTACTAACCATACCTCTTATGTTCGCATCTAAATCATTTATGTAAATGACTAAAGGTAGAGGGCCTAGCACCGATCCTTGTGGCACTCCACTGGTCACAGGCCTCCAGTCTGAAAAACAACCCCACACCACCACCCTGTGTCTTCTACCTTTGCGCCAGTTCTGTATCCAAATGGCTAGTTCTCCCTGTATTCCGTGAGATCTAATCTTGTTAATCAGTCTCCCATGGGGAACCTTGTCGAACGCCTTACTGAAGTCAATATAGATCACATCCTGCTCTGCCCTCATCAGTCCTCTTTGTTACTTCTTCAAAAATCTTAATTAAGTTTGTGAGACATGATTTCCCATGCACAAAGCCATGTTGACTAACCTAATCAGTCCTTGCCTTTCCAGATACATGTACATCCTGTCCCTCAGGATTCCCTCCAACAACTTGCCCACCACCGAGGTCAGGCTCACCAGTCTATAGTTCCCTGGCTTGTCCTTATCACCTTTCTTAAACAGTGGCACCACGTTAACCAACCTACAAGCTTCCGGCACCTCACCTGTGACTATCGATGATACAAATATCTCAGTAAGAGGCCCAGCAATCACTTCTCCAGCTTCCCACAGAGTTCTAGGAAACCATCTATTTCCCTACATTATATATCTTCCATATCTTTTTCCACAGTAAATGCTGATGCAAAATACTCGTTTTGTATCTCCCCCATTTTCTGCGGCTCCACGCAAAGGCCACCTTCCTGATCTTTGAGGGGCCCTATTCTCTCCCTAGTTACCCTTTTGTCCTTAATGTATTTATAAAATCCCTTTGGATTTTCCTTAACTCTATTTGCCAAAGCTATCTCATGTCCCCTTTTTGCCCTCCTGATTTCCCTCTTAAGTATACTCCTACTGCCTTTATACTCTTCTAAGGATTCACTCGATCCTTACTATACCTGACATATGCTTCCTTCTTTTTCTTAACCAAACCCTCAATTTCTTTAGACATCCAGCATTCCCTATACCCACCAGCCTTCCCTTTCACCCTAACAGGAATATACTTTCTCTGGATTCTCGTTATCTCATTTCTGAAGGCTTCCCATTTTCCAGCCGTCCCTTTACCTGCAAACGTGTGCCCCGAATTAGCTTTCGAAAGTTCTTGCCTAATACCGTCAAAATTGGCCTTTCTCCAATTTAGAACTTCAACTTTTAGATCCGGTCTATCCTTTTCCAACACTATTTTAAATCTAATAGAATTATGGTTACTGGCCCCAAAGTGCTCCCCCACTGACACCTCAGTCACCTGCCCTGCCTTATTTCTCAAGAGTAGGACAAGCTTTGCACCTTCTCTAGTCGGTACATCCACATACTGAATCAAGAAATGTTCTTGTACACACTTAACAAATTCCTCTCCATCTAAACCTTTAACACTACGGACATGATTAGGAACGTGTCACCAATACTTTGTTGGAATAATAATGTGGAGGTTGGTTTGTTCATTTGGCTGAACAGTGGTTCAATTCCAATTACCAGCTGAGGTTACTGTGAAGGGCTCTCCACCTCAACCACTCCCATCACCCGGTGGTGATTCTAAGGTTAAACTATCTTCAGTCAATTTCTCTCTAATGAGAGAGCAGCCCTAAGGTCTGATAAGACAATGGTGACTTCACCTTTACTAGGAATAATAATTTAAACATCTTAACTGGTTAAAATGACTAAATAAACCAAGCCGATTAATTATATCCAATTTCCAATAATTAAAAGTATTAATTAATTGAAATTGAAATTAATTAATGGACACAGCAGTACGAGGGGTGTGCTGCATCTGAAACATTTGGGAGTTTGTGGGATGTTTGGTGATTGGTAACTGCATCTGCAATAAGTGTTAGCAACTTAAGGAACTTTGTCTCAGACGTACTAGTTCAGACTTGGTGATAAACATGGGAGGTTGAATGTTACCTCACACCTTCACATAATCACACCCATTAGATTAGACAGTGGCTTTAGACCCAGTTAGTGATCAGGAACCAGTGGATGTGATGGAAAGGAGAACTCAGATGAATGGTGGTGGAAAGATGTTATAAAATAACAGCTGGGGAAGACCATTCAGCCCTCTAAGTCTGTTCCAGCATTCAATGGGATCCTGGATGACCTGACTGTGGCCTTAACTCCACTTTGCTGCCTTTCTCTCATAACCTTGTAGATAGCACTTACGCATATTTGGAAAAGTGTGGCCTAATTAGGGACAGTCAGCATGGCTTTGTGCAGGGTAGGTCATGCCCTACTAACTTGACTGAATTTTTCGAGCAGGTGACGAAGGTGATCAATGTGGGTAGAGCAGTGGATGTTGTCGACATAGATGTTAATAAGGCTTTGGACAAGGTCCCTCATAGTAGGTCATGGATTCAGAATTGGCTTGTCAATTCAGAAAGGCAGAGGATAGTGGTGGAAGGTTGTTTTTCAGGCTGGAGATCTGTGTCTAGTGTTGTCCCACAGGGATCCGTAGAATCACAGAGTCATAGAGATATACTGCACGGAAACAGACACCTCGGTCCAACTCATCAATGCCGACCAGATATCCTGTACAAATCTAGTCCCATTTGCCAGCATTTGGCCCATATCCCTCCAAACCCTTTCTATTCATACACCCATCCAGATGGCTTTTAAATGTTGCAATTGTACCAACCTCCACCACTTCCTCTGGCAGCTCACTGCATACATGGACCACCATCTGCATGAAAAAGTTGCTCCTTAGGTCACTTTTAAATCTTTCCCATTTCACCTTAAACTTATGTCCTCACGTTCTGGACTCCCCAACCTAGGGGAAAGTCCTTGGCTATTTATCCTATCCATGCCCCTCATGATTTCATAAGCCTCTATAAGGTCACCACTCAGCCTCCGATGGTCCAGGGAAAAATAACCCTAGCCTATTCAACCTCTCTCTATAGCTCAAACCCTACAACCCTGGCAACGTCCTTGTAAATCTTTTCTGAACCCTTTCAAGTTTCACAACATCCTTCCTATAAGAGGGAGACCAGAATTGCACACAATATCCTAAAAGTGGCCTAAACAATGTCCTGGATAGCCGCAACATGACCTCCTAACTCCTATACTCAATGCCCTGACCAATAAAGGCAAGCATATCAAAGTTTATCTGGGACTCCACTTACAAGGAACTATGAACCTGCACTCCATGGTCCCTTTGTTCAGCAACAATCCCTAGACCTAACCATTAAGTGTATAAGTCCTGCTAAGATTTGCCTTTCCAAAATGTAGCATCTCACATTTATCTAAATTAAACTCCATCTGCCATTCCTTGGCCCCTTGGCCCATCTTATGAAGATCATTTTGTACTCTGACCTAACCTTCTTCATTGTCCACTACACCTCCAATTTTGGTGTCATCTGCAAACTTACTAACCACACCTCCTATGTTCACATCCAAATGGTTTATATAAATGATGAAAAGCAGTGGACTCAGCAACAATCCTTTTGGCACACTGTTGGTCTCAGGCCTCCAGTCTGAAAAGCAACCCTCCACCACCACCCTCTGTCTTCTACCCTTGAGCCAGTTCTGTATCCAAATACCTAGTTCTCCCTGTATTCCATGAGATCTAACCTTGCTAACCAGTCTACCACGAGGAACCTTGTCAAATGCCTTACTGAAGTCCATATGGATCACATTCACCACTCTGCACTCATCAATCCTCTTCATTACGACTGGGACCACTGCTGCTTGTGAGATATATAAATGGCTTAGATGAAAATGCAGATGGGTGGGTTAGTATGTTTGAAGATGATACAAAGATCAGTGGAATTGTGGATAATGTAGAAGGTTGTCAAAGGTTACAGCGGGATATAGCTCAATGGCGGCACGGTGGCACAGTGGTGTGGGCGGCATGGTGGCACAGTGGTTAGCACTGCTGCCTCACAGCACCAGAGACCTGGGTTCAATTCCTGACTCAGGCAACTGTGTGGAGTTTGCACATTCTCCCCGTGTCTGTGTGAGTTTCCCCCACGTGCTCCGGTTTCTTCCTACAGTCCAAAAATGTGCAGGTTAGGTGAATTGGCCGTGCTAAATTGCCCATAGTGTTAGGTGAAGGGGTAAATGGGTGGTGGCGGGTCGGTGTGGACTTGTTGGGCCGAAGGGCCTGTTTCCACACTGTAAGTAATCTAATCTAATCTGGGCAGAGAAATGACAGAAGGATCTTGGGTTCCAGTCCCTGAAAGTGGCCACGTAAGTAGATAGGGGAGGTAGAGAAGGTGTATGATATGCTTGTCTCTATTGGTCGAGGAACTGATTACAAGAATCATGTTGCAGCTTTGTAAGACTTTGGTGAGGCCACATGTAGAATATTTCATTCAATTCTGGTCATCACATTACAGGAGGTTGGTGGAGGCTTTGGAGATGGTGCAGAAGAATCCAGGATTCTGCATGGGTTAGTGGGTATGACATGGGTTGGTTTCTCTGGAGCAGCGGAGGCTGAGGGGAGACTTGATAGAAGTTTATAAAATTATAAGAAGCATAAGGGTTAATGGTCAGAATCTTTTTCCCAAACTGGAAATGTCTGAAACTAGGGGGCATAATGAGATGAGAGGGGGAAAGTTCAAGGGAGATGTGAGGGGAAGGTTTTTTATTTGACACAGAGAGAGTTAGGAGTGTAGGACACACTGCCAGGAGTGGTGGGGGAGTCAGATATGATCGGGGTGTTTAAGAGACTTTTAGATAAGCATATGAACACGTAAGGAATGGAGGGATATGGACTAAGGGCAGGCTGAAGATTGTGGGCTGAAGGGCCTGTTCCTGTGCTGCATAGCTCTATGTTCCATCAAACATGTGTCTGACACAGCCTTGAATATATTCAATGAATATATTCATTGTTCTCTGAGAAGCTGAAACCCATTCACCTTTACATGTGTGACTGAATCATCTATGTTGCTAATCATGCTTCATGTGTTCTGTTATACTGTCTCTAATTTTAACTTCTGACTATTATTCCTAATATGGCATCAGTCACTAACTCTGTGATCTGTCTGTATTGCTCGCAAGACAAAGCTTTTCACTGTGCCTTAGTACACATGACAATGAATTCAATTCAATTCAATTCACTCATGCACTTTACTGCCATTGCACTCTCTGCCATAACCTTATAGATTCTTCTTCCAAATTGCTATTATGCACTCCAGCTTTTCTCTTCAGACATTTAAATTTAGTTTTATCTGACCCAGCTCTCTCATTAACTTGATGCTCTATCTACTGTCACATTGGCAGAGGCCTCTCCTCTGATGTTAAATCTGTACAATGTCAGGATGGAGCAGGAGGTCCTTACTAGTCCACGTCAGGACCTCACCTGGCAATGGTGCTACTCCCCCACTGCTTTTACAGTCACAAGGGGAAATGGGGGAGGGGGGGGAGCAGGCATGGTTCTGGTCAGCAGTGGCAAGCTGCTAAAGCAAGGCACCTTATTTCACCACTCCTCCTGCCTGCTTACTAACCTACAGCCTGTAAATGTACACAAAGCCAGTTATGGAAGTGTAAGGGATGTATTCATTGAGGTAGGTTGGGGGTTAGATTTTAAAAGTACCATGTTATATAACAAATGTAGTTTTAAAAAAGACTTTCATTTAGATAGTACCTTTCACAATAGGTCATCCTAAAGAGCTTTACGGCCAATTATACATATTTGAAGCATTGTCACTGTTGTGAGGTAGAAAATGTGCTGCCAATTTGCACACAGCAAGCTCCCACAAATAGTAATGCAATAATGACAAGTTTATCTGTCTTTGTTAACTTTGACTGAGTGAAAAATATTGACCAAAACCCTGGTGATGATTTCCCTGTTCTTCTTTAAATTTTTTTTGGGCACTAGCAGAATGATGGTATTATAGGTAAAAACAAGGACTGCAGATGCTGGAAACCAGATTCTAGATTAGAGTGATGATGGAAAAGCACAGCAGGTCAGGCAGCATCTGAGGAGCAGCAAAATCGACATTTCGGGCAAAAGCCCTTCATCAGGAATACAGGCAGAGAGCCTGCAGGGTGGAGAGATAAATGAGAGGAGGGTGGGGGTGTGGAGAAAGTAGCATGGAGTACAATAGGTGAGTGGGGGTGGGGATGGAGGTGATAGGTCAGAGAGAAGGGTGGGGGAAGGTAGAAAAGAGTACAATGGGTGAATGGAGGTGGGAATGAAGGCAATACATCAGAGAGGAGGGTGGAGTGGATAGGTGGAAAAGAAGATAGGAAATTAGGACAAGTCATGGGGACAGTACTGAGCTGGAAGTTTGGAACTGGGGTGAGGTGGGGGAAGGGGAAAGGAGGAAACTGGTGAAGTCCACATTGATACCCTGGGGTTGAAGTGTTCCGAGGCGGAAGATGAGGCGTTCTTCCTCCAGGCATCTGGTGGTGAGGGAACGGCGGTGAAGGAGGTCCAGGACCTCCATATCCTCGGCAGAGTGGGAGGGGGAGTTGAAATGTTGGGCCACAGGGCGGTGTAGTTGATTGGTGCAGGTATCCCAGAGATGTTCCCTAAAGCGCTCTGCTAGGAGGCATCCAGTCTCCCCAACGTAGAAGAGACCGCATCGGGAGCAACGGATACAATAAATGATATTGGTGGATGTGCAGGTAAAACTTTGATGGATGTGGAAGGCTCCTTTGGGGCCTTGGATGGAAGTGAGGGAGGAGGTGTGGGCGCAGCTTTTGCAATTCCTGAGGTGGCAGGGGAAGGTGCCAGGACGGGAGGGTGGGTTATTAGGGGGGCGTGGACCAACATTTCAACATTAGGGGGGTAGAGTACTCATTGTTAATTCTAGCTGAGTAGTATATTTGAATTTTCGTTATCCTATCATGGGGTGCCTGGGTCAAGGGTGGGGCACTGGTTGGGAGAGGTTATGATGGGCTTTTGGAAAGGAAGTGCTGCCCCCTGGGAACAAGGGGGAAAATCTCCATTTAAATACGTTTTATATTTTTTTATTTAGAAATAGTTTTTATTATATTGATCTGAGTGTATTAAAGAGCCTTTATTTTTATGAATTTTATATGCTCTATGCTCAGGATGTTTTGGATAGGGTTTCTTCTCCCGAGGGGTCTCGGACTTGCCTGGTGATTATGGTTAATCATCAATTAAATGGTGCACCTGGAATGTCAAGGGGAGTAATTCACCAGTCAAAAGGAAGAAAATATTATCAAACCTCAAGAAAGAAAGGGTTGATATAGCTCTCCTACAGGAGACACACTGATTGGATAAAGAACACCTGAAATTACAACAGGGAAGAGATTATTTTCCATTCTCTCTTTCAGTGCAAGGAAAAATACTTTGGGAAACTGGGTGGCTGAGGGGCCCCTGGACTTTCAAACTGGCACAGATTAATTATGGAATGTATTCCCCTTGACTTCCTTACAAATATGGTGCACCAAAAAAGCCGAATTATTCCATAAAATATGGCAGCCCTTCTTGAATTACACAAATACAGATATTTTGGTCATCCTAACAAGGGCTCTTATTTAATTGAGAGGGTGAACCTGGCTGGTCCGGGGCCCCTTGGGAGAGGAATCCCGCACAAATATGGGTTTTATTATGATCTGATGTTAACACATTCCGAGCATGTATCTCACTACTCAACTTCTGTGTTATCCGTTGTTTTGAATAATGTAAGAGATTTAATCATACATTCTGGTTAGTTGTAGGTTGGATGAGTAGTTAGTTGAGTTTTTTTTTCTCAGTATTTCTTTTTTTCTGTTTGATATTAGTTATTTAAGATTTAATTGTATATCAATGTTTGTACTTGGGTTGTTTTGTTAATTTTCTTCTGTAAACGTGTAAAAACATTTTAAATTTTCGATAAAAATATCTATTAAAAAAATGTTCATCAACACATCATCACCTCGGAGTCATGGGAAATAAAATTAATTTGGATTCTACAATTTTGTTGAAGGATTTTAACTGTACGTCAGCTCCACAGAAATAAAATGGAAAGCAAAATTCAATGTTTCCTGCAAACTAACAGAATGTATGGAGATTGTCCATACATTCTATTCTGCAGAGCCGAAACTGGTTTAATTCTCCCAATCTTTCTCAAACAGTACTTACCATCGGAATAGTTGGGTAAACTATAGCCAATTCACAGTGAACTTTGTTCTCAAAAGATTAGTCATGGTGTTGAGGAGATTAAAACAGGAACTTGCCGCTAATCCCGATGAAGGGCTTTTGCCTGAAACGTTGATTTCAAAGCTCCTTGGATGCTGCACGAACTGCTGTGCTCTTCCAGCACCACTAATCCAGAATCTGTGTGAAAATCTACCCGTTACTCTGAGAATTACACCAGTCATCCAGATGGGCCAATGAGCTGAGGAGCGGCAGATGGAGTTTAATTTAGATAAAAGCGAGGTGCTGCATTTTTGGAAAGCAAATCTTAGCAGGTCTTATACTAAGGTCCTAGGGAGTGTTGCTGAACAAAAAGACCTTGGAGTGCAGGTTCATAGCTCCTTGAAAGTAGAGTCGCAGGGAGATAGGATAGTGAAGAAGGTGTTTGGTATGCTTTCCTTTATCGGTCAGAGCCCTGAGTATAGGAGTTGGAAGGTCAAGTTGCGGCAGTACAGGATGTTGGTTCAACCACTTTTGGAATATTGCATGCAAGTCTGGTCTCTTTCCTATCGGAAGGATGTTGTGAAACTTGAAGGGTTCAGAAAGTATTTCCAAGGATGTTGCCAGGGTTGTAGGATTTGACCTGTAGGGAGAGGCTGAATAAGTCGGGGCTGTTTCCCCTGGAGTGTCAGAGGCTGAGGGGTGACCTTATGGAGGTTTATAAAATCATGAGGGGCATGGATAGGATAAATAGACAAAGTGTTTTCCCTGGGGTGGAGGAGTCCAGAACTGGAGGGCATAGGTTTAGGGTGAGAAGGGAAAGATATAAAAGGGACCTAAGGGACAACCTTTTCACCTAGAGGGTAGTACATGTGCGGAATGAGCTGCCAGAGGGAGGGATGGAGGCTGGTACAAATTGCAACATTTAAAAAGGTATCTGAATGGGTATATGAATAGGAAGAGTTTAGAGGGATATGGGCCAACTGCTGGCAAATGAGACTCGATTAGGTTGGGATATCTGGTCGGCATGGATGAGTTGCTGTATACTGCCATGACTCTACGATTCAAAATTGCAGATCAAAAACAGGATTTACTTGTTTAACCATCAGGACAGTGATTCCCAAACTGAGGATTGGGGCAGTGTTAAGGTTATGGGAGGTGGAGGCATGTAGGTTTTGTCACTGAAACCGGGAGATTCCAGGTGTGTAATGCCAAAGCATCATGAAGCAACGTGCTCACTCTAAATCACCCCAATTGTCTCTCAGCATCCAGAACATACTAGGAGTAAATATCATCAACAATCTGTCCTGGTCCATCCACATCAATGCTAGGGTTAAGAATGTAAACCAATGCCTCTACTTCCTCAGAAGATGAAGGAAGTTCGGCTCTTACCAACTTTAATAAATGCACTATGGAAAGCATCCTACCTGGATGCATCACAACTTGGTATGGCAACTACTCTTCAGAGACTGCATGAAATTACAGATAGTTGTGATTGCAACCCAGTCCATCATGTAAACCAGCCTCTTCCTTTCACTGAGTCCATCAATACTTCCTGCTGCCTCAGGAAAACAGCCAACATAATCAAAAACCCCTCCCACCTCAGTTATACTCTCTTCTACCCTCTTCCATTAGGCAGAAGATACAAAAGTTTGAAAACACTAACAGATCCAAGGGCAGCTTCTTCCCCATTGTTGTCAGACTTTGGAACAGACCTCTCATATATTAAAGTTGATCGTTCTCTGAACCTTCTCTGTAGATGTAACACTATATTTTGCATTCTGTTCCATTACCCTGGTGTACTTGTGTAAGGTATAATCTGACAGGATAGCACACAAAACAATACTTGCGCTGTATCTTGGTACATCTGACAATCATAAAATCAACTCAAATCAAAATCTTTGGCACAGCTTTGGCATGGCCTGAATGTCTACCTTTGGGTTCGGAGTTTGTTTACTGGGTACATCAATCCAGCCAGGCAGGAAGCAATGTGTGTGTTCATGTCCGACAAGGAAATTTGCGGCTGTAGAGCTGGGGCATGGTCAATCTTCTTTCCACACAAGACCTGCATTCTGCGCAACACGTCGTCATTGTGAAACAGGAGTACCCCATCAGCATACCTACAACAATGTCAAACACACAAATTAAAACGACGCTGGATAGAACAGCCCAAACTAGATTTCACACTTGGCTTGAAAAGGAGGCAATGTTGATGTTGAAAAAGGAGACTTCTCCTGAAGACATAAGATTATTGTCACCCTAAAGAACTCCCCTAGTCTTCTGCACAAAATGTCTTGAGATCTTCTACATTCAGCTGAGAGATTGTGATGACGAAGCCTTAGTTTAACATCTCATCGAAAGGGCAACACCTCTAACTGTGCAGCACTTCCTCAGTGTTACCAATGTCAGGCACCATCATCTGATTCAGAGAGGTCATAAGTCACATAACATCAGGTTATAGTCCAACAGGCTTATTTGAAATCACAAGCTTTCTGAGCCCTGCTCCTTTGTCAGGTTAAGTCTTCTCCTGACAAAAGAGCAGCAGTCTGAAAGCTTACGATTTCAAATAAACCTGTTGGACCAGTACCTGGTGTTGTGTGACATCAGACCTTGTCAACCCCAGTCTAAGACCGACACCTCCATATCATGATACAGAAGAGGAGAGACCTAGCCACTGAGCCTAACAGGCTGATACAGTCAAGCAAATATCAGGCACTGCACTTAGTGTCTTTCTCTTTCTGAGATATCCTGTAAGATATCCTGGTCGCAAAGATAGGGTATCCAACGTGCGATTTATCTGACCACAAGAAGTGGAAGGGAAGTTTAACTTTTTCTATCAGGAATGCTTAATGCTGCCACCTGGTGGCCAGAAATAGAAAGTGTCTGTTCCCATCAGTTTGAAGACCACAAACATTCAGACAGAAACACAAATGTTTAAAGCATATAGCAGCTGAGGTGAAATCTTACCTCTGAAGCCAAGAAAGGCAGAGCAGGGAGTTGTAATGTTGGAGTGGACTTTCCCCCACCTGGTGTGGAGCGACCGTCACAGAGAGAATGTAACCCATTGGAAACTCCTCCCGGATTGATTCACACAAGTGTGCACCCAATCCTACAGGAAAGAAAATATTCACCGTTCCAGATCAGAAAAGCTTTCAGGCTCAAGAAGGACAATGATATCAACAGGTCACTAGCTTCCACTGTCTCTTTGGACGTATGATAACATTCTCAGCTCTGAGAAAGATGAGACATGAAGCTGAAAGCACGCACTCGGGTCTGAATCTTCCAGGACAGTCTGAAGGGGTAGCTGCACTGTCAGAAGTACCATGTTTTGAATGGGCTGCCAAATTAAAGTTCAGTCAGCCCTCTATGGAGATGTAACACCTTGAAGAAGGTCAAGAGAATTGACCTCGGTATATTGACCAACAATTATACCTAAACTAGGGGCATTTTCACACCGCCATTCATGTTGGGACAGAGGTGGAAAGGCTTTAAAGTTAGGAGGTGGAACCCAATCCAGAAATACTCCCGATTCCTATTTTCAGCGACTTTTGCTGGCACAGGATGAGGGTGTGGCCAGTGAACCTACACTCAATAATTCTACTGTCTCTACTCTGACTCTCCTGATTTCCATGGAGTCAGGCCAACTTTTAAAGAAGACATGCTTTAAGTCTTCTCAGAGGGGCAGGAACCATGAGGGAACCCTATCAGGTGCTGCGAGAAACACACACACAAAAAAGTAGGCATTCAGCCTTTCCTGTAATGGAAGACGCAGGCTGGGATACAAAAGTGCAATTATAGACTCATTCTAGCAGGTGTTTGTTTACTCAGTACAAAGGAATGTGCTGGCTTTTATTTGCTGTTCTTGCAGGTTTTTGAATGCTTATTTTCTTACTTGGCTGAGATTAAAAACACATAAAGTGGTTTAAAGGTTTCCTCCATTGCCTGTGTTTGATTTAATTTTGTATTGGAAAGTAAGATAGGCAATGTTGATCAAATGTATTTTCATCATGGTTGTTTTAGATCAACCATTTCAGCTCCAGGATAAGACTACAGTAATTTCTCAGGTTGGATATTTTCTTATCAACCTGTTGACAGGTGTTATTACACAGCAAATGGGACTTGAACACAGACCGTGTGGATCAGAGTTAGGGACGCTACCACTGTGCTGACACCACCCTTCAAATGCTCAGGATAGTGTGCTAGGCCCAACCACCAGATGTTTATTTTGATTAAAATTCCAATGACTTGCTCGCATCATAGTGTGGTTGATTAGTTATGTACTTAGTGCATACTGGGTGAATACACATGGAGGGGGCAAAAGGGGCATGGGACATTTGAGAGTGCTTTGGACACTGAGATATTAAGGGCTGGATGACCATGAATACAGTTATGCTGTTTTCTAAATTAACCTTGCCATCCTCCAGTCTCCACTGCTGCCTGTAGATGGTGGGTCTGTCTCCAATCTGTGGCCAACTCCTCAACACAGGAATAGGGCAGGTGCACTTCCCTACAAAGCAAAAAGGATCATATTGCCAGGAAAATTCCAGACTCTCAATATCCATTTCCTGATGAAAATCTGGTGCTCACTATCTGGTCATTTTAATACCTTGTTAAATGTTTGTAGGCAGCCCTTTTGAATTACTCGGAAGCCGATCTGTCTGCCATTTTGATTAGGGCTTTTGTCTTGCCATGATGGTCTGGTCTGATAAACCTCAGGCCATGAGAGGAAGACTTTCAAACAAATGTGGGTTTAATAATTGATGCTCTCGAAGGTTGAGAGCTATGGTCTTGTTGGACTAAAGTAGCGTTATTTATTTATTGATTTGTAATAAGTGTAGTTTTGATTTCTTTTCTACAGTAGCATAGTACTGTAGTTGGTTCATTGTTTATTGTTGTTTTTGATGTTTTGGTGCTATATTTTCATGTTTCTGTAACTTTCTAATTTTGCAAAGAAAAATTTTTCAATAAAAATATTTTTAAAAAATCTTTGTAGGTCCTTATTAGCTACCATATTTTCCTACATTGTAGCAGGAACTGCTCTTCTAAATTATTGATTGGCTGTGAAACGCTTTGAAAAGACCTGAGCTCACGAAGAGCACTATATAAATGTAGGGTTTGAACATTTTCCTCATGCAGTTCGACAGTGGCTCAGTTAGTCAGTGGTTGTAGAGCTTTCAATTATCAAGGAGGGAAGCAAAGCAGATTATATAATGGGCTGAGTCATTAAAAGTGCAACTTTACATAATATTTTAGCCTTACCAACAACACCTGGTGACTTAAAGGGGAAACATCATGTCTGAAACTGCAAGTCCATGATGTAGCATAACTGCCTGTCTTCATAAAAAAATACTTTCACCGCAATTTCTCCTGTTGTCATTTTTGAAGAAAGATTAATTTTGCCTCTTCCTTTTCACCACATTGATGTGATTCAGTGGATTTGCACAATCGTATGGTATTAACAGAAAAAAAACCACAAAACAGTAAAGTGTTCTTTTTCTCAGCCTTGTTATGCTGAGAATGGTATGAGTTAAGTGGGGCTTATTTTCACTTTTGAATAGCAGCAAGACACCTATAATGTTGTGACATGTAATAAGTGAGCAGCTGCAGGCCACCTTGAGGCCTCAAATACTGGCCCACCCCGTCCCTACCAGGTTCAGTTTTCAAAAGCAGTACAGTTGTGGAATGGGAGGTGTCCCCTAAATGTCAACCACTCAGGAATCCCTTGAGGCTAAGAAAATACTAATCATGTCTTTGGTAGCCTTTTCCGTTCCATTGTGTTTAACACAAGCTCTGATTACAAAACATTAGTGTGCAGGTACAACAAGTGATTAGGAAGGCAAAGAGAATGCTGTTGTATTTCACAGGTGCAATCAAACATAAAATTAGTGAAGTTTTGCTACAATTATAAAAGGCATTGCTGACCACATTTGGAGTACTATGTGGAGTTTTGGTCTCCTTAATTTAGTGATGTGGAGGTGCAAGTGTTGGGACTGAGCTGGAAAAAGTCAGATGTCACTTGACACAAGGTTATAGTCCAACAGAAACCAAAAGAGAAAATGCTGGAAAATCTCAGCAGGTCTGGCAGCATCTGGAAGGAGAGAAAAGAGCTGACATTTCGAGTCTAACTGACCCTTTGTCAAAGCGTAGACTCGAAACGTCAGCGTTTTCTCTTTTGGTTTCAAATTCCAGCATCTGCAGTAATTTGCTTTTGAAGTCCAACAGGTTTATTTTAAATCACAAGCTTTTCGAGCGCTGCTCTTTCATCAGGTGAAGTGATTAATTTACAACAGGATATAATTGCATTAGAAGCAGTTTTGACCTCATTGCAGCCTTGATCCAAACATGAATAAAAAGAGCTGAATACCAGCGATGAGGTGACAGTGGCAGCCCTTGAGATCAAGGCTGCATTTGGCTGAGTTAATGCCCTTGAAAAGCTGAAGTCAACCAGATCTGCTGGTTGATAGTTATACCTGGGACAAATGTGGATGGTCATAGTTATTTTAGGTCAATCATGTCAGCTCCAGGATAACACTGCAGTAATTCCTCAGGTTGGATATTTTCTTACCAAACTGTTGACAGGTGCTATTACACAGTTCTGGAGCAGATGGGACTTGAACACAGACCCGTGTGGATCAGAGTTAAGGACTTAACCACTGTGCTGACACCACCCTTCAAATGCTCAGAATAGTGTGCTAGGCCCAATTGTCATCAATGACAATCACCACCCCCATCATAAGGTCAGCAGTGAGAATGTTCACTGATAAGTGGACAATGTGCAACATTGCTCATGATAGTTAGAAATGTAGAATTTTACACTACAAGAGGAAGCTATTTGACCCCATAGTGTCTGTAACAGCTCCTTCAGAGACCAAACCTAATCAGTTTCCATTTGTAGCAAGGCCTGGGTCAAGACTTGGGTTTTTCTGGTCTTTATTCTTTCAGCAGATGTAGGCGTTGCTGCCAAGAGCAGCATTCATTGTCCATCCCTAATTACACTTGTAATGACTAACTTCCCTGAGCACTTCAAAGGGCAGAACGGCCCTTCTTTCAGACTTAATCCCCAAACATTATTTTCAACATTTTGGTTAACTATCTCTCTTTGAATCAGTTTTTAAAGATATTTGGTTAATATTAAAGGTTGAGAGGTGACTTAATAGAGACATATAAGATAATCAGACGGTTAGATAGGGTGGACAGGGAGGGCCTTTTTCCAAGTATGGTGACAGCGAGCAAGAGGGGGCGTAGCTTTAAATTGAGGGGTGATAGATATAGGACAGATGTCAGAGGTAGTTTCTTTACTCAGAGTAGTAAGGGTATGGAATGCTTTGCCTGCAACGGTAGTAGATTTGCCAACTTTAAGTGCATTTAAGTCGTCATTGGACAAGCATATGGACGTACATGGAATAGTGTAGGTTAGATGGGCTTCAGATTGGTATGACAGGTCGGCGCAACATTGAGGGCCGAAGGGCCTGTACTGCACCGTAATGTCCAATTTTGTATGTTCTATTTAGCCTATTCACTGGTTAACCATTTCCCCATCTTCAGATCTAGTTTCTGAATGTACTTTCAATACTTTGGTTAACCATTTCACACGTTTTAGCCATACTTGATTTTTGTCCACGCTCACTGGTTGGGTTATTTTCCATTCCGATATTTTGATGAGGCTGCTCAGCTTAGGGACTCTCCTGTACTCCAATGGCAGCCCCCATTTCCTACTCTCACCCAGACGTTTCAGACACCTTTTGGGCAGTCCTTGGAAGTGCAGCTAAGTAGTTTCAGACACAGTTCAATAGTACCGGAGGCCAGCTAGAGTGCCCGTCTGCACCTAACCAGTGCTTCCTGCTACCATCCACTCAGCTGCCAGCTGGCAGCATTCAATCTGTGTACTGTCCCTTAGCTGGGCAGTGAGCAGGCAACTGGGTACTTAAACCAGCTGCTGTAGCTCTAAATCCTTTTGCCTACTCTTGGCTGCCAGCTGATCTGATCTTCTGCAAAGAGTTACAGCTGAAGGGCACCTCTGGGGCCTGATCATTCGAATGAGATTTCAAACTTTTGCCTTGTCCCTCCAGGCTTAGTGCATTGATAAATTATGTGACAGGGTTTCTCCTGTCCAATCAGTCGTCCCTGGCCTGACTGGATGCCAGACCTCAGACTGTGGGCACCTATTAATTTCTATGACGAGGGGAAATGATTACTCAATGTAACATGCCATGTCACCACATTTAATTCTGCTCAATTCTTTCTTGACCAGTCCTACCTGTCCACCGTGGGGTGGCACGGTGGCTCAGTGGTTAGCACTGCTGCCTCACAGCACCAGAGATCCGGTTCAATTCCTGCCTCAGGTGACTGTCTGTGTGGAGTTTGCACATTCTCCCGTGTCTGCATGGGTTTCTTCCAGGTGCTCCGGTTTCCTCCCACAGTCCAAAGATGCCCTGGTTAGGTGAATTGGCCGTACTAAATTGCCTGTACTGCTAGGTGCATTAGTCGGGGTAAATGTAGGTGTGGACTTGTTGGACCAAAGGGCCTGTTCCCACACTGTAGGGAATCTGATCTAATCTTCCTTCCCACCTATCCGCTCCACCCTCCCATCTGCATCCACCTATCACCCTCTCTCCAGCCCCACCCCCTATTTATCTCTCAGTCCCCCCCTTACCCCTCCTCGTTCCTGATAAAGGGCTTATGCTTAAAAAGTCGAATCTCCCGCTCCTCGGATGCTGCCTGACCTGCTGTGTTTTTCCAGCACCACACACTGTTTGTTTCTGCCATGCTAGGCTAAGCTAGTTTCAGAGTTGTTCAATAGCTCTAGGTCCTAGTCAGCAGCTGCCTGGATCCAGTCAGTCTCTCTGCTACCTGGTCAAGTACCAGAAGGTGGTTTTCAGTCTCTGTGTCATTTCCTTATCTGGATGGAGGATGAGTTGCTGGCCATTCAGTCTCCCCAAGACACAGCACCCCAAGTCCTTCTGTTGTTGACCCAGAGCGATATTTTTTCTAACTTGTTCGTGGGGTGTGGCACTGGATGGGCCAGCATTTATTGCTCATCCCAAATTGCCCTGCAAAGTTGGTGGAACTGTCTTCTTGAACCACTACAGTCCTTACTGTGTAGGGACAGCGAGGAAGGGAGTTCCAGGTTTTTGATCCAGCAACAGTGAAAGAACAGCAATATATTCTTTCTAAGAAAGGATGGTGTGTGACTTGGTTGTGTTCCTCCATTTCTCTTTCTAGATGGCAGAGGTCATTTTGGAAGGTGTTGTCAAAGGAGTCTTAGTGAGTTAGTGCAGTGGATCTTGTAGATGGTACACAACACTACTAACAGGCATTGATGAAGGGAGTGAGTGTTGAAGGTGGTGCCAATGATTGGGCTGCTTTGTCCTGGATGGTATCAAGCTTCTTAAATGTTGTTGAACCTGTACTTATCCAGGCAAGTGGGGAGTATTCCACGATACTCATAACTTGTGCCTTGCAGAGGGTGGAGGGACACTGTGGAATCCAGAGGTGAGTTACTGACCTTAGAACCACAGAATTGTTACAGGTGTAGAAAGAGGCCATTCGACCCCATTATGTCTGAATGGCTGACTAAGCATTTTAACTTGATGCCAATCTCTCACTTTTTTCTCGCAACCCTCCCAATTGTTTCTGTTGAAATGATTATTCATTGCTTCAGTTGAACCTGCCTTTATTGCATTCCAGACCCTAACTACCCTTGGTGTAAAAAGATTATTATCACTTCGCATTTGCCTCTTTTGTAAAACACTTTCAATCTGTGCCTTCTGGATGTTGCTGTATTCATGAGTGGGAATAGTTTCACCCAATCCACACTGTCCAGACGCCTCAATTTCCTCTCCAAGAAAAGCATTCCCAACTTCTCCAATCATTCATCATAACTGAAGTCTTATCCCTGTAACCATTATCATAAACCTCTTTCTGAAACCCACTCATATCCTTCGTATATTGTGGTACTAGAATTTCTAGCCTCTAACCTGCTCTCGTATCCAAAATTTCATTTGGTTGGTCTGGTCCACTTCAGTTTCTGATCAATGGTAACACCCAGTATGTTGACAGTAGGGAACTTAACAATGAGAATGCCATTGAATGTCAAGGGTTAGATTCTCTCTGAATGGTTGTTGCCTTGGATGTTTCCCTTTGTGGAAAAGATTAGAACTAGGGGTCAGAGCTTAAAAATAAGGCATGTCTCACTAAAGAAGTAGATAAGGAGAATTTTAACTTTGAGAGGGTTAGTGATCTGTGAAGTTCTTTTCCCCAGTGACCAGTGGAGGCATGGCCATTGAACATGTTTAAAGCCGAGGTAGACTGATTTACCACTGTGTGTAAGATCAGAGAGCTGTTGGAATTGAATCTCAATGCATGCAATGCAGAATCAGTGCCTAAAGGAAGACAGAGGGGTAAACAGCAAAGACTCACAAATCCTGCTTAGCTGCAGTGTCTGGTGCTGAACCTCCCACAAACAGCAAATAACAGGCTATTACCTCGCTCGTGCATTCCCACTTGTTTTATTATCCCATGTAAAAAGCCCAGCAAGGGAGAGGTCACTTTCTTTCTCAAGTGCTTTATTCTAGACACAATAAACCAGATTGTATTCCTTAACTGAGCATGACCAGCTTGTATGCTCTAGGCAGTTTAGAGGGGAAAGTAATTTTATATTGTCTGTTCTTGAGACGCATCTATTAAATTTCTGGTGTAAAATATTATGTTACTAGTTCAGGTAGGTGATAATCATCCTTCAGTTGTTTAATGTCCCTTCCTGAAGGTGCTTTCTCACGTAGCTGCTCTACAGCTCAAATGCAAACACCCTGCTCCCGTGTCTGTTTATCAGCCAAGACAATGAAAACAAGTTGAACATTTAGTGTCATGCTGTGCAAAATGTTGCAGTTTAGGAGAAAGAATGAGTAGAGGCAATATAATTTAAAAGATACAACCGCAAAGGAGGTGTAGGTTCAGAGAGAGCTGGGAAGTCATTTCCACAAATCTTTGATGGCGGCAAGCTCTTAAAAGGTAGATAGGATCCTGGGCTTTATTAGTGGAGCCACAGAATACAAAAGTAAAGTAGATCAAGTAAAACATTGCAAATCATGCAGATGCAGTACTGTGCTCAATGCTGGTGTTCACATTTTTGGACAGAAGCAAGGTCTTGCCAAGTCTACATAGGATATTTAAAGAAGAAGCTAGGATTGTTCTTCTTAGAACAGAGAATCATAGTACACTACAATTCAGAAGCAGGCCATTCAGCCCATTCAGTCTGCACTGACCCTCTGAAGAGCATCCCACCCAGATCCCCAAGCCCCCATCGTTTACCCATAACCCTGCACTTCCCATGGTTAATCCACCTAACCTACACATACCTGGACAAGATGGGTGATTTAACATGGCCAATTCACCTAATCTGCACATCTTCGGACTGGGGGGTGGGGAACCCACACAGACACAGGGAGAATGTGCAAACTCCACACAGTTGCCAGAGGGTGGAATTGAACCCAGAGTCCCTGGTGTTGTGAGGCAGCAGTGCTAACCACCGAGCCACCGTGCCCAGGGAAGATTAAGATCAAACATAATAGAACAGTTCAATATTCACGGGGTGGGGTTGACACAGTCAGTAAGAAATACTTAGCAACAGAACACAGGGAAGACTAAAGAAAACTTTCCAGACACAGCGACTTGTAGCTACCTGAAATATGCTCCTGAAAGGAGCAGTAGAAACAGTACTAACTTAGAAGAGGGAATTGGATATAAATTTGAACAATAAAAAAATTGCAGCACAACAGGAAAGAGTCGGAATAAAAACAGAAATTGCTGGAGAAACCCAGCAGGTCTGGCAGTATCTGTGGAGTGAAGGCAGAATCCTGTGACCCTTCCTGCTAATGAACTGAAAGAGTTGGGTTGTTGAACTAACTGGATAGCTGTTTTAAAGAGTTGGTACAGGCACAACAGTCCCAATGGCCTTCTTCTGTGTCAAAGACTAACCCTGAATTTCCCCAGCTGTACTGTGAAGGATATTTTCCCTTTAAAAAACAAAAGATAAAGAAGATGGAGATAGGTGGGGATGGGGGGATGGGGTGTCAAGATCAAGGGATAACAGTCTCAGAAAATGTGGTGAACCATTTTAGGACTGGGACGACAAGAAATTTCTTCACTCAGAAGATGATGAGCCTGTGGAACTGTCTATCACATATGGCAGTGGAGGCAAAGCCACTGATATATTTAAGAAAGAAATAGATTTCTAAAAGTATCAAGAGGTATTCAATCTCGGAGTGTGTCGTTGATTGCTTTCAGGCTCATCCTTTCGCCATTGCTTCTCACAAACCATTGCATCTTGTTGGGTAGTTCACTTAATTTGAGGAAGGCACTCATCTGTTAAATGAAACAATTACTGAATTCCAGAGCATAGCAAGATGATCCTTCAAGTTGAATCTTGAAGATTTCACATTCTACCATAGCATTCTACTTTCTTCATTGGGTGTGCTTCTCTTGACAGTAGGTTATTTGAGTCAAGTTGGGTTGTTCATCTTACAGCAGAGAAAGTTATGAGACAATTATCAAGACATTTAAAATCGTTGAACGATTTAATAGAGTAAATAAGAAGGAAGTGTTTTCAGAGGCAGGAGGGTCAATAACTAAAAGTGGGCAGCACAGTGGCACATTGGTTAGCATTGCTGCCTCACAGTGCCAGAGACCTGGGTTCAATTCCGGCCTCAGGCGACTCACTGTGTGGGAGTTTGCACATTCTCCCCATGTCTGTGTGGGTTTCGTCTGGGTGCTCTGGTTTCCTCCCACAGTCCAAAAATGTGCAAGCCAGGTGAATTGGCCATGCTAAATTGCCTGTAGTGTTAGGTGAAGGGGTAAATGTAGGGGAATGGGTTGTGCTTCGGTGGGTCAGTGTGGACTTGTTGGGCCGAAGGGCCTGTTTCCATACTGTATATAATCTAATCTAAAGGACAATGATGCAAAGTAACTTGCTTAAAAAAAAAAGAGGTGGCACAAGAGAAAATATTTATAATCTGGAATACAGTGACTGAAAGGGTGGTGAAAGCAGATTCAATTATGATTTTAAAAGTGAATTAAATAAATTGCTGGAAAGGAAATTATTGCATGGTGATGGAGAAGCAGTGGGGAATGGGGCTAAGCTCTTTAACAGAAACAGCAGAGACAAGTGGTGCATGACTTCCTTCTGCATAAGCTATTTCAACAATTCTATGCTACATTTGAGGAAAATTAAGAATCAAGATGGTTCTTCGCAGTCTAGACAGTAGTAATCCTGGATTTTATGGCAAATGCTAATTCACTCTATACTTTCCACTCATAGCTAGACCTTGCTGAGGCAGGAATGATCTTGTAAAAATGGTAAGTATTGAATATGGCACCTAGGATGCTGGAGACTTTTCCTGTGATCCTCATGTGTATTGAGGGGGCTAGGTCATCTTACCGTATTTTCTGATTTAGGCTTTCATATATCCAGACACTGAAAACCCTGCAACTGGAAGAATGATGACGCTTGTTTAAAGTCAGGTGACAGTGAAATTTTCATTGGGAAACTCCCCTGCTCCTCAAAAAAAAAATTCAGTGGATCTTTCACATTAATCTAAACTGGCAAGCAGGGACCTCACTTCAACAACTCACTTGGCAGTGCAACATTCCCATAATTGGCCTGGATTATATGTTGAAGTCCTGGTGCGCAGTTTGAGCACAGACCATGTGTCTCAAGTGGAGCTTTCACAATGTGACACACAGTTCACCATAACAGAGGTCAGTTGAAACTACTTCTGCCTGCCAGCTGTTTGATTAACCTTTGACCTGTTTGTTTTTCTCACCAGATCCTGTGCCACCAGTCAGACTGTGTAACAGTACGACCCCACTGTAGGCATCACGTCGCTCCACCTCCTTCCGGAAGCTGTCCAAAGTGCGATGGAGCAAACTATTGTCATCCTCTCTCTGCAGCCCATGATACCCTGTCAGTAGATTGTGGATCGTTAAGTTTCTAGGAATCCATATGAATCCTTTACATGCAATATAATCCTGTTTGAATAATCACTACAACCAACTGATCAAAATAGTAGCAATTACTGAATTATACTGTTGACAGAATAGAATCAAATAGATATATTCAAGGCCGAGTCACATAGATTTTTGATAAACAGGGGAGTCAAGGGTTATGGAGGGGGGAGGGGACAAGATAGCAAAGTGAAGCTGAGACTACAACCAGCTCAAGTCACAATCTTATTGAAGGATAGACTAGGCTTAGAGATCCGAAAGCAGAGTCCTGGCTCTCAAATTATATGCAAGTAGATTTATAGAATGCACAGAAGGCCACTCAGCCAGTTGTGGCCATATCAGCTCATGGCAAGTGGAAGCCACAGAGTTCTACAGCCCTGCCTTTTCCCCATAGTCCTGCAAACTTCTTTTTTAATTCACTGGTGGGACAGGAGAGTCACTGGATGGCCACCATTCATTGCCCACACCTGGTTACCCCCGAGAAGATGGTGGTGAAGCAGCCTTCTTGAACCACTGCAGTCCAGGCAATTCTCTTTTGGAAGCAATGAATGAATCTGCCTCCACCATATGCCTAGGCAGTACATTCCAGACCCTACTGACTCGCTTGGTAAAAATGTTTCTTTAATCACAATGCCATTTTTTTTTGTCAAACAACTTAAAGCTATGTCCTCTGGTTCTTGATCCTTGCACCAATGGCAATTATTTTCCCTACCTACTGTGTCCATACCTGGCATGATATTGAATACGTCTATCCAATCGCCTCTTCTCCAAGGAGAACAGCCCAAAATTCCTATATAACTAAAGTTCTAATCCCTAGAACCATCCTTTGTGCTATAATCTCTCTATTTCTTTCAAATCCTCCTAAAGTGTAATGCCAAAACTCTGTGCAATATACAAGTGAGAGCAAACAATTGTTTATGCAGGATTATCATAACTTCTGTGTTCAGCTCTTCATGTTCCTGTGTGTTTTGTTTTAAATCACTCTCTCAACCTGCCCTTCCATTTCAATTATTTACGTATGTATGCCCTCCACTTGCACCCTTTATGTTGATTTGCTCACCCCATTCTCAGCCCCAGATGCAGATGCAGGAGTTCCTCAGGGCCAGAAATCTTCATTTGCTTCATCAATAATCTTCTTTTCAGGTCAGAAGTAGGAATATTTGCTGATGATTGCATAATGTTCAGCACCATTTCACAATTCCTCATTTACTGATGCAGTTCACGTCCAACTGTAGCGAGACTTGAACAATATCCAGGCTTGGTCTGACAAATGGCAAAATAGCAATCGCACCTCACAATGCCATGTAATGACCATCTCCAACAAGAAACAGTCTAACTAGCTACAGGACATTCAATGGGATCACCATCGCTGAATGCCCACTATCAAGATTCTGGGAGTTACCATTAACTAGAAACTGAACTGGACCAGCAATTTAAATACTGTGGCTACAGCAGCAGGTCAGAAGCTAGAATGCCTGTGTGAGTAACTCACGTCCTGACTTCCCAAAGCCTGTCCAGCTGGAAGGCACAAATGAGCAACGCGATGGAATACTCCATACCTGTCTGAACAAATGTAGCGCCAACCGTAGTCAGGAAACTTGATGCCACCCAGTAAAAAAAACCATTGACACCACATCCTCAAACATTAACAGCCTCCACCATTGATGCACAGTAGCAACAACGGTGCACCATCTACAAGATGCTCTGCAAAAATTCACCAAGGACTTTGACAGTACCTTCCAAACCTGCGACCACTACATCTAAAAGGACGAGGGCAGTGGATACATGGAACATTGCAAGTTCCCATCCAATCCACTTTACATCCTGGCCTGGAAATTCAGTGCTGCTGGGCCAATATCCTGGAAATCCCTTCCTAATGGCATTGTGAAGGTACCCACACCAATGGTTTGCAGCAGTAAAAAGGCAGTTCACTATGACAGAGTCATAGAGATACACAGCATGGAAACAGACCCTTCGGCCCAACTCGTCCATCCAACCAGATATCCTATATAAATCTAGTCCCATTTGCCAGCATTTAGCCCATATCCCTTCAAACCCTTCCTATTCATATACCCATCCAGATGCCTTTCAAATGTTGTAACTGGACCATCCTCCATCACTTCCTCTGCTAGCTCATTTCATACAAAACACCCTCTGCATGAAAAGTTGCCCTTTGGGTCCCTTTTATATCTTTTCTGTCTCACCTTAAACCTATGCCCTCTAGTTTTGGATTTCCCCACCTCGAGGAAAAGACCTCACCTATTTACCCTATCCATGCCCCTCATGATTTTATAAAAGGTCACCCCCCCCAGCCTCCGATGCTCTAGGGAAAATAGTGCCAGCCTATTCAGCCTCTCCATTCTCAAGGTCAGTTATGGTACGCAATTTATGGTGGCCTAGCCAGCAATGCCCATGTTCTTCCATCTAAAACGCACCACTTCACAACTGCGTGAATTTCATTTGCCATTTGTCAGCCCTTCCTGTTTATCTCCTTTTGAATTGTAACACTGTTCTCCTTATGGGTACACTGAACAGTGTAGCTTGGTGGATACCAGAACTGATTAAATAACAAGGAGGAGAAACTGAGGACTGGAGATGCTGGAGATCAGAGCTGAAAATGTGTAGCTGGAAAAGCGCAGCAGGTCAGGCAGCATCTAAGGAACAGGAGAATCGACGTTTCGGGCATCAGCCCTTCTTCAGGAAGAAGGGCTGATGCCCGAAACGTCGATTCTCCTGTTCCTTGGATGCTGCGTGACCTGCTGCACTTTTCCAGCAACACATTTTCAGCTCTGATTAAATAACTAGTCGACCACTTGTTATTTGTTGCTCAGCCTGTCCTACTTTTCCACCATGAGTGCCATTTAGCACACAATGTTTAACCTTTTCTCAAACTTACACAGCTCAGGGTATATAATCTTCAACAGATTGGCTATATGATTATCTGGATTGGAAATTTGAGCTCCCCTAAGGACTAAGAGAAAAAAGCGTCTTCCAGTGTAAACCCAGATGTGACATGTTTGATTCCCAATTTGTGCTTGGTTGCTGCAAGTTATTTCATGTTCGACAGCAACTACTTTGTTTTAGAGAAACAGTAAAAATCAACCAAGGGTTCTTACTGCTGGGCACGAAGCAGTCACCCTTAAAGTGATTACGTGTAAATATCATTCAGTGTGAACAAAACTAAAAACGACACACATTCCTTTATTTTCTTTTCAAGTTAGATCCCCCCTTTCAAAAATTACCATAAAATTGGCAATCACCACCCTCTCAGGCAGTGCTATCCAGAACACAGCAATCCTATACTTAAATATCTATAGACGTCCCCCATAACAAAATAACCTGTGTCTTCTTTTTACCAAAAAAAACTAATATAGGGAAAACTGTACCTCCTTATTTACTCTAGCAGAATTTAAAATTTTGAATACCATGACACATCAGTGGTAGGGAAACTAATAGGAAAATTCTGAAGGGGAGAATTAATCTTCATTCAGAGAGGCAAGGTTTGGCCCGGGATAGTCAGCATAGCTTTGTCAGATGCCTCAGGAATCTGACTGAAGTTTTCAAGGAAGTGTCCAGATCTGTTGATGAAGGTAGTGCAGCTGATGTTGTTTGTATGGAATTCAGAAATCTTTGACAAAGTTCCATTTGGGAGTCTGACAAAAAAGGTAGAAGCACACGAAATCCAGGGTAACTGGGCAAGTTGGACCTAAACTTGGCCTAGTGGCAGAAGACAGAGGGTAGTGACAGGAGGCTGTTTGTGTGACTGGAAACCAGTGTCCAGGGGCATACAAAAGGGATCAGTGCTGGGTCCCTTTTGTTCATGATAAATATAAATGATATAGATGAGAATGTGGAGCGGAGGGAGATGATAACGAGGTTTATGGATGACATGAAGATTGGCTGGGTGATTGACAGTGAGGGTGAAGCTCTTAGATTACAAAAGGATATAAATGGATTGGTCAGATGGGCAGATTAGTAGCAAACTTAATTTAAGCTTGGTGCTTGTGAGGTGCTGCACTTTGGAAGAAATAACAGATAACCAAGTACTGAATAAATGGTAGGATGCTAGAAAACTCAGGAACAGAGGGATCTTGGGGTGCTTATTCACAAATCCCTCAAGATAGCAGGGAGGGTTAATAGGGTTACTCAGAAGGCATACTGAACAATATCCTTTATTAGTCGAGGCACAGATTATAAGAGCAGGGAGATTATTTTGGAGCTATACAGAACCGATTAAGCCATAGTGGGAGTACAGTGTGCAGTTCTGTTCAATACACTAAAGAAAGGATGTGATTGCATTGGGGGGAGTGCAGAGGAGATTCACCAGGATGTTGCCTGGGATGGAGCATTTTATGCTATGAAGAGAGGTTGAATAAACTCAGGGTTTTTTTTCCAAGCAGAGAAGATGCTGCTGGGGTGAATCAGATTGAGGTGTATAATAATGTATTGTGAAGGGCATGATCAGGGTGTAAAGAAAGCATTTGCTCCTCTTACTTCTGAAGAGTGGCCTCTGCTGTTCAAAAGGAAGGAAAGAAACCCATGGGCTTGCAGAGATTAAAGGGATAAGAAATTGCCACGCTTGTGCCTTGCTGCTGAAAGACAACTCTCAAATCGGCATGGCAGAGAGAAGTAAGTCTGCTCGAGAGCTACCAGTAGCTTTGACTTGTTCTTGTCATGCAACACATCTGTTAAAAGTGCAGTGCACAGATCTCAGTTACTGTGGAAGTCCTTTCTCTTCAGTTCATTATGTTTACTCTCTATTACATACTGTTTATGTTAATTCTGTTTTAAAGTAAACATTTTAAAATTTGAAATATTGTCCGTTGGTTATTTCTGTTCATCATTTAACCTTTAATTAAATTAATTAATCTTTTAATAAAAGTTTTCTATATCCACAGGGATCATAGCAAAGAATCGATAGATTAGAGGATAAGGAAGGTTGATGGCTTTTAAGCTTTAAAATCTAAATGACACCTCAGAATCTTACCAAGAGCCCAGTTGTTGCCTCTTCCTCTCAGACCAAGGGAAATGTTTGAATCTCTGAATGACCTTTAACAAGATACAAATGTTATGTCAGTTTAATCGCAAGTAGTGAAATAATACCTAAAGTGTAGTTCAACAGTTGTCCATTTCAAACAACCCAACACTCAAAATATTTAAGCCTACTAACATAACATCATAGTCAGCCACCAATATCAACAAAATGGTGTCAATCATTTGCATCACTCTAAACATCAATTAACTTCAGTGTATTAAACAGGATGGGCTTTTCAGTCAGTAATTGCTCGTATCTTGTTGAAATGGGCTGACCTTAGTGATGTTACTTTCATTAAGAGTCCTTGCAACCTCTGCCTCCTGCATTAGGCAGCACTGATTAGGCAGACTGTATCAGCTTCAGGCTTGTTTAGTTTTGGAAATAGTTTGGAAAACTCATTAACTTAAGGATATTATTCCATACCCACTCTTTACTTCCCGGAGCAAACTCCTCACTACTTTGGGCTCACTGTCCACACACAGGGCACTCAGCTTCCCATCAGGTGCGTAGAATGGATACCTGTAACAAGAGATTGCATGGTGTCTCCAGTCAATAAACACAAATAATAAGACATGTTCAGGGTGGAATAGCCAGAGAATATATCTCAAATACATCAAGATCCTGCAAGCAAATATCAGTAAGCCAGAAGAGACATTGAAAAAGTAGGTGTTCCAAGGCCATGATTGACAGAATACTGCCAGAGCTGAAGAAAATAGAAAAAGTAAATCTAATTTACATTAAGAGTACGATAAGGGGTTCATATTCAAATAGTAAAAGGAAAAAAAAATTGATAGGAAATTCTTCCAGGTAGATAGGAAGGTACATTTAATTTGTGCTGACCGTCTTCAATGGGTGATAGGGAATTGGTGATGCATGATACAACTCCCCAGTTCTATCTTCCATTAACTTCAAAGGAAATTAGTAATGCGGTGTATAATAGTTGATACAATTCAATATCGTCCATCTTACACCATAGCCTATAGTAAAAATTACTCTCATAGGGTGACTAATACTTGGAATGGAACCTCAGGAAAATCAATAGAGAGAAGAATCTCATTAACCAAAGCTGTTAGGGCAAAGATCTCATAGGGCAAAGATCTCATTGAATGGGAAAACTGGCCTTTACTCTTAGTAATTATCGAAGGATTTCGATCCTCAGACTGTGAAAAACAACCCTTAAAAGCTTGTGAACCTAACGTCTAATCTGTATCTCTGGAAATATAATGTACATAGCTTTCTTCTATCACATTTCCATATAAGCTGTGTGAGCTAGTTAAATATCTACCGTCCTTTTTGTGAAGATTTCTGTTTCTTCAATTCAACTACAGGCAGAGGATTGTTTTGATGCATGTCTTTGTGGAGCTTTTGACCTGTTGCCAAGGGTGGTCAGAAATTGAAAACTGGCATCCTTCATTGTTATCATTCATGGGTCAGTAATGAAGGAGGTAACAATTTGAAAATTGCATTGGACCCTCTCTAGCCTGTTGCCAAGGGGATTCAAACAACAACCTCACAACATTGTAACAAAACAGCCTGAGGCTGCAGGTGGCTTTTAAAATATCAAGGTAGTTAGTTAAATTCAAAAGAAAGTTTCTACAAATAAAATCGGCAATAATTGAACACTGGAGGGCAGGATGGAAAAAGATTGGGTTTACATGCAACATAAAAATCAGAACAGATAAGTTGGTCAGAATGGCCTGTTATTTTTGTGTAGATTCTATGCAAGAACACAATAAACCAGTGCTATTTTATGTTGAGAATTCGGGCTATTACATACAAACAGGAAAATAGAGTCAAACTCATAAATAGATCAACTATGATCTAGAATTAGAAAAATGAATCAATTGTGCTAGTAATTTGTATCCAAGTCTCTCCTTCACCTGGCCCATCTTTGACTCCCCTTCCTTGACATTACTGTTTCCATTTCTGAGGACAGACTGTCCCCCAATATCTCCTATAAACTCACCAACTGCCACATTTACCCCGACCACCCTCTCTCTCAGCCTACTTCCGGCAAGGATTCTATTCCATTTTCACAGTTTCTCTCTCGGTCCATTGCAACTATCCAGTGACACCACCTTCCACTGGGATGCCTCTGACTTAACTTTCATCAATTGAGGATTTACCTCCACTGTGGTTGGCAGGGCCTTCCTTCAGCTGTGTCCGATCCATCTCCTACACTTCTGACAATCCCCTCCCTCCCAGGACAATGATAAGGTTTCCCTGGCCCTGACTTTCCAACCAACTAGTCTCTGCATTCAAAGGATTATCTCTGCCATTTCTGCGCCTCCGACTGAAAGACTTACTCCTGCTCCTAAGTCCTATATTACATAGATCCGAATATATGACACTATAGATTAAGAGCAGATGTAGTCCACTCAGCACCTAATGAATTGCTTTACCATTCATTAAGATTGTGGCTACTCTGATTATGCCACATTTCTTTCTATCCCCAATAACCTTTCAGCCTCTTGCTTATCAAGAACTTATCTACCTCTGCATTAAAAATTTTCGAAGACTGTGCTTCCATCATCTGTTCAGAAAGAGAGTTACAAAGACTCACGAACCTCTGTGAGAAAATATTTCCCTTCATTTTTGTCTTCAACTGGCAACCCCTTAAATTTAAGCAGTGACCCTCAGGAAGCATCCACTCCATGTCTATCCTGTCAAGACACTTCAGGATCTTAGATATTTCAATATACAGTAGCACCTCGATATATGAACGACGCCCTTCATGTACAAATCGGTTTACAAACAGGATTGTACGTAAAGTTTTGCTTCAACGTACGTACGAAATTCAAGGTATGAATGAAGGTACGAACGCAAAAAGCCCATGTGCAACCACATGGTTTCATTGTTTTGCTTTGCTACGCGCTTGTTGAACGCAAAAGCTCTCGGGCCCCGCGTGATCTCAATCAGTTCGTCTTTGGCGTGTGCGCTGTGAACAGCCATCCAAGCATTCTTATGCTATCCGAACAATGGGAAAAATTGATTCAGTTCGCGAACTTTTCGCTTCGCGAACCAGGTCCCGGAACAGATTAAGTTCGTAAATCGAGGTGCTACTGTATATCTTATGTGGATTGTGTTATTCTTATAAAATCCAGCTGGAACAGGCCTAGTCTGTCCAACCTTTCCTTGTAAGGCAACACATCCAAATCAGGTATTAGTCTGGTAAACCTTTTCACAATTGCTTCCTGTGCATATACACCCTTCTGCAAGTAAGGTAACCAATACTGTATTTCAGATGTGGTCCCATCAATGCCCTGTATAGCTAAAGCATAACCTCCCCACTTTTGTATGGAATTCCCCTCACAATTCATGAAATCTAATAAATTGTTATACCCACATACTAACCCGCTGCGATCATGCACAACTTTACCCAGATTCTTCTGCATCTCAATCTCTCATCATTGAGATAAAAACACTTGCTTTTTATTGTTCCTACTAAAATGAACAATTTCACATTCTGTCACATTATGCTGCATTTGCCATACCTTTTCCCACTCATTTAAATCTGTCATTATTCCTTTAGTAGTTTCCTTATATTCTCTTCACAACTTACTTTGTCACCTATCTGTTCTGTTGCTCTTCCAATACAGGGTAGCATTTAGCTCATCCTCCCTCCCTCTTTAACTCTCCATTCCTGATAAAGGGCTCCGGCCTGAAATGTCAAATTTCCTGCTCCTCGGATGCTGCCTGACCACTCTCAACTCTAATCTTCAGCATCTGCAGACCTCACTGTCTCTTAGCATTTAGCTCATCTTACTTTTGCCAGTTCTTAGAAAGAATTGCCCAATTACCCTATCCTTTTGCCCTATTATTTTGCATTTTTATTTTTGTAACATTTACCCCTTTAAAAATAATTATGGATTCTAGTCTCAACACTACTGGTTGAACATTGCATGTTCTAACAACTCTGGACGTTAAAACAAATTCTCCTAAACTCTCTCCTCGATTTCCCTGTCTTCTGATGATGATGATGTTGACGACAATATATTGATAGCCCTTTCCAATTCAATGAGCATTAGTCACTCACCCTTTTCCCATAAACATGGGTGCTGCAGACAGAGCACTGGTAACCACTACATGAGTCCTTAAAAAAGAATTGGGAGGCATGTCACAGTGCATCACAGGGGAGGTGAAGGCATAGTGGTATTATTACGGGACTGTTAATCCAGAAGTTCAGTTAATGTTCTGAGTTCGAAACCTGCCACTGTCAACGGTGGAACTTGAATTTTTTAAAAATTCAATAAAAATCATGAATTCATTGTTCTTTGTGGAGAAATTCCCATCTGGCTCACTAATGTACTTTAGAGAAAAAAACAGTCATACTTACCTGGTCTAGCCTACAAGTAATTCCAGACTCTCAACTGCCCCCTGGTAATTAATGCTGGCCCAGCCAGTGACATTCCATGAAGGAAGTAAAACTAAAAATCGTTGTTGACATTTCACAGTGATATATTCTCATCTCTAAGTCAGAATATTCAAGCTTTGTTTCAGCTACTGAAACTCCAGTGCAATTCCATATCGTTCGGATAAGATGTGAAACCATAGTCTTCCATTTCAGATGGACATGAAAAATAAAATCCAGTGACACTTATCAGAAGAATAGCAAAGTAATATTTCTGATGTCCTGACCAACATTTCTGCTTCTAACACCATTTGTTCACGAGGTAATCTAGTCATGGAATTAATGAAACAACTTGGTGCTTTAATTCGATATGATGTGGAGGTGCTGGTGTTGGACTGAAGTGGACAAAGATAAAAATCATACAACACCAGGTTTATTTGGAAGCACTAGCTTTCGGAGTGCTGCTCTTTTGTCAGGTAGCTACCTGATAAAGGAACAGCACTCTTAAGAGCTTGTACTTCCAAATAAACTTGTTGGACTGTAACCCTGGGGAGGTATTGTGTGATTTTTAACTTGATTGGATATGAAACTGGGGTAATGGACACCAAGCTAAAGGTGTCTGTTGCTTTTGTGTCTCTCCAATGAAAAATGGTGTCTATCCTAGCAGGTCTACTTCCCTCAGAATTAACTCAGAGCCTATGATATAATACCTTAAATACACCTACCTGTAAGTTATAATCATTGGTCTTAACTGTCAGAACATTTAAGTTAATCTCGTTCTTATGTGGTAACAGAGGCAAGGTGTTCCTCCCATTGTAATGAAAAATGGTGAAGCCATCAATGCACAGTAACCACATTCTTTCATTAGCGTGGAATCCATCAGAGCTGATAGAATGACTAGGATTCATATTGTACCTTTCATGCCCAAAAGACATTCCAAAGTGATTTACTGCACTTCTGAAGTGTTGAAACGTAACATTGTGTACAATTTGTACACAATTACCCACAAATAGCAATGTGATAATGACCAGATTTTTGAAAAATTATTTGATTGGGGGAATCCAAGATGGCGGTGCTCTAGGAAGATCACTTTGCAGAGCTCCACACTGCATCGCAGGCAGGACAAAGTCCTAATCCACCCTACCCAGGTCATCGTGGTATTCTAGGATTCTGAAAAAGTCACAGAGTCCTAAAAGATTTTAAGAAGTCACTTTTTTTGAGATGCCGGTGTTGGATTGGGGTGTACAAAGTTAAAAATCACACAACACCAGGTTATAGTCCAACAGGTTTAATTGGAAGCACACTAGCTTTCGGAGCGATGCTCCTTCATCAGGTGATACTGGAGAGCTCAATCCTAACACAGAATTTATAGCAAAAATTTATAGTGTGATGTAACTGAAATTATACATTGAAAATTGATTGTTAAGCCTTTCATCTGTTAGAATACAGTGATAGTTTCACTTCTTTCATGTGTAAATCACAAAACCTTATTTTTAAAAAGTTGCATTCTCGGGTTAGCTGTTAACAATGGTGATAGCTAGACAAGAAGTCACTTACCTGCATTTTTGCCATTCAGGGATGCCTAACAAGGCAGCAGGCTCACCTTAGGCCAGGGCTGTGGCCCAACCTACAGGATTCTCAGACTTGATTTCTTACCAGGTCCTGGTAATGGAGCTCGCAAAGTCTCGCGAGATGCTATGTAAGGAAATTGAAGAGAAGCTGGCCCTGATCTCTACCACGCTGCAGAAGCACAAATGCAGCTGGGAGACCTCAGGCAAAGGTCAGACAAGGTTGAACACAGGGTCACAGTGGTCGAAGCTGAGACTGATTCCTCCAAGGATAGGATCCTGGAGATGCAGGTCCGTAATTTGCTTGACCTGGTCAATGACCTCGAGAACAGGGGCAGGAGGAAAAATATTTGGATTGTCAGTCTGCAGAAGGGAAAGAAAGGTGAACAACTAATGGAATTTACTGAGGATTAGCTACCGAAATTCCTTAACTTGGAGGCTGGAATGGGAAGCTTGAAGATCGAGGGGGCTCACCGGGTCACAGCATGGAGGCCAGTTCTGGACCAACATCCTCGCCCTATCCTGGTGCAGTTCCATTACTATAGAGACAAGCAGAGAATCGTGGAAGTTTCCAGAGTTCGGGGAAGGATTCGAAGGCCTTAATTAATGAAGGCTCTAGGATCACGTTTTCCAGTTGCGGTGACCCAGAAAAGGAAATTCTATGATGGCATTCAGAAAAGACTGAGGGAGCTCAGGATTCAGTCGTCTCCGAGGTACGCAGCAGTGCTTCGGATCACCTGTAATGGATCCGTACACTTCTTTGACTCATCAGAGAACGCAAGAGACTTTGTGAACAAGTTAACTTAGTCTGAATAATTTAATATGTACAGTTAATAACATTGTTTGGATATGTCTTTATACTTTAAAAAAAAAGGACGTCGTATTGGGGTTTTTCTTTTACTCTTACATTTCAGCAATAATCTGGGTTAAATTATGCTCGGGTACGGATGGGTATTTACTTTTAACTTCTAAATTAAGTTATACCAGGGATTGGTGTAGTACTTACTATTCACTTTTAACTTCTTTGTTAACATTGTTATTCTTTTCTGTATATCCCTTTTTTTGTCACATGCATTTGTGATGCGGCTCCAGCTAGGAGGAGAGAAAATGGTTGGGATGGCTAGATAACGATTTACGGGTAGTATAAACCCATTTCAGATATTTAAATGCCCCAGTTGTTGTGTTGGCAGCGGGGTGGCAAGTTGGGTTTTGGGATCTGTAGGTGCCCCTCCGTCCCCGTATCAGTCGAAGCAAAACGCTCAGAGACACAGTATAGTTTTACCTCCTTCATCTTTATTCTGGGCCCTGGAGGGAGAGAGAATGATCACCCATGACATGAGTTCTCGCTCTTCTCTCGAACAGCAGTTTCTTAATGTATTATATAGTCATTTTACAGCAAGGAGCATCCAGATAAGGCAACATACATATTGATTGGGTGACCATTACAATCAGTGAGTGTCAATAGTAAAGATTAAGCCATCTGCTGTTACACAGTGAATATTCTTAACCTTAACTGGCTTCACATAATGAATACTTCTCACCTCGTTAACTGACCTTTCTTACAGAATGCTTCCAATATTGTTAAATGGCTCTACATAGACTTTTGATCTTGTTAACCCATTACCCTTGCCTCCAGCACCCCATTGTTAACTGCAAGCTCTTATCTGATCTGCGTCATGCTCAGCTGAACCTCACGTTTCACAAAACTCAAAACTTAACTCTTTCCCTACATCCTATACACATTCTCACTCCCTTTGGGCAGAGGGTGAACTCCCCTATCCAATTCCAGTGGCGCTTTATATGTTGTTTTGATTTTCAGTTTTTGTTGTATATTGTCTTTTGATAGTTGTGTATGTTTGTTAACTGTAATGGTTTTAGTTTGTGCAGTTTTTATGTTCTTGTGGATTTTCTTTTATTAAGGCTCAGCGATTGTAATGAGAGTTCTTCCTCTCTGGAATCTAAATGTTACTGCAGAAGGTTATGGCTAATGACTCTTTTAAATGGTGTACCTGGAATACTAAGGTGAGTCATTTGCCAGTTAAGAGGAAAAAGATACTCTCGAATCTTAGAAAGGAAAAAGTGAATATTGTTTTATTGCAAGAAAAGCACTTGGATGATAGGGAACATTTGAAATTGTAGCAGAATGGCTTTGATCAGGTTTACTTTTCATCTGTTAATATTAGGAGTAGGGGAGCAACCATATAGTTTAGGAGGTCTCTCCCATTTAAGTTACTAGAGGGTGTTAAAGACACACACGGGAGGTTCATAAACCTTAAAGCCTTGATAAATGGGGAAGAATACAGTATTTTAAATGTCTACTGTCCCCTGGCCCATCCCCTCAAATTTCTGGTGGATACGTTGTCTAAGTTGTCTAAGTCTTGAATCTCGGCATATCATCATAAGGGGAGATCTTAATTGTCTTATGGATTCCACAGTAGACAGGTTGCGCAAAGGTCCCCCGATACCTTCTTTACAAACCAAGCAATTTGTGGATTTGTGTGTGGAGTTAGGGTTGGTGGACATCTGGAGGTGTCTCCACCCTACTGGCAGGAAATGTATATTTTTTTCCAAACTGCACAGCTGCCACACTAGGATAGATTTTTTTTGACCCTTGTTGCAATCCTGGACTTGATTGGTTATATTGCCATCTCCAATCACGCTCCAGTGCACTTGTGGTTTAAGATTAAGGACGCTGTAGCAGGTCTGAGACACTGGATAGTAAGTTTGTGAAGTATTTTTCTAATGAATTCAGTGCATTTCTAGACATTAATTCAGGTTCAGCGAGTAGCCCATCTGTTCTTTGGGAAACTGCTAAAGCTTTGTGAGAGGGTTAGTTATTTCCTACTCTGCCAGTCGGAAGCGGAAGAAGGGAGAGCAGCAATGTCTATTCGAAGTATGGTTGAAGGTAGCCAAGAAGGCTTACTCTGACAGGCCCTTGTTGGCCAAGCTACAGAGGATCACAGCACATCTGTTACATTGAACTCCATGCTCATGCAGACGGCAAAGAAGGAGCTTACTTTTGCAAAACAAAGGCTGTTTGAGCATGGTAACAAACTGTGCAAATACTTAGCGTATTCTGCCAGGAAAAGAAAAGAGTGACACCCCCCAATCCATTACGTTGATCAGGGAAGGTGCTGGAAACCTAACCTGTGATTCTAAAATGATCAATGCAGCATTTCGGAGATTTTAGTCTGAAGTACACCGGTCTGAAAGTTGTGAGGATGGGCGGGCCAAGATGGAGTCTTTTTTCAAGAACCTGGAGCTTCCAGTTGTAACCCATGAACAAGAGTCTTTTCTCATTGCCCCTTTATCAGAACGAGAGGTACAGGAGGCTGTGAAGCACCTTCAGAGTGGAAAGGCACCTGGTCCTGATGGACTCCTCAGTGAATTTTACAAGGAATTTATAAGCATTTTGTCAGGCCCAATGCTCAACATGTTTAATGGCTCATACAGTCATAATCACCTCCTGCCATCTCTAAGACAGGCCAATATCTCTCTTATTCTTAAAAAAGGGAAAGCCCCAAAGAACTGTGCTTCTTATAGGCCCATTTCACTTTTAAATGTTGATTTTAAAATCCTTTCCAAGTCTCTTGCGTTAAGGCTGGAAACCGTGTTGACTTCTATTATTAAAGAGGACCAGACAGGCTTTATAAATGGCCGTAGATCTTCTAATAACGTTAGGAGGCTGCTTAATGTAATTCAAGCATGTCACCAACAGTCTGGACAAGGATTAGTGATCTCTCTAGACGCAGAGAAGGCATCTGACCAGGTCGAGTGGCCGTAACTTTTTTATACTCTACAGCGGTTTGTTTTGGGCAAAGCCTTTATAACATGGGTAAAGGTGCTCTACAGTGACTCTCTTGCCGTGGTTCTTACCAATGGTGTGTGATCAAGCAATTTTAATATCTTTAGGGGCAGCCAACAGGACTGTCCCCTTTTGCCATTGCTTTTTACATTGGTGAGCGAGCCACTGGCAGAGGCCATTTGTAGGGAATCCTAATATATCAGCTCCAAAAGTAGGGTCAAAATTACATAAGATTTCATTGTACGTGGACAATGTCCTCACCTTTTGGTCAAACCCAGCAGTTTCTGTGCCTCGTCTGACACAACGTATCAATTCATTTGGCACCTTTCAGGTTACAAGATCAATTTTGCAAAATCAGAGGCTATGCCTCTTACGAAAATTCTAGGTTTTGAGGGCGAATCTTAATTCCCTTTTAAGTTGTCACAGGGTATATTCATTACTCCAGTTTTCGATCGGCTGTTTAAAGCTAATTTTGTTCATTTATTTGATAAAATCAAATAAGACTGTCGAAGATAGGAGGTGCTTCCAGTTTCTTGGTTCGAACATAGAACAGAGAATAATACAGGGTAGAACAGGCCCTTCGGCCCTCGATGTTGCGCAGACCTATGAACTAATCTAAGCTCATCCCCCTACACTATCCCATCATCATCCATGTGCTTATCCAAGGATTGTTTAAATCTCCCTAACGTGGCTGAGTTAACTACATTGCAGGCAGGGCATTCCATGACCTTACCACTCTCTGAGAAAAGAACCTGCCTCTGTACATCTCTGTGACTCTATGACATCTGTCTTAAATCTATCACCCTCAATTTGTAGTTATGCCCCCTCATACAAGCTGACATCATCGTCCTAGGAAAACTGTCTACCCTATCTGATCATCTTAAATGTCTCTTTCAAATCCCCTCTTAACCCAAGTCTCTCAGCCTTTCTTCATAAGACCTTCCCTCCAGACCAGGCAACATCCTGATAAATCTCCTCTCTACCTTTTCCAATGCTTCCACACCCTTCCTGTAATGGGGCGACCAGAACTGTACACAATATTCCAAGTGAGGCCGCACTACCATTTTGTACAGTTGCAGCATGATGTTACGGCTCCGAAACTCAATCCCTCTACCAATAAAACCTAACACACCGCATGTCTTCTTAACAGGAGCAGGAAAATCGAAGTTTCAGGCAAAAGCCCTGTTAAAGGGCTTTTACCCAAAACGTCGATTTTCCTGCTCCTCGGATGCTGCCTGAACTGCTGTGTTTTTCCAGCACCACTCTACTCTAGAATCTGGTTTCCAGCATCTGCAGCCCTTGTTTTTACCTATGCCTTCTTAACAGCACTATCAACCTGGGTAGCAACTTTGAGAGATCTATGTACATGGACTCAAAGATTCCTCTGCACATCTGCACTACCAAGAATCCTTCCATAGACCCAGTATTCTGCCTTCCTGTTATTCTTCCCAAAGTGAATCACCTCACATTTAGCTGGTCAGATAGCCCTCATTAAAATGAACATTCTCCCCCGTTTATTGTACCCTATGTGAATGCTCCCCTTGAATTTCACTAGGCAAATGTTCAGGAAACTGAACGGCTGCCTCAGCCCTTTTATCTGGCATTGTAAGCAGCCCCTTATAAAGTTAGCTAAATTGCAATTGTCTCACCACTGAGGGGAATGGATCTCTCGGACATTAAAAACTATTAACTGAGCTCACTGATATCTTATGCAAGTGGCTTGTGGGGACGCTCTTTCAATCTGGTTAGATATTGAATCTTCTCTTGCAAAGTCGCTCATTTTTAGCTTGCTGTTCCTTGACAAAATGAGGACAGCTAAGGAATATTGCCAAAACCCAATAGTTATTAATACGGTTAAAGCATAGTGGGCAATGCAACAGAGTGAAGGCAATATTGCCAAAAAATCTTTTTTTTTAAAACAGCTTTTCAACCAGGGATGGTGGACCCAGGATAAGCTTTGGGCAGCTAGGGGTGTGTCTTGCATGGGTGATTTATTTGAGGGAGACACAATGATAACATTTGACTAGTTAGCTCTTAAATACGAGCTATCTAGCAGGGACCTCTTTCGTTTTTTTCAAATTAGGGTTTTCATACAAAAAAGGACCACACATTTAACTGATCCCTACAGATCCGACCTAGAGAAAAGGATGCTCAGTGCAAAGAACACGCTTTCGGTCAGCACTCTTTATCACCTGTTTGGGGGGGCTTCAGAGAAGGTTGAACAGATTTGCACGGTGTGGGAGAGAGAGTTGGGCGATCTCGATTTGCAATAGGACTCATGCTTTACAGTTGAAGATTCTCCACAGGGTCCACTTGGCTCCAGATCATTTAGGAGAAAGTGAGGATTGCAGATGCTGGGGATCAGAGCTTAAAAATGCGTTGCTGGAAAAGCACAGCAGGTCAGGCAGCATGCCCAAAACGTCGATTCTCCTTCTCCTTTGATGCTGCCTGACCTGCTGTGTTTTTCCAGCAACACATTTTTAAGTCCAGATCATTTAACAAATCTAAGATGGCTGTAACAGCTACTCCTTTTTTGAAGTATTTTAGGTGCTGGAGGTGATTTCCTTGAATTCCAGGAGCAGCATTTACTGTTTCATATGCTGTTGCATTGTTTTGGAATGTTGGAAATAAAAGCTAAAACAACAGCATTTTTAAAAGTGAGAAGAACAGAAAAAGGAAGCACATAGTGAGGTCAGTGCAGGAGAGAGAGAGAAAGAAACTGACACTGCACAGTTACTGCCTTTGCTGTTTGAATTCACGTAGCGCTAGACATCAGAGTGCGTCTGGGGAAATTAACAAACAGTGAAATTCACAACTGATCTTGGAGGAACTGTTTGGGTGAAGTTCACAGCACAGAATCAGATTAGTTAATTGTTTAAGTGGCCTACAGAAAGTTTGCAGTAGTGGGTAGAGTGGGTTCTTTCTTGATTTTTTTTTGAGATATGTCTCGATTAAACTTAAAATATAAGCCATAACTATTCATTTAACCTGGGGCACTGTTTTGTAGAGGAATAAGACGGTGTTATTTTCTGGGTCTGTAGATTGTGAAGGAGCAAAAATGGCCTTTAGTAGAGTGATATGTGATTCTTGTCAGATGTAGGAGTTTAAAGAGAGTTTAAGAGTTACCGCAGATTATATCTGCAATAAATGCTGTTGGTTACGAATCTTATCTGATCGAATGGATTGGTTAAAGAGACGGTTAGAAGCAATGAGGAATTTGCAACAGCAACAGTATGTGATGGATGGCAGTTATAGGAAGGGGGGGGAAGTCTCAGATACAGTCACACAGATGGGTTAACTCCAGGAAAGGTAAGAGAGGTAGACACCTAGTGCAGGAGACTTCTGTGGATATACCCATTACAAACAAGTATGGTGTTTTGGAAAATGTAGGGGGTGATCGATTCAAAGGGGAATGTAGCATGAACAGCCAAGTTTCTGATATGGAGACTGGCTCTAATGCAACGAGGGGTACGTCGGATTCCAAGAGATCAATTGTCTTAGGGGATTCTCTAGTCCAAGGTACAGACAGATGTTTCTGTGGCCAGCAGTGAAAAATCAGAATGGTGTGTTGCTTCCCTGGTGCCAGGATCAAGGATGTCTCAGAGAGGGTGCAGAATGTACTCAAGGGGGAAGAGGGGCCAGCAAGAGGTCATTGTCCACATTGGAACCAACAACATAGGAAGGGAAAAGGTTGAGATTCTGAACAGTGATTACAGAGAGTTAGGTAGGAATTTACAAAAAGAAGTTCTTGAGAGTAGTAATATCTAGGATACTCCCGGTGCTACAAGCAAGTGAGGGCAGGAATAGGAGGATAGAGGAGATGAATACATGCCTGAGGAGCTGGTGTATGGGAGAAGGATTCACATTTTTGGATCATTGGAATCTCTTTTGGGGTAAAAGTGACCTGTACTAGATAGTGAGGAAAGAGATCAATCCGAGACTGGTACAGTTGAGAATAGAAGAGAGTCAAACAGTCAGGGCAGGGAGGGACAAGGTAGGTTCGATGCAAGGGGCCTAACATGGAAGGCAGATTAACTCAGGGTATCCATGGGACTGGGATATCAAAGCAATTACAGAAACATGGCTCAGGGATGGGCAGGACTGGCAGCTTAATGTTCCAGGTTACAAATGCCACAGGAAGGATAGAAAGGGAGACAATAGAGGAGGGGAGTGGCGTTTTTGATAAGGGATAGCATTACAGCTGTGCTGAGGGAGGATATTCTTGGAAATACATCCAGGGAAGTTATTTGGGTGGAACTGAGAAATAGGAAAGGGATGATCACATTATTGGGATTGTATTATAGACCCCCTAACAGTCAGAGGGAAATTGAGAAACAAACTTGTAAGGAGATCACAGCTATCTGTAAGAATAATAGGGTAGTTATAGTAGGGGATTTTAACTTTCCAAACATCGACTGGGACTGCCATAGTGTTAAAGGTTTAGATGGAGAGGAATTTATTAAGTGCGTGCAAGAAAATTTTCTGATCCATTATGTCGGTGTACCTACTAGAGAAGGTGCAAAACGTGACCTACTCTTGGGAAATAAGGCAGGGCAGGTGACTGAGGTGTCAGTGGGGGAGCACTTTGGGGCCAGTGACCATATTCTATTAGATTTAAAATAATGATGGAAAAAGATAGACCAGACTTAAAAGTTGAAGTTCTAAATTGGAGAGAGGCCAATTTTGACGGTATTAAACAAGAACTTTCAAAAGCTGATTGGGGACAGATGTTCACAGGTAAAGGGATGACTGGAAAATGGGAAACCTTCAGGAATGAGACATTCCTGTTAGGGTGAAAGGAAAGGCTGGTAGGTATAGGGAATGCTGGATGAGAAAAAGAAATTGAGGGTTTGGTTAAGAAAAAGAAGGCAGCATATGTCAGGTATAGACAGGATAGATCGAGTGAATCCTTAGAAGAGTATAAAGGCAGTAGGAGTATACTTAAGAGGGAAATCAGGGGGGCAAAAAGGGGACATGAGATAGCTTTAGCGAATAGAATTAAGGAGAATCCAAAGGGTTTTTACAAATACATTAAGGACAAAAGGGTAACTAGGAAGAGAATAGGGCCCCACAAAGATCAGCAAGGCAGCCTTTGTGTGGAGCCGCAGAAAATGGGGGAGATACTAAATGAATATTTTGCATCAGTATTTACTGTGGAAAAGGATATGGAAGATATAGACTGTGGGAAAATAGAAGGTGACATCTTGCAAAATGTCCAGATTGCAGAGGAGGAAGTGCTGGATGTCTTGAAACGGTTAAAAGTGGATAAATCCCCAGGACCTGATCAGGTGTACCCGAGAACTCTGTGAGAAGCTAGAGAAGTGATTGCTGGACCTCTTGCTGAGATATTTGTATCATTGATAGTCACAGGTGAGGTGCCGGAAGCCTGTAGGTTGGTTAACGTAGTGTCAATGTTTAAGAAGGGTGGTAAGGACAAACCAGGGAACTATAGACCAGTGAACCTGACCTCGGTGATGGCAAGTTGTTGGAGGGAATCCTGAGGGACAGGATGTACATGTATTTGGAAAGGCAAGGACTGATTAGGGATAGTCAACATGGCTGTGTGTGTGGGAAATCATATCTCACAAACCTGATTGAGTTTTTTGATGAAGTAACAAAGAGGATTGACGAGGGCAGAGTGGCAGATGTGATCTATATGGACTTCAGTAAGGCATTCGACAAGGTTCCCCATGGGAGACTGGTTAGCGAGATTTGATCTCATGGAATATAGAGGAGAACTAGCCATTTGGATACAGAACTGACTCAAAGGTAGAAGACAGAGGGTGGTGGTGGAGGGTTGTTTTTCAGACTGATGCCTGTGACCAGTGGAGTGCCACAAGGATCGGTGCTGGGTCCTCTACTTTTTGTCATTTACATAAATGATTTGGTTGTGAGCATAAGAAGTACAGTTGGTAAGTTTGCAGATGACACAAAAATTGGAGGTGTAATGGACAGCGAAGAAGATTACCTCAGATTACAAAGGATCGTGACCAGGTGGGCCAATGGGCTGAGGAGTGGCAGATGGAGTTTAATTCAGCTAAGAGTGAGGGGCTGCATTTTGGAAAAGCAAGTCTTAGCAGGACTTATACACTTAATGGTAAGGTCCTAGGGAGTATTTCTTGGGGTGCAGGTTCATAGCTCCTTGAAAGTGGAGTTGCAGGTAGACAGGAAAGTGAAGAAGGTGTTTTGGTATGCTTTCCTTTATTGGTCAGAGTATTGATTACAGGAGTTGGGAGGTCATGTTGCAGCTGTACAGGACATTGGTTAGACCACTGTTGGAATATTGTGTGTAATTCTGGTCTCCTTCCTATCGGAAAGATGTTGTGAAACTTGAAAGGATTCAGAAAAGATTTACAAGGATGTTGCCAGGGTTGCAGGATTTGAGCTATAGGGAGAGGCTGAACAGGCTGGGGCTGTTTTCACTGGAGCATCGGAGGTTGAGGGGTGACCTTATAGAGGTTTTCAAATCATGAAGGGCATGGATAGGATAAATAGACAAAGTGTCTTCCCTGGGGTCGGGGAGTCCAGAGCTAGAGGGCAAAGGTATAGGGTGAGAGGGGAAAGATATAAAAGAAACCTGAGGGGCAACATTTTCACACAGAGGGTGGTACATGTATGCAATGAGCTGCCAGAGGATGTGGTGGAGGCTGGTACAATTGCAACATTTAAAAGGCATTTGGATGTGTATATGAATAGGAAGGGTTGGGAGGGATATGGGCCGGGTGCTGGTAGGACGGACTAGATTGGGTTGGAATATCTGCTCGGCATGGACGGGTTGGCCTGAAGAGTCTGTTTCCACGCTGTACATCTCTATGACTCTTTGAGTATCTTCAACTTATCCCATGTGCAAACTGAGCACAGGCACTCTTACTCATTGCATCTGGTCCTGCTGCAGGCTCCAAATATACTGGAGCATTGTGATATGTGCAATAGAGAGGATCTTGGGATCTCCTTAGCCTGTCCAGTGTATTGCCTATTGATGCGCGTCAGAAAAACATTTTTCAACATCCTTACTTTTTGGGTGTCTATTAGGGTGGGTGTCTGTAAATCCTCCGAGTTTGTCGGGTTGGCGCAAGGTAGTTATGGAGCATATCCCTTTGGATTTTCTTTCAAGTATGGTGCATCATAAAATTGAGAGTTTTTATTAGGCATGGCGGCTCTTTTTGGACCGCCTGAACACAGATTTGTCTGCCACACTAATAATGACTTTTATATAGCCACAATGATTGTGCTTTATGAGTCCAGTGTCCAGACAGGGGGAACTGCAAATGTATGGCTATGTGTAAGTCAATGCTTTTGATGGCAGAGAGCCAGTGTTTTGTCCCGTTGAGCCATATTATTATGATTATTATTAGTTGGTTGTTAGTTATTATTTATGCATTTAGTTGTTTTTTATGTATACATTTGTATATGAGTGCAGTTTGATATCATTTTTTCTTGCTTTTTTTGTACTGTTTTGAATTATATTGTTTTGTATTTATTGTAATATCAAAAAGCTCTTTTTCAATAAAAATATATTTTTAAAAGAATGAATATTGGGCAGAGTAGTTAGGGTGTGGTGCTGGAAAAAAAGCACAGCAGGTCGGGCAACATCTGAGGAGATTATTGGGTAGGACAACCAAGGATAATCAACCTGCTCTTCTTCAGATTCACGCCATGTAATCTATTAGATCCATTTGTAAGTGTAAATTAGCCCTCAGTTTAATGTCTCCTCAGCAATCTTCAAAGTGCAATGTTTCCTCAGTACTGCAACAGAATGTCAGCGTCGACTTTTGCACTCAACTTTCCAGAGATTTGATCCTACAACATAGTGAATGAGAGCTGAGTGTGTTACCAGCTAAAGCATGGCTGGTACATATACACCAAACCAAAAGAACTAGGAGCAGGAGTAGGCAATTCAACCCCACATGTCTGGTCTGCCATTTAATATAGCTGATCTCATCTCAGCCTCAACTCCACTTTCCTGCACTCTCTCCATAACTCTTCGATTCATTGCTAACTAAAAATCTGTCTATCTCCTCATTAAATGTACTCACTGTACTCTGGGGTATTGAACAGATTCACAACCTTTTGAGACAAGTAATTTCTCCTCACTTCTGTTTCAAATTTGCTACTCCTTATCCTAAAACTATGAACTCTTGGTCTAAATTGCCCCACAGAAGTAAACATCTTCTCTACATCTACTTTGTTAATCCACTTTAGTATTGTATATATCTTATAATCATGTTCTTGATGAAGGGCTCCCGAGTCCCTACCTCTCTGAGCCAAGAGTTCTATCTGATCCAGTGGCGTATAATAACATCTTTGAACAGGTTGATATAAAATATTATAAAAATTGCCCCAGATAGGTTTTTGTGGTGCAGTGGTTGCATCACAATCTCTGGGCCAGGAGGCCCTAAACCCATTCCATGTACTCCACAGGTTTGAAATATCACTTCTATGAATAGGTTCATTCAAAATTGTTTTTCTAAAATTTACATTGCAAGGACAGAGTATGACCGGATCTATACACAGGGCCACATAGGATATACACCACAGAAACTTGGCATTCAGCTCAACCAGTTAATGCCAGTGTTTTTAATCTACTTGAGCATCCTCCCATCTTCCTCATCATTCTCTTATTGTGTAACTATCAATTCCTTTCTCCAATAAGTGATGCTGTTGCTTCCCCTTAAGTGCATCTATACTATTTGTAGCGATTGGAGTGTGGTCAGCCAAGTGGACTTCATAGAATAGGAGTTCCTTGATTGGGGCTGTTTACCTGGTCCAATCAGGGAGCCCTGGTTGACATGTATAAACAGAAATGTACTGGCCACTCGGGTGTTTCCTTTCTTCCTGATGATGGAAATTTGAATGAAGATTCGTGCACCTCGTGTCTTTCACTGTGTCTCACACCTGCACACACACAACATGGGTGCTGGGGAAAAAATAAGCACTACCACAGTTAGGCGGTAGTGTGGGGGTAATAAAAAAAAAGTGTTACATATCCTGTTCACTGTGAGGGTGCTGGATCAATGCCAAGGACTTTGCACATGCAAATAAGGGTTGACTTGGTGATGAGGTACAAACCTTAAGAAAAAAATAAACAGAAATGTGAGGGGTTCTGTTCACTCTGAGAGGTGGCTGACACTCTGACCAGTGTCAAGTACTATGCATGGGTAAATAGAGAGTGATGGGATACCTGCCTTTTTGGAGTTATTTTGCTACTCATTGCAACCACATCCTGTAGGAATGTGAGTTCCACATTCTTACCACTCTTTGGGTGAAAAATCTTTTTCACAATTCTCTATTGGATTTCTAGGTCACTAACATATGTTGACGACATGTAGTTATGCTCGCCCCATAAAGGAAACATTTTCTTTATGGTTGTATCAATACTAAGATTATCCAAACTCAGGGGTGGAGCTCTTCCTGATGAGTGTCTGAGGAGTATTTAGTCTTCACAAAACCATTTGATTTTGGGCCTAATATGATTAGATTAGATTCTCTACAGTGTGGAAACAGGCTCTTCGGCCCAACAAGTCCACATCCGAAAAGAAACCCATTCCCCTATCCTATATCTACCCCTGACTAACACTGTGGGCAATTTAGCATGGCACATCTTTGGATTGTGGGAGGAAACCGGAGCACCAGGAGGAAACCCACGCAGACACGGAGTGAATGTACAAACTCCACACAGACAGGCGAGAATCGAACCCTGGATCCTGGTGCTGTGCGGCAGCAGTGCTAACCACTGAGCCACCGTGCCGCAAGGTTGGATCTGGAAGGTTTATATCGCTCCAAAAAAGATACTTGATATATTTCCATCTCAAAATGTTCCTTCACACTGTCTGATACAGGGTGTGTACATAGTACAGAATCATACAGAACAGGCCCATCAGCACATCACGTCCAAACTGACAAAAATTACACTAAATATATACAAGTTCCACTTTTCAGCACTTGCCTATAGCCTTGAATGTTATGCCATTTCAAGTGCTCAACCATGTACTTTTAAAGGTTATGAGGTTTCTCGTCACACTACCACCACCCTCACCCCCAGCCCCCCCAAGGCAGTCAACTCCTGATTTCCACTACTGTCTGGGTGAAAAGAACTTTACTCAATTCCTTCTAAACCTCCTGCCTTTCACCTTGAAGTAATGCTCTCTTGTTATTGGCCCTTCACCAAAGGGAAACAATTATTTTGTATCCACCCTGTCTATGCTCCTCATAATCTTATACACATAATCAGATCCCCTCTCAGCGTTCTCTGCTCTAAAGGAAACAAGCTGAACTTAACCAGCCTTTTTTCCGAGATAAATTGCTCTATCCTATGCAACATCCTGGGAGAATCTCCTCTGCACCCCCTCTAAAATAATCGCATCCTTCCTATAGTGCGGTGACCAGAAATGTGCACAGTCCTACCATAGTGGTTTCACCAAAGTTTTATACAGCTCCAACAAAACCTCTGTGCTCTTATAATCTATGCCACAACTGATAAAGGCAAGTGCCTTCTTAATATTTTATTAACCAGTCCCACTGTCTTCAGGAGTAGAGTCACAAGGACCCAAGTTCCTTCAGTTTCTTTGAGCTTTCTGTCCCCTGCCATTCATTAGGGACTGCTTTGTCTTGTTATTTCTTCTAAAGTGCATCACCTTTCATTGATCAAGGTTAAATTCCATCTGTCATTGGTCTGTCCATCTGACCAATGCATCTGTATACTTCTGCAACCAAAGACCATCTTCCTCACTGCTCAGCCAATCTTTTTGTCATTCACAAACTTATTTATCATCTTCGTCTATAATTTTTTTTAATATATGCATATCATGACCAATTAGAGATCCAATACTGTGGTACAGCACTGGACACTAGCCACCAGTCACACACAAACAGCATTCTACCATCCTCGCCCCCACCACTATGCCAACCTACCAAGTTACCCTGAATCCTATGCGCTTTTGTCTTCTTTGTCCATCACTCAAGTGGGATTTTGTCAAATGCTTTGCTGAAATCCATATTAACTATACCAACTGCATATATTGCTTTAAATGTGTGTCTTGACCTTGTGTTTGGTATGTACAAATTTTTTGTCATTCTTGGTTTTTTTGATGTAATTGAGCAAAAATCCATAAAGAATTTTCTAGGTTGCTGCACCAGTGTAGGAGAAAGCTAGAACTGATTTTAAAAGAAAAATTTGCTTTTGCTCTCAGATGGAACATAGAACAGTACAGCACAGGAACAGGCCCTTCAGCCTGCCATATCTGTGCCAACCATGATGCTATTCTACACTAATCCATCTGCCTGCATGTGTCTGTCTAAATGTCTCTTAAATGTTGCTGTCACTTCTGCTCCTACCACCTCCCCTGGCAGCATGTTCCAGGTACCTACCATCCTCGCATATCTCCTTTAAAAACTTTCTCCCTCTCACGTTCAATGTTCTGGGGAATAGGTTCAATCCCACCATGATATATAATTAAATTTGAATTCAATAAAATATGGAATTATAAGTTTGATTACACAGTCAGCATTAAGCTGTGTTGATTGCCATAAAACCGCAATGTCATTTAGGGAAGGAAATCTGCCATTCCTGGCCTTACGTGTAGAGAATTATATTCCTTGCTTTCCTATTCCCTCCAGGCCAGTGAAGGTAGAGTCATTTCCTCATGAATGAGGGAACAATTTGCTCATGTGGTAGATAGTTTACTTAAATGACAGTTATATATCCAGGGGGCAAAATATGCCTCTGATGTCAGGCACTGTATACTGCATTTGTTTGGTTCCTATAATTAAAGTTTTCTTAGTTTACTGACAGCACAGTGCTCATTGCTGGACCAAACATGAGTTTGAAACAAAGCCTGAGAATTTAAATTTAAACTCAAATTCAGACAAAATAAAATATAGAAATTGAGTTGTCAGAGGGAATGCAAAAAGCAGCAAAGAACACAACCTATTAAGCACCACTCTCCCTGCTTGATCATGCACGAGACATACCAGGCCATTTCTGAATTCAACAAAATGGAGCACTGCACTCCAATAGACTTCAAAAGACAAAGGTACAAGTGCACCATTGGCAAGTCCTCAGTTGACTCTCTGTAGTCATACATAGAAATTAGGTCTTCCAAAGTCCCAGGCTAAGAATTCAATGGAACTTGTAAGTTTGATCCTTAGATATGCAGCGCTCAGGGCCAACAACATGTTGACACACTGACTCGCATGAATAAAACTCAGCTTTGGATGAATTGTTCCATAGCTTTGTTAATTTCTCAGAAGAGTCGAATGGAAAGGAAGTTAGCCCCGACAAAGATTCTGGAGCAGAACCTAAAGGGCGGCTGATGTCTGAATACATCATCTTTCCATCAATTCCTGAAAGCAAGACAGTGTATTCCTGTTGACTCAGATGGAGAGACTGAAAAGGAGACAGTGAAATGTGGGCAGTCCAAGTCTCTATGAACTTTGCTCAGGAAAGCATATTCCAGAAGGGTGATGCAACATAGAAAAGAACAGTTATGAGTGAAAGGAAGCTCAACTGCCAAGCATAGGGCTCAGAGAAAACAAAAGGTCAGTGAATCCTACACATTCTCAGCCCACTATTTTGACCCATAACAGATTCAGCACAGACTTCCATGCCAGGACAACAGCGACTGAAATCAACACAATTTTGACCACCAATGTGAAAACTATCATCTCACAAGATGGAAGGCTACCAATCACAATAAAGTAAGTTAAATATCACACAACACCAGGTTATAGTCCAACAGGTTGACTTAGAAGCACTAGCTTTCATAGCGCTGCTCCTTGCAAAGGAGCAACACTCCAAAAGCTAGTGCTTCCAATTAAACCTGATGGACTATAACCTGGTGTTGTGTCATTTTTAACTCTGTACACCCCAATCCAACACCAGCATCTCCAAATCCTGACAACATATTCTAACATGCTTCACTGGAAGTTAATCAGTCAAAAATTCAGAAATAATATGACATTAGGAAAAGTGAGTCAAAGATTAGTTAAGGCTGTCAGTTTTAAAGAGAAGGCGTGGAGATGTAGAGTTTTAATGGGGAGCTAAAGTACAGTTTTCAATGGTGGAGTGAAGGCAGTGGAGTCTCCAAAAAAAGGCTGAAATAGGAGGAGCACAGTGATCTTGGTAGACTGAAGGACTGGAGACATTACAGAGGTAGGAAGGGATAAGGACATGGTGGGTTAGAACATGATCAGAATTACAAAATCAAGGAGTTGCTAGATCATTGAAAGTCAATGAGAACAAGAATAATAGATGAAGAGGACTTGGTGCAAGTTAGGATATGGGCAGCATATTTGGATGTGCTCAGGTTTACAGAGGGTAAGCAGCTGACTCATTTTAGATGTCTCCCATGCTCTGCCACACTGGGAATACTTTATAAATTTATTTTAGACACTGCAGTACCACAATTGGATTGTACAGCACAAAAATACCATACATCAAAAACATTTCTGAACTGACAGCCAGACTTCTGCGACCACTAGGACTCATAACAGCACACAAACCAACAGCCACTCTCAGACAACAACTCACCAGGACGAAGGACCCGATACCCAGCATGAGCAAAACCAACGTAGTATACAAAATCCCATGCAAGGACTGCACAAAACACTACATAGGATAAACATGAAGACAGCTAACGGTCCACATCCATGAACACCAATTAGCCACGAAACGACATGACCAGCTATCCTTAGTAGCCACACACACAGATGACAAGCAACATGAATTTGACTGGGACAACACTACTATTATAGGACAAGCCAAACAGAGAACAGCCAGGGAATTCCTAGAGGCATGGCACTCATCCACAGATTCAATCAATAAGCACATCGACCTGGACCCAATATACCGGCCACTGCAGCGGACAGCTGGAACTGACAACCGGAAGCGGCAGATACAAATCACTAGAAATGCTGGAGGAAACATCACAGAAGCACTTTACCGGAGGCTCTCAAGCACTGAGGATGTCACCTAGACAGGGGACAAAACGTCTGCAACACAAACTCCCAGCTTGGCAAACAGAACCACAACATTAACCTGGACCTTTGGAATTAGCAGTCTAACAATATTACCACTATGCCACTGTCTACTCCTCAGCTTAGCTTAATGGTGGATCTTAAGTCAGAAGGTTGTGGGTTCAAATCCTGCACCAGGAACTTGAACACATGATCTAGGTTGCTAGTGCAGTGCTCCCTCATTATTCCACTGAGGTGTCAGAGATTTGCCTTCCAGATGAAACATTAAACCAAGGCCAATCTGCCCTTTAGTGTGGAAATAACGGATCCCATGAAAATGTGAAATCAAACAGGGTAATTCTCCCTCATGTATTAGCAACTATTTATCTCTCAGCAAATCTAAACGAAATAGATTACTTGGTAACATATCTCTGTTGCTGGGACCTTACTGTGCACAAATTGGCCAATTACATTTCCTCCATTACAGAGTGATTATGCTATAAAGGCACTTCAAATTTTTGGGTAGTGCTGTGGTCATGTAAGGTGCTGTTACAGGTAGGAATAGACATGATAGAAATATTGGCCATTATACACCTATGTGCCATACCATAATAATACAAAAGTGCAAACTATTTCCTTTAAAGATCACCAGTTAAAGCCTTTACACGTTGGACAACAGATAATCCACAAACAGGGCTGCTAAAAGGCTGGTGACATGTTCCTGACTGATGAGGAACACCAGTTTGGAAAGCGCTAAATTCTCCATTCGTTCCTATTAGAAAAGGCCTCCTCACAATTGCCAGATCACAAATCTTCCAGTAGAAGCCCAAATCTCATTAGTCTGATAACTCAGCATCATTTTACACCATATTTCTTTATTTTTAAAGATAAATAATGATTAGATTTGATTTGATTTGATTACTTACAGTGTGGAAACAGGCCCTTCGGCCCAACAAGTCCACACTGCCCTGCCGAAGCGCAACCCACCCATACCCCTACATCTACCCCTCACCTAACACTACGGGCAATTTAGCATAGCCAATTCACCTGACCTGCACATCTTTGGATTGTGGGAGGAAACCGGAGCACCCGGAGGAAACTCATGCAGACACGGGGAGAATGTACAAACTCCACACAGTCAGTCACCTGAGGCAGAATCGAACCCAGGTCTCTGGCGCTGTGAGGCAGCAGTGCTAACCACTGTGCCACCGTGCGGCCCACCAATGGAATTAATACAAAACACTAACAACAGTAGGTTGAAAAGAAAATTAAACCATAACTATCAAAATGGTTCACAGGTTATCTCAGAGTACTACGGGACCTTGATCAGATAAGCCAACAGGCTAAGGAGTGGCAGATGGAGTTTAATTTAATTGCATTTTGGTAAGGCAAATCAGAGCAGGACTTATACACTCAATGGTAGGATCCTGGGGAGAGGTGCCAAACAAAGAGACCGGGGAGGGTGGGGGGGGTGGAATGTTCATAGTTCATCAAAGGTGGGGTCACAGGTAGACAGCACAGTGAAGAAGGCATTTGGTACACTTGCCTTTATTGGTCAGTGCATTGTTTATTGGAGTTGGGATGTCATGTTGTGGCTGTACAGGATATTGGTTAGGCCACTTTTGGAATACTGTATTAAAACCTGGTCTCTCTGTTATAGGAATGAGCTTGTTAAACTTGAAATGATGCAGAAAAAGAGTTACACGGATGTTGTGAGGGTTGGAGGGTTTGAGCTACATGGAAAGGGTGAATAGTCTGGGGCTGTTTTTCCTGGATCATCAAAGGATGGCAGGTGTCCTTACAGAGGTTTATAAAATCATGAGGGGCGTGGTTAGGGCGAATAGCCATGGTCTTTTTCCTAGGTTAGAGGAGTCCAAAATTAGACATGAAAAAGATATAAAAGGGAGCTAAGGGACACCTTTTCCATGCAGAGAGTAGTGTGTGTATGGAACAAGCTACCAGAGGAAGTGGTGGAGACTTGTACAATCACAACAATTTAAAAGGCATCTGGATAGATACATGAATAGGAAAGGTTGAGAGGGATATGGGCTAACTCCTGGCAAATGGGAATAGATTAATTTAGGACATCTGGTTGGCATGAATGGGTTGGACCAAAGGGTCTGTTTCTGTGCTGTACAACTCTATGACTCTAGGTATCCTCAGAGCCAGGCTTTGTTTTGAAAATAGTTCCTGGTCTATTTTCATTTGACTTGAAAAAGAGGGTATACACATCTGGTCAGGGAGATTGCCTGCTCTCTACACATCTGACCACGCACACATTTTTCCATGTTCTATTTTATCCCACAGGTAGGTTCTTTTGGCTATTTCCCCCCAACTTTTGTCCTCCCTTGTCTCAAGGCCACAGCCCTGACTGGGTACAATAGTCCATGGAATTTCCCATCCTTCATTGGTGAAGTGTAGGAATGGGTGCTGACAGGCATTTTGAAATTATGGGGCACATTTGCTGGCTCCAATACCCTCTTCAGCCAGTCGATAACTAACAAAGGTCAGTGTGTAACAATTAGAAGTTAAGTCCCTTCTACTTCTTCCCATCCTACTTAGGGTCAAATTCAAAGTAGAGTCGAAAAGGGTGGTGCTGGAAAAGCATCCAAAGTGCAGGAGCTTATGCCCAAAACATTGACTCTCCTTCTCCTCGGATGCTGCCTGATCTACTGTGCTTTTCCAGTGACCCCCACCCTCCCCCCACTTCCAACTCGGACTCTCCAGCATCTGCCATCCTCACTTGCTCCGAGATGCTTCAAATTCAAAGTACACAGAGGAAATCGTAACTGTGGAGGAGGCCAGAGTGATTCATACAGTTGCTACTCCTCCGAGGTCACCTAATCCAACACAGGTCTACATTCAAGCTTGAAACCTTTTGTTCTTTGTGGTTCAGTGCTACACAAAGTGGGGATTTTATCCATTAACTCCTGAGAGTGCCATACAGCAGACCTCTCCAGGCCCATAGACAACTTGAAAACTAAAGACAACATTGAAACACAGGAGCAAGGAATAAGAGCAGGCCACTCAGCCCTTTGATCATGATCTACCATCTGATTAGCCAATTACATCACAGCTCAACACTACTTACCCATCGTTGCTCTTTATTTTGATTGCATGATACCCTTAACAAACAATCAATTCTATTTATCTCAGTCTTAAAAGCTCTAATTATCCCAGATTCACAGTGTTTTCAGTTGCAGTCACTTTCCAGGGGAAATCACTGACCTGTCCAAGGTAGAATTTGGAGCCTTTTCATTGGTAACCAGCTTCCACCATTCCTGTCCGACTTGATTGCCACATTGCCCAATCTGTAGCCAAATGGTGGACATTCCTAGAGGAAAAGAAGAAAATGGTGGCCATATCTCATGGCATACAGAATCCCAATGTATAGTGCCCATAGCAAGCAACAAGCATGGAATAGGGTTTAATGGAGAAAAAGAGAAAGTGAATACTCATCTGAACACAGCCACTTTTTTAACACTGAGAACGAAATCATTCTGGTTGTAAAAACAATTCGGAAAAATCTAAAGTGGGCAACGAACTCACACCCACCCCCTTCCCACTTTGCAGGTCATGTTAGAATTGTTATTGGACCGTGTGAGACAAACAGCAGTTGAAAGAAAAGAAGGACTTGCATCTTGATAGTGACTCTCATAACCATTGTTTGTCAGAATCATTGGCGACCTTTAAGCGGCATTTGGATAGGTACATGGATGGGTGCTTAATCTAGGATAGAAGTTCGGCACAACATCGTGGGCCGAAGGGCCTGTTCTGTGCTGTATTGTTCTATGTTCTATGTTCTATAACCACCGAATGCCTTAAAGTGCTTCACAGACAATTAAGTGCTTTTGAAGTTGAATCACAGTGATTATCTCAAAATACAGCAGCTAATTTACAATGTTGGCTGAGGGATAAATATTGACCTGGACACCAGGGATAACTCCCCTGCTCCTCTTCAAATACTGCCATGGGATCTTTTGCATTCACCCGACTAGGTAGACCAAGATTTAATATCTCATTTGACAGACGGCACATCAAACAAGTGCAATGCCCTTTCAGTACAAAACTGGAGGGTTGGCTTTGAATTTTGTGCTCAAATCCCAGAGTTGGACTTCAACTCAGAAGCTTATGTTTCAGATAATAAAAGCAAAATGTTGTGGATGCTAGAAATCTGAAATAAATGTCACAATGACTGACTGCTTACAAATGTGACACTTTTAAAATTCCTACTTTGGAAATAAAACCAGTCTGATTTAAGGTTTGGATACAGACAGACTCTAACCTTACACCTTTAATGCATTGTCTGAGTGAGATGTCACTTTTTTAAAAACCTTAAGTTGTCTCAGAATTGTGACTTGAAAGAAGTTCTGGGATCTACATAATAATCAATCAAAACCTGCATTCTAAGTGATTAAAGACTTAACAGTAATCTCGGTTTGTTCAATACATCACATCAGTTGTATGACACTTTGAACTTTTACTGCAAATTCTGTGTTCTATGATTCTGCCCCATTAGCCATCTGATGAAGGAGCAGCACTCCAAAAGCTTGTACTTTCAAATAAACTTATTGGATTATAACCTGGTGTTGTGTGATTTTTAAACTTTATTAGTCAAGGTATCAAATACAAGAACAAACAAGTTATAATACCTCTATGTAGCACATTAGTTCAGGCATAGCTGGAGTACTATGTGCAGTTCTGATTGCTGTCCTGTAGGAAGGATGTGATTGCATGGGGCAGGGGCAGGGTAGATTCACTATGCCAGAGTGTTTATACTATGATGTTAAATATTGAGCTGATTTCCTTATGGCTGAGGAACGGTGGTCAAAATTAAGAGGGTTACAGATAGGGTGGACAGGAAGAAACTTTTCCTCTTAGTAGTGGGCATATTTTTTAAGATAAAGGACAGAAAGTATTTTCTTTCACAGAGGGCAGTGGGCATCTGGAACTCACGGTTTGACAGAATGGTATAGGAGGGAATCATCACAGTGTATAAGAACTTAGAAGATCACTTAAAGCACCATATCAAACGAGGCAATGGGCCAAGTGTGACTAGAGCTGTACAGAGGTGATTTCAGCCTTGGGTGACTGTCTGTGTGGCGTCTGCACTTTCTCCCATGGAATGAGGGTATGACTGGCCATTTATTGCTCACAGGGCAGTTAAAAATCAACCACATTGCTATGGGTCTGGAGTCACATGTAGGCCAACAGGTTCCTTCTGTAAAAGGACATTAGTGAACCAGATGAGTTTTTTTTCCTGACAATTGGCAATGATTTCATGGTGGTCATTAGACTCTTAATTCCTGAGTGAATTCAAATTCCACCATTTGCTATGACAGGATTTAAACCCATGTCCCCAGAACATTAGCTGTGTTTCTGGATTAACAGACCAGTCACAATACCACTAAGCCATTGCCTCCCAGGGCCTGTGGGGATTTCCTCCCATGTCATCCAGTGATGTGCAGGTTAAGTGGATTGGCGATGGTAAATTGTCCCGTGGTATCCAGTGATGTGCAGGCTAGGTGGGTTCGCCATGGTAAATATGGGGTTACAGGGATAGGGTGGGGGGACTGGATCTGGGTGGGATGGTGTTCAGAGGGTTGGTGCAGAATCAATGGCCCCTTCCACACAGTAGTGATTCTATGATCCCAGATGCTTGATAGAAACATGATGGGCCAAAGCTCCTTTTCCATGAAACCCTATGCTTATGACTCAGAAGCAAGTGTCTCACCAACTGTGCCAGCTGACAACAAGATACAAGGAATGGAAAAGGGAGACATGGGTTAGACACACAGATAGATGACATAAGTTATTTGAAGTGGTTGAAAAATTAACATAGTCCTGGGCCCTATTCTTCAAATAGTTATTTATCATGGGATCTGAAACAGAAGACCCAACAGTGCTGGATGTTGCAGGTGAGATATTAAGCCAATAAAGGACTGTTTCTGAACTGCACTGAAGTTTCAATCTCATTTAAGTCTATGGATTGGGGCTTGATCTCAGAGTTCAGTCTAACCATTGAAACTATGATCAGGAAGTAATAGTCGGAAAATCCCAGAGTGTTCAATAACAGCTTTCAGGGAATGGAACTTTCCAATTCTACCTGGTATAAATATACAGAGGAAATTTCGATATGGGGACATCGGCACAAGCCTAGCATAACATTTTTTAGGACTCAATTATACCTCGGCGTTTCTGAAATCAGTTTTACATGCTGCTGTTTCCAAAAAAACTCTGAACAACTAATGATGCACGTGTTATCATTCTACACAGTCCTGTACTCTACAGTAACTCAATTGGTCACAGTCTGTTGCTAAGGAAGAGGCATCATATCAAAGACATAAAAAACTGAAAGTGCCAGGCGGTTCGAAAGCGATTGAGTAAACTGTCTCTCGTACATTCAAAAGTGTCGTTCACCTCTTTAAAGTTTTAAAAACAAGGTGCAATTTTCTTATTAAAAATTATAAACAGATTTCATTATAACGAATTGATTTTTTCCACCCTATGACCAAGTGTTTTTGAATCGTGCCCTATTACAATTTTCTTTTAAATTGCAACTTTTAAGAAGAAAAGTGAGAACAGACGTTGTTCCACAGACAAACCCATATCTCTAATTGCAGAAAGAAACAAACACAAACCTGGCAATTCGCAGCAGTAACTCCCGTAAATGAATGATAATAAAATGTCGCTTGTTATGTCAGTTTTACCAGTCGGCCAGGCACTTTCAATTGGCCCAGGCGTTTGTCGATTTTACAGGAAAGTCCCAGTCTCTTTTTAAAAAAAACTATCTCGGTTCATTTCCGTTTGTTACGGAGCGACGTACATCGTCCTAGTGTTCTTTCTCGAGCCTAAAAAAACACACACAGAATGTGTGCTTAAAACAAGAGAGAAACCAGATAAAAAAAAGATTAAAATGGATTTGGATGTAAAGAATTGCGTTTCTTTCTGACGGAGGAATTTTTTACGTTACAGTTTTTTTTCTGTACAGGCAAAACGGGGATTAAAAAAAAGATCGTGTGCCTAGTGTTTTCACTTATATTTGGTACAATAATATATATAGAAGGGATGTTTTAAAAGAAGGGATTCCACAAGGCGACCAGCGGCGGAGCAGCAAGCCTGGAATGAAGCTGAAGGGCAACATTTGTATCGGATCGGAGGGGAAAATTGATACAAAAAGGTTCGATTTTGGAACGTCGCGGGCGCCGGGATTCTAATTTCAGAACGTCGAGTTACCAGTCGCTTCGGGAGGAAAACTCGCAACGTTCCATAGGAAGGTGGAAGACAAATTTATAAAGAAAGAAATTTACACGCCGGCCGGGATAATCGTTGGGGGATTTTTTTTTTCTTTCTCGTTGTTTTATTATTTTTTTCTTTTTAATGCTGAATGTTTTGAGTAAAATAGCGCCGCTCGGTGAAGATGGGGGACGCTTATGACCCAGAGCACCCGACCGAGTAAGTAATTAAAATATTTATTATTATCATATAATTGATTTGTTTAGTTGTTTCACGGCGGATTCCCAGAAAAAAAGAAAACTTGGAATTTGAAATGTGATTTGGGAGAGGGTGGATGCAAAACCATGAGTTTGGACTGTTTTGCGAAGCGGTCCTTCAGGGAAGGTCTCAAAAGGATTGGAGCGCAGGCCCCTGTGATGGTCACTCTCCTAACGTTTTAATCCCCTCCTGTTTTACCTTCAGCCATCTCCCAACCCCTTGTTTGGCTGTAACGTAAAATAAATGGCGGGTAAACTTTGAAAGGGGAAGGATTAACCGATACATAGGATAGCTTTAGGAACGGAGATGCAAGGCCTGAAATCCACGACGCTCGCGTACATGTAATGGGCGGGCGGTGAAGCTTGCGGCACCAGTGGAGTGTCTGACTGGGGGCGTAGGGCTGGCTATTGGTGTTTTGAGCCACGAGAGAGTGGCCTCAGTAGGATTTTTTAGCTGGACAGTGGTATAGTCACAGAGAGAATGGTAGGTCGGGTGGGAGTGATCAAGAGGGGTTAGTTGAAGAGAGAGGTGAACGCTTGTTTGACCGGGGTGTTGGGGGTGGGGGTGTTCTCTTACTTGGCAAAGTGTTAATGTTTGGTATAAAACACTCAGCAATTAGCTCCATCTTGCTGCACTGGACACAATGGAGCCAGAATGAAGGGCTGTAAACATCAGAATGGTCAACATAATCAGCCAAATGCATAGTGGCCATCATTTGCCAAAAAACACCGTTGGATGCCATCTTGAGTCATTTCAAGCTGTTATCACAAACTCTCATAGCCATGAGGAAGAAAATTCATGATCAATTTTATACTAAAACACGTGCAAAATATTCATTTTGACATAAAGCTTTCACTAATTGCAAGTCAACCAGATCAAAGTGATCTCTAAATCTACATATAATAGACAGAATTTTACATTCTTTTAAAATGGAACAAAATATTCAAATGAGGGAACTCTTTCTGTCACTAAAGCACTCCTCTATTCTGGGAAGTCTTCTGTACACAATTTTCCAAGCTGGACTTTGACAAACTGTTCATGTTAAAATGAGACATCTGCAGAATATTCTGGAAATGTAGGCTGGTCTTGGACAAGGTAAAGGTGGGTACATGATATGGGTGGGTACCCTTTGTCAAGAAATGAACAAGTTTTGAGATGGAGGGACTGGAACCGCGATTTACTCTTGTTATTTGCACCTTCAGGTGATGATTGTCCTGATGGTGATTTCTAACATTTACTTTTTTTATGCGCTCCTAATATAATCCTTCATAACAAACAAGAAATTAGCAGTATGTCCTACCCTCTAAAGAAAAGAACTTAAATTTACACAGTATCTTTTACCACTGAGGGCATCCAAAGGGCCTTCGTGTCCAGGGGAGTACTTTTGACATAGAGTCGGTGATGTATCCAAGGAAACTTGCTCATCCACGCTTTGCTAAGACCCACACAAAGGAACGAGTTCAGTAATGAGAACCAACTAGTTTTTGATTTTGGTTGTGGGATAAATATTGACTAGGACACTGGGAAGATCTTCCTGGATCTTCAACTAGTGCTTGTGTCATTCACATTCAACTTGGGGGAGATACAGGGCCTCAGTTTAATGTTGTGAATGAATAATGGCACCATAAACTGTATGGTGCACCCTTACTACACCACTGCTCTTTGACTATATGAGCAGTCAAATTCTCTGGGTGTCTTGGCCAAGACTTCTCATCTCATCCTAATTTAGTGCCCTCAAGCATGTTGCTTCCATCACGCAAAGTGCGGTACTGGCTACCAGTGGGAATGGTAGTGTAGCACTTATTTTAATGGAGAAGGCATGGTCGAAGATGCTACATTTTAGGCAAGATGGTTTTGATGATATAATTAGGAAATCGCAAAGAATGGGGTATCTTAGAATTAACAGTTGACGGTATCTTTTGTATGGTTGCCATCAATTGTTTGACCAACATCTTTCTTTGTAAGAGTTGTACAGAATTGTCATTGAATATCCAGAGACACCCCCTTTCACCCAGCAGCGCTCCAGTAGACTAAGACTGTGTGAAATTAGGTGTGGCTCGTGAGAGCATGTTCAAGTAGAAAGGAATATAAGAAAACTTTAAATCTCATGAACAGGTTGGAAAGGAATATGTAAATGTTTCTAATCAGCCTGTTCAGACATGCCTTGGGCAGGTGGGGCTTGAACCCAGACTTTGTGACCCAGAGCTAAGCCCATTGCCGTTGCACCACAAGAGCACTTACAAATTCACTGCTCGGTTGAAACAGTTTTACCTTTATTGGGTATTTTTCATCAACCTATTCAGAGATGCACTGACGCATCAAGGCACTTGAACCCAAAGCTCCTGATTCCGAGGTAGGGGCGCTACCATTGCACCACAAGAGCCATTTTTCCAAAAGGAATGAATATAAAGGGAGAGCTTAATGATGGACAGTCGAAGGTTTGTTCACACACTAGAAAGCTCAAAGCAACAGAGATTTTGGGGTGATTGTCCACACACCCTGGAAACTGACAGGGCAAGTTAATAGGGTGGTTAACTTCTGGGTATCAGTGAGGTATAGGTTAGAAGAGCAGGGTGGCTGAGTTAGATCTTTACATGACGTTTGGTTATGGAGTACTGCGTGTAGTTCTGGTTACCACCCTGTAGGAAGGCTGTGATTGCACTGGAGGGGTGCAGAAGAGATTCGCCTGGGATGGAGCAGTTTAACTGTGAAAATACTCTGGATAAGCTTGGGCTATTTTCTTTAGAGCAGTGAAGGTTAAGGGGGAAACCTGAATGAGGAATAAAAAGTGTAGGCAGTTTGGCAGAAAACAACTGTTCCCTTTTGTTGAAGGGACAATGAAAAGGGGCAGACTCTGAAAGTGAAAGGCAGGGGGTTTATTGGGACATGAAATATATTTTCATTCAGAAGGTGGTGCAGGACTGGAATACACTGCCTGGGAGGGTTGTTGAGGCTGGTAACCTCAACTTTTAAAATGTACTTAGTTGAGCACTTGAAATGTCCTACTGTTCAATGCTAAGGGCCAAGTGCTGGAAATTGGGACTAGTGTAGATTAGTTATTTTCTGCAGTACAGACGTGATGGACTGAAGGTCCTCTTCTGTACTGTATTTTTTTTATGATCCATACAATGAGTTTCAAGAGAGGAACATTTGCATGACACTTTTCACCACATCTGGAGATGGACAGTGAAATAACTTTGAAATGTGGTCACTTTCAATGTAGAAAAAGTTGCAACTAATTTATGCAAAGCAAGTTTCCACAAACTGCAATTAAATAGTTGATCGCACTATGTTTTGTGGTGGTGGTTGTGGGGTAAATATTGGTCCTGGCACCAGGAGAACTCCCCTTTTCAAACAGTGCTGGAAGATCCTTTGCCTGAAGTCATTTGAGGTGATTGAGAGTCTCTGAAAAAAGAAACTATCCGTTACTGGTGGGCGTGTAAGCTAAAACATGGCAAATTGGTACAAACTGCAATATTGTGATTTGGAATTCTAGGTTTCCTTGGTTAATTTGATTTTGTCTACGCTGTATTGGCAGTACTTCCCTAGAAGTAAACACTCATGGTGCTGTCTTTGATGACACTGAGCCACTTCTTAATTGGTCATTAAAATAGACAAAACGCAGGAAGAAAGAAACTTGGGTGGGATTGTGAGATCTTTCTCCACTCTTGAGGTTAGCATTCACTCTCTCTCGTTCTCTTTCCCCCTTCTCCTCCTCCCGATACTTAAAGTAACAATCATAACTTTATATTCAGGTACTCAAGCCAGGTAATTGGGCCTGTTCTGTGAATTGCTCTTCAAGGTATTAAATGTTCCATGGTCTACTCTGGGTGACCACAGTTGCACAATTACACAATTTTCTCTTTTTTTTCAATTGACTTTCTGAAAGATGGTAACGTACGGTGGCTCAGTGGTTAGCACTGCTGCCTTACAGCACTACGGTCCCAGGTTCGATTTCAGCCTTGGGCAACTGTCTGTGTGGAGTTTGCACATTTTCCCCGTGTCTGCGTGGGTTTCCTCCCACAGTCCAAAGATGTGTAGGTCAGGAGAATTGGCCATGCTAAATTGCCCATAGCAATAGGTGCATTAGTCAGCGGATAGTGGGTCTGGGTGGGTTACTCTTCAGAGGGTTGGTGTGGACTGGTTGGGCCGAAGGGCCTGTTTCCACACTGTAGGGAATCTAATCTAAATGCTGACAGAATGTCTGCCTTTGTTGTGAATTTAGAAATCAGCATAATTTCAGAATACTGTCTATGTCGGAGTTGAGGAATATATTCACTTTGAGGGTCATGATTCTTTTGGAATTCTCTACCCCAGGTGGCTGCATTATGAAATATTTTCATTGCTGACATGGACAGACTTTTGAACTAAAGGAAAGTTATGGAGAGAGTCAGTAAATTGGAATTGAAGCCAAGTTTAAGCAGATTTTAATGAATGGTGAAGCTGAAGGAGTCTAAGCGAACTAATCTTGCTTCTGTTTCTTATGTTCTTTGAAGCCAGAAATCTTTTTGTCAAGTCTTTTTCAATGTTTTTATGACTTCTCTTGACGAACCACTCCATTTGGCTTTCCAGGCTGCTTTATGGGTTGAAGTCGTATTGTCGAAGATTAAATATATGGGTCCAAAAGGGAGTATGCAGCTTCGAGTAGTGTTGAGCGGTGTTGCTGAGGTCCTGGTGAACAAGGAGATGTTCATTTTCTTCAGTTTCCTGGATTTCCCAGAAGGTTGCAGCATCTCGGTGAATGGACAGAGCAGTATGCAACAACATGAGAAGCCAGGGTTTTGGGGCTGGCTTGACGTTTCCAATGATACACCACATTGCAATATTCAGTTGACAATCAACAAGTTGAGCGTGATCCTTCTGATCCTAACTCGTGCTCAGTACTGGCCTGGGAACTCGAGGAGCCTCACTGTGGTCTGAAGCACCGATGCTGATGTTCCACAGTTTGTACTTGCCAATTTTCTGCTTTGTTCTGAAATGGGTGTGAGTGGGGTTCATGTCGCACATTATTGTTACAGATGTTCACTTGGCACGTACTTAGTGTTCCCATTATCAAGATGCAATGCAGTGTTTGTTGTATTGTTAGGGCTTGAATTAAGCTTCTATATCTGCAAATAATTCCTCTACATGTTTAGTTTATTGCTCAAATGGACTCTTGAAGTAAGGGGTCTTACATCGGTTGAGTTTGGACAATATTAATTCACCATGAACTTGCTTTGAATTTTTTTGTTTTAACGTGCCTCGGCCTTCATGTTGGGTTTCTTTTCATTTCCTTGCACAACTTCCATCCTTTTCATTTGCAGCTTAATTTTTATATAATCAGTGGCTCCAGCAATTGTCCTTTGGTTCAATGCATTAGTTACTGTCCACTGATTTCACGTGTCAACTTGTGGTTCTTTGATGACAACAGTGTACCATAGCAAAGTGCATGCCCTTCAGTTGCAAGCTTAGCCATATTGGTTGGTGATCCCACTGCAAGAAGGGTCATAACACAAACTGAACTGACACCCACACAAACATGGTTTTGAGTGAAGATTCTCAGGTGAAGAAGAATGTACTCAGTTTCCCCCCCTCCTCACCTGGTTGTTAAGTGGACTGAACTCAATGTTCGCACTTCGCACTATTATTCATTTGGCAGAACTCAAGGACTGAACCCACAGCCAACTGGGCACAATGGTCCGCACTATTCCAGCTCATGGGAGCTGATGTTTGTTTGAATTTATGATGTGGAGGTGCCGGTGTTGGACTGGGGTGGACAAAGTCAGAAATCCCACAACACCAAGGTATAGTCCAGCAGGTGTATTTCATATCACAAGCTTTCGGGGTGCTGCTGCTTTGCTTTGTCAGGTGAGGGTCAAATAAACCTGTTGGACTATAAACTGGTATCGTGTGACTTCTGACTTAGTTTACATTTCGCCATTTGCGGTAAAAGCGAAAGAATTGAGGATGCTGTAAATCAGAAACAAACAAATTGCTCAGCTGGTCTACCAGCATCTGTAGAGGAAAATAAGATTTAACGTTTCGGGTAAGTGACCCTTCCTCAAAGCTGTTCTGAGCGAAACGTTAACTCTTTCTTTTTATAGATGCTGCCATTCCTGCTGAGCTTTTCCAGCAATGTTTTTGTTATTGGTGCAGTGACCAGTTGTTAGCTGGCAGTCAGCATGAGGTAGATGTTGGAGATGGACTGTGCTTAAGTTGTTTCTCTGGACTTTGGGGTTCGGAAGTCACAGTGCTGCATTTGTGCAACAGACGTAAGCCAATCAACCCCTCATGTCTGTGCCATCATTCTGTTACCTCAGTCCAATTTGAGTAGCCACCCTTGTGGAAACTGTCGGTGGGAAATAAATGCTGACCTCGTCCACGTCATCAATGTCCCATGAATAATGAGAAACAAATAACTACCTCAGTTCCAACAAAAATCTATCAATCTCAATCTCAATCTTCAATATTTCAATTGGCCCAGCATTCACAGTCTTTCAGTAGAGAGTGTTTAATTGAATGAAGAGGTATTTTCTGATTTTATCCCTCAACAACTCTGATTATGTCTTTTACTGAGCTCACCTATATTAGAAAATGATTTCTCTCTTTCTGGATTTTGAACCTTTTTTATCATGATGAATACATTAGTTAGAATACCCTTAATCCTTCACATACTGGATATGTATTAGTGCTGCCTATAGTGTGGAAAGCTTAACATCCAACTAGTGGAAGCCAAAGGTTCATGACTGTTTTGTGGATATGAAATTTAACCAAAGTTTGTTTTTAAGATTTTCTTAAGTTTGTGCTTCTCCTCTCAGACAAAAGATTACGTGATCACGCTCAGCTCTAGGACTGGAGCGCATAATCTAAGCTGTCGCATCAGTATCACACTGAGGGACTGCTGCATTACGACAGGTTTATTTTTCTGATGAGATGTTAAGTTGAGGTGCTCCTTTTGTATTGAGATGGATGTTAAAAGATCCGCTCACGCTTTTGGTAGTGGTCTGGTGATTATGTTACTTAATTAGTAATTGAGGGAATATTAAAATCGCACCAGCAATTTGTGAATTGCAATTCAGTTTTTAAAATCTAAAAGTTAAAAGCTGAAACCAGCAAAAGTGACCAGTCAGCTGGTTCACAAACTTGTTTTGGTGAAGCAAACCTGCTGTTCTTAGCCAATCTGGTCAATGTATGACTTGGTTGGACTCCTCTGAAATAGTCTGACAAACATTCAGCTATACTGACCAGGGCAACTCCAAATGTAGAATACATGCTGGCTCTGCCAGTGACACACTCAGCCCAAGAATGAGTTTTAAAATAACCATTGTTAATGTGCCAGTGTTCCCCTGCTAACAGCTTAATAGGCCATTTAGGGTTGCTGTGTTTTCCTGCATAATAATCATCAATGACTCCACTTTCTGATCATCTCCTCTTCTACAAGTGAATTATTAAGGGAATGAAAAGTTACTAGATAAGTACAAATTAAGTGCTTTTCTCTTTCCCGGGGAATTACTAAGTCTGCCCAAATGGAAATCTGTGAAGTAACTCGTCATAAGTATGCTCAGTTTCTGTATTGGTATTTCAAACTTCTGCCTGGTTCATTCACCAGAGGGATAGGGTACCCTTTTGGGTATGTTACTAGACGAGTAATTGTAGGTCCAGACTGATGTCCCAAAGACATGAGTTCAAGCCCCAATATTGCTGGAGAATTTGAATTTAATTACTAAATTGTGAATAAATACTATTGAGTATCATGAAACTGCCATATAATCATGAACAGTACCATATCTGAAGATGAGATCCTAATATGGTGAACTACAACATAGGACTAAGCAGCATGCTTTAGACAGCAAAGTAATCTAGATGTAAACGGCAGTGGACAATGACACCGGCTGGAGAAGTTTTGAAAGGATCCCTATCCTCGGTGTAAAGGAGCCCAGTGCATGTTTTTTTTTAAATTTGCCTGTGGGACATGGGTGTTACTGGATGGGCCAGCGTTTGTTGCATGTCCCTAGTTGCTGTTGAGAAGCTGCTTTCTTGAACCACTACAGACCTTTTGCTGTAGGTACAAGGCCATTCTGGAAGAAATTGCAGGATTTTGATCCAGCTATACTGAAGGTGTGCTAAGGCAGGTGAATGGCTTGGAGGGGAACTTGCAGGTGGTGATTGTTCCCATGGACCTGCTGCCCTGCTCCTTCCAGACGGAGGTAGTCATGAGTTTAGAAAGTGCTGTCTAAGGATCTTTGGTGAATTTCTGCCGTGCATCTTCTGAATGGTACACAGTGCTACTGCTGAGCATTGGTAGTGGAGGGAGTGGATGTTTTATGGGTGTGGTGTTAAACTTGAGTACTGTTGGAGCTGTACCCATTCAAGAAGGTGGGGAGACTTCCATTTCTCACTTGAGCCTTGTAGATGTTGGACAGAATTTGGGGAATCAAGAAGTGAAAACTTGCTACAGTGTTACTAGCCTTGATCTGCTCTTGTCGCCACTGTGTTTGTATGGCTAGTTCAGTTTCTGGTCAATGGTAATCCCCAGAATGTTGATGTTGGTGGATTCAGTAATGGTGACATCATTCAACATTGAGGGGCAATGGTTAGATTGTCTCTTACTGGAAATGCTAGTTGTCTGGTCTTTGTGTGATTAATTGAAAATATCTACCCTGAGGAACTCCTGCAGAGGTGTCCTGGAGTTGAAATGATTGACCTCCAATAACCACAACCGTCTTTTTATAGAAATATAGCCTCACTGTACCAACCTGCAGAGAGCTCTCCCTTGATTCCTGTTGACTCCAGTTTTGCTCGGGCTCCTTGATGCCATACCCAGTCAAATGCAGTGTTGATGTCAAGGGCAGATACTTGCACCTTACCTCTGGAATTTAGCTCTTTTGTCCATGTTTGAACCAAGGCTGAAATGAGGTCAACAGTTGAGTGGTTCTGGCAGAACCCAAGCAGTGTGTCAGTTAGCAGGTTATTGCTGAGTGTGTGCTGTTTGACAGCACTGTTGTTTACCCTTTTCATCTCTCTGGCAGGTTTCGATTTGTCCTGCTTTTTGCATCAATGTGAAAGGCAAGGCTAAAGCATTTACAACCATCTTCTTCATCCAGAAGTGACCAGTGGTTGATATAGCTCCACCACCTCCAGAGTGCCAGCCAATAACTGAATTGTTTTGCTGCACATCTGAGCAAGAAATTGTCTGTATATTATGGGGCTTGACGATATCATGTCTGTAATGCTAAAAATGTACATCCAGAATGGATGTATGCCTAAGCCATCCAACTGTGGAAAATTGCCCAGATGTGCACTATCCACAAAAAAAAAGGACAAATCCAAACCAACTGCTTTTGCCTCATCAGCCTACTCTCCATCAGCAAAGTGATGTCAAAATGCAGCGAAGTAACGCTTGCACACAAAATGAATCGCCATTCATAATGATATTATAACCTTTAGTCCAAATATCTCCGAGCTCCAGAGGTGTGATGAAAGTGACTGCCCTTGAATGAGGAGTGTGACAACCAGAAGCTCTAGTAAACTTTTTAAGGATTTGGAGAAAAGCACTATTTGGAGATACAAACAATTTGGATGAGAATATAGGAAGCACGTTTACTAAGTTTGTGGATAACACCAATATTGTTGGTACAGTGGACACTGAAGAAGGTTATCTAAGAGTACAATGGGATCTTGATAGGTCAGTGGGCCGAGGAATGACAGATGGAGTTTAGTTCAGATAAATATGAGGTGTCACATTATGGTAAGAAAAACACTCTCGCTCAATGGTAGGGCCCTTGGAAGTGTTGTCGAGAACACCCCAAAGGTTGCAGGTACATAGTTCTTTGAAAGTGGCGTCACAGTAGATGGCGAAAAAGGCATTTGGCCCACTTGCCTCCATCGGTCGGATGAGTGAGTACAAGAGTTGGGACGTCACATTACAGCTGTACAAGACGTTGGTAAGGCCACATTTGGAGTACTGCATACAATTCTGGTCGCCTGTTGTAGGAAGGATTTGTTAAACTGAAAATGGTTCAAAATAGATTTACAAGGATGCTACTGAGACTGAAAGGTTTAAGTTATAAGGAGAGGCTGGATAGACTATGGCTGTTTTCCCTAGAGTGTAGGAGGCTGAGGGGTGACCTTATAGAGGTTTATAAAATCATGAGGGGCATGGATAAGGTGAATCGCCATGGTCTTTTCCCCAGCTTAAGGGAGTCCATAACTCGAGGGCGAGGTTTTAAGGTGAGAGGGGAAAGATTAAATAGAGACCTGAGGAGCAACCTTTTCGCATTTGGATGGTGCATTAATGGAACAAACTGCCACACAAAGTGGAGGAGGTGGGTACAATTACAACTTAAAAGACATTTGGAGATGTACATAGATAGGAAAGGTTTGGAGGGCCAAACGCAGGCAAATGGGACTCATCGCACTGCTGCCTCACAGCGCCAGGGGTCCGGATTCAATTCCTGCCTTGGGCGATTGTCTGTGTGGAGTTTGCACGTTCTCCCCGTGTCTGCATGGATTTCCTCTGGGTGCTTTGGTTTCCTCCCACATTCCAAAAGATGTGCAGGTGAATTGGCCTTGCTAAATTGCCCATTGTGCATTCGCCATGGGTAAACGTAGGGAAATGAGTCTGGGTGGGTTACTCTTCAGAGGGTCGATGTGGACTTTTTAGGCCAAAGGGCCTGTTTCCACACTGTAGGGAATCTAATCTACAACTGCAACCATCTCAACTCTAGAATGCAGGGGTTCCACAGAACTGTTTACTATGCTGAGTCGTCTTCAGCTGCTTTAATATTGACCTTCCCCTTCTCTTAAGATGTTCAGACTCTGTGTCATTATTAACCAGTAACATTAATGGCACACAGTCATCTCCAACAATAAAGAATCTAGCCATTTCTGTTACCATAACTTAATTTGCCCATTATGGGTGTCATCCTGGGTGTTACTTTTGACCGGAAACTTAACTAGACAGGTCAGATAGACATGGTGGCTATTGAGCAGGTCATGTAATTCTACAATGAGTAACTCCCCTCTTTACTCCCAGAATTCTTTTCATCATTTGACAGACCAGATCTCGAGTGAGTTGGAATACTCTTCGTTTGCCTGAATGAATGCAGTCCAGCAAAAGTCTTAAGATCAACGCCTTCCAGTACATAGCAGCTTGCTTGATGGATACTCAATCCTCTGACTGACTTAAACATTCGCTTTCTCCATTGCCGACATGCAATGACACCAGTATGTACTACATGCAAGGTGCAGTGCAGCGACTCCTACAACCTCGCCTCCCAAACCTGTGACCTCCAGCACTTTGAAGGGCAAATGTAGCCAACATGGGAACAACACCACATTCAAGTTCTCCTCTAAGCCACACACCATCCTGGCTTGAAACTGTGTTGCAATTCCTTCACTGTCAAGGAATCAAAATCCTGGAATCTCCCTTAACAGCAAAACAGATTTTCCTGCACTGCCTGGTCAGCAGTGGTTCAAGAGAATGGCTTGCCATCACCAATACATAAACGCTGGATGCTGATAGCCAAAAGGAAAACAAAATTGAGTGAAATGCCTGTGCTTGGGTCTCCACGATAGCTTTGTGCCCAAGGAATGGATAGACCATCTGGTCTGACAGAAAGGAAGAACCTGACATTGATCGTGCACTCTCTGCAGACTTGGTGTGGAAGTACTTTATATGTGGTCAGTGTTGTAAATCAGTAAATGCAGCATCCAGTTTTCACACTGTAACGTCCAATGAGAAATTTACTGAATTGCTGTTGGATGAGAAATGAATATTGGCCCGATCACTAAAGAAGTTTCCCCTTTTCTTTTATGTTTTAGTTTAATGGCTCCTCTTAAGAATGGCACCTTGTCTAGTTTTCCAGCAGTACTGCCCTGAAGTGTCATCCCAGATTCTCACTCGAGAGTGAGACCTGACAATACAGCTCTCTGATGCCACTTTCAAAAGTGGTTACGTTGAGTTAAGTGATGTTGTGGAATGGGGTGGAAATTGAAGCAATGGATTGGGTGTTGGTGTACAGCCACTCAGATAAACGCAAGGCTTGAACTAGTGGTTATCAGTGAATGTACCACAAGAACTCAAGGGCTCTCATGGCATAATGGTAATGTCTCTGCCTCAGGCCAGAGACCAGGGTTCAAGTCAAGTTTGTATTAGAACAGGTCTGAAGGAGTAAATGTTTAAAAATAATCTACCAAAGAAGCTCACCAACATTGTTATAACAACCATTGTGGGATCATTTGGAGGTCTGGCCGTTGGCACTGTCAGTCCTGGATGCATTTTCAATGACTTTACTGTCCTCACCTCTGCTATCTGAACTGTTACAAAAATATATCAGCTTTTGAGTGAACATTTTTTTTGGAAAATTATTTTAAATGCCTTGACACTAAGAATTTGTCTTGCACACGTTTCATCCCCTGTCTAGGTGACATCCTCAGTGCTTGGGAGCCTCCTGTGAAGCGCTTCTGTGATGTTTCGGGCCGAAGGAAGTATCACAGAAGCGCTTCACAGGAGGCTCCCAAGCACTGAGGATGTCACCTAGACAGGGGACGAAACGTTTGCAACACAAATTCCCAGCTCGGCGAACAGAACCACAACAACGAGCACCCGAGCTACAAATCTTCTCCCAAACTTTGAGCCTTGACACTAAGTTCTGAGCTAATAATGAGGGATTCTTGTCTTATGTATTTAATATGTTGTACAGTTCACTAATGTTGCAGTGTAATGAAGTATAGGATTTAAACTTCCTTCACACAGTGTTCTGTTTATGGCATCTTTTGAAATTATTCACCCCTCCCAAGCCCAATTTCTCATTATGGTGGCAGAATTTTGTCACTGTGAACTATGTTTGCACACTAAAAGGTAACTTCAAATCATAGAATCCCGACAGTGCAAATAGAGGCCATTCAGCCCATCCAGTCTGCAGCAATATTCCAAAGAGCATTCCACCCAGGACCCTTACCCCATCCCAATACCACCATTGACTTTGGATAAGCCACCTAGTTTACACAGAGGGCAATTTAGTCTAGCTGATCCACGTAACCTGTGCATCTTTGGACTGTGGGAGGAAACTGGAGCACCCAGCAGAAACCCACACAGGCATGGAGGAATGTGCAAACTCCTCACAGACCATGGTTAGAATCAGACCAGAGTACCTGCCGCTGTGAGAAAGCAGTGCTAACTACTGTGCCACCTGCTCCAGAAGTGTTTTGTAACATCTCTGAATGGGTTGATTAGGGAAAGAAAAATGAGAGGTGATTTTATTGAAATGTACTGAAATGTGATTCTGAAGGGACTTGATTGGTTGGATGCTGAAAGAGCACTTCTGAAGAGTTACACGTTAAAGATGCTGATTGGGAAGGATTCGTTTTCTGAGGATCATTGAATGTTTAGAAATCTCTTTCCCCAAAGAGCATTAGAGGTTACGTCAATATATTCTAGGCTGAGTTTGGCGGGTTTTTTTTGATTTACTGGACAGTTGAGCATTATGAGACAGAGGCAGGCATATGGAGATAAAGTTATAATGAGATTAGTTTAAGTTTATTGATGGCAGAGCAGGCTCAACGGACCAAGTACATACTCCTATTTCTAATGATTTTAAGATTTATTACTAGGATGGTAAAGTGCTTTACTCTCCTGTTTCTTGTCCGATTCTAGAAGTTGCTTATTTTGAAGGTTGGAGGTTAATGCTGATTGCTGGGACAGGATTGGCATTCACCTTGTAGTTGTAGACCTCTCATGCTGGGTAATGTCCACATGAGGATCCAGCTGGGCAGAGGCATTCCTGTTCAAGTATTTGTGTCTTGTTGTAGGGCACTATATATATTGAATTGGAATATGTTTACAAACTCATCCTTCCTGAGCATTTGGTACATAATTTTAAAGATAAAACTTAAGCATTGACTCAAGAAACATTTTTTGACAAAGGTTTGTGGATTTTTGAAAACTTTATTCCCAAATATGGATCGTTTTAAATTTGAGATGGATAGAATTCATGAGCAAGCTCTTCAAAGATGTGGAGCAAAGAATGGTGAATGAAGGTGAGCAAAAAAATCATCTGTGATCTGATTGAAGGGTGGAACTGGCTCATGGGACCTCCTGAATTCCAGTTATTCTAGTATACCTTTCCATGAATGTTTCTTGTAAGATCCCCATCCTAAATGGACACAGTGCCACAGTGGTGATACTGCCTTAATCTCTGATGGCCATGCAATTATACTTACTTTTCAGGGAAGCATAGGAGATGGTCATTATCCAAAAATGGCCATTATCCAAAAATTGATGTTATTACTATAAATATTTGGCCTTAAATCCTAACCATACTACAGAGGGTCCCTGATTAAAAAGTGTCTGATTTCTGAGTGCTTGTACTTACGAATGTGATCCATGCAGGGATGTAATTTTAAAAGAGATATAAATATTTTGTGTACTTACAAACAGTTGTTTTATATTGTACTCCATTGTGTTCCAAGGCACGCTTGCTTTCAGTGGTCAGTGCATTGAGTGTGGGTGTTGGGGTGTCATGTTGTGGCTGCATAGGACATTGGTTTAGACCACTTTTAGACTGCTGTATTAATTTCTGGTTTCCCTGCTTCAGGAAGGATGTTGTTAAATTCGAAAGGGTTCAGAAAAGGTTTACAAGGATGTTGCCCCGCATGGACGGTTTGAGCTACAGGAAGAGGCTGAATAGGCTGGTAAATCCTTTCTATGGAGCATTGGAAGCTGGGCAGTGACCTTAGTAAAGGATTATAAATCGTGAGGGACCTGGATTGGGTAAATAGTCAAGGTCTTTTTTTTTTCCCCCAGTGTAGGGGAGTCCAAATCTAGAAAGCATAGGTTTAAGGTGAGCGGGGAAAGATTTAAAAGGGACCAAAGGGGTACCTTTTCACAATGAAGGTGGTGCGTGTATGGAACGAGCTACAAGAGGAAGTGGTGGAGGCTGGTTCAGTTACAATTTAAAAGGCATCTGGATGGGTACGCGAATAGGAAGGGTTTCGAGGGATATGAACCAAATGCCTGCAAATGGAATTAAATCAGTTTAGGATAGTATGAACAAGTTGGGCTGAAAGATCTGGTTCCATAATGTATAACACTATGACTTGCGAACAGACTCCGGAACAGAACCTGTTGCAACCTAGAATTGCCTATATATCAAAATATTGGTGTAACAGCATGGTCTTATCTGTATGCAATTGCTATATAACTAGGAAAGGCCAATAAACACTTTTATCAAAATATAATCTTTTCTTATAATAGCACTAATTTTGAACACAATTTTTCTTGTTATTATTTCAGTCAAAACTTTGACAGAATCAAAGCTTCTCACTCTAAGAAGCTATGTAAAGCAACTGTGGTATAAAAGCAGATACTTTATCAAGGATCTGACCTTATGACTTGTTTATGGTTGTAGAACATGAATATCTAATTGGGAATTGTTTTCTTCTGAGTTGGAAAGGCAGATTTATGTCCGATAGGCTCAGTTTCACTCAAGGACTTTTTGCTTGAAATCTGTCTAATTTTAATTTCAACATTCGTCATCAATGAAAACTGCTTTCAAATGACCAATTTTGTTTGGAGTTCTTGTTTAGATTTCAAGTTTTGTAGTAACGTTATCACTCCTTCCTTGAGTCAATGACTTGGATGAGGGGACTGAAGGCAGAGTATCAAAATTTGCAGATGGTACCAAGATATGTAGCAAAGTATGTTGTGAAGAACACATCAGGAGGATGCAGATGGACATAAACTGAGTGGGCAAAAATATGATAGATGGGGTACAATGTGGGAAAACACCAAGTTGTTCATTTTGGTAGGCAACATTTTAATTGTTTTGAATAAAGTACAGAGGAAACTCGATTATCCGAATGAGATGGGCAGGCACTATTTCTTTCGGATAATTGATTATTCGGTTAAGTGATTTCCTCTGGGGCTCGGAGTTTTCTGTGAAGTCTGCTCCCCGTTCAGGAGACTAGGCAGCAGCACACTGCATGCATGCCAGCCACCACCACCTCGTTTGCCTCCCCCCCCCCCCATCCAACACCACCCCTGTTCACCCCAAACTCCATCTGCCCCCCCCACTCCAAACCCTATCTGCCGTTCCACCTGCACCCAAACCCGTCCGCTCCCTGCCTGCCCCCAATCCCATCCAACACCAACACCCCTGTCTGCTCCACCCCCATCCACTGTCCAATCCCTGTTTTCCCCCCACCAGGGCAGCCGGACTGGACACCAACAGTAAGACTGCTACTGCTTCTATGAGGTAAGTCTCCAAATAGCGCAGTCACACACACAGCCACACACACAGCCACACACACTTTTTACTACAAGTTCCACCTCTGCCCTGTGCAGGGTAATGTTGTAGAGATTATCTGGGTAAGGGGGGTTTAGGGTTTAAGGATGGCATGGTGGCTCAGTGGTTAGCACTGCTGTCTCACAGCACCAGGTTCGATTCCGACCTCAGGCGACTGTCTATGTGGAGTTTGCACCTTCTCCCCCTGTCTATGTGGGTTTCCTCCAGGTGCTCCGGTTTCCTCCCACAGTCCAAAGATGTGCAGTTCAGGTGAATTGGCCATGCTAAATTGCCCATAGTGTTAGGTGCATTAGTCAGGGAGAAATGGGTCTGGGTGGGTTACTCTTCAGTGGGTCGGTGTGGACTGGTTGGGCCGAAGGGCCTGTTTCCACACTGTAGGGAATCTAATCTAATCTATTCTTCCACCCCTGTATAGAACTCCAGGGAAAGTGTAGGGGGGTGGGTGTGGGGGGATTGGGGTAGGGGAGAAAGAGACCGGGATGTCCGTCATTTGGAGACGGTGCCTGGACTGTCCGCAGCAGCATTTCAGTGAGCCGAGTTCATTTTTTAGTCGTTGTACCTGTAATCAAAAGACGTGATCAGGGTTGAAGTAGCTCTTTGACGTAATCTTTCTATCTGGCCCTCAAGATCTCCTTCGGATAATCCAATATTCGGATAGTCGAGGTTCCTCTGTATATTTCAAGTGTAGTCACTATTTGTGTATACTTGCAGCTAATTTGTAAATTCAGTGCATTTCTCTTGGGTTTGGAGGTCAGTTATCAATATTATTAGAATAATACAAGGACATTGGAGTTAAGCTTCAATGAAAATGCTGCATACAACCTTCTGTGCAAGTCAAATTTTTAAAAAAAAAATGATCTTGAGATGTGGCTGATTGTTCGATAACGTTCATAGCCCATCCTCATTGGTTTTAAGAGGATGATGGTGGTTCCTTCTTGGACATCATGATTTGTTTAATTAGGTTACGTTAGGGGCTTGCAAGAGTCAACCAGGTAGATTTGGACTGGAGTCATGCATAAGACAGACCAGGTGTGACAGGAAGACTTCTCCCTTGAAGGACATTAAGTTTTTTTTATCATAAACCAGTTGTTTTCATATTTTTGTTCTGGTGGAAGACTGCCACTTATTAGATTTTGTAAAGTTGATTTCATAACTCATAATGTGTCCTTTTGGGTTCTGTGGTTATTCATCCAGTACCACAACCATTAACTTGTACCCAACCAGCAACACCTGTTTACTGTTTATACTATGAAGCATACAGAAATACAGTTCTGTATTGTACTACTATAAACTTCTCTCAAATAGCATTACATATGGAATGAATTATATTAAAGTGAAGACATCTGGCTCTCAATCTTGCACATATGCATTGGGTGGTGTTTGCCAGGGAGTAGTGTTGTCCTGGGCATTGAAAGAGCTCCCCCTCCTGTGTTTTGAATAAATTCAATTTCGGGACACACGCATTCTTGGCAAGGCCAGCATTTATTCCATTGAGAAAGCGATGATATGGTACTACCTAAAACTGCCCACTCCTTGTAAACAAGCTGTTTCCACAATGCTGTCCCTCTTGATAGCAAATTAGCACAATTTGTCTGGCTTTCTCGGTAGGGGCTGCCTAAAGTGGGGTGGTGAGCTGAAACTTTGGGGTTGCAAACTCTGAACCAGCCATAGAACTTTGATTGAGATGTAACAGCTCTGCTCTTGTTCAAACAGGACCCTGTGTAAAGGCCCTAAACCCCCTCCATCCCACCAGTTCTCGACTCAATCCCACTTGGGAGGTCCTGACAAATTTCATGCTTCAAAATGGGATCATATTAGGGAAAAGTGCTGTTGAGAGCAGGAAAGAGTTAATCATGTTGTGTCACAGATGGGTTTCCATCCCTACTGGGCATTACAGCACTTAGTGATTTGTATTGATACCAGGTATTCACAAACAGCCCGTGGTATATTCTTTGGTGAGACTACTTTGTTGGAATATGTCAATGTGTTTTACCTGAATCACCTACAACAGACAGAACCGTAATTGAATTCACGGAGAGGTGATAAAACTGAATTTTTACGTTGTGCCTTTCACAATCTTGCGCTGTCCCAAAGTGCATCTCAGCTCAACAAATGCTTTGGAGGCGAGATCACTTTTGTACTAATGGCACAGGCAGCACTCCCTCTCAACTGGACAGGCATGTTGGCCTAACAATGGGAACAGAGAAAGAGGGAGGGGGGAAAGGGGAAAACCTATTTGTAAAAGGCAACGGGGTTCATGTTCCAAGAATTGGTGTGCCTTTTGGACCTCTCGGAAAGATTTGGTGATGAGTCATAATCAGGGCCTGTGAGAGTGAGCACTCTGCGATGGCATTCCTTTCGTAACTACGGCAACGGACTGCCAGCTGGAACAGTCAACTTTTAAACGGTAGGGAGGGAACAGAAACTGCTGTAGACCTAGGCCTTCTCATTTTAATGGGGTATATTTGTGGAGTTTTTCTTTCTCTAAATGTTTTATTTAAAAATTTTACAGTGTATGTATACACTATGGGGCTGGGTTGAGATTTTCAAAACAATCAAGTTAGCCGTTTTTTCCTTTTTTTTGTTTTCCGAGTGTTAAGCTTTCTCTCGCACTTGCCTCAGCCCCTACCTCCTAATATTTTCCAACTTCCCCTCACATTACTCGAGGTGTGGGGCTAGTGAATGTAGGGTGGACTTAGTGAGGGGACAAGGTTTGACTACAACCTGCTATCAAATTATTTTCTAAACCTGCTTTGCCCCTTGCCCTCCACAGGTAGGATCACCAACTGTCCCAGATTGTCCTGAAGTCTCTGGGAATTGGAAGATTAAATTCCCAAGGTAATGGCGTAAGCAAATGGGGCAAACCATAATTTGGGCGATTCTCGATGAATATTGAAGAGTTTTTATTACTTTTGTATCCTTGTGCTCTTCCCAAGTGAATCGATGAAAGGATTTACAGATAATAACGACACACCTTTCATGGCAGCGATTACCTTACTGCCACTGTCCTTTGGTTTTGTTAGTCATATACAGCAGGAGTGTTTTTGAGATTGCTTACCATGAAGAGGCCACCCCAAGCACCAGGGTGTGTGTGACCAACAAATGTTAGTCCAGAATTCTGAGTTCAGACCCCTTGTCAGAATAGTTTGAAGTGCGGCCTAAACCTGTGTTTTGACATGTGGAAAAGCACCAAAGACAAGTCCATATCAAATTCTCACTACCATTATTTGCTTACTCTAATTCACTCCATTGGTAGGACACATCAAGTGTCTTGGTGTAAGTGGGTACTGCAGATGCTGGAGATTAGAAAAGCACAGCAGGTCAAGCAGCATCTGAGGAGCAGGAAAATCAACATTTCGGGCAAAAGCCCTTCATTAAGTGTCTTGACTGTTGCAGAAGGAAAACCCAATAAAACCTGTGAACTTTTAAAATTTATTCACGGAATGTGGGCATCGTCGAGCTGGCATTTATTGCCCAGAGGGCAGTTAAGCATAAAGGGTCTGGGGTCACAGGTAAGGATGACAGTTCTCTCCCTGAAAGGGCATTTGTGAACCAGATGGATTTCTCCGACAATTCCCAATGTCATGGTAATCATTATATTCTTGATTCCAGATTTGTGTTGAATTCAATATCCACCATCTACCATGGCAGCATTCGAAGTAGGATCCCCAGAATACTACCCAGGTCTCTGGATTAACTGTCTAGTGGGGTCATTGCCTCCCCACTTAAGACGTACTGATATTACTCATCTTGTTAGCATCAACGTAGAGGACTAGTGCCCTTGTTTCAAAGTATTAGTTTGTTTTTATAATTTTTGCTCTCTGGGATCTTACTTTATCTCATCCTCTACTGAGTAAGTACCCCTTACTTTTTTGGGGGGTAATGTTCCACAGAAGCTAGATATTTCAGTTAATTGGCCATCACCTTTGACTAAATCTAGATAGATATTATCTGCTTAAATAGAATTGTAGTTTGTATTTGTATAAAACCTTGCGTGTCCTTGGGATGCAGCAAAGTGCTTTGTAACTAATGAATCATTTTAAAATTACAGTTGTTTCTCAGTGAATATGGTAGACAATTTGCCAATAACAATGTCACGCTAACAGCAGTGTGATAAATGGCCAGATAAATCTATTTTTGGTAAGGTTAGTTGAGGGATAGTTATGGCTAGAATACAGTGAGTCATGTTGGATTTGCCACGTAAATAGCCCAATGAGTTGGTGTCAATATCTATCTCCCACTTGAGCTGTAAGGTCCCTGCTTCATTCCACAGTGTCATAAGCTGTGTTTTTTACATTTAAAAAAGATTTAATGTCTGCCATAATCTTTTTCAGTTTTAATGTAATATCTACCTCCTTGTTGTAGATCATTGGAAATGCTCTGGATCAAATGTTCTGTTTTCCAAGCAGACCACGTATTTCAGGTCTTTGTTCATATTTATATTTACTATAGCCGGCCAGCCCAGGGAGTGTTGAAATAGTTGAATCTGGAGGTGATAGGATGTGGGTGATTTCAGCGTCAGCTGGACTGCAGCAAGGAGAACGTTATGAGTAGATGGTCTCGATGGTGGAGAGGATACAGAATGCTGACTATCAAATAGAGTTGACAGCTTGGTTCAGTGGTGCAGATGGGGAATCAAACCGGTGATAATGATGAGATTGTTGAAAAGGCCAAAGATTTGACGTTGGTCTTTGCTGTTTTAATCAGGGGCTACATATTATGACTAATCCAATTCCACTTTGACCACAGAGAGACATTGGAAGAGTCAAGAGTTGGTGTAGATCTACAGCTGGGTACTGTCAACGTACATGTTGAAGTTGATGACCTATCTGCAAATATTTGATACAGGGCAAAAATATAGGGCCTAGGAATGACTCATTTGGGGACATCAGTTTGCAGGGATATGGAGAAGTAATTGTAAGAGATTCTCTGGCTGTGACTGGATAGTTTGTGTCAAATTGGGACTGTCCGTTGAACTGAACAACATCAAACAGGTGTTGAAAGAAGATTTATATGGTTGACTGTCAAAGGCTGCAGGACAAGATGGAAAGAAAGTACACAATAGTTCATCTTAAAAAGATTGTCATTCCTCACATGTTAGGATCATTTCACTGCTTTGGAAGGGATGGAAACCTGATTGGAGATTATCAGGTTCCAGGCAGTTGGGCATGGGAGGAGACCTGTGGACGGTCTTTGGAGAGGTTAGGGATTGTATGGCACTTTGCAGAGCCAAAAGGTTCAAGGATATCGTGGAAAAAGAATGAGGAGCATTAATTAGGAGGGTAAATATTTCAGCATCAATTAGCAAATAGGCTTATTTCAAGAACTCACTGCTTTGAGACATCCTAAAATCGCAAAGGGTGCTGAAGAAATGTAAATTGTTTCTGTCTGTATTGCTTTGAGAATCTTCAATGTCCAGTGAATGGGCAAACTGGACCGCTGTTATTGGCTTTATGTAATGTTTCAGTGTCAACTTTCTGACCAATTGGCACGAATATAGTACATTGTATGAAAGTCTGTTTCACTCTGCTGTGACTTGTGCCTATCCAGTCCTTCCTCCATATCCATGAGTGTTCTGATCCAAAGAACCCCCACAAATGTTTAAATGCTTGAGTGCAGACTTATTAAAAATAGGTTAAAAATTGCAGATACGCACATTTTGCCCACAGATGTTGAGTTTCGTTACTTTTTTTTGGCGTGGATAGGTGAATTTGTGGTTTCACCGAGATAGAGGATTTACTGTATATGCTTTCCAATGGACTACCTGAGTTCACACTCCCAAGAGCATCTCATGGTACAGAGGAAAGAACACTCTGGCTGTCATTCTTTGCTGCCCCTTTGGGAGGAGTATAATGTCACAAGTGCAGCAACGTAAACTGGATGTTTAGGTTTTGGGGGACAATTGACATAGTTCAGCTCCTCTTATAAACTGAGGTTTGAAACATACAACTATTATGCTCCACGTAATCCCACAGAACTCCATACTAATGTTCTGGCTTAGAGTCTGAACAGGAAGTTATTGGTGCCAAGGGACAAATTAACTTACAATTAATGGTAAACAAAATAGCTTAACGTTTTAAAGATACAAAGCAATTGTTCTCTTGAGGCTAGGAGCGTCTCTGCACCATAATTAGCTCATAGTCCTGATTGTCCACATATGTTAATGCAAAATTATTCCCCCTCAAATCTAGCTGCTGGCAGCTTTTCTTAGGCCTGTTTGCTTAATCTCAGTGTTCTAGCTTCCTTAGCATTGCCTTCAAACTTGCTTTCGTCCTCGTCTGAGGAGGCAAGTGGGGCTTGCCTGTTCAGAGTTTTCATCCTGTCATTGAGGTAAGTCTTGCAGGGCCCAGTAAGCTGTCATTATTCTGGCGTTCCTATCTCGTGAGTACTGGAGTGCTCCTCCTGAGTTGGACCAGGCAACAAAAGCACATCTTGAGAAGACCAATTATCTGTTCACTGATGCTCTTAATTGATGCATGTGCCACATTGTAGTGCTGTTTAACATCAGTCCAAGAGCCTTGCTCTGAGATGCTTTGACACCCATTAGCTAGCCCTGGAGATGGAGGTCAAACATTTGCTGCACCTGCCAATTGTTCACAATGTAAAGAGAACAGGCACATATTTGTTGGAATTGGTGCCAGTGGCCACCATTGAATTGGATGTTGAGGGAATGAAATCCCATCCTGTTCAGGAATCAGGTAGGGTGATCCCAGGGAGCTCTGGGTGCCACATATATGCAATCAATGGCCCCTTGCATCTGAGGGAACCCAACACTGGCTGTAAATCCAACTCTGGCACCTTGACTTTTGGGGTCCACGATAAATAGACAAACCCCTCCATTCCTGAAGAAGGGTTGTAGCTGAAATGTTGCCTTCTCCACCTCCTGATGCAGCCTGGGTTGCTGTGTTCTTCCAGCCTCCTGCTCGTCTACTTTTGGATTCCAGCATCTGTAGTTTTATTTTGTCTCAAACTGTATTTGTTGCCTGCCAAAGGATCAGTGAACTCAGCTGGGAATTTGGGGATACCACACGTCTCCAGAGTTAAGGTCTGAAAGGAGCTAGTGATAAGAAGATAAAAATCACACAACACCAGGTTATAGTCCAACATGTTTAATTGGAAGAACTAGCTTTCTGAGTGCTCCTCCTTCATCAGGTGGATGAAGGAGCATCTCTCCGGAAGCTAGTGCTTCCAATTAAACCTGTTGGACTATAACCTGGTGTTGTGTGATTTTTAACTTTGTACACCTCAGTCCAACACCGGCATCTCCAAATAGTGATAAGAAAGTTGAGTGCCGCTGTGATCTTCAATCCCACTGGTGTATTACTGCCTCGCATAAGCCACTAGCTGCAGGACATTGAGGATGTAGGTTTTAGTGTTACCAACAAATTTCTGGTGCTGCTTTTCACTCTTCTTCAGGTATCTGCAAAGCCATCAGTGCACCCTCTGCTTTGGTAGCCTGCTCGACAAGACTAGAGCCCCTTCTTCCTGTCTTCAAGAACTGCTTGCTTGTCCATTATTCTCTCTGGTTCAGTGGCACCGGGCAATCTTTACAAAAGAATTTGTTGTGGGTGGTACTAGCTGAGCCAGCATTTATTGCCATTCCCTAACTTCCATTGAGAAGGTGGTGGTGAGCTATTGCCTTGAAATGCTGCAGTCCATATGCTGTAGGAAGACTCCAATGGCATTAAGGAGCAATTCCAGGACTTCTCTTCTTCCCTCCACCTCTGCACTGCTGGTTAATTTGATGAAACATCTGGTGAAGTACATTTACTTTGAGCCAATTACCACATGCATAAAAAGCAGAAAGCAGTTAGGTGGTCTTCATTACCCTCTGTACTGCACTTGTACAAGTGTGGAGTCTACAGCCTACATGACCGTTACATCTCCATGTCTGTAACTTTCATATAAAAATGGGCCTATGAATGTTCCTGTTCCCCCCCCCACCCCACACCCTGCAGTCTGTGTTGCTAGAGCTTATTAATTTTCTTTCTACATTCAGTGCTAAGCCCACTCCTGAAAGTGTGCACAATAGCAGGGGAGGCAATGTTGTAGTAGTAATGTCACTGGATTTGTAACTAGAGCCCCAGGCAAATGTTCTGGGGCATGGCAATGAATCCCACGATAGTAGTGAAATTTGAATTTAGTAAAAATCTGGGATTAAATGCGTGTAACCTTTGGCGATTGTGTTTATGACAATCTGGTTCGCTTTAGAGAACGAAGTCTGTCCACATGTGACTCCAAGCTGACAACAATCTGACTTTCAACGATGTTCTGACCCACTCTGTTCAAGGGCAGTCAGGATGGGCAATAAATGCTGGTCCTGTCAGTGATATTCAGATGCCACAACCAAGAAATGAAATAAAAAGTGTGTTTCCGTTTCAATTCCCTCAGTTCAGTGTGTTAAGAGTTGTGAAGGGTGCACATGCGAACAGATCTTGCAGGAGGAGGGTACTTAGCACCCATTTGGACTACATTGGGAGATAGCTGGTGATTGTAATCAATTGATTTGTTCATGTTTGCACTTTCAATACACTTTTTTCTCCGAAGACTGTAGATCATTGCCTTTCCTCTCCTTTGCCTCCCCTGTGACTATGAGCCCTTTCACTATCTCTCAATTTCCCCTTCCCCCACCTCACCCCAGTTCCAAACTTCCAGCTCAGCACTGTCCCCATGACTTGTTCTACCTGCCTATCATCTTTTCCACCTATCCACTCCACCCTCCCCTCCCCCCCCCACTCACCTATTGTAGTCTATGCTACTTTCTCCCCACCTCCAACCTTCTCTCACTTATCTCTCCACCCTTCAGGCACTCTGCATGTATTCCTGATGAAGGGCTTTTGCCCGAAACATCGATTTTACTGCTCCTCGGATGCTGCCTGAACTGCTGTGCTCTTTCAGCACCACTCTAATCTAGACTCTGGTTTCCAGTATCTGCAGTCATTCTTTTTACCTACTATCTCTCAATATTCCTGTTCTTCACTTTGAACCCCAGGCCCTTACGCATTCATTTCACCTGGTTATTTTTCCTCCAAGGTGTGTGTGCTTATCCCTCTGTGTTACCTGCCTTTCTGTGTCCCCCATCACTGATTCTCTCTCTTCTGTATCCCAGTTTTCTTCCCTCTATTGCCCAGAATTGTTCAAGTGTTCCTTTCCACCCAGCCGATCTTTTTCCCAACTTCTTGAATTGAGGTCTTCTTGCCTGCCCCACTCAGGTTTGCTAGTGTTGGCCAATGTGGCTGATGTGCTTAGGCAGCATTGTTGACCTCGTGAGGCTTCACGTTTTTACACAAAGAATTCTAGAACAGCAAGCAAGACCGCAAGTGACTGAAACTTCTCAAAAGCTGGTTGACCCAGGGCAGCTTCACCTCTTTGCGCAAAGAAACAAATTTGGTTATGAAGGCACCACATTACTGAAGAAGTTTGCACTCTTGGAGCTCACACATGGTAGTTCTAGTTTGTTAATACACACGCATACCATTTTTAACTGCAGGAGATCATGCTGGGTGAATGTACTTGGAAGATTCTGAAGTATGTTCATCACGTTCCTGATGAGCTTAGGCTCGACTCTCCTGCTTCTCGGGTGCTGCCTGACTGGCTGTTTTTTTTCCAACGCCACACCTTTTGACATACTGGGGTGTTGAAGTATTCATGGTAACCTGATAAATGCAAAAGGGGTTCTCAAAGCTGACTCATCTGGAAGGTTGATCTGAGTACTTAAAGGCAGTTAAAGTTTTGATATTATTTTGCCTCTCATCCATTCCAGCTTTCTAAAAGCTCAGGATGGGCCCAGAAGGTTCCACCCAGAGTATCTGGTCATTGGGCTGTTTGTTGTCTTGTGTTGTGCACATTATGTTCCTCACAACCACCGCAGTGATTATGCTTCAGAAATACTTCACCAACCACAAATGTGTCTTGAAGTTGGTGGTGTTTATTCAAGAAAGGTCCTCTCTAAGTGGAAGTCTTTGTTTCTCTTCTTTTCTTTATTGGACCCCACAAGTGATCTCGTGGGGATTGAGCAACCACCAGTAACAGTAAGAAGGTGGGGGAATTATGATGCCTGTGGAAAGTATTGGAATGGTGGCTGCATATCTTGCAATGCCCACCTGAAGCAGTCAGATGTGGCTCTCTATTAGTCTGGTTATATCTGAGGAGAATGTGTTCAAGCTGCATTCCAGAGACTTGAGAGAGAACTTTCAGATAAAACACACACAATCTGTCAACCTTCTCAAAGGAGAATAAAGATTGTATTTATAGATTACTCTGTGTAACACTGACCAAAAAGCCACAGTAAGGATCCAACACGGGGCGTAAACCAAAACATACCTTTCCCCTTGGTGAGGGATTATAGATCAGGGGCATGGTTTTAGGTGAGGAGCAGTTTTGTTTAAAGGAATAAGAACTAGGAGGTCAGGAGTGGGCTGTCTGGCCCTTTGAGCCTGCTTCACCCCTCAATAAGATCATGGCCAGTCTTTTCGTGGACTCCGCTCCACTCCCCCGCGTTTTCACCATATCCCTTAATTCCTTTATATTTCAAAAAAGTATCTACTTTAGCTTTAAAAGTGATTACTAAAGTAGTGAGAACTACTTCCCTGGACAAGTGATTCCACAGATTAACAACCCTCTGGGTGAAGAAGTTCCTTCCCAGTTCAGTTCTAAACCTGATTCCTCTAATCTTGAGGCCATGCCCTCTTGTCCTAGTCTCACCCACCAATGGAAACATCCTATCTGTTTCTATTTTATCAATTCCCTTCATAATTTTATATGTTTCTATAAGATTCCCCTCATTCTTCTTCTAAATTCCAATGAATATAATGCCAGTCTACTCAGTGTCTCCTCATAAGCCAACCCCTCAACTCCAGAATCAACCGAGTGAACTTCCTCTGCACCCCCTCCAGTGCCAGTACATCCTTTCTTAAGCAAGGAAACCAAATCTGCACACAGTACTCCAGGTGTGGCTTCACCAGCACCTTGTACAGCTGTAATATTACCTCCCTGCTTTTGAATTCAACCTCTTTAGCAATGAAAGACAAAATTCCATTTGCCTTCCTAATTGCTTGTTGTACCTGTAGATCATCCTTCTGTGGCTCATGTGTAAGGACACCCAGGTCCCGCTGCACAGCAGTATGCTGCAACTTTTTAACCATTAAAGTAATAATCTACTTTGCTGTTACTCCTACCATATGAGGGGGAAAAAGCTTTCACCTCGAGCTGTTGGGAATCTGGAACTGCCTATAAGAGTGTTAGAGTCAGAAACCTTTGTAACGTTTAAGAGGTATTTAGATGTGCGTTTGCAGTGCCAAGGAGTGTAAGGCTGTGGGCCAACTGCTGGAAAATGGGATTAGGGAAGTTTGGCACTTTTTTTTAGTGTCTAGTGTCGAATGTGTCGAAGAGTCTTTTTCTGTGCTGTCGACCTCTATCCCAGGACAGTCTTTAGAAAAAGTGCCTCAGAGTGCATTTGGTGCACAGCCAATAATGACTCGTTTCTAATCCATCTACTCAGAGATTTTATCACAAACAGATGAAACCCAGGCCTCCTGGTCCAGAGGTAGGGGCGCTACCACGGTGCAAGAACCCTTCCAATCCAATCAACTTTCTATATTAATTTAAATACTTTGCCAATTGCACTGTTCAGAGATATTGTTAGACACCTGGAGCAGATGGGACCTGAACTAGGGACTCCCCTTCCAGGGGTAGGGACACTACCACTGCACCACAAGAGGGCACAATCCAACCAATAAATTCCCCACAACTGTCACTGAATGCATTAATTCAATTAATTTAATTGATATTTATTAGCTCTTAGTGTATATGTATTAATTTGTTCCTTTTCACTTTGTTACATTTCACATCTTTACCAACCATTCTGCAGCAGAACACCGAAAAGGCAGGAGTCAAAATGTACCAGGGGAACCTGATGGCACTGAATTTTGACAGGTCCTCTGAACCTGATGGAGCATCTTAAGCTTTCTAAAGGAAGTGATTGCACAGATGATGGATTCTTATGTGAGCTCCAAGCAGGTTGAAAAGCCCCAAATGTAACAGCTCTATCCTAGAAAAGAGGATGACAGAAAGCAAGGAGTGTTCAGCCAGTTATCTAACATTTGTCATTATGCTAAGTCGCATTATTATAGAGATGGTATATTTAAGAAATCTCTGAGGTATATCCTCTCAAATCTGACAGTCTTAGGACTGTGGCCATACTAGATTTTGGAACTTGGCTGGGTTTGAGGGAAGAAATGTGAACGCTTCTTTTAAAATCATTACATTTTAACTCAGTGAATGAGGGACACCTGAAAATCAGGTAATATGATTGTAAAGTCCTTTTTAGGTTAATGGCTGTTATACTTAATAGTATGAATTCACTTCTCCTGCATTGGAGCTTTACTAGGAGAAAGTGAGGACTGCAGATGCTGGAGAGTCCAAGTCGAAAAGTCTGGCAGATTAAGGCCTCCTCATCACTTCAGCAGGACCTATTTAAAATGAGAACCAATCAATTAAAAAACCATGTGTGGTCTTCAGTCAGAGTTGGTTTTTGGGTGACCACGTTTGAAAGAGTATATTGTAATACTCATAATCATATCTGTGAACGGGAAATTGTATCTGACTGGTTTACAAGAGTTAATTGAGGATTTATCAAGCAAGCTGGATAAAGGGGAATTAGTGAATGTATATTTGGATTTCCAAAGGCATTCGTTGAACTGCTACATGAAAGTTTACAACCTGAGGTAAGACTCCCTAGTGCTGAGGGTGATATATTGTCACTAATTGAGGATTGATTAACTAAGAGGAAGCAATGAGCTGGTACAGTTGTGTAATTTTTGGTTCAGCAAACTGTAACAAGTAACATAGAGATCACTGTTGGGGCCTGAACTGTTGACAGTCTGTAATAATTGGTCTCAAATTATGTGGGCAAATTTGCCCCCCAAGATCTACAAAATTCCCTGGTGACCGAACAGGGAAAAGTAACCCCGATAAGTATGATAGCTTATAATTGCATCCATAACAACATCCAATAATTACAGACTGGGTCTCTTCCTTCTTTGCTTCAATATGAGCCTGTTGTCACCCAATGAGGAAGAGAAACGTATTGATTTGGAGGAACAGCAAGCAGTTAAGAAAGTTAAATGAGGGAATTAAAGCCAAAAGAGGTACAAATACTGTAAATCAAAAACAAAAATTGCTTGCAAAGCTCAACAGGTCAGGCAGTATCTGTGGAGAGAAATCAGAGTTAACATTTTGGATTGAGTTCTGAGGAAGGGCCACTTGAGCCGAAAGTTAACTCTGACTTCTCTCCACAGATGCTGCCTGACCTGAACTTTTCCAGCAATTTCTGTTTTTGCAAATGAGGGAATTGTTGGGGGAGCCCGTGTTGTCAGAAGTTGGGAGTCTCCTTTTTGCTGTGAGAGAGGTAGCAAACAAGAGAGAACTGTTTTAAACTTGTCACCAAGGTAATATTTGGCTAACTAGGAGGTCCTTGAAATAACTGAGGTAACAAATTTCTTGCAAATGGAAACTTCAGTTGAAAGTTGCACAAGTTAAAGAACTAATATATCAGGTAAAATGTAGTTATTAGGAGAAAAAAATGTGTGAATTGTTAAATTTAAATCTTCGGTGCTTGATCTGAGATGCTATAAGAAGGATAACAAGTGCCTAGTTAAAATGTGATTGTTCAATGGAAAACATTAACAATGACCAATGAACAGTGTGTTTTAGGGTGGTTTGTTTTTTGTCAGTTATTTTGAGAAAATACTTGCATTCAATTATGCCTGTTACCTTATGCCAGCTTAAATAATGCAGTGCCAAGGAGATTCTTTTCTTGTTGTGGTTTGGAGTTTAATGGATGGCTGGATGGTTGTTGGGGAGATTGATGAAAGGTATTGCTACTCCATGATTGCATCACTTAATAAATAACTGCTGCATAACTGAATCATCTGATATATCGCCATTCCTTCACTGTCACTGATGAGAATCCCAGAATTCTCTCTCTTACAGCTCTGTGGATGTATCTGCAGCCCGAAGGTAGCTCACTGTTACTTTCTTGAGGGCATTTTGGGGATAAGCAATAAAAGTTGGCTTCACCAACAACGTCCATATCTCACAGGTAAATTGCTTGGAAAGCTCAGAAGGTCTGGAAGCATCTGTGGAGAGAAATGAGAGTTAACGTTTTGGGTTGGGTTCTAAGGAAGGGTCACTCCACCTGAAATGTTAACTTTGATTTCTCTCCACAGGTGCTTCCATACTTGCTGAGCTCTTCAGCAATTTCTGCTTTTGATTGTGCAGTGTGGTCTCCTCACTTAGCAAAAAGAAATTAATCCCAAATTGTTACAGTGCAGAAAGAGGCAATTCAGACAGCCTTGTCCATGCAAATTCTCCAATGAATAATTCCCCTCGGGCCAGTCTCCTGCCTTCTTCAAGTTAAGAATGCCTTGATTGAACCTGCCTCCACTAGACTGTCAGGCAGCACATTCCAAGCCCTAATCACTCCAAGAAAAACTTTCTTCTCATGTCTCTCCTAAACCAATATTGAAATTTTCAACCTCTCTCATTTATGATAGGATTTCCTTCTATCTCCCCTGACCAGACCATTCATGATCTTGAATACCTCTATTGAATCACCTTGCCCTTATCCAAGGAAAACAGCCCTAACCAAAGATCCCTGTAACCGTTCTCATGAATCTTTTCTGCACTCATTCTAATGCCGTCACTTTTTTTTTCTTACACTATTGCATCCAGGACTGGGAGCTATATTTTATTAGCAGTAGTAGGCCATTCAACCCCTCGAGCCTTTTCCATCATGATCGTACAAGGACGGCTGCTCAAACACTTCAATATCTACTGCCCACGTTATCCCATAACGCTTTGCACCATTAGTAATCAGAAATCTGTTGATCCGTACCTTAAATGTACTGAAAAATTGATCTTGCATGACCCTCTGTGGTAGAAAATTCCAAAGATTCACTGTCCTCCAATAAACGAAAATTCTCCTCATTCCTGGTTCTAAGTCCCCCTCTGTTTAAACTGTTAAATGTTTAAATTGTGCCCTCTGATTCTATGGGAGGATCCTTTCCTGCATCTGTCCAGTCAACCTATTTAAATATTTTGTACATTTCGATGAGATTATCTCTCATTATTCTCATCTCTAGGGAAAAATGTCCAGTTTTTCCAATCTCCCTCCATAAGATGGTCCCATTATTGGGAGCAGTCCGGTGAACCTTTGTTTCTCCTCTATGGCAGTAATATCCTTCCTGAGGTAAGAAGACCAAAACCAGATACTCAAGGTGTGCTCTAGCAAAACTCCTGTACTTCACTAAAGAAGTGTTTTATAATGTCTCTGCTCTTGTCTCCTGTACCCCCCAATAAGACTTCGGATACGGTGTACTTTACTAAGCATGTCCTCAACTAGTCCTGTTACCTTCAATGACATCTGCATGGATACATCCTGATCCCTTTGCTACTGCACCACCTTTAAGCTTTTTATTTTATATGACTCTTCTTCCTGCCGAACTGGATTACTTCACAATCTTCTGCATTGAACTTAATCTGCATTTGTGTGACTACGGTGATCCCTGAAATGAAAGAGTTGTTGAATGAGAAAAGGTTGAGCACATTGGCTCAATGTCACAGAAGGTTTGAAGGATGTGAGGGAGTCTTCTCTGAGGTGACGATGATAGGGTAAATGCTGGGGGACCATGCTTCCCCTCATATAGAGGAATCTAGAACTAGCCAGTACAGTTTTAAAGATAAAATTGTCTCCTGTTAACGCGGAAATGAGCAATTTCAACTGCGAGTTATAGTGTTTGGAATTCTTTCTGTACAGAGTAGTGGATGCTGGGTCATTGGATATATTTGACACTGCATTAAATGGGTTTTTGATTGGCCAGCGAGTGGAAGGTTATGGCAGGGCAGGCAAGAAAGTGGCATAAAGTCCACAATCCAATCTCCCCGATCCACTGAATTGTAGACCAATTTCACAGGGCCGAATGGCCTACTCTCCTTGTTTCTGAGCATCTTGTATTCTAAAATCAAATGATTGTTTTTAATGTTCATGTGCCTGGGAATCTGTAAAAATTCTTTAAGCTCCAGTACAGTCCTGGAACATTGCCACCCCTTTCATTTACAGTGTGGTTCTGGTATAGGGGTAAGGAAGCTATGATGCAAAGCACTTGTGGATTGTGTCAGGAATGTTATGTCTTTCATAAGGCTTTAGCTGGGAGGATAATTTGGTGATGTATTATGGCGATTCCACTGTCTATTTCAATTTGTCTGATTTTTAAATTCTAGAAAATAACGTAACTTTTCCTTTCTTTCTTCCCCTCCCCAAGGGCTCATGCCTCTCCTCACCCTCCATCACCTGCGAGGGAAGGTTGGACGGAACTGCAGATGTCGCCTGGAGCATCGACGCATCTTCAAGTTCAGTCCGCTGGAGATGTGCTTGCTGTGGGGTGAGATGGACAACTCTCTCTTGCTCTCTCTCTCTCTCGCGCTCTCTTTCTCGCGCTCTCTCTCTCTCGCGCTCGCTCTCTCGCGCTCGCTCGCTCTCTCTCTCTCACTTAGTCTGTGTGTGTCTCGCGCTCTCTGTTCCATGCTCGATTTTACTATCTTGCGCTTTCTCTCTAGCTCCCCTCACTTTGGACATCTGGTTGCAGGACCCCAATTGAATGTTTCAAATTTAAGGAATCCTGTATACCGTGCAAAGAATATGAGAGAAGCATAGAGCTGGAAGTTCTTATGACTGTTTCTGCGTAACGAGTGTGTTTCTGTCAAGCCATTGTGTTTGAATTATCTGTATCTCTGTTTAAGAGCTTCAGTTCCAAGTTGAGCTTAGGGAGCAATAATGACATTAAACCCTCCAAGCATCGAAGCCTATTTGTTGTTTGAGTTTGCTGAGAAATAACTGTGTGGTCCCTTAAATATCCTTTGATAATAACTCTGTTGCTCTCTCATTAAACAATAGTGGTATTAGGCCAATTTATTTAACCATCTAGTAATGCACTAATAATTCTTTCCAATTCTGATACCCCTTTAATTTTATAAATTCTTCTATTCACAATTTTTGCTGAAATTTACAATGTCATAACAACCTCCTGCCACTGGTGGGAGGATATAATTATGGTGTAACATATTTTCAACATCCATTCTTAAAAGTACCTATGGACATATTTGTAACGGTTCTTACAAAATAAGAAACAAAGATAGGATGTGTTAGAACTTAACATTTGCAAATATTGACACTGCAAGTGGCATTATTATTTTCTTTGTTAGCCATTATACAGAAGCTGCAGGTTTTGGCCGCTGTGTTTTGTGAGGTGAATTTCTGAAGCCTGACTTCAAACTTGACTAGCATCTTGCTTATTTTTTTCAGAACTTTCCCTGACTGCAATGCTTTAGTAAACTTAAAGGCAACAATGTTGCTTTTTTACATTTATGAATGTGGTGGAACTTAATTTGTCTTGCATTGTTGCATTAATTGATCCACTGTATCTTTCTTTGTGCTATGCATTTAGTCCTGTGTGTCATTTCCCTCTTCTTCCTTAGCCCTCCCCAACACATCTCCATTCTCAAGCTCTAAGTTATGTATCCTAGGAGTTTTCAGACAGCAGGAAGCTCATTCAGTCAGCCATTCTCATGTTTGCACCTTTGTTGCAAGTATTGCTGACCTATTGGCAACATTCTGCAAGACCAATGCACTTGCTTCTGTTCCCAACATGGCACAAAAGAAGTGGGAGCAAACTCCATTCCTTTCCCCACCCTGTTCATCCCCAGCCCAACCATCCCCTAATCATGATGAGGCAAGTCAGAAGCCCTCACCTGAGATCTATGGGACCAGAACTCGCAGGAGGTGTTTCGCAATATCCCGGACTGTTGACTGTCTGTGTGCCCATCCAATTACAAAATGACAAGCAAGTCAAGCAGCATCAGGGAGCGAAATGCAGAGTTGATGCCTTAGGTCAATGACTTATCAACAGCATTTAAAGGTATTAGTTTTTGAGCAAACCTAGAAGCAGAGAGAACAAAAGGGAAATGGTGAAAGTAACGATGGTTCAAGACAGCATTTTCTGAGACAAACATAGAAACTAAAGATGATTCTTGGGGAAATGTGACTACACTGGAATCACATACAGGGTGACAGGGCGTTTTGGAGATGCCATATGGATTGTTTATTTCATTGGTGTGGGGAGGGGGGGGGGAAGTAAAACACAGCCCATTGTGTTTGCTGGCTCTTTGAAACTCAATTACCCTCATCCTCCCACTCTTTCTCAAAGTCCAGAAAATAATTTTACTTAAAGTACATATTCAATTTTTAAAAATGGGATCTTTTGGTGCCTTGTTGGACGGTGGACAGGGAGTCAGGAGGTGCAGTGCTTGCTGTGAGGTTCCTGCTCTCTGGCCTGCTATTGTAGTCACTGTCTGGCTGGTCCGGTTCAGTTTCTAGTCCACATTGGCTCTCTGATGACGATGGTGAAGGATTCAGCAGTGGTAGCGCATTGAATCTCAAAAGGCAGTGGGTTCAACAAGGAAGGAGGATATTTCCTGGTATTTGTGTATGTGTGAATGTTGCTTGCCCCTTGGCAGTCACCGGCAAACATCCCTCCTTCTGAACTTTACAGATGGAAAGTAATTGATGAGGTGCTGGGATCGTTGGTCCTTGGGAGCTCTTGCGGAGATGTCCTGGAGCTGAGATGGCCGGCGTCAGGCAGCTACAACTGTCTTCTTTATGCTGGGTGTGACTCCACCCAATGGAGAGTTTCCTCATTACCACTGACTCTGGTTTTGATAGACCCCCTTGATGCCAAGCTCTCTTGGTTCCCAACATATACTAACAATTCATGCAATGGGCAATACTGATTATAGAGCTACATTTTCAGATATCAAAGCAGCTTTTGGCTTGGTCATGGAAGACAGAAGGTAGTTGTGGAGGGGTGTTTTTCTGACTGGAGGTCTACGACCAGTGGTGTTCCGCAAGGTTCAGTGCTGGGACCTCTGTTTGTTTGTAATTTATATAAATTATTTGAATGAAAATATAGATGGTCTGATTATTAACTTTGCAGATGACATAAAAATTGATGGGAGTGAGAAAGGTTGTCAAAGGATATAGCAAAATTCCGATCATTTGGAAATTTGGGCAGAAAAATGGCAGGTGGACTTTAACCTGGACACTGAGGTGATGCATTTTGGGAGCTCAAATGCAAGATGAAAGTATAAAGTAACTGGCAGGACCCTGAGATGCCCTCCGTTTCTTCCTCTCCTGGTGACCAAACTGGTCGGAACTGGTCCCTGCCCTCAACAATTTCTGCTTCAAATCCGCCCACTTCCTTCATACCATGAGCATCCACATGGGTCCCAGCTATTCCTGCCTCTTTGTTGATACGTGGAACATTCAATCTTCCACAGCTACACTGGCACCATTCCCCACCTTTTCCTCCGCTCTATTGATGACTGTATCGGTGCCACCTCATACTCCCACAAGGAGGTTGAACAGTTCATCAATTTCACGAAAACCTTCCACCCTGATCTCCAGTTCACCGGGACCATCTCGGGCAGCCCTCTTCCCTTCCTGCACCTCTCCATCTCCAGTGACCAACATAGCATGCACATCTATTTCAAAACCACCAACTCCTGCAGCTACCTGGACTACCCCTCGCCCAGTAAAATGGCTATCCTTCACTCCCCATTCCTCCACCTCCATTGTACCTGCTACCAGGAGGAGCAATTCCACTCCAGGACGTTCCAACTGGCCTCCTACCTCAAGAATTGCAATTTCCCCTCCCATTTGATCAACAATGCCCTCCAGGGCATCTCCTCCACTTTCCGCACCTCCGCCCTTTAATCCTACCCCTCCAACCACAACATGGATAGAATCCCTCTGGTCCTGACCTTCCATCCCCGTAATCTCCATGCATCATCCTCCGCAATTTCCGCTACCTACAATCAGACCACCACCACCAGAGATATGTTTCCCTCCCCACCCCCATCAGCATCCCGGAGAGACCATTCCCTTCGCGACTTCCTTGTTAGGTTCACGCGCGCCCCCCTCCCCCCCCCCCCCCCCCCCCCCCCACTGGAACCTTGCTTTGCTGCTGCAAGAGGTGTAAAACTTGCGTCCACACCTCCCCACCCTAATCTCCATCCAAGGGCCCAAAGGATTCGTCCACATCCGGCAGAGAGTTTCCTGCACATCCACCCACCTCATCTAATGTCTCCATTGCTCTCGATGTGGTCTCTACATTGGGAAGACAGGACACCAACTCATGGAACATTTCAGGGAACATCTCTGGAACATATGCCCCAAACAATCCCACCGCCTGTGGCCGACCACTTCAATGCCATCTCCTATTCCGCCAAGGATATGCAAGTCCTGGGCTTCCTCCACCCCCAAATCCAACCCACCTGATGCCTGAAGGAAGAATACCTCATCTCCTGCCTTGGAACCCTCCAACCACACGGCATCAATATGGATTTCACCAGTTTCCTCATCTCCCTTCCCCTCACTTCATCCCAGATCCAACCCTGCACCTTCTTGAACTGTCCTACCTGTCCATCTTCCTACCCACCTATCTGCTCCACCCTTCCCTCTGACCTATTACCATCACCCCCCCCCCCCCCACCTGTATCTACCTATCACTTCCCCAGTTACCTCCCTCCCAGCCCCACCCCTATCTTCCTATTTATCTCTCAGCCCCCTTCCCCCACCCACATGTCTGAAACGCCAATCGCCCTGCTCCTCGGATGCTGCCTGACCTGAGCACCACACACTCAACCCTGATCTCCAGCATCTGCAGTCCTCACTTTCTCCCAGGACCCTGAGGATCATTGATTATACAGAGAGTCCATAGTTTCCTGAAAGTGGCAACACAATTGGATAAGGCAGTGAAGAAGGTATATGTCATGCTGATTATCTTTAGTCGCAGCATTAAGTACAAAATTGGGAAGTCATGTTGTAGCTGTGTAAAACTTTGTGGAGGCTTTGGAGAGGTGCAAGAGGTTTACCAGGATGTTACCATGTGTATTAGTTATAACAGGAGGCTGGGCAAACTTTTGGATTGTTTTAACTTGAGTGTTAAAAGCTGAGGAGTGACCTGTTAGAAGTTTATTAAATTATGAGGGACATGGGTAGGATGATGTTGGAGTCATTTTCCCAAGGTGGACATGTCACATACTAGAATGCATAGGTTTAAGGCCAGAGGGAGAAAGTTTAAAGATGTTTAAGGCAAGTTTTTTCAAGCAGAGGGTTACCTGAAAATGGTAGAAGCAGATATACTAGCAATGTTTAAGAGGCATTTCACCATGCATGTGAACAGGCAGGGTATAGAAGGATACAGACTGTGTACAGGCTGATGGGATTAGTTTAGAGCAGCATCATGGTTGGCACTGACATGGTGGGCTGAAGGGCCTGATCCTTGCTGTACTGTTCTGTGTTCTACGAAGCCTTTCAAAATCAAGGCAGTTTGTAATATTTAAAATACAGCAACCAATTTAATGAGATGCTGTTTTGAATGATAAATATTGGCTAAGGCACTGGGGAGGTCTCTTTCAAAATGTGCCTCAGATCTATTCCTTCTACACCTGAGAGAGCAGATAGGATTATCACCACATTGGAAACATGACAATCCCACAGGAACAAACACCTTGGCTTATGTTTTGACTTTACTATTGGGAAAAGTTCAATTATAGCACCAGATCTCCATTGCCAGTCAAGGGATTTAAAAAGGGGAACCTGAAACTGCAGCAGTAGCGAATTTTTAAAGTGAATTTCAGGTGTTCGAGTTATCATCCACACTAATCAAGTGGATATAGGAAGTATAAAGATCTAACTATTTGTTTTTTTTAAAAACAGACAAAAGTAGTCTGAGAATAGGTTAGGGTCTTTTTATAACCACAAATAATAAAATGATTGTGGCACCTTGAAGTTCAAGGATGCCATGTGCAGTGTGTCTACCACTGAGCAATATTTTAAATCTCTAACCCAGCAATCTCGTGGGACTAGTTCAGTTTAGGAAACCTGGTTGGCATGGACGATTTGTGCCAAAGGATCTGTTTCCGTACTGTATGACTACAATCTCTCTCTCTCTCTCTCTCTCTCTCTCTCTCTCTCTCTCTCTCTCTCTGTGCTTGGTGGATTACGCCAACTGGAAGCTAAACTAGTTGGGTTGTAATAACATAATAATGTAAAAGTTTGGTTGAAGAAATCTGTAGACCAGGCCTGTTTGTGTTCATGTAGCTTATAATGGTACTGTCTCTCATGATTAGCTTTCCCACTTTGTTTAGGAGCAATGGGGGCTCTTTGTCAGATTTCAAAACTGACCTTCACTTAGAGCTGTGAAGAAATGAAATCTGGTTCCTGATAATCCTGTGGTGTTCAACATAGCCTACCGTGCGTTGCACAACTGGTGCTCTAGCTGACTTGTAATGTGAGATCAGGCCCAGTCATTGATCAAAGTAAAGATTTTGATTTAGTGTAGTCTGATTTGCGTCTCATGCTATCTCTGAATTTACCGTTTTGCCTGTTAATCTGGTCCTCTTGCCTTGAGTACAACTTGGCCCAGTACCTCTTCAATTTTTTTCCTCTGTGTCTTCGTCCTGCGTGACTTGCTCTGTTTCTCACTCTTTTTTTCTCTCACTCATCTCTCTTCTCCTTCCACACCTCTTTCCCCACCCCCCCCTCCCCCGCTCCTCTTCTGTTCTGTCTCCACTCTCTGCCACCCAATCCTGCTTGCACCATCTCTTGCTCTCATTTTTTCTTTCTTTGACTCCCACAGGTTAAGGTGGACATCTCGGTGTTTTTCATTTTGCGTGTTTTTCTATTTTTGTTCATTCACATGATGTAGGTATTGCTGGCAGCATTAATACTTATAATGCAACACTAACTGCCGTGAAGAAAGAGGTGGTGTTGAGCTGCGTGTTTGAACATGGTTGGTAAATGCACAGTACTGTTAGGCTCAACAATTGAGTGAAGAATTAAATTGTTCCAAGTCAGGATAGTACATTACCTTCATGATTCCATACACCTTGCTACCTTTACCTTTTTAGAGGTTCTGGGTTTGGAAGATGCTGTTGAAGAACACTTGTTGAATTGTTATGATGTATCTTGTAGATGGTATACACTTCCATCATTGTGTGCAGGCAATAGAGGGAGTAAATATTTAAGGCTGTGTATGGAATGTGATCAAACAGTGTGCTTTGTCTTGGATAGTATTGAGCTACTTCAGTGTTACGGAGCTGTATTTAGCCAGGTATGTGGCATTCAATCCCACTCGCGATTTGTATCTTGTAGATGGTGGGCAGACTTGGAGCAGCCAAGAGCTGACTCACTTGTGATAGAACTTTCAACCTGTGCTCTGTTTTAGTAGGTACAGTGTTTATATGGGTGGTCTATTTAACTTTCTAGTCAATGGTTATCCTCAAGGTATTGATGATGGAGGATTCAGTGAAAGTTATGCCATTGAACAACGAGGTTATAGTAAGTAGTCTCCATAGTCCCAGAGGACCACAAGACTCCTCTCTCATCCTAGAGAGTGCGAAAGACGATTGGTGGTGATTTAACCTGAGGGTCACCATGCCTCAGGCAAGGGGAGAGGTTGAGAATGAGGGACCTGCAGGTTCTCCAGGTTTGAGTTAAGGAAGAGAAATTTGAAGGGGAGGATCTTGCAATAAAGTTTAGTCATGCCTAGCTGACGAAACAAAAATATTAAAAAGTCAAATGTATTGAAAAGGTATGTATTAATTGGTGATTGTTAGAAGGGTTGGACAGAATATAAAACAGCAAAGAATGAGGTAAAGAAAATTAATGAGGGAGGGAATTTTTAAAATGCGAAAGCTAGCTAGCAATATGTAAAGAGATACTAAGAGTTTCTGCAGATTTTTTCTGAAGGAAGTGAATCTGGGGAATTAATAATGGAAAGTAAAGAGATGGCAGATGAATTCAACAGGAATTTTGCATCCGTCTTCACTCGCGGATACAAGTAACATCCCAAAATAGCTATAAATCAGGAAACTGAAGGGAGGGAAGTTACAATCACTGGGGAAGGGATATGGTGCACATTTTTGGAGTTGCAGGCTGATGAGAATATCCACCATGGATGTCATCCTGGACTCTTCCATTAAATTAGGAAGCATGAAGTATAAATCCTATATTCAAAAAGTAAGAGAGACAGAAAACAGTAGTAACCTATAGGTCTAGTTAGCTTAACATCTGGCATAGAGAACATATTAGAAACTTTTATAAAGGCATCAAAATGTGACAATTATAAAAGTTCACAGTAATCAGGCAGAGTCAGCATGTTTTTGAGAAAGAGGAATTGTGTTTGATCAACTTATTGGAGTTCTTTGGGGAAATAATGTGCTGTGGACAAAAAAAAAATTGGTTATACTGTACTTAGATTTTCAGCTAGAATTTCATAAGGTGTCACATTAAAGGTTATTGCAGAAAATAGAGTTTATTGTATTGGCATGCGTAGACAATTGACTCGTGAACAGGAAATTGGAGATGCAAATGGGTCATTTTCTGATTGGCAAGATGTAAAGAGTGGTATGCTACTCGGATTAGTGCTGGGACCTCAAATTTTAACAATTTATCTGAATGACATTGACAGCACTGAAGGTATTTATTTCCAGATTAGAGTAGTGCTGGAAAAGCACAGCAGGTCAGGCAGCATCCGAGGAGCAGGAAAATTGACATTCCGGGCAAAAGCTCTTCAGGAATTGTATTTATTTGCTGATCACTTGAAATTGCTTGAACTCTCAATCTCTTATATTTCAAATATCATCGTGTGTAGTTGCCTGGTAGGCTGTCAGTTTGCATCACTTTGCTCTCCTCTTCCCACCCAAGCTTCCATCCTGTGATAAACAATATGCTGCTAAATGTAGGGCATCGCAATTACTGAATGTCTGGCTTACAAATGCTTGAAGTTACAAACGGGAATAATTTTTAAGACCCCAACTTTGCTGTACTTGCGAACGATTGCTTTATATTGTCTTGCATTGTTTATCCAACTTGCGTACAAATCAACTTGTGGACAGACTCCAAAACAGAAACCGTTCACAACCTGGTCACTGTCTGGATTTCATCCTGCCTTTTTAAAAAAAGCACTCTGTAATTCAGCGACCTGCTGGGGCTTCTGAATGTTTGCATAAAGAGACTCCATGTTGCAAAGGAAAATATTTCACATAGTTTTTCGAGCTTAATTTACAGTTGATGACTTGTGTTATTTTACTATTTTTTCCATTTAATATGGATAATGTCAGAGAACATTCCAAGATGTTTATTAAGTAAAGCAGTTGACTTTAAAATACCAAACTTCCATTTGGTCTTTGGACTATTTTAATATAAAACTTGATCATAATGAAGATGACTGGTAACTTTGGTATGATAAAAAAAACACAAAAAAAACTTAGTTTTGTGAACTGTGTGCACGCCCCTCTGATCAGATGAGTATGCTAGCCTCATACCTCTGCTGTACTACACTACAAACCCAGAGGTTATTAGTTCAGATCCCAGTATGGATTAAAGGAAAATTGAAACCAGCTTGTGGGCTGACTTCAGTAGCTTAACTTTGGAAGATATCAGACGATTGTTTTAAAAGTCCTAATTGATTCACTAGTATAATGTCATTGCAATCAACCCTGAAGAGTAGACCCTGATAAATCACCGAGGAGAAAGTGAGGTCTGCAGGTGCGGAGGTCAGAGTTGAGAGTGTGTTGCTGGAAAAGCACAGCGGGGCAAGTAGCATCCAAGGAGCAGGAGAATTGACATTTCGGGCCAGAGCCCTTCATCAGGAATTCCTGATGAAGGGCTCCTGCCCAAAACATCGATTCTCCTGCTCCTCGGATGCTGCCCGACCTGCTGTGCTTTTCCAGCAACACGATCTCAACCATGATAAATCACCCCTGCTCTGGTTTTAAGAGTCCAATCCCATGTGATTTTGTAACTCTTATCAAGTCGTCTGAAGTGCAATAATAAACTACCCAGTTATAAATAATTAATATCTAATCAAAAATAAGTGAGGAAGAATACTTTCTTTTAAAAAAATGTTTATTCATCGATTGGACATTGCTAGCCAGGCAACCATTTATTTCCCAAAGTAGTTGCCCTTGAGAAAGTAGTAGTGAGCTGCCTTTTTGAACTGCTGCAGTCCATTTGGTGTAGGTATACCCACAATCCTGTTAGAGCTCCGGGTTTTGTCCCAGCAATGTTGAAGGGTTGTCAATATATTTCCAAGTCCAAGTATATTGAGTGACATGGAGAGGAACTTGCAGGTGGTGATATTCCTATATGTCTGTTGCCCTGATCCTTCTAAATGGAAGTGGCTGTGGGTTTAGAAGATGCAGATCAACAAACCTTGGAGAATTTTAGCAGTTCCTCTTGTAGACGGTGCACACTCCTGCTCCGGAGTGTTAGTGGTGGAGTAAGTGACTGGTACCACATCCGCAAACAATCCAGCTGCTTTGTCCACTTGCATGTTGTTGCAGCTGGACATATTCTAACAATTGGAGAGACTTCGTCACACTCCTGACTTATGTCTTGGAAATGCTGACCAGGCTTTGCAGAGTCAGCAGGAAAGCTACTTGCTGCAAGACTCCTATCTTCTGTCCTTTTTTTTATTTAGCAACAAGATTTATCTGGTTGTTTCAGTTTCTGGTCAATTTAATAATGGGGGTTATGACACGATGATGAGGTAGCTAGGGGGTTGCTTTCAGAAGCCAAATGCAGAATAAGAGAACAGTGGTCACTAAAAGAGTTACTTCCACTTTCTGTCTTATTGGTGATGGTCATCATCTGGCATCAGTGCGATGCAAATTTTACTGGCCACTTTTCAGCCCTCGCCTGGATATTTTTCGGGTCTCGTAGTATTTGGGCTTTGACTACTTCAGTATATGAGGAATCACAGATGGCGTTAAAAATGGTGAAGTCATCAGCAAATATCCCCACTTGTGACCTTAGTGTTGCAGGGAAGGTCATTGATGAAGCAGCTGAAGGTGGTTGAACCTAGGACACCACACTGAGGAACACATGCACAGACATCCTCCAACTGTGGTGAGTGACTTCCAACAACCACATTTTTCCTTGTGCAAGGTATGACTCCAACCAGCGGAGTGTCGTCCTCAAATCTCCACGTTCAGAATGGAGCACAGAACTGCAGATGCTGGAGATGCCCATTCACTTACCCATCCACTCACTCACCTTGGTTCCCCTGCTGTAGGAAAGATGTTGTGAAACTTGAAAGTGTTCAGAAAAATTATGCAAGGCTGTTGCCAGGGTTGGAGGCTTAAAACTGTAGGGAGAGGCTGAATAGACTGAGGTTATTTTCCCTGGAGCATCAGAAGCTGAGGGGTGACCTTCCAAAGGTTTAAAAAAAAGCATGAGCGTCTTGGATAGAGTGGAGTCCGATACTCGAGGGCATAGGTTGACAGTGAGAGGGGAAAGATACAAAAAGGGCAACATTTTCACACAGAGGGTGGTGTGTGTATGGAATGAGCTGCCAGAGGAGGTGGTGGAGGCTGGTACAATTACAACATTTTAAAAGCATCTGGATGGGTATATGAATAGGAAGGGTTTAGAGGGATATGGTCCAAATGCTGGCAAATGGGACTAGATTAGGTTAGGATATCTGGTCAGCATGAACAAGTTGAACTGAAGGGTCTCTTTCCATTCTGCAAATCTCTATGACTGTATCTGAAATAAAAACAGAAATTACTGGAAGAACTCAACAGGTCTGGCAGCATCTATGGGAAGAAAGTAGAGTTAAGGTTTGAGTCCGGTGACACTTCATTAGAATGTTCTGGTACTGGAGAGGATGTCCTTGCTGTTAATTTAATGTGACGGGATCCAGATTCTATGATTTCATTATTACATCCATCTGACAAGGCAAATGAGATCTCCATCTTGTGGAAGGTCTCTTAACCTGTTTGTAATATTTGCCTTATGCCCCACTCGAGCACCCTAGTATCATGGTGGTGTTGAGATTAGTTGAAAAGTGAATATGATATATAATAAGATTGGAAGTTATGTAAAAATGTACTTTGATGCCCAGTGACAGGTTCTCCAAAAGTGGAAGTAACTCTTTTAGTGCCCTCTATTCTCTTATTCTGCATTTGGTTTCTGAAAGCAACCCCCTAGCTACCTGCAACCTTTCTATTGAATGTTTGATCTTGGCCTATTCATCATCGTGAGGGGTACGTAGAAGGACCATACTGAAAAAAGAAAGGATGGTCATATTGCATACCCCCAGTAAACAAATTGACGAGGGGCCAGGAACTGCAGTTAGTGGAATTAGAAGGCATTGCAAGCTCAGAATTAAAATCTGAACAGGGCTGTGCACATTGTAAACTGGTCTTTTAGACTGTTAGCTAGGAAATGAGTAATGATGAGATGGAGGTTTGTAATTTATTGGTATAATTTGAAAAATAGGGGAAGAGTAGATCTTAGTTCCTAGTTCTCTAAAGTTTTTTATTTGAAAGGACAGGAAATCATTTTGAGCAGTGAAGTGGAGGCATTTCCAGGAAAGCATGTGACTTAACTGACGATCAGCTGCATTAGGAGCTAATTGCTGAATGTTTGCAAAGTTGGGTTTTAGTGATGGAGAAACCGATAGTAGGTACCTCTCACAGGTTGAATCCTGAAGAATGAGTCAACCAAACGCAGTTTTTTTTAATGTTTGTAGACATCTCAGGGTTGTCAAAATTGGCATCTTGGCCTTCAGAGTTGGAAAGAAGTCTTCTGGCCACAGACCTAAGCTGCTTCAGTAGAAGGGCCAGAAAGTGTCATTTGAGTAAAGATAGGAGTGATACTCTTCTCTAACTAAAAGATTTTGCAGTGGATAGATTTGAATTGTTTTTTATTAAAGTTGTCTTGTGTGTTGCTGGGTTTTGTTTCCCTTTTATTTAGTAACACCACATTAAATAAACTGCAAAATAAAACTTTTATGATCTGTTAGGCTAAGTTTTATTCTGAGATTGAACTTGTCCAATATTACCAGCAGTTGGGATCAAAATGATGGTGAGAAGTGGAAATCCTTGACTAAATTGGCATCTGTTTTATTTTTCCAAAACGTTCTAAATGAATATTCCATGTGAAAATTGTCCCATCCTGATTCCTGTATGTGAGTATATCCTGGTTATATTGCAACTAGTCTAATGCCCATAGGCAGCAAAGTAAACCAAGAACTGCAGATAAACCATGCTGCCCAGTGACCTCCAACAGTTTAAGCAAATAAGTTGAGCTTTTGCTCAGTTGTAACCAGGCAACCTAATACCAAGGACTGTTGAGGGGCTGTGATTAGACCCAGCTGATCAGACCCCATTCAGTTATTCCAAGTGGTTAGTCTGTTTGCAGAACCAGACCTTAGATCCTAGGTTGGGATTTATTCAACAGTATTAGAGCAGCTTTTATAAGCTTGCCTCTTGTTATTCCTGGAGGTTGCTAGGATAAAGTATGATGTCATCAAGATATTTAAAACTGCATACTCTCTAGGTACAGAGAAGCTATTTCCTCTGATGGGATCAAGAGGGTATAACTTATTCAAGGGTGATTCAGGAGTGAAATCAGGAAGCATATTTTTCATACACAATGCTAGTGGAAATCATAAACTCTTTCTCCCTTGAAAGGCTGTGTACTTTGGATGAATTGACATTTTCTTGTCTTAAACGGACACACTTATGTCAGATAAAGAAAATTAAATTTTAATCCAGATCTTGCATCCTCTCACTAAATGACCTCCCCAACAGGTTTGACGTATTAAGCAACCTATTCCTGTTCTTTATTAGATTACCATATAGTAAGAAAGTCTTTGTATTTATCAATTTCCTTTCACATTCTCAGAATCATTGTGCATCATTATAATCAATTTTTTAGCCTAACACTGCAGCTAATCTGTCGCAACCAGCAGTGAGCTGAGTAACCAGTTAATCTGTTTGGACAAAGTTGGTTGAAGGGCAGAATAAGAATATATATAAATTTCTTAAAAATGATGGTGTGGCATCTTTAGCATTCAGCAAGGAAAGGGAAGAAAACCTCTCAAACGTCCTACACAATACACCATTGATATCTCCACTGGATTATATCTACACTTGCATCTCTGAAATGTAACTTGAAAGCATAACCTTAAGACTCCAAGATAGTTGGATGTTAAGCAAGGAAAGGATCATGTTCTTATTGTGTTGTCTACTTTGGTCAGGTATCCTGCCAACGTCCTGCTTCCCACATAAAAGAATGATAATATGGACTAAGGTTTTGAAGTATAGCCAGGTCGAGGAAAACTTCTTCAAGAAGCTTGCAAAAGAAAGATTCTATTTCAAGATATCTACTCTTAATTACTACACCATCATTCATAGGACAAAAAAAATCTATGTATGTGAATGGTGGGAGAGGAAATGTTTTGGGTTAATTAATGATACCATCATCACTTGCAATATTCCATCACACTATACTCTTGGCAATTGTAGAATATCCTATTTAATTTTCTTTTTAAATCAGGGACTGATTAGGGCCACCATTTTCTCCCTATCTTCTGTTGCTCTTAGGTGGTGGTGCTGAACCACTGCATTGAGCCACAGTCAACTGACTAATTTTATTGAGCCACGGTCAACTGACTAACTTAATTGACAGAGCAACTCCTTTGGTTTTGGACTGGAGCCCTTCATAAGCAAAGCCAGGTTAAAAATGGCAGGTTTCCTTTATCAAAGTGTGTTAGTAAATTCGTTACACTACTTGCTTCAGTACTATACTTACAGAGCTGCCAGAAAAATATTCTGTTTTATTAACTGGAGGGTCAGTACTTTTAGGAGAACAAGATGAAGTGCAGTCAGTTTGGTTGCGATGCTTCGGTTATTATCACTTTGCCTCTTTTTATGTGAAGAAGTTTCTAACCTTGTGCTTTATTCCATTTTCTTACATGGCTTGCTTGGTCATCTGCAACAGAGAAGACGAGAATGCAGTAAGATTTAAATAATGTTCAATTAATTATTATCAATCGTTCTGTTGGGGAGAGAGAGAGATTGATCCTTTTCTTGCTGTTCATTGAAAAAGATTTGGCCAATTTTAAGCTTTAGCCAAATTCAGAAACCTGGCTTCAGTGGGATGTAAAATGAATGGGGAAGTTTTCATTTTTTTTGAGGGGGAAAAATGTTGTCCTTGAGTTCATCAAAGCAAGAACAGGTTGGGATTTTACTCATTGGAGATTAGCAAAATGAGAAGTGTTATCAATGAAACGTGTAGGATTCCTAAGGGGCTTGCCAGGGTAAGTTCTGAGAGGATGTCTCCCCTCATGGGAGAATGTAGGAACAGAGGGTACAGTTTTAAATTGGCACTCCTTTATTCTGAGATTGAGATAAGGAGACATTTCTTTTTCTGAGAGTTGAGTCTGTTGGGAACTCCATGCCCCAGAGAGCTGTAGGGGCAGACTCCTTCTTGATCAGAAGGGAAGTCAAGAGTTATAAGACAAGTGCAGGAATGAAGACCTGAGTCTCACATTCTGTGATCCTATTGAATGGCAGAGCAGGCTCAAGGTGCCAAATGACCTCCTGTTCCTAATTTGGTAAGGTCTTCTAGTATATCATTGTGTTGAATGTGCTAGTTATTAGCCTTGAGATCATGAGCATGTTGAGCCAGGTACAAAACTAAGTAATGTTCCTTCTATGCTATCACATCATATGCTCGCAGGGCAGATATGGCATGGGTAAGCTTTGTTCATATGCGTCAAACACACTATAGCAGGTTGGATACAGTAAAGCTCCATCTATGCTACCCATCAAACACCCCCAAGATAGATATGGTTTAGATATCCAAACCAATGTAAAATTCATCCATCAAGGTACCTGAACTACCAAAAAAGTGTCAATTTATGTAGTAGTTTATGTCATTTGTCAAAACTGTTTTTTAAAAAATCGTCATTTTGCCTTGGGATATGGACTTTGCTGGCTAAGCCAACACATTTGTTCATCCCTAAATGCCCAAAGGCAACTAAGACCCACATTGCTGTGGGTCTGGAGTCACATATAGATGAGATCAGATAAGGACAGCAGATTTCTTTGCCTAAATGGATTAGAACTAGATGGACTTTTACTCACAATTGACGATTGTCACATGGTTGCCGCTAGAGCAGTTAGTTATATAAATGAATTATTCCAGATTTTTACTTAAGTCAAATTTCACCATCTGCCATGGTGAGGTTCAAATCTAAGGTTCCAACATTACCCTGGGGTTCTAGATTACTAGTCTAGTGACATTCTCACTATTTCACTCCCTCCCCTCCACATACAACAAATTACCTTTCAATGGAAGGAAAACAGTCAATTTGTTTAGCAAAAAATTGCATAAAAGATTAATCATTTGCATTTTTTAATGTGTTATTTAAAGGAGAATGTTGTCGAGGAAACTAGAGAACTTCTTTCACTGAAATTGTACCTTAGGATCTTTAATGTTTACCTGAAAGAACGGATTTAACTTTGGTTTAATGCCCTACTGAATGACTTTCACCTCTGACTGTGTAACACTCACTATGTCTCCACTCGTGTTGGCCTGAATTATATGCTCAGGTCTTGAATTGGCATTTGAAGTCACAATCTTTTGACTCTGGAAAGTTGCAAAGTTGTACTTTTCCCATTTGCCAAATCAGCCATCCTTTAACATCCTGAGTGAGGTTTCTCGATTACTTAAAATTACATCGCTCTCTAATTTTGAATTACTTTTAGACTTTGCATTCTTATTTATTTGCTTAAAATAAATAATTCATAAATGCCATTCAGATACTTCAGGAAGATTCTGCCCTGGGCTGTGCAGGGTTAATTGATCTTAGCCAGATGAACAATGAGAGAGCTTCTCAATCCCCTAATTCATGAAGGGGGAGATATGCCATATATGTCAGCCTGCTTGGCTCCTCCTCATTGCAATCGCTATTGTTATTATGCAGTTCCACTAATATTTTCCAGTTCCTTGGCTACATGATCAGTCCTCAGGTCAAGGCTGAGACCTTGACTGTATATATGGTGCCTAGCCACCATGCACAATCCTGCCCTTGTCTGTCCACATCCACTTTCTATTAGCAAGGTGATCACTAGGTAGCCATTCAGAGTAAGAACCCTCTGTACCTCATGGGTAATTGAGTGAGCAAAATCATCACAAATATGCACTGAACTTGCATGTGTCCCAAACTTTGGTGCACTGAACTTGCATTTGTCCCAAATACCTGCTATCTTGATTGACATTAAGCTTGAATTATATTGAGCTGCACTATTACTGAGCTGTACCTAAAGTTTGTGTAATACCATTGCAGGTTAAGCCAGAGAATCCATCGGTATTGAATGTTCTCAAGGGTCAAGTGACAAAAGGCTGTAGTCGCTTTCTACCCAAAGGCACCAAGGCAAAAGTCAACCTGGAGGACCAAGGGCGACAGAAAGTGTCTTTTACCTTCAATGTAACAAAGACCTTACGAAATAGGTTCCAAAGTGCCATTGGAAGTGAACTGGATGAAGTCAAGATCCCACCTCTGACATTGCCTCCGATTTCGGTGAAAGGGAGCCAGGACAATAAAAGTGACTCTGATTCAGCCGATGCTACTGAGACCACTACCTCACCGCCAAAATCCAAGGTAGAGTGGAGTAAGGTACATTTCAAGAAGAAGCATCTCACCGATGCAGCTAAACCTGCAGGTTTGCAGGACAGGGAACCATGCAGCTCATCAGTGGAGGAGCCTATGGATGTAGCTGCCAAGAAGGATTGTACAGGAGGAACAGAAACTGTGACTAAGGTGGCTGCTGAACCAAAACCATCAAAACAGAATCTTAGTACATCCCACATTGGGAAAGGTGATAACTTGGAGGAATTTAAGAATGTCTCCTCATCTTCGGAAAACGATGAGCTTAGGAAGGTTACCCAAGCAGAGGAAGCAGTGCATGCACAATCAGCTGGCTCAGAGTCTGATGGGGATTTATTAAGGAGGTCGCAAGAAATGAGAAACACTGAATCCGATCGAGATGTTAAGAAAAATCTAATTTCTTCCAAAGTGGATGACGTTGAAAAAGCTTTCTCTCATTCCAAGTCTGATAGGGATAAGAGGAGCAGTGGCCGTTCCAAGTTGGATCGAGATGTTAGAAGAGCTTCATCCCGCTCAAAATATGGAAGGGAGGAAAGGGTCAGTTCTTCTCGATCCCGTTCTGAAAGAGACTCGCGGATACCCTCTTATTCAAAGTCAGATCGTTCAAGGACATCTTATTACCGCGATAAGGATCGAGGATATCGTAGAAGTTCACCTTACTCAGAAAGGAGCAAATTTTCACGTTCCAAATTAACATCAGATTTAAGAGATGCTTCCTCTTGTTCAGATTCTGAAGAAGATTCTAGAAGATATTATCCTAGATCAAATGATTTGAGGAGGGCTTCGTTGTGTTCTAAATCATATAAAGACTCTCGGAAGTACCAAACACGGTCAGACAGAGACCTGAGGGCAACTTCATCCTGCTCTGAGTCAGAAAGAGAGTCTAAAAGGACTAAATCTCACTCTAAATCAGATAAAATGTCCAGAGCATCAGCTTCCTGTCATGAGACAGAAGGCTCTAAAATAAATTCTCCTGAACCAGAATTAGATTCCAGGAAATTGCCCAAATCAGACAGTCATTCAAAGGTATCTTCACTTCATACAAAGTCGTCGTCATCTTGTCATAAACCGGAAGTAGTTAAAACCAACTCATCTGACCTGGAATTAGATTGCAGGAAAATCACCAAATCCGATGGTCTTTCAAGGACAAGTTCATCTCATTCCAAATCTGTAACCTCTTGCCATGAAGTCATAGTAAAGAGGGATTCCCCTGAGTTAGAAATGGACTCAAAATGTTTTAAATTGGACAGTACCACCAGGGCACTTCCACCTCATTCCAAGTTATCTACTTGTGGAACAGCTCAAGGTGACTGCCCAGAGCTAGAATCAGATTCCAGAAGAAGTCACAATCCAGATATTAATTCGAGGATATCGCCTTTACATTCTAAATCAATTGCTAACTGTGAAATGGAGGTGGTTAAAATGGAGTCTTCTGACCCAGAATTGGACTCTTGGACTAAAAGTAGACTAGATAAGAATTCAATGGTAGCTTTATCACATTCTAAGTCAACGACTTGCTATGAAATGGAGGTGGTTAAAATGGGCTTTGCTGAGCCAAAATTAGACCCATGGACAAACAGGTTTGACAAGTACTCCGTTGTAACCCAATCTCATTCTAATCCAATGACTTGCTATGAAGCGGAAGTAGTTAAAATGGAGTCCTCTGAACCTGAACTCAAATTGGACTCTTGGAAAAGCTGTACATTGGACCGTAAGGTGAGAATACCTGCATCTAGTTCCAGGTCCTGTAAAATGAGGACATTGCCTCTTTATACATCTGACAAAGAATTAAGGAGGATTTCGTGTTCTGAGTCAGAAGATGAATTCAGAGAGTTTCCTGAACTGCACAAGTCAGGAACAATACAGACTATTTCTAGATCAGATCAGATTTGTTCCTCATTTGATCACCAATCGGACAATTATGTAAGCACCTCACCATATTCCACATCAGACTTACCAAGTGTGTTCTGCCACTCAAGATTCACTATGGATATAGCTGGAAATTCCCCTGATTCTAAATTAGATAGACCTTTAGCAAAGGTTTCATCTAATTCCGAATCGGAGGAAGAACAGGGATCTTTACCTCTTTGCGAAGCTGATTTGATGGTTTCTTCTCATTCACATTCAAATGAATTGCTGTCCTTGCCCCATTTCATAATTAAGGATTTGAACACCTCCCCTCATTGCAGTTCTGATGAGATTAAATCCTTGGTCCACACAAAACTGGAGCAGTTCAGCACTTGGCACTACTCCAAGGAGAAGGAGATTTTGCCTTGTCCCAAACAGGATGAAGCTGCATCCATGTCCCATTCAAATTCAGATCTAGCAAGGACTATTTTGGCAAATACCAAAAGTTGCATAAATGAAGTTAAGCACATAGGTGACAAACCAACAGAAACGAGGGATGTCGATAGTCGAAGGGAACAACACACCAGTGAAGGAGATGAATTGAAGCAAGATAGGTTATTTCAAAATTGCAAAAATAAACCACATACAGATGTTAGTGACCAGAATTGGGATTCATTTGACAAGGTTAGATTGTACACAGATTTGTCCAGTCACCTTGCTTCCGAAATGCAGGAGTCTTCAGAAGTGAGGACCCAAAATCTGTCAATTAATAATGAAGGTACCTCATTTTCTACCAGGCCAGATAGTTCTGTTAAAGTAGAGCCAGAGCAGTCAATGGAAATCTTTCAAGATGATGAAGAGACCGATGATGAGATGGCTGGGGAGGTGAACACTGAAAGACCTTTGAGTGTGACCAACCTGCTGAGCTCAAATGAAGCAGAGCATAGTTTAAAGACTTACAGAACCAAATCTGATTGTGATAGTAGCTGCATGAAGACAGAATATAGCAATGCAAGTTCTGAAAATGAAGAAGGCTTAGAGGTTGTCAAGAGTAGCAGTGAGCAGGAGAGTGAAGAAAGTGAAACAAGCTCTGATTCTGATGATAGTGGAGTTCCCAGGAACCGTTTGCAGTCTGTTGTGATCATTCCCAAGAATTCTACATTAACATTAGAAAAGAGTTCATCATCCTCTCCATCCTCCTCTTCCTCTACCAGAAGCAACCATCAGGAGAAGAAGCATTTGAGCATTGAAGGAGGTCAGAGAGAAGCAGAAGAAAAATTCTGTCAAGGACATCATCAACCAAGCAGTATTCAACTTGGAAGTGACCCCCAGGAGTTAGCTGGTGGCCAGATTCCCGATGATGAAGACGTTCAGGGCAGCCAGTTATTCTCCCCTATAGCAGCAGAGGACCAACCACCGGCCTCTTCAAGTCAGATCTCCCCCATTACTGAGGCCTGCAAAAGCAAGAAACAGCAATTGTCAAGTGACAAGGCAGACAGTACCAGTCAGCCTGATGGGTTTTCACCGGAACAAAATCAGCTTCCACGACCAGATGAAAAACCTGGTTGTGTGGAGTCTCCACATGTGGATGGATCTGCAGAGCAACACCATCACCAGTTGCTTGGTATCTACTTGGACAGTCCTGTGTCTGGAGAGAACATTGCTCAGCCATCTGGTGGGTTAGAGAAAAGTCTCGAAGAAAAGCCAGACAGTGGGCAGGCTGTGCCTTGGTTGCAGCAGCAGGCCCGAGATGAAGAGTCACTTTGTAGTCCAGAATATGTTGTTGACAGCCATGACTGGGACCTCTGTCAGCCAGAGAAGCCAAGCAGCAGTTACCAACAACCAGATAGCAGTTATGGACTGTGTCTGAAATATGAAAATCAAACAGAAGAAGCAGATTTACATGATCAAAGTAGTTGCTGGCAAGCTAGCAAAGCCAATTACTGGGATCCCAGGTTGCACTCCAAGTCAGTGTTGTATAGCAGCTATCAGTTGAGTCAAGATATTTCGGGCTCCGATGTTCAAGGGCAGGTGCAGCCTGACTCCATGACTGATGACTTTGCAAGCTACGATAGCTGGGAGGCTGTGGTCCGTGACCCACGAACTGTTGCCAAAGGTGTAAGCTCTCTACAGGCTCATGAGATAACCAGCAATTCTAGTAAGGGGACCACTCTGGTGTTGAAGGCCAGTGACTCAACAGCAGACAAGGAGCCAAGGGCCAAAGGGTCAGAGAAAAGGTTGGAAGATGAGCAGGGGGACTCCCAGAAGGCGCAGCAAGAGGATATGGACACTGATTTGGAAAGTGATACCGACACACGGGACTGTGAGCAAGTGAGCACTGAGCTGGATTCACGTCCCATGTTGCCCTGCAAAGAATGGGTCTCACTAGTGTGCAAGATGGAAGACTTCAAAAACACTCAGTGGTGGAAGGAACAGTCAAAGTTGGGATTAATGCCACCTTACTTTGAGCTAATTGAAGAGAATTTGTATTTGACAGAGAGGTAACAACTTTTAAATACTCTTTTTATTAAACAATAATTCAAATTCTACCATAATGGAGATTATTGGTGTATCCTTAGTGGAAGTTATGCAAACCTTTATCAATGAGAATTTAAGGATCAGCTATAAAATTATGTTAATTCTAGATACTACATTCTTGGAAGGCTATCAGATCCTTGGAGAAAATGCAGATGAGATTTGTTAGAATTATACCAGAACTGAGTATACATTAGTTATATGAGGAGACAAGCTGGCTTGTTCACTTTAGTGCAAGAATATGGCGATAACTAAGTAATGGCATTGGCAATTAGAGAAAACCGATCCAATTGCTAAGGAGTGTTTTGACCTGCAAATACTGTTTTATCATTAATGGGAAACAGTGCAAGATGATAATATTAAATTAATGCTTGGAACTAGGCAACTCAGACAAGGTTGGCATGGCATTTATTGTTCATCCCACACTGTCCTGAGATGGCGGTAGTGGTCCTTCCCCTTTTGAAGAAACTGTGACATGAGCTGAGCACAGATTAGGTAAATCTAGCAGGTTAGCTTCACTGCCAGTGCCACTCTCAAATTCGTAATGACATGGTTGGTTTAAACTGGTACTTTCTATGCTGATAGATCGGAACCATAACCGACTTCATGACTTTACAACCTCCTAAGATACTTTGCTACCAATTTTTGGAAGATAATCAATTGAAGTGCAGTAACTTGGTGTGCATCAAGTCCCACAAACAGTATTGTAGTGATTTTTTTTCAGTGAAGCTGGCCAAAAGATAATTATAAGCCAAGTCTCATGTTCTTCAAATAGTGCTATTGGGCATTTTACATCACTCTGAAAGGGAAAGTGCTACCTCAGGTTCATGTGTTCAACAGTGCAGTAACCCTCCAAACTGCACAATAGATTACAGAAAAAAAATTTGTTTTGGGTGTTATGATACATCATTGATGCAGATAGAACTTGAACCTGGAGTTTCTTGTCTAGAGGTAGGGAAGCTTCACGTATGCTAAAATGTGAGGGCTGGGATTTGAATCAACAAGCTTCTGACTGTATTCCCATTGAATCAGAGTTGACATCAGGTATAGTTAGTGTTGTTCTCCATGGGGCAACATGGCACAGAATCTCTCCTTTTTTAGTTTTTTTTCCCAACTTATTTTATTTTAATAATATCATGGAGGTGCACAATGCTGCTGCTCTTCCTTTAATACTGTCTTTTTAGTCAGCCAAGCAGTGAGGGCCTTGCTGTCCTCCAACCCCCATTCCCTTATAGTCAAATATCATTAGGTACTACATTCCCTGCATGCTCACCCCACCACGTCCACTTTAATTCAATTGCCTATTGTACTCCATTCAATTTGTTTTGTTTTGTGTTATTCATTAACAATGCAATAATTCTATGTTACATGTTACTGCCACTAGAGGTTCCTAATGAGCCTTGTAGCAATTCCCACAGATAAGTGATACAAAGAATAGTCTAGGAAGTAGATTTTAAGGGAACAAAGAGAAGTCAGAGGCAGAGAGGTCAGGGAAAGTATTTTAGAGTCCAGCTGAAAACTTGGCCTCAGTTGATGGAACAGCTAATGTCTGAGTTACCCAAGGTCGAAATTAAACAAATGCAGATATTGGAGGATAGTAAGACCTGAGGGAGGTTAGAGATAAAAGAGGACTAAGGCCTTGGGAGTAATTTGAAAATGGATGTGAATTTTAAAACTGTGACAGGGCCAATTTAAATCAGTGGTGATATGGAATGGCACTTGGTGCGAAAGGGTACAGCAAAGAGTTTTGGAGTGTGTTGATTGTAGGATTTAGGAGACCAGCCTGTCGTACATTAAAATAAAGATCACATAACACCAGCTTATAGTCCTACAGGTTTATGTGGAAGCACTAGGTCTCGGAGCACTGCGCTTCAAGCACCTGATGAAGGAGCAACACTCCAAAAGCTACTGCTTCCACATAAACCTGTTATAGAGTCAGAGATGTACAGCACAGAAATGGACCCATCAGTCCAATCCGCCCATGTCGACCAGATATCCCAATCCAGTCTAGTCCCACCTGTCAGTACCCGGGCCATATCCCTCCAAACCCTTCCTATTCATATAACCATCCAGATGCCTTTTAAATGTTGCAATTGTACCAGTCTCCACCACATCCTCTGGCAGCTCATTCCATACACGTACCACCCTCTGTGTGGAAAAAGTTGCCCCTTAGGTGCCTTTTATATCTTTCCCCTCACACCCTAAACCTATGCCCTCTAGTTCTGGTCTACACCACCCCAGGGAAAAGACTGTCTATTTATCCTATCCATGTGTCTCATGATCTTATAAACCTCAATAAGGTCACCCCTCAGCCTCCAACACTCCACTGAAAACAGCCCCAGCCTGTTCAGCCACTCCCTATAGCTCAAATCCTCCAACCCTGGCATCATCCGTATAAATCTTTTCTGAGCCCTTTCAAGTTTCACAATATCTTTCCGATAGGAAGGAAACCAGAATTGCGTGCAATATTCCAACAGTGGCCTAACTAATGTCCTGTACACCCTCAACATGACCTCCCAACTCAATACTCTGACCAATAAAGGAAAGCATACCAAACGCCGCCTTCACTATCCTATCTACCTGCGACTCCACTGTTGGACTATCACCTGGTGTTGTGTGATCTTTAACTTTGTCCATCCCTGTCCTCCAAATCATGCATTAAAATAGTTAAGTCTGTTGGTAACAAATACGCAAATAAGAATTTCAGATGACTGAGCTGGAGCAGAGTCTAGCGGTATTATGAAGGTAGAAAACAGGCATCATAGCAGTGACCCAGCTGTGTGATCAAAACCTCATCTCAACATCATGTCTGGTGTGAAGTTTACAAACAGTCTGCTTCAGACTCAGTTAATCACCAGAAAGAGATGAAATTGGTAGTTGGAGAATAGAGTTTGTGTCAGAGATTGAAGGTGATAGCTTCAGTGTTCTTAGTATATAACTGGAAGAGACTCCTGCTTATCTGGTTGGGCAGTCAGTTTGAGTTTAGTAAAAGTGAAAGAGTTGGCGATTGCACTGGGATGGAGCTGAATGTTGCCTGCTTGCTTGTTAAAAATGGCGCTATATTTAGATATCACCCAGGTTATTGAGGAGGAGTGTGTCATGGATAAATGCTTGGACGGAATCTGAGTTAATTGTACAGGAGCAGGAAGCAAAACCATTGCAAGCAGTACTTTGGGGATGACTAGATGGGTAAGTTTGGAACCAGTCTCTGCCAGCTCAACAGAGGAGAGGTGTCACAGGAGGTTGGTATAGTATGGTTAACCATGTAAAAAGCTGTAGGAATGACAATGGGGGAACATGTACTTTGTTGTGGTTGTGTTCGCCGAGCTGGGAATTTGTGTGGCAGACGTTTCGTCCCCTGTCTAGGTGACCTCTTCAGTGCTTGGGACCCTCCTATGAAGCGCTTCTGTGATGTTTCCTCCGGCATTTATAGTGGTTTGTATCTGCCGCTTCCGGTTGTCAGTTCCAGCTGTCCGCTGCAGCGCCCGGTATATTGGCCCAATATACCAGCCACAGCAGGGGACAGCCGGAACTGACAACCAGAAGCGGCAGATACAAACCACTATAAATGCCGGAGGAAACATCACAGAAGCGCTTCATAGGAGGCTCCCAAGCACTGAGGATGTCACCTAGACAGGGGACGAAACGTCTGCCACACAAATTCCCAGCTCGGCGAACACAACCACAACAATGAGCATCTGAGCTACAAATCTTCTCACAAACTTTGAACCTATTGTCTATTTTTGATACTATGGCGGAGACAAAAATCCGGCTGGAGAGATTGAAATATAGATTTCGAAGAATCTGATTTATGAGATGGCAACAAAAGTACACAAAGAGGGTACAAATATATTATATATTTTTATATATATATTTTTATATATGTAATACACGCTGTATAAATGGGCTAAATCAGCTGGCAGCAGTTGCGGTATGATGTAGGGAGTGAGGTAGTCTGTTTGGAGAATTGGTAAACAAAATATTACTTTGAAAGGTACTTGTAAATGTTGATGTTCATGAGAGACTTGGGTGTACTCTCATGAGAAACACAAAACATTAGCTTCAGGTACAGGAAGCAATTAGTAAAGGAAATGGCATGTGAACTAATTAGGCTGGGCATTGAGATTGTTTCCTCTGGCTGGGGAAATTTAGATCAAGGTGGCACACACTCTCAGGATAAGGAACCAGTCATTTGGCATTAGCATGAGGGTGGATTTCTTCCCTGAAAAGATTATGCATTTTTGAAATTATCTGCTCCAGATGTTTGTTGATCCTCCATCCTAGATTATATTTAAAGCTGGCATCGACCAATTTTGTCCAGAGTGGGTGTGAAAGCCAAAATAGTGAATGACTCGGTCCTAAAGCAAAAACATGAAGAACAAGATTCAGAGCAGTACGTAATGGAGAAAAGAATCCAAATGGGGATGGTCTGAAATTGTTAAACTGCATGTTGAGACCAGAAAGCTGTAAAGTGCCTCATTAGGAAATAGTCCTAGCTTGCACTTATCTGCAGCAGGCCGAGGACAAAAAGTGAGAATGAGAACAAAGAAGCGAATTTAAAGTAACAGGCACTTAGCAACTTGGCTTCACGCCTGCAGCCTGGGCAGTAGTACTCCTTGAGGTAGTCACCCAATCTGCATTTGACCTCCCGAATGTAGAGGACACAATAGTGTGAGCAATCAATATGGGGTTAAATTGAAAGAAATTCCATCGCTGCTTCACTTGGAAGGAGTGTATGAGGTCTTGGACAGTGAGGAGAGAGGGGATGAAAATGCAGGTATTGCACCTCCTACAATTGCATGGGCAAGTCCCATGGGGGTGGTTGAGGAATGGAATAGATTCATCAGAATGCTAATATGGAGGGGAAGGTGTGATTGCTGAAGGCATCGTGTTAGAAGTAGCAGAAATGGCAGAAGATGCTTTCTTGACTGAGGAAGCTGGCAAAGTGGAAACTGGGGGTGAGGTGAGTCCTGGTGTGGTTCGGGAAGGGATGAGAACAAAATGTGCGAAATGGTTCAGATGAGTTGCGGACTTTGTCAGTAATGGTGGTGAAGAACATCCATAGATAAGGACAAAGGAAGATGCGTCAGAAGCACTAATGTGAAAGGTAGATTTTTGGAAGGAGGTAGAAGTTGGTGCTCTGGCTCTGCAAGGTTGAGGTCAGTACACCAGAAAACAAACTACCAATAAAACTGGTCTGTTAACCGTGTCTGGGTTCGACCGAAGAGAATGGAGTGCTACAAGTTCAGAGGGAGTCTGGGCAGAGTGTCCAAGGGGAGGCCAAGCAATTAAGATGATAAATACAATTAAGATTGCTTACGATACAGTAATAGCTCTCAACAGAAAAAAAGTCAAGAACAGGTCAGAGACTAGAGGGTGGAGGCAAATGGAAGGCTGGTCAGGAGAAGGAGTCCTAGGTAAAGTATTAGGCACAGGTGTGAAGATGACAGAAATGAATTCAATATTGTGCCACAGTCAAATTAAAGTGGAGACATAAAAGGGTAAAGCTGGACTTTTGCCAGAACAAATCATCCAGCCTCGGATGGGAAGGTCAGATTGTGTATACAGCAAGTGGTGGCGTTAAGAAAGGGATGGGGTTGGAGGAAGGTGAAGGGGAAGAAAGATCTGGATAGATGTTGGTACCAGGAAGTCAGAGCTTACTTTCCTTAACATATGAAAGGAATTTTTTATTCCTTGCATCGTTTGTTTCATCTGATGTCTTAGGGCAGTTTTGAGGTAGAGTGAAACAGTTCTGCTAGAGAGAAAGTGAAGTCAGAGAAACCTGTTAGGCCATGGAGGTGCCTGTAAACTTGGGTAGATTTTAAACATGAAGGTTGGATCTTCACTTGGAAGGCAGGGCTAGAGAGCATCAATGAGGAAAGGAGATGTGGCTATAAAAGTAAGTTTTGGCAGACACCTTATCGAAGACTAGGAGTGAAATTGAAAACATTAAAGCTGAACAAGGCTTACTCACGTTTTACGCGTCCAGCCAGCCTTGACAATGAATGGTTGAACCAGTTGGCGTTGTGCTGGTTCAAGATTGCGTTCCTTGTGCTCAAAGGGAAGAGGACAGACGAGAGAAAAAAGAAAGTGACAGACGGAAGAGATGGGAGGGTTGAAGCAAAGACAGATATGAGACAAGAGACAGATTATGAGAGGTATCAATTGAGAGTGACGGAGAGAACATTTATGGAGCACATTAAAACCTCATGAAGGTAAGAGAGAGAAGATTAATACAACAGTAGTCAGTGAAATAGAAGGAAAGATAATTAAAACAGACTGGAAGATGCAGCAAGGGTAAGAAGAAGAAAATTAGAGGGCAAGACATACAAGTGAAGGCTGTATTTCAAATGTTTTTCATGGTAGGAAGGGCTCCACAGAGATCAGATAACTGTTAACGATGAACAGAATTTGCAAAACTAAGAAATCTGGGAAATTTAGACCAGTATGCTGAAGTGAAGGTACTCTGATTGTTGGCCTGTGTTGTATTCATAGATGCTGACTGACCTCAGTGTATTTCCACTGGATTAATATTCCATATTTTTTTGAATTGCAGTATGAGCTTTGACTTGGTTTTTCTCTAGCTTCACCAATGGATGCTGGACAAATTGAAATGTTCAGATTATTTTTGTTGGTCAGGATATTAAAGGCTAATGAATTAATGAGTGAGTGAATAGTCTGCTGTTGCTCCTTTGATAGAAGTGCTCTCCATTCCTCAGTGCTTTGCATTTACATTGTCTCTCTCTTTCTTCCAGGCTGTTCCTGCTGCTAACTTTTAAGGTCAAATAGTCCATCGTCATTCAAAACACGTGTTTGCTTCTTAAATAAAATGTTTATTTGTGAAGTTTGGCTTGGCTTAAGGCATGTGTCACCTTCCCCATGTCTTAATTAAACAAATTTACTTGCAGGAAGAAAAGCAAGTCGCACCGTGACATCAAGCGCATGCAATGTGAGTGTTTACTATCCAGAGAAGACCGAGAGCGAGGAGAGCTGGCGTGTGGTGAAGACTGTCTCAACAGGCTGCTCATGATAGAATGGTAAATGTCTTCCCATTGACTTGTGATGCCACCAAGGATCAGGATGAACTTTCATAATCCCCAAGCCCTTTAGAGTCTCCGTTGTACTTGTTGATGCGTGGTCAAACATTGCAATAAAATATTACCAACTGGATCCAAAGAGTGAAACCATAGGGTCCCAAGAGGGTTCATCATTTGCAAGCATGGCTTTTTGTGTCTGTTGACAACTCGAGTGCTCAGCGTTGGACACTGGCAGTGTCAATAGTAGAATTGTATGTCATTTTAGACGATGCCAGTTATGATCCCAACTTATTATTGGAAAGGTCGATGTTAATATTGGCTTGATAGATTATAAATTTTACTTTGTTTACTATAGGTATCAGTCACTGAATATATTCACAATTGCTGTCAATGTACTTTTAAAAAACCATCATAAAAGTTTATTACAAATTTATGACAAGATTATTTAAAAAGAAACACATCACACGAGACAAGAGCTCTTAGAAACAGAAATTTGTGGAAAAGCTCAGCAGATCTGGCAGCATCTGTGGAGAGAAATCAGCGTTAACATTGTGGGTCCAGTGACTCTTCTTCCAAACTGATGGTAACTAGGAAAAAGTTATTTTATGCAGGGTTGGGGGGGGTGGGGGTACAAAGTAAACGATAGTTGGCGATAGATCCTAAAGAGAGAGAACAGTTGGACAGATAAAGGAATGGATAACAGTCAGCCAAGAAGAATGAATAACTACTAATGGGGTCTATTAGTGCCTAACCATGGGTAATGTGTAATAGCAGATCATATGATAACGAGGCTTGGTGTGTGGAGGTTGGGGCAAGGACATGGACGAAGTTGCCTCAAGCCCTAATATTGTTGAACTTGATATTGAGTTGAGAAGGCTGTAGAGTTCCCAATTGGAAAAATGAGGTGCTAGTCTTCCAGCCTGTGCTGAGCTTTGCTAGAGCACTGCAACAAGTCTGAGAGAGATGTTGAGCAGAGAGCAAGATGGTGTGTTAAAGTGCAGTTACTGGAAGCTTAGGGTCTTTTTTTTTTTTGGAACAAAACATTGGTGTTCTGCAAAGCAGTTACCCAGTCTACACTTTTGATTGTACAATACAGAGCAGACCATGTTGTGAGCAGTGAATGCAGTCAACTCAACTGTGTGAAGTGTAGGTCAAGAGCTGCTTCAACTGGAAGGTGTGTGAGAGCCTTTGGATACTGAGAGAGGAGGGAAGTAAATGGACAGGTGTTATACCTTCTGCAGTTGCAAGGGAAGGTGCTATGGGGAGTGGACCAGACTGTCCTGTAGGGAATGGTCCTTGCGGAATGCTGACAAAGGAAGGGAGGGGAATATAGTATTCCGAAACTTGTATCTTCAATAGATTATATTCCTACCTGGCTTGTGCTTTTGGAACTCTCTTCCCGTTATCTCCTCAGAATTTCGCCCTAGTCTTGACTGCTTAGAGACCTCTGCTCTTCTGCTTCATCTTCTGAATGAGCCAGCTTCTGGCAACTTCTCACTGTCTCAGAAGGGTCTGAACTCAAGACTTCAAAGCCATAGCGGTTATCTCCCAGGTGGCTTGATGGTCATTTAGACAAAATTACATGGCTTCTTGTAAATGATGTTTTGAGCTCTGTTCAAAATGACCTACTGGCCTGTTTTCTAATATAAGAAACCAGTCAAGACTTTTGGTCAAAGGGTGTCTTCTGCATTGTATGACTCTATGAACAGTAAATTTCATTTTTCTCCAGTTTGGAACCCACCTTCCCAAGTAACTTTAATGTATTGTGATATTTCTTCGCACAGTCATTGTGTCTGTTAACGAACTGAAGAATGGGGGAGATGAAGACTGTGGGTTTATGGTCCTGTGAAGTGGTGTTAAAGCAGACTGTACCTTGGCATCAAAATTGGAACTTAAGAGGATCAAGGGAAGAAATTTGAGATGATGCTTACCATAGTTGTGCCTTTAAGATGTAGAGAAGATGAAGAAATCTGAGTCAATGTGAATCCCTCTGACGTGTATTCACCTAATTAACTTTTCTTGTAAAATACGTGCAGAAGGAGATTTTTGGTCCATATATAAGGGGGAAAATACACAAGTGAGACCAACAAGATCATGTTTACAGTGACATGACAGTAGAACTATGACCTCCTCAGTATAATCGCATGAATCTGAGTTCCACTTGCGGTGCTGATTAGAAATTCTGCTTAGTGTCACAGGAAAAGTTGAAGTGATAGCAAATGAAGTCAGATTGAGCAAAAGTAATTGTTGGTAATGGCCTTATGAGAGAGGTAAAGAAGTTATGTCTTTGAAAGAGATGTTCTCATTAATCTGTTGTAAAATGCAAAGGCATTTACTGTTACATCTTGTGGCAAACGAATATTGTGTGTGAGGACCAGAGAATATAAAGGAAGCTCATCAATATGTAGCATCACCAAGGTACGATTGAATAAGAATGGGTGATGATTGGAGATATTTTCAATATAAATGGAACATAGAATGAGAACGTAAGATTTGAAAGTAGATTGAATGACATTGCATTTGAATAGTAGCATAGCTTTGGTGGAAAACCATAAAATCTGGTTAGAAGTGTGCAGTAGTCTACACGTTCTGAAAACTTGGACATATCCCGAGTCAATGATCAATGCGTTATGTAACCATGGTCACTGCAGAAATGATGGGCCAAAGGACCTGTTCCTGTGCCGTACTGTTGTATGTTCTGTCGGTGACCAAACGGTGTTCTGATGTGGGACTAGATCAAGAAGTAAAGGTCACCAATTCGGGCACCTTTTGTTGCCCTGTTTGAATGTATTTGAAAGAAGATCATCATAACATTTTATGATCTGCCTGTACTGCTCATAAACAAAACTTTTCACTGTATTTCGATACACATGACAATCAATCAATCATTCAATCAATGTTAGATGTTGTCATTGCCTTGTTACAGCTCATCAAGGTGTCTGCATGGAGAGTACTGTACAAACCGGAGGTTCCAGCGACGGCAGTATGCTGATGTGGAAGTCATCCTTACTGAAAGGAAAGGCTGGGGTCTGCGAACAGATAAAGAGTTGTCTGTGTAAGTGAAATTAAATTTACCTTTGCATCAGTGAAGCATTTCCAATGTGTTCCATCATTACTTACCAAGCTGCCTCTTGCAGGAATATGATTCTCATAAGTTTCTTTTGTCAGTTGTCAATTTGCCTACCCTTCGTCTGAAGTAAATCATTACCTACTGAGCCCCCACTCCTGCCAAATGTACACTGTTCATCAGATTGAAAGTCGGTAGGCAATCTAATCTTGAACATGCAATTGCAGATCAGCCACTATTTGTGGATTTCTTCCTTGCATTCCCCAAAAGACCTCCAATTTTTATTATTCTACATTCTCCATCACAACTCCCTTACCTGCTGCTCCCAAGCATCCTCCTGAGAAGAAGGAGGATCAAGTCAGCGATCTAATTCTTGTAAGCGCACTTGCATGGGTTGTATATGCTCTGAGTTCTTGCAGCCTCCTCATGGTGACTATCTGTTCAGGATTGTAAACAACCGTCTCCTGAATTCCTCCCAATAATACCACGTGGTTGTTTGAGCTCTTCGTAAGAGTTTGAGTTCTTGGACATTAGAGAAAGTTCACACTCTTCACTCTGGCTGAATATCTCTGTTTGATATAATGGTTTAATTTTTTTACAGGAGTTCAGTTACTACCCTGCCCCTCCTGGCTCCTAATAGCTGGGTTTTAGCTGCTAACAGCTGTGAGGTTGAGATTCATCGATTCAGGTTCTTCTCTTATACAGCCCAACTATCTCAATTATAGCTTCCAACTTCTTTCATCTCCAAAACTTATCATTTTTAAATCATAAAATGTTCAAACAGGGCTTGATTTTTTTGTCCTCTGTCTTTCCTCTGTTAGGCAAATAAGGCTATTAGGTGTTTAATAAAGTGAAATACTGTTGTAACAAAAAACCTTTTGCCTTTACAGGAATAGTTTTGTGCTGGAGTACTGTGGGGAAGTGCTGGATCACAAGGAATTCAAGGCGAGAGTTAAGGAGTATGCCCGCAACAAAAACATCCATTACTACTTCATGGCCCTGAAGAATGATGAGGTGAGCAGCTGGCCAGTAGTTTGCTGTGATTCACATTTCCCCCTGCACTATCTCAGTTTGGCATATTATGTACAAATTGATTTGCCGAAGGAGTTAACCACTTTGACCCATTCCTCTGTTCCCTGAATGCATTCTTTTAAATTTAACCCCAGCCAGTGTTTGTCATTTCAGTTTTAAACGCCAGTGTGGTTTCTGATTTCCCCGTTTCTGATAGAACATTCAAAGGCCCAACCATTCTCTGAGCTTTTAAAATGGCAATAATTCTCCAACCACTCTCCATTCTTTTGTTGCTGTTCTTAAATTCTTAAAGTCTGAAGTTCTTAAAGAGCCGCGAGGTTTTGCTGCAGCTCTACAAGTCCCTGGTGAGACCACACTTGGAATATTGTGTACCGTTCTGGTCGCCCTACTATAGGAAAGATACAGAGGCTTTGGAGAGGGTACAAAGAAGGTTTACCAGGATGCTGCCTGGACTGGAGGGCTTGCCTTATGGAGAAAGATTGAAAAAGCTTGGACTTTTCTCTCTGGAGAGAAGGAGGAAGAGAGGAGACCTGATCGAGGTGTACAAAATAATGAGTAGAATAAGTAGAGTCAATAGCCAGACACATTTCCCCAGGGCAGGATTGATGGGTACAAGGGGTCATAGTTTTAAGATATTAGGGGAAAGGTATAGAGGAGACGTCAGAGGTAGGTTCTTTACACAGAGAGTTGTGAATGCATGGAATGTGTTGCCAGCGGTGGTGGTGGTGGAAGCAGAGTCATTAGGGACATTTAAGCGACTGCTGGGCATGCACATGGATAGCAGTGAGTTGAGGGGTGCGTAGGTTAAGTTATTATATTTGACATTAGGATCTTATGCGGAAAGTCAGGAGGCATGGGATAGAGGGAAATTTGGCCAATTGGATAGAAAACTGGCTAACCGGTCGAAGTCAGAGAGTGGTGGTAGATGGTAAATATTCAGCATGGAGTCCAGTTACAAGTGGAGTTCCGCAGGGATCAGTTCTGGGTCCTCTGCTGTTTGTAATTTTTATTAATGACTTAGATGAGGGAGTCGAAGGGTGGGTCAGTAAATTTGCAGATGATACAAAGATAGGTGGAGTTGTGGACAGTGAGGAGGGCTGTTGTCGGCTGCAGAGGGACTTAGATATGATGCAGAGCTGGCCTGAGGAGTGGCAGATGGAGTTCAACCCTGCCAAGTGTGAGGTTGTCCATTTTGGAAGAACAAATAAGAATGCGGAATACAGGGTTAATGGTAGGGTTCTTGGTCAGGTGGAGGAACAGAGGGATCTTGGGGTCTATGTACATAGATCTTTGAAGGTTGCCACTCAGGTGGATAGAGTTTGTAAGAAGGCCTATGGAGTATTATCGTTCATTAGCAGAGGGATTGAATTCAAGAGTCGTGAGGTGATGTTGCAGCTGTACAGGACTTTGGTTAGGCCACATTTGGAGTACTGTGTGCAGTTCTGGTCGCCTCACTTTAGGAAAGATGTGGAAGCTTTGGAGAGGGTGCAGAGAAGATTTACCAGGATGTTGCCTGGAATGGAGAGTAGGTCGTACGAGGATAGGTTGAGAGTTCTCGGCCTTTTCTCGTCGGAACGGCGAAGGATATGGGGTGACTTGATAGAGGTTTATAAGATGATCAGAGGAATAGATAGAGTAGACAGTCAGAAACTTTTTCCCCGGGTACAACAGAGTGTTACAAGGGGACATAAATTTAAGGTGAAGGGTGGAAGGTATAGAGGAGATGTCAGGGGTGGGTTCTTTACCCAGAGAGTGGTGGGGGCATGGAATGCGCTGCCCGTGGGAGTGGTAGAGTCAGATTCATTGGCGACCTTTAAGCGGCATTTGGATAGGTACATGGATGGGTGCTTAATCTAGGATAGAAGTTCGGCACAACATCGTGGGCCGAAGGGCCTGTTCTGTGCTGTACTTTTCTATGTTCTATGTTCTAAATTATTTTTGTGCTTGTTATGGGATCACTGACCACTGAAATATCAGACTGGTTTGTGAACTCCATTTGGTGGAGTGTGTTAAACCCACAGGTCCCGAGTCAGAAATGTGATCGTTGTGCTAAGTCTAGGCTTACATCTCATTGCAGTGATGAGGAAGTGCTACATGGCCAAAGTTGCTATCTTTTGGATAAGGAATGAAACTATGGCCACATCTGTCCCCTCAAGAGAATATTAACAGTCCCGTGACACTATTTGAATATGATTAAGGCAAATCTCCTGTTGCCCGGACCAGACAAAGATTAGTGATGAAACTTTCCCAATCCTCTGGTCAAATATCAGCAAAGCAATGATTTAAAAAATAACAGAGAATTAACTTTGTGAGTAAGCTTGTAAATAGCATCGAGAGAGACACCATGAGCTCTTTTAAAAAATATTAATGGGGAGTGAGGGGCCAAAGTGAATAGAGGCCACAAAAAGAGTGAGGTTGGGAAATGGCAGAGGAGTTCATTAAATACTTTGCATCAATCTTCAAGGTAGAAGATCCTCATAGCATTCCAAGATTCTAAATAGTCAATGGGCAAAAGGGAAAAAAATAAACAAACACAATAACTGCCACCAGAGAAAGCATAGTGGGGCTAAAAGCCAATAATCCCCTGATGGGTTGCATCCAATGTTCAAGGAAATACTGTCAAGAAAGTGGATGCACTAATGGTTCTCTGCAATTATGCTCTCATCCTCTATTTTCCCCCTCTGGATCAAACTTATTGTCTTCTTTTGTTGAATGCTAAAATGCATCCAGTACTCCGGCTTGTTACTTCTTCTGGCAAGACTATATGCCTCCTCTTTGGATCTAATACTAGCCCTAATTTATTTTGTAAGCATTGTTGAACCACCTTTCCAGTCTTATTTTTGTACCAGGCAGGAATGAAAAATAGCAGTAGTTCATGCGTGTGATTTTTAAAATTAGCTATTGCCTATGCACTGTTATTCTTTCATTAACGTTCCCCACTCCACCCTTGTCAATTTGCACCTTATAATCTTTTAGTTCCTTTGTTTGTTTGTTTGTTTATTTAGATTCTAATTTAGGACCATAATTTTCCAAAAAATTTTTTTAATTATTTTAACCACTTCACCCCACCTGTTTAGAATTCTTCAATCATATTGTAGTCACTCTTCCCCATGGGACCCCACACAACAAGGTTATTAATTAATCTTCATTACATAGTAACCAGTAACAACTTGGCTGTTCTCTGGTTGGTTCTTCAACATATTGGTCAAAAAAAAATACCAGGAAATCCTCCTCCACACAATCTCATTGCTAGTTTGGTTTGTACAGTCTATATGTAAATAAAATCTCAGTTGTAATCTTCGGATACATCTTGACTTTTTGTTTAATGCCTTTCCATGCATCTCCACTACTTTTTGTGGGCCTATATTATAGCCCCAACATGGTTCTCTGAGTCAATACCCTTCCTTGCTATTGCAATGATTTTTTTTTCTAAACTGATGATGCTACCCCGTTCCATTTCCCTTTACATCTGTCCTTCCTAAATAATGAAACCCTAGATGCTCAGTTCCCATCCTTGGTCACCTTGCAATTATATCTCTGTAGTCGCGACTATATCTTAACTGTTTATATCTTATTTGTATTGCTAATTCATCTATTTTGTTGCAAGTACTCCATGCATTATGACACAATGCCTTTAGACGTGTCTCTTTAACCTTATTAGTCGTCATAGCTTTATTTTGCACTATGGCCCCATTATTTTTTCTGCCTTCCACTTTTTCCTCTTTCTTTTCCATCGTGCGGTTTTTTTTACATTCATGGGGTGTGGGCGTGTCTGGCTAGACCAACACTTCTTGCCTATCCCTAATTGCCCAGAGGGCAGTTAAGAGTCAGCTACATTGCTGAGAGTCTGGAATCCCATGTAAGCCACATGAGGTAAGGGTGGTAGTTTCCTTCCCTAGTGAAGGAGATAGTTTTTTTTTTCCAACAAACGAGAATAGAATAGATTTGTGGTCATCATTAGATTCTCAATTCCAGATTTTCAAATTCTACTGTCTGCCACGGCAAGATTTGAACTTGGGTTCCCAGAACATTACCTCGGTCTCTAACAGGCCATCGTCTCCCCCCATGGCCGCCCTCCTCTGTCGCCCTGCTCCGGTTCCCTGGTCAGTTAATTCTGTGCTTGTGAGATCTTGCTGTGTGTGAATCAGCTGAAATTTGATTTGTCTCCTGGGATGGGTTCATCGCTAGCTGTGCCAGCATTTATTGTCCATCCCTAACTGACCTTCAGAAGGTGGTGGCGAGCCACCTTTGTGAACCACTGCTTTCCATCTTGTAACTGTAGCAGGTTGCTACAACTGACTATCTGCCCTGACCATTTCAGAGGGCAGTCAATCCACATTCACATTGTTGAGAGTCTGGGTTCACATGTAAGCCTGACCAAGTAAGGATAATAGGTTTCCTTTTTCCTAATGTGAATTAGTGACTCAAACGGGTTCATGTGAAAATGAATGATGGCTTCTTGGCGTCGTTAACCATTTTACAATTTACGTTTCTAGATTAATTAAATTCAAATGCCACCACTGCCATGAACCTGTGTCTCCAAAATTTTAACTTGGCCTCTGGATTGCCAGACCTGTGACATTTCCACTAGGCCACCATCTCCCTCTACATTACAGCAGAGACATCACTTCAAAGGTACCTCATTGGCTGGAAAGTTCTTTGGGATATTCTGAGATTGTAAAGATGTTCTATAAGTATGCCATCATCATCATCAAAGCTATCAGCTGTTGACCGAGCCGAGACTTAGCATTAGGCCGCATGCTGTCCCACAGATGGCATAATGACCTAATGCCATCTTCAACGCTTCAGTTGACCCTGCCTCTTTCAAACTTCCAGGCAGCTCATTCTAAATACAAGTATTCACTGTGTAAAATGTTAGTTCTCACCTTTTTGTTTCTTCTGCAAAACGCTGTGTCCTCTAGTTCTTGACCCCTATCTGTCCCACCTTTTATACTCCGGGCTTCTTTACCTGCTGTCACCAGCTCCTATGAGATTGGACACTGTTGTTAACTCCAGCCCAACCACTCCATTTAGCATCATACATCAGTGTATTGCTCACCAAGGCCCTTACAAGGAAGAAAACAATTGTAGCTGTGTACATGTCGATGTACATATATTGAAGCAAGTCAAGTCACTTCTACTTCAGTTTATTCATGCAACATGAGTTGCTGGGAAGTTCAAGGTTTATTGCTTATTCCTAGTTCCCCTTGTGAAGGTTGAAGCACCTTATTGCAAGCTTGCAGTCTGTGTACTGAAAGAATTTCTACCGTGTTGTAAGGCAGGAAATTCCAGGAATTTGACCCAGCAATTATGAAAGAACCATACTTTAACATAGATCAGTGCATAAGTCATAGTCATAATGTCTTGCAGCATGGAAACAGACCCTCCAATCCAACCAGGCAATGCTGCACATAATCTCATATCTGCTCCTGGTCCATATCCCCCTCAACCTTCCTATTCATATACTTATCCAATGTCTTTTAAGTGTTATAATTGTACCCACATCCACTACTTCCTGAGGAAATTAATTCCACATGCAAACCACCCTATGTGTAAAACTTTGCCACTTGTGTCTTTTTTAAATCTCTCTCCTGTCATCTTAAAATTGCGCCCCCTAGTCTTTAAAGTTCACCATTCTAGAGAAAAGACAACTACCATTAACACTATCTATACCTCCCATCATTTTATAAACTTCTACAAGGTCGCCTCTCAACCCCTTGTGTTCCAGTGGAAAAAGTCTCAGCTTGTTGTCATAATTCGAATCTTCCATATCTGGCAATATCCTGGTAAATCGCGTCTGAACATCCTCAGCTTAATAATATCCTTTGTATAACTGGGTGACCAAACTTGACACCGTATTCCAGAAGAGGCCTCACCATTGTCCTGTACGGCCTCAACATGATTCCCCAACTCAAAGGACTGCGCAACCTAAGAAGCTTCAAAAAGCACTCTCAGAAACAGGTTGACTAATACACTGAGTAAGATGTGAGCTATCAGCAGGGATTCATTTCAATTCATCAGCCATATATATGGCTTACTGTATGTAGGGTGCCTTAAACGTCCGCAAATCATCTCATCGATATGGTCCATATTACCTGCTTGCTGCCATACACTGGCTGAGAAGGAAAGTATAACTGTCAATTCATATGTCTGAGCTGAAAAAGCCAGGCACTACTTAATCCCTAAATATGCACTGACCAACTTCATGCTGAGTACAAGTGAGCTGTACGTATTTCCCATACACCTGCTGTCGTCCTAATTCCAGTTGCTGGAAACTACAGATTGAGACATCATATCAAAGAAAGGTTCACTTCACAAGGTGAATCAAATGGAGTGAGTGGATTCTCTCCTACAATGAGGTGAATTAACCTAACCGGCATTATATAACATCTCATTGGTGCTGGCTGAGGGAGGAATTTTGACCAGGAGACACTGAGCTCTTTAAGACATGGCATCTTGTCTCAATACTCGGTGTGACAGACGAGAATGCTGATGGGGCAGCACCAGATATATCGGCCTAATTTGAAGGTTAACCTTCAATCAGCCAGAATCTCATTTTGTGCTTGTGTAAAATGAGCAGCTGCTGTACTTGTGGTTTTTGACAACAATTAGTGGTTTCTATTTATGAAAATAACTTATGGTTTTTGCTTTCCTTTTTCTTTTCACTAGATCATTGATGCTACTCTGAAAGGAAACTGTTCACGCTTCATGAATCACAGCTGTGAGCCCAACTGTGAAACTCAGAAGGTGAGAATGGAAGCTCAAAGTAATTGTTGTGATAATAACTTGCCTCTCTCACTCTCCTTCCCTTGCTCACTGTCTTATGCCTTTGTCTGCCCCTTCTTCCCTTCCCTCCTTCTGTCCCTCTTCTTTCTCTTCCTTTGTTACCCCTTCAACCCCCTCCTTCCTTTTTTCTCTACTTCCCACCCTCCTTTTCTTCCCATCCTCCCTTTTTTACTTCCCTGACCCCAGTCCCCTACCCATTTCTTCCTGCCTCACCACCCCCACCTTCTCTGCAACTTTCACTTTCAACCCCATCAATTTATCCAGCATAAACGCGTTACTGATTTGAATTTTCATCCTCCTTCCTCTCTGTCTGCCTGTGTGCATATCCTCCCGCCCATTCCCTCTCGCGCTCTCTGACGTCAGGGAGATACAGAACAGATTCTTGTTCTGTAATGGCTTAATGGATAACATTTGGGGTGCTATACTTGACCTTGTTCACATTGGATGAGATGTTAGGGCTCCAACTCCTAGTCTTCATTTATTATGTATGTCCCTAGTCATATAGGTATGACTTGAGTACCCATTCTATTTGAAACCATAACAATACAAGAATAGCAGAAGGCCATTTCATCCTCAGGCATGTTCTACCATTCACTAAAATCATCTATTTTCTTCAGTTCTACCCTTCAGTGCTATCTCAGCATCCTATAATGATCTGTGCTTTGAATTTACTCAACAATTGAGCATGTGCAGCTCTTTACCCCAAAGAATTTCAAAGATTTGTAACATGTTTGACAAAATTTCTCCTCATCCTAAGTAGTCCAATCTCTCATTCTGAGACTATGAACCCCTAGTTCTAGGTAACTCGCACTCGCAGCAGTAACCATTTCAAAATTTTAAGACTTCACTGAGACCACATCTCAATGTTGCAGAAAAGAGATCTCAATTATTCAAACTGGCTTTATAAATCGATCTTTGCATCTCAATAATGACCGTTGTTACACTCACTGTTGAGGCAAGAAAGTCCTTCCTTGGGTAAGGAGACTCGAACTGTATGAACTAATCCAAAAGTTGCCTCACCAAGGCTTTATACAGTTGAAATGCATTCTCTTCAGTCTTATACTCCAATCTTTTTGCAATAAAAATATAATATTTACTATTGTGTTTTCTTTAGCTGCATGTAAACTATGATTTTGTACAAAGGTCTGACTTAATGCCGTCATTTTCAGGATATTCCCATTTAAATAACATGGCATTCAGAAGCAGAGTCACAGAACTCAAATGTTAACCCTATTTCTCTGTCCACTGATGCTAGCGGGCCTGCAGAGTTTCTCTAAAACTTAATGTTTTTAATTTCATGTTTCCAGCATTCAGAATATTTTGCTTTTACATAACCTTCTACTTTCCTCAGTTCTCCCCTTCAGCACTATCTCAGCATCCTATAATGGTCTTTCCATCTGCAAGCCTAATGATCTGTGCCTTGAATTCACCCAACAATTGAGTATGTGCAGTAGGTAACTTCACATTTTCGCCACATTTCTTTCACCTACCGTGATGTTGTTCCCTCATTTAACTGTCTGAATCCTTGTCCATTTACACTGTACATTCCTACATATATATTTGCTAAAGAAGTAACATTAGACAAACTATCTCAAGAAGTTGGAATATCTGGTCAACATGGATAGGTTGGACTGAAGGGTCTGTTTCCATGCTGTACATCTCTATGACTCTAAGTAGCTTTAGAGATAGTAGATGCATTGGTTGTAATTTTCCAAACATCCTTGAATTCTGGAGAAGTACCAGAGGGTTCGAAAGCTCATGATGTGACAAGCATTTCAAAAAGGGAAGGAGTCAAGAGTGGCTAACTACAGACCAATTAGTCTAATCTCCATTGTTGGAAAAAATGTTGGAGTCAATTATTAAGGAAGTAATAGCAGTTCATTTTGAAAATCACAAGTCAAGCAAAGTAAGCATGACTTCACGAAAGAGAAATAGTGTCTGACTATTTTGTTCAAGTTTTTTGTGGATGTCTCAACCAGAATGGATAAAGGGAAATCAATAAGGTGTGTTATATTTAACTTCCAGAAGGCATTCAACAAGGTACCTCAAAAGGTACATCAAATAAGAGCCAATGGTGTTGGAGGTACTCTATTGGCATGGAGAAAGAATTGGCCAATAGGCAGGAAACAGAGTGCAGATAAAGGGGTTCTTTTCAAAAAAATAAGCACTACCGCAGTTAGGCGGTAGTGTGGGGGTTTAAAAAAGAAAAAGAAGAGAGAAGAAAAAAATAAAGAAAAAGAAAAAAAAAATTAAATAGGAAAAAAAAGGGGTTCTTTACCAGATTGACAGCCTGTAACCAGTGCCATACCACAGGGATCAGTGAAGGGACCGTGACGGTTTACAAAATATATTAATGACTTGAAGAAAGGAAGTGAATGTACTGCAGCCACATTTCCAGATGACTCAAATTAGGTGGGGAGGCAAATAGCTGACAGAGATGTTTATTGGATAAATAAGTGAGCAAAAAGTTGGCAAATGGCACATGTAATGTGGGATAATGTGAAGTTGTACATTTTGCGAGGGAGTATAAAATAACACTTATTTGAATTGAGAAAAGCTGCAGAAAGCTGCAACACAGAGACTTGGGAGAACTTGTGCATGAAACGGAAAGCTAGCTGGCAGGTTCAGCAGGTAATCAGAAAGGCTAATGAATGTTGGTACTTATCTCGAGGGAATTGGAAGTATAAGAATCAAGCAGTCTTGAAATTTTGGAAGGTGCTGGTGAGACCACATCTGGAGTAATTTGAACAGTTTTGGTCTCCTTATTTGAGGAAAGATATCATTTCACTGGAGGCAGTTTGGAAGCGGTTCGCTGGGATGATCATGGTTGGAGGGATTGTCTTATGAGCAAAGATTAATTAAGTTGGAACTCTACTAACTAGGGTTTAGAAGGATGATAGGCGATCTCATTGAAACATACAGGATTCTTAAGAGCTTTAACAGGGTAAATGCTGAAAAGATGTTTCCCCTTTTTGGGAGAGTCTAGGACAAGAGGACATAGTCTTAAATTGGCATCCTGTTATTCTGAGACGGAGATGAGGAGGAATGTATTCTCTCAAAGGGTTGAGCGTACTTAGAACTCCTTGTCACAGAGGGCTTTGGGAGCAGAGTCCTCGTGTATATTTAAGGTTGCCTTAGACTCTGTAGGGGAATCTGTGCTTATGAGGAAAATGCAGGAAGGTTGACGTGAGCACTGTCCGAGCAGCCAAGACTGTTTTGAATGGCAGAGCAAGCTCGAGGGGGATGAACACCCTACTCCTCATAACGAATTTCTTTTGTGTATCTGATTAGCAGCCTCCACCGTGTCTCTGCCTTCCGAGTCAACCCAAGGAAACTTTTTATTTATAGCCACACCATTTTCGCCCAACCCCTGCTGTTAACTAGCACTTTTTTCCAGTTTCTCCTCCTCTTCCTTCATGCTCTCTTTGAGCTCAACTTGTCCATGAGACCCAACTCCTGTTCACTCAATCCTATTCCCATGAAATACTGATCACCTAACTTCTCCTAGATGGTTCCCATGTTAGCTGATATTTTTAATAATTTTTCTTTTGAGATGTTCTCTTCAGACTACGTATCGGATGGGGAGAAAGCTTTTGTCCTATGTACTCGTGGGGTGTGGGCATCACTGATTCAGTCAGCACTTATTGCCTGCCCCTAGAATTAAATATTGGGTATATCAATGCCATTGTCTTCGTTCATTTTCCCGAGTTACTGATGGTATCCTTCTCCCTGCCAACTGTTTGTGATTAAACCAAACTATTTTCAACTTTGGTGTCACCTTTTGATCCTGAGGTGACCGTCCAACCTCGTGTTAATGTCACCTCCTAACACCAAACTCTGTAACAACACCCAATTTTGCCCTTTACTCAGCTCCCTGCAGGAGGAGCTTTCAATCTCTGGATTTGACCATTCCAGTACACTCCAGGCTGACCTGCATTCCATCCTTCATAAGTTTGATGTCATTTCCAAAACTCCTGAGCTGCCTTTGTCTTTATTTGCTCCAAGTTCCACTCATCTATCATATGCCCCGACTCAAATGGAAGCCAGACTGTGAACTACCTTGTCCTTTACGTGTGTATTCTCTTGTATTTGTAGTATTTGCTTTACATTTCCTGGTATCTGTGTTCTTTCCAGTGGACAGTAAATGGGCAACTACGAGTTGGATTTTTCACAACTAAGACGGTTCCAGCTGGGACAGAGCTAACCTTTGATTACCAGTTTCAGAGATATGGGTAAGAGATGTCCAGCACAGCCTCTTGTACAACCTGTTTCTTCATTTCACTCCATTTATGCAGTTATCTTTAACACTACCATATACAATCCACTGTCACACAGTGTTGCAGTGTATGTAATACATTAGATGCACCACAGCAACTCACCAAAGGCTTTTCAGAAGCTCCATCAAAACCCTCAACCGCCATTTTCCAGAAGGACTGGGCCACCATATGTATGGGAATAGCATCACTTTGAAGTTCTCCTCATACCATCTGACCTGGATGTATGTCATGTGCCCAAGTCCTGAAACAGCTGACTGCCCAGAGCCCCAAAAGTATCTCCGATATGACTGACAACAGAAACATGGCTGTGTTGAGGACTTACACTCAAAGAATGGTATATCAGTAATGTTCGTGGGCTTGTAATCCTGAGATCAAGAGTTCAAGTCACACCCAGATTATAGTAAAATCCAATTGTTTAATAATATCCTTTGGAAGTTTTGGAAGGAACTCTGCCCCTACATGCAGCTGTAGCTAGTAACTAGCTTTGAAATTGCCTAGAATGTCACTCAGTTGTATAAAATTCTTATCAGTGATGGAGATACTATAATTACACCCTATCCTATAGTCAGTGTTCAGTCTCTAAAACCTTTTCCCGATGTCTCTCTCACTGTTACTAAGGTTGTGATCATTTGATCAGCTCTTTCAGCCATTTGTCTGCCCAAGAGTTCCTCTCAAATCCATTTCCCCACACTCCCCTGGCCCCATACACGCATGCACACCCGCGCACGCACACACGTGTTTCTACACCTACTGCAGTCCCGAAACAGCTCTCGCCAAAGCCATACATGGTGTCCAGTACGACTGTGACAAAGGTAAACTTTCACTCCGCATCCTTAGCTTCTGTACAATTTTTTTTTTAGATTACTTACAGTGTGGAAACAGGCCCTTCGGCCCAACAAGTCCACACCGCCCCGCCGAAGCGCAACCCACCCATACCCCTACATTTACCCCTTACCTAACACTACGGACAATTTAGCATGGCCAATTCACCTGACCTTTGGTACTTTGACCGTACCATTGTTTCATGCTTCTTCACTAACAGCTTGTCCTTTAATTGTGCTCAGCTGGTTCCATTCTTATTTAAATTTTGGTAGTGAATCATTCTGAGAACTTCTCTTCCACACTATTGTCTTGGGTTTCCCCGAGGATCAGTTACTCCTTTTTCCCTCATCTCAACAAGTCAGTTTCCATGTGTACCTGAATGACTCCTAGCTGTCCCTCCCCTCCCATGACTAAATTATCGGACTGCATGGTGAGCTGCTTAGCACTGAATAAGGAAAAATATCCTCTAATTAACTGTAGGCAGCCCCAGTTATGGAACAGGTTTCATTCTTGTGTCCATTTGCAGGTCATTTGTACACACAGCAAAACATGTGCAGGGAAATGTAAAAAAGAACACATAAGTACAGGAAATATTCATATGTTGGATCTTCAAAACTACGTTCCTGTCTGGGATTGGGTTCATAAATTCAGGCGCTTATAATTTGGACATTCATAATTCGACAAACCCCTGTATTGGAAAGAAGAAACCATTATCTTTGGTTTCCTACACAGGACTCTACTCTTACCTGGCTGACGATGAATCAGAATGTTCCCAACATTGGTGTCATAATTGGCCCCTGGATGGCCTTCCATTCAAAGAACTGCCCCGTTTCTCTTGCGACTGCTTGCTTCCACCTTCATTTCATTGCCAAACAGATTCCTGCTTCAGTTCACTTACTGCTGAAACCTTCAGCCATGGTTGTGTTACCTCTGTTTTTGACTAGTCCATTCCACTCCTCGAGAATTCCATGTTCAGCGCTCCATAAATATGATGTCATTCCCAAAATGTGTTCCCATGTCCTAACTCCTCCAAGTTCACTTCTCCTGTCATCCTTACGTTCACTCACGTCCATTGGCTCACAGTAAGCAATCCCTCCATTTGTAAATTCTCATCTTTGATTTCAAACCCTCCTTGTCCCAGCCCCTTGCTATCTTTGCAATCTGGTCCAGACACACAACCATCTGAGCTATCTATACTCTAATACTAGTGTCTCATGCATCTCGATTTTAATTATTTCTTAATACCACAGATATCATTTTGTTTTGTAAAATTCCATGGTACATCTTGAAATGTTTGATTATATTAAGGTGTTATATAAATTAAAGGTTTAATCCTTAATGTTTGTTGTATCCCTGAGGGTGTCACAGATTAATTAGCTGCATTGTATCTTGGTCCCTAGCTGGGGTTTGACCTTAAGCTTGTTACTAATTCATATTTTTGTTTCTCTGACTCCTAGAAAAGAGGCTCAGAAATGTTTCTGTGGATCTGCAAATTGTCGTGGATACCTGGGTGGTGAAAACCGTGTCAGCATTCGGGCTGCTGGAGGGAAGGTTAAATTAAAGGACAAGGATCGATCCCGAAAAAAAGACTCTGTGAGTCTTACTTTAAATAGCCTGATGTATGACTTATACCACATTAACTGCAGATTCCCTTTCTCTCCCCACTTACCCTCTGTCATCGGTGCAGTAAGGTGAAAATTACAAAAGGGACATCATACTTGTCAATCTACTAGAATTTTTCAAAAATGTAACTAATCAAGTTAATGCAGGGAATCGATGGATATGGTTTACTTGAACTTTCAAAAGACTTCTGATTAGATCCCACATCAGAGATTAGCATGTAAATTTAAAGCACATGGGCTTGGGGGTGTACTGAAGTGGATAGAGAACTGGTTGGCAGACAGGAAACAAAAAGTATGAATAAACGGGCCTTTTTCCAGAGTGGCAGGCTGTGGCTAGTGGGTTACCACATAGATCAGTATTGGACCCCAGCTATTCAAAATAAATATAAATGATTTAGATGAGGGAAGTAAATGTAATATCTCATGTTTATAGATGACACAAAGCTCTGGGTGAAGATGGAGGGGAGTCTCATAGAAATCTATAGAATTCTAGGAAGCCTAGTCAAGGTAAACACCAGAAGGATGTTCCCAATGACCTGGGAGTCCAGAAGCAGAGGGTCACAATCTCTGCATAAGAGGTAGACATTTAGATCTGAAGTGAGCAGTAAATTATTTACCTAGAAAGTGGTGAACCTGTGAAATTCTCTGCACAGAAAGCGGTTCAAGAAAAAACATTGAATGTTTTCAACAAGATAATAAATATAGTTCTTTATGGATAAAGATGGAGATTGAGGGTTTGGTTAAGAAAAAGAAGTAAACATACGTAAGGTATAGACAGGATAGATTGAGTGAATCCTTAGAGTACAAAGAAAGTAGGAGTATACTTAAGGGGGAAATCAGGAGGGCAAAAAGGGGACATGAGATAGCTTTGGCAAATAGAATTAAGGAGAATCCAAAGGGGTTTTACTAATACATTAAGGACAAAAGCAGTAACTAGGGAAAGGATAGGGCCCCTCAAAGGTCAGCAAGGTGGCGTTTGTGTGGAGCCACAGAAAATGGGGGAGATACTAAATGAATATTTTGCATCAGTATTTACTGTGGAAAACGATATGGAAGATATAGACTGTAGGGAAATAGATGATGACATCTTGCAAAATGTCCAGATTACAGAGGAGGAAGTGTTGGATGTCTTGAAACAGTTAAAGGTGGATAAATCCCCAGGACCTGATCAGGTGTACCCGAGAACTCTGTGGGAAGCTAGGGAAGTGATTTGCTGGGACTCTTGCTGAGATATTTGTATCATCAATAGTCACAGGTGAGGTGCCAAAAGACTGGAGGTTGGCAAATGTGGTGCCACTGTTTAAGAAAGGCGGTAAGGACAAGCCAAGGAACTATAGACTGGTGAGCCTGACCTCGGTGGTGGGCAAGTTGTTGGAAGGAATCCTAAGGGACAGGATGTACATGTATTTAGAAAGGCAAGGACTGATTAGGGATAGTCAACATGACTTTGTGCGTGGGAAATCATGTTTCACAAAAGTTTTTTGAAGAAGTAACAAAGAGGATTGATGAGGGCAGAGCAGTAGATGTAATCTATATGGACTTCAGTAAGGCGTTTGATAAGGTTCCCCATGGGAGACTGGTTAGCAAAGTTAGATCTCTTGAAATACAGGGAGGACTAGCCATTTGGATACAGAACTGGCTCAAAGATAGAAGACCGAGAGTGGGTGGTGGAGGGTTGTTTTTCAGACTGGAGGCCTGTGACCAGTGGAGTGCCGCATGGATTGGTGCTGGGTCCTCTACTTTTTGTCATTTACATAAATGATTTGGATATGAGCATAACAGCTACAGTTAGTAAGATTGCAGATAGAGTCATAGAGATGTACAGTATGGAAACAGACCCTTCGGTCCAACCCGTCCATGCCGACCCCAGGGAAAAAACTTTGTCTATTTATCCTATCCATGCCCCTCATACTTTTGTAAACCTCTATAAGGTCACCCCTCAGCCTCCCACGCTCCAGGGAAAACAGCCCCAGCCTGTTCAGCCTCTCCCTGTAGCTCAGATCCTCAAACCCTGGCAACATCCTTGTAAATCTTTTCTGAACCCTTTCAAGTTTCACAACATCTTTCCGATAGGAAGGAGACCAGAATTGCACGCAATATTCCAACAGTGGCCTAACCGATGTATTGTATAGCCACAACATGACGTCCCAACTCCTGTACTCAATACTCTGACCATAAAGGAAAGCATACCAAACGCTTCTTCAATTTCCTATCTACCTGCGATTCCACTTTCAAGGAGCTATGAACCTGCACTCCAAGGTCTCTTTGTTCAGCAACACTCCCTAGGACCTTATCATTAAGTGTATAAGTCCTGCTTAGATTTGCTTTCCCAAAATGCAGCACCTCGCATTTATCTGAATTAAACTCCATCTGCCACTTCTCAGCCCATTGGCCCATCTGGCCCAGATCCAGTTGTAATCTGAGGTAACCCTCTTCACTGTCCACTACACCTCCAATTTTGGTGTCATCTGCAAACTTACTAACTGTACCTCTTATGCTCGCATCCAAATCGTTTATATAAATGACAAAAAGTAGAGGACCCAGTTCTGATCCTTGTGGCACTGCACTGGTCACAGGCTTCCCGTCTGAAAAACAACCCTCCACCGCCACCCTCTGTCTTCTACCTTTTGAGCCAGTTCTGTATCCAAATAGCTAGTTCTCCCTGTATTCCATGAGATCTAACCTTGCTAACCAGTCTCCCATGACACCAATATTGGAGGTGTAGTGGACAGCGAAAAGGGTTGCCTCAGATTACAACAGGATCTTGACCAGATGGCCAATGGGCTGAGAAATGGCACATGGAATTTAATTCCAATAAATGCAAGGTGCTGTATTTTGGGAAAGCAAATCTTAGCAGGACTTATATACTTAATAGTAAGGTCCTAGGGAGTGTTGCTGAACAAAGAGACCTTGGAGTGCTGGTTCATAGCTCCTTGAAAATGGAATCACAGGTAGATATATTGTGAAGAAGGCGTTTGGTATGCTTTCCTTTATTGGTCAGAGTATTGAGTATAGGAGTTGGGAGGTCATGTTGCAGCTGTACAGGACATTGGTTAGGCCACTGTTGGAATATTGCGTGCAATTCTGGTCTCCTTCCTATTGAAAAGATGTTGTGAAACTTGAAAGGGTTCATAAAAGATTTACAAGAATGTTGCCAGGGTTGGTGGGTTTGAGCTATAGGGAGAGGCTGAACAGGCTAGGGCTGTTTTCCCTGGAGCGTCAGAGGCTGAGGGGTGATCTTAGAGGTTTACAAAATTATGAGGGGCATGGATAGAGTAAATTGCCAAAGTCTTCTCCTGGGGGTCGGGGAGTCCAGAACTCGAGGGCATAGGTATAGGGTGAGAGGGGAAAGAAATAAAAGAGACCTAAGGGACAACTCTTTCACGCAGAGGGTGTGCATGTATGGAATAAGCTGCCAGAGGAAGTGGTGGACGCTGGTACAATTGCAACATTTTAAGAGGCATCTGGATGGGTATATGAATAGGAAGGGTTTGGAGGGATATGGGCAGGGTGCTGACAGGTAGGACTAGATTGAGTTGGGATATCTGGTTGGCATGGACGGGTCTGTTTCCATCCTGTACGTCTCTATGACTATGACCCTATATCAAGGGGTATGGGGAAAAAACAGGAAGAGGTAACAGAGTAGGATAATCCGGTGTGATCACATTGAATGGCAGAGCAAGTTCGAAGGACTGAATGGCCTAGTCCTCCCATTTTCAAGTTTTCTAATAGCCAAGCCATGTGGTCTAGCATCTCTTTCCTCTCAATTGTCAGGTGGATGAAGAACTAGAGGCATTCCTAGAGAACGGTGACGGATTGTGTGACTCGAACCATGTGCTCAGTTTAACCCGGCTGATGGTCCGCATAGAGACAATGGAGCAGAAATTGACCTGCCTGAAGATAATACAGGTAATGGGAGAAGGACCTGAAATAGCAGTGAGTCATTCTAACCCAAGTAAAACCTCATGCCCAAAGTTAATCCAGAGGGGATTGCTATTTGAATGCATGTCATGGTCATGTATCTTTGTAATGCTTTCACTTGTTGGTAAGTCGTTCATAGTTAATCATGCGGACCTTGTTGGCATTACCTCTCCAAAAGCAAATAGCATCTTGGGAACAGTGGCGCAGCAGCGATGTTACTGGATTGGTAATTCAGTGACAGGTAAAATCCCAGGCAGTTGAGAATTGAATTCTAATTTTTTTTTAGTCTTCATTTAAGTGGTTGTTATATAATAAAAGTGACCATCTACTTTTTGGATTGTCATTAGAAGCCCACCCCTGGTTCACCTGCCACCCTTACCTGGTCCATCCTTTATATGACTCCAGTCCCCATACTCGTGGTCAGCTCTTAGCTACTCTTTGTGTTTGCCCCGTAAGTCACTCATTTCTAACAAACCATGACTAACAGTTCTGGAATATATAGAACTACCTAACATTGTGAATCAAGCTTCACCGCATGGATTACAGAGAGTGGAGAGGTTATAATGGAGCTGTACAACACCTTAGTTAGGTCTCAGCTGGAGTATTGTATGCAGTCTAGTCGTGATACAAGAGAAAGGGTTTGATTGCGCTAGAGCGTGTGTGAAGGATGGACACTGCAATGTTGCCTGGGTTGGAGCGATTCAGCTATGAATAGAGACTGAATAGGTTAGGATTGTTTTCCTTAGAGTAGAGAAAGTTGAGAGGGGAAACCTAAATGAGGCATGTAAAATTATGAACAGCGGAGTAGAGTGAATAGGAATAAATCTCTCCCCTTCAGCAAAGGAATCAATAACTCGGGGGAATAGATTTAAGATAAAGAGCAGGAGGTTTTGAGGGAATTGAAGGAAAGTATTTTTCATCTGGAGCGTGGTGAGTACTGGAACTCGCTGCCTGAAAGGGTGGTAGAGGCGGAAGGCAGTGCATTCTCACTATCGGAAGAAAATTAAACATGGGCAGCAAATGAAGGCTTTGCTATTGATGTCCATATCCCTGCATGGAAAGAAAGGAAGATTGACAGCCTATAATGTTTTTTAAACAACATATTAATGTGCATGTTCATTTTGCAGAACACCCACTCGCAGAGTTGCTTGAAGTCCTTTCTGGAATACCATGGATTATCGCTGCTATGGATCTGGATGACTGAGCTCGGCGATAGCCGGGGCAACTCCAGCAACAATATTAAGTTTCAGACTGAAGTACGTTGAGCTAAAGATTCGTGGGGCATGTTGCACTTGAGTGTTGTATCTAGGTGTATGCATGGGAAGCTGCAATACTCTCCCTGCTCCAGCAGAGAGAGCTCAAATATTAATAAGTGCTGAAAGATGGCACAAAGTGAAGTTGGTTGGTACAGCACAGGATTTAAGGTCATATTTTTGTACGGATTTTGTGTTTGTCTAAGTAAACAATAGTAGTGCTGCAAAACTGCACTTACTGTCAGCATTGAGCACACATATGTAGTTGTTTTCCTATCTTCAAATTGTTCCTTGAGAATGGATCTGTTTGAAGGTTGATAAACTTGGAACATGATGCAGTGGGAAAAGTTCTAATTTTGCAGAAACTTTGCCACATCAGACAATAAAGTGCTTCGTCCTTTACCACTGGGGGCATTGGGGTAGTAATGGAGTTTATGGGCTTCCATAGTCCTCGCAATGAGGAGAGGCCACTAATCACCAGACCCAGGATTGTCTTCTCAGAACTCAGGGACAAAGCTGCTGTCTCATGGAAATGTACATTTGGATAAATGGGGCCATTCTGTCTGTCGTATCAGTGCTGACTGTGAAACACCTACAGCCTTATAGCCCTTGATCTGTAGCCCTGTAGTGCCTTCTTATCTACCTTTAGTCTTCAGTTAATTGTGGAAATGCACACTAAGGTTCCTTCTACACTTAACAGATTCCTACCATTTTATTATGTATTCCTTTCCCTTGTTTGCTCTCCTCAAATGCATTACCTCAGTCTTTCCTGGATTGAATTTGATTTCCCACTTATCGACCAACCTAACCAACCCATTGATATTTTTTTCCTACATTCAACAGATTCCTTCCTCACTTTCAGCCATATGCCCAATTGTCATGTGATCTGCAAATTTCTTTATTCTGCCTCCAACATTTAGGTCTCAATCTTTGACACATGCTGCCAGTAACAGCAGGCTCAGTACTGTACACAATGGAACCCCTTGGAAAGAGCCTTCCAGCTTCCTGCCAGTTTGGATCCAGCTTGGATCTCGAGAGCTTTCAATTTATTAATCAGTCTACATACTAAGTTTTTTTTTTCAAAAGTCTTAGAAAATCCATGTAGAGTACATTAATTGTGCTACACGAATTGACACTCCTTACTTCCTCAAATGCAGTCAAGTCAATCAGGCTCTACCTTCTTTAACAAATTCATGCTGACAGCCTTGTTTAGTCCATGCTTCTCCCAATGTTGATTTGTATCATTTCTTAGAAATTTGTTATCCATATCCTGACCTGATGGTGTCTCTTGAGTTTTCTGTAGAGTAGGGGATTGAATCTGTACCTTCTCAAGTGGGAATGCTACAATTCAGATGAAGGTTCAGTGCATTACATATTAGCTGTGAATGCAAAGTAAAATTTGTTCAACACTATCCCATTAGATAGAAATGGTTTATATCTCACCAGTGCTGTACCTCTCCTGGTAAGTGTAGAGGCAGCTTTGACTTTACCCCTTCCATGCTGTATCTGCCTTAACTGTATAGCACTGGGCCTTGAAAGACTCAACGATTCTGGTAAAGTAGAGGAATCTGAAAAGCTGGTGCTGAGCATACTCTGCTTTTATTGTAAAGAAAGTACTTACCCATTTGACACTCTTATCTTCATTCATGTCCTTGAATATTGCAATGCCGAAGGAGGTCATTTGGCCAATCATTGAAAGAGGCGGACGTCACATCCCACAGCACTCAGCAATCCATTTTCATGTGCATTGCCAATATCCTTTTTGGAAGTTCCTATGGAATCAGATTCCACCATCCTGCCAGATCTTTGCACCGACTGAAAAATTCTTTCTGTGTCAAGTCCAGCTCTTTTGACAATAAGTCAATGTTCTATGTTACTAACTCTCTCCTCAGAGCAAGAAAACCTTCTTACTTGTTTATTGAAAACTCATTGTAACATTTAGCAGAATCGTATAGAAAATACAGCACAGAAACATACTATTTGGCCCAGTCAGACCACAGTGCCATTTATGCTGCATTCAAACAAGTGAATATTTCCATTAACTCCCCTTAACATATTCTGCTGTATAGACAAAATCTCAGTTTCTCCACTCTCCATAAAACTAAAGTTTCTCATCCCTAGTATTATCCTGGTAAAATTCCTCTATAACTCCTTCAAGGATTTGACGTTGTTATTTGATACCCAGTGGTGAAAGAGGGAGTGACCAAATCAGCTGCTCTGTTTCTGGGTCCCAGTTCTGCAGTGTGAAAGATTGGCCTATACTACAGAACCTCCACGCTGTGGTGCTGCTGTAACAAGGAATCAAGATAAGAGCACAAAACATTGAGAATTTAACATTAAAAAGTTGCAACATCGAGTGTGGTCCTTCAGCTTACTGTCATGTTGAAATGTGAAGGGATGGGCAAGGTGAGTGAATGAAATTGTGACATAAAGCATGACTTTTTGAAGGAAGACTAATATTGCTAAGGAATTCTACCTCTTTTCTGTCATGAGTCCAACCATTGAAGTTGGAATATGAGAATAGCATTGACTATAGAATTGTTCGCTTGTCTTCACAGATCATGAAGACCCTGGAACTGCTACCAATCTCCACCAAGAACATGTTGGAGGAAAGCAAACTCCTGCCTATCATTCAGCGTTGGGCTCAAACGAAGGCCTCAGCTCCCCAGATCAGCGAGGCAGACGGTTATTCGAGTGAAAATACCTCCCGTGCACAAACACCGCTGAACACACAGGATCCAGCGTTGAAGCAGAGCACTGAAGCTGATACTGACCCCTCCAAAAAACTGGTGATGAAGAGGCTGAAGATCATGAGTGAGAACAGTATGGACAGTGGCCTTTCTGACACGAGTAAAGCCTCTGACGGAGAGGTAGAGGTCAAAGAAGTGAAGGATGAGGTTGTTGCTACTATAGAACCGTCGCCATGCCTCCCGCTGGACGAGGAGGAGCCACCAGGCCAGGTGCCGGCTGATGATGGGGAGGGCCAAGAGACAGATCCTGCTTCCAAAACAACCAATGGGACAAAGCTGGAAGAGGGGATCTTGGTGGAGACGCCATCGCAGGACGAAGAAGAAGGCATTTCAGATGCAGAGAGCGAGCGAAGCCAAGAGCAACCTGGTAAAATGGAAGATGTGAGTGAGCTGGCAATGAAGCTGCTTGATGTCTGGAAGGACCTGAAGGTAGGTACTAGCAGCTGAAGGAGTTGAAATGCCGTGCGCACCGGATTTCAGGGAGCGAGTGGTCAGCAGGCTCATTTAGGTGGAAATAGTCTGTACTATATTGATACAATCAAATGCAAATTAGGACAATTGTTTTCAGAAAATATCATTTTGAGATTGATCTTTGAGCAATTTGATTCATGATATCTAGACAGTTTGGCTTCGATTTCCACATTGAGCACCATTGGGATTTCCCTGCGTGTCTGAGTCTGTGATAGGATTACAGTGAACAGTCATTAACTTCATCTTTGTTTATATATGCAGCCATTGGAATGGGGGAAGGCGAGTTGGATAGATTCAACATCAAATGGCAGGAATGAATATGGCCAAATAGGGAAATAAAAGGTGGATCCAATCCTATAAATTGGGAATATATGTTTACCCATTGTCTTTTCTCATCTAGCAGTTCCAGACTTCCTTTTGGTCAGTGCCATCTATGCAAAAACACTGTTTTCCTGCCCCGCAGAGTTGTCTTTAGTGATATTAAAAAAATCGTTGGAAAAAGAACTTGTGAATCTCCCATAGTATTGCTCAAATGGGTAAGGGAATGCACCACTTGGTGGCCTGGCTTTGCAATTGCAGCATGTCATGGCCTGTTTGCACACACATCTCCACAAAGAAAATACTGATGATTTTTATTGAGCTATGGGATTCAACCTGCAAGAGTGTCACTAACGAGTGCCAACAACAGAAAGTGAAGTGGTGGAAAGGAAATACGGTCACACTGGAAGATTTATGGTCAAGGTCCCCCACTGGCTCAATGGATGAAGGCTATGCCTCATATTGTAACAGTTCAAACATACCAGGTTTGAACCTTATCTCGGCTGAGTTAACTCTCCTCAGAGATGAGCATGGTAACTGAAATTCTCGAATCAACTTCTGAGATTGGACAACTGAAAGCACAGAAAGCAGTCAGAGCTGCTTTCTCCCCATCATGATCTAATGTACCGTTCTGTCTAAACAGCAAAGCCATGCAGGAATGAGCAATGTGTCAAGCAACAACTACTATATATAGCATCTTTAAAACAATGAAATGTCCCAACATATTTCACAAGAGCATTAAATAGGGCAGTAGTAAAGTGGGTAATAATGATAAAAAGGTAAAATTAATGATTTTATTTAAATACATGTAGAATTCAGAATAAAATAAATGATCTAACAGCTAATGAACATGACGTGGTAGCTATTATGGGGATATGATTACAAGGCAATCAAAGTTGGGAACTATATTCAGGAGAATGTGATTTTTCAGAAGGTAAGACAGGAAGAGTGGTGGGTAGCTTTGTTAGTACGAGATGGATTAACTACAATAGAAAGAAATGATCTGGATCAGATGTAGAATCCATATAGCTAAACAAAGAAATAACAAGGGAAAGAAGACATTGATGGGAGGAGTGTGTAGGCACCCTAACAGTAGATGTTCTGTAGAATAAAGAATAAATCATGAGTTCATTTTTTTTAAGAAAACATGGCTAACTTTAATTTTAATGTGGATTTGAAAAATCAGTTTGGCAAAGGTAGCCATGAGAAACAGTTCATAGGGGAATTTGGGACAGTTTCCTGCAATAATGTTAGGATCCAATGTGGAATAAGGCTGTGTTGGATCTGATAATGTGTAATGAGAAATTATTCAGTATAAGAGCTCCCTAGGGTTCAGTGACCGTGACATGACAGAATTCAGCGTTCAATTTGAGAAACTGGGGTCAGAAATAATTGCTCAACTTAAATCAAGGTCATGGGGGTGACCACTGAGTGGACTAGGAAAGAAATTTAGCAGAAAAGATATTTGAGGAACTGTGGCAGATGTTTAAGAAAATAGTTCCTGACCCTCAGCAAGATATGCCTCAGCGAGGAAGAAGGACTCTAGGAAGGGGGTGCAATAGCCATAGTTAAACAAGGAAGTTTAGGATGGTATCAAACTGAAAGCAAAAACATAACGACATCGCAAAGATTAGTGCTGAATCATAGGATTAGGAAAGCCGACCAGCAAAATATTAAAGAGGGAGAAAATAAACTGAGAGCAAAGTAACAAGCAATATATAAATGGACAATAAGAGCTTCTATATATAAAAAGGGAGGAGAGGGGCAAAGTGAACATATGCCTATTCGAGAATGAACCTGGGAAAGTAATCATGGTTAACCAGGAAATGGCAGAGGAGTTAAATAAGTACTTTGCCACAGTCTACACAGTAGAAGAATTTAATAGCATTCCAAATATACTAATTAATTAAGGTGCAAAAAAGGGGGAAAAAAAACACAATACCTGTCACTAGGGAAACAATAGGGATGAAAGCCAGTCGGTTTTCTGCACCTGATGGGTTGCATCCTCACATTTTAAAATAAGTAGCTACAACAATTTAGAATGTATTGGGAGTAATCTTTCAAGATTCCTTAGATTCAGAAAAAAGTCTCAGAATTGGAAAACCACCATTGGGTCAATGCACTTATTCAAAAAGGGAGGGAGAATAAATGAAAGGTAACTCTAGTTTCACATCTATCATGGGGTAAATGAGAGAGTCTGTTGCAAACCATAGCAGAGCTATTTAAAATACATAATCTGACCAAGGAGAGTCAACATAGCTTCATGAAAGGGAAATCCTACTGTAAACTTGTTACTGTTCTTCAAGGAGGTAAAAAACAGATAGAAAAAGGAAAACCAATGGATGTAATATATTTGGATTTCAAAACATGTGTTTGACAGGTTATCGCACACAGGCTACTGAATGAGATAAGAGCCCAAGGTGTAGGGGCATTTTAACCAGTAACTTGTGGAGTATCACAAGGATCAGTGCTGGAACAAATATTATTTACAATATACATCATGGGTGGTACAGTGGTTTGCTTCACAGGACCAGGGACCCAGGTTTGATTCTAGCCTCAGTCAACTCTCTGTGTGGAGTTTGCACATTCTGTCCATGTTTGTGTGGGTCTCCTAGGTGCTCCACTTTCCTCCCACAGATGTTCAGGCTAGATGGATTAGCCATAGTAAATACAGGGTTCCAGAAATTAAGGAGATGTTAGTTTTGGTGGAATGCTGTTCGGAGGGTTGGTGCAGTTGGGCCAAATGGCCTCTATCTGCACTGTATGGATTCTATGATCAATTACTTTGATGAGGAAATATGCTGTTGCCAAGATCATAATTGGTGGAGGATGAGAAGGTTAAGTAAGTGGGCAAAATTTGACAGATAGAATATAACGTGGGAAAATGTGAGGTTATGCACTTTGACAGGTGGAATGGAAGAGTTTAAAAATTATCTAAGTTGGAAAGGACTGCAGAAAGTGGCAGCACAAAGGGATTTGAGAGTTCTTATGCATGAATCATTAACAAGATAACATCCAAGATCAACAAGTAACAAGGAAGGCAAATAGGGTGTTAACCTTTATTTCAAAGGAAATGAAATATAAAAATAGGGAGGTTTCAGGGAGGTGTGAAAATAAGCACGAGACTTTTAAAATCTGGTTGAGTCTGAACGTAACAAAGAAGTAGATGAAGATTTCAGCAGCAGACAAACTGAGACAGTGGCAGAATCAAACAACCATTGAGTGTGAAACCAACAGACGATGCATAAGCATTTAGAATGCTTGACCACGTGGTAGTCCTAGAGGAGGTGTTCAGTGCAATAAGTCAGCCATGCACAGCAAGCGAAAACAAGAGGGAATATCTATCTTGTGTTGTCCAGTGTATTTATGCAAGAAAATGACAGGCCATGGCTGGACTGTTATGATTTCTCATTCCCTGGCCCTATAGTTCAAGAATCTATTGCCGCACCTTCCTAGGCCGATTGGGGTTATATGTTAAAGGGCTCATGCGTTAGTAGATTTTTGGCAGGAGTTGGAGGAGAGGTCAAGGATGAGACATATAACTAATGTTCTAAATTATGAATGAGAAGCTTGGACTCCATTGTCAACCTCATTTCTGCTCAATAAAGTTGTTCTGAGCAAGCCAGACCTTCTCCATGAATCTTAATCAGTAGTTGGTGAGGTTGAGACCCATTGCTGTGTTTAGCGTAGCGGTAAGCAGTGTTATGTTGCCACACTCAGCCTGGATTAACATTCCCCACTATTGATGGATTGCTGCATTTCCACAGGAAGGTGAAGCGTAACAGTCGCGATACCTTACCTTACTACAATTGTGCAGGCTGCTGGTGAGCTCACGCCTGAAGTACCACATGAGGATCTGACCCCCCCCCCCCCCCCCTCATTTCAAAATAGATGTACTAGCATTAGGGAAAAATCCAAAGATTCACTAGGCTAATTCCCAAAGGAATGGGTTGCCTTATGAATAAATGTTTAATTTTACAGCATTGCAATTCAAAGTCTAAGAAACGATCTGATTAAAATGCAAAATGATCTGAGGGTTTTTGATGGGGCCAATGCTGAAAGGAGGTTTCTTCTAATCAGAGTCCCTACAATATGGAAACATTGCTCAACCCATCAAGTCTACACTGACCCTCCGAAAAGCATCCCATCCAGACCCACCCGACTACCCTAATCCTGTATTTCCTATGGCTAATCCACCTAGTCTGCATATCCCTGAATACAATGGGCAATTTAGCATGCGTGATCCACCAAACCACATTTGGACTGAGGAAGGAAATCAGAACACCCTAATGATGGAATAGAACGAAGGGCACAGTTTCAAAATAATACTGTCCCTTTTAAGATGAAGATGAGGACTTTCTTCTTTCAGGGGGTTGCTAATCTTGACAATTGTGCACCCCAGAAAACAGTGGAGGCTGGATCACTAAATATATTCAAGGTTAACTTAGACAGAATTTTGATCTTCATTGGTTATAGGGGATTCCTGGGAAAGGAGTGTTTCGGACACGGTTAGATCCATCATAATGTTATGAAGTGGTAAAGCTAGCTCAAGAGACATATTTCCTATTTTATCTAGGTGCTGTTCTTCTAATAAGAAAGCAATGAATTAAAGTCTTGTCCAACTGTCCAGGTGGATTGTAGAGAGAATTGTAGAGAGAATAATTCTGGCACACCAGATAACATTTACAATTCATCCAAAATTAGTTGGTAATTCTTAGCCCTGGTGCCATGCTGTGAGACCTTGCTCTGTGGAAAATAGCTGTTATGTTTCCCAACACAGCAGTCACTTTTGCAAGGATAATTTTAAGATGTGATTGTTTAATATAAATGCCCATTTCTAACTTTGCTAACTTTGTTACTTAGGAGGTATACAGAATTCCCAAGAAGGATCGAAGCCAAGCAGAACGGGAAAGTACTGGTAAGTATGACAAAGGCCTCTTGCTCTATTAGCTCCTTTACTACTCTGACTCATTGATATGTAATTTTGTCTGTTTGACTGTGGAGATGGAAATGAAATATTTGTTCAGTGACCCAACCATTTCCTCACTCCCCAGATATTTTATTGGTCACTGTGTCGAAAGCACCAACAAGTAATTGCACCATTCCTCTACCATGATGTAACCATTTTTTGGTCTCATGATTCTTGGTGACCTTTTGATGTGCTGTGTCATGCCAGCTTTAGGCAAGAGTAGTCTGTATAATCCCACTACCCCACCTTTTCTCTGTGGTCCTTTTGTAAAATCTGCTTTTATATTCCAGACTGGTTTATTTTAATCCTAATCTTCCCTTTTTGTCAATTATCTTGTCACCTTTTGCTGGTTTTTCAGAACTATTCCAATCCTCAGGCTGTCTACTATTCTTTATAACATAGTAAATCGCACTTTTTTCCCTTATCAGCAGTGCGGGCATCACTAGCTGGGTCCCCGTGTGTTACACATCCCTAGTTTCTCTTGAATTGACTGACTCGCTAGATCATTTCAGTCACATGTTGACCAGACTGGGTAAGAACAGCAGATTTCCTTTCTTAAAGGACATCAGTGAACCAAATGACAATTTGCACTCGTTACATGGTTGCCATTTGGCTAGCTTTTTGATAGTGATTTTTATTGAATTCCAATTTCACCATCTGCAGTGGTTGGATTCAAATCCATATTCCCAGAAAATTGGCCTGGATTCTGGATTACTAATCTATCAAAATTACCACTGTTCCACTTCCACCCTCAGTATCTCGTGCTGACTTCAGCTTTTAGACCAGACCTGCAGATAGCTTCTTCCAGGAGCTATCATACATCTGTTTAAGTATACTCAGCTTTAATTATCTCTTCAGAGTTTTATCCTAACACTTCTGGCCATACAATAACACTAACTCCTCATTCTAAGGTGACCTACTTCACTATGTATCCTTCTCAGGAGAGCAGATCAACAAGGACTTCACAGGACTCAAACTAAAAAACAAAACCAAGTCTACTCCTCCAAGCCATGGGTGTTTCTCCTCAGCTTAAAAATAAATGTTCTAGCCATTTCTAGCAAACCTCCAGATTCCATTATTTATGTTGCTAGATCACAAAACAATCAAAAATAAACAAAAGTCCGTTGGTGGTGCAAAAAACCCATACAGTGTAAAGCCAGGCGTCAAAATTGTTTTTGAAAGAAGTCACCATGGTTACAGAAATACTGATAAATTAATGATTAACTTCAGACTCACTCAAATCCTACAATCACTAAGTCAAAAACCTAAGCATGCGATAAATAATTTTAAATTTATGCATAAAGCATACAGTTCACATCACAATATTGATCGGTCGGTATAGGGAGTGGATTGTGCAAAGCAGCCTAGGTCGCCACTTCTGTTTGCTGACCATTCATAAATCTATAGGTTTTGGATGTGGAGGATGCAGGTTGTTATTCCACATCAACCTGACACATTCACTGCCTGTAGTCAACATGAGCCATTGTGCGTTACCCAGATGTTTGTGTGAGACGGTGATCGGATGTGCTGTCAGTATGACTACCCCTTTTCCCTCTGTCTATTCCCACCACAAAAGCAAATTACAATTAATTAGCCCTAATATCCAATTGAAGAGAAAAAAATCAGGCAGATTGACTGAACTGAAAACCTAAGCGTGTCTAGGAAAAGATCTTCAGAGCCTACGTCTGAAGCTGATGGTAGTGAAGGACGGGAAAAATGCACCACCGGAAAGAATCAGAGGAACATGGTGTTCAGATATGATATTTTACAGCTGGACAAGGTCACCGAGAAAGGGAGAGGTGACTACGTGGAGGGATTTAACCACAAGTTGTGAATTCAAATTTTAGGCATTGAGAAACTGGAAGCTAATGTATTTTGTTTAATTCATTCACGGATATGGGTGTTGTTGCCAGAGCCAGTATTTAATACCTATACCTCATTGTTAAGAGTCAACCACATTGCTGTGGGTCTGGACATATGTGGGTCAGACCAGATAAGAATGGCAGTTTCCTTCCTTGAAGGACATTAGTAACCAGATGGGTTTTTCCAACAGTCAACATGGTTTCATGGAGATCTGTTAAATCCGGATTTCTTTTATTGAATTCAAATTCCACCATTTGCCATGGCAGGATTTGACCTTGGCTCCTCCAAACATTACCTGGGTCTAGCAATAACACCACTGGCCATCACCTCCTCCTATGTGAATGAGAAGAGGATGATGCGAAAGTGGGACTTGGTCAAAAAAGAGACATAAAAGCATTGAACATTGGAGGTGACAACTTCTCATTAGAGACTTTTAGCAGAAGATTGGCATGTGGCAAAGGTAGGCAGTCTTTCTGATGAAAAGAATATGAAGTCAGACACAATTTAGAGTCAAATAAGATGCAAAGTTTGGTTCAACCAGAGATGTTAGTCATATAAGGATTGAGCTATCAGTGGCCAAACTGCTTAATGTTAAACTGAAATAAATGATGGATGTTCAGGATCAGATGTCAGGGTCATGGGAGCATTGGGAAGGTCCAAAGAAAATAGTGATGACCTAATGCTGGGAGTTGTTGATGTACACATGAAAAGTGACCCCATGTCTGTAAGAGATGTCATCAAACGCAGAATGTGGACAAGGATAGGGTAAGAGTGCTGAGGATTGACTGTTGGTGAACTCCAGCAGTGACAGTGAGAAGATAAGTTGTGGCTGAACTTGCTTTGAGTTGACAGTGAAACCAAACATATCAATCCTACTGAGCTGAACAACAGAGGAAAGGCACAGAGAAAGGTGTCATTGTTGACCATTTTGGAATCTGCGTAACTGCCCTCTTGCCGAGGGCACTGGGGTTCATCCATCGTCGTCAGTCACACAGGATATTGTGTTTTTAGGAGTGCATGACAAAGTGCGAACTTGAACAAAGGAAATTCCAAACTGAGGGCTGTGGAAAAGATGGTGATCAATTCATTCAGCAATAATATATTCAATAAGTGTAAAACAAAATTGGAAATCACAAACTAAGGGTTTGAGAGTGAGATTTTGATCAGGTTCCTAAGGTAAAAGTTTTGAGGGGGAAACCATTTACAGTGATAGGAATGCAAAAGGAAATTGTGAGTTCACTGGGAAAGGGTTTGAACGAGCAGTGGATAGCTCTCGTGGAAGCGATATGTTTGACAATGACAGAAGGGGAAGAGCGTAAACGTGCCAAGGATTTTTGCGGTGAGGCTAGGGGGGGCAAGCTTTGAGGTGAGCTTGGTGATGAGGACAAGGAGAAATCTCGTATCAAACTAAATGCTCCTTTCTTGGTGACAAGAAATTCATGAGCCCCTTGTAGATTTGATGGAGCTTATCAAAACTGATCCGATGAGGCTAGATTATAAAAGCAAAAATTTAGATTAGATTTTTTTTTAGATTACTTACAGTGTGGAAACAGGCCCTTCGGCCCAACAAGTCCACACCGCCCCGCCAAAGCGCAACCCACCCATACCCCTACATTTACCCCTTCACCTAACACTACGGGCAATTTAGCATGGCCAATTCACCTGACCTGCACATCTTTGGACTGTGGGAGGAAACCGGAGCACCCGGAGGAAACCCACGCAGACACGGGGAGGACGTGCAAACTCCACACAGTTAGTCGCCTGAGGCGGGAATTGAACCCGGATCTCTGGTGCTGTGAGGCAGCAGTGCTAACCACTGTGCCACCGTGCCTCCCTTTGCTGAGGGAGAGAGGATGGTGAAGTAAATCAGTAGTTGTTGTGGCAAGTAGAGATCTGAAAGGATGGTAATACTGCACTTGACTTGCTGTTTGACTCACTATAACAGCTGTACCTGACCTAGTTCTTTGGCAAAGCAAAGTCAGGGAAGGGACTACCAGCTGAGTATTTATTTAGTTATTATAGCAGAGCTAGTTAGTGATGTGGCAATGTTTGTTATCATTGGTACATAAGAGCAGGTGATTGCTCTTAGCATGGAGAGCTCAGCCAAATTGGGCAAGCCAGTCTGTACCATCAGTGTTGTTCACTGTTCACCATCTCGGGAAACCAGAGGGGTTAATTTAAGTAGAGTTTTATTTTGAGAGAGAAATGGGAGCAAAATCGAACCAAAGAATCACTTTTTGTTGACTTGTCTGTTGCTTTCTCAATCCCAATTGAAAGTTCTTCTGTTGCTTTGTATTTTTTGCGTTCTAGAGCGAAGCAGGGATGGGACAACACAGAAGGATGTTTCCCAGGCTCCAAAGACACCAGTGAACCTGGGTAAAGAGAAAGATGCTGACAAAACACTTAGCAAAGATCGTAAAAAACGTAAACCTGCAACTTCTCCACCTCCGTCAGCCTACGAGAGAGAAGGACTGAAAAGATCTGTCCCAGATGAAAGGCAAGCTTATTTTCTGTTTCTCTTTCTTTCTGCCTATTCTGATCGTATTCTGGGTTCTACGAAGCCCTCCGTCACTCTTAGGTGGTGACTTATCAGTGATGGATCGTATCAGGCTGAAACTTCCAGTGTCATTCGTGTTGGTATACTTACTTTATCAGATTTGGGGAAAATAACTAGGTAACCTACAGCAAAATTCTTGCCTTGTACCATGCTTTTCATAATTTCAGGATGACCCAAAGCATTTTCCAACCAAATAAATTTTGAGTTGTGGTTACTTTTGCAATGTAAGCAACACAAATAGTATTGAGGTAATAACCAGCTACTACTTTTACTGAAGTAAAATAAAGAACTACAAATGCTGTAAATTTACAACAAAAACAGAAATTGCTGGAGAAAATCCAGAGGACTGGCAGTACCTGTGGAGAGGAATCAGAGTTAACAATTTGGGTCCAGTGACCACTCAAGACTGTAGCTACGAAAAGGTGCCTAAGGCAGAGTTGGTGGGTGTGGTTAAAGGAGTTAGCAATAGGTGGAGATAGACATCAGCGGAAGAGAAAGACAGTTAGGCAGACAAAAGGATGGACCATGCTCAGAGAGATAGAAGAGATGATAATGGGACCTTAAATATGTGAAAAGGTGAATGGCTACTAAAAAACAGCCCATGAGATGACAGGGCCCAGGCAGTGGGACGGATAAAGGAAGTGGAAGATATGTTCACACCCTAAAGTTATTGAATTCGATATTAAATCCAGAAGGCTGCTGGGTCCGCAAGCGGAAAATGAGGTGCTGTCCCTCCAACTTGCACTGAGCTTCACTGGAGCACCGCAGCAGGTCCGAGACAGAAATGTTGACCATTGAATACAGCGGTGTGTTGAAGTGGCAGGAAACTGGAAACTCTGTCATTTTTACAGACGAAAAGGTGTTCTGCAAAGTGATGGCCCAGTCTGCGTTTTATCTCCCCCCATCATCAAGGAGACTACATTGTGAGCAGAGAAAACAGTAGACTAGACTGAGTGAGCGAAGTGCAGGTAAATCGCTGCTTCACCTGGAAAGTGTTTGGGCCCTTGGATAGTGAGGAGGGAGGACGTAAATGGGCAAGGGTTCGGCCTTGTGCTATTGCGGGGAAGGGGAATGTGTGTCTGGTGGTGGCATCCTGCTTGATGTGGGAGTGGAAATGGTGTCTATGATCATTTGGTTGTAGATGTTATTGGGGTGAAAAGTGAGGACCAATGGAACCCTAAAGTATTGTGGGAAGAAAGAGAAGGGCTGAAGACAGAAGTGCAGATGGTGGATCAGATTGGGCAATTGCTTTGCAGAACACCTAAATGCCATCTGTGAAAACGATCCCTGACTTTGTTGCCTGTCACTGCACACACTGTGGTCCCTGGCCAACATTTCTGGCTCGGATCTGCTGCAGTGCTCCGACAAGGCTCGGTGCATAGACGCTACCATAACCTGGCTGAATACGTCCAACATTTTCTGTTTTGTTTGTACACTTCTGAAACGAAATTCAACAAGTCCAGTAATTTGTTAGTCAACAGAGTGCAAAATGGTCTTGCAAGTTTTTGTGAAAACTCAACTAGTTTAGGATGTAGGTTTGCTCGTTGAGCTGTAGGTTTGATATCCAGACGTTTCATTACCTGGCTAGGTAACATCAGTGGCGACCTCCAAGTGAAGCGAAGCTGTGGTCTCCTGCTTTCTATTTATTTGCTTGTCCTGGATGGGGTTCCTGGGGTTTGTGGTGATGTCATTTCCTGTTCATTTTCTGAGGGGTTGATAGATGACATCTAGAACTCTCTCAGATGGCATTCCTTTCCCATCAACTTGCCCGAAGATGGGAAAGGAATGCCATCCGATAGAGTTCCACCCACGAACAACTGTACTTCCTGCATGAATGTTTGAGAAAACAGGTACTGCCAAAATGTCTCCAATACAAACCGCCGATAAAAATACCTCAAGCCAGAAGTTTAACAGAACGAAACGGCCGCAGAATGCTCCGAGAACTAATCAATGACACCCACCACAGACTCCGAAAATACAACCGGGAAATTGCACTCCAAACACCGTTATTCAAACAAGTAACAAATCAAGAATGGACAGACGCGGTAGAACGAGCCATAAACACCAAACAACGACAAACACAGATAAAGAAAAATCAGGACCTGAAGAAAAAAACTTGACAAACTCACAAACAAAGACAAAACCGATAACACAGGGGCATGGATAAAGAACTTATCAGACCGAACCCTATCAGACACAGAAAAAGCGGTACTAGTAAAAGGACTAAATTTCAATTACCGAGACACTGACAATAAGGATTTCCTTACGGCATTAGAAACTACACTGAAGGACAACAAACTCACAGAAGAAACACAACAAACGATCAGACCGACAGTTGCACCTACTCTGAGCCGAAAGAGGGAAGGAAACAAACTGAACACACAAGAAAAGCAAGCCCTAGAAAACCTCAAAAAAGACAAAAACATCGATATATTACCTGCAGACGAAGGTCAGCTCACAGTCATCCTGAACAGAAGGGACTACATAGAGAAAGCCAATGCACTACTCGCAGACACCAACATCTACCAACAGGTGACGCTAGATCCGACCCCACAACTAGGAAACAAAATTACATATCTCCTAAGAAAATTACACAATTCCGGAAAATTAAACAAGACGGAATTCCAGAAAATGAAACCAGACGGGACCAACACCCCACGATTCTGCAGACTACCAAAAATCCATAAAACAGGAGCCCCCCTCAGACCCACAGTCTCACTACCCGGAACACCAACTTACAGACTGGCCAAAGAACTACATGCAAGACTGAAATACCTAGCAGAAGAGTCACAGCACTCCATCCACTCCACCCAGGAATTCCTAAAAATCAAAAACGCCAAAATAGAGAAAGACGAAACAATGATCTCATTTGACGTAACAGCACTGTTCACCTCCATCAACATCAACCTGGCAAAGGAAACACTTACCACACTTTTAGCAGAGACCATCACACACACCCCAACCACCATCAATCACATTACAAACAAAAACATCATGAAGCTAGTGGACCTGTGCCTCACCACCCACTTCACCTTCAACAACGTAAACTACAAACAAACCAACGGCACACCCATGGGATCTCCGCTATCAGGATTCATAGCAGAAGCGGTAATGCAAAGACTAGAACAAACAGCCCTACCAACCATCAAACCAAAAATCTGGGTCTGCTACGTACGCATTCCTGGACGTCACAGTCGAAAGAAAGGACAACAGAGAACTACAAACCTGCGTATACAGAAAACCGACAAACACTGACCAAATACTTAACTACACCAGCAACCATCTCAACCCACACAAACAAAGCTGTATCAGAACATTATTCCAACGAGCCACCACACACTGCAGCACAGACGAACTTTGGAAAACAGAGGAGAACCACCTATACAATGTATTCAAGAAGAACGGATACTCAAAAAATACAGTCCGCAGATTCCTCAAGAACCAACCACGACAAGCAGACCAAACTCAGCCAGAAACCCTAACCACCTTACCATACATCAAAGAAGTTTCAGAAATGACAGCCAGACTACTAAGACCCCTCGGAATCCTAGTAGCACACAAACCCACCAACACTCTCAAACAAAAACTAACAAACTTAAAAGACCCAGTACAACCCATGGACAAAACCAACGTCGTCTACAAAATTCCATGCAAGGACTGCCACAAACACTACGTAGGACAAACAGGAAGAAAGTTAGCCACTAGGATACACGAACACCAGCTAGCCACAAAAAGACACGACCCTCTCTCCCTCATAGCCCTACACACGGATGAAAAAACCCACCATTTCAACTGGGACAACACATCTATCCTGGGACAGGCTAAGCAAAGACATGCCAGAGAATTCCTAGAGGCCTGGCACTCCAACCACAATGCCATAAACACACAGATCTAGATGTCATCTATCAACCCCTCAGAAAATGAACAGGAAATTGCATCACCACAAACCCCAGGAACCCCATCCAGGACAAGCATATAAATAGAAAGCAGGAGACAACAGCTTCGCTTCACTTGGAGGTTGCCACTGATGATGTTACCTAGCCAGGTAATGAAACGTTTGGATATCAAACCTACAGCTCAGCGAGCAAACCTACACCCTAAACTTCAAAGTGAACTACAAACTTTCACAAATCTTGCAAAAAAACTCAACCAGTTTCCAGATGTCTTGGGGGAAGAGACCATTCTCTCTTTGGCTGGGCTTACATGTGAATCCAGTTCCTCACTGCAACATTTTTGCATTTATAAAGCACATACACCATAATGAGATGGCCTAAGGTGATTCACAGGAGTGTTTTCAGACTAAAATTGGCATCTGACCCAAGGAGAAACCAGTTGGGGGAGACCAGTATGAGAATTAGGTTTCAAAGTGTTAGGTGAGAGGCTGAGAGGTTTAGGGAGAGAATTCCAGAGCTCAGGCACAAGGTTGCTATGAGCAAAGGAAGCCGACATTGCACAAGAGGCCTATGTTAAAGGAATGTCAGGGTTATCAGAATTTTTATAAGTTCTTTGAAGTGGGCTAACAACCCACTTGGTCGTGAAAACAATCCCTCACGGTCGCCAATCACATTCCAAGAATAAAATGTTAACTTGCACATGAAATGCGTCATAAATTTGAAGGTGATGAGACAGGTTTGGTTTAGGAAAAAATTCTGATCTCTGCTGTTGAAATGAGAGAGTTTGTTATTTTATTGTTAATTATAAACTTTACTGTGTAATGTTGCTTTTTCTTATTTCAAAAAGGTACGACGGTGCAACACCAGCTAAAAAGAAGAAAACCAGAAGTAAACTGTCAACGGAGGAACGCAGGAAGCTGTTTGAACAAGAGGTGGCGCAAAGGGAGGCGCAGAAACAGAGCTTATACTTGGTACAGCAGCAGCAGCAAATACAACCAATTTGTGTTAGCTCGCAGGTGCCTTATGACTCTGGAACGTACAGCAACTCTCATACGAGTTTTGCCAGTTACCCACCGGGATACCCTCTGCAGACTTATGTTGACCCGGTCAACCCAAATGCTGGCAAAGTGCTCCTGCCAACACCAAACGTGGAACCCTTGTGCCCTCCGCAGATGGGCTACGAACACCCGCAGCCACTGTTGGCAGAGACTGTCCCAGCAGGGCACTCCACGGTTCAGCATCTATCACCTCAGGTGGAAGTCCAAGGCCAGCAGTACCTGGCTCAGGCTCCTGTTGTCATTCCTCAAGACCCAAACGTGGCAGCAATACAAGGATCTGGCACTCAAACGACTGGGCAGAGCTATGGAGTATGGGATCCCAACCAGCAGACAATGGCAGTGCACCAGCAATATTCCAGTGGGCAGTCCCAGGCACCAATTTATTACCAGGGACAGCCATGCCAACCTGTTTACAGTATATCCTCTCCTTATGGACAAACTACTCAGCAAATCGTCCAGGTACAGTCCTTACCTCCTCCTCATAAATCAAACTTGCAACAGAGCTGATAGTGGGGGAGCTTGGAGGGGGAATTATACAAGTGCTTGTCATTCTTTTAGTTGTCCCTCTCCGTGTGTGTGTGTGTGTCTGTCTCCCTGTCTCTCCTTCACTGTCTCTTTCTGGCTTTATGTCTTTGCTCATTGCAGAGTTACACTCAATCAAGTCCTGAATGCGCACAGGGGCAGCAGTGTTTCCTGGCTCACCCACAGGGTGCTGTTTCACAGCCAACAGCAGGAATGCTCGTGACATCGTCAGCCCCATCCTACCAGCAACCTGGGCAACCACAGACTGTACAACAGGTACTTCCTGTGCTAATCCTCCTTGTTGTGGTATTGTCTCATCTTCCTGTCCTTTACGCTTCTCACCTCTTCCCCCCCACCCCAACTCAGTCATGGAGATGTACAGCACGGAAGCAGACCCTTCAGTCCAACCCGTCCATGTCGCCCACATATCCCAACCCAACCTAGTCCCACCTGCCCATATCCCTCCAAACCCTTCCTATTCATATACCCATCCAAATGCCTCTTAAATGATGCAATTGTACCAGCCTCCACCACTTCCTCTGGCAGCTCATTCCATATATGTACCACCCCCTGCGTGAAAAAGTTGCCCCTTAGGTCTCTTTTATATCTTTCCCCTCTCACCCTATACCTATGCCCTCTAGTTCTGGACTCTCCGACTCCAGGGAAAAGACTTTGTGTATTTATCCTATCCATGCCCCTCATAATTTTGTAAACCTCTATAGGGTCACTCCTCTGCCTCTGACGCTCCAGGGAAAACAGCCCCGGCCTATTCAGCCTCTCCCTGCAAAATCCTCCAACATTCTTTATAAATCTTTTCTGAACCCTTTCAAGTTTCACAACATCTTTCGGATAGGAAGGAAACCAGAATTATATGCAATATTCCAACAGTGGCCTAATCAATGACTTGTACAGCCGTAACATGACCTCCCAACTCCTGTACTCAATATCCTGACTGATAAAAGAAAGCCTTCTTCACTATCCCATCTACCTGCGACTCCACTTTCAAGGAGCTATGAACCTGCACTCCAAGGTCTCTTTGTTCAGCAACACTCCCTAGGACCTTACCATCAAGTGTATAAGTCCTGCTAAGATTTACTTTCCCAAAATGCAGCATCTCTCATTTATCTGAATTAAACTCCATCTGCCACCTCTCAGCCCATTGGCCCATCTGATTGAGATCCCGTTGTAACCTGAGGTAACCTTCTTCGCTGTCCACTACACCTCCAATTTTGGTGTCATCTGCAAACTTACTAACTATATCTCTTATGCTCACATCCAAATCATTTATGGAAATGACGAAAAGTAGTGGACCGAGCACTGGTCACAGGCCTCCAGTCTGAAAACAACCTTCCACCACCACCCTCTGTCTTCTATCTTTAAGCCAGTTTTGTATCCAAGTGGCTAGTTCTCTCTAACCCTTGATTTGAGTTTAGTTCATAGCTTTACATTTGTGCACAGCTTATCATGGTATCAAGGTGTCCAAAAGACTATTCACAATATGGTATGAGTGAGTCTTCGATTGAGTAACAATATTCCCTACTCTGAATCAGAGGGAGTATGGTTCAATCCTTCTTCCAGAAAGTCCCAATGAAAGGAGAAAATGAATTGTTAGCAGCAGCAAACCAGTTCCTATTTTTGAAGTAATGTGGACAAAGATATACAGATACCCAGAGGTATTCGTGTACACATGCACGCAAGAAGTCCTGCGCATATTGGCATACATATGTACACACACATACATGTGCACAGGCACACTTTAATTCTCAGACACAAGATAAATACTCAATTAGTTTGGTTTAAAGTGTTAGTTTGGAGAAGAGCATAAGTCAAGCTCAAAGAGAACTACAATTCACAAGATCTGTGGGCGGCACGGTGGCACAGTGGTTAGCACTGCTGCCTCGCAGCGCCAGAAACCCGGGTTCAATTCCCGCTTCAGGCGACTGACTGTGTGGAGTTTGCACATTCTCCCGGGTGCTCTCGTTTCCTCCCACAGTCCAAAGATGTGCAGGTCAGGTGAATTGGCCATGCTAAATTGCCCGTCGTGTTAGGTAAGGGGTAGATGTAGGGGTACGGGTGGGTTGCGCTTCGGTGGGGCGGTGTGGACTTGTTGGGCCGAAGGGCCTGTTTCCACACTGTAAGTAATCTAATCTTCGATCTGAGCAGAAAAGCAAAATGGCTAAGCTGGAAATTGGAATAAAATCCACAAATACTGCTGAATTTGCTGATGACTCAAAGATTGGTAGGAACATCAGTTGTGAAGAGAACACAGAATGTGAGTAGGGATATAGATAGACTAAATAAGTCAGAAATGCTAAAATTCGGCAGTTTATGCAGTGTGGAAAATGCTAGGAATACTGCAGCGAGAATACTCCTGACTCTTCAAAGTCTGCCCACCATCTACAAGGCACAAGTCAGGAATGTGGTGGAATACTCCCCACTTGCTTGGATGAGTACAGTCCAACAACACACAGGGTACTTAACATTATCCAGAACAAAGCAGCCATCTTGTTTGGCACCATCTCCAGAAGCATCGACTCCCTCCACCACTGACACTCGGTAGCAGCGCTGTGTATTATCTACAAGATACACTGCAGAAATTCACCAAAGATCCTCACACAGCACCTTCCAAACCCACAGCCGTCCATCTGGAAGGACAAGGGGAAGATATATGGGAATACCACTACCTTCAAGTTACCTCCAAGCTCTCACTGCCCTGACTTGGAAGTTTATCACAGATCCTTCATTGTCACTGGGCCAACATCCTGGAATTCACTCCTTAATGGCATTGTGATTCAACTCTCAGCAGTTCACCACCATCACCACTACCTCAAGGGCAACTAGGGACAGGCAATAAAATGCTGGCCAGCCTGCGATGCCCACATCCCACAAAATGAGTGAATAAATGTGAACTTGTCCACTTTGGCAGGGAGAATAGAAAAGGAGCATATTACTTAAATGGAGAGAGATTGCAGAATTCATTGGTACAGTGTGATCTGGGTGGCCTAATACATGAATCACAAATAGTTAATATCTAGGTAGAATAAGAGATGAAGATGATAAATGAAATATTGCCATTTATTCCAAGGCAAATGAATTATTTAATAAGGGAAGCTTTGCTACTGTTATACAGGAGAAATGGTGAGAGCACATCTGGAGTACTGGGGTACAGTTGTAGTCTCCTTTTTTAGCAAGGACATAAATGCATTGAAACTGTTCAGAGAAGCTTCACTTGAGTGATACTTGGGATGGTAAGGTCATCTTATGAGGAAACATTAGACAGGCTGGGCCTCTAACAGTGGAATTCAGAAAATAGAGAGATGTGACAGAGACTTGGGTAGACAGGAAATTGGGGGATATGAACCGTGGAGATGCAAATGGTTTTTAGTTTAGAATCCTTAGAAGAGTATGAAGAAAGTAGGAGTATACTTAAGAGGGAAATCGGGAGGGCAAAACGGGGACATGAGATAGCTTTGGCAAATAGAATTACAAATATATTAATATAGTTTTATAAATATATTAAGGACAAAAGGGTAACTAGGGAGAGGATAGGGCCCTTCAAAGATCAGCAAGGCGGCCTTTGTGTGGAGCCACAGAAAATGGGGGAGATACTAAATGAATATTTTGCATCAGTATTTACTGTGGAAAAGGATATGGAAGATATAGACTGTAGGGAAATAGATGGTGACATCTTGCAAAATGTCCAGATTACAGAGGAGGAAGTGCTGGATGTCTTGAAACGGTTAAAGGTGGATAAATCCCGAGGACCTGATCAGGTGTACTCGAGAACTCTGTGGAAAGCAAGAGAAGTGGTTGCTGGGCCTCTTGCTGAAGTATTTAGATTAGATTAGATTACTTAGTGTGGAAACAGGCCCTTCGGCCCAACAAGTCCACACCACCCCGCCGAAGCGCAACCCACCCATACCCCTACATCTACCCCTTACCTAACATTACGGGCAATTTAGCATGGCCAATTCACCTGACCTGCACATCTTTGGACTGTGGGAGGAAACCGGAGCACCCGGAGGAAACCCACGCGGACACAGGGAGAACGTGCAAACTCCACACAGTTAGTCACCTGAGGCGGGAATTGAACCCGGATCTCTGGCGCTGTGAGGCAGCAGTGCTAACCACTGTGCCACCATCATTGGTCACAGGTGAGGTGCCGGAAGACTGGAGGTTGGCAAATGTGGTGCCACTGTTTAAGAAGGGTGGTAAGGACAAGCCAGGGAACTGTAGACCAGTGAGCCTGACCTCGGTGCTGGGCAAGTTGTTGGAGGGAATCCTGAGGGACAGGATGTACATGTATTTGGAAAGCCAAGGACTGATTTGGGATAGCCAACATGGCTTTGTGTGTGGGAAATCATGTCTCACAAACTTGATTGAGTTTTTTAATAAAGTAACAAAGAAGATTGAGGGCAGAGCAGTAGATGTGATCTAATGGACTTCAATAAGACGTTCAACAAGGTTCCCCATGGGAGACTGATTAAAAAGGTTAGATCTCATGGAATGCAGGGAGAACTAGCCATTTGGATACAGAACTGGCTCAAAGGTAGAAGACACAGGGTGGTGGTGGAGGGTTGTTTTTCACACTGGAGGCCTGTGACCAGTGGAGTACCACAAGCATCAGTGCTGGGTCCTCTACTTTTTGTCATTTACATAAATGATTTGGATGCGAGCATAAGAGGTACAGTTAGTAAGTTTGCAGATGACACCAAAATTGGAGGTGTAGTGGACACCGAAGAGGGTTACCTCAGATTACAACTGGATCTGGACCAGATGGGCCAAGGGGCTAAGAAGTGGCAGATGGAGTTTAATTCAGATAAATGCGAGATGCTGCATTTTGGGAAAGCAAATCTTAGCAGGACTTATATACCTTAATGGTAAGGTCCTAGGGAGTGTTGCTGAACAAAGAGACCTTGGAGTGCAGGTTCATAACTCCTTGAAAGGAGAGTTGCAGGTAGATAGGATAGTGAAGAAGGTGTTTGGTATGCTTTCCTTTATTGGTCAGAATATTGAGTACAGGAGTTGGGAGGTCATGTTGCGGCTGTACAGGACATTGGTTAGGCCACTGTTGGAATATTGCGTGCAATTCTGGTCTCCTTCCTACTGGAAAGATGTTGTGAAACTTGAAAGGGTTCAGAAAAGATTTACAAGGATGTTGCCAAGGTTGGAGGATTTGAGCTACAGGAAGAGGCTGAACAAGCTGGGGCTGTTTTCTCTGGAGCATCGGAGGTTGAGGGGTGACCTTATAGAGGTTTACAAAATTATGACGGACATGGATAGGGTAAATGGGCAAAGTCTTTTCCCTGGGGTCAGGGAGGCCAGAACTAGAGGGCATAGGTTAAGGGTGAGAGGGGAAAGATATTAAAGAGACCTAAGGGGCAACCTTTTCACTGAGGGAGGTACATGTATGGAATGAGCTGCCAGAGGATGTGGTGGAGGCTAGTACAATTGCAACACTTAAGAGGCATTTGAATGGGTATATGAATAGGAAGGGTTTGGAGGGATATGGGCCGGGTGCTGGCAGGTGGGACAAGATTGGGTTGGGATATCTGGTCGGCATGGACGGGTTGGACTGAAGGGTCTGTTTCCATGCTGTACATCTCTATGGCTCACCAAGTGCCGAAGCATGACATCTTTAGAGTCAAAGGACCTGTTCCTGTGCTGTATTGTACTTTGTTCTTTTGTTCTTGACGCCTATAAAATCCTAAAAGGGCTAACAGGATAGATGCTAAATGGATGTTTCCCCTTGTGGAAGCGGCTAAACCTAATCGTAGTTTGGAAATAAGGTTTCTTCCATTTAAGGCAGTGATGAGAAATTGAGTTATGTGCATCTTTGGAAATATCTTTGGGGCAGAGTCATTGAATAGTTAGCCCAGAAGCTGTGGGGAGTAGACAGAACTGTGCAGTTAAAGCCACAGTCAGATCATTCATGATTACATTGGAATGACAGAGCAAAGGGGCTAAATGGTTGTTTGATCAGCAACTGTAGCAACTCTGCACAGCTAACTTTATAATAGGGTTAGAGCTATGCAGCTGGACTGGTGTACAGAACAGAATTTCAAATCCTAATATGATCTGAAAGCTTGAATTTCAAAAAGTATCTGGAAGAAAAAATCTGGTATCTGGAAAAGTGACCACGAAGATTGCTGATTGATTGTTACAGAAGCCCAGGTAATTCAAAAATCTCCTTTTGGGAAATCTGCTGTCCTAGGCTGGTATGAATTGAGCCCACACCAATTTGAGGTTGACTCTTATTCACCTCCTCAACTGTCGCAACTAACAATTTAATTGCATCAAATTGTTCCAAACAAAAAAAGTCTTTGAGGTAGCTTGGGATGGATAATAGGTACCACCCTTGATGTCAATTCCCACTTCCTGAGAATAAATAAGGAAAATAATTGATAACTCTCAAAAGGCCACATTATTCTTCTTGACCACCCCTTCAGTCCCTTGCCAGCATTCCATGGTTAAGAGAATTCTATCACACTTGTCAAAATGGCTGTTCTTTGAATCTCAGTCCTTGACAACATGTGTAGACAGCATTCTCATCGGATGTGGAGACTCGAGAGCTTTCTGATGGAAGTCATTGGTCAGGGCCAGAAACTGAGAGAACTTCCTGATTTTCTTCACCCGCACAATGCCGACAACAATGGCATCATTATCACAGATCACTGAATAGACCTGGGTCTGTCTTGTTCTTTATTGATTCAACCACTTATTGAATTATTCATTCGATCACTTGGGCAGGAAACAATCTGCCTTTCCTTGTCTGGTTTCTTCAGGTATTTACAGTTTTTGTGCATGGACTGTTGTTGGATTAAGTATGTTGTTCTTTCTATTTTAATAACTGTTCTGTATCTGTAATCTCCAGCCGGAACTGATAGTTGTCAGCAGTCTTCTCGATTTGCCACCACCTTCTCCTCCAAAACCGAAGACCATCATCCTCCCCTCCAATTGGAAGACTGCCCGGGACCCAGAGGGAAAGATTTACTATTACCATGTGATAACCAGGTAGGTTTTTGTGGAGCCTGCCCCACTGCCAGTAGGTTGGTGGAAGGAGTATAACCTGTAATGCAATGCAAGGTTGACTATAGCCGTTCAGCCTAGAGGATTGACAGGAAAAACTGTTTATATTGTCGTCGAGTCATTGATCATAAGGAATTCGGCATCAGCATTGAATCAAGATGCTCAGCTGTCCAATTCCCTCCCCATTCAGCACCACCCAAAAATATTTGCATGGAATATCTTGCATTCATTCACTTCAGCTATGCTGCAGGTAACTGGGGCCTTGGCTTGGTGCAGTTACAGAAGTCTGGCATTTCTCTGCACTAAGGAAAATTGTGTTTTCATCTCAAATGGTATCAGATTTCCTTAGCTTAGTGCTGTTGCCACTCCAGAAAATTGAGCACACAGCCTCAGTCAATATTAAACTTCAGTACAACATTACAGGAGTGCTGCACGGCTAGAGGTGCCGTCTTTTGAATGAGAGACCAAATTGAAGCTCTGGAGTCCCAGTGGTACAACTCTGAAGTTCTGTCCCCGTTCCCCCCCCCCCCCCCACCAAATCCCCACCCTAAACCCCTTTCCTGGCCACCATTTAACTTATAACATGAAAAGCAAAAGAAAGCACATGTAAGGTTTAGGAAACCGAAATCTTGAGTATAAAGAAAGTGGAAAAGAACTTCAGAAAATAAATTAAGACAATTACAATGGGTCATGAAATGTCTTTGACAACTAGGATTAAGCAGAATCCTAAGACATTTTATGCATATATTAGGAGCAAAAGCATAACTAGAGAGAGGGTAAGTCCAATGAAGGACATTGGATGGAAGCTGTGTGTTAAGCCAGAGGAAGTGGGTGAGGTACTTCACATCAGTGTTCACCAAGGATAAAAACACGGATGATGGTAGGTTTAGCGAGAGGTTTGTTGACACTCAAAGCCATGTCGATTAATAAGGAAGAGGAGGTGTTGGATGTCTTGAAAAACATTTAAGACAGCTAAGTTCCTAGAGTCTGATGGTATCTATCCCAGGATACTGAAGGATAAAGGGTGGCGAATGTAAGGGCCTTAACAAAGATGTTTGGCTTCTCACCAACACCTGAAGAGGATACAGTATTGTTCCTTTGTTTAAGAAGGGCAGTAGAGATAATCCAGGAAATTATGGATCACTGAGCCTTAAATGAGTGCTGGGAAAATGAATGGAGAAGATTCTTCGGGATAGGATTTACTTGCATTTGGAGAAGAATGGACTCGTTAGGAATAGTCAGCATGGCTCTCTGTGGGGAGGTTTTCTCTCTGATTGAATTTTTTGAGTAAGTGATGAAGATGATTGAGGGATATGCAATGGATGTTGTCTACCTAGACTTAACTAAAGCATTTAACTAGGTCCCTTATGGTTGGCTGATCCAGAAGATCAAATTGCATGGAATCCATCATGAGTTGGCAATTTAGATATACAATTAGCTTGCCAGCAGAAGCCCAAGGGTGGAGGGGTGTTTTTCTGACTGAAGATCTGTGACTAGTGGTATTCAGTAAGATTCAATGCTGGGACTTCTGCTTGTAGTACATATAAATGATTTGGATGAAAATATTGGTGGTGAGATTGGGAAGTTTGCAGACAACACAAAAATTGTTGGAGTTGTGGATAATGAGAAAGAGTATCAAAGGGTCCAGAAGGTTATAGATCAGCTAGAAAGTTGGGGAAAGAAATGGCAGATGGAGTTAAATCCGGACAAATGAGGTGATTCATTTTAGGAGGTCAAATGCAAGAGGAACATATACAGTTAATGGCAGGACTTTGACGTACAGAGGGATTGACGTACAGAGGGATCTTGGGGTCCCAGTCCATATTCCCTGAAGGTGGTAACACAAGTGGATAAGGTCGTTACGAAAGTGTATTACATGTTTGCCTTCATCAGTCGAAGCATTGAATGCAAAAGCTGGCAAGTGATGTTGCAACTGCAAGACTTTGGTCAGATGACATTTGGAGTTTAGGAAGAAAGTTGAGGCTTTGGAGAGGGTGCAGTAGTAGTTGAGGATGTTGCCTTAAGTACATTATCTATTAGGAGAGATTGGACAAACTTGAATTGTTTTTGTTAGAACATCGGAGATTGAGGGTCCACCTGAAAGAGGTGTATAACATTGTGAGAGGCATGGATAGTTGGAGTCTCTTCTCCAGGGTGGAAATGTCAAATACTTGGGGCATAGATTTAAGATAAGGGGGAAAATTTAAAGGAGATGTGCGAGAAAAGTTTTCTTTTAACAGAAAGTGTAGTAGGCTCCCGGAATGCACTGCCAGGGGAGGCGATAGAAACAGACGCGATAGCAAAGTTTAAGAAACGTTTAGATAGATACGTGAATGGGCAGGGAATAGAGTGGCACACACCATGTGCAGGCTGTTGGGATTAGTTTAGAATAGCATCAGACCTGGTAGCCCAAAGGGCCCATTCTGGTTTTGTACTGGTCTATGTACAATGAAATAGATTATTCTGTTATTGCTATTTCTGACATTTTGTAGACTAATGGTAGCTGTCTTACACCAGTGATTATCACTCAGTTCATTGGCTGCACCCCAGGTATCAATAAGGTGGCATCTTGACTCTGTAATTCACATTCCCTGTTCCTGCCTCTGCTCAGGCATCCAATCCAAGGTTACATGCTTTCTGGTGCCAGGAGGTTCCTCAGTAATCTAACTAGATCTTATGGTGATGGTCATACCAAGAGCTTTCAACAACCTCATCCTATACTCCACCTGTTTTCCTGAACAGCCAAAGCCCCCACCTTGCTCAATTATATTGTATGTTCCTGCAGGCAAACGCAGTGGGACCCACCATTATGGGATGGAGGCAGCGACGACATGAGTGTAGGTCATGAAGCTGAAATGGATCTCGGGACTCCTACATATGATGAAAATCCAGCCAAGGTGACGATTCTTGCTATTGAAGGGAACTTTGGCTCTGTGGCGATTTAGGTGCAAGAAAGGAATGATTTTAGTATCTTTCATTCATCAGTGTCTCATCTCTTACTCAATGCACCGCATCCTTCACTCAATGATGCATAGTCAGCCTAGTCACTGGGTTCCGTACCTACGTCTTTCTTAATGGCATATTATTATCATCCTTTTGATCTGAATTTCCTTATGTACTGGTTTTACCCGCTTGTTATAAATCAAAGGGGAAGACAGTGATATCTGTCAGCTAGAGTATTGAAAGGGGAATTTCATTGTTTGTTTCTTGTTTCTCTTAGGACCCAATGCTCACTGAATTACACGGACAGAATGGGAGCGGAGACGGGACACCTAACTCTTATAGCCAGGTGTGTGTACATGCAGTCTGCATGCATGTGGTGGTGGGAAAGGCATTCCAATATTGGGATGACCAAAGCCATTGCCTTTCAATTCCCATGCAATCTCTGCTCCAACACCCCAGCTCCAACCCTCTCTGGTGACTGTCTAAGTCTAAACTAGATGATAGGAACGTAGAACCTCGGAGCATCATTGGGCAATTTGGCCCTTCAGGCCTGCTCAGCCATTCACTAAGGTCATAGTTGATCAGACTATGGTCTCCACTCCAGCTTCCAGTCTGTCTCCCAAAATGTTTAACTCCCTTGTCCATCAAAACAAATCTAACTCTTCTTTGAATACATGTAATGACTGAGCATAGGAACAGAAGTAGACTATTCAGCCACTCAAGCTTGTTCATCATTCACTGAGATTATAGACTCCCAACAATTTATCCACTGCAAGCGTTAAGCTAACTGGTCTGTAATTCCCTGGCTTTCCTCTTTCTTCCTTCTTAAAAAGCAGAGTGAAGTGCAGAAATCCAGACGGATGACTCTTGAATCTAGGAAACTCTGAAAGATCATCGTTAGGACATCTACAGTGTGTTCCCCGACAGATGGAAACTGTTAGGTCCCAGAGATTTGTCACTTTTTAATTCCATTAAATTCCTCATTATCAATGTTTTACTCAAGTTAAATTCAGTCGCCAACTTTGATTTGTTGTTGATTTCCTTGTGACTTTTGACAAGCTATCCTCCTCTTCTGTAAATACAAAGGCAAAGTAAGGCAAAGTAATTATTCAATATCTCTTGCCATTGCCCTATTGTCATTGATAGTATCTCCATTTTCAGCCTTTAATGGGCCAACATTGCACCTGACCACCTACTTGCCTTTTTATATAACTAAAATTTCTCATCTTGATTTTGTCCCTTTGCAGGCTTCCTTTTGTAATGCCTTTTCATAATTCTTATAAGGTGCTTAGTGGCCCTTTGATCTTTGTATCTTTCCCATTCACCAGGATCTATACTTTTTATTTTGCATTTTTATTAGTCCTTTCCTTTAGTTTTATGGTGTCCTTGTCTCCTTACTTGTCCCTGACTTTCTTTTCTTTGAAAAGGAGCTTTTCCTCGCAGAGTATAAACTTGTTCTTTATTGCATTAAATGTTTCTTTATATGTAGTCATAGAGTCATATCGTCATACGCCATGGAAGCAGACCCTTTGGTCCAACTTGTCCATGCCAACCAAGTTTCCCAAACCAAACTTTTGCCTGCATTTGGCCAATGTCCTTCCAACCCTTTTCTATTCATGTACCTGCCCAAATGTCTTTTAAATGTTGTAACTATACCTGCACCCACCACTTCCTCTGGCAGTTCATTCCACACACGAACCACCGTCTGTGTGAAAAAGTTGCCCCTTGCCCTTTTTAAATCTTTCTCCTCTCACTTTAAACCTATGCTCTCTAGGTTTGGACTCACCCACCCTTGGGAAAAGACCATTTACTATTCACCTTGTCTATACCCTTCATGTTTTGATAAACCTCTATAAGATCACCCATCAATCTCCTACATGCCAGCCTATCCAGCCTCTCCTTATAACTCAAATCCTGCAGTCCTGATAACATCCTGATATATCTTTTCTGTACCCTCTCCAATTTAAAAATATCCTTCCGATAGCAGGGTGACCAGAACTGAATGCAGTACTCCAAACCTGGCCTCATCTGCATCCTGTACAACTGCAATATAACGTCCGAACTCCTCTACTCAATGGTCTGAACAATGAAGGCAAGCCTGCCAAGTACCTCTTTACCACTCAGTTTTTTGAAAGTTGCCACACAATGTTCCTGAACCCTTGGTCTCTCTGTTCGACAATCCACTATTCTTGAGTTGTTTCCCATTTATTCAGGACTATCTCTGTCTTAACAATGATTTGGAGATGCCAGTGTTGGACTGGGGTGTACAAAGTTAAAAATCACACAACACCAGGTTATAGTCCAACAGGTTTAATTGGAAGCACTAGCTTTCAGAGCACTGCTCCTTGCAGCGTGGGTTGGTACCTGGGACTTCGATGTTGTGGCCATTACAGAGACGTGGGTAGAACAGGGACAGGAATGGCTATTGCAGGTTCCAGGGTTTAAATGTTTTAGTAGGGTCAGAGGTGGGGGTAAAAGAGGGGGAGGTGTGGCATTGCTTGTCAAGGATAGTATTGCAGTGATGGAAAGGACGATGGAGGAAGACTTGCCATCTGAGGTAGTTTGGGCTGAGGTTAGAAATAGGAAAGGTGAGGTCACCCTGTTAGGAGTTTCCTACAGGCCTCCTAATAGTCCGAGAGACTTAGAGGAATGTATTGCAAGGATGATTCAGGAGAAGAGTGAAAGTAACAGGGTGGTTGTTATGGGGGACTTTAACTTCCCAGATATTGACTGGGAAAGCTACAGCTCAAGTTCATTAGATGGGTCGGTGTTTGTCCAATGTGTGCAGGAGGGTTTCCTGACACAATATGTAGACAGGCCAACAAGAGGTGAGGCCATACTGGATTTGTTTCTAGGTAATGAACCAGGCCAGGTGTTAGATTTGGAGGTAGGTGAGCACTTCGGGGACAGTGACCACAACTCAAGGGTGGCACGGTGGCACAGTGGTAAGCACTGCTGCCTCACAGCACCAGAGACCCTGGTTCAATTCCTGCCTCAGGCGACTGACTGTGTGGAGTTTGCACGTTCTCCCCGTGTCTGCGTGGGTTTCCTCCGGGTGCTCCGGTTTCCTCCCACAGTCCAAAGATGTGCAGGTCAGGTGAATTGGCCATGCTAAATTGCCTGTAGTGTTAGGTAAGGGGTGAATGTAGGGGTATGGGTGGGTTGCGCTTCGTTGGGTCAGTGTGGACTTGTTGGGCCGAAGGGCCTGTTTCCACACTGTAATCTAATCTAATCTAACTCGGTGACTTTTACTCTAGTGATGGAGAGGGATAAGTGTGCACTGCAGGGCAGGAGTTATAGCTGGGGGCAGGGAAATTATGATGCGGTGAGGCATGACTTAGGATGTGTGGATTGGAAAAATAGGCTTCAAGGGAAGGACACAAATGATATGTGGAGCTTGTTCAAGGAGCAGCTATTGGGTGTCCTTGATAAGTATGTACCAGTCAGGCAGGGAGGAAAGGGTCTTGTGAGGGAGCCGTGGTTTAATAAGGAATTGGAATCCCTTGTAAAAGGGAAGAGGGCAGCCTATGTAAAGATGAGGCGTGAAGGTTCAGTTGGGGCGATTGAGAGTTATAAGTAGCCAGGAAGGATCTGAAGAGAGAGCTAAGAGCAGCGAGAAGGGGACATGAAAAGTCCTTGGTTGGTAGGATTAGGGAAAACCCTAAGGCTTTCTATAGGTATGTCAGGAATAAAAGGATGACTAGGGTAGGTATCGGTCCAGTCAAGGATAGTAGTGGGAAGTTGTGCTTGGAGGCAGAGGAGATTGGAGAGACACTAAATCAATATTTTTCGTCAGTATTCACTCAGGAACAGGACATTGTTGCTGATGTGAATATTGAGTCACAAGTGATTAGAATGGATGGCTTTGAGGTATGTAGGGAAGAGGTCCGGGGAATACTGGAAAGGGTGAAAATAGATAAGTCCCCTGGGCCTGATGGCATTTATACTAGGATCCTCTGGGAAACAAGGGAGGAGATTGCGGAGCCATTGGCCCTGATTTTTATGTCGTCGTTGTCTACAGGAATAGTGCCAGAAGACTGGAGGATAGCGAATGTGGTCCCCTTGTTCAAGAAGGGGAGTAGGGACAGCCTTAGTAACTATAGGCCAGTGAGTCTCACTTCTGTTGTGGGCAAAGTCTTAGAGAGAATTGTAAGGGATAGGATTTATGAACATCTGGATAGGAATAATGTGATCAAGGATAGTCAGCATGGTTTTGTGAAGGGCAGGTCGTGCCTCACAAACCTTATTGAATTCTTTGAGAAGGTGACTAAGGAAGTGGACAAGGGTAAAGCAGTAGATGTGGTGTATATGGATTTTAGCAAGGCGTTTGATAAGGTATCCCATGGCAGGCTAATGCAAAAACTACGGAGGTATGGCATTGAGGGTTCATTAGAGGTTTGGATTAGGAATTGGCTGGCTGGAAGGAGACAGAGGGTAGTAGTTGATGGTAAAGGTTCATTTTGGAGTGCAGTTACTAGAGGTGTTCCACAAGGATCTGTTTTGGGACCATTGCTGTTTGTCATTTTTATAAATGACCTGGAGGAGGGGCTTGAAGGCTGGGTGAGCAAGTTTGCGGATGATACGAAAGTCGGGGAAGTGGTGGACAGCAAAGAAGGATGTGGCAGGTTACAGCGGGATATAGATAAGTTGCAGAGCTGGGCAGAAAGGTGGCAAATGGAGTTCAATGTAGCTAAGTGTGAAGTCATTCACTTTGGTAAGAGTAACAAGAAGATGGATTACTGGGCTAATGGTAGGCTACTTGGTAGTGTGGATGAGCAGAGGGATCTTGGTGTCCATGTACACAGATCTCTGAAAGTTGCCACCTAGGTAAATAGTGCTGTGAAGAAGGCATATGGCGTACTGGGCTTTATTGGTAGAGGAATTGAGTTCCAGAGTCCTGAGGTCATGTTGCAGTTGTATAAGACTCTGGTGCGGCCTTATCTGGAGTATTGTGTACAGTTTTGGTCGCCATACTATAGGAAGGATGTGGAGGCACTGGAGCGGGTGCAGAGGAGGTTTACCAGGATGTTGCCTGGCATGGTAGGAAGATCGTATGAGGAGAGGCTGAGGCACTTGGGGCTGTTCTCATTGGAGAAAAGAAGGTTTAGGGGAGATTTGATAGAGGTGTACAAGATGATTAGGGGTTTAGATAGGGTTGACAGTGAGAACCTTTTTCGCGTATGGAGTCAGCTGTTACTAGGGGACACAGCTTTAAATTAAGGGGAGGTTGGTATAGTTCAGATGTTAGGGGTAGATTCTTTACTCAGCGGGTTGTGAGTTCATGGAATGCCCTGCCAGTAGCAGTGGTGGACTCTCCCTCTTTATGGTCATTCAAGCGGGCATTGGATAAGCATATGGAGGTTATTGGGCTAGTGTAGGTTAGGTAGGCTTCGGTCGGCGCAACATCAAGGGCCGAAGGGCCTGTACTGCGCTGTATTTTTCTATGTTCTTTGTTCTATCAGGTGGTTGTGATGAACCACCTGATTGAAGGAGCGGTGCTCCGAAAGCTAGTGCTTCCAATTAAACCTGTTCGACTACAACCTGGTGTTGGGTGATTTTTAACTAATCTCAACAAAGTCAGCCTTCCCTAAATTTAAAATTCTAGGTGCTGGAACTCACTGTTAAATGCTACATTGAACTCCATCATGTTATGATCAATATTTGAATAATGCTCACGCACAATTAGGTTACTAGTTAAATTCATTACCCATTACTAGATCCAATATTGCTTGTCCTCTTGTTGCATGCAGGACATATTGCTGGATGAAACTATCCTGGGGACATGAGAAATTCACCATCTTTCTAACAGGGGCTTGTCTGCATCTCCCAATATATGTTAAAGATAAAATTCACTATTAACTCTACTCTGCCTTTTTCTACACATTTTTCCTAATTTCTGCGTTTATACAAACTAGCACTCAGAGCCACTACCAAGGGGTCTATATACAACACCCGTTACCATTTTAGATTGTTTACTATTTCTTACTTCCACCCATAAAGTCTCCACTGAATGCTTTCCCCTCATTATATCCTCTGTCACCTTGAAGTGATTTTGTTTCTGATCCGTAAGGCTACTTTATCTCCTGTGCTATTTTCCTTATCCATCCTGTAAACCTTTTAACCTGGTACATTTAGTTCCCAATCCCGATCAACTACATCTCAGTAATGGCTACTGTCTCCAATTTGAATTTGTGCTTGGAGCTCATTTCATTTCATTTGTTCCTTACACTCTGTACACTTGTGTATAGAACTCTTCTTTGGGCCATACACTGTGACCTATCCATCAGCATTGATACTTAATTCACTTGTTTATTATTTCTCTCTCCCAATTTAAGTAATATGCTTCTTTTCCATTGCCTGCCATAACTGAAGTAGGTTAGTGTCATGGGTCTTTGCACCAGGGCCCTGTTTTCTTTGAATGGAACTTACTTTTACTCTTCATCACTATCCCAGTTTTGTTTCAATTCACAAATGGGACATGTGTGTCTCTGGCTAGCCATTTATTGCCTATCCCTAATTGCCCAGAAGGCAGTTGAGAGTCAACCACGTTATGCTGTGGATATGAACATTTCATTGATAGTTCTGCGTCAATTAAAAACATTGCACTAAAACTCCAGGGAGCAGCTTTTTAGGTTTCCTGTCTGGCACAACAGGACAATAATGACTTACAGTGATTTTTTTAATTGGTGTTTCAGTTTTGCCCTTGATCCTAATCCTTGACTCTGTAGTGATTATTGAGCCTGTTCCTCTCTTCTGTAACACTGTTGTGCTGCACTATCCGAAAGTTCCAATCAAACACTATCATCCCCTCTTCCCCAACAACCCTTTATATACCTTAGTGTCACACAAGGTACAAGCATATACATGTGCAATAGCAGCAATAAAAATGAATCACAGTTCTACAATTGAGTAAAAAGAATTGGTGATGCCAATTGATAAAATTGTTTAATGTGGGTAAGAGTTTAGGAAAAGGGGATGAATTATTATCACCAAAGGACAACATTGTTGACAACGAAGCTGACAAGGAAGGTTTAGTAAAGATGTAATTGGATGAGTAAATAGTGAAAGAATGGGCAAAGGGTATGGTGAATGAGGTTACATCAATCTGAAGGACTTGTTGGTTTAACAGCCTTGTTACTGTGTGATTTGCAACAACTGGGTGAGTGTTGATTTTTGCCACTTTAACATTCGGTAGCTGGTCGGTAAGATGTGGAAGTTTAACATGAATTGCCTTCCTACATTTTGTCTCTGAAGTTACCAAAATCCTTTATATCTCTTGTCCAGTCATCCAAGAAAAAGCCTAAAACAGCAGAGGCTGATACCTCAACTGAACTCGCCAAGAGAAGCAAAGAGATGTTTAGGAAGGAGGTAAGTCTGCACCATAAAAGTTTAGCTCTTGCCCTGCTTGTCTTCATTTCCCATTCAGTGCCCCCACCCATTATCACCTTTCTGTAAAATTCTATATGTCTATAAAAGAATGAGCTGCGTAGGGTTAATAGTCAGAATCTTTTTCCCAGAGTTGGAATGTTTTAAAACTAGGGGCTGACATAAAAGGTGAGAGGGGGAAAGTTCAAAGAAGATGTGAGGGGCAAGTTCTTTACACAAAGTGGTAGGAGTCTGGAATGTATTGCCAGGAGTGGTGGTGGAGCCAGATATGATAGGGGGCATTTAAGAGACTTTTAGATAAGCACATCAATATACAAGGAATGGAGGTAGATGGACCAACAGCAGGCAGAAGGGATTAGTTTAATTTGACGTCATGTTTGGCACAACATCATGGTCCGAAGGGCCCATTTTTATGTTGTACAGTTTTGTGTTCTATGTTCTGGCCAGAAGACCTCCATCAGTCAACATCAAGAGCAAATCAATTGTTGCTTCCTTTTCTGCATAAAATGGCTGCCAGCCCTCTCCCTGCTTGAAAATTTGGTAAACTGGCCATTTAGCTCATTGCATGTTGGATCTTGCTGTATGTAAAATGGCTTCAGAAATGATTGATTAATTACCTCTCATGATATAATTTAAACATTTTTACATGTATGTATTTTTTTTGCTGTTTCCAGTCTTTTTATTTGCTTGTGTTTTAAAGCATATGTGTAAGGCTTAAAAAGTTCGCAATTAGAATAGATGTCAGGAGAGGGAATGTGAAGTTGGCAGTGAAGTTGTGAAACAAGTTACTGAGGAAGTACGGTGTAGTTATCAATAAGAATATATTTAGTCAAATTTGGATACTTCTCTCAAGGAAGGATGGACTGGAGGAATAGTGAAATGGTTGAGAGGATGTGGATCCCTGGAAAAACCCTACTTTTTTTGTTTGTCCTGCATAGCATCTAGAGACAAATTCAACTCTGGTTTTTAAGAGGTCCATTGTCTGAAATTAAAATGGGTAATTCATTCAGTGAGATTTCCTCCTCTTCGTTCCTCTGAAGCGCATAAGCTCTGATCTCAGATAGGTGTATGTCATTATATGATCGCCCTACTTCGTCCTGTCAGTGTGTTGTCCTCCACAGACCTAATGATGGACATGACATTTTCCCAAGGGAGAGCTGTCATCTCTCTCTCAAATCCTCCTCCCATGAACATATTCCTGTTTCTCAGGGACAGGCACCCTCCAAAGTATGAATCCTCATCTCTAATTACACACAGCATCCACCTGAAAGACCTTGTTTTCAAGCTCTCTCTCATGGGCATCCCATAAAGCCTCAAGAAAGTATTGTTGAATCATTGCTTTAAATCACTGTTGATCACGTGGTGAATGTGCTACCACAGTGCTGTTAGGTATTAACTTCAGTAACATTGAAGTTGCAATAAAATGTGCTGAAGCCGGGATGATGTGTAACTTGACAGCGGTGGTATTCCTATGCATTTGCTGCCCCCCATTTTTTTGAGATTGAGACTATGTTGTCGAAGATCTTTGGTGACTTTCTGCAGTTCAAAGTGTCAGTAGTACACATAGCAGTTACGTTGTGCTACTAGTAGAGGGAATGAATATTTAGATTAGAGTGGTGCTGGAAAAGCAGAGCAGGTCGGGCAGCATCCAAGGAGCTGGAAAATCAACGTTTCTGGCAAACCCCTTTCATCAGGAATGAGGCAGGGAGTCTTCGGGGTGGAGAGATAAATGGGAAGGGGTGGGGCTGGGGAGAAGGTAGCCAATAGTACAATATGTGAATGGAGGTGGGGATGAAGGTGATAGGTTGGAGTGGATAGGTGGGAAGGAAGATTGGCAGATAGGACAGGTCATGGGGACGGTGCTGAGCTGGAAGGTTGGAACTGGAGTAAGGTGGGGTGAGGGGAAATGAGGAAACTGGTGAAGTCCACATTGATGCCCTGGGGTTGAAGTGTTCCGAGGTGAAAGATGAGGCATTTTTCCTCCAGGTGTCAGGTAGTGAGGGAATGAAGGTGGAGGAGGCCCAGGACCTGCATGTCCTCAGCAGAGTGGGAGGGGGAGTTGAAATGTTTGGCCACGGGGCGGTGGGATTGATTGGTGCAGGTGTCCTGGAGATGTTCCCTAAAGCTCCCTGCGAGAAGACGTCCACTGTCCCCAATGTAAGGGAGACTGCATCGGGAGCAACGGCTACAATAAATGACATTGGTGGATGTGAAGGTGAAACTTTGACGGATGTTGATGCCTCACTGTCGAGCTGAGGGAGTGCTGCATAGTTACCAAGACTCTGTGCTTTTCAGATCAGACCTAACAGAGTTTCCATTTGCGCGCTCAGATTTTTTTTTAGATTGCAAGATGTGATTTGAGGAAGAGCAAGTATGTTCTCACTGGTATCCTGACCAATATTTATCCTTCATACAACATTGTTAAACCAAAGCACCTCTTTATAAGGTGTAATATTCAAAATGGAATGAAGTGTGCTAAGGTCCTATATAAATGTAACTTTACTGTAGAATAAGCAGTACGTGAAAATGCTATTAACCTAGCGACCGTCAAGATTGAGATGGGAAGAAAAATACTCACAGTGGAATTTCAGTGGGGAAGGGAGAACCATCTACTCTGTTCAAAGTTTTGTTTTCCCTCCTGATTCCAGATTTCCCAGTTCATTGTTCTGTGCCTGAATCCTTACCGGAAACCTGACTGTAAATTAGGAAGAATTGTGGCTACAGAGGACTTCAAGCATTTAGCTCGGAAGGTAGGGGTATTGAAAGTATTGTTTGGCAAAGTTGTGGGATATCTTTTCTGGGGCTGTGTTGGGAAAACCAAATGTCTGACAGGCACTGTTGATGACCCTGTGGCCCACTGCTAGTCCTTGGTATGTGCTAAGGTACATGGACACAAACAGCAGTCAGAACAGTGATGTCTGACCTCAATCTCTGAGACCAGACCTGCTCCAGCTCTACTCCATCCACCTTTTGAACTTGTGGAGGGTACGGCTATCCCTGGTTAAAAGTAGTTCTGAGCATACGGTCAAGCTCTACAGCGATGGCCCACAGTGTCGACCATTTCTCTGTCTCTTGCTTTTCAGACTCTCATTAATAAATTGTCACTTGTGTGAAGCAATTAACACAGTGAATCTGAAGATAAACTGAAAGCCCCAGTGAGAGTGACTATCTATTGTGAGAGGAGAACTGCATGGAAGATATAAAGCAGATGCATAGTAATTACTTTGTTTTGTCTCCCCCTACCTCCTTGGTCTCTGCCCCTCTCTCCTACCTCATTTTTCCTGTCCTCCTACTTCCACTTCTTCCCTTCCTGTCTGTCCCCTGTGCCATCTCTGGCCCTGCGGTAACCAACCCCTCGTTTACCCTTTTGTTCTCATCCCCTTGCCTTCCCTCCTCTCCTCCCATCCTATCTTTCTCATCACGGCAATTCCTATTTTCTCCTATTGCCTCTCCTCTCCCGCCCACTTTTCCCCTTTCTCTTGCTCATCCCTCTCTGAAATGCAGTTGACACATGGAGTCATGAACAAGGAGCTGAAACAATGCAAAAATCCTGAGGACCTCGAGTGCAATGAAAACGTGAAGCATAAAACCAAGGAATACATCAAGAAGTACATGCAGAAATTTGGCGCCATTTACAAGCCTAAAGAAGAACCAGATGTGGATTGAATAATAAACCCCTCTCTGTTCCTTCTCCCCAGACCTGCCCTGTCCTTGAGCAAAAACCCATTGTGAATCTATAACCAGCTTCTCAGTCTCCTCATAGCTATCTGTATTATACTGTTTTAACGCATATGTGAATATATTGAGAAGGCAAAGAAACCACTTTCTAGTTAACGACTAGTCCCTGTTCACTCTGACAGTTTTGTTTTTAGAGGGAGGGAGGTTGCAGGGTCAGGGAGGGTCTCATCATTCTCCCTCTTTTACTGTGTAAATACTAGAGTATTGGTTAGATATCAACTCATTCTGACTGTATATCACCGACAGTCAATGGAAAACTGTCGTACTTTAAAAAAAAACATTTTACTGTATTAAATTTTTACGGACTTTTTTATGTAAAGAAAATGTTTAAAAAACTTTTTTGCTTTCAATTTAATGTCAGCGAAAAGAGAAATTGTGACGAATGTTTTTGGGGAAAAAAGTTTTAAGACTTTTTTTTGTTTTTTTTTAAAAAACCTTGTGCAAAATAATCTGTGACTAGTACTGACTTAAAGGTTGTTTTCTTTTGTTTGGATGGTGGGCGATGGTGTTTATTCACTGAGCAAAGGTTACATAAAATGAGTTTTAATTCTGATCCTTCCCCCCATCTCCCTACCAGAAGAATGCAGGCAGTAACTAGGCCAAACAGGGCAAGGAAGGTTCTCTGTTCAACTCCCTCACCCCCACCCCAATATGTTGTGGGTTAGCTGATCTCCGCTGCTGTGGAATGCTTGGGGAAGCTTGTTAGTGTTAAAGGCTCTGTATTCAATACTGATTGGGAATAGCAAATGGCTTTGGATAGCCTTCTTGGCTCACAGTCACTATCTGGTGAATCCCCTGTGTTTACGTCGCTCATTTGCGCGCGCGCACACACACACACACACACACACACACACACCTTTCTCCCACCTCCTACCAGAGAGTGAGATTGAGAATAGGAGTGTCCTCTGCTGTGATATCCCCTGCAGTCAAATAGGCTTTGGCCACTAACTTAATCAGAATGTTGTGTGCTGAATGGTATCTCAGGGTGCAGCACCCATATAATTCCTAACCCTTTGTTAACTTGAAAGAATAGGATCTTCATTAACTTAATATTTTTTTACAAGATGCAGGGAAACGGAAGGAGCAATTTTTGTGAGAACGTGAAACTTTACTTCTTTGGATTTGCTTCCAATCCTGAGCGAAGTTATGGACGCCATCAACAAAACTGGAGTTAGCAAGTCACTTACAAATCTCTCCCCTACCCCCTTTCCCCGGCCGATAATTACTATCATGACCTAGGCAAACTTTAGACCAAACTGTCAGCTCTGATTGGGGCCACAATGGACCAGGCACTCGTTTTGCTGCTTGTCCGTGGAAGTTGTTGGGTGTTGAGGGAGGGTTTCGATCAGGTGGCTGGCCCAGGACCCACCCATTCCTGTGTCTTCCCTTATCTAGCCACAACTGAAAATTCTGTCCAAAAATCCTGGTTAGGCTTGAGTATTTTGATACATGAGCCAATCTGATATTTAAAAGAATGTGTTTGATGGTGGAATTTTTTTTTTAATTATTAATTAAATTAAAGCGTATTATATGGCAGGGGGTGCAGGAAATATGATGTATTAAATATTTAGTGTCTGGTAGTGAAACCTTTGATGAAATCTCCAGTTTGACGAGTGATTCAATTCTGTACTATAAACTGAGAATTTTTTTTACAAAGCACAGTTCCCCAAGTTTTTTTCTGAAACAATTAAACTGTTATGGAAACCAACTTTATATTGACACAAGCTAAGGACTGAGGTAGGCTCTTGAATGTTCTTCCCTCTCTCATTCACTCATTCTTTCTTTCTCTCCTCTTCCTCTCTGGGAAATAAGTTTCAGTGAGTGCTCTCTGGTAAGTGGCTTGTGCGTTTGTAATTTTACGACTTGCAGAGATTTCACTTGGTGCTAGGAGCTGGATATTTGCAGGGATGAATGTTGTGTATTTTTAAAAGTAAACAAAAAAATTGTTTGAAATCCGCCTAGAGTCTTCCTTTTCAAAAAGAACTTTCCCCTTGTTCTTTTGCTAACCATTTAAGGTTAAAGGGAGGCTCCAATCGTAGGCAGTGGTTTTTTTGGAAAGATGGAGGGGACAAGGCACAATGAAGAGTGAGGGAGAGAAAGAGGCATGACTGCAGAAGAAGCAATCAAGTACAGAATCCTGTTAATATATAGCTTGAGTACTTTGAAAGATAATATAAAGAATATTCGTACACTGATCTGTACAAAGAGGTTGGGAGTTCCATTAAACTTTAAGCTAAAACACTGACCTTTTACAAGAATGTAAAAGAAAGTGATGTACGTGTGCATTTTTCATGGTTAGATTGCTGTCTGCAACCTTATGTTTTCTATGTTTATATAGCACACATTTTCTCATTGCTGTATCAGCTTTATATTATATCTGCTGTTTCCATGACTCTACAGTATCTCGTTTATATTCCTCAGTTCTCTGTTGTATTCATTGCACACTCCTATGTGTGTGTTTACATTCTCAGCATGGTTTTCTTTATGTACTGGTTAACACCACCACCACTACTGTAGCTTGTTGTCTGCTCTATGCTCCTGTTTACTCTGGACACATACTCTCTACTGTTTTCCTTCCTTGAATGTACCCTCGCTGCCGTCCCTGTGTACCCTCGCTGCCACCCACAATGCATTCACATGTTCTTTTCTATCTGGTGCATCTCTCTTATGTCCTTTATCCACATGGAATGATTTCTTTCTGCTCCTCCTGGGGGTTAATCTGCAGTTGCATTTTCTTGCTTTGGTTTCTCCAGTGTTTTTTCTGTCCTCACTTTTTTTTTCCTAAACTGTTTTCTCACCCATGTTTCCATGGCTGTATTTTTCCGATTCTGTTAACATCCTTAAATCTCCTGTGTGCCCTCTCTAGTATAACTACATCCTTTCTGTAATGAGGTGACCAGAACTGCACACATTAGTCACGTTGTGGGAGCTAATAAAGACAAAGGTGCTCTGTGCTGCTTTCTGCACCTTATTGATCTGGGATCTTTACCTTTAGAAACAGAAACTAAGCATGAGTAGGTTATTGACCCCTTTGAACCTGTCGGCCGTTTGATAAGACCATGGCAGATCTTTGATCTCAATGCAATATTCCTGCTTTAAAAGCTAGAAATGTATATATTTCTATGATTTGGCTACAATAGCCTCTGGACAGAAAATTCACAGGTTCACTCCCTTCTTCCCTCATCTCAGTCCTAAACGGTCTACTCTATATCCTGAGATTGTCTCTCCTACTTTGACAGTTCCCTTGCTATTTTCCCATTAATTGAGTTTTTTTTTTGGCTTTGTTTGATTTTCCCCACTGCATCACCTCACCCTGTTTCAGGTTGAATTCTATTTACTTTCTGTCACTTGACCAGTCCATTGATACCTTCTGTAGTTGACAGATTTATTCCTCACTATCAGCCATGCAGCCAATATGTGGGTCATCTCTAAATGTGTTGATGTCCCCCACATTTACATCCGAACCCATTAATAAAGGCAAAGTCATCAATATGTACAACAAAAACCAGGGCATCTGATACTAAGCTCTGTGGAAGCCCTCAGCTTTGCAGGTCACTAAAAACACCCAACAATTCCCCTGCCACTGAGCTAACTTGTATCCAGCTTGCTCCGTTCCCCTGCAACCTATGGGTTTTTTTTTAAACCAGACAGTTGTGTAAACCTGCGCTGTGTATTATCTCCCTACCTCTTGCTTCAAGGACACTCTCCCCAGCTCTATCTGCTGGCCTCTGGGCTTGCCCTCTCCTTCTCCCTTTTTTGTAATTGGGCACTCTCTCCGGATTGCACTTTATTCTCCCCATCTAAGAGTGCTGTCTTATCTCTCTCTGCCCCAGAGCTCACTGTGTTCCTTTCCTTCCCTGAGCACGTGCACACTTTCTCTCTCTTTCTGTCTTTCCCCCACCCCCCAATCCTGTCATGATGTTCCTGTCCGTCTGTCTCTTGACTTCCTCTGTCTGCGTGTGCTCTCTGCGCTTCCTTATGGTCACTATCTCTGCCTCTGTTATTTTTGTGTTTCCTCTCCATTTTTTCCTCTGCATTTCTGCATGTCACAATCTCTGCCTGAGTGCTCTTGCTCACTTTCACCCCTTTCTGCTTCCACGTCTCTCTGCTTCACTCTGACTATTTTTCTCTACCTCTGCACCCATTCTGCTATGCTTCTCCCACCTGGCTTTACACTCTCTATGCCCTCACTCTCTGCCTCTCCATGCCGTCTTTTCACCACTTTATTCACTGTTCCTCTGTGCTTGCTCGCTCTGTGTTCTCTCTCTCTCTCTGCCCCTCTCCCTTCCTTGCACACTCTCTTTCTCTCTCGTTTCCCCTTGCACTCTCTCTCCCCAATTCCCCCCACCCTGCCCGCCTCTGACCTGACTGTATTCTTGTACCTTATCTGTCTCTGTGCCCTCTGGCTTCTGTACTCAGTGATCACTCTACCTCTCTCTGTGCCATTTCTCCCTCTCTCTACCCACTCTTATCCCGTGTCTTTCACCTCTGTCTGTGTCCTCTCTCCCCTTCTCTGTGACCTCTCTCTACTGTTCTCTGTTTTTGCTTCCATACTTCTCTCTGCCTTTATGTGCTTACTTTCTCTTGCTCTGTCTGTGTGCTCTCACTCTCCATTTCTGTGCACTCTTTCTCCTGTCACCCTCCACCTGTGCTGGCTGGCTGTCTCTGTCACTGTACTCTCTGCCGCTATTCTCCCTATGGCTTCTTTATTTCTCCCAGTGAGCTCATTACACCATGAGAATTCCAGACAGTTAATGTGCTCACGGCAATTTTGGCGGTACTTCTGAACTGTGAGCTCAGGGTGTGCTCAACATATTATCAACCACTTAACAGGCTACAACTCGCTATCCATGATCTTGATTAGTGCCAGAAGTCTGCTCCTCTTCTCTATTTTTCCTCTCTTACTCATTATCTTTGTGCCTTGTCACTTTGTCTCTTTGTAATGTGCGTGGCAGTTGTAAGAATAGAGTAGAGTTTAAGTTGTAGGTTAGCAATTCAACTTGTCTGCCATTGATTTAAAACGTGGCCACAATCAATAGTTTCTTGTTAAAGGGTGGACAGGAAACCTGGTGTGCAGGTTTTATTTTAACCAGAATTAGGTAAAATTGGGCAATTTTGGTCTGGGATTTCGGAACAAAGATAATGTAAGATTAGATGTGGAATGGATAAAGAATGGATACCAGGTTTGTACTAAAAGAAAAGAGGTGTCAACAGCGGCTGCTAAATCCTTCCTACAGGTGGAAGAGAGGACTCTGATGAATTTACAAAAGGTTACAAAAGCCAGGTTGATTGAATGGACAAACTAAAAGTTCCAATGAAATGTCACTGGATCTGAGATGTTAACAGCTTTCTCTTCACAGATGTTTTTGGACCTGTTGTGTTCTTCTAGCAATTTCTCTGAAACTAGAAGTGGAAATGGCTGCCAAGGCTCAGAAGGCAGCACAGCAATTGGGCTAAATAGGAATACAGGAGAGATCAGGTCTTCAGTTAGCAAGGCAAAGAAATAGCTGATGAAATAGTTGATTAGCTGGATTTAATCTTCCAGTTCTTAATCTGTTCTGAGAAAATTTCTTTAGCAATTTTTCAATTCACTATATCTCATTCTCTAAAAGAGAGGAGGCAGAAAGTAGGAGACTTACTTAACATTAGCTTAACAGTGTCACAGGGAAGATGTTAGAGGCTATTATTAAAGACATTATAATAGCACACTTGGATAAGTCAATCGTATTTACCTAATTTGTTGGAGCTCTTGTATGAAGTAATTTGTGTTGTAAGTAAAGGAGAACCAGTAGATGTATTGTACTTTTGATTTCTAGAAGGTATTTAATAAGGTGTGATCTCAAAGCTTGCAGAAAATAAAAGCTAATGCTGTAGGGGTTAATGCATTAGCATGGATAGAAGAATTTCTGGCAAATAAGAAGCAGAATATAGGAATAAATGGTCTTTTTTCAGGCTGGGATGGAATTACATGATGTGCCACAGAAGGCAGTATCTAAATGCCTTGGATGAAGGGATGGAGCTGATGACACCAAGATAAGAGGAAAGTGAGTTGTGAAGAGGATCTAAAGAGCCTATAAAGGAATATTGATGGTTATTTGAGTGGGCAACGATCGGCAACTGAGGTACAATGTGAGAAATTGTCCATTTTGATAGAATAAAATGTTAAGTAGTTCAAGAAGTGTGAGATTCAGAGAGATCTGGGTGTCCTTGTGCATGAATCACAAATTAACATTAGTGTGCAGGAATAACAAGGAGTCAACAAAGCTAGTAGTATGGTGAGGTAATATGGCACTTCTATCATAAGGAGTTATTAAATTCCTATGGCAGGCATGTAGATATGTGGAAAACATGAACATTGATAACTTGGTAATTTATTTGGCCAACATTTCATAAGGATGTAGAATAGTACTATAAAACATCTCGTGTCAGGTAGTAGGGAAACCCCTGTGTAATTAACCCCCCACCTTACATACACTTACCAGTTTATGAAGAAACATTCAGTCGAGTGTTAATAGAGCCCTGCTGTTTTGGATACAAGCTCAATAAAGATATTTTTGTTAAGCTTTGCACAATACCCCAATTTACCTGATGTTTGGACCAATGATGATAGGAAGTACAGACCAGGTTCTTGTATTAAACAAGAATTATTATTTAGTACAAGTAATTAGACTATGGTTAGTAGTAATTAGTGTGCTAAATGGGACAGACTTCAAATGGATCTAGCAACAGGACATTCATGAGGCGTGTAGATCTTCAGCAGTAATAGAATTGTACTCGAATACAATCTACAATTTCATGGCCAGGCATAGGACAGCATGATGGCACAATAGCACGGTTGCCTCACACTGCTAGAGACCCAGGTTTGATTCCTGCCTTGGGCAATTGTCAATGTGGAGTCTGAACGTTCTGCCTAACGACCTTCAACCAGAAGTACCGAGAGCATGATCCATCTTGATCTCCTCCAAAGTTCCCCAGCATGACAGATTCCAGCCTTCAGCCAATTTGATTTCACACTTAAATGATATTAGGAAATGGTTGGAGGTACGGGGTAGTGCAAAGGTTATGAGCCCTAACAGCATTTGAGTGCTAGTACTGAAGGCTTGTACTCTAGAACTTGCTGCTCCCTTAGCCAAGTTCTTCCAATATAGTTACAACATTGGCATTTACTCGACAGTGTGGGAAATCGCCCCGGTATGTCCTATACGCTCATAACAGAACAAATCCAACTGAGCCAATTACTACCCCATCAGTCTACGTTTGATCATCAGTAAAGTGATGGAAAGTGTCATTAACAGTTCTGTCAAGCAGCATGTACTCTGTGATGCCCAGTTTGGGTTCCACCAGGACCATTCATCTCCTGACCTCATTACAGCCTTGGTTCAAACATGGACAAAAGCTAAATTGCAGAGGTGAAGTGAGAATGACCTTGATATCAAGGTCACATTAGACTTATTATGGCATCAAAGAAACCTAGCAAAACTGGAATCGATAAGTATCAGGGCAAACTCCCTGCTAGTTGTAGTCATACCTGACATATAGGAAGATGATTATGGTTATTGAAATCAGTTATTTCAGCTCCAGAGAAAGTGTGGCAGCACTGAGGGAGAGGGACAGATGTAGACAGAGAGAAAAGAAGCAAGAGCATAAGTAAGACATTCATCTGCACCTCCCAGCACTGCCCCCCATCCTACAAGATCATGGCAACTTTGCCTCAGACCACAACTCCTGTTTGTGCTAGCTCATCAGAGCTCTTAACTCATCAATATTTCAAAAATCTATCGACCTTCTCTTTAAATACTTTAGAAATACAGCCTCCATAACTCTCTGGGATAGACAAGTTCAGGCATTCAGTAATCTCTGAGATAAGAAATTCCTTTGTATCTCAGTTTGAAATGAGTGTTGCCTTATTCTGTACTATATTCCAGAGTTCATGATCTCCCCCATTGGTGGAATTATCTTCACAACATCTTACCCTGTCATGTCCCCTCATGAGCTGTGTACGTTTCAATAAGATCATCCCTTGTACTTGTAAACTCTGAAGAATAAAGGCCTAACGTAATTAGCTGTTCTTAATAGGTCAATGCCCTCCATCCCAGGAATCAGCCTAGTGAATCTTCTTTGTAATGCCTCCAATGTCAGAACATTCTTTCTTAAACATGGAGACAAAAATTATACACAGTACTCCAAGTGCAACTTCACCAATACCCTGAAAAGTTGTAACAACTGTTAATGTATTTTTAAACTCTAACCCCCAAGTAATGAAGGGCAAAATTCCATTTGCTGCCTTAATTACTTGCTGGACCTGCATGCTAACATTTTGTTTTTCATGAACCTGGATCCTTTTGTACTGTACTTTTCAGAATCTCTGTCCATTTAAATAATTGTTGACCTTTTGATACTTTCTACCAAATTGCATAGCCTTACATTTCCCTACATTAAAATCCATCTGCCAAGTTTTGCCCACTCACTCAACCTACCTATAATCTCCTTGCAGATTCCTATTTCCTCATCACACCATGCCCTTCCCACCTATTTTTGTATCTTAAATAAATTTAGATACTTTATACTCTACCCCCTCTTCTAAATCACTCATTTCGATAGTAAATATTTGAGGCACTAGAACTGATCTTTGATCCACTCCACCGTTTCTGTCTTTTCAACCTGAAAAAATCCCATTAATCCTGACTCTGTCTTCAGTCTGCTAACCGATCCCAATCCATGCTAATACATGACTTCCAATGCCCTGAGCTCTTGGCTTGTGTAATGAAATTTTACGTGAAATCTCATTGAATGTCTTCTGGAACTCTGAATGCACTGCATATATTGGTTCCTCCTTCTCAACTTCTTACATCCACAAAGAATTCTAGCGAATTTGTCAAACATGATTTCCCTTCCAAAAAAGCATGTTGCTTCTTTGATTGTGTTATGATTTTCCAAATGCTTTCCTTCAATATTAACTCTAGTATTTTCCCAAAGACAGATGTTAGGCTAACTGGCTTATAGTTTCTTGCTTTTGTCTGCCTTTTCTTGGCCAGGGTTTCTAATCCAGTGGTCTCAGACCAGTGTCTTCAAGTACCATTTGCTACTACACTGATACCTGCCTTTATTAACAACATAACCCCGCCTCCTATTCCTTTTTGCCTGTTCTTCTGGAAACCTTGAATATTGAGTTCCCAGTACTGATTGTCCTGCAATGGTATCTCTGTAATAGCTGTCCAGATTCACTTATTTCTATTTCTGCTGTCGACATTACTATTGTGCTATAAGTGCCACAATTATTCAGATAAAGAGCCTTAAGCTTACAGAATCCGCTAACTCCTGGAGTATTGTGACTAATGCCTCCACTAATCTCTGCAGCAGCTACCTTTAAATCTTGAGTGCAGGTCATCAGGTCCTGGTGACTTGTCTGCCCTCGGTCCCATTAGTTTATTAAATACTTTGCCTGTTGTGATAGACTGTTGCAAGACCTTTCTTCCCATTCACACCTTGCTTCTCTGTTATCCTTGGGATATTTACAGTGTCCACAACCATAAAGCTTAATGCAAAATGTTGATTTAAATTATTTGCCATTTCTCTGCTCCCTATTATCAACCTCCAGTCATATCTTCCAAAGGTTCCACCCTCCCCTCTGTCCCATTAGCTGTTCTATTTTAGATACCTATAACAGTCTTGTTCTTTGCTTTTATATTTCATGCTAATTTACTTGCATAACCAATTTTCTCCCTTTTTATTATGTTTCAGTAAACCTCTGCTGATTTCTAAAATATTCCAAATCTTCTGTCCTACCACTGTTTTTTTGCTGCTTTGTAATCTGGTAGTTTTTGGTTGGATATTACCCTTGACCACTTTACTCAATAACAGATAGTTCATTGTTTTAATCAAGTCTTTCTTTTGGACTGGAATAATTTTTGCTGCACATTACAAAACACCTGCTTAAATGTCTGCCCCTGCTCATTGACTGACTTTCTCCTTAGTCTATTTCCCAATCTGTTTTAGACAAATAGAGTCATAGAGATGTACAGCATGGAAACAGACGCTTCGGTCCAACCCGTCCATGCCGACCAGATATCCCAACCCAATCTAGTCCCACCTGCCAGCACCCGGCCCATATCCCTCCAAACCCTTCCTATTCCTATACCCATCCAAATGCCTCTTAAATGTTGCAATTGTACCAGCCTCCACCACATCCTCTGGCAGCTCATTCCATACATGTACTACCCTCTGCATGAAAAAGTCCCTTAGGTCTCTTTTAGATCTTTCCACTCTCACCCTAAACCTATGCCCTCTGTAATTGTCCTAGTTTAAGTTGAGGATACTGGTTTAAGACCTGAGTTGCTCTCCAATAATGTGAATTCGAAATTCTACAGTGTTGTGATCACTGCTACCTAGATGATTCTTAACTATTAGATATCGTGTTGATCCTAGCTCATTGCGCATCACTGAATGCAAAACAGCCCCTTTCAGGGTACATTTGGCAACCTATTGCTTTAAGAAACAATCCCCTGATACACTATACAGATTAATTTTCTACATCACCCCAGCCAATCTGATTTGTGCAGTAAATATGCATATTAAATCCCCCATGACAATTGTGGTGTCCTTCTTACCTTCATTATTTATCAATTTATATTTTGTTCTACAGTGAGGAACCTCATTGGAACTTAGAGACAACTATCACTCATTACTGTTGTTCTTGTTATTCCTTATTTCTACCCCACTGATTCTATATCATAATTTATTGTGCCTATAGGTGCTCACTCCTGCATTGATACTTTCCTTTATTAGCAACACAACCCACCTCCTTTTCCCTTGTTTCATGTTTTTCTGAAAAATTTCAATATCTCTTTGAATATTGAGTGCCCAGTCCTGGTCATCGTGCAACCACATCTCTCTAATAGCTATCAAGTCAGATTCATTGATTAACAACTAAAGGGGTGACCTATAATCCAATTTAATGAGACAGGGTCATAATTGCAAAAAATTAAAAATAAAGGGGTGCTGGAGGCAAATCAAATGACTGGAATAACATGGAACAAAAACAGAAGCTGCTGGAAATGCCTAGCAGGGCCAGCGGCATCTCTGAAGAAAAATCAGAGAAGGGTCACCGGACCCGAAGCATTAACTGATTTTTTTTTCATAGATGTTGCCAGACTCACTGAGCATATCTAGCAACACCTGCCCCTGTATGACAACATCTGCAGTTCTTTCTGTTTTTATTTGACTAGAATAACATGATAGGTATAAGGTCACATGCTAAGGGTATAACCATAGTAATAAGTGATCCAAAACTGTATAATCTAATTAAGGTAAAGAGATCATAACAATTTATCAAGGTAATGGTGTCAAAACAGGACAGCAAAGAAGATTTTGCAGATACAGAAAGTGTAGTGGGTTCACATGTAGCACGACATGAACCCAAGACCATGTTTGAGACCGTCTTCATGGGTATGGAACTTAGCTATCAGCTTCTGCTCGGCGATTCTGTGTAGTTGTGTATCTTGAAGGCCACCTTGGAGGATGCGTGCCCAAAGATCGGACGCTGAACGTCCTTCACCGCTGAAGTGTTCCCTGACTGGGAGAGAACGTTCCCCATCTGGTGATTGCTGTGTTCATTTATCTGTTGTCATAGCGTCTGCATTGTCTCACTAATATGCCATGCCTCAGGGCATCCTTGCCTGCAGTGTATGAGATAGCAGCAAGAGCCTTAAGCTTACGCTGTTTACCACTATTATTTATACTGGTTCTAATTTCTGCTGTACTCTTTTGCTTATATTTCTACCCCTTGCCACAACATTGATTATCATTAACCTCCACACCACCTCTACCTCTGCTCTCATTTCTTTTTGAATTTTATAAACGTCCCTTAAATTGAACTGAACCACTCCCAACACCCAAATTACTTAGTTTAAAACTCTTATCTACAACCTTAATCATACATCCTTAATTATTCAATGCAATCACACATACTTTATTGAAGCTCCTCCACTCACATTGTACAACAATATTGTTCATTTAGGTGTATCATTACAGGTTTCCTTATACTTGTTCAGCAATCTTATCAGATCTTCCTGTAAATATAAGAATACAGCCTTTAATCATCCAGTATTTCTGTATTTCTAGTCAAACTGTATGGTGTTCACTTGCAAACTGTCTACTTCACCTTCCACCTCACTCGTACCATCTCTGTCATCCTCCATTACTCTAATGACCTGACATACTTTCTTCTCTGAAATGTTGCTCCAACACATTTATGTGACGAAATCAATGTTACTTTCAATGATCAGCTATCAGATAAGTCACTTTACCAACTCTCTTGGCTACTTGGTAGAGATCATTGAATCGCCTTGTAAAGGCAATTGCCTCCTGCTTGAAGTGTCCTATTGTAATATGTTTGCCTGCATATTCTTTTCCTTGTGAAGCATTTAAGTGCTCCTGTATTACGTTATATGCTCCTGGTGTTTTCCCTATAAACATGGACCCATAATCCAACACTTAGGAATTGTCTTAAGAACTACTCCTTGATCAATTTTAATGGACCTCTTATCTCACGGTCATAAACCAAGTTGAATAAATAACTTTAAAAACTGAAAGAACTGCAGGTGCTGTATGTCAGAAACAAAAACAGAAGCTGCTGGAAAAGCTCAGCAGCTCTGGCAGGATCTGTGCAGAGAAATCTTCACAGATGCTACCAGACCTGCTAGGGTTTTCAAACAACCTCTGTTTTTGTTTCTGAATAGATAACATTATTGATTTAATTTTGGGAATTCCTGCAAGCAAACAGTAAGTACTCTTATCCTGTATCTCGATCCGTGGGAATTTGTGACAATAGGCTTTAATCATGGTTTTGAGACTCTGCTGGTATCTCTCCAAACTTTTTGTGTTTGCTAATGAGACACAGTTGTATTCAATTGTGTTGTACCCAAACTGCTGATTTTCTGGAAAACTTTAGACAAAGTTAGAAAGTTGGTCAAATTGTATTTCAATGTGTAGTCCATAACAAGTATTGTCCTCAAAGGAATAGCCTCAATCTTCACAGTAGAGGACACTAATAGCATTCCCAAAAGATTACAAAATCAAGGTGCCGAAGTGGAGAAGGAAATAATTACAATTACTATCGCTAGAGAAAAAGTGCTAGGGAAACTGATTGAGATAAAGGCTGATAGGTTCCCTGAACGTGATGGATGTATCCTGGGATTTTTAAAGGAAGTAATTACAGAGATAATGGATAATGAATCCTTAGATTCTGGAAAAGTCCTAGAGGACTGAAAATAAAATGCCAACATAACACTGTAATTCGTAAAGAAATGGAGTGAAAACAAGGCAACTATAGGCCAGTTAGCTTGACGTTTTGACATTGAGAAGATATTAGAGTTTATTATAAAGGGATGTGATGGCAAAGAATTTAGAAATACAAAGTATAGTCAAGCGGTGTCAACATAGTTTAATGAAGGAGAAATCATGTCTTAAAAATACTGTACAGTTGTTTGAAGAGATAACATTTTAAATTCATTTTTTAGTGGGATATGACCATTGCTGGCATTTATTGCCCATCCCTAGTTGCCCTTGAAAAGGTGATGGTGAGCTCCCTCCTTGAACTGCTGCAGTCCACCTGCTGTGTTTGACCCACAATGCCATTAGGGAGGGAATTCCAGGATTTTGACCCAGCAACGGTGAAGGAACGGTGATATGGTGAGTGGCTTCAAGTGGAACATGAAGGTGGAGGTATTCCCATATATCTGCTGCCCTTGTCCTTCTAGATGGAAGTGGGAGGTAAAGTGGAACCAGTAAATTTAGTACATTTGGATTTCCAAAAAGCATTCAAAAAGGTACACGTCAGGCTACTTAATAAAATCAGAGGTCATGGGTTTCATATTAGCATGGATAATGGATTTACTGACTAATAGAAGAGAGAGAGTTGGGGTAAATGGGGTATTTTTAAGATGGCAACTTGTAACTGATAGAGTGCCATAATGCTGGGGCCACAATTATTTACAATACAGGTTGAAGACCTGAATAATGAAAGTGTATGTTGTATTAAAATATTTAAATTGACACAAAAATAGGTGGGAAGGTAAGTAGTGAGGATGACACAAAGAGACTTACAGAAAGGTGTAAACAGGTTAAGTGAGTAGGAAAAAACCTGGTGAATGGAATATAATTTGGGAAAATGTGAGGATATGCATTTTGGCAGGAAGAACAGAAGAGCTGAATATTATTTAAATGGGGAAAGACTGCAGAAAGCTGCAGCACAGTGATTTGGTATTCCTTGTGCATGAATGACAAAAAGCAACTATACAAGTTCCGCAGGTAATAGGGAAGACAGTTGGCCTTTATTTCAAGGGAATGCAATTTAAAAATATAGAAGTTTTGCTATAGCTATACAAAATACTAGTCAGACTACAGCAAGAATCCTCCAAACAGTTTTGGTCCCCTCACCTAAGGAAAGATATACTGGCATTGGAGGCAGTCTAGAGAAGCTTCACTCGATTGATCACAAATATGCAGGGAGTTTGTGATAAGGAAAGGTTGATTAGTGCGGGCTTATACTCATTGCAGTTTAGAAGAATGAAAGGAAACCGTACTGAACTCATAGACTCATAGAATCCCTATAGTGTGGAAACAGGCCATTTGGCCCAACAAGACCACACCTACCCTCCAAACGATATCCCACCCAGACCCTACAACTCTACATTTTGCTGCCTGAACTGCTGTGCTCTTCCAGCACCACTAATCCAGAATCTACACTTACCCCTAACTAATGCACCTAACCTACCCATCCCTGAACAGTGTGGGAAATTTAGCATGGCAAATTCACCTAATCTGCAGATCTTTGGAATGTGGGAGGAAACTGGAGCACCTGGAAGAAACCCACGTGGGGAAGGATGTACAAACTCCAAACAGACAGAGTCCCAAGGCAGGAATCGAACCCGGGTCCCTTGCACTGTGAGGCAGCAGCACTAACCACAGCTCTTGACAGGGTCAATGCAGAGAGGTTGTGGGAGAATTTAAAACAGAGATTAGGAGGCCTCTTTTCTCTCAGAGAATGATTAATGGTCAGAATTCTTTACCGCAGAGTGTTGTAGTGTCTCAGTCAATTTATTTATTTAAGATTGAGATACAAATTTTTAATGATAAGGGAATCATGGGTTATGGGGATTTGATAGGAGAGTGGAGTTAAGGATTATCAGACCAGCCATGATCTCATTGAATGATGGAGCAGAATCAATGGGCTGAATGGTCTACTCCTGCTCCTACATCTTATTATCTAAAGAGGTTGGTGCCCTCTCTTTCTCTGTGCTCTTTGTACTTATCTTTGTACTGTCAACCTCTGACTTTTATTCTGTATCTTTCTCTATGCCTCTTGTTTTTTTCTCTCTCTCTTTACCTTAGTGGCTTTCTCTGCCTCTATACGTCTTTCCTTCTGAACTCTCTATCCATCTTTGCCTCTGTTTGGTTTTCTCTGTCTGTCTGTGTCTGTCTGTCTGTCTGTCTGTCTCTCTCTCTCTCTCTCTCTCTCTCTCTCTCTCTCTGTGCCCCCCCTGCCATTTCTCTCACTGCTCCCTCTTTTTCCCCCCAGCCTCTCTCTCCTTCTGTCTCCCTGCACCTTCCTATCTACCCTCCCAGCATTTCTCTCCCTTCCACTCTCCCTTCCTCTCTCCCTCCCTGTCTCCTTCTCCCGCCTCCGCTTCCCACCCCTCATTCCTTCCAGCCTTCTCTCTCCTCCCTCCATCCTCTCCCCTTCTCTCCCTTACTGCCCTCTCTTTCTCTGTCCCTCTACTCGTCTTTCTTTCCCCCTTTCTCTCTTTACCCCTTATCTTGTGTCCCTCCTATCCTCTTCCTCCTTTCCTCTGTTCCCTCTTTCTCCACTCTCCCATCTACCCATTTGCCTATCTCTCACTCTCTCTGTCTCCCTCTTCTGCCTTACATCTCTCTGGCCCACACCTCCAGCTCTCCCAGCCTGTGGCTCTAATTCCCCTCACCTCTCTTCACACACCCTCCTCCCCCCCCCCCCCCCCCCCCCCCCCCCCGCCTTGCCCCTGCCACCTCTCTCATGTGTGCCTCTCTCTTATACAGTGTGCTAACTCACACTGTGTTTGCTCACCATGTGGTGACTCGAGCTCTTGTCCTGTTCTGTGCTGAAAAGTCACGGAGGGAGGGAGAGAGAGAGAGAGAGAGGGTAGAATGAGGAAGCCAGTTGTGTTGCTCATTGTGTTAATCAGCATTTGGCAATAGAGATAAATATTGCTGACCAAAGTAACATGCTGCTAAAGATTTCCATCTCATCAGGACAGAATCACAAGAGAATCAAATCTCAAAGAGAATGATGATTTATAGTGCTTGGGAAAAGCATGGTAATTGGTTGTCATGTGAACTCTGTTTTGTATATTCATAGCCATGAATAGGAGAATATGTTCATAAACTGCAAAGGTTTTGTTTTGATTCAAACCAGGCAAATGGACTCTGATTGGTGAAGACATAATACAACCATTAGATATAGGAGGAGAATTAGGCCATTCAGCCTATCGAGTCTTCTCTGCCTTTTAATCATGGCTGACATTTTCTTAACCCACTCTGCTGACTTGTCCTTGTAACCCTTGACCCCTTACTTAATCAATAACCTATCTATCTCTATATCAAGTACCCTCAGTGACTTGGCCTCCACAGCCTTCTGTAGCAATGAGTTCCACAGATTCACCACCCTCTGGCTGAAGAAATTCCTCCTCACCTCGGTTCGAACGAGTCGGCCCTTCAATCTGAGGCTATGCCCTCAGGTCCTGGGGATGATTGGGAATGCACCAGAAAATGTCTGCACCCTTGGTTTTGTTGAGTTGAGCAGCTGAAATCATGAATATGCCCTTGCTGTTTGCAAATGAGAGGGCTCTGAATGCGAACATATATGGCTTCTAGCATGCACAAATAATCCATGCAGTGAGCCCAAATGATAACCTCAACTGTTTTATACATATTTATTTATACCAATAAATTCAATAATCTCAATTCACTCAGTTGAAGGATTTAAATCTGAGATCTTACCTTCTTCTCTGCTAAGTTTGAGTCTGCATCCTCTTCCAGTGTGTTTAACAGGGTGACATACCTTGGGTCCTTCTGTAGGAGCTATTCCTTCTCCAGTCTCAACCAATCCCAGTTCTGGGTGAAAATGGGTACTACAGATGCTGGAGATTAGAGTGGTGCTGGAAAAGCTCAGCAGGTCAGGCAGCAACCGAGAAGCTGGAAAATCGATGTTTTGGGCAAAAGAAGGGATTTTGTCCAAAACGTTGATTTTCCTGCTCCTCGGATGCTGCCTGATCTGCTGTGCTTTTCCAGCACCACTCTAATCTCGACTCCAATCCCAGTTCTGACTGATTCCATTCATCCAGAATTCACAGCCTTTAGAAGACGGGGTCTTCTGATTACTGCCCTCTGTGTGATAACCTTTTTATGACTTTACTGCTAAATGGTTGGGCTCTCATTTTAGAATTATGCCGCCTATGCTCAGGATTCCCTCCGCCAGAAGAAATAGTTTCTTGCTACCCAAGCAAATTCTCTTTTCTCATTTGCAACTCCTGCATTAGATCATCCTACATTCATCTAAACACAATTGTCAGACCTACTCACTTCCAAATTTCCCTAATTTTCCCCTGTAATCTTTACAGCTTTGGTCTGGAACTCTGGTGTGGCTTCTGAACAAAAATATGCCAAATATTCAAAGGGTTTTTTTTAAGAAGTGTCTGTTGTGGTTGGTAACAGGCTATGGTTGGATTTCTGCTGCATTCTTTACTGTAAATGTCACCAAGTGTTTTGGAAAGCCAATCAGTTGAAAAAGGAAAAACAATTTGTGGGAAGAGACCTCGCCTGTGTTTATTTTCTACTTCCGCCAATATTCCTGATGTGTTCCTGGAACTGCATGGGACTGTTACCCTGGTTACAGACTTAGCCCCTTTTACACACTCAATCATCTCTTGTTTCCAACTTGTTATTGATCTGTCCTGACTTTGACTTCACAGTTGCACATGTTGGCCATTGATTTCGCTGCCTGTCCCTCTCAACTGTAGTGATTGAGTTGAAAAGAATGGAACAGCTGCTTCCACATCTGCTGTTTAATCACATGCAGGCGGTGGAAACTGAATCAAGGATTAAATCCGGTCGGCTTGCCTGGGGGAGGTTGGAGGGGGTGGGGTGTGCGGGAGTGAAGGGATGACAGTAAATTGAGGCCTGTGCCTCTCTCTCTCACTGTCCTCATTTTAAAGAGAAAATATTCCTTAACCCAGAGATTCCTTTTGGTTTATCACTCGTTTCCTTCTTCTCTTGAAGGTGCTCATTCTGCAGGGGGGGTTTGTACAAATCCATAGGTACCAGGTGGCCTCCCTGCAAAGCAACTTACCTTGTCCGTAATGTGATCATTCTTCATATATCAAACTAGAGGTTGGTCACTGTTCAAAGTCTGGTCTGGTTTAATTTTAACCCTGCCTGAGCCTTAATGGGAATGCAAATAGTTTCCTTTCATGTTTAGAAAATGTCTTTTTTGTTGCAACTAGATGGAAGTGCAATTGAGGAATGTCAAACTTCCACAGTAATTTCTACGAATGCTGTACAGAAGTGTTTTGTACTTATTGTATTTACTTATAAGTAAAGTACAATTCTGAGGAAAAAAAATCAAGGGATTGCAATGTATTTCACAGCTCATTAAAGTTACGGGAGATTTAACGGACAGATGTGTCAGTAACCAGAGGACAACAATTTAAACAGTTATGAAAAGAATCTGAAGGGAGATGAAATTCCTTTTTAAACAGGGAGTTAATATAATCTGGTATGCACTGTCTGAAAGAATGATAGAAGCAGATTCAATAGTAACTTTCAAAATTTGTTAAATATATATTTGAAACGGACAAACATGTAGCGCTCTGGTGATAAGAGCGAAAGGGTGGATTTATTTAGGTAGGTTTTTTTTCAAAGATTCATCACAGGCAACATGGGATTAATGGCCTCCTGTGCTTTAAGATTCAGTGATTAAATGGTTTACACATAAAATACAAGATTCCACAAGTCACAGCTATAATCTAGTCCAAGTTCACGCACTGTGTAATCTTAGATCATAGGAGAACTCCATATGTTAATCACTCAACCAAAGGCTGCTTCTTTCTGTAGATCAATATTGTAGAGACACCAGGAACATGTAGGATTAGATCATTATAAACAATTGACAATTGTCAAAATTCAAAAGTGGACTTTGGAATTCCTTCATCAGGAGCTGGATCCCTAGGAAGCATCTCTAAAATACTTTAATCTGCAGAATTGAGAGAAGATTGAACAATAAAAGAATGTTCAGACTCTGCCATCTCTCTGCTTGTCAGAATCTCATGCAATAGTTTGCACTAACTAGTTGTGGAAGGCTTAGGTTCAGCATTTTCCTCCATATTTATTTCTAATTCCTTATTCAAATGGAATTTTAAAGCTAATCTCATTCATTAATGAGGGGTGGCCTTCTGCAAAGGTTAACCCAAGATCTCTGTTCTCTCTCTTTCTTCTGTTTCTTTTTAAGATGTAAGATCATCATTTGTTGATTGTGGCAGCAAGTTTGCATCAGATAATAATCATCAAGATCTGAATGTTTCAGTAAAAGAGAATTTCTTCCTCCATCAAATTATTGTTGTGTCAATTGAAAAGCAATGATGCCTGACTCTAGACTGGACTTGTGGAAATTTTCTGGAATCTTTTTAAGTTCTGATTTCCGTTTGTCTCAAAGTCCATAGGAAAATGCTATCAACAACTGTACCTGTTGGTGAAGCAATTGAATTTGTTCACCTTCTAACATTTTACCACTTGTTTGACTTATTGCCAGTAGATCACTGATGTTGGAGTCCAAAATTTGGAGATCTTCATTTGTTTTTGTTACTTATCAAGAAGCTACTGCCACAATTTGAATTCCATAAGAATCTCAGAAGCTCTTCCTCTTCAGACTGTGAGGCCTGATATTGCTAATACATGAGCTTGTAGTCAATTCTGTAGTTAAACCTTTCAAAATCGTGCTTAATTTTAATATGTAAAAGCTCCATGTGATGCTCAGTTTGAAGCATTTTGAAACAAGATGGGGGTGAGATCAAAAAACTAGGAATTGGCAAATATACAATTGCTGCAGCTTTTTCTACTACTTGATCAAGGCTTTAGAGTCTCTGTAGTTTGCTGCCTCTTTAATGAAAGAAACCTTGAATGCTTTTTATGGCTTGTTGATGAAATTCATTTGCAACTCCAGCTGACCTTTATGCAAACTAATAATTTGAATTTTCAATGATGGCTGGATCCAATTCAGAATTAAATATCTTCCTTCCCCTGTATATCTTTTCACCTGATGCTGGCTCTTGCTGAGATACCTGCAGGTGATTTGTTTCTGCAGTTTCAACATTTTCTCTGACAGTAGCCAGTTAATTTTGAGATTCTTCATTTATTGTTGTAATCTGGGTTCTGTTAATGGGGGTTCAGTACTATCTACTATCTGAAGCTTCAATACTGAAGAATCTTTGTTGATGATCTGAGACCTCCTCCAGTCTAATTGAAGATCCTCTTCTAACTCCATAATCTGAGAGATATTAATGGCAATTTGCTCCTGTTTGCGGGAAATTCTGAAGCTTCATTACTGTCTGTGAGTGACCCACCATAAGTTTCATTCAAGTTGTTATTCCTTTAAGCACCAGGGTGTTTACAAACGTTTTCTTCCTCTTCCATAAAATCATCAAAATCAATGGCTGTTTCATTCTCTTCCACTCAAACTAAGATCTAGGATGGTTGCATTTGGTCATCATTCTGGGTGCACTATGTTCCCCACTCAATCTAGTGTGGAAGCAGGCCATTCAGCCTGTCAGGTCCGCACCAACCGTCCAAAGAGCATCCCATCCAAATGCACCCTCCTACCCTTTTCCCATTAACCTGCATTTCCCATTGCCAATCCACCTAACCTGCACATCTTTAGACTGTGGGCGGAAACCCACGCAGACACGGGGAGCACATGCAAACTCCACATAGACACTTGCCCAAGGGTTGGATCAAACCCAGGTCTCTGGCAATATGAGGCAGCAGTGCTAACCATTGAGCCACCGTGCTGCCCAAAATCCTCCTGTGATATAAGGGATAAAGATTATTCAGTGTTGCTTGATCCACAGTGAATTGAATCAACTTCAGTTACTTGTAACTGCTGAATAAAGAATAGACAAAGCCACATAAGCACCTGTGCTTAAGAAGGATTCATGATGATTCGGAATGACACGGTAAAGATTAATTGGTAAAGGATAAAAGATCAAATACCAGGCTTCGCATAGTGTAAAATAAGATGGCGTTGCAAGCAGCTAAGACTATCCTGCAGCTGGAGGAGGTATACCTGACTGATTTATAATACTTGACTAAGGCTAAGGCTATGGAATGACAAAAGTTTAGGTTAAAGGTGACATTTCCTGCACAGAGATAATTAAAATATTAGCACAACATTTGGGACCAGTGGAGAGAAAAGGTGGACTAAATATTGCTATGAATGACTGTGCTAGTGCCCTGGAAATTAAGCTCCACTATTCCTGGAGTTGTTGCGAATATGAAAATTTAATTAAACTACCGAATTACCCACTTTTACCTTGCTGTCTAATGTTAGTTAAAAAAAATGCACGCCATTCTTTTCATTAACAAGAAAATAACTACTTATTGTAAGCAAACTTGTTGTTCCGCCTTTATTGTCAAAAAACATGGAACCATTCACTTGTTATTCTGCTGAGCACACCAGAAGCACGCAACTGGTCCTGATTGAAAAACCAATCAAAAGACTGTTTCTAGGCAAAACTGCCCTAAACAGATACACACAAAGCCAATTTTTCTAGCATCCCGGCCCCGCTTTAATCAGGTGGTCTTGTAGACACAATTCACAACAAGTTCCAATAACTCGTCTTTAAATCTGCAGCACCTTCTTTCACAGTTTCCAAACAGACAAGTTGGATAGAAAGCAGCTGTTCCCCTTAGCTGAAGAGTCAATAGTAAAGCGGGGAGTGTACTATAAAAGCGAAAACACGAGATTTCAGGGGATTTGCGCTAAATGGTTTTACCCAGAAGGTTGTTGAGTTCCAGAATGCACAGCCTGATAGGTTGGTTGAGACAGGAAACCTCACAACCTTTAAAACATACTGGGATGGGCATTTGCAGTATGATTGTATTCAAGGCATATGCCAACTGCTGGAAAGTGGGTCTAGTATGATTTTGGGAGTATGGGTTCAATGGGCCAAAGGGCCTCTTCTGTACTATATAATTCTATCATTCTATGATCTTTTCCCATTTTTAAGCCCACAGTTAATAAAAATAGAAGTGGGCTTTTTAATACACCCAATGGTGACTCATTTGAGTTAGTGGGAATTCAGTTGCAGCTAAAGCAACTTAATATCAGAAGAGAAATGAAACTTTAAGAATTGAACATGAGGAATGCATTAGAGAAAGAGAGATTGGAGACTATAATTAGATATTCAGCAAAGAAAATAGTTTACGGAGGGTAAATGAGCAAAGACATAATAAAATTTTTGCAAGGTTTGTAGCTCAGGTTGAGGTTTAGGGTGTAGGTTTGCTCGCTGAGCTGTAGGTTTGATATCCAGACATTTCATTACCTGGCTAGGTAACATCATCAATGGTGACCTCCAAGTGAAGCGAAGCTGTTGTCTCCTGCTTTCTATTTATATCTTTCTCCTGGATGGGGTTCCTGGGGTTTGTGGTGATGTCATTTTCTGTTCATTTTTTGAGGGGTTGATAGATGGCATCTAGATCTATGTGTTTGTTCATGGTGTTGTGGTTGGAGTGCCAGGCCTCTAGGAATTCTCTGGCATGTCTTTACTTAGCCTGTCCCAGGATAGATGTGTTGTCCCAATCGAAATGGTGGATCTCCGCTATCAGGATTCATAGCAGAAGCAGTAATGCAAAGACTAGAACAAACAGCCCTACCAACCATCAAATCAAAAATCTGGGTCCGTTACATAGATGACACCTTTGTCATCACAAAACGAAACAAGATAGAACATCATCAACAACACCCTCACAGGCATAAAGTTCACCAAGGAGGAAGAAACCGACAACAAACTCGCATTCCTGGACGTCACAGTCAAAAGAAAGGACAACGGAGAACTACAAACCTGCGTATACAGAAAACCGACAAACACTGACCAAATACTTAACTACACCAGCAACCATCTCAACCCACACAAACAAAGCTGTATCAGAACACTATTCCAACGAGCCACCACACACTGCAGCACAGACGAACTTTGGAAAACAGAGGAGAACCTATACAACGTATTCAAAAAGAACGGATACTCAAAAAATACAGTCCGCAGATTCCTCAAGAACCAACCACGACAAGCAGACCAATCACAGCCAGAAACCCTAACCACCTTACCATACATCAAAGAAGTTTCAGAAATGACAGCCAGACTACTAAGACCCCTCGGAATCCTAGTAGCACACAAACCCACCAACACTCTCAAACAAAAACTAACAAACTTCAACTATCACTGTGTTACTATCAGTGGTCTCTGGCAGTTAGTTACCAAGGGTTATGGTCAGGTCACTGTCAATGTATTATCCTTCATCACTATTGGTGAATTAGGAATAGGTTACTGTCAGTGGATGACTGAGTTTATGGTGTGTGGGTTCTCTCTGATATGATGATTGATGCGTTCTCCCTGGTGAGTGTCAGAAAGTTCTCTATGGTTATCATCAGTGAGGTATTGCTGAGAAAAGAAACATTTTATCCAAGCTCATTGTGTTGTACAAAGAGGGACAATTCGCAAGAAATACCAATTCAAGGGGAAAACCACCATGCGATGAGAGGGCAATGCTGATTGGTTGGTAACCATCAGTAACTTGCTTGTTGCAGACAGACAAAGGGACATGCAGTTCCATCCAATGCACCAATCCTTAGGATATAGCCAAGATTAGCATCACTGGATATAGAAAGCTGCAGAGCTGGGCAGAAAGGTGGCAAATGGAGTTCAATGTAGCTAAGTGTGAGGTGATTCACTTTGGTAAGAGTAATAAAAAGATGGATTACTGGGCTAATGGTAGACTACTTGGTAGTGTGGAAGAGCAGAGGGATCTTGGTGTCCATGTACACAAATCTCTGAAAGTTGCCACCCAGGTAAATAGTGTGGTGAAGAAGGCATATGGCGTACTGGCTTTTATTGGTAGAGGAATTGAGTTCCGGAGTCCTGAGGTCATGCTGCAGTTGTATAAGACTCTGGTGCGGCTGCATCTGGAATATTGTGTGCAGTTTTGGTTGCCATACTATAGGAAGGATGTGGAGGCACTGGAACGGGTGCAGAGGAGGTTTACCAGGATGTTGCCTGGTATGGTAGGAAGATCCTATGAGGAAAGGCTGAGGCACTTGGGGTTGTTTTCATTGGAGAAAAGAAGGTTTAGGGGTGACTTGATAGAGGTTGTCAAGATGATTAGGGGTTTAGATAGGGTTGACAGTAAGAACCTTTTTCCACGTATGAAGTCAGCTATTACAAGGGGGCATAGCTTTAAATTAAGGGGGGGTAGATATAGGACTGATGTTAGGGGTAGGTTCTTCACTCAGCGAGTCGTAAGTTCATGGAATGCCCTGCCAGTAGCAGTAGTGGACTCTCCCTCTTTATGGGTATTTAAGCGGGCATTGGATAGGTATATGGAGGATAGTGGGTTAGTGTAGGTTAGGTGGGCTTGGATTGGCGCAACATCGAGGGCCGAAGGGCCTGTACTGCCCTGTATTCTTCTATGTTCTATGTTCTAAAAGACCCAGTACAACCCATGGACAAAACCAACTTCATCTACAAAATTCCATGCAAGGACTGCCACAAACACTACGTAGGACAAACAGGAAGAAAGTTAGCCACCAGGATACACGAACACCAGCTAGCCACAAAAAGACACGACCCTCTCTCGCTCATAGCCCTACACACGGATGAAAAAAAAACACCATCTATCAACACCTCAAAAAATGGACAGGAAATGACATCACCACAAACCCCTGGAACCCCAACCAGGAGAAAAATATATAAATAGAAAGCAGGAGACAACAGCTTCACTTCACTTGGAGGTCACCATTGATGATGTTACCTAGCCAGTTATGAAACGTCTGGATATCAAACCTACAGCTCAGCGAGCAAACCTACACCCTAAACATAATATAATGCTTAGAAAGATGGAAATTAAGAAGATTTCAGATGTAGAAGATCGCTTTGATGAGAAAGACCCTAGTCATGATAAAAGTCCAATTAGGAAATTTTAAAGTTTGTAGAAGCCATAACAAAACTTAAGGAAAATTTTTAGACTAATTACTTATGTCACTTAAAGAAGTAGCAAAACAAATGAATTGGCCAAAGGAGAACTGGACACTGCAGGTAACACTCATTAAGTCTACGATTTTTTATTCACTCATAGGTCATGTGTGCCACTGGCTGGCCAGCATTTATTGCCTGTCCCTGGCTGCTCTTGAACTGAGTGGCTTGCTATGAAATTTCAGAGGCCAATTCAATCAACCACATTGCAGTGTCTCAGGTCGCATGTAGGCCAGACCAGATAGGGATGGCAGATTTCCTTCCCTAAAGGACATTAGTGACCCAGATGGGTTTTTCCCAACAATTGTCAATGGTTTTATGACCATCAGTAGATTCTTAATTCCAAATTTTTTTAAAGTTGTGGCAGATTCAAACCCAGACTCCAGAACATTATCCAAGTTTTTAGATTAATAATCTAACAATAATACCACGAGGCCATTGCCTCTGCTGAATTACTTTCAGAAGAGGGTTCTATAGGTTATGACACTGCAGAAAGGGTTAATCTGGGTGCACATGAAGAACATGGTCAAAAATTTAGAAATTTGAGGAAGTAGACTGGGCAAACCTCCAGTAAATTTGAAATGGTAAAGTAAGTTATTTTGACAGAGTGCTACATACATTATGAGTAAAGATCATGTATGAAGCACTCAGAGAAATTGACTGCAGGTAATTAGAATCCAAGTTGAAGACCAGAGGGTTGCAATGTCTGATGATTATGAACTGATCCATAAAAGTAAACCATTTTTTCCAACCCCTATTAACCTAAGAAGATAGAAGGTGGGAAAATGAAAGGAAGGCATGTGGCTGTGTAAAGAAGGGACATCTGAGAATTCCATGGGAAATCTTGCTCAAACAGGAAAGGACAGTGCTGAGGGTGGAAGTGAGAATCAAAGGCTGAAGTGTTTGCTTTGCACCAGAATAGGACACTCATTTAGCAGACAGGAAGCTCATGGGACTTGTTGGGTCTCTGATAAAGGAACTTGTAACATTAACTACAACTATGAGACAAAGGTAAACATTGCTGTAACTGCAGGAGAGTTAACGAAGGTAGATGAGAAATAGAAACTTTTTTTTGAAAGATAGAGGTGCTTACTGAATATCTTTTTCCGGAGAAAGACCTAACTTTTCCAAAGTTTTTATAACTTGAATAGGCAGAAAGCACATGCCTATTGTGCAAAATGCAATTAGCATGTACTTGATGTCTGGAGCAGTGGTAAGTAGGAGTTACTCAGAAATTATCTGTGAATGGAGTTGACTTACTCCTAGGTAATAATTTGCCCAGATTGATAGGTATAGCTTTGCACATAATTACAGAAAGTCCCAGTGAGCTGAAAACAGATGGAATACTCACAGGAACAAGTTCCAGGTATCTCTCCCTTGTGTGCAGAGACCAGAGCAACAACTAAACAAACACATCTCAAGAGGTCAAAGTCATACCACAATTAGAGAAGCCAAAAGCTTCTTCAAGGAGGAGGATAATTCATAAGAAGTATTTGGTAGGTGTTATTTAAATAAGGTCAAAAAACAGATCCAGAGTTGAATAAGTTAACTCAAACAACACATATTGAAGCTGTGCTTAAAAGAACTCCAGAGTGTTATTGTGTTGGAAACAAATTCCTGATGACAATGTAGAGACTACATCACACATGTGTGTAAGGAATGGATCGTTGTTTGTCAAATACTGGTATCACCCAAATATTCGAATGAGATAGTGAGAGTAACATTTTAAATTATGCAGGAACGTGAAAACCCAAGCCTTGATAAACAGACCCTTTGCTTGGCCATGACTTCTAAAGGGTGTATTGCAGTTCAGTAAAATATGCCATTTATGTTAGGTAGTGGGAAAACCTTAAAATACAATCAAACCAGCATCTTAAATACCTTCTAGTTTTGAAAGAGCCAGTCAGTTGTGTTAGTAAACTGGGTATGACTGTGATCAAAACCAAAAGTGGGACACCAGTATATCCTTACAAATATAGATATGACTACTGTTATGGACCAGATCAAACCTCCTCAAAACATAAGAAGGATATAGCTAGACCCTCATCCATATTTTATTTAAAGGCAAGTATAACACACTGCATTTCTGATGTGATTTAATTGGGCAAACTATTAACTTTAAGCAAAACATGCTTTATTCTTCCACCATAGTTAAAATACAAACAAAAAAGGAATTGTCAAAACTGTAACTTTACTGAAATATAAAATAATACATATTTTAACTATTACTTATCAGCTGTGCCAATATAGCAGCATCCCTTAAACATACCCTTAGCAAAGGCAAATGCTGTAAAACATTGATTTTCCTCACTTGCTATCTCCTTCAATCCAGGAGAAGGAACACAGACAGAATAATTCTAACAGCAGAGGGAGCACCTCAAGCTTTTGTAGCAGCAGAGACAGAGCTGTATCTAGCAGCTTCAACTCCAAAACCCCAACTTCAACAATTCAAACCAAAACTAAAATCCTGGGTGTATGTGAGCCGCACTCCACCCACTCAGGCTTCTTTTGTCTGATAAAACAAAATCAAAGCTATTTACTCTGGAGCGAACACTCAGCACCAGGTTTACAACATATCTCTTCAAGAGAAACAATTAAAAATCACACTTAAAAGAAGTTCTGAGATTTACATATTAATGAACCGAAGCCTGCAACCCATTCTAAAAGATGAAAGACTTAACAGCAATCCAGGTTTGTTCAATTTATCATTTCAGTTGCATGACACTAATCTTTTGCTCTAAATTTTGTGTCTTATGATCCTACTTCACAACTACCGGATGAAGGAGCAGCATTTGGAATCGTAGTGCATCCAGATAAACCTGTTGGACTATAACCTGGTGTTATGTGATTTCTAACTTTGTACACCCCAGTCCAACACCGGCTGCTCCATATTAAGAGAGACAGGACAGAACAAATCCTTCTTAAAGTCACATATCATCACACTACCCAATTTCCAGGTATGATTCTATTGCAGACAATTTCAAATAAAGCATTGGTGGCAAATTAATTCGTTTTTCAATCATTGTAGACTATCAATTGAAATTCAGTCAGACCAAGTCTCCAACTTTGTGTCTAAAGTTTTCAGGACATAAGGAGTAATTTGAGCATTAAAAAGATAACACCATCATACAACATTCATAAAACAAAGGGAACTTTTGAGAGATAGCTCAGAGTCTCAAAATAATGATATCTGCAGTCCTTGAGATGATGCAATCCTAACAATGGTTTAGGTAGGGAACTCCAAGTTAATGGTGCCTGCTGGTCTGTAGGCCCCCAACTATATATTGAATCAACTCAGTGAACATTAACATCATCAAATAACCTTTGGTGTTCTCATTGTATTGAGAACTAAGTCAGGAGGATATCGTTTCGAAGCTCTAGAGCCTTGAACAGATAATCTTAATTGATGCTCCATTGTAGGACTTAGTGATGTGTTTCTGTTTTATTCTAATCTCATCAGGAAGCCTCAGTTAAGGGTCATTGATCAATGGGCAAGATACCACCTAGGTTGAAAGGAATAATGAAGCATTGTTCTTAACACTTGAGAATTTATAAACTATTTACAGGATTTAATATCATTCCTGTTCTCTTTACTGTATTGAGGTACAGAAGCTGTTGCATAAAGGCATGGCCATAATGGACTTGGGGATCACCACAGGAGACACTTTGTAACTTACCTGCACTCTCGATAAAGTTGATTGTGCCATCGCATGGCAGCATCTCACCCCCAGCATCCAACTCACTGAGGCAGCCACACTTGGTTCTACCTTTACCTGTCAAAATGTATCCAGAGTATTTCCAACAGTGACTTCCCTTCTCTTGCCAACTCTGTTAGCTTGGGAATTTCTTGGTTTCTCCACTTCAGTTGCCCATCAGTGAAACCAAACCCAGAAATGGAGTCGGTTCCCATAGGTACTCTGACACTTCCCAGCTCAACCCGATCACCTCCCAGCCCCACCTTTCCCCTAAACTCTTCACTTGTATCATATCCAGCTCTGGGCATGGCTCAATATCAAGCGATTAAAACTAACCTTTTCAATTCTCGCCCTGATCCGTAACAGCCACCCTACCCTCACCTCTCAACAATTGCTTTGTGCTCCAGAACTGACGTCCGACTCTCTATTCATTCTATCATAAAGAACAATCAATCCCACTGCCTCAATGCCCAAATGAACAAAACTCAAAATCCAGGTCATCCAGCTCAGGGGTCAGTTAGTTAGAGATAGACATACAACTTGGAGGTCTGACACTGTAGCTAGGCAATGCTCAACCTCAATGGGTTGCTGTTGAGCAGTTTACCTACCTCGAATCTACACTGTACCTGATCTGACCATATGTAATGGGGCTGTATAAAAGGAAATTTCCTCTGTATCTGAGCCGTATCATATCGACCTTGAGACAGTGTGAAGGGAGCCTGTGTTATACCTGAGCTGGATTTGATAACAGCAGATGATCTTTGCCCTGACACGTACCTTGAAATGAGAACAAAACAATGTATCATTTTATGGTAATTAAACCGCAGCGACCTCCCAGGCTGACAGTGACTTTGAAAATATACACTGGTACAACTATTCTTGTCAGTTACACAGAACAGAACAACACTGGGCTGGATCCTTTCTTTGAAGTCAAAACACACTCTCGAGAATAGAAGCACTTTCATTCGAGAGGCCAAAGCACCGATATAAATCACATCCCCAGCATCTGGATGCAAATATGAGGGAAGGAAAGCAAGAAAGTTTTTGATTAACTTCACATGTCGAGAAACCTGGAGCCATGAGATCCAGTTACCCAGTGAACACCTCACAGATGTCTGCAGGGAATGAGATGATCAGGAATTCAGATGTAAGTCAGCTCAGACTCACCTTCAGTAATGGAGCTTCTTTCAATCATCTGTTTTACAGTTCTCCCTTTCTCACTAATGTTTTGCAACGTCACTTAAGTTACAATGCGATACAGACCTCATGGTTTTCATGTTGAACTAAAACCCTGAAATAGTGAATTCAAATACTACCAATGATGAAGTGCGAATCAGATATTTAATGAACTTCTGCTTGACTTTCCCTTCAACTGGTCTTCTAAGCCAGGCATCACCTCAGTTTCAGGTAGGAGAAAGGGAGGACCACAGATACTGGGGATCAGAGTCAAGAGTGTGTTGCTGGAAAAGCACTGAATTGGTCCTAATTGTAGTCACAAATGATTTACTAGTGACTTTAACTGAGGTGCACTATCCCTCATCATCTTTTTGGAACATTCTGGAGCCTTTGACACATCCAAAACCTCAACCTGAGCTACAAATCTTCTCAAAACTTTATATTCCTCCACCATGAGAACACTTACTTTCTTCTGCAGATATTACCAGCTTCATCCTGCTCTGTTTTCAGAGCACCTCATTCGTTGTGAAACTGCTTTTGGACTTGCTGAGATTACTAAAAGCACTTTAGGAAGTCTAATGATCTTCCTCTACTGTGGAAATTGTTAGCCAGGCTCAATGTTTTAAATAGCCTCTGGTATCTTACAATAAACCACACCCTACTCATTCATTAACCTTATCTTTGTTGACCTACTTTGGCTTCTGTTTCACTAGTACTGCCAATTTACATTTTCTTACACTGAGTCGAAGTCCTTGCAATGCCTAGACCCACCCCTTTCTCCATACTCTTCTTCAGTTACAGAAAGCTAACCAAGCTCTGCTTCCTTCCAGTCTGGCCTGTGTAACTCCACCTCTTTTTTTTCCCCATCATTAGCTGGTGTGTTTCACTGTTTAAACACAAGTTTCACAAGTTCCCTTGGCCTCTCCACGTATCTTTTATCCTTTCAGATCCAAATCCTCTCCACATGCACCAATCCTTTGGTTGCCCCCACGTAATCTCTCTTCATTTGCTCAGCATTAACTTTTGACTGATTATGCGCATGAATTGCCTTGCCATACTTTATACATTCAAGGACCTATATACATGCAAGTTGTGATTGTTTCAATATTGGTAATCCATGAGATTATAATTATGTTAAGTGGTGTGTAAAAAAAAAGACATGAAACACTTGTGTAAAAAATCTAACTGGATCCCTAATATCCAACCTCCAGGGGAGACAATCTGCCCTTGTTAGCCAATCTAGGCATAAGACCATAAGATTTAGGAGCAGAAATTAGGCCATTCAGCCCATCGAGTCTGCTCCACCATTCAATCACAGCTAGTAAGTTTCTCAACCTCATACCCCCACTTCCTCCTCCTAAGCCTTGATACCCAAGAACCTGCCTACCTCAGTCTTAAGTATACTCAATGACCTGGCCTCCACAGCCTTCTGTGGCAGTGAATTCCATAGATTCACCATTGTCTGGCTGAAGAAGTTTCTCCCTATCTCCATTCTAAAAAGTTTTCCCTTTTCTGTTAGGCTGTACACTCAGGTCCTGGGCTTAAAAGAAACTCCAGTCATGTAACTCCAGTGATTATTTCAATAGGGGCTCAGCAACTCAAAATGAAGAATAAACAGCCTTGCTGTTGCTCACATCTGAAGAACCTCTGGCTGTTCTGCATGTGAACCTACAATATAACAGTAAGCTGATAAATGGGTAGAATCTCACATGGTTCTCTTACCCCATTAATATTTCAGAGGATGCACTATCAGAGCTGATTCTCCTTCAGCCTGGGACCCCGTATTTATTTATTGCACTTGCAATGTTCAGTTGAGGCAGCATTCAATGTACCTTATAGTTGAACCATTGAGACACAAGTACCTTCACTTAAAGTAAAGGTAGTTGTGCCCACCTGCAATTTAGCTGGGAAATATTGAACTTATTCTGGGACTCAGACCAGTCACAGTTCAGACATCCATCCTGACCACTTCGATTAAAAACAGATTAGATTTGAATGCTACTTAGCATTAATGTTTCCCAAGTTGTCAGTGAGTAAAGCATGCAGACTGTAATGCTCATTTACACACAGGAATAGACCATTTAGCCCTTCATGCCTGTTGTACTAGTCAATAAAATCATGGCTAATCTGTACTTTACCCTCATACCTGCCTTTACTCTGTATCCCTTGATAATTGCATTGAATCAAATTAGTCTCGATCTTGAAAATGTAATCTGTTCTACAGACACTGAAAAAGTTTGTTTATGGGAAATAATCATGACTAGAAAATGCCATAATATTGTCCATCCCTCAAGGAGGTGGTACAGGGTGTGGTGTAGGAGGTCCAGATTTTGACTAAAACTTGTGAAAATGTACTTTGTGAATGGTGTTGCTAAATGACCTGGCTCCAAAATGAAACATCTGCTAGTTGTTCTGGATTACTGCAGAGGAAATGATTTATCTCCATCAGCTCTGGTGAATCTATATAGAACTTCCTCCTGGGCCAACATAAGCTTCCTGAAGTATGGTATGCCAGAGGACACTAGCCAACCTCTCTCTAAATCAGAGATCATTTATTCCGCTTTGATCCCAGTCAGAGGTTCACTCTCTAGGTTCACATATGAACTGCCCAGTTGAGTGAGAGTATTCAGTGCACATTAGACAGGACCAAAAGAAAAATGCAATGTTCAAGTGCTCCAGCCACTCCAGCACCCTGCTAGCTCTCCAAACCTAGCAGTAAATGCATTCCACACAAAGCAACTGTCAATACCATTCAGAAGGTCACAGCCTTTCACTTTTGACCTCTGCAAATCTGAGCTCATTGAAGCTCTGCTTACACAGAGTATCACATTCTCCTTCAAAATTGCTTTGATCTCAATTAAAGCCATCTTTTGTGTGCAGTTAATGATGGATGGGGACAAGTAGTACAGCAGTAAGAGTAGCTGAGAACTCAGCAGGAGCAATGCTAAACTCGGGTAAGCCATTTATAGATGCAGAGTGATTCTACTGCTCCCCCACCCAACAACTTCCACATTTATACCAGCACAGACCGGACAATGATGACTCCACAAGCAAATACATCATTATGACAAAGAATGGACAGTTGTGTGGAAGCTGGTGCCTGTGGAATCCCCTCAGAGAGGAGAGGGCAGACCCAATGGCGGGGGCGAGGGGCAGAAGAAACTTTACACTTCGAGTTCTATGACTTTCTATTCCATGAAAATAAAGGATATCAGCAGATTACTTAACATACAAGTAAATTAAACCACAGGCAAACTGGAGGAAGTGAAACTTAATATTTCAAAATGTTTATTTGGAATAACAAGATTATTTTAAAGAATATAAAATTTCTTTGTCAAACACAATTAAGTAATGACAAGACGATGAAGATTAAAATGGTCTGCAACAACTCCAATGCAGAAACCCCCGACTTCATCTCTTCCTGCTCAGGAGAAAGTTCCAGAAAACAGCATCAGCCAAAGCAAGCTGACAATTCCTCAGTTTCCAAAATTCCAGATGTTTATCATTTACACTTGATCAATAAAAAGTACACTGATACACACAAAGATAATGATTTGCCTTAAATTGGCATTAAAGACAATAAATCATTGGTAATACTTTGTAATGTTGTACATAGGTTGATAATTTAGTTAACATTGCAGTCATTGTAATTTTCTGTGCCTTAACATTACTTTTTTTTTAAAAAGTGACTGATTTGTCCACTTGAGGGCACAAAACTCAATGCCGACCACTGTAAAGCTTTTATTTTGGTCACAGGAAAAGCATCAAACGCAGGGAAACAGCATCCATTACACTCCATTCTCAAATCTAACCATAGCACAGGCAACACTGTCAAACAATGCTCCCAAAATCTCCGCCAGGTGAATGTCAACCAAGGATCGCAAGTTCTACTGCTTGCTGCTTTCTGCTCAATTGTCTTTGGAAATTGGAAAGTATTTGTTGTGTTTCTCATTCCACCTGAAGTAGGTTGCCCCATAGTTGTATTAGTTCTGGTCTGTGGTCAGTTATGCTGTTTTCACACCAGAACCTGGATTGAGACTTGCAAAGTCATGTCATGCAATATGAAGGAAAAGTGCACTGACTGCAGACAATTTTCAAATTGGGTTTTGCAGAGACTAACACTTTACAAAAGTTTGCCATTCCCAAGGTAAAACATGCCCATGCCCCCAGAAAGTTACATTTTCAAAAATAGTGCCTCATAAGTCAGTTTTTGGCTGATTTCTTTTGGCCTTGAAACATAGTTCTCCAAAGCCACCAATCCCCTATCCACCCAAATAACCATATATTGTGTGGGAGACTGAATCTGAATCTTTGCAAAATATTACAATTCAAGGATCACAGTCAAGATTCTATTAATGTATAGTTCTCAAAACATGTGTGATTTCAGCCCATGTATGGATGGGGCAAATCACTCTGCAGATCACCTCCTAGCCCACTTGCTTTCATGCACTATTGCAAAACAAGTCAAAATTATAAAAGAGGGTGGTGTTGCATGAAAAGCAGTTGATTCCAAGCTGGAGTGTTTCAGCCCCAGTCCTGGGATTCATGGTCAACCACTTCTTCCTCCTCAATTTCTGCTCTGCAGTGATGAAAATCTGATTACGTATTTGTACAATGCAACAGCACTGTGAACTCTGCTTATTAAATGACAACATTGTGCAGGTTAGGTGAATTGGCCATGTTAAATTGCACATAGTGTTAGGTAAGGGGTAAATGTAGGGGTATGGGTGGGTTGCGCTGTGGACTTGTTTCCACACTGTAAGCAATCTAATCTAATTGTTGTTGCTCAGATCTATGATAATGGATGCTGTGCAAATCAAAGCCAAAACCAGTCTGGTTGTGAGAAGTCAAGGCAATGGTGGGGATAGGATTTCTGGCCTGTTGCCTGCCCTCAGTCATGCCAATATCTCTTAGTGACTTAGTCTTGAACCAGGTTATAGGAGGCCTGGAGAAAGCCCGTGGACCACTACAAAACCATTGAACTTATAGATACTCCAATGGACAGCCAGGGACTGAACATTTGCCGATTTTCTCCCCCTCCCCCTCAGAATATAGGTAGTGTTGATCACAAACTTAGCAACTTTCCAGCTTTAATGCAGCATGGACCCGTGACTCCTGACTGGTGCCACATTGTCACATCCAGCAAGGCCATGGTCACTTTAAATGGAGTTGCATATCCAAAAACTGAAAAGCTCATATGTAACACAAAGGCTCAGCTACTTTTGCAGCCAGGCTTACTGTCTAGTCAGGCATTTTTTAAAAAATCTGTAACTGTTTTGCAGGGAATGACAGCAATAAGCAGTTATTTTGAGTGTAAAGCACCCAAACCACACACGCCTGGTTTAGGAATCTATTGGTTTTTTTTATTATCAGCTAAAACACCTCAAATACACATGGAGTGTAACCAGGTCTGTAGATTAACTGGATATCCAACCCAGAGGTCTAGAAAATGACATTAACTATCTGAATCCACCTTGGTGCCAAGAACGACGAATTCCTCCCTCTTGTGGAAAAAGGAGGTAGCTTTTGCTTACTGTCCAGTAGCACCCACCCATCCCTCAGTGGGAAATGTCCACAACAGTCTTTGTTCATCTGAGAAAATTGACTCAAGTGTGATGCCGTTTCAAGCTGAAGTGTTCACTGACATTTGCTAGCCCAGACAAAGATGTCACTGAAGTGAGGTAGGAGAGAAGACACTAAAAAGGGATTTATTTTATTTTAAAACTTGTTAATTCACAGGAGCAGAGCTTTGCCAGCATTTAATGCCCATTCCCAATTAACCTTGAGAAGGTGGTTACCTTTTTGAATAGAAGTGTGGCTCACTAACCACTGCACAGGATCAGGAATCATGCACATGGGTGTAGGTCTGAAAACACATTGACAGAGGGGCACAAGGATGTCAAGATTCCTTTCCCATCAAGCATTAGTGAACCAGACAGGATCCTACAATAATCTGCTGGTTTCGCAGTCACCACTTTCATTCCTGATCAATTCATTGAATTTAAACTCCGAAGCTGAAATGGTGGCATTTGATCTCATGCCTCTAGATATTTGGCAAGAGCTCAGAGTACAATAACATTACCAAGACCCTGGCTTACCCCAACTAGAGAAGACTGTCAGCACCTTACAGAAAGGCAAGGAATTGAGCAAAAAAGAAACCAGTAAAATGGAGCAGACTGCTCTGCCCATGCAGTTCATGCATAGGATACTGTAAAATGAAACAAATAAAAACTCACATCTCAAAACATTCTAAGATGTGGGCCAATGGCAAGACTTCATCCACAGTTTCACAAATTCCGTTCCAATTCCCACACAGCCAAACTGATTGTCTCACCATTTTGTCCTAGCTAAAGTCAAGAGGTTTTCTCTTTGAAAAAGTTGAAGAGACTCTGCACATTTTGAGTCTGGTGTGACCCCCTTTCTGCTGAGACAAAAATCTTCATCACATGACGGCTGAGGGTGGGTGCTGCTCTTTGTGTCACACTAGAGAGGTTACTGCTGACTCAGATTTTAGACACTCCACGATGTCCTCCCTCTCCATCCTCCTCAACGCTTTGCAGAGTACATCCAAGTTGCCATTGTCCCTCATCGACCAATCAGACAGCAATGTGTGAGCTGGGTCCTCTCCACGGCCAATGGTGGCCACCCGTTCCTCATCATAGCCCAGATGACATGCCAGGCTGCGCCAGTCAGCTCGGCTGTCATCCTGACTCTCCAGCAGCTGTTCAACCTCTTGCCGTTTCTGTAGTGGGAGCTTGCTGTACACAGACGGGTCAGCACAAACAACTGATGGGAGAAGGGGGAGAAAAAGAGAAGCAAACCTGGTTAGGCAGTTAGTTGCTGATGCAGGAACCACAATTCAGTGTCAACATCTGACATCGCATTGATGAGACGAAAACAGGATCCCTCCAATTGAATAAAACAAGTAACTGCAGACGCTGGAGATCTGAAACAAGAACAAATTGCTGGCAAAACCCAGCAAAACTGGCAGCATCTATAGAGAGAAAGCACAGTAAACATTTAGAGTCCAGTGACTTCTGAGGAGTTGTCACCGGACTTAACATTAACTAAGTCTTCTCTCCAAGGATGCTGCCAGACCTGCTGGGTTTTGTCAGCTATTTTGGGTTTTTTGTCCCAGAATGGATTACAGGCAAGAATCTAAATCAAGGGATTTAGGTATTTATAGGGAAAAGATCAGCAGGTATCCAGGAGGTTGCAGCTAACTTGTGGCATCTTGCGTGATCATAAGTAAAAATGGGGACATCTTCCTTGAAAGTAGAACCCAACCAGAGAGAGGGCGAGTTTATGAAACAAGGCCACTCCACTATTTTGACCCTTTTTCCACACATCTCAACCTGAAATCTTCAGTCATGGAAACTGGGAAAGTGCCCTTCTCTTGGCTCCCACCAATGGCTCAAACTACTCCAGGATTAAAATGTCCGATCTAACTCCCTATCTTTCTTATTAAATATGGGAACAGTCGAGATTGGCTATGAGGCACACACAGACTTCAATAAGCAGCTCATGCATGAGGGATTTTCACAGCACAGTCAATGTCAGTCACTGCCAGAGCTGTTGTACCTTTACTAAGCTGTGGCTCATGGAGGCTGTGGGTGTCGACAAACACTCCGCTGTCACCGTGCAGCTTCTCACCTTCAGGTCCCACGTCAAGCTCACCAGCTCGAGCTTTCGCCAGCTGCTTCTTCTGCTTACATGTGTTCCAGCTGTAGGCAGAGAACAAGAGAGAGACAGAGAGAGAGAGAGACAGAAGTGTAAGAGTCAGGAAACTGATATTAATGCAGACAGAGGCTAATAGTGGGCAAATTGCAAGCAAAAATAAGAGAAAGAGCTGATTGCAAGCAAGAGTGAGAAAGTAAGAGGAATGGAACAAAGGAGGTGAGTGATAAATGATGAGGAAGAGTGAGAGCGCAGAAGAATTGAAAGAAAGAGAAGAGGAAAAATAGTTCAATTGAAGGAGCAAGTGTGAAGGCTGAAGCAATGTCAAAACTGAGAGATAAATCAACAAGTGAGAATCTAGGAAAGAGGAGATAGATTTGGCTCATGAAGGGGGGCAGCACATGAGAATAATACAGGCAGTGGGACAAGGCCTGTAATCAGGCTCATCCACAAACAGCAGACGCACAAAGTCATCAAACTACATTAGTTAATTAGACATCACTTCTTCCCTCACCTTCACTTCCATCCCCCTCCTCCACCAATTCATCACTTTCCTCTTCTTCCCTGCCAGTCAAGTAATTTAGGACAGACCAGGAATCAAACCCCAGGCCTTTGGAAGCTCAACCTTATGCTCAGTGGGGACATCCCTTCCTTTACACAGGTGGAGGGACACACAAAACAAAAACAAAATATGAAGTGGAATTTGCCCTTTCCTGAAATCAAATCCTAATCTCAAGTTAAATCAGCTATAAAATTCACCATTTCACAGTGACATAGATCACAAGTCCCATGATGACTGCTGCAAGGATGGAGAAGTAAACGGGAATGATGTCCTTTCCCGTATCATGAGCAGTGAAGTTGACCGTGCCAGATGCAGGTTCCACAGGATTTACAAACGTGGCATCGTCTCTCACTGGCTCCACCTGTGGCCTCAGCAGCGATGAGTTTTTGCCTAAATGGGCAGGAGGAGGGAATGAAAACTACATTTTAGATCCGCTCTGTAATAAAGTCACTGCAAGCAATTCCAAGTTTAAGAAATGGAGAGCTGAAAATCAAAACAGTAGGTGCTGGAACTGAAAAAAATATAAGCAGCATTTTGGATGGAAGAAAGACTGCGATTATAGGCTATGATCAGAAAACCATATACATATGATGACAGTCTAAATGTATTCAGGAGTGTGTTTTATACTGACATGTCGATGGTCTTATAAGGAATGGCTCAGTTCTGGAACTAATTCTGGGGAATGAAGCCAGACAGGTGTTCGGGCTGGTGACGGCAACCACAGCATTGCACATTTTCAAGTTTGTTACAGAAAAGGGAAAAGACTGTCTACAAAAAAAGTGTTTTTGGGGGGTTGTGGGCGGGGGGGGGGGGGCAATCTAATTAAAGTAAGGCAGGATGTGGCCAAAGTGTACTGGAAATAGCTCGGTGTGACGTAGTCGTCTGTGTGCAAATTGGAACTGGCAAGAGCACAGGCCCAACACACTCCTTTTAGGGTAAAATGCAGGAATGACAAGCCCAGACAGAGCCATGGATTTCCAGGACTATTCAGTACTGGATAAGAAAGGAAAGAGAGAGGTTCCTAGACAAGTGCAAAGGGAACAAACCAATGGAAGTCCTGGTGGAGTACAGTAAGTGCAAGGGAAACTTAAAGCAATTAGGAGAGCAAAGAGTTTCATGAAAAACATTGATGGGTAAAATTAGGGAGAATCCAAAGGCAATATATAAATAGGGGGAAAGAGGGTCTGAGCAAATTAACATAGCGAGTGAAGAGACATTGGAGGTTTCCGTGGGCTTGAAAAGTGGAAACAAATCTTTTGAGTTTTATCCCAGCCTGCTGTGAGAGGAAATTATAAGGGCTCCGACCCAAATTTTTAATTCCCCTCTGGGCACAGAGAAGGGGCCAGAGGACTGAAGGACAGCTAATGTGGTTTCACCTTTCAAGAAGAGTGGTAGGGATAAACCAGGAAATTACAGATCAGACCAGGGAGCCTCCTAATAGGAACAGGGAAATTAGTGAAGAAAATCCTGAAGGAGAGAATTAGTCTCCACTTGGAGAGATATATTTTGGTCAGGGATAGTCTGCATGGCTTTCTCAGAGGGAGGCCATGCCTAATAAATGTAATTGAATTTTTTCCAAGGATGTGGCAGATGTATAGATGAGGCTAGTGCAGTTGATGCAGTTTGTATGGATTTCAGCAAAACCTTTAACAAGGTCCCATATGAGAGACTAACAAAGTAGGCAGAAGCACATGGGATCCAGGGTAACTTGGAAAATTGGATCCAAATTGGCTTAGTGGTAAGAGACAGTAGGTCATGATAGGAAGCTGTTTGCTTGATCAAAGACCAGTGTCTGGGGGCATATCACAGGGATCAGTGCTGGGTCCCTTATTGTTTGTGATACACAAATGATACAGAAGAAAATGTGGATGAATTGATAAATACGTTTTACAGATGACAAGAAGATTGGCTAGGTGAGGCAGCTCTTGGGCTACAGGAGAATATAAAAGGATTGGTGAGACAGACCAATAAGTGGCAGATGGAATTTAACCCTGTTAAGTGTGAGGTGATGCACTTTGGAAGTAACAAGACAAGGGCATACTCAATAAATGGCAGGACAGTAGGAAGCTCAGAGGAACAGAGGGATCTTGGGATGATTGTCCACACCCCTGAAAACAACAGAGCAGATTAATAGGGTAGTTAAGACATACAGGACTCTTGATTTTATCAGTCATGGCATAGATTACAAAAGTTGGGAGATTATGTTGGAGCTGTAAAAACAAACACTTTGGTTAGGCCATAGCTGGAGTGCTGTGTGTAGTTCTGGTCACTGCAGGATAAAAGATGTGATTGCGCTGGAGGGAGTGCAGAGGAGATTCACCAGGATCTTGTCTGGGATGGAGCGGTTTAACTATGAAGAGAGGCTGGATAAGCTCAGATTGTTTTCTTTAGAGCAGAGAAGGCTGAGGGGGGACCTGATTGAGGTGATGAAGATTACATGGGCATTGACAGGGTGGCCAGAAAGCAACTGTTCCCCTTAAAGTATTAATAGGATTAGGGTTAGAGAGCATAATTGTAAAGTGAAGGGCAGGAGTTTTAGAGGGGATTTCTAAGACTTTATAGGGATTCGAGGAAAAATTCTTTTCACCCAAACAGCACTGGGAATCTGAAATGCACTGACTGGGAGGGTCGCTATGGCAAGAAATTGCAACTTATAAATAGTACTTGGATGGAGTGTATTTGGAACATTCAAGGCTATGGGCCAAATACTGAAAAGTAGGACGACTGCAAATTAATTTTGTTGGTGAAGGCACAATGGGCCAAAGGGCCTCTTCTGTACTGTCTGATTCTATAAGATATAGATTCTTGGCTGCAAAATTCCTCAATTTTCCCTTGTCTCTCTACAACCAAGTGGATGTAGAGGTATTGGCTGGACATAGAAATTCTCATTTTTAGTAAGATCAGTGTAGTGCTTCCCAGAGGGAGTACAGCCCAGAAGGGATTATGGGTTGAAACAGACAAGGCGTCAATCAGAATTCAAACCGCAGGCCTTACTCAGGCAGACTGTGTCAGAGGTCCTTTGGCACTCTTGCAGCACAAACTCATCTTTGTCGCAAACCCGACATGGCGCACACGGTTGGGAGTTGCTTGCTTTCTCAGAGGAGCCTTCAGGGCACAGCTCACACTTGACATTTTTGTCCCTGCGGCATTTCTCCAGCATCTGAAAGCCCTGGGAACAGCTCCTGCTACCAGGCTGCAAGTAGTACCCTTCCATGCACTGACACTGGATGTCAAACGTGGCAGTACACAGGGACACAACCTCCATCTTATCGGGGCAGCTTGAGCACAGCTGGCAGCGAGAGAAGCTGGCACTGGGTGAGAAAGTCACACCTACAATTCAACAAAGCAAGGAAATGGAATTAGTGTAATCCAGGAACATTCCTAGCTTTAACTCTGAGCCCCTCTCCTACCAACCCATGCAGTTAGTAAATAGAAAAGCATTTGTAGTTTTCACAATGCCCCAAAGCCACTGAAGTACTTCGCAGCCAGTGAAATACTCATTACTGTACTCATTACTGTAACGTCGGGAAATCTGACACCAAAAATGTGCACAGCAAAATCTTAAACTATCAATACACAGTAATGGGATAATCTGACATTAATAGAAAAGTAACATATGTTCAGGAGCCTGGGAAGTCTCATCTGCTCTTCTTTGGAATAATGCCACTTTATTCCCTCCAACCACCCAAATGGCTGGTCCTGGGTAGGGGTGGGCCTCATCCAAACGAGCGCACCTCCAACAGTGCAACACAATCTCAAAACGTCCAACACAGGTTATAGGTTTTACTCTTTACTCATTCACGGGGTGACAGCTTCACTGGCTAGGCCAGCATCGATCGCCCATGCCGAAGAGTCAATCACATTGCTGTGGGCCTGGAGCCATATGACGGCCAAATTCTACCTGGGTGACAGATTGATTTCCCTAAAGATCATGGAACCAGAAGGGTTTTTTTTTCAGAAAACACAACAAGTGCTCATTGGTTTCTTGATGAACTTATTGCTGAAACTAGATTCATTAACAGAATTTAAGTTCCACTAAATGCTGTAGAAGGATTGGAACCCTGTCCAAAAGCATTAGAATAGGCCGTTGGACTACACTCCAGTGACTTTATCATTGTACCATCACCTCCCCATAAAACCATTAAGGACAGCAGACAGGTTGAAGAAGAGAAAAAAAAATCACACTGTATCCTGGCTTTATTAATAGAGACATAGCGTTCAAAAGCAAGAAGATTAGGTTCAACTTCTTAAGAAACTGGTTTGGCCTCAGCTGTAGTAGTGCGTCCAGTTCTGGTCACTGCATCTCAGGAAGGATAGAGAGAAAGTAAGAAGTAATTTCTAAGACTGGTTCCATTAGGAATTGTGCTTCTGACAAGAGATTATTGAAAATTTGTAACTATTTCCCTTGGAGAAGAGAGCTGCAAGGAGATCAGATTATCAGGCTTCTGGACAGAGTAAACAGGGGAAAAATGCTTCCACTCACAAAGGATTGAAAACAATGGGCACGGATTTGAAGTAATTGCTAAAGGAGGATTTAAAAAAACAACACAGTAGGTGATTAGGGTCCAGAATGTACTGCCAGAGAGCATGGTGGTGGCTATTCAGAAGAGTAATCAAAAGAGAATTAAATGCTAATTGAAAAGGTGCAATGTTCAGGTGGGGAGAAGACAAGAATGGCACTAAGTGAAATGCTCTTTTGGAAAGCTGGCCTTTATCTAGGTAGAACAATCCTGTGATTGAGAACTAAAGCATACATGGTAATTTCGAAACAAGACAAGTGCAAGGAACAATACACACAGCTAATGAAAGGGGAAAAATGGTGAAGCAGAGAGGTAAAAATAGACAACATTACCTCAAGAGGTTACAGACTGACTGCAGACACTTACCATCCTTACAAGGCTGACATTGAGTATTAGTGATGTTACACTCTTTAATGACACCATGACCTACAGGGCAGAAGTCACAGCAGTCACCCTGCAACGTAAATTGTCCACTAGGGCAGGAGTCATCCGCCAGCACCTGGAGGATCAAGGAAAGAAGGTTAAACAAGATAGACCAGCAAGGGCAAGGACATCTTCTTCCTCCTTAGGATGCCCAATGTACATCATAATTACTGATCTACACTCAAAAAGGAGCCTTTCATTTGACAGTCTCAGCGAGTATGCTAGGATATCACGGTGGCCATGTTCAATTGAATCCTAGATTCAGGCAATGAAGAACCAGCACAAATTCCAATGATCTAGTAGGAGGTATCTAATGGGCAAGCTACATGAACATTGAGTAGAGAACTAAACATTCCCTGTGGCTAAACATCTTGCTCACACAAAGAATGGCCACAGTGGCAAGATGCCACAGTGAGACACAAATGAAAAGGGTGGGGGGGGAAGAAGAAGGGGGTTGCAGTTGGGGTCCGATCTATATCCACCTACCTACTACTGCACTGGAGTTCCACCAGGAACAGGATTGGGTAAGTGGGATACTGATGCAGAACAAATTTGAAAAATGGTCAGAGGAACAAGAAGTGACAAGAGAAGACCTGTGTTCTCATTCATTGATAGGTCCACAAATCAAACTTTCATTACTCTTATTAAAGCTCCTTCTATTGTCTCTTTGCTGTACAGGAAAACAATGTGGGACAACTGGAAACCAGCGCTCAGAATGCAGAAAGAATATCTTCCACTAAAAACAGGGAACAAATTGAAGACTAGTGAAACTTCTGAAACAAATATAAAGAGGGAAACAATTACAGGTTAGGAAACCGAGGCATACGTCAGGTTCATAAGCAAACAGAGGAGTGGAGGATTAAAAAAAAATCGAAAAAGAAATTGGGAGGGCTAAAAGGAACTAAAATTATATCAAAATGTATTAGAAATGACATTTTACAAGCACATCACAAAGAAAAGTAGGACATATGTGTAGAAAAATGGCAATTAAGAAATAAACAAATAGGGTCACATAACTAAAGAAAAATTAAATAATCATTTCACTTTGATATTCACCAGAAGAAACAGAGCAGGTTATAAAGACACTAGTTGAGGTGGTGTATAATGTCAAGTGTGCATTTTAACGCAAAAGCAATGTATTGAATAAACTAAAACTCAAAAGAGATGATAAATCCTTTGGACTGGATGGGCGTATTTGTATTAAAATAATCTAGAAGAGATGGCAGAGACATATTACTCAATAGTTTTTTAAAAATGCATAATCCAGGTGTACTTGACTAACAATTTTCATAATTAACAACATATACAAAAAATTATAGACCTGCCAGCTGAACATCTATAGTAGGAAAAATGATGGAATAGAAAAATATTTAGCCAAGGATAACACAAAGAATAGCATGAATTTCACAAGAGAAAATCTGGCTTGATCAAACTTTTATGAATTATGCAAAATTTAGAGAGAAAAGACAATGGTAGTGAAATTTCAGTAAGGCGCACCATGATAGATGGTAGCTGGAGACAAATGGCAGAAAGAATTCCCAGCTGTCTTACAAAATGCAGAGCAGGGGAGTCAACATAATTTGTAGTTTATCACAAGTGGCAAGCAATGATCCACAAGGATCAGTGCTGGGACTACTGCTATTCATAAATTTATACTGACTATCTGAAATGCAAAATCAGAAATATAATTTCTGAATTTATATATATCAAATGTAGAAAGGGGAGGGGGCATGGAAAATAGGGAAGTAACACTGGTGTGGACTGGTTGAGCCAAAAAGATGTGTTTTCTTGCTGGGTATCGTACTGAACATAATCAAATTACTATTATTCCACCATGGACTTCTCTCCCAGAAGAGAAACGTTCAGTCAAGTATTGCCTCATCTCAAATATAACAGAACAAATCTCAAGTACCTATCCATTACTACATCTCCTGTACTCCACTCTAGTTGTTTTCTTCAAACTCTCCATCTTTGTCCCAAGCAACATCGGGTCAATTGCATCCTGCGGCGTGTTTAATCACTGCAGTCTTTACTCATACCTTTAACTTCAAACAAAACAACACTGAACTGTAAATCATCTTGGCCTCTCCTGGACTACATACTCTGCCACAGTCGAAGCCCCAAGACCTGAACGCCAAAACTTTCAGGAATTGGAAAACAATGTTCCAGATTATGAAAGCAAAGCTTCAGTAAGATATGTTTACATTTTCATGTTCATTGTTAGTTATAAATTTTTTTTGGGTTGGGCGGGGGGGTGTGCCGGAAGTGAAGAATTATCCAAGCTTTTTAAAAAAAGTGTTAGTCTCCCAGTGGTCTTGCACATTGATTACATGACGTGTCGATCCTCAAGGCATGAGTGGGAAGGCTGGGGGCAGAGACTTGGAAGCTGATGGTTGGGTGACAAAACCTCCAACATCCAGACAGCGTGATGACTCTCCTTCCTCCAAAGTGCAGACAACACGGCCTCCCTTTTTTTTTCAAATACTACTTTCTGACTCTGGTTTATTGAGTTTGGATTTCCTGTGACTGGAGGTTTTGGCAAGAGCTGTAACTCATATTGTTGCCTGATTGGTGAATGAATCCTAAATCAGAACCATTAGTGACTAAAGAACTATGCAAGTTAATAGCAGCATCCCCACACCAGAGGCTCTACAGCATTGAACAGAACCATCAGAAATAAAATATTTGGATATTCCTGGTCTAGCTGATGCGTGTTGACAAGCTGTTCGACAATGTATCAGCACAGGCGACATTTTTTTTCTTTTTTCTCTAGGCCAGAGGCACTGAGGCCAAGTTTATTGGTCCATTTGGTCCCAGCCAAGATCAGCAAACTCTGCAGAAGCCAGAGTTTCAATAGCTCAGTTTTTGTGACTAAGTACTTGAGACCTGCTCAAGTGTAGCTTCCACAGCATCATAGTTTTATACTTCAGTAACTTTGCTTTAATAGCAATGGCTCGGAATGGGGGAGCTGAATGAGATGGGGCAATGGAGGAGGAGGAAAATTGAGGGGTTGGAAGTAGAAGCAGTAAAGGGGGATTAAAGTGGGATAGAGGGAGGAGGGCACAGGAACAGAGGAGGGAAAGAAATGAGAGGGATAAAGAAAGGGAAGGACAGCAAAGGAAGTGGGGGGGGGGTGAAAAAATGAAAGGAAGGAGGAGGTAGAGAAAGGGAAGGTGTGGAAGTTGAGTGAAAAGCCAGTGGGAAGAGTAGTGTGAAGAGGAAGTATTAAAAAAAAGGTGTCAAAAGGAGAGAGAAAGTGATGGCCAAGAAAATAATTGGGGAGGGTGGGGGGGCGTGGAAACAGGGAAGAACGGAGAAAACCGAGTTGGAGGGGTTTGAAAAAGGAAGCAGAGGGAGGAAGAGAGATTGAAGAGGAAAACAAAAAAAAGGCAAATGAATTAGGATCCTGTGATTCTTAGCTTCGATCATGATTCATCCAAGGCTGGCTGTTTCCAATTTACATGAACAATTTCGATGGAGAAGATTGACATACACTGATCGTGTTGGTAGATTTGTGTGACAGACAGACAGAGACAGAAATGAGTCAAATATTAAAAAAACATGCTTGGGCAAAGAATGGCGAATACAATTTCAAAACCGCAAACAAAGCTGGAAAGCCACTCAGCCCACCCAGTTGATTGTATCAATAGGAATCGAAGATTCTTCCTTCTGCACAATCTAACTGGTCCTGAATAATTACACTTACCTACACATGAATTATGAACAAGTATAAATACCTCATGGAGGAAGAGAACTGAGAAACAGTAGCTCATAGCAAATTAGAGTCATAGGCATACAGCATGGAAACAGCCTGGAAACCTTATCGCAAACTAAACTAGTCCCACCTGCTTAATCCTGGCCCATATCCCTGCAAACCATTCCTATTCAGGCACTTATCTAAGACTATATTAAACTTTGTAACTGTGCCTGCATCTACAATTTTTCAGAAAGTTCATTCCCCACACAAATCACCCATTGTGTAAAAAAGTTGTCCCTCATGTCTTTAAATCGTTCTTCTCTCACCTTAAAAATATGCCCCTTGCCTTGAAATCCCCCATCCTAGGGAAAAGACACCTACATTAACCTTCTCAATACCCCTCATGATTTTATAAACCTCCATAAGGTCACCTCTCAACATCCTATGCGCCAGTTAAAAAAAGTCCCAGCTTTTCTTTATAACTCAAATCTTCCACTGCTGGCAACATCCTGTTAAATCCTTTCTGAACTCTCTCTAGCTTAATAATATCCTTCCTATAAAAGGCGAACAAGCAGAACTGTTGCTAAAAGGAATACAGACAATACTGCTTACAAAGACTTTAATAATAGGCATTTGGTGAGGTGCCATGGAGTAAGGTCAATGATAAAATTCATGCATGAGATATTAAAGGGAATTCCACAGCACAGACAGGAAGTTGGTTATAGTTCAGAAAGCTTTTGCTTTGGGCAAAAACAATGTAAACTCGGATGTCCTCCAGGGTTGATAACTTTTTTTTATATAAAAATGATCATATCCAGTCCATTTTATCCGAATCACATTTAATGTTATCCCTCCCATTCCCTTCAAGTCTGCCAGCAGTCAATAAGGTTGTCCTGTTCGCTGGAATTTAATCTGTTTTCTTTTCCCCGAGCTCTCCACAACTAGAAACAAAACAAACAGTCTGTTTCTACATGCTCTGTCCAACCCTTTACAACATTAAAATTTCTATCAAATGTCACCCCATAACTTATGTTGTTTGAAGTCTTCGTATATGTATTTTCTAACAGCAAGCAGCCACCAAGAAATATCCGTACACTCTCTAAACTATTCTATCTATAGATAACAAAGTTTGAAAGCAGTGTGAACTAAGAGCAGGACAAGGAAATACTTCAAAAGGAACATGGGAACTGGCAAGTGGAAAGGGTGGAAAAGTAAAAGATGAAACAATAGCAAGATATGACATACACTTAATAAACAGAGGCATAGGTTACAGTGAACATTTATAATTGATTAGATTGGCCTCAGTATTTTAACCTATTCTGGGCACCACATTTTAGGAAGGAAGGGAGGAAGAATGTAGTAAAGATTTAGGGAATGGTTTTGGGATACAGGATTTCAGTTACATGGATAGCTTGGAGAAGCTGGGAGTTATTTCCCTAAACGGAAGAGATTTGACAAGTGTTCAAAATGATGAAGGATCTTAGAGTAGATAGCAAGAAATTGTTTCCATTGGAGGGTCGTGAACCAAAACTTACAAATTTAAAAAGGTGAATGGCATAAGAACCAGAGTTGATACACAGAAAAATCTTTTTAACAAAAAATCCCAGTAATGCCTAGTGTATAACATACAACCTGAAAGATTAAATCACAGCTATCAGAAAAGAAGAAAAAAAATGGTTAAGTACCCAAAAGGGGAAAAGATTTGCAAGTTAAACAGCTGAAGAATTTTCTCGCAGAACACCACTATGTCACAGTGGCCACTTTATCAATTCTACAGACTGTACAGAAAAAAAAAAAATTTGGACTTCAATTTAACATCTACTATCCCAGAATTGGGAGACCAATGGAGGTTGGTCTATTGTGAAGGGGGAGGAAAAGAAAGAACACCTTTCATGACACCTCAAAGTACTAGATCAACAACAAAATACTAATGTTGTTAAAAACAAAATAAGAAATGCAGCAACCAATATTCTTGCAGCATGTCCCCCCAGAATTAGTAATACAATAAACAGCCACAATTTGTTTCAGTCATGTCAATAAATGGGCAAATATTGGTTCAGCCACCAGGTAGAACCTTTCGCTCTTCTAAAGAGCAAGTCATGGAAAGTTTCATATCCACCTGAGAGAGAAAACAGAACCACAGTTTAAACAACTCAGAGTGCAGCATTCCCTCAGTGGTGCATCAGAGTGTCAGCCTTTTCTTAAAAAGGGAGGAGCACAGAGTCAGAGACACCGATAGAGATGTCAGATGTAAGCTACTATATAGAAATGTAAAGCAATACAATTAGAGAGAATAAATAGCAGAAATATCCACTAAATAGGAAAAGAATCAGAGCAGACATCAAAAGATCAATGAATATAAACTCTTTCCATGAGTCAGTGAGCCAGGAACTAAAGGCCATAAACATACAATCTTTGTCAAAGTGCAATGAGAATTTTTTCAAACACACAAGCTATTAGAATGCCCAACCGGAAACAGAGCTAGAAACGGATTTCAGAAAACTAAAAAAAAAGTGGAAAAAGTTTTGGAAAAGAAAACATTCAAAAGGCACTACAGGATAAGGAACTGCTCATTAAAACGGAGTCAGCACAGAGAACAAATGGACTGAATAACTTTTTCTTTACATGGTAAAACTGTCTGATTTTAGAGAGTAGGAGAGAACCATGCACCAGCCTTCTGTTGGAGGTCGTCAAAGACTCACTCCTCAGTCTATTCAGCATGAGGGGATATAACTTGTTCATTCGAGGTTGTAAGCTAGTGGCCAGGCAACCTAAATGCCTTTTGACTGCCTTTAAACTGGGTGCGTAAATATGTTTAAATACATTTTTTTCAAAAACCACACAGTGCAGACAATAGGAAGGAATTTAACAGCTGCAGGGGCCCAGTATCTCTCTGATCTTCACCACTCAAGACTCATGAGATTTCTAGTCTCAAAAGGTTTCCACATGGTCCTTATGCCCACTATTTCTCATATTTGGTGTAACATAATACTCAAAGTAAATAGACTAGAAGCAGTTTTTTTTTTAAAACATACAGCACAAGCCATTATTGAAGTTATAATCCATTGTTTGGGGTTACATAGTGGAACAGTCTGTCAGAATTCACTACAGCTGATGATCCTCCAATATCAGTGCTGGTTTCAAGCTGCCTTATATCACAGGCCTCACACTTACTCCTGAGATTGCCAGTAGCTGAAAACTGTCAATTGTGATACTTTGGATTTCTCCATGTGATATTGAGAAACAGCTGAAGACATTTGATGCAGCAAAGGCTATGCACTCTGACAACATCTCAAAAAAAAGGACACAGAAAGCTAGTGCTCCAAACTAGACATCACTAGCTGAGTAACTCTCATATAGCTACAACACAGCCATTTATCCAAGTGTAGAAAACCACCCAGATATGGCTGGTGCAAATGAAAAAAAAATCCATACAATCAATTGCCACATCAGATATTTGTAATCAACACGTGCAGGTCTGTAATGACACATCTTCTGGCTCAAAGACAGGGACACTACCACAGCACCTCTCAGTTCATTCTCATCAGTGGAGTGATTAAAGATAGTGTTGACAGTACTATCAAATGACACTTAGTCAGCATTAACCAGCTCATCAATGCTCAGTTTGGATTCTGCCAGAACTACTTGGTTCCAGAATTCATTAGCCTTGTTTAATGAACACATGGATTAAGAGCTAATTTCAAAAAGGCGAGGAAAGTGTCTGCCCTCAACATTAATACGTCATTTGATGGAGTATGGCTTCAATGAGCCACAGCAAAATTGAAGTTAGTGAAAATTTATCAAGTTATCTACCAGTTGGTGTTACATAGAATCCTTACAGTATGAAAGCAGATTAGTCAGCTCAGCACCAACCCTCCAAAGAAGATCCCACTAGACCCACCCCATTCCTGTAACCCTGCATTTCCCATGGTCAATCCTCCTAACCTGTACATCCGTGGACAGTATGGGCTGTTTAGTACGGCCAATTCATCTGCTTGCACATCTCTGGACAGTGGGAGGAAACCAGAGCATCCAGAGGGTAACCCATGCAAACATGAGGAAAATGTGCAAAACTTCACAGATAGTCACCCAGGGCTGGAATTGAACACGGTCCCTAGCACTGTGAAGCTGCAGTGCTAACCACTGAGCTAAACATACTGCCCTAGCACAAAATTATGATTACAGATGGGTTTCGGGTCACTGAAATTGTTCCTCAGGGTGGTCCCCGATGCCCAAACATTTTCTGGTACTTCACTAATATTCCCACCATCATAAAGATCAGCACGGAGATTATCACTAATGATTTTGTTGTTCACTGCCATTTGCGATTTCTCCAATTCTGAAATATCAGCAGCAGTCTATGTGCAAAACATTCAGGCTTGGGTTATCAAGTCAGTCTTGGGTCATAAAAAAAAAATGACCATCTCTCACAACAGAAAATCTAACCAGTGTTGAATGTCCCAACCATCATTCTGCACACTACCATCAGCTCGCTATATAAAATATAGAAACAAAGCAGGGACTGAGGCTAGGAATACTGTGGTGTGCAACCCATCCCCTGACTCCCCAAAGCAGGCCCACCATTTATAAGCCAAAAGTGAGGACTTGCCTGGAAGAGTGCAGCTCCAACAAGAAATTCCACACTATTCAGGATAAAGCCATGTGCTTGATTAGTGCCACATCCATCAACTGACCCATTCACTGTTGCCCATGTACCATCTACAAGGTGCCACAACCTTCCAAATCTTCAAAGCCACTTTCAAAATCTGCAATCTTTACCACCTAAAGCAGCAAAGACAACACCACCTGAAAGTTCCTAAGTCACATCTTGACTTAGACCTATAATTGCCATTCTTTCAGTGCAAGGATCAAAATTCTGGAGCTCCCTCTCTCAGCACAGTGTGCATACTCACACAGTGATTGCTGGGGATCAAGGTGACAGCTCACCATCACCTTCTTAAAGGCAATTAAATATAAACAATAAATCCCACCTTTGTCAGCAATGTTCACTTCCTATACGTGAATAAAATATGAAAAGCTAGGTAAATAAGGGCAGAATTTTTACTTTCCACAACACCAAAGTCACTAGCTGATAGTATCACACAGTTAGAGATATGGAACTGGTGAACTGGGCAGGGAGAGATCTTCAACTCCACAAAATAAAACTACGGGACACCAACTGGTCTGATTAGATGTGTGGCCCAGCTGCACGTGGTGTTTATGGGAAAGGAAACATTAACACAACTTCTGCCTTCAAACGAGGAATAATAGGAAAATCAGGCACCACTGAAGTGTAACCTGCCAAGGGGGTGAAAGACCGAAAACTGGGGCTCTACTGTAAATAATATAGATTCTTTGCTTTAATTCCACACAATAGGAGCCGACAGAAGAAGCAATTAAGGAGGAAGTGAGTTCAGACAAGGTCTGTGCAGATGGTGCATCTGTGGCACAGGCTGGAGGTTATTTTGCGTCTGACAGAGACTGTTAAACATTCCCTCTCCACCCCCTACTATTCACCAGGACTGAATTCTTCTTTCAAAACAAAAGACAAATTAGAACTCAGTTTGAGATCCTGAAAACAACCAGCCAGACTATTTCTCAGTCATCTCCTGCAGAATTATTTATTTGAAACACAGTCTGTTTAATTAGGATTGGGTTGAAACCATTCTGGAGAAGCTGGAGTTTGGGTAGTATTAAAAAAAATGAAAAATGTATACCGGACAGGTAAAACGATGGATTCAGATATTATTCCCAGTCGGAGAGTGCAGCTGAAGCCTTGCCACACAACTTGGTTAAAATAAAAATTTATCAGAATAAATTTACCACTTGACGATTGATGATTGAAGTTAAAAAGAAAAAAAAACTCATTTCTTTGGAGAACACAGGAGCTGTGATAGAATCGCAACTATATATAGAATCACAAGTCTATGAACTGCCACAGGGAGTGGTAGATGCAGGTATAGTTACACCATTTAAAAGACATTTGGACAGATACAAGAATAGGAAAGATTTAGAGGGATATGGACCAAATACAGCCAAATGGAACTATTTCAGTTCGAGAAAACTTGGTCGGCTTGGAAGAGTTGGATTGAAGGGTCTGTTTTGTGCTGTGCAATTCTATGACTATAAGGCACATCCATTCTATTTTACACGGTCAGTGATAGGCCAGAGATGAGGAGAGGTACATTAACTTTAAGGTAAACAATTGGCAGGGTGCAGTAGTGAAAAGCCTATACCTCATTTAAATGTAGGGGGGGGGGGGGGGGAGCTTCGGAGAACCACATCTATCCTGGGACACGACATCAACCACATGCTTACCCATATTCTGACTTTCACATGTGCTGCTGTGGAAAAACCAGAACAGCACCATTCTACTTCATTGTTTGGTAGAGGCGTTTTCTCTTAAAAAAAAAATCAGGGAACATGGAAAGAAAGTACGAAGAGCTACACAGCCTAATAGTATGAAGAATGCAATGGTCTAAGAGAGTATAACTAATAGAAAACAAATGGTGAAAAATCCTGAAGAACAAGGCTGACGTAACACAAATACTATCTTACAGCACATGGGGTGCATGTGGTGATGCACAATGCTTCACCCAAATCAGTTTAGTGTTTGGTTACAGTCGGTCATCTTCATCAGAATTATGACTGAACAAGCTCCGCCGTCCAGAAAAGATTCTAGGAGCCAGCTTCATCTATCCATAACATAGATTTGATCAAGCTCAACAATTCTGAAGACACATTAGCATAGAGGAACAAAGTGGAACATCAAAGCAGGTCTCGACTGTTTAGTCAGTCTCTTCTGCTATTCCATGGTCTCCTTAGTATCCAGACTCCATCTTCCTACCTTTCTTCTGTATTCTTTATCTACCAGCCTCCATCCCAAAAGCTCCAAACACATCTGGCATTCGCAGACTTCATCCAGACAGAGTTCTACATTTTAAGCATCTTTTATGTGAAAATGATTTCCTAATTTAAACTGTCTGCAGAACGATGGACAGTCTGCAATAAAACAGAGAACTGGAGGCAATAATATGCTATGAAGAACCAGACAGTTGGGATTAAAGTGATACGGCTGCAGAATAATCAGAACTAGGAGTGAAATACTGCAGCATATTTAGAAAAGATTAAAAAAAAAGGAAAGAGAGGTAGAGTAGCTGAACTCAATAGATAATAGCATTCAAAATGACTTGGCCACCAACAAGACAGAACTAGCATGCGTGTGTTAAGGGGCTGAGAATAGCTCTTGAACATAAAATGGATAATATTGGCAAACAATGTAATGCAACAATGTGAAACACTTACAACAATTTTCATAGTCCAAGAAAAACATCTCCTGTTGAGAAACAGGCAAAGCTAAACACCAATCACCATGAATGATTCAAGACAAGGAAATAAAAAGTGAGGGTAATAAAAAGTGACACAGACCAAGTATAGACATGGACTGCAAGCAAGACCCCAGAAAAGAATACCAAAGAGAAAAAAAGACAAAATATTGCAAATTTAAAAAGGTGTGCAAGGAAACACTTGACGGACAGAATAATATCATTTGCAACATTACAGAAATAATGACGATAACATGATAACTCTGTGTGCTACTACATTAATACTGGTTATTTTAGTTTTTTAACTAATGGCGTGGGGATATTGGTTTGTGCACGAAGGGGTTTTAATGCTTAACTTTTCGGTATTTCTGGGGGAATGATTTTGCTTAACCCAGTATGAGAGAGGGAGTCCCAAAAGTAATAACACGGATTTGTTTGGATTAGGTGAGTTTTATAAGCCACAGCATACAGAAGATTCATTTTCCTCTGAAAAGGATCAGGATTTTTTGTTTTCATCAAGAGGAAATACCCACAGCTTGGAAAGTTGAGAATTCCAGTCCAGAAGAATTTGGTTTGAAGGAATTATTTGGAGCTGAGAATGTCTAAGCTCAGTTATGTGACAACCAAGGAAGAGTTACCAAACTTTCAAGACGGTGAATTTTTTAAAAAAAGGTTATGTTACACCTATAGATGTGATCGAGAAGTGAACAGTCTCTGATGTTTGAGTACTGCTCAATGATGGCATTATATTTTTTAAACTGTGTTTTGAATTGAGGAACATCACTTAAAAAGGATGATGGTGAAAAGGAAATGGCAACAAACAGTTCATGGGTAAACTGCAACAATCGTTTATTCCTGTCTGATGCAAAAGTAAAAAACAGGACAAAGAAGCCAAACCATAGCTTACAAGTGAAATTGAAATAGTATTAGATCCAAGGAAGGGGTGACGGGGTTACAGTCAGGGTTGAAAAATAAACAGACCTGAGGAGTGGAAGCAATTTGAATTCAGCAATGTAGGACAAAGGAGAAAATGCTGGAAAGTCTCAGCAGGTCTGGCAGCATCTGTAAGGAGAGAAAAGAGCTGATGTTTCGAGTCTAACTGACCCTTTGTCAAAGCTTTGTCAGTTAGACTCAAAATGTCAGCTCTTTTCTCTCCTTACAGATGCTGCCAGACCCTCATAGCTGTGCACAGAAATAGACAGCATCTTCATGGATTTCAAAAGGACAAAATTTTGTTTATTCAGCCTCATTGGGTTTTGTTGACAAGATAACAATAGATGAAGATAACAGTGAATGTAAGTTAATTGAAAGTTTTATGAAAATCTAGATAAAGGTACCAAAAATTAGACTAAATGAATAAACATCAGAGGACAGGAAATCTGCTTAGACATTTTGCTACAAGTCAGAAAACAGTCAAGGAGGACAAATGATATTTATTCAAAAAGAGGAAGATGACAGTAAGTGGTATTCCAGCTAGATCAGTACTTGGAGTACAGTTGTTTATACTTTGTGAAAATTATTTCAACTAAAGGCAAAAAGTGGGCGGCACGGTGGCAGTGGTTTGCACTGTTGCCTCACAGCGCCAGAGACCCGGGTTCAATTCCCGCCTCAGGTGACTGTGTGGAGTTTGCACATTCTCCCCGTGTCTGCGTGGGTTTCCTCCGTGTGCTCCAGTTTCCTCCCACAGTCCAAAAGTGTGCAGGATAGGTGAATTGGCCATGCTAAATTGCCTGTAGTATTAGGTGAAGAGGTAAATGTAGGGGAATGGGTCTGGGTGGGTCACGCTTCAGCAGGTCAGTGTGGACTTGTTGGGCAGAAGGGCCTATTTCCACACTAAGTAATCTAAAAAAAAACACAAATTCTAAATTTGGAGACAAGATCAAATTTTGGGGTGGAGATAATCGATATTGAGGAGTTAAATATGCAAAATTATTTGATTGGCAAATTAATTTCAACATAGAAATAAGGTAATACATTTTGGCAAGAAAAATGAAATTTTTCATAAGGCAAGCAAAGGAACCTAAGAGTACAAATACCCAAACCACTAAAAAGGAACAACACAAGTCAACAGGGGCAAAAGCAAACCAATCACTACATTTCAGGTATTGAAAGTAAAGTTTGTACGAGTTCAATAGAACTTTGATTAGACTGCACCTGAAACACCAAATATGATTCTTACTACCATACTATAAAAACAAAAAATGATATGTTGGAACAGGAGAAGGAAAGATCTACAAATGCATTAACAGAAATGCAGGATATATCCATCATGAGGATAAACAGATGAATCAAGTTTTTTTTGAAAAAGCACCAAGATTTATTTACAACATCTTTAAACATGTAAAAAGGTTTTGATAACAGATAAAATGTTTCCATTTATGGCAACGAACAAAACTAAATGCCATCAATAGAGAAAAATCACCAAAACAATCAACCAGGGAATTAGGGAAGTTTATCCAGTGTGGTGAGAATATGGAACTCGTTGCCACAGGGACTGGTTAAAATGTAGCACAGATGCACTAAGAAATTAGACAAGTACATGAGGGAGAAGGGAAAAATGCTGATATAGTTAGATGTGTAAAGATGACAGGAGGCTAGAGTGGAATAGAAAAGTCAACTTGAACTGGATGATCTGGTTCTGTGCTATGTTGCCTTTATAATGATTTCAAAACTCAACAGCCTGGCTCAAATTCAACATGACAAACTGTTTCTCTGGATTTACTCACTGCAACAGTGATTTCTTTGTACCTACTGTTTTATCATTTTAAGTATCTCAGTTAACATTTTAGGACAAAGCTAGGTGGGAGGGTGAACTGTAACAAGGGCACACAAAAATGCTTCAGGTGCAATTTGGATATGTTGAGTGAGTGGGCAAATGCTATTCACTTTACTAGCAAAAATGGGAAGGCAGAATATTAGCTGAATGGCAATAAGATTGGAAAAGTAGAGATGCAACGAGATCTATTGCTAAAAGTAAGCATGCAGGTGCAAGTGAAGAAGTCAAACGGTTATGTTGACCTTCATAGCAAGACGATCAAAGCACAGAACAGGGATGTCTTGCTGCAATTATACAGAGCACTGACGAAACCATACCTGTAATAGTACAAAGTTTCAGTCTTCCGACTGGAGGAAGGATATTCTGGCTATTGAGGGAATGCAATTAAGATTTACCAGACTGATGCCTGGGATGGCAGAACTGACAGGTTAGAAACCTATAACTATAGAATTTTGCACAGTGACAGGGAAGTCCAGAATCAATCTATGGGGTTAGAATCTATGGATACAGGGTAAGCCATTTAGGATTGAGGTAAGGAGAAAATTTCTTCACCAGAGAGATTGTTGAACCTGTGGAATTATCTGCCACAGAAAGGGATTAAGATCAAAGCATTGAATGTTTTCAAGGAGGAATTAGATATTGTTCTTAGGGCTAAAGGATCTCAGTGCTCAGGAAGAAAGCAGGAATAAGGTACTGAGTTGGAAGATCAGCTGCAATCATGTTGATGAATGGCAGAGCAGGCTAGAAGGGTCAAATGGCCTATTTTCCCACTCCTATTTGCTATGTTTCTATCAGTCCTCAACCCTCTAATTGTCTAAATAAGCTTGTGCAATCATTCCTCATAATTTAACCTTTTCAGATCCAGCAAAGCTGTATTTCACTTTCCCCCCCAAGACTGATAGAAAGTATCCTTTCTGATATGGGATGGCCCAAGATAAAAGAAGTACTTTGCACGTGACTGAAGCACCACTATGTTCCTCTCGTAGTACATCCACATTATAACCAACTCACCAGTTGTCTTGTATACCTTTGGTACCAAATAATGACCTTATAATGAGGTGTAGATATAGCCACCAAATCTTTTTGAAACTCCACAATTCCTACTGGGATCCCAAAAGTCAGCATTTTCTAATACAAAACAGCTCACATCATACATCAGTAGAATCTTTCCTGACAGGTTATGTCCTAATTTCCAACATCTCAGGAAATATCATGGCCTGCACACCATTCGTCCAGTTTAATTTGTACTGTTTTTTATTACCCTTAGCCCTCCTCCCTGCCAGGAGGGCATATTAAGCTTTGAAGCTGTAAACTGGCTCAGCACTGACCACAATCTTCCTGTTGCTAGTGGAGAATTCCTTCGGGTACCAAATATGCCACTTTCTATCCCCTTGGCCTACATCACTGGTGGGGAGAAGATGCTGTGGATTTCACCAGTTTCCTCATTTCCCCCCCCCACCCCCACTTTATCTCACTTCCAAACTTCCAACTCAGCACCGCCCTCATGACCTGTCCGTCTTCCTTCCCACCTATCCGTCCTATCACCATTACCCCCACCTCCATCTCCCGATCACAGTCTCAACTACCTTCCCCACCAGTCCCACCCCCTCAACTCACAAGCCTTATTCCTGATGAAAGGTTCTTGCCCAAAACGTCAATTCTCCTGCTCCTCGGATGCTGCCTGACCTGCTGCGCTTTTCCAGCAATACACACTCAACCCTGATCTCCAGTCCTCACTGTCTCCTATTAAGACACTCAGTTGTATCAGACAACCAAAAAAACCCACTACCGCAAGCGCAACTCTTGCTGCGCAAGAAATTCCAATCTTAGCCACGACTTCTATTTCCCCTAGAAACAAATAACAAAAATTATCTAACAGGGTCGTGGAGGCAGTGGGTGGAGTACAAATGTCAGCTCCCAGGAACTAATATGACCCTTTGACTGGGGCCCTGCAGCAGTATAGAAAATATTAAGCATCAACCCAGCACATTCTGTTAAGCGAAACAATCAGTCATGGTTTTAAAAACCAGTGGCCTTGAAATTCTTGGTTTGCGTGGGTTTCAGTTGCAGAGTAAAGAGGTGGAACTGCTCTTAACAGGGCATGAAGAGAGAGACCAGGCATACTTCAGATCAAAGTTGCTTCTAAATTCACATTCAGCCATGGGCAAAGACTCCAACTGATGCTGGAAAGAGTCAAGGGTTGGTTGCCCAGTCTGGTTTCAGTTTTGCTTATGTCAGGCAAGGCAACAAATTCATCATAACCACTGACTTCTGCTCTCAAGCATTTTTTTTTGGGTGGGGGGGGGGGGCGGGAAAGACAAGGATAGAAGTGGTGGCAGCAAAACATCAGGAAAGACTTGTATGCTGATTTAACAAAAAAAAGTCATTCAGACCCAGGTAGATGGAGAGAGGGAACCACAAACAAGAAAATTTGACTCTGAAAATGCAGTCTCATTTCACCGCCCCAAACAAAACACCAAATCTCATACAATGAACTATAATGGTCTACAGCATACTGGTCTCGATGGTAGGATGAGCTTCTGAACTAAGGGAACCAGATATTTCCTTGAAAGGGAAAAATAGCAAGGCATGTTGAAAGTGCAATAACCTGGAGTCAAACTTAAGAGGATGAAAGTTAGTCTTTGACTGCAAGGGAGCTTTCAAACTGGCTAGGACTTATTTAGAATGATTGGTGAAAACTAATTTCACCCTAGCACTTGAATCAATTCACTACTTTCAACTGTCTCCTTGATAAAGCTCCATTCAAGAACACTGCAAAGAGACTATAGTTTAACCTCTGGCCATTGACGAAATAAGGCTTGTATTTATATAGCAGTTTTCACAGCACAAAGTGCTTGCCAGCATACTGCAGGAAAATAGCAGGCAATGTACACACAGCAAGCTCCCACAAATAGAAACATGATAAATGGAAGGCAAGTCTGTTTTAGCGATAATGGTTAAAGAACAAGTGTTAACCAAAGAAAATTCCCTCCTCCGATCAGACCTCATTTTAACATCTTAACTGAAAGACACTCCCCATCTGCCCCCATACAGAAGTCCTCTGCAGTCAATCAAACGTGTGGGTGTGTGTATATACACACTAAGAACCTGGATCAAACCTGAAGCTGACTGCACACACAGACTGACTAGACTGTAACATGAAGAAATGACACCCAAAGTGTCAGAGGGTGCCTATGGAACCACACCTTGGAACAGTCAGCACAATGAGGGAACTAAATAATAACAATAGACAAGAGACTGGGAAACAGAGGTTTGAACTTCACTGGGGTTCTATTGAACTGACCAAGAAAAGAGTGTATGTTAGCTGCTTAGGAATCTCATAATCCAATGCAGAACATGACCACTTATGAAAAGACTCAAAGTATTACATACACAGAAAATAATAATGAATGAAAAACAATTTCTACAAAAAGAATCATCAACCCATTTCACACAAGCTCAAGGAAATAGAAGAATCATTGTCTCTCGGAAAATTTTATATTCTAGATCCCCACCTCTCCCATTATATTTTCTCCCCTTTGGGGTTAAGATCTTCCAGAGACTGAGTTACACAAGAAACAAGTACCTGTGCTTCCTCTCCATACTGGGCTAGGAGCCAGAAAAATGGCAGATGCTGGAATCCAAAGTAGACAGATAGGAGGCTGGAAGAACTCAGCAAGCCAGGCAGCATCACGAGGTGGAGAAGGCAGTGTTTTGAGTGTAGCTCTTCTTCAGGACTGGGGGTGGATAAAGGGGGAGCTGCAGATAAAGGGGATGACAGGGGTAGGGTGCTGAAGTGGGGAGAGGTGAAGACCGGTAGAGAGTACAACCTGGTTGGTCAACAGGAAGAATGAATCTGGTTGGTGGCAGGGAGGAGTGTAAGGCAGGGCAAGGGGCTGGGAAGGGAGTTGGAGGACTGGAAGGGAGGTTATTTGAAATTGGAGAACTCAATGTGGAGTCCTCCAGGCTGCAAGCTGCCCAGTTGGAAGATGTGGTGTTGTTCCTCCAAAGTGTGATTTGGTTCATTGTGGCAATGGAAGAGGCCAAAGATGGTCATCTTGGAAGGAGAATTATAATGGGCGGTGACTGGGAGGTCCAGTCAGCCCCTACGGCCAAACTGAGATGCATGTCAGAAAGGAAGTGGGAAAGGGAATTAAAATGTAAACTTAGGAAACAGTTCATAGAGCATCTCAGCTGGGCCCACAGGGGCCAACCGGACGTCCCAGTTACTGCCCATTTTAATTCCCTTGCTGACATGACCATCCTTGGCCTCCTCCATTGCCATAATGAACCAAATTTCAAATTGAAGGAACAACACATCATCTTCCTCATGGGCAGCCAGCATTGAGTTCTGCCATTTCAAATAACCTCCCTTCCCATCCCCCGACTCCCTTCCTAGTCCCTCCCCCTCCATTCCATTCCTTCCTGCTACCAACTGGACTCATTCACCCCACTGACCAACCAGGGTTGTATCCTCTGCCTGTCTTTACCTACCTCCACTTCACCACCCCATCCCTGCTACCCTCTTTATCTGCACCCCTTACACCCATCCCCAGTCTTAAAGGGTTACACCCAAAACATCGAATTCTCTACCTCCTGATGCTGCCTGGTTTGCTGTGTTCTTCCAGCCTCCTGCCGGTCTACTCCCACACATACTATGTGTGGACTACAGGCTGTTCAACCACAGAAGCCATCATTAAGGAACCAGTTCCTTTCCTCACTTATATGTACTTGCCACTGGAGGGAGTCAGTCAACAACCAGCCAGGATTAGCACCCAATGCAGTTTATTCACACATCACACATGGATTCCAGAGAATTTAAGATCAATTGGATGCCTGGGCTAGTAATGCAAAACATGTGGACTTATATTTTAGAGAATGCAATCTCACCGTGGAGATGAGCATTTGAATTCAGTTTAAATAAAACCACTGATATCTGTGAAAGTGACTGTGAAGTTATCATACAAAAGCAACCAGGAATTTACAGTACTGTTCTTTAAAGAAGGAAATCTGCCATCTTTACCCTGTCTAGACTAAATGTGACTCCTGCCCCACACGCGTGCAGTCGACTGCCTTCTGTTGTGTCTGAGCAAGTTATACCAAACCTGCCACCAGCAATTCAGGGAAAGGCACAATACTCCCCATTCATTTCAAGTCGACAAGTGTGGCACTGGAAAAGCACAGCAGGTCTGGGAACATCCGAGGAGCAGGAGAATCGATGATTCGGACGTAAGCCCTTCATCAGAAAGTCGAGTTCAATGAAAACATTTATTCAATACAGAGTATGGTTTCGCTGGGGCTCAACTCAGTTGCACAGGATGCCAGTAAAAATTCTCCAGCAGAATATTCTCGTAAACGCGGGCAAGGAGTACCCGCTCAGAATTCCAAGTGCGGGTTTACAAACAGAGTTGCCTTTGTTTTCTACACTATTCTCCCCAGTGTCCCGACCAATATTAATTCTCTGAACTAACACCTAGACACAGAGAGGAGCAGCTCGTGGTATCTTGCCGCTGGTTGTGGGAGCTTGGTTACCACGTTAAAAATACATGACGCCGCTGCAAAAACGTGCTTCACTGACTACAAGGCGCTTTGCAGGCTCTATATAAATGCAAGTTGTTTTTATTTCTCTCCGCACGCTTTATTTTTTTTGAAGCTGGAGGTTCTTCGAACAGATGATTCAGGTATTAAACATAATCTTAAAAATAATGAAGATAAAACAGTACAGTGACTCCAGTCTAACACAGCCTCTTACCTGGGAGATGAAGAGCAGACAAAACAGGAACCGCATCCTGCCCTTGGCCAGTTTCCAGTCTGGGTGGATTCAACTCAGATTTCAGTGTTGCTCAGTCCCGGCTTAGTTTAAACTTGCAAGCTTCTCTGTCTAACTAATGCCAGCCTGAGAATGAGAGACAGGATTCGTTACTTAGACTATAACAAAAAATGGGATAACAAGAACTGCAGGAATGGAGTCTGGCGGAGCCTCTGGCTTTGTCCAGGGACCGAACCCTCCAGCTCCTTCCAATAAAAGGCAAAGTAGCGCGGATGTTGGAAATCTGAGCCCCCACCCCCTGCCGGCCCCTGATCTCCAGCCTGGGTGCTCGGAGCTGCTCACTGAACCGACCAGAGCGGAGCCAAAGGCTGAGATTACAAGGCACAGCCCCAGAGAGGGTAAGAGAGAGGAAGAGGAAGAGAACTTTACCTCCCCCCCACCCCCTCCAAATCTGCACTGAACCCCCACCCTGACTGAACCAAGTGCACTCACCTTCACCCTCTGTGACCTCCCTGCTTTCCTTTTTCGTTTCTCTGTTCTGCCTGTCTGTCTTTCTCTGTATCAGTCTCTCTCCCTCAATGACTGAAATGTTTCCAATTGCTTTCTCATGGAAGAAAAACCACAGAGAGGGAGGGGGTTAAAAACTCAACCCCACGTGGTGCTGTTTAGGGGTGGGGGGAGGTGCTGGGGGGGGGGAACATACTTTCATTCTGATTGGCTGAGAGCTGCAGTATCAAAACTGCTCTGGAAATAATAACTTTGTTAACCAGAACTTCAACTCTTAAAGCCACACCGCATAGGAACCTCATTTTCATATGTTCAACTGTTAAATATTGAACTATTCAATATCAAACTGATCTGTTGTGTTCCTTTAACCACGACGGCTAGGCAGAGGGTGAAATAACAGGAGAACAATTAACACCACCACTAATAGCTGAAAAAAATGCCATTGTGATTTGATGATGGAAAAAAATGTTCAATTGTGTGTAAAAGTATTTTTGGATATAAAAAAAGGGAAAGATAGGACAAGCGTTTATAAACCCCTTTTATGTTTTCTGTCAACAATTCACTTCTAGATTGCAGCTGCTTAGATTCTGTAGAGAAATACTGTAGCCAATTAGTGTTTGGCAAGATGCCGCCAACAGCCGAAGAAATAAAAGACCGGTTAATCTTTAATAATGATTCATTTGTGGGGAGGAGGGATTTCGCTCACTTCTGTACATCAAATACTGCATTGGGATCTTTTACATTCTCCTGAGAGGGCAGATGGGGCATAAATTTAATGTCTCTTCCAAATGCGGCACCTCTGACAGTGCAATACACCCTCAGTGTAGCATTGAAGTGTTAGCCTAGATTATGGTTACAAATCTCTGGATTCACAGTTGGATTTGTACTCGTGAGAGATCTCCCAACTGTGCCAAGCATAATTTTAAAAAAACATTTTCTTCATAATTAAACAAATATTTAAATACCTTCTGTATTCAGTTAACTTTTTTTCTCTTCCTCTGCACCCCTGTCCAGGATTTACTGAGGAACGTTTTCCAGGGTACAGTTCAATGTGTGCTGAACATGTTAACATTTCTTCCGAGAACATGAATATCAATGATAAGGAACGCATTAATTACCTATTTCTTAATCATTTTTGAGAAGATGGAATCTCTCCTTGAATAAGTCTCAACAGATAAAGGGTGCTCCCATGATGATGTTAGGTAGGGTTAGATTGTCCTGTGTCACCTCAGACATAAGCAATGGCAATAGAATGATGTCTATTATGGCAATTACTCCAAACAAACTCAATTTATCTTCTTGTCCAACATCAGTGCATTTTCCAGCAGTGACTCAACCAGGTTCAAACATTATTATAGAATTAGTATCAGGCCCTTCAAGAGTGAAATCAGGAAATAACTTTTCACAAAAAGGCTCATGAAAATCCTGAACCCTTTGTTCCTGAAAAGGCTGTGGATTTTGGGGCAATATTGATTTTAAAAATTGCAATCAATATGATTTATATTGGGTAAGGGCAGCAAGGCATATGGACCTGAATATTATTGGGATCTAACTAGCCTTGATCCAGTGGAGAACAACCTCAAAGGACCGAACGACTTCCTGCTCTTCATATGTAACTGGAGAGAGATCAAAACTGAGATCTCAAAGTTAAATCAAAATGTAGTGGAGGAACACAGCAGAGCAGTCAGCATTTGTGGAGAGAGCAACAAAGTTAACTCTTCGAGTTCAATAAAACTTCATAATCAAGCAATGACAAGATTCCAAAATCATTATTCTTGTTTTCAAATCCCTCCATAACCTCACCTCTCTCCACGCCCGTAATCTCCTCCAACTCCATAACCTCTAAAATGTCTGCACTTCTCTAATTATGAGCTCTTAAACATAAGAATATAAGAATTAGAAGCAGGAGTAGGAGAATGGGTGAGATTCTGAATGATTACTTTGCATCAGTGTTCACTGAGGAGAGGAACATGATGAATCTTGAGATTTGAGATAAAATTTTGATTAGTCTGGATCATGTTGGCATAAGTAGGGAAGATGTGTTGGGTATGCCAGAGGGTTTTGAGGCGGACAAATCCCCAGGACCGGATGGGATCTATCCCAGGTTGCTGAGGGAGGGAAGAGAGGAAATAGCTGGGGCCCTGACAGATATCTTTGTGGCATCCTTAAATACAGGTGAGGTGCCGGAGGATTGGAGGGTTGCTCATGTTGTCCCCCTGTACAAGAAGGGTAGTAGGGAGATTCCGGGTAACTATAGACCAGTGAGCCTGATGTCGGTGGTGGGGAAGTTGCTGGAGAAAGTACTGAGGGATTGGATTTATTTATATTTAAAAAATAATGAGCTTCTCAGTGATAGGCAACATGGTTTTGTGCAGGGGAGATTGTGCCTTACCAACTTAATAGAGTTCTTTGAGGAAGTGACCAAGTTGTTAGATGAAGGAAGGGCTGTAGATGTCATATACATGGACTTTAGTAAGGCGTTTGATAAGGTTCCCCATTGTAGACTAATGGAGAAAGTGAAGTCACATGGTGTGCAGGGTGTTCTAGCTAGGTGGATAAAGAACTGGTTGAGCAATAGGAGACAGAGAGTAGTAGTTCAAGGGAGTTTCTCGAAATGGAGAAAGGTGACCAGTGATGTTCCACAGGGGTCAGTGTTGGGGCCCACTGTTGTTTGTAATATACATAAATGATCTGGAAGAGGGCACTGTTGGTCTGATCAGCAAGTTTGCAGATGACACAAAGATTGGTAGAGTAGCAGAAAGCATAAGGGATGTCAGAGAATAAGGAGGATATAGATAGACTGGAGAGTTGGGTGGAAAAGTGGCAGTTGGCTTTCAATCCAGACAGATGTGAGGTGACGCATTTCGGCAAGTCTAATTCTACAATGAGCTTTGGGAAAAGTTGATGGGCAGAGAGATCTGAGAGTGCAGGTCCATTGTACCCTGAAGGTTGCTGTACAGGTGGATAGAGTGGTCAAGAAGGTATATAGTATGCTTGCCTCCATTATACCGGGTATTGAGTATAAGAGCTGGCAAGTATTGTTAAAATTGTACAAGACATTGATTCGGCTGCATTTAGAATATTGTGCACAGTTCTGGTCGCCACATTACCAAAAGGATGTAGATGTTTTGAAGAGCGTGCAGCGAAGGATTATGAGGATGTTGCCTGGTATGGAAGGTGCTAGCTATGAAGAGAGGTTGAATAGGTTAGGTTTATTTTCACTGGAGAAAAGGAGATTGAGGGGGGACCTGATTGAGGTTTACAAAATCATGAAGGGTATAGACAGGGTGGATAGAGACAAGCTTTTTCCAAGGGGAAGGATTCAATAACCAGAGGTCATGCTTTCAAGGTGAGAGGTGGAAAGTTTAAGGGGGATAGAGTCATGGAGTCATAGAGATGTACAGCATGGAAACAGACCCTTCGGTCCAACCTGTCCATGCCGACCTGATATCCCAACCCAATCTAGTCCCACCTGCCAGCACCCGGCCCATATCCCTCCAAACCCTTCCTATTCATATACCCATCCAAATGCCTCTTATATGTTGCAATTGTACCAGCCTCCACCACATCCTCTGGCAGCTCATTCCATACATACACACCCTCTGTGTGAAAAAGTTGTCCCTTAAGTCTGTTTTATATCTTTCCCCTCTCACCCTATACCTATGCCCTCTAGTTCTGGGCTCCCCGACCCCAGGGAAAAGACTTTGTCTATTTATCCTATCCATCCCCCTCATAATTTTGTAAACCTCTATAAGGTCACCCCTCAGCCTCCTACACTCCAGGGAAAACAGCCCCAGCCTGTTCAGCCTCTCCCTATAGCTGAAATCCTCCAACCCTGGCAACATCCTTGTAAATCTTTTCTGAACCCCTTCAAGTTTCACAACATCTTTCCGATAGGAAGGAGACCAGAATTGCACGCAATATTCCAACAGTGGCCTAACCAATGTCCTGTACAGGCGCAACATGATCTCCCAACTCCTGTACTTAATACTCTGATACACGCGGCATGTACTTCACACAGAGGGTGGTGGGCGTTTGGAACGCGTTGCCAGCAGAGGTGGTAGAGGCAGGCACGGTAGATTCATTTAAGATGCGTCTGGACAGAAACATGCGTAGATGGGGAGCAGAGGGTTACAAATGCTTAGGAATTGACCGACAGGTTTAGACAGTACATTTGGATCGGCTCATGCTTGAAGGGCTGAAGGGCCTGTTCCTGGGCTGTAAATTTTCTTTGTTCTCAATCTGCTCTACCATTCATGGCTACTCGAGGTGTGGCCCCAATTTCACATTCCAACCTACTCCCAATAAACTTTGACTCCCACAAGCATTATTAAGTTTTAACAGTTTTCCTTTAGTGCCAGCATCTTCAGTTCCTTAGATCCTAAGCTCAAGAATTATCTCCCTCGACCTCAAATAACATTCCTTCTTCGAGACACTCATTAAAATTCACCTCTTTGTCTAAAAATGTGGACATCTGACCTAACATCTTCTCATGTTGTCCAGTTCCTTTACTTTTTACATAACATTCCTGTCAAGAACCTTAGGATGTGTTACATTAATAATATAATCAAAACAAAAATAAATATAAAATATTGTGGTTGCTGAACCTTCAACAACGTGTTCAATAGGAAGTCAAGCGACCCCTCCATTCATCCATCCACTCAGTAATGACCCTGTCTCCTCTCTTTGCATATTCACACATGCACCCTCTCCTTTGTCTACGCTAGTCCATTAAGAGAAACTGTATGTCTGAAGGCATTGCCATCCTTTAAACTCTACCCAAATGTAACTTTACCACTGGACATGCTGCTATAGACAGAATTATTGTAATAGAAGTAAGGTAAACTTTGTGTAGAGGTAACTAATTTTCCTGTATTGACTGAACATCTCCAAAAATATAAATTCATCTTCATTGAAAACAGTCGTGAAGGAAACATCATCAGTGCAATGGAAATTTTGTTTTGTTCACTTTTATGAACTCTTATTTATTAGTTGTAGAAGTATTGGACTGGGGGAGTAAAACAAAAACAAGAAAGACAAGTATTTGTGGGCAGTTTTTCACAACCTCAGGATGAAAGGGTTTTACAGCAATTAAGTACTTTGTTCAAGTGTATGCTGTGATTCTGTGACTGTGGTATGCAGTATACTAACTGACTTTTGTCCAGCCTTCCATGGTCTAGCCTCCATAAAGATGAGTTCATCTATAACTTGTCTGCCTATATCTTTTACATGTATCTTCCTTGTGTTCACTAACCAGTAGCTCCTGGTTATGCAATGCCTCAATTTTACATTTCTCATCTTTGATCAAAATCTCAGATCACTAAATTACTATTTTTAGCAATACAGGATGATAAGGTCACCAAGAGAGTGAACAGTTCTGAGGTTCATTTCTAGAGAATTTGGGTAAAATAGTTAAATTCAAGTGAAAACTCAATTAGTCCATTAAAAAACTGTGCAATTTTATTTGCCATATTATTAAAAAAAGCATAATTTTTAAAATGTGGATAATGTTTAAGAAGGGTTTAGAGGAATATGGGCCAAGTACTAGAAAATGGGACTAGATTAACTTTGGGTATCTGGCCAACATGGATGAGTTGGACTGATGGGTTTGTTTCCATGCTGTACATCTCTATGGCTCTCTAACTCGAAATGAGAAAATTTAATTATTAGTAAAAATTAAGCAGACTATGTTATTTTCTCTGGAAAGATGATCTAATTAATTTCTTTAAAATTTTGAACTATTTTCATTGAATACATATTTATTTTTACTTACTTGCGGTGCTGAACGTCACTGGCTGGCCTGCATTTATTGCCCATTCCCAGTTGCCATTGGAAGCGGTAAGCTCTCTTCTTGAACTGCTGCCGATCATGTAATATAGAGATAGATCTACAATGCCTTTAGGGAGGGAATTCCAGGATTTTAACCTGGCAATGGTGAAGGCAATATATTTTCAAGTGAAAATGGTGAATTGCTTGAAGGGCAACTTGCAGTTTTTTTTAATTTCAAAAATATACTTTATTCATAAAATTATTTGGATACCATTCTTGTGCACACATTACATTGCCTTACATACAGACATCAAAATTTCTTTTTCCTATATACAAGTCTGTACATTTACTATCCACCTGTTCTGCTGAGGCGTCAGTGGAGCCCAACTGACTGCGTGAGGCCCCTTTAGGCAGGCAGACGTTACACGGTGGTCTTTCCCCACCGTGCCTTGGTGGCAGTTGCCCCAAGCTTCAGCGCATCCCTCAACACGTAGTCCTGGACCTTGGAATGTGCCAGTCTGCAACACTCAGTCGGGGTCAACTCCTTCAGCAGGAAGATCAACAGGTTTCGGACCGCCCAAAGAGCATCTTTCACCAAGTTGATGATCCTCCAGGCACAGTTGATGTTCGTCTCGGTGTACGTCCTGGGGAACAGGCCGTAGAACACGGAGTCCCGCATCACGGTGCTGCTTGGGGCGAACCTCGACAAACACCACTGCATTCCTCTCCAGACCTCTTCTGCGTAGGCACATTTCAGAAGAGGTGTGTGACAGTCTTGTCCCCCCCGCAGCCACTTCGAGGGCAGCGTGCGGTGCGGCTGAGAGTCCGGGCGTGCATGAAGGATCTCACAGGCAGAGCCCTTCTCACCACCAGCCAAGCCAGGTCTTGGTGCTTGTTGGAAAGTTCTGGCGATGAGGCATTCTGCCAAATGGCTTTGACAGTCTGCTCAGGAAACCGCTCGATAGGATCTGCCCTCTCCTTTTCCCGAAGAGTCTCAAGGACGCTACGTGCTGACCACTTCCTGATGGACTTGTGGTCAAAGGTGTTTTTCTTCATAAACTTCTCCATGAAGGACAGGTGATACGGAACGGTCCAACTACTCGGAGCGTTCCGCGGCAGTGAGGCCAGGCCCATCCTTCGCAACACCGGGGACAGGTAGAACCTTAGTACATAGTGACACTTGGTGTTTGCATACCGGGGATCCACGCACAGCTTGATGCAGCCACACACAAAGGTGGCCATCAGGGTGAGGGTGGCATTGGGTGTGTTTTTCTCCCATTGCCCAGATCTTTATTCATCAAGTCCCTTCGGACCCGGTCCATCTTTGACCTCCATATAAACTGGAAGATGGCCCGGGTGACTGCAGCGGCACAGGTTCTGGGAATAGGCCAGTCCTGTGCCATGTATATAACAGCAATGACAGTGCCTCACACCTGATGACCAGGTTTATTCCCACAATGGAGAGCGACCGTAGCTTCCATCTGCCCAGTTTCTGCCTCACTTTGCTGATACACTCCTCCCAAGACTTGGTGCATGCCCCAGCTCCCCCACCCCCCCCAAACCAAATACCCAGCACCTTCAGGTGGTCGGTCCTGATGTGAAGGGGATCAAGGATTGGTCAGCCCAGTTCCCGAAGAGCATGGCCTCGCTCTTGCCTCGGTCTACCTTGGACCCCAAGGCCCGAGTCTGTGCACGGACAGTGGATCCGAGCAGAAAATGGCGACGTCATCCATGTACAGGGAGGCCTTGACCTGCAGGCCCCTGTTGCCAGGAATAGTCACCTCTCTCAGGCTCGCATCCTTCCTGATGGATTCGGCAAATGGCTCTATGCAGCACACAAACAAGGCAGGAGAGAGAGGGCAGCCCTGCCTGACTCCAGATCTGACTGGGAAGCTATCTGATTCCCACCCATTGATCGAGACTGCACTGACAATGTTGGTGTGGAACAGTCTGATCCAATTGCAGATTCCCTCCCCAAAGCCCATTTTGGAGAGAACATCTCTCATATACGTGTGTGATATCCTGTCAAAGGCTTTCTCCTGGTCCAGGCTGATCAGTTGTTAGAGGTTAGTCATCTCAGTTGCAGAGATCAGGAATTCTGTCAGGGTAGTGTCCAACATACACAAGTCTCACCTGCCACAGAACTGATCCCAAAGCCTCAGAAGTTGTTCCCTTTCCTCTTACAGCTGTTATTCAATCACACAATCCTCCTGTACTTATGATGAGTAGCAAATTACAGTGGGAGTCAATTCTGAGATTATTGCTCTTAAGGTCCTGCTTTTTAATTTCTTCCTAACTCCCTGAATTAAGGATCTCATTGCTCTTCTTACCTATGTTGTTGGAACCAATGTGGACCATGACTTCTAGCTAATATCCATCCCTAAAAAGAAGCCTTACAGCCACTCTGCAACATCCTTGACCTTGACACCAGGGAAGCAACACACTATCCTGGAGATTAATGCCACTGAAATACCTATGTGATCCCCTGACTACGGAATCTCTGTCACTATTATTCTTCCATTCTTCTTTCTTCCTCCTCTATACAGCTAAGATGCCTTGGTGCCATGGATTTGTCTCTGGGTGCATTCATCTGAGGAAGCATTACTTTCACTAATATCAATTTTCAAGCAAGATAGACTCAGGAGATTCTTGCATTACCTGCCACATGCTTTTAGACTGTACAGCTGCAACATGACCACCCAACTCCTATACTCAATGCTCTGACCAATAAAGAAAAGCATACCAAATGCTTTCTTCACTATCCTATCTACCTGCGACTCCACTTTCAAGGAACTATGCCCCGTGCGCCAAGGTCTCTTTGTTCAGCAACACACCTTACCATTAAGTGTATAAGTCCTGCCCTGATTTGCCTTAACAAAATGCAGCACCTCATATTTATCTCATTTAAACTTTATCTGCCACTCCTCAGTCCATTGGCCCATCTGATCAAGATCCCATTGTATGCTGAGATAACTGTCTTCACTGTTCATTACACCTCCAATTTTCATGTCATCTGGGTCCGTTTCCGTGCTGTACATTTCTATGACTCTACGATTTCCTGGAGTAGTCATCCATTCCCTCTCTACCTGCATGTTTCTAATCTGCAGTGAAACTGCCTCCCTAAACATGCTATCCACATAGCCCTCTGCCTCCAGCTGCTGCTCAAGTTAACAGCTCAATCTTTTACAGCCAGTGATATTTCCTACAGATATGTTTGTCTGAAACACATGGTACACCCATGGCCTCATACATCCCACAGGATGTACACACCTTTTGTCCTTACTGACATGCCATTTTGTAAGTCTGAAAACTATTTGTTACTCTTAGAATGAATAAATGATAAAACTTAATAGCAAGTTAACTTTACTTCGCTTATGTTAATTTTACTTTCCTTTGGTTTCACTTTATTATTTAATTTTACTTTGATTTGATTAAATTTTAATTTGCTAGCAATCCTTCCTGAAACAAAAATAACTGCTTAGTCTTTATAAAGTTTAGCACTATTTAGTCCCTAACAGCAGGATCTCACAAACAAGAAATGTACAGATTTCCTGTGATATTGCTCTTGTATTATTTTCCCATTCCATCACTCTGGGTGCTGTGTTCAGAATGAAGCCACTCCCTGCTCATCACACTTATTTTCAACTTGCTGCTGCCTTCCTTTGGCACTGTGTTCAGAATAATGCTATTCCCCAATCCGTATTCTCCACGTTCTTTTTCACCATTTTGCCGCATCTCTTGACATTGAATTCAGATGAGGCCATTCCTGCTCTCCGCACTCGTTTAAAATGTGCTGCTGTCTCTCTTGGTACAGTGTTCAAAATGAAGCCATTGCCTGCTTTCCACACACCTTTTGTACTTGCTGTTTCTTCTCTTGGTGATATGTTCAGAATGAAGCCATTCCATACTCTTTCTGCATCCTCCCTTGGCGCTATGTTTATGCACACTCTTAACACATTCGTTGTTTTCAATGTTGTGGTGTTGAGTCATCTTACTGGTTACCTGTGTTTTGTTCTGAGGTCTAGCTTGGCCTTTTTATAGAATCCCTACAGTATGGAAACAGGCCATTTGGCCCAAAAAGTCCACATCGACCCTCTGAAGAGTATTCCAATACCCTATTACTCTAAATTTTACCCCTGACTAATGTACCTAACCTACCGATCCCTGAACACTATGGGCTACTTAGCACGGCCAATTCACCTAACCTGCACATCTTTGGACTTTGGCAGGAAACCTGAGCACCTGGAGGAAACTTACGCAGACACGGGGAGATTGTGCAAACGCCACACAGACAGTCGCCTGACGCTGGAATCAAACCTTGGTCCCTGGCACTGTGAGACAGCTTTGAGTGCAGCGTGCAGAGGTGCACAGGGGCTGGGCATACACGAAGAATCTCACAGGTAGTGTGCTTCTCTCCACCAGTCAAGTGATGTCTTGGTGCTTGTTGGAAAGTTCTGGTTGACTTTGACAATCTGCTCAGGGAACCACGTGACAGGATCTACCCTCTCCTTTTCTCATAAGTTCTTGAGGACACTACATGCTGACCACTTCCTGATGGACTTGTAGTCAAATGTGTTTTTCTTTGCATATTTTTTCATGAAAGACAGGTCATATGGAATGGTCCAACTACTCAGAGTGTTCCACGTTAACGAGGCCAGGCCCATCTTTTGCAACACTGGGGACAGGTAGAACCTCAGTACTTGCTGTTTGCATACCGAAAGTCTATTTACAGCTTGATGCAGCTTCACACAAAGGTGGCCTTCAGAATGACGGGAGTATTGGATAAGATCTTCCCTCATTTTATCCAGAGCTTTGTACATGATGCCCCTTTGGACCACTCCAGTTTTGACCTCCAGATGAAGTGGAAAATGGCTCAGATGATTGCAATGGTGCAGGTTCTAGGAATGGGCCAGATCTGCACTATGTATAACAGAGAGTGGCTCAAATCTGATGACCAGGTTCTTACCTGCAGTGGAGAGGGAGTGGTGCTCCCAAAAGATCAGTTTCTGCTTCACCTTGGTGATATGCTCCTCCCAAGGTTTTGTGCAAGCTCCAGCCCCTAAACAATATTCCTAACATCTTCAGGTAATCTGTCCTGACAGTAAAGGGAATAAAGGATCAGTTCCCAAAGAGTATGGCTTCATTCTTGTCTCAATTTATCTTGGCTCCTAAGGCCAGATTGAACTGGCCACAGATGCTCATGAGTCTGTACACCAACAGCAGATCTGAGCAGAAAATGGCGACATTGTCAATGCTGGCTTCCGCTGTCTGGAATAGTCATCCGTCTCAGGCTCGCATTCTTCCTGATGGACTTGGCAAAAGGTTCTATACAACACACAAACAAGGCAGGAGAGACTGGGCAACCTGTTTGACTCTGGATCTGATCAGGAAGCTTTCTGATTTGCATGATTGAGACTGCACTAACCATATTGATTGAGTGCAGTTGGACCTAATTGCAAATTCCCTCCGAAAGGCCATTTTGGAAAGCACATCCCACAAATACGTGTGCAATATCCTGTGAAAGGCAGCCTTAGGAATGTGAGGGTACAGCACAGGTTTCATCAAGGTAGATCACCAATCCCAGAGCAAACCTGATCCGGTTAGCAATGACCTTAGACAAGATTTTGTAATCTGCATTCAGCGGTGAAAGTTTGGTCACCAATTTCTAATTTCCTCCCTCTCCCCCTTCCACTTGTGGATGACGATGATGTTACCTCTTCTCAAGGATTTACAAGTAGAACATAGAACATAGAAAAGTACAGCACAGAACAGACCCTTTGGCCCACAGTGTTGTGCCGAGGATTAATCCTAATGTAAAATAACCTAACCTACGCACCCCTCAATTCACTGCTGTCATGTGCATGTGCGTGCGCTTAAATGTCCCTATAGACCAAGTTATCCAGACTGGAAGATTATTTGGGAGTACTCCAAGGCAACTGTTATATACAAACATTACAGGCACAGTAGTATCTAGGCTAACATCAAGCTATTGGTTTACAATAGAACAATATGTTTCATGTTATGTTTCAAGTGATCCTGGGATAAGATGAAGTATGATACCTTTATACCTTCAGGTCCCATGCTATGATACAGTGATGGTAATATCAGTTTGTCTTTTAAAGGTAGTGTGAAATACTGATCAGGAAACATAAAACAACAATCACAATATGTATGTTTTTGTTTTATTCAGCTGTGGGATTTGGGTAACTGTCCACACCTAAAAGCCCTTGAGAGGATGGCGGTGAGCTGCCTACTTTAACTGCTGCAGTCCACATGCTCACAGTAGACTCATCAAACCTTTAGAGAGGGAATTTATCCCAGCCACATGGAAGGAACAGAGATATATTTCCATGTCTGGATGGTGAGTGGTTTGGAGGGGAAGGTGGAATTCCCAGTTATGTGCTGCCCTGTCCTGGATTGTAGTGGTCATGGGTTTGGAAGACATTGTCTCAGAAGCTTTGGTGAATTTCTGCAGTGCATTTTGTGGATGGTATACACTGATGCTACTGAGTGTCAGCAGTTGAGCAATGGTTGTTGTGGATGTGATGTCAATCAAGTGTGCTGCTTTGTCCCGAATGGTGTCAAGTTTCTTGATTGTTGTTGGAGTGCACTTATCTAGGCAAATGGGGAGTATTCCATTACACTCCTGATTGGCGCCTTGTAGATAGTGGACAGGCGTTGGGAAATCAAGACGTAAGTTACTTGCTGCAGTATTCCTAACTTCTGACCTGCTCTTGTAGCCATTGTATTTATATGAAAAGTCTAGTTTCATTTCTGGTGTAGTCAGTTCTGATCAATCTCTACTTGCCTTAAAAATCTGCTGCATCTCCCTGATTACTTGCAGTTACAATTGGAAGACTTGCGAGACCATTAAGAGTGAACCATTTGGTGTAAGAATGAAGTAATATGTCAGCCCATGTGGTTGATCCTGAACTGTCCTCTGAAGTAAACAATCAACCTTTCAATTACACCAGAAGGTATATCACCCCCCCCCCCCCAGTGTACATAGTGTACCCCTCCATAGTTAAATGACCTCACAGCACTTACTACCGAGTTCACACAGATCATTAGCTATAAGCCATTGGCTGCTGCTGAAGCAGGAGTTTTTATGTTCAAGGCAAATTACAGAGGTATCAGTAACATATCTGGAGACAATTCAGTACAGTTTTGGAAGGGCTATACAGTTTTAGAAGAGATGTTAAACAGTGATCCTATCAGGTGGGTATGGAAATATCCCAAATAATACCATCTTTTAGATGAGAAGGGGATTTCTCCCCATACACTGACCAAATACTTTCCTTCAACAAACATGGCTGAAACAGATTTCTGGCCACTATCTATTTTGTATTTGTGGGACCTTGCAAACAAAACTAAATGAAATAAAGACTGTCATTAGCCTATTGATCTCCCTCAGTACTGCATTGAGGTGTGATCTTGGATTTAAGAAACAATTCATTTACTAATCCAGTACTCCTTGGCCCAGCTGCATCCTCGCTGACTCCCAGTCTTAGCTAAAGCTCTCCACCTTCATTTCTTCTTTAAAACACTATAGAATCTACATCTTAAACAAAGCCATTTGGCCATCTGCCTCAGTGTCACCTCGTGTGTGATTCAATGTCAAAACTTGCCTTATTACACCCTCATGAATCCTCTTGGACCATTTTGTTAAGCGAATGTTGCTATGTCAATGCAACTTGTTGCTGTAGATCCTCAGGGATGCTGACAAGAAAAGTTCAAATCTTTAAACTGGTTGTTTTTCAGATGTACTTGTTATTCATCCTTTTGCTCCAGGTGATCTTACAGCAGCTTTGAAGATGCTTCTAGTTACTTCCTTGACACCCAAATCCATCCCTCACACTTTCTTCTCCTGATCGTTGGGCAAACAGTGTTTACTGCAGCCTCTCATAAATTATTCAAGTCTCATAATGACCATCCCCCATTCCTCTCTCCACCACTTTCCCACCCCCACCCCAACCCCCCACCTCCAGTCCCCCAATATGGGTGGGGGGGGGGGGAGGGGGGAGGGAGGGGATTGTGTTTGACTTTTAAGTGACAGATGGATGCTTCCTGCTTAACAATAGCTAGGCCTGGACATCAAAGCAGGCAACTGATGTTCCGAGGTGTGAGTGTATGCATTCCAGGCCTATATGCTTCTGCTGGGGAGGAGTCAGGGAGGGAAGTGGGTTTACAGCCATAAAAAAGGCCAATATTGAAGAGCAATAAAAAGAGATTAGACTCACTACACTTAAACTGCTCTTTTATTCCCTCAGAAGGAGCTTTTCTGTCTCATTTTAGCCTCAGCTTTTTCTTTAAATAAGGATTTTTTGAAATTAAGAAAACCAAGTCTACAGTGAGAAGTCTGTTCCCAAGAGTAGAATAAAGATAAGATAAAATGAGATTAGAGATTAATTGATACTATGTTTGGATTTTGACCTATTGATTGTCAAGAGGAGAAGGAAAATTGAGAGGGACAGAAGATAAGAAAGAATGAATTACATGTGGGTGACTATATAAGGAGTTAAGGTAAATCTATGAACAAAATCCTATAAAGAACTTGCATTTAGCTCATATCACACCATAACGTTTTGATCTACTGGCGTTGATGTACAAGGGAGCACATTTTGAAATTGAAAGTATTTTTAATTCATCGATCACTATGTGCAGTTTGTTGATTGTGAACTTGTATTAAAATCCCAGCCATTTCTTAAACTCCTGTCAACACAGTCCATACCAGCCAATCACACTGTCTTATTTGGCAATTATAAACTTAAATATGCATTTTTGAGTTGAAAAATTGAAGCTGTTTTCTCATGTGAATGTAGCCCAAAACTTGTATTAATTAGACGAAAAATGGGAAGTCAACTTCTATGCCAAATATAGGTCTATACATGCATTTTGACATCTAAAAAGAGGGATTGTCTTACCTGCTGGGTTTACTTATAAATAACATGTTATAAATACCATATATATTACATATCTACTATATATGTCTTTCATAATCTCAGGTTGTCCCAAGCTAAACTAGACTGTAGTTTCTATTGTAATATAGATTCCCACCGATAAGGAGCAGAATCCTCTCCTCACAGGATAATGAGAGTCAGTAACGGCCATTTCTGGTCCCGATTCAACTCTTGCTGGCAGGATGCTAGCCAATGAGATCTTCCCAGGGGTGAGCAAGTAGATTGTTGCTTCCAGGTCTGCCATCCAATTAAAGAGAGTAGGTGACTTGCAGAAGCCCAATCAGAAAGCCTGGAGCTCTGGAAGTACAGTGACCCCACACCCACTTCTGTTCAAAGAGGGCACTGCCACAAGCAGAGGGAAAACCACATGAACATTAGCCATAGCTGTCAGGCCGCTGCTACAGGGCAAATATCTCCACAGGATGGTCATTGGCAGTGGCTGATGACCATGGCAAATGGGTCAAGTGTTATTAGGAGTGCACCCATTCAGATAAGTAAAGAGAATTCCATCACATTCTTGAATTGTACCTTGGAGATTGAGGACAGGCTTTGGGGAGATAGGAAATTAGTTGCTTGACACAGAATTCCCATAGTGCTGTTAGGAAGGGCATGTTGACCCACCCACAACAATTATGTTTCTAGGTCAGGATGGTATGTGGCTTGAAGTTTCTAGAGTTGGTGATGGTATTCCCATGCATCTGCTTCCCATGTCCATTGGTGGGGCAGGTTGCAGGTTTGGAAGGTGCTGTCAAAAAGCCCTTGGCGAATTGTTGCCATGCACCTTGTATATGATGTAATGTGTTACTACTTTGCGTCAGTGATGGGGAAGGTAAGAATATTGAAGGTGGTGATGGGTTCCAATCAAGAAGCTGCTTGGATTTGGATGGTGTTAAACTTCTCAAGTGTTATTAGGAGTGCACCCATTCAGGTAAGTAAAGAGAATTCCATCACATTCTTGAATTGTACCTTCTAGATTGAGGGCAGGCTTTGGGGAGATAGGAATTTAGTTGCTTGACACAGAATTCCCAGCCTCTGGCCTGCCCTTGTCATCAGAGTATTTATATGGCCAGGAAAGTCCAATTTCGGGTCGAATGTAGATGGTAGGGGATGCACTGATGGCAATGCCATTGACTGTCAAAGAGAATGGTTAGATTCTGTCTATTCGGAGACAGTCATTGTGGGCACCTTTGAGGTGCCAAAGTTATTTGCCATTTATTAGCCCAAACATGGATATTATCCAGACTTTAGGAAAGACCAACCCAAAGGGGTAACATGTCAGGCCACGAGCCTGATATTCACTACTGTGAAATTCATCCCAGTTTTGCACTGTGGGGCAGGAAGAATTTATCCCAAAATGTGGATAGCAATCTTCCTCAAACAAAAAATTAATAAATGGAAGTTAGCTGATTTCACTGATTCTGTTTGAGGGGAAACCATTGACTGGAACATTGTTTCTTTTCAATAGTACGATTAAAACTTATGTGTCCACCTGAGAGAGGGCCGAAGGGATCAATGCGTTGACTGAAAGCCTGCAACTTCAGCAGCGCAGCATTCCCTGGAGTGTCAGCCAGGATCATGAGCTCAATTCTCTGGACCGAGGCTAGAAACCACAAACCTCCAAAACTGAGACCACCACTGAGCCACAACTGACACTTGAAAGAGTATGAGATTATTTTAACACAGGATGCAGGGGGACAAGAATGTGAAATGACGCATTCAAAGCTTGGGAGCAAAGATTCTGAGGAGCAATCCCACGGTCCTAATAAAATAAACACTGTGACAGAGACCTCTAGAGGTGAAAAAATAGGTGATATTTTCGAAGAGTGTGACAGAGTCAGAGTCATGGAGATGTCTAGCACGGAATCAGACCCTTTGGTTGAACCTGTCCATGCCGACCAGATATCCCAACCCAATCTAGTCCCACTTGCCAGCACCCAGGCCATATCCCTCCAAACCCTTCCTAATCTTATACCTATCCTGATGCCTTGTAAATGTTGCAATTGTACCAGCCTCCACCACTTCCTCTGGTAGCTCATTTCATACACATACCACCCTCTGCATGAAAAAGTTGCCCCTTAGGTCTCTTTTATATCTTTCCCCTCTCACCCTATGCCCTCTAGTTATGGACTCCCCCACCCCAGGGAAAAGACTTTGTCTATTTATCCTATCCATGCCCCTCATGATTTTATAAACCCTTATAAGATCACCCCTCAGCTTTCGACACCCATGAGAAAACAGCGTCAGCCTATTCAACTTCTCCCTTTAGCTCAAATCTTCCAACCTTGGCAACATCCTTGTCTTTTCTGAACCCTTTCACATTTCACCCCATCCTTCCGATAGGAAGGAGACCAGAATTGCACGCAATAATCCAAAATCTGTCTAACCAATGTCCTGTACAGCTGCAACATGACCTCTCAAATCCTGTACTCAATACTCTGATCAATAAGGGAAAGCATACCAAATGCCTTCTTCTTTATCCTTTCCACCTGCGACTCCACTTTCAAGGAACAATGTACCTGCACTCTGAAGTGTCTTTGTTCAGCAATACTCCCTTGGACCTTATTGTGGAGCCACAGGAGATGGGGAGATACTAAATGAGTATTTTGCCTCAGTGTTTACTGTGGAAATGGACATGGAAGACATAGAATGTAGGGAAGTAGATGGTAACATTTTGAAAATTGTCCATATTACAGAGGAGGAAGTACTGGATTTCTTACAATGCACAAAAGTCGAAATACCCAGGCCCTGATCAGGTGTACCCTAGAACTCTGTGGGAAGCTAGGGAGGTGATTGCTGAGATATTTGTATCATCAACAGTCACAGGTGAGGTGCCGGAAGACTGGAGATTGGCTAACATCACGCCACTATTTAAGAAAGGTGTAAGGACAAGCCAGGGAACTATAGACCAGTGAGCCTGACGTCAGTGGTGGGCAAGTTATTGGATGGAATCCTCAGAAGGACTGATTAGGGATAGTCAACCAGGCTTTGTGTGTGGGAAATCATGTCTCATGAACTTGATTGAGTTTCTTGAAGAAGTAAGTAAGAGAATTGATGTGAGCAGAGTGGTAGACGTGATCTATGTGGCGTTTGATGAGGCCCCCCACGGGGAACTGGTTAGCAAGGTTAGACCTCATGGAATACAGGGAGAACTAGCCATTTGGATACAGAACTAGCTCAAAGGTAGAAGACAGAGGGTGGTGGTGGAGGGTTGTTTTTCAGACTGGAGGCCTGTGACCAGTGGACTGCCACAAGGATCGGTGCTGGGTCCACTACTTTTTGTCATTTATATAAGTGATTTGGATGTGAGCGTAAGAGTTATAGTTTGTAAGTTTGACACCAAAATTGGAAGTGGAGTGGACAGTGAAGAAGGTTACCTCAGGTTACATCAGGATCTTGATCAGATGGGCCAATGGGCTGAGGAGTGGCAGATACAGTTTAATTTAGATAAAAGTGATGTGCTGCATTTTGTGAAAGCAAATCTTAGCAAGACTTAATGGTAAGGTGCTAGAGAGTGTTGCTGATGGTTGCTAAAAGATTCCCTCAGATATAGAAACACTATTCAAATCTTAAATAGTCTGAACTTGATAAGGAGAGAGTTGTTGATGCATTTGGAATGAAGGAGGGATTTGAAACTTAAGATGCAACATTTATTTTAACTATTTTTTGCTATGTGGGTGTCTTTGGGCTCCCTGTCATTTATTACCTACCACATTGCACGAGAAGGTGGTAAATAGTTTGATAGATCATTTCAAAGTTCAGTTATGTCTCAACTGTATTGATGTCATATTGGTGTCACATATAGTCCAAACAGGATAAGGATGTCATGTTTCCTTCTCGAAAGGACCATCTAACAGCTACACTGTCGGAGTTCCAACTTTTTATTTTAATTGAACTCATGCTGGAATTGATTATTCTTTGGATTGTGAGTCTAATAACATAAAACATATATTTCTGTACCACACTTGACACTGAGAGAAAATGAAAAAAAGTGGTTCCCATCTAATGGCAACAACTCTCACTTGATGTGGAGGTGCCAGTGTTGGATTGGGGTGGACAAAGTTAAAAATCACACAACACCAGGTTATAGTCCAACAAGTTTATTTAAAAGTTCAACCTTTCAGAACGCTCCTTTAGCAGGTAGCTAGTGGAGTAGGATCATAGGACACAGAATATATAGTAAAAGATCGAAGTGTCATACAACTGGCGCAATGTTTTGAACAAACCTAGATTGCTGTTAAGTCATAGAGTCATAGAGATGTACAGCATAGAAACAGACTCTTCGGTCCAACTCATCCATGTCAACCAGATATCCTAACCTAATCTAGTCCCATTTGCCAGCATGTGGCCCACACCCTTTAAACCCTTTCTATTGATATACCCATCCAGATGCTTTTTAAATGCTGTAATTGTACCAGTCTCCACCATTTCCTCTGGCAGCTTATTCCATACACACATAACCTTCTGCGTGAAAAAGTTGCCCCTTAGGTCCCTTTCATATCTTTCCCTTCTCACCCTAAACCTATGCCCTCTAGTACTGGACTCCCCCACCCTAAGGAAAAGACTCTTGTCTATTTTTTGTATCAACGCCTCTCACAACTTTATAAACCTCTGTGAGGTCACCCCTTAGCCTCTTTAATCACTTGAGTAGCTTGCAACAAATGACAAACCAAAATTAGCAAGGCAAAATCACTTTATTTTATTTGAAATTGTTTCAAATGAACACAACACTGAATCCCTACAGTGTGGAGGCAGGCCATTCAGCTCATTGAGTCCACCTGGCCTTCCAAAGAGCAACCCACTTAGACCCACCCCCTAACCGTATAACCTTTCAGTTCCGTGGATAAACCACCTAACCTGCCGATCCCTTGATACAACAGGCAATTTAGCATGGCCAATGCACCTAACTTGCACATCTTTGGACGATGGGAGGAACTGGACCACCCACGCAGACACGGGGAGAATGTACAAATTCCACACAGACATTTGCCCAAGGCTGAAATCAAACCTAGGTCCTTGGCACTGAAGCAGCAGTGCTAACCACTGAGCCTTTGCCCACGTATTCAATCAGTCACACAGTGAGGCCCATATTCCAGTCAAGAGTGACTCCTCAGAGTGAAGCTCCCATCTCTAGTGATTACACCTGGTCAATAATGTCTTAGAACTGCAGGTGACAGATTGCAACAGAGCAAAACAATCGATCACCATGTATCTGACAATATGCTGAACACCATAATTTCTTAAAATGCAATCCTAAGAATATCATAATACAGCACTTAGAAAACACCAATGAGATTACACAAAGTTAACATGGAGTTATGAAAGGGAATTACTGTTTGACAAACCTTCTGGAAGTTTTATTTTTGAGTACATGACAAATAAAATGGATGAAGGAGACCAATGAATTTGAATTTTCAAACCCATTTGATAAAATCCCACATAGGAGGTAATTGAGCAAATGCACACACATTACGTTGATGGTAATATATTGGTATAGACTGCGATATCTATTTGAAAAACAGAGTGGGAAACAGAGTGTGTTATTTTTGGAGTGGAGGGCAGTGATGAGTGGAGGACCTCAGGGATCAATGCTTGAGTTCCAGCTATTCACAATGTAAATCAATAATTCGAATGAGAGATTCAAGCATAGTATTTTCAAATTAACTGATCAGACAGAACCAGAAGGGACTTTGAGCCATGAGGAAGACAGAGGCAAAAAGACTATTTAGATACGTTGAGTGAGAAAATGCATTACAGATACAGTATAATGCAGGTAAATGTAAAATTATCCACTTCGGTGGGGAAAAACAGATTGGCAAAACAATATTTAAATGGTGTCCACGATGGCTCAGAGGTTAGCACTGTAGCTTCACAGCGCCAGAGACCCAGGTTTGATTCCAGACTTGGTCTACTGTCTGTGTGGAGTTTGCACGTTCTCCCCGTGTCTGTGTGGGTTTCCTCCATGTGCTCCAGGTTCCACCCACAATCCAAAGATGTGTAGGTCAGGTGAATTGGCCATGCTGAATTGCCCGTAGTGTTTGGTGCATTAGACCGAGGGAAGTGTGTCTGGGTGGGATACTCTTTGGAGGGTTCGTGTGGACTTATTGGGCTGAAGGGCCTGTTTCCAGACTGTAGGGAATCTATTCTATTTTATACTCAGTCTCCCATTCGCCTATCCTTGAAAACATTCTGTTCCCTGGGATTTGCACTCCAGTACCTCACCTTGGAGGTCATTGTTCATTAGGGTGACAGTAGGCTGCCCAGTTGTGGACAGCATCACAGCTGAGATGAATCCAAATTTCCCCTAAATTTCACCTAAAAGACTAGTACAGGTATAAACCCTTGACTCATTTAAAAAGTATCTGGATATGAAGTGCCATAACTTGCAGAGATATGAAGCACATGCTGAAAAATGGGATTAGGTTGCGTGGTTAATTTTTCCATAGCTGGAGACACAATGGAGAGTATGGCCTCCATCTATACTGGAAATATTTTCACATTTTCGAAACATTTAAATATCTGAGGAGGAAGAGGACTGCATGAGGATGTAGCGAGAGTAAAGGGAGTGGTAGCATTTGAATTGCTACTGAACATGCGCACTTTGAGTCCAAAGCACTTCCTCTGCACTTTAACAATTCTATGATTCTATGAAATCAGGATTTTCCCAGCGTACAGCTGATTGTCCAGTCAGGACTGCTATTGGTTATTTAGGACAGCACTGTTTCCTCAGTGTGAGTAATGAAATTGATGTGAATTAAAGTACATAGAAAGATAAGATGAAAATAAAATCACAGTCCAGCTTTTTTACCGACTATTATTCTCATAGGTGCATGATGCAACACTAACAGACACATTGGCTAATGACTGCAAACAATCTGTACCAATTAGTCTACAACAGACCCAGATGTCAAATATGGAAAAACAGCACTGGTAGCAAGGTCTGAAACATGGGTGCAAAGACCCAAGATCTTAAGCAGATGGCTAGTGAGTAGCTTGCACAGCACCTTTCATGTGATTCGCTGTGATGTCAATTATGGTGTAATAGGTCTGTTAATCCTCACAGTTCAGATTCATTCTGAGCTTTGGATGAAGTGGAACTTGGCCGCACTTTCAGGAGAGGGATAGAAACTGAAGTAGACTCTCCTCATGTGATCTCCTTGTTCTTACCAGCCTCGTGTTGGTCTCCATTCAGCTACTATCTTCCCTGCTGAGTGCACATAGTAGACAGGATGCATTGCTGCAGTGGCACAGGCCTATAAGGGAAATATCGAGAGAGATAGAGAAAGAGGAAGAGTGAAACAAGAGAGGAAGAAGCAGAAAAAGAGGATAAGAAATAGAACTCATGTTGCTTGTTATCTGCGTGTGTGGCTACTAAGAATAGCTGTAGTGTACAACTAATGTAGTGTACAAAATCCCATGCAAGAACTGCACAAAACACTACATCGGACAAACAGGAAGACAGCTAACGATCCACATCCATGAACACCAACGAGCCACGAAACGACACGACCAGCTATCCTTAGTAGCCACACACGCAGATGACAAGCAACATGAGTTTGACTGGGACAACAGTACTATTATAGGACAAACCAAACAGAGAACAGCCAGGGAATTCCTAGAGGCATGGCACTCATCCACTGTTTCAATCAACAAACACATCGACCTGGACCCATACACCAGCCACTGCAGCGGACAGCTAGAACTGACAACTGGAAGCAGCAGATTCAAACCACGACAAATGCTGGTTGAAAGATCACAGAAGCGCTTCACAGGAGGCTCCCAAGCACTGAGGATGTCACCTAGACGGGACGAAACGTTTGCAACACAAATTCCTAGCTCGGCGAACAGAACCACAACAACGAGCACCCGAGCTACAAATCTTCGCACAAACTTAGATTTACAGTGAGTTGAAGGGAGGGATAGAGAAGGTGAAAGGAGGAGGAGAAATGGACAAAGAGGCAGGTAGAGAAGGAAAGAGATGTTGATAGACAAATGAAAGAGAGAAAAAGGATAGAGGGGTAAGGAGAGAATGATGTTACTTCAAAATTTGTTCAGAACATCAGACATTTATTTTACAAAATTTATAAATATTTTATTTAAAAATAAAATTGCCGTAATATCAAAAGCCGTCACACTCCCTTCACTTCAATTAGATAAAAGTAATTTGTAACTCAATCTCATTTATCTGAGTTTCAAGTAATTCCTTCATTCCCCTAAATAAAATATCAATGAAAATCAATCCTAAAATTTAATTTGGCATCCATAACATAGGACAGAATTCCAGATTTCCATCACATATGTGAAAATAGGATTCTTGATTTCACTCTGGAATGGTCTAGTTCTGATTTTATGATTGTGTCTCACTAATCTCACTGATAGGATTCATCCATCAGAGAAAATGATTCCATTATCTACCTTTATTTATTTTAAACATCTAGATAGACCACACCTTAATCTTTTAAAGTCAAGGAAAATCAAGCCAACATGTTCTCATAATTTAACCATTTCAATCCCAATATAATTTTGGAAAATCTGCTCAGCATCCCCTATAAGGCCAAAAACTGAAAAGTAAATGCCCAAATCGAACGTGTATTCCATGTGGGGTCTGATCAAGTCACATACAATTACTTAACTAAAAACTGAAACTGTTGGAGAAACTCAGCCAATTTGGCAGCATCTCTGGGACAGGAACAGGATTAACATTTTGAGTCCAATATAACCCTCCCTCAGAAATGAGTTTGGAATTTGGTTTAAGTTCCATATTGGAAGAGTCATATTGGACTTGAAAAGTTAACCCTGTTTCTGTGTGGATGCTGCCAGACTGGCAGAGTCTCTCCAGCTATTATTTCATGTCTACAGCAGCTGCAGTACATTGTTTTTATTCACTTAGTACTGTAGCAGCTGTGAATCAAAATAAAAGCACTGATGTCCCAGTGGATAACACTGTGGGTTAACAGTAGTCCATTTTACATGTCCTGTACAGTTTAATCATAAATTCAAAATTTGTTTTTCATTTTCTAATGTCAAAAGACTATAATAAATAGAACAAACCTGTAATTTGCTCCCTATCATGTGTAAGGCAAGGCCTTTAATTAAAAATAAAATTATAAGGTGGTAAATACATTTGTACATCTGTGAGTACTGGAGCATACAGCCACTTCATTTTGAGCAATGAATATCAGTATCATTGTACTGGTCGGTGTGTGTGTGTGTGTGTGTGTGTGTGTGTGTGTGTGTGTGTGTGTGTGTGTGTGTGTGTGTGTGTGTGTGTGTGTGTGTGTGTGTGTGTGTGTGTGTGTGTAGAGAGAGGGAGAGGTCCTGATGATACCAGCTACCCTGCAGCCATTTATCATTCAGCCATGCAGAATTGGCTAAGAGGGAGACTTGCACCCCCATTAGGGAAAGACGTCCCACTTCAGGGAGTTGTCGAAAAGGGTGGTGCTGCAAAAACACAGTGGGTTAGGCAGCATCCAAGGAGCTGCAGAATCTATGTTTTGGGATGTGCCGTTCATCAGGAATGGTGGGTTGGGGGGAAAAGGGGCTCAGAGACAAATAGGAGGGTGGGGTTGGGGCTGGGGGGAAAGTAGCTGAGAAGGCAGTGGGTAGATGCAGCTGGGGGTGGTGATGGTGATAAGTCAGAGGGGAGGATGGAGCGGTTAGGTGGGAAGAAAGATGGACAGGTAGGACAGGTCAAGAGGGAGCTGTGAACCTTTTCATCCTAACAGTGTCAGGTTCAGGCAGTGGTCACTGGGGAGCTAATGGAGATTGGACTGAAAGTAAGTCTGAAGTTCCTGCTTAGCAGCTGCATAGCACTTTAGTTAGGCCACATTCAGACTATTGTGTACAGATCTGGTCACCACACTACCAAAGAACGTGGAGGCTTTGGAGAGGGTACAGAAAGGGTTTATCATGATGTTGCCTGGTTTGGCAGGTATTTTCTATGAGGAGAGATTGAAAATGTGTTGCTGGAAAAGCGCAGCAGGTCAGGCAGCATCCAAAGAGCAGGAGAATCGTCGTTTCGGGCATGAGCCCTTCTTCAGGAATTCTGTCCTCACTTTCTCCATGAGGAGAGATTGGACAAACTTGGTTTGTTTTCATTTGAACGTTGAAGGATGAAGTGCGACCTGATAGAAGTTTATAAAATTATGATAGACATAGATAAAATATATAATCCGAGTCTTTTACCCCAAGGTAGAAATGACAATTACTAAGGGTCATAGGTTAAGGTAAAAGGGGGTAAGTTTAATGGAGATGAAAGAGGCAGGTTTTTCACATAAGAGGGTAGTAAGTGCCTGGAATGTGCTGCCAAAGGAGGTAAGGCAGGAGGCATTTTGACAAAAAAATGAATAGACGGGGAATAGAGCGATATGCACAGCATAGAGGCAAAAGGTTTTTAATTTAGAAAGGCATCATACATCAAAATAGTCTTGGTAGGTCAAAGATTCTGGATTAGTGGTGCTGGAAGAGCACAGCAGTTCAGGCAGCATCCAAGTAGCTTCGAAATCGATGTTTCGGGCAAAAGCCCTTCATCAGGAATAAAGGCAGTGAGCCTGAAGTGTGGAGAGATAAGCTAGAGGAGACCGCATCGGGAGCAACGGGTACAATAAATGATATTAGTGGATGTGCAAGTAAAACTTTGATGGATGTGGAAGGCTCCTTTAGGGCCTTGGATAGAGGTGAGGGAGGAGGTGTGGGCACAGGTTTTACAGTTCCTGCGGTGGCAGGGGAAAGTGCCAGGATGGGAGGGTGGGTTAAACATAGAACATAGAACATAGAACATTACAGCGCAGTACAGGCCCTTCGGCCCTCGATGTTGCGCCGATCAAAGCACACCTAACCTACACTAAGCCACTATCCTCCATATACCTATCCAATGCCCGCTTAAATACCCATAAAGAGGGAGAGTCCACTACTGCTACTGGCAGGGCATTCCATGAACTTACGACTCGCTGAGTGAAGAACCTACCCCTAACATCAGTCCTATATCTACGTATGTGGTTGTTTGGGGTGTGGACCTGACCAGGTAGTCGCGGAGGGAACGGTCTTTGCGGAAGGCGGAAAGGGGTGGGGAGGGAAATATATCCCTGGTGGTGGGGTCTTTTTGAAGGTGGCGGAAATGTTGGCGGATGATTTTGTTTATGCGAAGGTTGGTAGGGTGGAAAGTGAGCACCAGGGGCGTTCTGTCCTTGTTACAGTTGGAGGGGTGGGGTCTGAGGGCGGATGTGAGGGATGTAGATGAGATGCGTTGGAGGGCATCTTTAACCACGTGGGAAGGGAAATTGCGGTTTCTAAAGAAGGCGGCCATCTGGTGTGTTTTGTGGTGGATATGGTCCTCCTGGGAGCAGATCCAGTGGAGGCGGAGGAATTGGGAATACGGGATGGCATTTTTGCAAGAGGTAGGGTGGGAAGAAGTGTAATCCAGGTAGCTGTGGGAGTCGGTGGGTTTGTAAAAAATGTCAGTGTCAAGTCGGTCGTCATTAATGGAGATGGAGAGGTCCAGGAAGGGGAGCGAGGTGTCAGAGATAGTCCAGGTAAATTTAAGGTCAGGGTGGAATGTGTTGGTGAAGTTGATGAATTGCTCAACCTCCTCGTGGGAGCACGAGGTGGCGCCAATGCAGTCATCAATGTAGCGGAGGAAGAGGTGGGGAGCGGTGCCGGTGTAATTACGGAAGATCAACTGCTCTACGTAGCCGACAAAGAGACAGGCATAGCTGGGGCCCATATGTGTGCCCATGGCTACCCCTTTGGTTTGGAGGAAGTGGGAGGATTCAAAGGAGAAATTGTTAAGGGTGAGGACCAGTTCGGCCAAACAAATGAGAGTGTCGGTTGAAGGGTACTGTTGGGGACGTCTGGAGAGGAAACAACGGAGGGCTTGGAGGCCCTGGTCATGGCGGATGGAGGTGTAGAGGGATCGGATATCCATGGTGAAGATGAGGCATTGGGAGCCAGAGAAACGGAAGTCTTGGAGGAGGTGGAGGGCGTGGGTGGTGTCTCGAACGTATGTGGGGAGTTCCTGGACTAGGGGGGATAGGACAGTGTCGAGGTAGGTCGAGATGAGTTCAGTGGGGCAGGAGCATGCTGAGACAATGGGTCGGCCAGGGTGGTCAGGCTTGTGGATCTTGGGAAGGAGGTAGAACTGGGCAGTGCGGGCTTCCCGGACTATGAGGTTAGAAGCTGTGCGTGGGAGATCTCCTGAGGTGATGAGGTTCTGTATGGTCTGGGAGATGATGGTTTGGTGATGGGGGGTGGGGTCATGTTCGAGGGGGCAGTAGGAAGAGGTGTCCTTGAGTTGACGTTTGGCTTTAGCGGTGTAGAGGTCAGTATGCCAGACTACCATTGCGCCCCCTTTATCCGCTGGCTTGATGGTGAGGTTGGGATTGGAGCAGAGGGAGTGGAGGGCTGCGCGTTGTGAGGGTGAGAGGTTGGAGTGGGGGATGGAGGTAGACAGGTTGAGGCGGTTAATGTCCTGGCGACAGTTGGAAATGAAGAGGTCGAGGGCAGATAATAGGCCAGCGCGGGGTGTCCAGGTGGTTGCAGTATATTGGAGGTGGGCGGGAGTCCTGATTGTGAAAGTAAGCTCAGAGGCGGAGGCGCCAGAAGAATTGTTCGACATCACGGCGTGTATTAAATTCATTGATGCGTGGACGGAGGGGGATGAAGGTGAGTCCTTTGCTAAGGCACTCCACCCTTCAGGCTCTCTGCCTGTATTCCTGATGAAGGGCTTTTGCTCAAAACATCGATTTTACTGCTCCTCGGATGCTGCCTGAACTGCTGTGCTTTTCCAGCACCATTGTAATCCAGTATAAGATACTGACCTATGGGTTCTCATACCCAACACACCATGCACACTTTCCGGTACACACAGGTATGCTCATACTGTCACATCATCCCATCAAAACCCCCCAGAGTATTCAAGTACATATTGAACTTTTAATTCCAACATGTGTCATTTTAAAAGGGAAGTGCTACATTCCAAAATCTGCCTGTGGATGGAAATTCAGTGACTGCCTCTGGAACCATTAGAATGTCATACCTCTACAGAATCAGGGAAACATGAAGCCTAAAAAGGGAAATAAAATGAGGGACTGACTATCCTCCCCCTCTCAGCAAGAAGCTATCTCCTGCAATCGTGTTTGGGATGTACAATAACAGGGGTCAAAGAGCAACTGAAAGCCCGGTCTGTGTATGTTACTAGCCTGACATACTAGAGTGTGGTAAAAACAAGGACTGCAGATGCTGGAAACCAGTGTCTAGATTAGTGTGGTGCTGGAAAAGCACAGCAGGTCAGGCAGCATCTGAGGAGCAGGAAAATCGACGTTTCGGGCAAAAGCCCTTCATCAGGAATAGATGATATTCCTGATTGAAGGGCTCTTGCCTGAAACGTCAATTTTCCTGCTCCTCGGATGCTGCCTGACCTACTGCGCTTTTCCAGCACCACTCTAATCTAGATACTAGTGATGTGAAGGTCACATTTGGAGAACAGCCATTAATAGAACTGTAGGTAAAAGAGGAATAGACAATTTCCCACTCTGAATGTTGCCACTCAGCAACTATCAAAGGGAACTAGAACAAAGGAATTTCAATCAACGTTCAAATCCAAGAATCTAAAAACCAAGTGCTTAACTACTAACATAAAACTACTGGTGCCATCCAATATAATGGACACGATGTTCTCTATTTATTCTTTATTGCTGACTGAGAAAGACTGATCTCTTTTTTTTAACTTTTATCTTTTTATAGACTCAGTTCTTATTTCTAATTTGATGTGCATTTTATTGCTTCTCACATTTAGTGAATTAGAAGTCGAATTAGAATTAGCTTTATTGTCACTCATACTCAAATGAAAAGTTTACAAGTCACCACTTACATTGCCATCTTAGGTACAAATGTATAGATTCTTGAGTGCAAATTCTTCAGGAGAAAAAAATTAGAAAAACAAAGAAATAAAAAGTCCAGAATTCCAGTCCTTTCAACTGAGTCCACACCAGCACCTAGCCTGTATTCTGCGCCAGGCCTTGACTCCAGACTGCGCTGGGCTTCACTTTGAGGCTGCTGAAGCCATGAGACTGCTCTGGAATTACCTCAAGGCTCAGAATCCATGCTGAGGCCACACTGGGCCGACAGACCACCACACCAGACTAAGAGACAGCTACACTGGGCCACCGAGAGACAGCCATGCCGGGCTATGTGGTTAAATTGGCTCCTTTTTAAACAAATTCAAGAGATAGATACCCACAGGTGACAAGCTCCTTTTAAAATTAACCTTGTTTTCACCAATGGTGGGGACATGAATAAAGAAGGGGAGCTGATTCATCTCCCCTCACTTGTGATTTGGGGTACACTTCTAGAACTGTAACAAACTGGGGACCCTCGCCTGAGGTCTGGTCATGACATATACACACACTGACATGTTCACATATATTCTCAAACATTTGCATCTTCTTGGAAACATGCACTCAGACACGCACATACCCAATACTCTCAGATACATACAGAAGTGCCAAGCATGGCTAATTTTCCTATTCTGATCTTACATACATTGTAGTCAACTACATTGTCAATTTAAACGTGATTAATTAACTCAGAGACTGAGTATGGCACTTTCTGGACATACTTGGTCCCGTATGACACTGGTTGAGACACTTCGCGACAAAATCTTACTGGAACTCTTATCAAATTGTGGAACTAATTATTAGAACTGAAACAAATATCACTGGAATAGGCACTGGGCTGCTGTGAGCTTTCCTTTTGATTTCCAACTGTGCAAATTTATTTATAGTTTAAACTAAATTCAATGTACCAAAACATCACCTTGATCAGTGAATCTGAGGTTCATGCTCCTTCCTGTTTTGACAATGCTTTGTTACTCTAAAACAAGTCTGCACACATTCAAACAGAAATACCTACATGATAAGGAATAATTGCGATCAAGCTTCCAAGCAGGAACTTGTTAAAATCCAGCTTCCCCGAGATTGGCTCAATCTTCCCATGTTCCTGCGTCATTTCCACCAACCTGCGATGAAAAACAAAGATATAAACAGTGGATTGGGTCCCTGGTAATGCTGGGAACTGGAATATGCATTGGGTTAGACAACAGTCTTTCAACATTCGTGGACAAATGGAAATAAGAGCTCAGAAGTTCCTGAAAGTCCACACCACCAGACTGAGTGTATTACAGTAGAATTCATACTCACAAGCCAGGCACCTCACAATCAGTCCTAGGTCTGGATCATGTAGCAAGCTGGGTTAGACAGCACAAGGAAAGTGCGAGAATCTCGTACATTCCAGTTCAACCTGACTCGTCTCTGGTATCCTAACCTTTCCCCCACCTATGGCTTGCTCTTTTATTCTGCTGCTCAAGAAGGGATCTTGGTGGTACAATGGCTCAGTGGTTAGCAGTGTTGCCTCACAGCACCATGGACCAGGGTTCAATTCCAGCCTTGGGCAACCATCTGTGTGGAGTTTGCACATTCTCCCCATGTCTGCCTGGGTGTCCTCCGCGTGCTCTGGTTTCCTCTGACAGTCCAAAGATGTGCAGGTTAGATGAATTGGTAAAATTGCCCATAGTGTTCAGGGATGTGTAGGTTAGTTGCATTAGTCAGGGATAAATGTAGAGTAATAGTGTAGGGGAATGGGTCTGGATGGGTTACTATTCGGAGGGTCGGTGTGGACACGTTGGGCCTTATGGCCTGTTTCCACACTGTATGGATTCTATGAAAGAATGTATTTTCCTAAATGACTTTAAGCCTGGAATGAAGCTTTAAACCAAGGTCCCATCTAAGATGTAAAATGAAAGCACCCATGACCTTATTTCAAAAAAAGAGCTGAAGATCTGTCCTGGTGTCTTGGTCAATTTTTATCAATCACCCAGCATCATCAAAACAGATTTGTATTATTCAGTTGTATTCATTTGCACTTTGTTATATACAATCTGGTGTTTCATTTACTAAAACAGTGACTGCACTTTAAACAGTACTTCAGCAGTGACCTGCAATACTCCTTTTCTAGGAGTGTTTGATGAGGCAGTGTCAGCCATGTGTTAGAGGTTATGGATCAAGTTTCACTCCAGAAACTGCAGTGTAAAATATCTAGATTAGCTCAGTACTGCATTGTCACAGGTAATCCTAGCTGCACGAAGGAGGAATTGAAGGATACAATGACAGGACTTACAAGAACAGCAGTGGAAGTATCCCTGGTGTCTAAGCCACTATTTATCCCTTAATAAATGTCACTAAAGCAAATTATCTGGTCATGACCACATTACTTTTTATAGAAACTAACTGTGCACAAAATGTCTGCCACTTTTTCTACTTTAATTACAACATTGACTTCTTAATTTGTCAATGGGACGACAATGTTGCTGACTCCAACATTTATTGGCTGTTCCTAATTTCCTTTGAGAAGGTGGTATTGAGACACCTTCTTGAACCACTGCAAGTTCATATATTGTAACTGCACTGACATTACTCATTGGAAGGGAGTTCCAGGATCCTGACAGTGAAGGAATAATATATTTTCCAACTATGACTTGGAGGGGATTCTACAAGTTATGATGTTTCCATGAACCTATTGCCCTGGTCCTTCTATGTGGTAGAGGTTGCAGATCTGAAAGGAACTGCAAAAGATCCTTGGAGTGTTGCTGCATGCATCTTGTAGTGCTGCCACTATATGTAGACAGTGAATGTTCAAGGGTGGATGGGCTCCAAGCAAATGGGCTACTATATGTAGGATTGTATCAACCACCTTGAGTACTGTTGGAACTGCAAGGCAAATGAAGAATATTATAGGTTTTGGGGAGTCAGATGGTGAGCAAATTATTACAGAATTCCAAACTTCTACCCTTCTCTTGGAGCTGCAGTATTTATATGGCAGATTCAATTCAGTTTCTGGTTAATGCTAGCCACTAAGATACTGTAGTGGGGGAATTCATCAAATTGTTATGTAAGTGGATATCAAGGGTGATGATAAAGTTTCTTTTGTGAGAAATGGTAATTTCCTGGCATTTATGTGTTGTTAAATGTTACTTGCCACTCCTCAGTCCAAGCCTGAATTTTGTCCAGATCTTGTTACATATGGCCATGTGATCATGAAAATGATCATTTATTGGTGTAAAACCCCATCTGATTCATTTAAGTGCTTTGGGGATGGAAATCTGCCATTTTTACTGGTTTGGCCTACATGTGAATCCAGACCTGCAGAAATGTGGTTGCCTTCTGAAGTATCCTGGCAAGTCACTCAATTCAAGGGCAATTGGGACTGGCAAAACATGTTGGCATTACCAGTGGTGTCCACGTCCTATGAAAGAATAAAGATAAATAAACATGGGCTGCCTTGGTATGTGATGAGCCATGAGTGGCTCAGAACATTGTGAAATCATCAGCAAACATACCCCAGTGTTGTCCCTGAAATGAAAGTAAGTTCATGGATGAAATAGTTGAAGATGATTGGACCCATGGAGTGGCAGCAATGTTAGGATTATAAACCAAGATGATTGCTCCTGACAACTACACTACAATTCTATAAGATAGACGTGACTCCAGCCAGTGGAGTTTTTCCTTTAATTTCTCTAAGTGATTTTTAAGTTTGCTGGAGCTCTTTAATGCCTTAAGGTCAAAGGCAGACGCTCCCACCACACCTCTGGTTAAGGCTCGGACCAAGGGAGGTCTGAAATCATGTGATCCTGGAAGGGACCAAACTAAACATCAGAGAACTGTTGCTTGATAGCAACACCATTTAAAAAAAAATCATGCTGATCAGACATGTTACAACGCCACTGCTGATGCAAGTGGTCTTGAACCCAAGCCTCCTGGCTTAGAGATAGGGAACTATTATTGCATCGAGTAACATCTTCCAGCACTTTGCTGATTAAGATTGAGACTAGACTGACCAGATTGGATTGTTCTGCTGAATATATTTCACAGACTGTGAGCTGTTTTGTAATACCTTATTGTCATAAAAATGAGTCTTTTAAATATAAATCTACCTATGTATAAGAGGAATTTTACTCTTTATCTAACCTGACTGATACCTACCCTGCAAGTATTTAATGGAATGGTTTACAGGAAGTTTTAGTCAATGCTGTACTTATCTTGGAATGTTTCCTGAGTTAGCAAGAGCAATTGTAGATCAAAGCTGCTCCACCCACTTTTCCTCTTCCTGACTAACAAACACAGCATAAAACAGGGATCAAGCCTGCAGAATGCTGGCTTGTAGCATACTGTTGGACTATAACCTGGTGTTGTGTGATTTGTAACTTTGTACACCCCAGTCCAACACCGCATCTCCAAATCATGTAGCATACTGAGTGGTGTATTTACTCATTGATCCATTAAGGTGCAATTACGCTATCTAGAGAAACAATACCATTAAAACTAACACATAAATGTCTGCGGGGAACTACATTTGGCCTTACCAAATCTAGGTTCTGCACGAGAAATACATTGGCAACAATCACACAAGACATGAGTGCACTTAGTTGTGACACTCTCAGAGGGTGAACAGCACAACCACCAAGGGCGGCTTTTATCTGCTTCCTTATACTGTTTCATGAATATGCTTTCCTTACTTCAGCTCAGGATGACCATCAATGATTGCGTAGCCCGTCGGCAGTTTTCCCATACTGTCCAAGCTCAATGCCGCCCATCCACAGTCGACCAACATTTGATTCCGATGAGGATAGTGACCAATGACCCTCGTCAGCACTCGCACAGCAATGTCATCCATCTGACAGGAACCAATCATCATCTGTTGGACATCTGGGGGAAAATGATTCAAAAATGAATACTCAGAGATCTGGACTGAGAAACATGAGTCTTGCACAGTCAGGAGGGCTGTTGGGAATAATTGAGGTTTTGTATACCATTACCCTTATGTAAAATTAGACTAAGGTGTTAACTCACAACAAGCTAATTCTGCATCCCACTATTGTCAAAAAATAGTGGTGAAAACATCATTTAGGACTTGAACCTACAACCTATACTGACACTCTTTGTGTTAATGTCAGAGGTGAAAAATGTGTTGCTGGAAAAGTGCAGCAGGTCAGGCAGCATCCAAGGACCAGGAGAATCGACGTTTCGGGCATAAGCCCTTCTTCAGAAATGAGGAGGATGAGCCAAGCAGGCTAAGATAAAAGGTAGGGAGGAGGGACTTGGGGGAGGGACGTTGGGAATGCGATAGGTGGAAAGAGGTTAAGGTGAGGGTGATAGGCCAGAGAGGGGGTGGGGGCAGAGAGGTCGGGAAGAAGATTGCAGGTCAAGAAAGCGGTGCTGAGTCCGAGGATTGGGACTGAGATAAGGTGGGGGGAGGGGAAATGAGGAAGCTGGAGAAATCTGCATTCGTCTCTTGTGGTTGGAGGGTTCCTAGGCAGAAGATGAGGCGCTCTTCCTCCAGGCGTTGTGTTGCCATGGTCTGGCGATGGAGGAGGCCAAGGACCTGCATGTCCTTGGTGGAGTGGGAGGGGGAGTTAAAGTGTTTAGCCACTGGGTGGTTGGGTTGGTTGGTGCGGGTGTCCCAGAGGTGTTCTCTGAAACGTTCCGCAAGTGGGCGGCCTGTCTCCCCAGTGTAGAGGAGGCCACATCAGGTGCAGCTGCACCTCTACACACATCATTTACTGCATCCGCCTACTTGCGGAACGTTTCAGAGAACACCTCTGGGAACCTGCACCAACCAACCCAACCACCCCGTGGCTGAACACTTTAACTCCCCTCCCACTCCGCCAAGGACATGCAGGTCCTTGGCCTCCTCCACCGCCAGACCATGGCAACACGACGCCTGGAGGAAGAGCGCCTCATCTTCTGCCTAGGAACCCTCCAACCACAAGGGATGAATGCAGATTTCTCCAGCTTCCTCATTTCCCCTCCCCCCACCTTACTTCAGTCCCAACCCACGGACTCAGCACCACCCTCTTGACCTGCAATCTTCTTCCCGACCTCTCCGCCCCCACCCCCTCTCCGGCCTATCACCCTCACCTTAACCTCCTTCCATCTATCGCATTCCCAACGCCCCTCCCCCAATTCCCTTCTCCCTAACTTTTATCTTAGCCTGCTTGGCACACCCTCCTCATTCCTGAAGAAGGGCTTATGCCCGAAACGTCGATTCGCCTGCTCCTTGGATGCTGCCTGACCTGCTGCGCTTTTCCAGCAACACATTTTTAAGCTCTGATCTCCAGCACCTGCAGTCCTCACTTTCTCCTAATGTCAGAGGTGTCAGCCATTACTGAGATAGAGTCATGTTTGTCTGTCTTGCCGGGAGTGAGAAATTTCAAGCCTTATCTCAAGAAGAGGGACTTCTCCCAGTGTCCTGGCAACAATCAACTATATCCATTGGTATTGCACATTTAACTTAGAAAAACCTCTAAAGGCACTTCACAGAAGCACAGTTGGACAAAAGAGACAATAAGTTGAAGAAAATAATAAAAGGATAATTAAAATGTGGTTAAAGGGGTAGATTTTAACAAGTTTGCATGGTCAAATGGTTCTCACCATAAAAGACGTAGTTTCCAGGGTGGACCTCAGTGAGCCGAGCGATGTCTGGTATAGGGTGACTGCAGGTGGGTGTTGAACCAATGCTTGAGCGAGGACACCTCACACCTGCCTCTTCTAACCTACAAAGAGACAATGACATTTTTTAACTTCAATATGTACACAGAAACTTCCAATAACAGGCCCCTCAACAGTCTGAGGACAAAAGATCCTGATCCAAGTGATAGTCAACTGTCTCATTCGTTTTAGATTTTGACAGATAGTTTGTTCATCGCTCCAGATAGATCGCTGTTTATCTTAGATTTCCCACCTGTAAATCTTTCTCTCCAATTAAAAAAATAAGTTTTATCTTGTGGCTTTGCAGAAACATGAAACATCACTTCTGAAGTTTTGAACATTTCCAGTCGACATTTATCTTGCACTGTTACATTAAATGGTCAGGCAGCATCCAAGGAGCAGGCGAATCGACGTTTCGGGCATAAGCCCTTCTTCAGGAATGAGGAGGGTGTGCCAAGCAGGCTAAGATAAAAGTTAGGGAGAAGGGAATTGGGGGAGGGGCGTTGGGAATGCGATAGATGGAAGGAGGTTAAGGTGAGGGTGATAGGCCGGAGAGGGGGTGGGGGCGGAGAGGTCGGGAAGAAGAGCAGGTATAGCACAAGGGAGAAAGAGAGCAAGGATCCCTCTATGCTGTCCCATCAAAATATTCCCACAGAAGGTAGGGTTTGGTTAGATATAGTTTCTATCCCTGGTTTGTCCTGTTAGCTGATCTCTGGTGGGAGTCAGCTGAAATTAGACTCAGCATCCATGGGTCAGGGGTCTTGTTGAAGACTCAGGGGATATAGTTAGAAATTTGCGCTGCCCCTTCCAGTGAAGACCTGCTGAACTACACGCCAATCAGTCTGTGGCTTCACTATCAACAGGCCTGTGGATGTATTGTCCAGAAGACATTTGATGACATGTAACATCCAAGATTGCCATGGAAAATAAAAGCTCACATTAAAGGGGCAACACATTGGCATAGATAGAAAACTGGCAAACAGGAATCAGGAAGTAGTTATAAATGAGTCACTTCTTGTTGGCAAAATGTGTGAAGTAGTGTGCTACAGGGATTCAACTTATACTGGAGCCTCAACTTTTTACAATTCATACAAACTACTTGAAATGAAGGGACCTAACATATAGTTGCTAAGTTTGCTGTGACACAAAGGCAGGTGGGAAAGTAAGTTGGGGAGAGAAAATGAGGAAACTACAAAGGGATGCAGATGGTTAAGTGAGTGGGCAAAATTGCAATTAATGGAGCACAATGTAGGAACATGAGAAATTGTCTAGTTTAGCAGGAAGAATAAAAAATGCTATTATCTAAATGTTGAGAGATTGCTGAATTCTAAGATGCAAATAGATCTGGGTGCCCAAATATGTGAATCACAGAAGGGTAGTGAGTAGGTACCCCACCACCAAGATATATTTCCCTCCCCACCCCTATCAGACCACTCCCTCCATGACTCCCTCGTCAGATCCACACCCCCCACCAACCCAACCCCCACTCCCGGCACCTTCACATGCAACCGCAAGAAATGCAAAACTTGCACCCACACCTCCCCCCTTATTTCCCTCCAAGGCCCCAAGGGATCCTTCCATATCCATCAGAAATCACCTGCACCTCTACACACATCATTTACTGCATCCACTGCACTGATGTGGCCTCCTAGACATTGGGGAGACAGGCCGCCTACTTGCGGAACGTTTCAGAGAATACCTCTGGGACACCTGCACCAACCAACCCAACCGCCCCGTGGCTCAACACTTTAACTCCCCCTCCCACTCCGCCAAGGACATGCAGGTCCTTGGCCTCCTCCACCGCCAGACCATGGCAATACGACGCCTGGAGGAAGAGTGCCTCATCTTCCGCCTGGGAACCCTCCAACCACAAGGGATGAATGCAGATTTCTCCAGCTTCCTCATTTCCCCTCCCACACCTTTTCTCAGTCCCAACCCTCAGACTCAGCACCGCCTTCTTGACCTGCAATCTTCTTCCCGACCTCTCCGCCCCCACCCCCTCTCTGGCCTATCACCCTCACCTTAACCTCCTTCCACCTATCGTATTTCCAATGCCCCTCCCACAATTCCCTCCTCCCTACCTTTTATCTTAGCCTGCTTGGCACACCCTCCTCATTCCTGAAGAAGGGTTTATGCCCGAAATGTCAATTCTCCTGTTCCTTGGATGCTGCCTGACCTGCTGCGCTTTTCCAGCAACACATTTTTAAGCTCTGATCTCCAGCATCTGCAGTCCTCACTTTCTCCTAGTGAGTAGGTACAGCCAGTAATTATAAAAGTTAGGAGAGTGTTTCATTTATTGCAAGTGGAATTAAATATAAATGTAGGGTTGTTAGGCTTCAGCTATGCAGGACGTTGGTGAGACTATATCTGGAGGGTTTTTTGTGTCTATATTTATTGAAAAGTTTTTTCGTTCTTTTACAAAAAATAAACCAAAAATGTTATAAAAGTGCAAAAGTACAGGCAAGTAGAAATAATATCCTATTATTATATTACAGTAACTTTGACAATAAACTCACTACTATTCTTCAAGATACAGTCATCTCATAATTAATTAAGGATGAAAATGTGTTGCTGGAAAAGCGCAGCAGGTCAGGCAGCATCCAAGGAGCAGGAGAATCGACGTTTCGGGCATCAGCCCTTCTTCAGCCCTCGAAGATTTTAACCTACTGCGAATCCTCTCATATTTAATTAACCCAAATTAGCATAAACTCAAATTGAATTAAATAACATTAAATTAAATTACAATCCAGTAAAATTAAATTACACTACATTGAACTATATTACTCCACTCACCGCACCTCCATTAAGGCTCCCATCCACGGGAACAACCGTTATACATTTTACTAGGCCTTCCCACCGCCAGGGTCCCTAGACCACTATATACGGCCCTCATGGCTATGTAAAGGCCCTAATCAGTACCGCCAACAGATCCATGTCTATATAATTTAGAAAGGGCTGCTATGACTTATAAAATTGCTCTGTTCCATGGCGCACCATACTTGACGGATAATCTTGAGGGACGTGTTCCATCACAAGTCTGTGCCACCCTGCAAGACCTGGGGGTTTTTCTGATATCCAATTCATTAGGATGTTCTTCCTTGCACATTGTGTAGGAATATTGAATAGCCTCTTCCCGTGCTTCCCCAAAGAGGGAAGATTCGGTAGTTCCAAAAGGAGGGACACTGGATCCTCTCTAACTTCCATTCCCAGGTCCTCTCCAGCTCATTCACTATAGTCCCCCAGTATCCGCGGATCTTGTAACAGGACCAATAGCAATATGTAAGGGTGCCAGTAAGGTTTTTACATTTGGGACATTTCGGGGAAGATCCTTTCTTAAACTTTGCTAACCTCTCTGGTGCCATATGGGCCCTGTGGAGGATCTTTAATTGTATTTGGGTTAATTAAATATGAGAGGATTTGCAGTAGGTTAAAATCTTCGAGGGCTGAAGAAGGGCTGATGCCCGAAACGTCGATTCTTATTGCATATTGAAATCTTCTTTACATTCCCCCATATACCCTCTCATGTTTCCAATGAGATTTCTTCCCCTAACTCCTGACTCCAAATCTCATGGAGTCTCTCCATATCCCCCAAGGCATTCCCTCTCTGCAGATGATATATGGTACTAACTAGCACTCCCACATTGGAGCATTCTTCATTCTATATCTGACTTGTAGGCCTGGGTCAACAGCGTGGTCTTCTTCTGTATGTAATCCCTAAATTGGAAATATCAGAAAAGGTCCCTATTAGGGATTCTGTATTTCTGACCTAATTGGCTAAAATACATCCAAGACCTCTCCCTCAAATAAATCTCCTAGATAGGAGATTCCTTTACCCTTCCATGCTCTAAAACCGGAGTTCATTGACCCCGGTCTAAATCCTGAGGCTCCCACTAATGTGGTGAATGGCAAATCTTAAGCAAATTGCCCTCACCCTGCTGCATTATCCTCCATGCTTTCACCATACTTGTAATAATCGGGCTCTCACAGTGCTCAACCACAGACCTCAGCTTATCCATAAACTGTGAGTTTATGAGGGGACAGCTCACCTGCGAGGCCTCAACATCGACTTCAAGTCACTGCGTACCATTCACCTACATATGACAACAGGGCACCTATGTGGTATCTCTTCAGATCGGGGAGGTCCACTCCCCGCCCATATCCTGCAGTAGTTACAACTTGGTAAATTTAATTAGGGGCACCTATGGTACCAAATAAATGATCTAAGCCACCCCGCAAACCTCTGCAGCACCTGTTTGGGTAACTATAACGGGAGCATCCTCATAGGATATAACAACCGAGGAAGAACACACATTTTAATCAAAGTTATACGGCCTAGCCATGAGATGGGCAGTCCCTCCCACTGCTGCAAGTCCTGCATTATTCTCTCAAACAGCTGCACAAAGTTAGCTCCGTACAGCTGCCAGACGTAAGGAGTAATAAAAATTCCCAGATAGAGAAAACTGTTCTGTGACCATCTAAAAGGAAACTCCATTCCGTCCTCTCAACTTTGATACTTCCACCAATCCTCCCATGGGCATGACTTCCAATTTTGTGAAATTTATCCTGTCTCCCAAAAAGCTGCGGAATAATTTAATTTTTTGTATTAGCCAGAGTATGGACTTTTCGGAGTTAGCCAAAAGCAGAAGGACATAATCCGCATAGAGAATGATTTTGTGTTTCCCAACTCCCACCTTTGGTGCCATTATTTCAGGGTCCTTTCGGATAGCCTCTAACAATGGTTCAAGTAGCAAGGTAAACAGCGGCACCTGTCAGCTGCCCATACCCACACTAAAATTGCTCAATTTAACCCCATTCATGATAACCGCTGCCTTGGGGTCTTTATAGAACACTGCCACCCACCTGGCGAAGGCTCCTCCCAGGCCAAAGCGATCTAGAACAGCAAAGAGATACGACCAATCCACCTGATCAAAAGCCTTTTCTGCATCCAGGGAGACCACCACACCTGGAATCAATCTCTGCTGACATATTTGCACCATATTCAATACCTGTCTGATATTGTTGGAGGAGCTGTGAAGCTTGATAAAATCCGTCTGGTCCACTTTTATAATAACGGGGAACATCTCTTCCAACTTCAGTGCCAATATCTTTGATAGGATTTTAACATCCACATTCAACAACGAATGGGTCTATACGATGCACAATCCTCGGGGTCTTTCCCTTTCTTTAAGATAAGGGAGATATTAGCGTCCCTAAGAGAGGGCGGAAGGCAGTCCTGGCTATACGAATGACTGTTACATCTCCAGCAGTGGTTCACCTAACATGTGTACGAACTCCTTGTAAAATTCACTTGGGAACCCATCTGGACTGGTTGCCTTATCACCTTGGAGCTCCCTTTTGCACCTCCTGTATCATCAGAGGCGCATTTAAAAGGGAGGCCTGATCTGTGTTTATACCAGGGAGGTGCAAAACAGGTTTTCAAAAAAGGATTCCATTCTCGCTATTCCATCCCCACAGCCCTCCAACCGGTATAACTCTGCATCGAATTCCCAGAATCTGGCATTGATCTTCCTTAGTTCACGAGTGACATTGCCAGTTCTCTCCCTGATATACACAATGGACTATGGAGCACTTTTCTTCCTGGACAACACCAAGTCCAAACAAACAGACGGAACAAATAGCATATCAATTCTTGTGTGGCACTTGTGCGGGTTGGAGTAATAGGTAAAATCCCTCCCATTAGGGAGGAGGCACCACCACACATCCACTAGCCCCAACTCCTCACACAAGTTCACTAACTGTGTAGATTGCCTAGGTGTACCCAACAGCCCTCTTGGCATCCTGTTTAACCCAGGGTCCATGAGACAATTAAAGTCTCCTCCTACAATCATATGGCGCACCCCAAGAGCCATTAATTTAGAGACTGCATCAACTAGAAATTTGAGAGGATGCGCCGGGGGACAGTAAACGTTCAGGATGCCATACTCTTCTCTGTGTATCAATGCCTTGAGAATGATGAACCATCCATACTCATCCTTAATTTGGTCTATCACCTGAAATGGGAGGTTCCTTTGCACCAGTATGGCCACTCCTCTGCTTTTGGAATTGAAGGAGGAGAAGAATACCCTATCGTATCTCCCTGCTGAACTTCAGATGCTCCCCATCAGTCAAATGTGACTCTTACATCATCGCAATGTCAATCCTTTCCTTCCTAAGATTTGAAAGTACCTTTTTCCTTTTAATGGGGGAATGGCTCCCCTTTATATTCCAGGTGCACCACCTGAACAGATCGCTAGCCATGACCGCACACTACAGCCTGAGGTCCCCCAAGAGAAAGAAGCCCATTCAATGTGCGATGAGTAGAAAAAGCACAGACTTTATCAAATCTAAAGACTATTCCTACAAACACTACTAAAACTAAAAAAAACTAACCTCTACTCTTAATTTAAACAAATAAACACAAAAAACATAAATCTCCAGAGAACAGATGGAATTTAATTTAGATAAATGCAAGGTGCTGCATTCTGGGAAAGCAAATCTTAGCAGGACTTATACACTTAATGGTAAGGCCCTAGGGAGTGTTGCTGAACAAAGAGACCTTGCAGTGCAGGTTCATAGCTCCTTGAAAGTAGAGTCGCAGGTGGAAAGGATAAAGAAAGTGTTTGGTATGCTTTCCTTTATTGGTCAGAGTATTGATTACAGGAGTTGGGAGGTCATGTTGCAGCTGTACAGGACATTGGTTAGGCCACTGTTGGAATATTGCATGCAATTCTGATCTCCTTCCTGTCAGAAAGATGTTGTGAAACTTGAAAGGGTTCAGAAAAGATCTACAAAGATGTTGCCAGGGTTGGAGGATTTGAGCTCCAGGGAGAGGCTGAATAGGCTGGGACTGTCTTCCCTGGAGCATCGGAAGCTGAGGAGTCACCTTATAGTGGTTTCTAAAATCATGAGGGGCATGGATAGGATAAATAGAGGGGGCCTTTTTCCTGGAACACGGCGTCCAGAACAAGAGGGCATAGGTTTACAGTGAGATGGGTAAGATATAAAAGAGACCTAAGGGGCAACGTTTTCACGCAGAGGGTGGAATGAGCTACCAGACGAAGTAGTGGAGGCTAGTACAATTGCAACATTTAAAAGGCATTTGGATGGGTATATGAATAGGAAGGGTTTGGAGGGATATGGGCTGGGTGTTGGCAGGTGGGACTAGATTGGGTTGGGACATCTGGTCGGCATGGATGACTTGGACCGAAGGGTATGTTTCTGTGCTGTACATCTCTATGACTATAGGAGGCACTCACTCCCAACCTCACAACCAGTTAAGACCATGCCCCAAACCCAAGCAATGGGAAAAAAAATACATATTATTTACACTCCTACAAGTTAACAATGGATGCCTATCCCTCCCCCTCCATATCGCAACCCCACACATCTTTACATGAAAGGAATAACCACCCCTACCCCAGCAAAATAGAAAAATACAATAACTAATAGCCACCAAACAGATATAATATAAAACATTCCAGATTTTACACCAAAGCAATACCAACCCTATAAGGCCTGAGACCCCAAAAGGGAAAAGAACAAAGAGATGGAAGGTTAAAAAAAAGTAATATTATGCCATTGTCCACATGCATCTGTTCCTCCTTTCCCCTCGGCCAAAGTCTATCATTTCAGCGAGTTCAAAAATTCATTTACTTTTTCCGCCAAGTCAAAGTTGTAGACAGTTCTCCCATAATTGAAATGTAGCACTGCTGGGCCCCTCAGAGAATATTGAATGTTTAAATCTCTTAATTTTTTTCTTTACATCATCAAAGGTCTTCCTTTTCTTAATTATGACCCCAGAAAAGTCATGAAAAAGCATTATCCTCAAACCTTTAGAAGCCAAAGCCTGTGGATCTCCTCCAAGTCTTCTGGCTGTTTCTATTATTAATTGCTTTTCCTTATTGTGCTGGAGTTGCACTAGGACCAGGAGAGGAACTGAACCAGCCCGGACCTATGCAGCACGATCTGGTAGGCCAGCTTCACACTCACCCAGCCCGACTCAATCTCCAGCCAGACGCCAACTCTCGAGATAATCAGCAAGTTTTCCACCTTCTTCAGTTAGCCCACGATACGTAGATTTTTTTCTCCAACCTCAATTTTCGAGGTCGTCTACTTGTTCCTGCAAGGCCCGAACCTGGCCTTCCAAGGTTTGGATCCCCCTCAGAGCTCTCCGTCATGGTCTCTGAGGCTGTAGTCCTCTGTTCCACCGCTTCTACATACTGATCCAAAGCCCAGATCTCCTGCTCATGCTTTGTCAGTATGGCAGTAATTGGTTCCAGCGCTCCCTCAATTTTTTCATGGCGTTTTGTGAACTCCGTGCATAGATACTGTTGCTCCACTGAAAGTAAGGGCACCGCCGTGGGAGTTGAGGTAACAGCTGCAGGTGTGCCCGACATAGTAGGAGAGTGCCCTGCTTGCTGTGTTCCCCTTTCTCCCTTTCCCTTGGATGTCTTCATTTCAGCTCCAGATCTGTCAAATCTTCATTTGAAAGGGATCTAGGTATTCTACCTACTTTACATTACAAACTTTCCTCAGAAGTGGTCGATGGGAATGGGGAGTGGGGTAGGAGTTGTAGGAGCCCACCTTGCCTGGGGTATGGCACAGAGCCCAACACAGCAGACTGTTCAGACAGCTGCAATCTTGAATCCCAGCATATCTGGAGCATTTAGTACAGAGTTGGACTCCTTGTTTAAGATTGGGTGTAAATAGATTGAAAGCAGATCAGGAAAAGGTTTAGTTGACTAGGCTAGGCTTGTATCTGGGGGAGTTTAGTGACGTATAAACTTAATTGAAACATATGACAGGATATATGAGGACAGGGTATTTTCTTTTGTTAGAGAATCTAGAACTAGGTGGTCACTATTTAAAAGTAAGGGCCCACCCATTTAAGATGGAATCTTAGCACAGGGCATATGAGTCCTTGGAATTTATTCCTCAAAGTGGAAGACCCTGAATTGTTTTAAGCCCGAGCTAGATTTTTGAGAAGCAAGGCATGGTAGGTTATCTGTTGTAGGCAGATATATGGAGTAATCAGATCAGCCACTATCTTATTGAAAGGTGGAATAGGCTCTAAAGAATGAGCGGCCTACTCCTGCTTGGTGCATTTGTACATTCATATAAACTTTCAGAATACATATGCATTATAAAGGCTAACCTCAGGTGACTTCTGGGTTTTTTGCCAACCAGAATTAGACAGTATATTCCAATGGGGGCCAAATCTTACACTGAGGTCCACCGGGGAAAACCCAGTGGATGTACCTCCCGCTACCTTGGAATCTGAGAGGGGGAAATGAAGGAAACTTAAGTTGAGGGAAAGAAACAAAGAGTGGATAATAAATAATTGATTAATTAAAGAGATAGGCAGCAAAGTTACAAACCCACAAATAAAGGAGCAAAGAGATGAACTATTCTACTTTCAAAAGCTGCAAAAAAATTGACATTAATGAATTTTACAAAAAGAGCATATAAGATATTCGCTGGATAAACTTTACGAGGAAAAATGCTCCAGATGTTCTAGATTTGGTGTTAAAACACCACGCTGACCTTTGCCAATCAGAGAATTGGAAGACTAGAATGGTCGCAGCTTAAAAGTCTTTAATGTTTCTGCCAGCTTTCTGCAAGAGTAATTCACTGCTGCTACTCCTTGGTAATTTTTAAAAATCTGTTAGATAATGATCCACTTTTAAATGTCAGCAGTGAATTTGCCTCCTCCACAATCTCAGGCATCTTAGAGATGCTAGCCATACATGTGAAAAATAGTAAACCAAAAATAGTTACCAAAAGAAACACAATGTTAACCTTTTAATGCAATAAGTGGTTGGGATTTGGAATGCAGTGCCTAATAGGGTGGTGGATACACCAGCAACCTTCAAATGGGATTTGGATCAATATCTGAAGGAGAATAAATGACAGTAATATGAGGAAAAAACAGGGATTGATCTTTGAAAACGGGTGCAGATTCTATGGACCAAACGGCCTCCTTCTGTGCTGTACTATTCTTAAAGGGCAAAATTCAATAGCCCTGCAGGCCAGCATGATGTTTGTGATGAAGGATTAATCCACACTGCTTTCTGCTATTGTAAAGAGCATGGAAACTTCAAACGGCCTGTTCTTTTAAATTATACTAGCCTGCAGTCCAGCACTAAATGCCTTAATAGGAGCCAAATGTTTGATCAAGTCCAGCACCACTAAAAGTTTGTCTGCATTATTTAAAGCCAGATGCACTTCCTATGATGCATCACGCTACAAGAGATGCTGTAAGTAACAGGGGAATAATTTCTGATCTATATAAAACTCTAAAACATAGGAGTAGAAATAGGCCATATTGCCCATCCAGTCTGCTCCACCTTTCAATGAGATCATGACTGATCTGACAATCCTCAACTCAATTTTGCTGATTTATCGCCATAACCCTTGTTAAAGAGTTCAGCGTACACCTCTTGACCTGATCACATCAAAGATTAAACTGATGGATCTGTATGGTTCTTGACCACTGTGGTAGTCATTTGAAAGAAGCAAGGCACTTGCCAACCAGGGACAGAAACTTGGGTCCTGCTCCAACCCCAGGCCCTATCTCTGAATGAAGCACACTGGCCTTGCCCCTGACTCTAACTTCTGACCTGGGTATAGGGGCCTATACCAGAACTGAATACAGGGGACCCATGCCTGATGCCAGTACAGCAGGCTCCCTAGAGGCCTAGGTCATATTACTGGGTCCTGATGTACCCCGTGTCCTGGGTGCTGCTTGCAATGGAGTCCTCTAATGTGAAGAGGCTGTCATATCATAACTACCACACAGTTTTGGCTGGCCAGGAGACTTTCCCACTCTTACCACCTGTCAGGAACCTATGAAAGGAGATGAAAGCTGATAAGTGATCTTTGTTGCACACCACAAATGTGCCTTCTTTGACCATCGAATCATGGGAATGGGCTCAAACCCAGAGCTTGTGCTTCACAGTTAAGTGATGTAATTTGTGGTTTTCTATATGTCAAGCCATGCAATAGAAACAGATGGTCAAGGGCTCATTGAGTCAAATATCAGGGCGCTTACTAACAACACTAACTATTTATAAGTGGATAATACCACAGACTTATACAGATAGTCTGACTTCTGTGCTATTGATGTTATTGCATGTTACACACATATAGCTGGCATACATTGACTGCATGACACAGAGACCCTGAGAGTACCTCGATACTAGAATGTCACATATTGTCATTTCATGTATCATGATGCAGCTTAAAATATTTCATTAGTGGATATTCTTAGTACAATTTTTGAGGCTTGCAGTGCAAACTGACTGAGCTGCTTCTGTTAACCACTTTCAGGCATCAATGAAATTGCCTTCCTGATGTCCACCTCAATTCTTACGGTGTGACCAGCAAAGGCTAGTACGTTTAATAATAACTCCCTTTTAGATTGAGTCTGGAATTTTCTCATGCTCCTTTTGTAGATTATTTTTCCTACTCTTTGGTTTTTGTACTTTTTCTATGTCTTGTTCAAGATTTAATCTCAACACACCCATTCAATGTGATTTTTCTTCTATAGTTTCTGCACACAGCTTCTTTATATCCGCAATCTGCTGCTCTTTCACCTGTTTTCCCTCACTGATGGTAGTTGTTGGTGATCATCTCTCAGCTGCGAATTTGTGAACTTTCATGTTTGAGCTTAGCTGTTGAACTTCCTTGGCTGCTAGTTGCATCAAGATTGCTAGACTTTAAGTCTAGACTTCTTTAAATCTAGGTTCCTTTCTGTCAGTAATCTCTTAACATTGCTTCACATGTTAAGCCACACACTCGACCTGTCTCTTACAGCCTTGTTTCAGTTTTCTCCAAATTCACAGTATTCTGCTAAGTTCTTTAAGATTGTTATGAACCTTGGTTGCATTTGTAGAATCTGAACCTTTCAGCAATCTTTTAGTGAAAAATGGTTCTGTAGGATTTCTGCTGTTTCTTTCTAGGTTTCGGAACCCAGCTTCTCTTAGTGTACCAGATTCCTCAGGGTTAAAGGTTATTTCCCCATAATACACAGGAACAGAGGGCTGACTATTCCTGCTTCAATTTTGTTAGCTTGAACAAATGGAATCTCTCTGGTAGGATTTCCAGCTCTGTATTTTCATCCTATTTCCTGCCATTTTTAAATAGGAAGGGCTGTGTAGTATAATGTATCACAAAAGGTTTAGCACTGCCTTACTTCTTCCTGTTTGAAACAAGGTATTCCTCAGGCTGCCTGTTTCCTTCCGAGTCCACACTACTACTTCAAGACATTTCCCTCCATGTAGGATACCCATTATTCGCTATGTTCCTTTGCATTGTTCACCTCTTCCCTGTGGTGAATTCAGTTTTTTTTGCCTACTGTGCTTACTTTGACATAGCGCTAGTGTCTTAGATTTTTTTTCTTCTTTTAATCAAAGTGCCACCAAGATCTGCAGTAAGGACCATGATTCCTTTTTCTTGACCAATCATTGGATTGATTTGGTGGATCTCAAAGCAGTTTTTCCCCTTATCACCAGTTTTTTTTTGTGTTAAGGTCCAAAACAAACCAGAAAAGCAAATCATTAAACAAACGAAGCTTTATTACGGAGGTGTTCAGGCTATAGGCAAAGAGGTTAGAAAGAGCTGCTTGCCTGCCCAGAATGGTTGATGATGTCACCCTTAGGTCACATGTTTGGGCTCTTAAAGTGACCCTCTGTTCAAAAATGCATAACAATTTTGTCTTGTAAAAAGGAATTTCATGGAATAGTCCACCACCATAGTGTAATTGTGTACTTGGACAAGGAAAATATCAATAGCAATCTTGCACAATGACTCAGAAGGAATCTCTTCTGAGTAAGAGGTTCTCTTGATTGTTGAAGTTGAGGGATTTTGAGGGAGACATAGCATAATGTAATGTCACTTGTCTAGTAATCCAGAATCCTAGGCTAATGTGGTTCAAATTCCATGAATTCAATAAAAATTTGGAATGATAAAAAATCTTGCCTAATGGCAATCGTGTACCCACTGTCAATTGTCATAAAACCCACCTGGTTCACTGATGTCCTTTAGGGAAGAAAATCTATCATCCTTACATGATGTGGCCTATATGTGACTCCAGACCTACAGCAATGTGGTTGACTCTTAATTGCCTTCTGAATTGGTACTACCATGACACTCAGTTCAAGCAGCAATGAGGCCCAGCCAGCAAAAGCCACACCCTATGAGCACATAACAAAATATTGATATTTTTTACACAACTTGATAGATAGATTGATGTCCTTATGAATACTGGCAATATAGGGATTCTTGAATTTTTCCTTTTCTCAGATAGCCTATGTTTAAATGGTTCAGCATGTCTTAATGTAGAGCTTTCAGAGTTAAACTTGATTGCTTTTGAAGATTGCATTCTTGGAGAGTTCTAGTTTATCAGTGATTGATCAGAACAGATTAACTTGGGGACCTGTTGACTGCATTCAGGCCACTGTTTGATGAAAATCTTGAGCTGGTTGTCATCTGATGTAACTTGGTGAATCTGCACTACTCAGCTGTACAAGAATGTATAAGATTGACATTGTGGTTTGGAATCTTTGGTTTCCTACTGACAGGTTTGTTATCTCATGGACTGGAACAACATATAGATCAGTGCATGCAGAGCATACCAGTGATAGGAGTCCATGTGTTTCAACCATATAAAAGGTTTCAAGTACCAATCCTCAGGAACCACATTGATATTTAGAATGGATATTGCCAATGCATGGGACATCAGACTAATTGTAAGCAGTTAACTTATCTTGTGGGAACTACACCATTCTGTCCCAGTTTTCTGAGTAAATCTCATAGAAGCTGCATTAAAGGATGACATTTACAATGGCACTAATGGCAATCTTGGTATGTAGTGAATGTAGTTCATTCCTCTCGGGGTAAATCACTTCGATAGAGGCAAAGGTTTCAGTTTTTCTGATGGTGTCAATGTGTTGTATAAAGTTTACCATATATCCAGTCTGATTGGATCTGGAAGTGTTTCACTGCAGTCACCTCATGGACTTTGTGGACATGCTTGCATGCTATGGAAGGAACTTTGGAAGCTTCTATAGCATTGATCCTTGGCTTGCCCTTTTGCATGTGCTGCTGTGAAGCATTGTTGCACTTTGAGTTTCTCTGATGCTTGGACTTCCTGAATGTTTTAATACAATGTCTTCATGCAAAACATAGCATGGACAGAAAATACTGGACACCAATATTCCTAGTCAGCTGCGTGGCTGGGAAATTCTGTGCATACTCAGTCATACTCACCTACATTTACTTGCTCTTCTGTTTAAATATTCCATGCAAAGATCTTGGAAGTCCATGCAAAAAGAAAAATGTTAGTGGGGACATTGATGGACATTACCTTGGTGGGGGAGACAAGTCATATCTCATCCAGGATCTGGATGATCCACTGAATCTTTTGATGGTTGCAAATATTGTTCCATTAACAAGCACTTACAGACGCATCTAGCCTGCTACAATTGCTTTGATCATCTGTCCTTCTTCTGCTACAGTGTCAATGGTATACTCTTTAGTCTTGTTCAGAAGTGTTTTACTGAAGGATTTAATGGGTGTTGAGGCAATGGACAGTTCCAAAAGCCTTTTAGCTAAATTAGCTTTGGTAAAACGCCATTCCATACCTTTGTGTCAACACCTGGCTACAAATTGGTTGATCGTTTCACCTGGATGTTGGCAATATGGACTGAAGTCAAGCCTGTGTTTCCTGACATTGACTTGAACTTCAAAATGATCTGTTAGAATCTGATAAATTTTGTCAGGATCTTTGTGCTCACTGTCCGAAATACCTGAGGATTTTATTCTTTTTAATTTTCAGAGTCCAAAGCAAGAAGACGTTTTACTGCCTGTCATTCTGTAACAGCTATCTGATAATCCATTAAGTAAAGATTGCTTCTTCTTTTAAATAATAGAAATGGGTTGGGATATCTGGTCGACATGGACGGGTTGGACCGAAGGGTCTGTTTCCATGCTGTACATCTCTATGACTCTATAATTACTGACTGAAAGACTGTAGTGTGCCAATCCATGGTCAGATGTTTTCTTTTCATCTTTCTCATGTAGCTTGATGCTCTTCAAAATGTCAGCATAAAAATCTGTAATGCAGCGTTGTGCTTTTTTTTTTCTTGATTTTCTTTTTCTGCTGCTGTTGCTCTAAAGCTGCAGACTTGACAAAAAAGGCTTATATTTGTAGGCCAAATCATTTTTTAAAATTATCCAAAGAGAACTGCAATGTCACATGGGCATTTCTTCTTTACTCTGCACTTTCTCTGAGAGACAAACATGGAGGAACCAACCAATATGGACAGGTAAGTCTTTTTAATGTAGAAAACTACTTTTTTCAGTGTTTTTTTTTTTGTTTTTGTTCTTCGACTTTTAAAGCTAGGACCTGTCCTTTTCAAAATTGCCATTTTTTTAATCAAAGGAGGGAAATGAAGTAATCACTGTGCATCACTATATGTTCATAGCTTTTGGCTGATCATTTTAGTCTTGGTTGTAGTGACTTCAGCTCTGAACTCAGACAGATTGATGGATGACTGTTAGGAAGAAGACTTTTGACAATTATGAACATACAAGCATGTGAACAAGGTTCAAGAGTAGGCCATTTAGCATTTTTAATCTGCTCCACAGCTATTACAAGGGGGCATAGCTTTAAATTAGGGGGGGGTAGATATAGGACTGATGTTAGGGGTAGGTTCTTCACTCAGCGAGTCGTAAGTTCATGGAATGCCCTGCCAGTAGCAGTGGTGGACTCTCCCTCTTTATGGGATTGGATAGGTATATGGAGGATAGTGGGTTAGTGTAGGTTAGGTGGGCTTTGATCGGCGCAACATCGAGGGCCGAAGGGCCTGTACTGCGCTGTATTCTTCTATGTTCTATGTTCTATGTTCTAAATAATATCATGGCAGATCCAATTTTAACCTCAACTCTGCGTTCCCGAATATCCTCGATAACCTTTCATCACCAAAATAATCAAGAATTTATCTACCTCTAAACACAAGCTACTGTTACTATCAGCAGTTAATATCCAGTTACTCCCACTGTCATAACAAGATTTTAGTTTCTATGTCCTGCCACTATTGCAGTTTGTGGTTTTCTATATATTAGGTCACGTAACACGCTGACTTAGTTGTATGGCTTCAGAATTGGCTTGATAATAGAAGACAGAGGGTAGAGGTGAAGGGTGTTTTTCAGGCTGGAGGTCAGTGACTAGTGGTATTCCAGAGGGATCTGTACTGGGACCTCTGTTGTCTGTGTTATATATAAATGACCCAGATGAAAATGTAGATGGGTGTGTTATTAAGTTTGCAGATGATACTAAGATTGGTGGAGTTGTGGATAAGTGTAGCTCCCTGAAAATAGCCCCACAAGTAGATAGGCTGTAAAGAAGGCATATGGCATGTTGGCCTTGACTGGTTGGAGAATTGAGTACAAGAGTCATGTTACAGCTTTGTAAGACTTTGTTTAGGCTACACTTAGAGTATTACATTCAATTCTGGTCACCACATTACAGGAAGGATGTGGAGACTTTAGAGAGGGTGCAGAGGAGGTTTACCGGGATGTTGCCTGGATTAGAGATTATGAGCTATAAGGAGAGGCTTGAAAAAACTCAGTTGTTTTCTCTTGAGCGGCAGAGGCTGAGGGGAGACCTGACAGAAGTTTATAAAATTATGAGATGCATAGAAAGGGTTGACGGTCAGAATCTTTTCTCCCAAAGTTAAAATTCTAATACCAGGGGACATGCATTTAAGCTGAGAGGGACAAAGTTCAAAGGAGGTGTGAGGGGCAGGTTTTTTACACAGAGAGTGGTAGAAGTCCAGAATGCATTGCTGGGGTGGTGGTGGTGGTGGCAGATACCATAAGGACATTTAAGGGACTTTTAGATAAGTAAGTGATAATGCAAACAATGGAGGGGTATGGACCAAGGACAGGCAGAAGGGATCGGTTTAATTTGGCATCATATTCAGCACAACATCGTGGGCCGAAAGGCCTGTTCCTGTGCTGTATAGTTCTATGTTCTACACCATTGATAGTCAGGTTCTTGTCAACTCAGATATTAGAATCAGAATCCCTACAGTGTGGAAACAGGCCCTTCAGCCTGACAAGTCCACACCAATCCTCTGAATAGTAGCCCACACAGACCCATTCTCCTACATTTAACCCCTGAGTAATGCATTCTGGATTAGTGGTGCTGGAAGAGCACAGCAGTTCAGGCAGCATCCAACAAGCAGCGAAATCAACGTTTCGCGCAAAAGCCCTTCATCAGGAATAAAGGCAGTGAGCCTGAAGTGTGGAGAGATAAGCTAGAGGAGGGTGGGGGTGGGGAGAGAGTAGCATAGAGTACAATGGGTGAGTGGGGGAGGAGATGAAGGTGATAGGTCAAGGAGGAGAGGGTGGAGTGGATAGGTGGAAAAGAAGATAGGCAGGTCGGACAAGTCCGGACAAGTCAAGGAGACAGTTACTGAGCTGGAAGTTTGAAACTAGGATGAGGTGGGGGAAGGGGAAATGAGGAAGCTGTTGAAGTCCACATTGATGCCCTGGGGTTGAAGTGTTCCGAGGCGGAAGATGAGGCGTTCTTCCTCCAGGCGTCTAGTTTCCAGCATCTGCAGTCATTGTTTTTACCTCCCTGAGTAATGCACCCAACCTACACATCCCTGAACACTGTGGACAATTTAGCATGGCCAATCCACCTCACTTGGAAAACTTTGGATTGTGGGAGGAAACCAGAGCCCGGAAACCCACGTAGACACAGGGAGAATGTTGCCAGAGCCCAGAATTGAACCCAGATCTCTGGTGCTGTGAGGCAGCAGTGCTAACCACTGGGGCACCATGCCACCCCCTTGGAAGTTTATTTACTTCACTATTTATAAGGGTACAATATAACAGAGGTACAGACATAGTATGGGTTCTATGCTCAATGTTGTTATTGTTCATTATACACACATAGCTGACTTCATTCTACAGCAAAGAATGACTGAAGGTGAGACAGGTATCTTTATAATGGGAAGTCAGTTTGTGATATCAGGTAACTGTCTGTTCTGGAATTTATCCACCAGTATGGTTACAAATAACATGCCACAAGATCTCCCAAATGGCTCATCATTTTTTTTTTTAACAATCAACCCTTTAGGATGTTCATGACACACTTTCTTGGCCAAAACAATCTGAGGCAAGACTTGAATTCAGACTCTCTGGTCTAGAGGTAGGGACATTAAAAAATTTTCAAAATTATTCTTTAATTGTTTTTCTTTTGTTTTCCACAGGACACACGACTATAGCCCAGCCAGCACAGAGTCAGTCCTCGAAACTGAGGAGATTCTAAATCTGTGTGAGTGAGTGAGTGAGAGAGAGAGAGAGACAGACAGACAGGGAGAGAGAGAGAGATGGAATTGTAATTATTTACTGGTACAATATAACTGTGTCCAGTAACTGAATGAATGAATTCATGTGGGCCAAGTGGCCTCAATTTTGTGATCTTGTAGCTCAGAGTGATATAGAACCCCAGAAGTTTTCTGATCTGTCTCATTCCAATAAGGGTGTTTCATGCCATTTCCTCTCTGCTCCACACCTCTCTCCTACTGGCTGGGAATTGACAGTCAGACAAAGGGAGATAATAGCAGTGTTGCCTTGATGATTTCCCTTCTGCTTGAAACCTGTAACCTGATACTTGTTAGACATCTGAGACAGAAAGTAATTAAAGGTTGCAGTATCTGCATGCAGTTATAAAAGGATTGCACATCAAGTCCCTAGGGGAAGGGGTGGGAAAAGGAAGTGTCACAAGAGGCTGTTAAGCACTCAACAATTCACATTTTGGAAGCAGCCATTATCTCAGAACAGTTACAGACCTCTTTTACGTTCACAGGCCTTCATCATCACTCAAAAGTCTCCCCAACAACCCCACCACCCTGCCGTTTGATAAGGCTGCTATTACCTGAAGCTTGTTTAAAATAATATCTTCTAATGGATCTCTGTTTTGGAGGCATGGTGCAGTGAGCGAAGATACTTTAAGGTTGCAAGTAAAGTTTCTGCAGAGAAAATCTATAGGCTGAACTTTACCAGAAAGTGTTGTTTCTGGCAAGTTTCACAGAGGGTTTTTCTCTGTGACACCCAGTGAATTTTCTCGTGCTACATCCCAAACTCAGCTTAGTAACAATGTGTCACGCCTCGAACATTCACCCATCCAAAGTTCGTCTGATTTTCACACTTGCAGTAGGGGGATGTATTTGCTACTGCCAGGATGTTGCACGATCCCTGGTGCCAGCACAATCTTTGAACTGCAGCAATATAGATGGCGGCAGGGTAGGGCTCCTGAACCAGAGTTTGTCAGCTCCAACTGCTTTTTTCTATCTTCTACTTTCCTTCGGTATCTCTTGAGCTCAAATGGCATTGGCAGAGGACCTTCCAGACCTTGAACGAGCCCAGTATGGAGGAGAGGAGGGCCAGCGCAGAGGAGAGTAGGCTTAATGCGGACCTCGAGCAAGCCCAGCGTAGAGAAAAGTAGGTTGAACGCGGACCTCGAGCGAGCCCAGCGCGGAGGAAAGTGGGCTCAATGCAAACCTCGAGTGAGCCCAGTGTGGAAGACAATAGACCCAACAGCGACACCGAGCAAGCCCAACTCAGAGGAGAATAAGCCCAACACAGACCTCAAGCGCCCAGCGTGGAGGAGAGTAGGCCCAACACGGACCTCAAGTGAGCCCCGCACAGAGGAGAGTAGGCCCAACACAGACCTCGAGCGAGCCCAGCATTGAGGAGAATAGGCCCAAAATGGACCTCAAGTGAGTCCAGTACAGAGGAGAGTAGGCCTGGTGCAGAGGAGAGTAGGCCTGGTGCAGAGGAGAGTAGGCCCAACGCAGACCTCAAGAGAACCCAGTGCAGACGAGAGTAGGCCTAACACAGACCTTGAGCGAGCTCAGCACAGAGGAGAGTAGGCCCAGCACGAACATCAAGTGTTGGTCAAACTGGAAGCAGTGGTAGTGACAGAGCAAGGCAGCAGCTGGGGCCAAGCCCGAGCCCAGATAGCAGCAGCAGTGATGCAGTGATCCAAGTTCAAACCTTGCAAGCAGCAGTGTAGCCTGGCAGGCCCAGGCAGGTCTTAGCCCAGCCTTTGTGAAAAGCAAACTCTCTTGCGGAAAGCCCAACTTGGACCGTCTGCAGGTCCATGGCTTAAGAGAGGACTGTCATGTTTGACATTTTAACTTTATTTCTTTATTTTTCTACTCGTATGCTAAGAAAACTGAAATGCTGAACTTTTTAAGTTATTTCTCTATCACTAAGATTTTGTACCTCGGTGCTTTGTACCTAAGTCAGCATCACGTGTGGTGATAGTGTACACTTTTCACTGTACTCTTGTACGTTGTACTTGAGTTGTTGTGGTTCTGTTTGCCGAGCTGGGAATTTGTGTTGCAGACGTTTTGTCCCCTGTCTAGGTAACATCCTCAGGTTCAGGAAGGGGAGGGAGGAACCCGGTTCTACCTCCATCCCAAGATCCACAAGCCTGACCACCCTGGCCGACCCATTGTCTCAGCATGCTCCTGCCCCACTGAACTCATTTCTACCTACCTCAACACTGTCCTATCACCCCTAGTCCAGGAACGCCCCACATACGTTCGAGACACCACCCACGCCCTCCACCTCCTCCAAGACGTCTGTTTTCCCGGCCCCCAAAGCCTCATCTTCACCATGGACATCCAATCCCTCTACACCTCCATCCGCCATGACCAGGGCCTCCAAGCCCTCCATTTCTTCCTTTCCCGACATCCCCAACAGTACCCTCATTCGTTTGGCTGAACTGGTCCTCACCCGTAACAATTTCTCCTTCGAATCCTCCCACTTCTTCCAGACCAAAGGGGTAGCCATGGGCACACGTATGGGCCCCAGCTATGCCTGTCTCTTTGTTGGCTATGTAGAACAGTCGGTCTTCCGTAATTACACCGGCACCACTCCCCACCTCTTCCTCTGCTACACTGATGACTGCATTGGCACCACCTCGTGCTCCCGCGAGGAGGTTGAGCAATTCATCAACTTCACTAACACATTCCACCCTGACCTTAAATTTGCCTGGACCATCTTTGACATCTCCCTCCCCTTCCTGGACCTCTCCATTTCCATTAATGACGACCGACTTGACACTGACATTTTTTACAAACCTACCAACTCACACATCTACCTGGATTACACCTCTTCCCAACCTACCTCCTGCTAAAATGCCATCCCATATTCCCAATTCCTCTACCTCCGCCGTATCTGCTCCCAGGAGGACCAGTTCCACCACAAAACACCCGAGATGGCCTCCTTCTTTAGAGACCGCAATTTCCCTTCCCACGTGGTTAAAGATGCCCTCCAACGCATCTCGTCCACATCCCACACCTCCGCCCTCAGACCCCACCCCTCCAACCGTAACAAGGACAGAACGCCCCTGGTGCTCACCTTCCACCCTACAAACCTTCGCATAAACCAAATCATCTGCCGACATTTCCGCCACCTCCAAAAAGACCCCACCACCAGGGATATATTTCCCTCCCCAACCCTTTCTGTCTTCTGCCAAGACCGTTCCCTCTGTAACTATCTGGTCAGGTCCACACCCCCAAACAACCCACCCTCCCATCCTAGCACCTTCCCATGCCACCGCAGGAATTGCAAAACCTGCACCCACACCTTTCCCTCACCTCTATCCAAGGCCCTAAAGGAGCCTTCCACATCCATCAAAGTTTTACCTGCACATCCACCAATACAATTTATTGTATCCGTTGCTCCCGATGTGGTCTCCTCTACATTGGGGAGACTGGATGCTTCCTAGCAGAGTGCTTTAGGGAACATCTCTGGGACACCCGCACCAATCAACCACATCACCCTCTGGCCCAACATTTCAACTCCCCCTCCCACTCTGCCGAGGACATGGAGATGCTGGGCTTCCTTCACCGCCGCTCCCTCACCACCAGACGCCTGGAGGAAGAACGCCTCATCTACCGCCTCAGAACACTTCAACCCCAGGGCATCAATGTGGACTTCAACAGTTTCCTCATTTCCCCTTCCCCCACCTCACCCCAGTTCCAAACTTCAAGTTCAGCACCGTCCCCTTGACTTGTCTGGACTTGTCCTACCTGCCTATCTTCTTTTCCACCTATCCACTCCACCCTCTCCTCCTTGACCTATCACCTTCATCTCCTACCCCACTCATCCATTGTACTCTATGCTACTTTCTCCCCACCCCACCCTCCTCTCACTTATCTCTCCACCCTTCAGGCGCTCTGCCTGTATTCCTGATGAAGGGCTCTTGCCCGAAACAATTGCTCCTTGAAGACTTCCTGTCGATGCAGGTAGAGATGAGTTCAGTGGGGCAGGAGCATGCTGAGACAAAGGGGGCGCAGTGGTAGTCTGGCGCACTGACCTCTACACCGCTGAAGCCAAACACTAACTCGAGGACACCTCTTCCTACTGCTCCCTCGACCATGACCCCACCCCCCATCACCAAACCATCATCTCCCAGACCCTACAGAACCTCATCACCTCAGGAGATCTCCCACCCACAGCTTCCAACCTCATAGTCCGGGAACCCCGCACTGCCCGGTTCTACCTCCTTCCCAAGATCCACAAGCCTGACCACCCTGGCCAACCCATTGTCTCAGCATGCTCCTGCCCTACTGAACTCATCTCTACCTACCTTGACACTGTCCTATCCCCCCTAGTCCAGGAACTCCCCACATACGATCGAGACACCACCCACACCCTCCACCTCCTCCAAGACTTCCGTTTCCCCGGCCCCCAACGCCTTATCTTCACCATGGATATCCAATCCCTCTACACCTCCATTCGCAATGACCAGGGCCTCCAAGCCCTCCGTTTTTTTCCTCTCCAGACGTCCCCAACAGTACCCTTCCACCGACACTCTCATTCGTTTGGCCGAACTGGTCCTCACCTTTAACAATTTCTCCTTTGAATCCTCCCACTTCCTCCAGACCAAAGGCGTAGCCTTGGGCACACGTATGGGCCCCAGCTATGCCTGTCTCTTTGTTGGCTATGTAGAACACTTGATCTTCCATAATTACACCGGCACCACTCCCCACCTCTTCCTCTGCTAAGTTGATGACTGCATTGGCGCCACCTCGTGCTCCCGCGAGGAGGTTGAGCAATTCATCAACTTCACCAACACATTCCACCCTGACCTTAAATTTACCTGGACTATCTCTGACACCTCGCTCCCCTTCCTGGACCTCTCCATTTCCATTAGTGACGACCGACTTGACACTGACATTTTTTACAAACCCACCGACTCCCATAGCTACCTGGATTACACCTCTTCCCACCCTATCTCTTGCAAAAATGCCATCCCGTATTCCTAATTTCTCTGCCTCCGCCGGATCTGCTCCCAGGAGGACCAGTTCCACCACAGAACACACCAGATGGCCTCCTTCTTTAGAGACCGCAATTTCCCTTCCCACATGGTTAAAGATGCCCTCCAACACACCTCGTCCACATCCCGCACCTCCGCCCTCAGACCCCACCCCTCCAACCGTAACAAGGACAGAACGCCCCTGGTGCTCACCTTCCACCCTACAAACCTTCGCATCAACCAAATCATCCGCCGACATTTCCGCCACCTCCAAAAAGACCCCACCACCAGGGATGTATTTCCCTCCCCACCCCTTTCCGCCTTCCGCAAAGGCCATTCCCTCCATGACTACCTGGTCAGGTCCACACCCCCCCTACGACCCACCCTCCCATTCTGGCACTTTCCCCTGCCACCGCAGGAACTGTAAAACCTGTGCCCTCACCTCAATCCAAGGCCCTAAAGGAGCCTTCCACATCCATCAAAGTTTTACTTGCACATCCACTAATATCATTTATTGTATCCGTTGCTCCCGATGTGGTCTCCTCTACATTGGGGAGACTGGGCACCTCCTAGCAGAGCGCTTTAGGGAACATCTCCGAGACACCCGCACCAATCAACCAAACCGCCCCGTGGCCCAACATTTCAACTCCCCCTCCCACTCTGCCGAGGACATGGAGGTCCTGAGCTTCCTTCACCGCTGCTCCCTCACCACCAGACGCCTGGAGGAAGAACGCCTCATCTTCCGCCTCGGAACACTTCAACCCCAGGGCATCAATGTGGACTTCAATAGCTTCCTCATTTCCCCTTCCCCCACCTCATCCTAGTTTCAATCTTCCAGCTCAGTAACTGTCTCCTTGACTTGTCCAGACTTGTCCGACCTGCCTATCTTCTTTTCCATCTATCCACTCCACCCTTTCCTCCTTGACCTATCACCTTCATCTCCTCCCCCACTCACCCATTGTACTCTATGCTGCTTTCTCCCCACCCCCACCCTCCTCTAGCTTATCTCTCCACGCTCCAGGCTCACTGCCTTTATTCCTGATGAAGGGCTTTTGCCCGAAACGTCGATTTCGCTGCTTGTTGGATGCTGTCTGAACTGCTGTGCTCTTCCAGCACCACTAATCCAGTATTTGGTTTTCAGCATCTGCAGTCATTGTTTTTACCAAGCACAAAAAACTGCCTGGTTTCATGTCTGTGCTTATGAGCACCACAAGCTCAAAGTACGGTGCGTCTCTAAAGTGCAGCTGTGGGGACAAAGCACCAAAGTGCAAGTCAAGGCAAGCAGGGATGCTGTGAGTATCAAAGTAGATAGAAGTAAGTGCTGAGACAGTGAGTGAGCAGCCCCATTGAGCTTGGTCCAAACTGTGAGGTGTGAGCATGGTCTAGAGTGTCCTTGCAGCAGCATTGCAATGAGAAGTGTTGGGATGTGTTCAAAAATGCAGTATTGAAGTGCAGAACCATATTGTAAATGGATTAGAGATGTGCGATGATGATGCAATATATGTCGGTACCAAAGCCTATGGATGTGGGGTGCATGCACTCACTGGCAATGAGGCAAGATTAAGTAATAATGAAGATGTTTATATATGCTAATACATGCTATTTTGCCTCTCGCTGCTTGCTAGTGAGAATCACATCTCCCCATTCAACATTTAGTTGGAAAATGTTCTAAACATCAAGAAAGATGGGGTGGCACGGTGGCTCAGTGGTTAGTACTGCTGCCTCATAGTGCCAGGAACCCAGCCTCGATTCCAGCCTCGAGCAACTGTCTGTGTGAAGTTTGCACATTCTCCCTGTGTCTGAATGGGTTTCCTCCGGGTACTCCAGTTTCCTCCAACAGTCCAAAGATGTGCAGGTTAGGTGAATCGGCCATGCTGAATTGCTCATAGTATTCAGGGATGTGTAGGTTAGGTGCATGAGTTAAGGGAAATGTAGGATTACAAGGTAGGGGAATGAGTCTGGGTGGCATACTCGTCAGATTTGGGCCATACTGTAGGGATTCTATTCTATGGTAAGAACCTCACTGAACATCTGACCTCATTTTCCCAAATTTCTCACCATGACCTATGTTGCCCACAGGCCACCTTTTATCTCCTTTCTCCCTTTCAATTCCACTTGCATTCCGATTGATAGGAATGGGATTCGGGCATTCTGCCTGTTGATCCTGTTCCTTCATTCAATGAGTGATTTGTGGCCAAATTCTATATACTTGCCTTTGGCCCATATTGCTTAATACCTTTGCTTTACAAAAAATTATTTACCACCCTTTGTGTGCTTCCTAACATCTCTCCTGAACAGTCTGGCCCCTAATTCTGGAATCCCCAACCAATGGAAATAGCTTATCATCCACGCTGTCTTTTCCTGTTAATACCTTGACAACTTCGATCAGATCACTCTTTAACCTTCTAAATTCTAGTGAAAACACACCTGATTTGTATCATGTTCCCTCATAACTTAACCCCCAAAACCTAGATACCATTCTTGTAAACCTACGTATACTTGCTCCAAAGCTAGTATAGTCTTCTCAAGGAGCGTTGCCAGATCTCTCTCAGTACTCCAAGGAGTCTAACCAGATTTTTGTATAATTGCATCATAACTTCTTAATCCTTATACTCCAGTCCTTTAGATATAAAGGTCAGTATTCCATCAGCTTTCCTGCTTGTTTTTGCACTTGTTTGTGGCATTTTAAAGAATAATGCACCTGAACCCCTCAAGTCTCTTTGGATACCTATTGTATTTAACTTCATACCATCTAGAAAGTACCCTGATCTATCATTTTAGGTCCAAAATGAATCATCTCACACTGGTTTACATTGAACTCCATCTGGATAGTTTGGCAATTCACCCAATCTATCAATACCACTTTGTAATTTTATGCTATTGTTGTGTCCTTAAGTTTACAGGTGTACCATCCTTTACCCGAAATGCTCGGGACCAGCTGGTTTTCCCAATTCAGAATTTTTCAAATTTCAGAATAAGTGGCAGTTTGATGGTGACGTTTTAAAAAAATCTTTCCAAAGAATAGACTTACTCTGAGTAAAACGGGCCCGGAAATAAAATTGAGGCCTGCCAGTGCTTGGTCATGTCCCCACATGTTGCATCTGAGTGACATGCATCGAGTGGGTGTTGACTTGCGTTAACTGTGTGCCCGCCAAACAATCTTGTTAATGAGAAAACAACTTCATAAAAAAACCTTCGGACTTTGGAGCTTTTTGGATTTCAGGATTTTGGATAAAGTGTTGTCTACCTGTACTCATAGAGTCATGGAGTTGAACAGCATGGAAACAGATCCTTCATTCAACTTGTCCATGTCAATGAAATATCCTAAGTTAACCTAGTCCCATTTGCCAGTATTTGCCTCATATCCTTCTAAACCCTCCCTATTCATGTACCCATCCAGACACATTTTAAATGTTATATTGTAATTTTAATTGTCATTATAATAGTAATTGTAACCGCTCGGTGCTGGTGAACATCAGATGAGAGCCAGTCCAGTTGCCTGCTGGAACACATTACCTAGACTTGCATATGACATAATGACTGTTTAAATGAGATGCTGCAAGCTGCCCAGTGCCCAAGTAACTGGTTCAATGAACAGAGAAAGTTGATTTAAAATCGTGCATACAACAACAGTGGAACTGGGCTCTGGAAATGTGACCCCTGAAACCCAGTCCTGTTTTTTACTTTTACCCCAATTCACTGATTAGTCCTGCTTCAGCTTCCTGGCCCCTGAGGTCTGGAAAGGGTTGCATCATCAGTGGATAAAAATCCTATGCCAATTTTGATTTGTTTCAGGGATACAGGAGAATTATAAGACTGTGGATTCCAACTGTGGTTTTTAAATGACTCACAGATGCAGAAAGCTTGCACAGACATCGACATAATGCCTTTCACAATTTTAGATGTCCCAAAGCACTAAATGAAGTACTTTTGTAGTTACCGTGGTAATTAAGGAAACACAGCAGCCTATTTGAGCACAGCAAGATTCAACAAATAGCAACATGATCACGACCAAATAATCTGTTTTTACTGGTATTGACTAAGGGATTAACAGGCCAAGATGTCAGGGATAACTCCCCTGTATTTGTGCTAAACTATGACATGTGACATCTTTTTGTATCTAAAGAAAAAGTAGTTGGGGCCTTGGATAATATATTGCATCTTAAAGATGGCTCCTCTCACAATGCAGCACTCCCTCAGCATTGCACTGACAGCCTGAATTTTCTCAAGTCTCTGGGCTGGACATCCGGCTTTTGAGCTAAGATCGCAGTCTCAGCCACCGTTGGCATCTTGGGTTAACCAACATTGTCTGTGCTTTCCTCCCTCTGAAATCCCCGGAAGAAATGAAAGATTAAATGATTTTGAAACTAAAATGCTCATACTTCTGCACAAAGTCCAGGGTGGCAGTGGTGGTTTCCTGGGCTACTGCTTGAATCTCCTCCAATCCGGTTGCATGGTAGGAATTCCCACAATGTGCATATACCCCTGCCAGCTCCACACCTTCACATTCTGCAATGGATTTTGCCAATATCATTGCTGCTGGATCCTCAGGTCGCACCCCAACTGTAAACAGGAAGAAACTTCATTAAAATTGTAGACCTCCAGCACTTCACAAACACAACAACCTGAATTAGAATCCCTACAGCATAGAAACAGGCCCTTTGGCCCAACAAGTCCATGTCAACCCTCTGAAGAGTAACACACCCAGACCCTTTACCAATGTAGCTAGCCTACACATCCCTGAATGCTATGTGCAATTTAGCATGGCTAATTCACCTAACCTGCACATCTTTGTGATTGTGGGAGGAAACCCACGCACATACTGTGTGAATGTGCAAACTCCACACAGTCACCTGAGACTGGAATCAAACCCGGGTCCCTGGTGCTGTGAGACAGCAATGCTAACCACTGAGCCACTGTGACACCCTAAGAGCCACAAACTTGCCTTCTGAGGATTGAACTCAGGACCTTCAGATTTGAATCCAAACCTGAACCCACTCCATGTTTCCACTGTCAGCCCCACTTATAGTTTTATTTCAATAGGCCAGCTCAGATCAGACATCCTTGGCAGTGCCTTGCATCTCTCACCCTATCCCCTTGGATTTCAATGATTGGGCAAGGAATTTAGCAGTAAAGATGGCTGAGAAATTATGGCTGAAAATGTGTTGCTGGAAAAGCGCAGCAGGTCAGGCAGCATCCAAGGAACAGGAGAATCGACGTTTCAGGCATAAGCCCTTCTTCATGTTTCCTGAAGAAGGGCTTATGCCCGAAACGTAGATTCTCCTGCTCCTTGGATGCTGCCTGACCTGTTGCGCTTTTCCAGCAACACATTTTCAGCTCTGATCTCCAGCATCTGCAGTCCTCACTTTCTCCCCTGAGAAATTATGGTAAATGTTTAAGAAAATAGTTCATGGCTCATTACAAATCAGTGAGGAAGAAGTCAATCATGGTTAACCAGGGAAGTTAAGGATATCATCAAATTGCAGAAAAATATTGCAAATGTTAGTGGTAAGTCAGAGGATTGGGAAAGTTTTAAGAATCTACAAAAGATGACCAAAAATATAATAAACAGTGAGAAAATAAACTTTGAGGGTAAACTTGTAAACAATATCAGGATCAACCGTGAGAAAGTTTCTTTATATAAAGACAAAATTTAAGAGTGAGGCCAAAGTCCCTTGGGGAATGAGGCTGGAGAAATAATAATGGGACCCTGGAAGTGTTAAAGGAGTTGAATAAATACTTTTCCCCAATCATCTCAGTAGAAGGCACTAATACCATTCAAAAATTACTAAATAATCAGGTAGCAGAAAAGAGAGAGGGAACAAATAATGAAGTGGGGGGTGAGGGCATACTTTTACAGTGAAAGGCAAGAGATTTGGAGGGTATTTAAGGAAAATTATTTTCACCCAGAGCATGGCGAGAATCTGGAATGCATTGCCTGGAGAATTGATGGGTAACCTCACAGCCTTTGAAATTACTCTATAAATACCATAACTATCACTAACAGTACTAGGGAAACTATTGGGACAAAAGATTGATATGGTTCTGGACCTAATGCAGTGCATCCTCAGACATTAAAAGAAGTGACAGTGACAATTGCTGCATGAGTAGTAATATTCCAGGAATTCTTAAATTTGCATAAGGTCGTGGGGATTGGAAAATTGCCAAGTCAAAAAGGGAAGGCAACAAAAGACAGCTAACTACATGCCTGTGTGCTTAATATCTGTGTTTGAGAAAATGTTAGAGTCTATTATAAAGGATGTAACAGCAAAGCAGAAATATATCATGTAATCGAGCAGGGTCAGCTTGATTTCATGAAAATAAAATCATATTTGACAAATCTTTTCAAATCTTTAAGGACGTAACAAGCAGGATAGATTAAGGGGATGTCATGGATGTAATATATTTGAATTTTCAGAAGACATTTAATAAAGTACCACATGTTAAACTGCATAATAAGACTCCTTGGTATTGGAGGCAGTATACTAGCATTGATAGAGGATTAGCTAAGTAACAGAAGACAGAGACTTGGAATAAGGGGGACTTTTTCGCCATGGCAATCTGTAATCACTGGAGTACCTCTGGGATCAGTGCTGGAGCAACAATTATTTACAACGAATATTCATGTTTTGGATGAGGAAACTGAATGCACTACAGCTAAGATGGCAGATGACATAAAAATAGGTGAGAAGGAATATAATGTGGGAAAGTGTGAGGTTATGCACTGTAGCATAGATAAGTTGGATATCATTTAAATGGAGAAAGAATGCAGAAAGCTACAGCAAAGAAGGATTTGGGAATTCTTGTCTATAAATCACAAAAATCTAGCATCCAAATTCAACAGGTAACAGGAATGGAGTACCAAGCTGGAGGGATCTTTCTAAAACTATATAATACACTTGTCTGATCGCATTCAGAATATTGTGAACAGTGCTGCTCCTCTTATCTAAGGAAAGATATACTGGCATTTGTGGCAGCCCAAACTAGGTTGTATTCAGGCATGGAGGGATTTCATTATGAGGAGAGGTTGAGTAGGTTGGACCTGTTCTCTTTGGAGTTTAGAAGAATGAGAGGTGACCTTATTGAAAAATGCAAGATCCTTTGGGGACTTAACAGGGTAGATGCAGAATTATTGTTTTCCCTTGTGGGAGAGACCAGAACCAGAGGGCATAATCATATAATGAGGGGTTACCCAGTTAGGACAGAACATTTTTTTCTCTCCATGCATTGTGAATTTATGGAATTCTTTGCAGCAGAGGGCTCTAGGGGATGTGTTGTTAGGAAGGTTCAAGGCTGAGATAGACAGACTTTTAATTCAGAAGGGAATTAAGGGTTATGGGGAAATGGCAGGGAAGTGGATTTGAGGATTATCAGATCTGCCATGATCTCACTGAATGGCAGTGCAGATTTGATGGGCTGAATGGCTTATTTCTGCTCCTACATCTTTTGGTATATTCATCACTAACTACCACTTCAAACAATCTTACGGTTTTGTGCTCGTCACCAGTTCACCTCAATACCCACAAGTCAATGGTGAGTCCGAATAGGGGTTCTGTACTGTCAAGACATTGTCGAAGGAAAATTACAATATTGACTTGGCCTTGCTAATTTACCAGTCCTCATTTTCACATCAGTATAACTCCTTCAGAACTCCTAATGGACAGGACGTTACACACTCAGCTTCTGAGGTTCCTGTATACTCTCCAACCAGTTATTAGATTAGATTACTTACAGTGTGGAAACAGGCCCTTTGGCCCAACAAGTCCACACCGACTCCTCCAACAAGCAACCGACCCAGACCCATTCCCCTACATTTACCCCTTCACCTAACACTATGAGCAATTTAACATGGCCAATTCACCTAACCTGCACATTTTTGGACTGTGGTAGGAAACCGGAGCAGCCAGAGGAAACACACGCAGACACGGAGAGAATGTGCAAACTCCGCACAGACAGTTGCCTGAGACAGGAATTGAACCCGAGTCTCTGGCGCTGTGAGGCAGCAGTGCTAACCACTGTGCCACCGTGCCACTGTGCTGCCCATAAAGGTTATCATACAGGCTGATTTGAATACGGTCAGACAGAAGGAGGCTCACGAGAGTGTAAGGGGACAAAAGATTGATATGGGCCTGGACCAGTGCTGACCACCACATTCTCAGGTGGCTTTAGTGGCTATCAGCAAGCGGTCTTTACAGACCTGGATTGACCATGTTTGTGAATGGAAAGACACCCTAACCACCTTAGTGAACTGTTCACATTCTCCTGCACTGGATGCATGAATAACTATCCTCTCCAAGAGCAATGAGGAGATTGTCAGTCAGATTAGTCAAGCCACTGCAATGTCTTTCCCTCTGACTCAGAGAGCCCAACAGTGACTTCAGCCAATAGGGAAGTAGAAATAGAATAAACATGTAAAATGTTTATGATATAAATAATCTATGGGTAGAATCAAAGACTGGGAGGTTGATGGTGCTGCATAAGTGATTAATAGATACAGAGCTTCATCAGTGAGGATGTCACATCATCTGAAGGTAGGATCTGAAGGAAGAAGGTCTTGCTGAATCATAATTGAACGTTCATTAGTTTGTTATGCTATGATTTTGAGTCCACATCCATTGAAAACATCCACAATCTGGTTGCAATTTTGGAAGACAGATCACTGTAAGTATTTAAAGAGGAGAAAAATAGATTTTTGAAATACTGAGGAGTTAAGGCCGTGCCTGAAAGAGGAGTTGAGCCCTGGAGCACATGTTCTTATAGAACAGCAGAGGCTGAATGGCCTATTTGTGATCCTATTTCTTACATTGTTATGAAATCTGTATAGGGCCGTACTTAAGATTAAGATGAGATCTTGTCTGCTGTCTTAGGACGATGCAAAAGATCCATTAGCACCATTTTGAGGAAGGGCAGAAGACCTCTCCTCACCACGGAGTCAATAATTATCAACATCAGTAAAAATGTTTGTGAGACTTTTGCAAAGGCAGTACCTTTCCTATTTATGTTTTAAAAGCATTAATTATCTGTAAAGCACTTTCTGAGACCTTTAAAGACATAATTATCAAAACAAATCTTTCATGCCATTAATATATCTTGTTCAACCTCCCTTTCCTCCTTTGTGACTGTCCTTAAAACTTCATTGACTGATATCTTGATCACTCCTCTGAATCGAACCTTTGGTTCAGTGTCTTTACTTTATCTCATACCTGTGAAGTGTCTCAGGACATTTATTTTTCTCTGTACAAAAAAGGGAACCTATGAATACCGATCATCACCTAGAGTGTATGGATGACAGCATAATTTAACAAAGCAGCTTTCACAGTAGAAGCTCTAAATTCCTTTCTGGATGGGCCTCTAGGTCTTTCTCATCTGCATCTGTTTTTTGGGAATACTCTATCCCACAAAAATGTAGGAATCCAGAGTTTTATTTTGCATCAATTCATACACAACCCTGTTAACCAACACTGCAGGAGAATATGCCACTTCCAAAGGCTGTACTGGCACCTAGTGGCTGTACCATGGAATCTCACTGGAAGCTGACCTAATTTCAGACGCAAGTGCGGATCAAAAATTTGATCACAGCAAAATCCTTCCGTGATTAGCTCATATCAATACCCACTTTGACCCTACAAATGTGTCCAGTAGGTCCAGGTTCAGGTCTCATCTATGCTGCAAATGTGTTACAAGTTGTCTAAACAGGTTGATTCAAAATACTTACAAATATCATCAGCAGACACTATTTACAACAAAAAACAGAAATTGCTTTTTAAACACAGCAGGTCTGGCAGCATCTGTACACAGAAAACAGGGCCAACTGATGGTAGCTAGGAAAAGGTTGGTATTTATGCTGAAGATGAGGTTGGGCTGGGGGTGGAGTGAGAAAGGAGTGGATAGATGGAGATGGAACCCAGTGACAGAGATATTAAAGGACTAGGCAGACAAGGGGATTATTGATAGTAAGCCAGGACAGAAGAGAAGCTGAATAAGTGATAATGAGAGCTGACAGTAGGAGAGAATAGGTTGGCTGACTTAAAGAAACCCATGTCATGGCAGGACCAGGGTGTGAGGTTGGGCAAAAAACATATAAGGATGAAATCAGGGCTCTAAGATCATAGAGTCATACAGCATGAAAATAGACCTTCTAGTTCAACCAGTCCATGCCAACCATAATCCAAAATTAAACCAGTCCCACCTGCCTGTGCTAGGCCTATATCCCTCCAAACATTTTTTATGTCTTTTCATTTACATCTAAATGTCTTTTAAATGTTGTAATGCACCCACAACCACCACTTACTCTGGAACTTCATTCCAAAAACAGACCACTCCCTGAGTAAAAATATTGTCCCCTTGTGTCTCTTTTAAATCTTTCTCCTCTCACCTTAAAAATATGTCCCTTAGTCTTGAAATCCCTCATCCTAGAGAAAAGACACCTGCCATTCACCTTACCTATATTCCTCATGATTTTACAAATTTCTCTAAGATCATCCCTCAACCTTCCACACTTAGTGAAGGAAGTCCCAGCCTATCCAGCCTCTCCATTTACCTTAAATCTTCCATTCCCAGCAACATCCTGTAAAGCTCTTCTGAACCCTCTCCAGCTTAATGATATTCTTCCTATAATGGGACACAGTACTCCAGAAGATGCCTCACCAATGTCCTGTACAACCTCAACATAACATCTCAATGCCTATACTCAAAGCTCTGAACATGAAGGCAAGTGTGCTAACCACTTTTTTAACCAACCTGTTTACCTGTGATGCAAATTTCAAAGAATTATGTATCTGAACCCCTAGGTTTCTCTGTTTTACAACACTACCAAAGGCCCTACTTTTAACTGTATAAGACCTGTCCGTAAATGTAATACCAAAATGCAATACCACATAATGGGTTAGGGTATGACCATTGGTGGTAGTCACTTCGAGATCACACTTGAAACACCTCCATCATCTGCTTTATCATTTTCTGCTCTAAGGACAACAAGTCCAACTTTTCTGGTTAATCCACATAACTGTAACCCCTCATTCCTGGAACAACTCTCGTAAATCTGCTCTTTACTCCCTTTAAAGTTTTCATATCCTTCCTAAAGCATACTGCCCAGAACTGACCTTCTATCCCAGCTGAGGCCAAACTTGTGTTTTACAAATTTAACTGCCTGGATTTTATATTCATGCCTCTATATATCAAGCACATAAATCCCATTTGCTTCATGAATCTCTGTTAATTTAACCCAGCCACTTCAGAAATTTGAACACAGACAACACCAGTTCTCTGTCCTGCATTGCCTAAAACACTGTAGCATATTCCATATGGTTCCAACCTTCTATGTTTACTGTACTTCCAAATATTGTCATTGGCATATTTAAAAATTGTGTCTTCAATTCTGCCAACAATTCTAAGTGATTAATATATATCAAAACAGCAGGCATAATTATGTACCCTAGAACAACTTCACTGTACAACTCCCTCCAACCCAAAAACAGTCTTTAATCCCAAGCATTTTCTATATCTCAGTTAATTCTGCATTTATGATGCTACTGCTGCTTTTATCCCATGAACTTTAATTTTGAGAACCAGCTGTGTATCTCTCATACTGTGCTGCGCGAAAAACTGCTAAAAACTCTTTGAACCAAAAGAGGTCTGACAATTATAAGGTGTACGTTTAAAATAAAACACATTTTAAAATCGGAAACTTTTCCTGCACAAAATAAGGAGAGCAATTTTTTCCCATTCACAATGCTGTCTACCCTGGAAAATCAATGCATATCTGCACAAGCAGTGCAAACAAATGGATTACCCTCCTAAGACACCAAGCTAAGTGGAGTTACAAAAGTATATTTAAAAAGAACTGTAGAATAATATATAGATAATTTTGAAATTAGTTATGTTTATGTTGGACATAAAATCTGTATTGTGACAGTTATTGAACTCGATGTGGAGTCCTAGAAGCTGCAAGGTCCCCAAGTGGAAAATAAGATGCTGTTCTTCAAGTATGTGTTGACTTTCATTGGAGAACTGCAGCAGGCTTGTGACAGAAATGTTGGTCTCGGAGCACAATGGTGTATTGAAGTAGAAGGCAACTGTAAGCACGGTTTCATTTTTACATACAGAATGTAGATGTTCTGCAAAGCGGTCACTCATTTGGCGTTTTGCTTCCCCAGTGCAGAGGACACCTCATTCTGAGCAGCGACTACAGTAGACTGGATTGAATGAAGTGTAGGTAAATTACTGCTTCATCTGCAAGGTATATCTGGATTGTGAGAAGGGTAAATGGGCAGGTTTTACACTTACAATTGCAGGGGAAGGTACCGCGGTGGGGCTGATATTCATAGTATGAATTAACTAAGTAAGATATGACATTATTAAAGTATCCTAAATTGACCTTGGAAACCAGGTGTCTCAGAGTTGGGGCACGCAAAACAAGTGAGCTCCCAGGAAATATCATTGGCTTAATTTTATGTCTACTGGTCACTTTACTCACTTTATTGAATTAATTTTGTAATTAAGGTTGTTCTGTTTGTTAAGAGACCTATAAAAGTTGTCTGTGTTTTAAGCAAATTGCAGTAGCTTTTCCAGAATACACAGAGGTGCTTAACCTTTGTGTTGCTGGATAACCTATACCCAGCATCATAATAAATTGTTGAAACAGACCGAGCTGCTAGTGTTTATTTGACCGATCGTGGAACCGAGAGGCCCCTCCCATCGGTCTGGATTTACTTGGGAAAGTGTTGGGAATAAAGGAGGAGTAGAAGGATTAATCTAGGAGGAATGCTGACAAAGTAGGGGAGGGGAATATGTGTCTGTTCATGGCATCCCACTAGAGGTGAAAGAAATAATGGTTTACGATCCTTTGGATGTGGAGGCTGGTGAGGATGAGAGGTCCCTATCATTGTTGTGGAGGGAAAAGGCTTGCTACCGTGTTCCAGTGAGCCTCAGCAGAAGCTCGAAGAACAGCACCTCACAGTCTGTAGGGAAATGCAACAGCCTATCTGTATCCCATATGCCCCGTAAACAATGTGATGATAATCTGATTATCTGTTTAATTGATGTTGCCTGAGGGATAGATGTAGGTCAAGGCAACTTTCTTTAAATATGCCACAGAATCTTAGACCACCTAAATGGAGAAACTGGTCTTCAGTCTAATGTCTCATCCAAAAGCCTATTGCAGTACTGCAATGAAGTATGACACTGAATTATATATTAAAGTCTCTGGAGTGAAGGTGAACACACTAGTTTCTGATGTGGAGATTAAAGCACAACCATGGAACCGAGGCTTACCACCACAATGCCTTAATTTTCCCATTGAAACCTCATTGATCTAGTATCCTAATTCCACATGAAAATTCACCTTTCTAGTATCCTGACTCTCCTTTAGTCAAAGCAACAGATTTCAAAGAGTATTGTATTAAAGGTGAAAAGAAAGTTAGAGAGAAAAAGTAACTCCAAATCCTAGAGTATTAGCAGTTGTAGGCAACATGAACACACGAACAAGGAACAACAGTAGGTCACTCAGATCTCTGAGCTGGCTCTGCCATTAAATAAGATCATGGCTGACCTGATTCTATCCTCAACTCTCATTCCTGCATATCCCCAATATTCTTTCATCAATGGTTGAGTGTTTAAAATTGGAGACGCTCAGGAGTCCAGATTGTATATTGTACAATAATATATAAGGGTAATATCAGAGAATTGTAGGGTTGCAGATACTGTAGGGATGGAGAGAGGCCAAGCTATTAATGTCATTTGTACGTAAAAGATCTCATGGCATTTTGAAGATGAGGAGGAGTGTTCTCCCCGTGTCCTGGCAAACATTTATCCCTCAACCAACCTCACTTAATGACTCAGTTGACTATGAAACACTTGGATTACAAAAGTTGCTATAGAATATCAGTTTCTTTCTTATTTTCTTTCCCAGTGCATGTAATATTCCACAATAGCTTACCTCTTCCATTGTTGCAGTTTATCTTCTGCCAGACCAGCCATGCCTTCCCATCTTTCAGTCGCCTCTTTTTCAGCTCTGCCAGGGCCAGCTCATTGTCAATCAACACATGGAACATCTCCAGGCGTTCTGCCAAGTCAGCACAGATGTCCACTTTGTCAAAAGGAAGTGGGTAAGCATACAGGATATCATCAAAGCCGTGGTCAGTGTAGAAACGTGCTTCAGCCAGTGTGGAGACAACGATGCACCTTCGAGAGCCCCCCGTCATAATATCCGCACATTCCCTGAAATTGAGAAAAGAAAAGGCACAAGCTCAGCAGCAAGAGTAATTCAGTGCAAGTACCTCCTTCCAATCCCTTTATTCTAACACTCTGACTCCAATTTCTCAACCAATTCAGCACATGTTACGAGGTCACCTGCAAATCTATGTGTTTTCATGTTTGCAAGATTAAAGATTATTGTGGGCATACAGGAATGTAGAATTGAGGTTAAAATTAGATTATGATCCTACTGAAAGGGGGAGTAGTCATGAAGGGCTGAATTGCCTACTCTTGTTTCTTGGTCACATCTATTAATTTTTCAGAATTCATTTTCAGAATGTGGGTGGCTGGGCCAACATTTCTTACCTATCCCTAGTTGCACTTGAGAAGTTTTTGGTGGTGAGCTGCCTTCTTAAACCACTGCAATCCATATGCCGTAGGTTGACCCACAATGCCCTTAGGGAGGAATTTGAGGAGTTCAAACCAGAGACACTAGAGGAACTAGGATATATTTGAATTTGGGGTGGTGAATGATAATTTGCTGTATGTAGATCTTGCTATAATCCCTATTAGCAAGATTCATTGACACTTCTCTGTTACTATGTCAGTGAACTTTTCAAGAAAAAATGTAACTAGATTTTTTCAGTCGCTTTATTTCTAAGTTCATCCTGACTCTATTTTCATGGATTTTATCTCAGAGTATATTGCACACGGGTGAAATGCAGAGTAGGACAGAGGGTCCCCGTAGTGAATTTAGCCAACGACCTGGGTTATTTCAATTCGAAAGCTAATTTAAATCTTGGATTATGGCTGGAGCCGGAACTGGGCTGAAAGCCCCAGGATGTTAAATCCCAAGGGAATGGTCATCAGCATGAAGTTAATGCTGGGAAGAAGGGGGCTGAGGGAGTGTTGGTGCTGGAAAACACAGACAAGGAAAGTGTAGGGAATGACTAAAAATTCTCTGTAGGTAGATCCAAATGAAACATTCCAGTTTCTCCAGGCCCCTGAGGAAAGATCAACTTAAATTCTTACTTCGTCTCTTCTGCTCTTAGCAAACTCTGGTTCTGTCGCTGACTTTGTCCCAATACAACTCCTATGATTTTCAATAAAAATCACATTATAGCCCCAGCACATCATCAGAATGCATGATTCACATTTTAATTATCGGGTATTCCTGTGTCAAACAGAGGTCCAGGGGTTTAAATAGTGGGAACCCTGGAGCTATGCAGCAGTTTCCACAGGTGACCATTTAAATCAGTCCCCACACCCCTTGCCCATTCTGCCATTCCCCGGGCAGGCTGAGATAAAAAATAGCTCGAAGAATCTTGGTAGCTGTCCTATTTGAGCTACTCTGTTTCTTTTAAGTTACATGAAAAAGAAAAACACTGCCACATCTAAAGTGCCTTTGCTGCAGACTTTCATAATCTCCATATTTGTACAACGCTCCTCCCTCACACTTAATGACTAATATCAGGAAAGCTGTAGACTATGCTTGCTAGAGTCATATTTATTCTTTGCTGTTTGTAAGCTCAATTCCAGTGTTTGCATGGCCTGGCCACCCTCTCCTTCAAATCCCTTTTATCACAGTAATTGTTCCTTTGGTCTATATTCCTGCTGATTTCCCATTTGACCTAATCTTTCTAAAGATTTAATAACTTGGAATATTAGTTCACAATCATCATCTAGCATGAATCGAAGCTGAATTTGTGTTTCTAACGCAATTATTTAGTTTCTTAGACTATGTAAATTCTTTTACAGAATTTTTATTTGGTTAACTGTTTCCTGCTGTTATGTACTACAACGTGTTTGCTGGATTACTGGATCAGCAATGTAATTTCTTTCTTTTTAATCACTTCTGTTTTGTGCTGTGACCAAATCCAGAAAGGTGAATAAATTCCTCTATTTTAACTCCAGAGGTTGGTAGAGCAAACCTTGATTTTTTTGAAGAAAGTTGAGCTACCTTCAATTCAGTCTGTACTTCACCACACGTAAAGCTACAAAGTAAGTCACAGTGCTTGAGCTAGCGAGTAAGGAATCTGTTTTATTATTTTAAACACACTCACTTATTTAAAACATGGAATCATTGTCAATTGTTGAAGCCTATGCCAAATCCTGCAACATACACACACTCAAGCACAAAAGCAAACAGAACAAGTTACAGTGTAGGGAAATGAAGTTGAAAAAAGTATAAGAATTGTATGTTCCAATGTTCCTTTAGTTCTCAGAAAGCCCAGTGATGTTGTGACAGATGTAAGCTGGTTGTCCTTTTGAAGGCAAATTCTCTAAACATGATCAGACGTTTTCTCAAAAAGGTGGCCTGGCATTTGAAGTACCTTATATTTTTAAATTCTCTGTCACTTTGATGTATTCAAACTTGTAATAGAGATAGAATCCAAGTTTGAAAAAAAAAGGTGTTGAGAGAGACTGCTGTTTATTCCATCCAGCAGGTTTTGTTAATGTTGCTGCCTTCTATAGCCAACAGAAAAGTTTCTAATCACAGCCTTTCTCAAGGGTGACTTTTGATCATTTCGAAACTAAATATTCACGCGCAATTCATGGCAAAGAAGAAGCTTCAGCCTCCCATTAGCAAAACTATAAAGATGCCATAGAAGCAGAAGAGAGTTTTCAACACCCTCTTTTTTTATAATGCTTTTTGTTAAGGTTTCTTTTATCTCTTTACTATTCCTGCAGATAAAAGGTGAAGGTTGATAGGGAGCTGAACAATATGGGCTATGGCAAGAAATGTGGCAGAATTTTGTAAGAAGTCTATCAAGGCCTATCTTGGGGTCAGGAGCAACTTGCTGCATTTTCTAAATAAGTTCCAGGTGAGATGATTGCTAGGCAGCAGCGTGTTGCCTATTAAGGCAACATTTCTTGTTTATAATCTTATTAACTGCACATCTTACCTGATTAAAATCTTATCGAGCCAAAAATCTGCCAGGAGCAAACTAGATGCCAAGAAATCTCAAGATGGATGTTATCTGGCAATGTCAGCTCACTGCTGGCTGCAAAGAGTCTCTATGTCGAACACACATAACAGCATCTCAGGACACGACTCATGGGCACCTGCTGAATGCATCTCTCATCCCCAAACATTGACATCTAATGATTACCAAACCTTCCGGATCCTCATGGCCCCTTTCCAATCTATTTGAAGATACGCAGGAAGTCGAAACCTGCATTTCAGGACACTCCTAAAATGCTGCAGCAAGGACATTTATGTGCAGGGACAGGCACCACACTCAGACATTGGACTAGAATGTATCTCAGGGTTGCTCACTTGCTCCCTTAGTGCTACCTGGATCCTCACTGCTTCTCTGCCTTGCCTTACCTATTAATGTAATCACACAACCTTGTTGGTGAATAAGGGGGCATACATTTTGCTGCATAGCACCGCGCAACACCAATCTCACACCTGCACCATGTGCCAGTGACTTTCACTGTACATGCAGCAAGCAAGCAGCCATGTCTCAAACTCTGAGGGATGTAGTCCTCACAGAAGTCCACGGAGGCACCCGTTAGTCGGAAGTGTTGGCATAGTACGACAGCAGCAGCCTCTCACACCAGTCGAAGGGATTGGCCATGGTCAGGTCAGGGTGCTATTGGTCAGGGGGGTCCATGTCTCTGGAGTCTGTGGAGTGGATCATGTGGCTCCAAAGTGGCCAGTCCAAGGGGATTAGGGCTAACACAGTTGGGGAGATAAGCAGCCACCAGTCAGGGGTCCAAGACTCAAGGTCATTCAACAGTGTGGACCACGGTCAGTCCATTGGAACCATTCACAGAAACTGAGAGGGGCTGTGGTTACCAATTACTAGTTGCCATGGGAAGGAGACTTGGGAATTTATTTCTGGTGAATAAGGGTTAAGGGGGTGGTGGGGGAATAATAATTATAAAAGGGGGGGGGGGGGCAACAGTATTTGTAAGGGGGATTTAATAAAGCATGGATAGGAATGAGTTAATGTGGGAAGTGGGTTGGTAAATGGTCAACAGCATTCTGGCTTCAAGGAATGGCAGTGGAGGTCACAGGTATTAGTATCTGATCATTTCAGGCATTGCCACCCAGTGATGTGGGTTATCAGGAGTTGGGGAGGGTAAAGTGAGTAGGTGCAGACTTTTATGGACTGGCTGGATGCAAAGCTGAGGGAGTTCGTGGAAGAGCTGTCGGGAAGGGGAACTGGATGTTTGAGGCCTCTTTGGGTACTTAGAGGCAGAGGCTGGAAAGCACTGTCTAAAATTTGCTCACTATCATCTTCAATGATAACAGAAATGCACAAACTGCAGTAGGAAATGAACTGAGTGCAACCACACCTGGAGTGGGCAGAGTATCTCGAACCATGAGTGAGAGGGGTGTAGGACCCAGTGAGGCGAGATGCACACAACCATGCACTGTTCTGGATACAGACATCGGAGCCCCCTAATTCCTGGTGATTCTTATTGCATTGTGTCCCTGTGTGCTGTACACACTCCCTGCCCTGGACATTGCTAGCCCCTTCCTTCATGCCAAGTGAATGAAGTTAGGCATCAGGTTGGCACTGTTACATTCAGGATTTCATAGAGTCTCAAACAAATGGATACACTACAAAACCATTCACATTTATAGAAACATGATACTTTATAAGCAATGTCACCTGTGCCACCAAAGTATCCAAAAGGGACTCTTTCTCTCAGTGTGCCTCAGTCTTGTCCTAGATTCTGCAGCTTGGATGGAGGAAACTTGCTTAGCACTGGAGCCTGATGGCCTTGAAGATTTAATCAGGCAACCCCAGGGTCATCTGTGGGTCAATGGCTCTGACATGCTGAAGGTCATCTTTAAGAGGCGGCTGAATCCTCCTTGGTTTGAACGTCCAAGAGTCTAAAGGTGGCCGATCAGGAGAGGACTCACAGAGATGATGAAGTCACTTAAAGATTGGACACATTCAAATAACAAGGCAACTTGCGATTATAGCAATTCTCATGATGTTTGAGTAGCAAAGCCTGAGATTATCTTACTCAAGTTCCTGATTTTAAATTAGTGCATGCTTATGAAACTCCATTAGCTGGAACGGTTTATCCATATGTAATTGGTTCCAAAATGAATTATAACAATGGTTATTTCACCTTTTTCAAGTTCCTTTCCATCCTTTACCCTAGTAGCTGGTTCTTAGCAGGGAACATGGTCTATCCTAATTATTCAATGCCTTACAATGAAAATCTTTCCAATCTGCCATTTACAACCCTATAGACTAATTCCTCCTTCACAATGCCTAGATTAACATTCATCTTTATCCACATAAATGATAAGTACATTATACAAGTTGGTCAGGTCAATTTCTGTGGTTCCCCTTTCTTTGCCTCAAATAAATACCCCTTATGTTGCTGGCTGTCAGTTACATGTTTATCTACCTGTACCTCCCTGTGCTGTGTGAATGTATGTTGGAATAACCTATCTAGAAATTTCTCCAAATTCACTACTTATCAGAATTTCTCCAATTTGTACTTCATACTGTGCTAAACCAGGGTGACTTGTGAGATAGAAATTTTCCAGTAGCCCCATCACCGGTGCATTCCTGTATGTATGTGGTTGCATATGTGCTCATCTGTATGCATGTCCCTGTGTGTGTGTGCATGCAAACATGTATGAATGCATATGTTTGTGTATGCTTATGTGTGCCCACAGGTATGCATGCCTCCAAGCATATTTGAATGTATGTATGTGTGTGTATGTAATACTTGGCTCAACAGTGGAATACACAATTGAACAGCCTCAGCAACTCATGAACAACACTTGCAAGAGCAGAGGAGAAAATTAAAGAAGAAATCTGAGCCACTTACACAGTTTTATGAGTCTTCATGTGTGGTCGGAGACGAACTCCCAGGGCCTGACATCGCTCAATCATTCGTTTTGCATTATTTTCAACTTTCTGGATATCAACAGTGAATGCAGGGGTCAAGAGTTGCTGAACTGATGCTACAGAAGCCATGGCGAACTTGTGAGATGAAAGCCCCAGTCATGGGTTAGTCATTCAGGCAGCACCTAGACCTAGGGTGTCATTGGAAGGAAGAGGAAAATAAAGTTCATGTAACATTAAGTTTCTCTCTCCGCGGATTGGAGTTTGGTCTATTCCAAACCCTAACTACTCCATCTATGAAAAAGACTTTTTTCTTAACGCACATTTGCCACTTTCACAAAACATTTTGAAATGTTGCCCTCTTATTCTCAAACCACTTTTGAGCAGGAACAGTTTCTGCCTGTCTACTCTGTCCAGACTTCTCAGTGATTTTGAACACTTGTTTCAAGTCTCCTCTTAGCCTTCTTCTCTCCAAGGAAAACAATCTCATCTCCAAACTTTCTTCATAACTGAAATATCTGGAACCATTCAATCAGCAAAGTCAGTCTTACTCAACAATGCATGCACTCAGTCCTAGGTTAAAAAGTCTGAATTTTTACTTTGTACAAAAGTCGTTCATAGTTTGTAGTTGCCATTGAACTGAAGGCTACAATTTAAATTCTGTAGTTGCCACTCTTAAATAGGGTTTTAATTTTCTCAACGGTTCCAATGAAAGGGCAGCTGAATAAAGAACCAGCTGAAACTGGATCCTCATTTAGTGACTCTGATTGGCCCTTTATGTTGAATATATATAAGTAGCCAACTTGGTGTGACTTAGCATGTCTGGAGGTAACTTATAATAGAATGTCACAGTTGAGTGCTTCAAGGAGGAAGAGTATATGATGTTTGATCACTTTTGCCTAAACCTTCCAGCCACTAATTAAAAAATTGATAACATAAAGATCAGAGGATTCTTCAAGTGTAAAAAGCAGGGATATGAGATTAATCAGATAATAAATTAAACAAAATACAATATCGATGAGTAATGTGCTGTTGCTGTAGCATGTAGAAGGCTGGATACTAAACTGATTCAAAGCAAATTTATCTTTAATAAGTTTGCAGGTCAAGGAACTTTGTTTCTGAGTTAAGGAGTTGGAATCCAACCAGACATGCTAGTAAACAGAAAATATTAGGAAAAAAAGACCTATTTAATGTAAAGTTGTTGACACTAGTCACCAATTCTCATTGTTTTACAGAAGTATTTTATCCAAAATATCTGGATGATCTTGAAAGTGCTGTTGCGAGAAGTTTCAAAAACAATGTTCAATTTTTGTTAGAATTCTTTCTAATTAATATTCTAGTTTTTGTAAAAAGAAAGGTTGGGCAATTTGAAAGATTCATTGTATTATTAAAACACTTTTGTTAATGATACTATTATATGGAAAATAGATTTTACGAAAGTGCATGCAATCTAAGATGTAGAAGATGAAAATAAAAAGTTTCCTCTTCTTTTTATTAGTTTGTTTGAAGGTAATCTCTATGTCACCAAAGGTTTTATTATAAGAAGAGTGTGGTCTATTACTTTAGCAAATAATTAAAGTTAAGTGATGGATATTAATTGTTTTTTTAAAATATTTTTGAAAAGATTTATTTTTTATAAAATTACAAAACAACAGAATTATAACAATAAACCAACAACCACACTACTCTATATAAAACAAAAGAACAACAACACAAACAGAACGAAACTATACTCATGGCCAAGATAAACAAATCAGTCAAAGTAATAAACAAATAACACAGCTCAGTGCCACGAAACAATAGCTCCCAACCTTTGACAGCATTAAATATTACACCTGCATTTGTTTGAAGTTCTTCCTCTCAGGACACCAAGTTCACAAAACCAAACCATCATGGCTATACAAAGGCCCAAATTAAAATGTCAGAAATATCTGCTTCAAGGTAAGCCAAAAAGGGCTACCACGCCTTCGGTTTTTTTTTGGTGCACCATATTTGTGAGAAAGTCCAGGGGAATATGTTCCATGATAGGCTTGTGCCAATTAGACTGGCACGAGGGGTTTTCAGACACCCAGCACATCAAAATGTCTTTCCTTCTCCATGTGTATCTCAAGAAGATAAATTGGGCAGGTCCAGGAGAAGATAGACTGGGTCCATCTTAACGTTGGTCCACAAGACCCTCTCTATTACTCCTCCCACAGCATTCCAATACGTACAAAGCCTGTGGCAGGACCCCAGGCAGTGAGTGAGAGTATCCATACTTATTTTACACTTGGGACACATTGAGGATATCTTAAATTTCAAGAGACAATCTAAGGCCAAATGGACCCTATGAAAACTCTTCAATCGCATGGCATGGGTCCTATTAGAAATGGAAACCTTTTTCGCATTCTCACAAATATTCTCCCATGCCTCAGAAGAGATCTCAACTCACGTAGTCATTCAATATCATCCGAGGGACCACCCCCTTCAGATGATAAAGAGTACTCACTAAGGGAGTGCTCTTGGCATGAAGCACCCTCTTCTCTACATCGGATCTGTAGAAGTCAGTCAAAAGCACAGCTTCTTTTTGGATAAAATCTCTAATCTGGAAAAAACGAAATAGGTATCTGCTAGATAATCCGTTTTTAAGGATTATTTGGTCAAAGGACACCATTATTTCCCCCTCAAATAAATCATCCAAACAGGAAACTCCCCTAGCTGCCCAGAGTTTAAACCCAGGGTCCATTGTCCCTGGCTGGGAACCCAGCATACCAATAGTAGGGATAAGAAAAGATGTTTTAGATGTATTACTCACTCTGCTACATTGCCCTCCACACTTTGACAGTATTAATAATTCTTGGATTACAGTAATTTTCCACAACTGTCTTCATTTTGTCTAGAAATAATAAGCTAATAAGAGGACACTTTACCTGGGAGACCTCAATGTCCAGCCATATTGCTACCGAGTCCCCACAAACCCAGTCACTTACAAAAGATAAAAGAGAGCTTAATTGATATCTTTTAATATCCAGAAGGTCGACTCCTCCTAGCCCTTGGGGCAATTGCAATTTCACGAGCTTAATAATGGGTCACCTATGATGCCAGATAAAAGAGCTAAACCAACCATTAAGTCTCTGGGAAAAACCAATGGAAGCATCTGCATAGGATTTAGCAAACAAGGAAGGACATACATTTCAATAAGAGCTACTTGACCTAACCAAGATATTGAAGGGCCTCCCATCTTTGAAGATCTTGTTTAATCTTGTCAAACAAGTGGACAAAATTAGCCTTAAATAGCTGATCGAAGCTGGGAGTAACTAAAAGGCCTAGATAGAGAAACCTCCCTGTGACCACTGAAAGGGAAACCGTGACTCACCCTCGACGTCAGGTATTCCCCTAAGATCCACTCCCATCCCACCCCCACCGTAGACATAGCCTCCAATTTTGAAAAATTAATCTTGTAACCCCAAAAAGAGCCAAATGAACTGCATCAAATGAGGCACAGAAACTGCTGGGTTCAAAAGAAAAATAAGAACATCATCTGCAAATAATGTAATCTTATGTACCTTTGATCCCACTTCTGGGACGGCTATATTAGGATCCCTACAAATAGCCTCTGCCAGCGGCTTAATCACCAGCGTAAAAAGTAGAGGTGATAGGGGACAACCTTGCCGACTGCCCCTACAAATATTAAAATTACTAGATCTTACACCATTGGTGAGAACCGCCGCCAGAGCATCACTATGAAGGATCCTTACCCACCTGGTAAAGACTTCACCGAGACCAAACCATTCCAGGGTATAGAAAAGATATGGCCACTCCACCCATCTACAGAAATTACAGAAATCACTTATCCCTGAACCAATTGCTGTTGACACACTTGAATCATATTGAGTAACCTCCTAACATTGTTGAAGGATCTGCGGCCCTTAACAAAACCAGTCTGGTCCCCTTGGACAATGGAAAGCAACACCATTCCAGCCTTAATGCAAGAGTCTTGGACAGAATTTTAAAATCAGAATTTAAAAGCAAGATGACTCTATAAGAAACACAGTCCTCCAGGCTCTTCCCTTTCTTAAGGATGAGAGAGATACTAGCCTCTCTCAAGGGTGGCGGGAGGCAATCATGACTGTACGAGTAGTTGTACATGTCCAACATCGGCCCTGACAATATATTTATAAATTCTTTGTAAAATTCACTGGGAAGACCATCAGGGGGTGCCTTTCTACTTTGAAGGTGCTTCACCGCCTCCTGTATCTCTTGCACTGTTAAAGGGGCACTAAGGATACGCACCCGTTTGGAGGTCCCGCCTGGAAGATTTAGGTTCTTAAAAAAGAACTCCATCTTTTCCCACCTATTTCACAGTGTTCTGACTGGTATACTTCAGAGTAAAACCTCTGAAATACAGCACTGATCTTTTTAGAATCACAAGTGAGAATCCCAGTCCCTTTCCTAAATGAGGCAATAGATTGTTGAGCATTCTTTTTCAGAGCCAGATATGTCAAATATTTGCCCAGCCTATCACCATGTTTAAACAACCTTTGCTCCTCAAAGAAAAGTTTCTTCCTTGCTGTCTGGGGGAGCATGGAATTAAAGGTTGACCGAAGAGCTGTGACCTGCTGCAACTTAACCACCGATGGCCTCTTAAAATATGCCAACTCGGCTGCCTTCAGTCATGCCTCTGCAGACGCTGCTGCTCTCCCTTCTGCCACTTCCGGCTGGCAGAATAAGAAATAATTATCCCTCTAGCATAAACTTGAGCAGTCTCCCAAGGAACAGATGGGTTACTAGCCATATTTGAACTGATGGCCAAGAATGCTTTAAACTTGTGAGAGAAACACTCAATGAGCTTACTAATGTTGAGAATAAAGGGATCCATTCGCCAGTGCCGCGAACCTGTTACTTTGTCCTTAATCTCAACCACTAAATATACTGCTGCATGATCGGAGGTGGCAATATTCCCAATTGTGCAGAGTATCACCAAATCCAAAAAAGTCACTGGGGTTAGGAAAAGATCAATCCTTGAACGACACTTATGCAGATTAGAAAAAAAATGTAAAGTCCCTACCTATAGGGTGGAGATGTCTCCAAACATCGGCCAGCCCCAGTTCCACACAGAAATCAAGTAGCTGCTTAGATTGTGGAGACAGTTTTGGGGGCCTTTGGGAATTCCATCTGCCATAGGGTCCATAAGGCCGTTAAAAATCCCCCCACCCCACACACATAATGATATGCCACGACCCAAGGGCCATCAATTTGGAAAATGCATCAATCAAAAATTTAAGGGGAAAATGGATGAGGAAAACACCCGATCAAACCCACCCTACTGTGACTTCAAATTTTATTATCATCAAGGTGAGTTGCCTGCAATCAGACAATAGCCATCCTCTCCTTTTTAAGATTCGACAGCACCTTTTTTCTCTTGACCGGCAAGTGACTCCCTTAATGTTTCAGGTCCATTATTTAAGAACACAGTTAGCCATGACCCCCGACAACAAACTTTGGACTCCCAAAAGGAAGCATTCGACTTACAAAATGCTGAACATAAATAAAAACAGTCCAAAAACTACACGCACTATAACTACAATACCTAACAGACCAACAGAACTTTCAAAAACTACATCTACAAAAACACCAAAAAACTAAACCAAGTATCAATCATGAAAGGTACTTGATGGGAGATTCTAGCCCCTGCCCACAGGAGGCACTTACACCTCCCACATACACCTCCATTTCTCCTTCCAGTTTGAGCCGCACCCCAAACCCAAGCAAAAGAAAGAGAGAAGAAAAGTGGTAATGCAATCAAATACATTTAAAAAAGGATGAACAGTCTGCCCATCCTCAACTATACCTGAACACCAATTAACATCGGGAAAAAAAAACCCAATAACGTTTTCTTTAAGGAAAAGATAGGAGTACAGAAAGCAAAGGAAGAAAAGCATTACTGTGCATATCCTATAGGCCATCCATTCTATTTTAAAGTCTCCAGAAAAATTTCCGCTTTTTCTGAGGAATCAAATGATTGTACAGTGCCCTCATGAGTAAAACGAAGCACCGCTGGGTCCCTCAGTTTTCTCTTAACCTCATCAAGTGACTTTCTTTTATGGATCATGGCCGCAGAAAAGTCCTGGAAGCACATCATCCTGGATCCCTTGTAAATCAAGGCCTGTGGATCCTTCCCCAGCATTCTGGAAGCTTCCATAACTCTCTGCTTGTCCCTGTAGCACTGGAATCACAGCAAGACTGAGTGGGGGTACTGGTCCAAACTGGACCTGTGCACAACAAACCCAGTGAGTTCTGTTGACGTTCACACTACCTGCCTTAGCCTCCCAACTAAGAAATCGCAGCAGTCAGTCTTCAAAAAAGCTTGCTGGCTGCTCGCCTTCCACTCCCTCCGGCAGCCCAATGACACGGATATTCTTTCTCCTACCTCTGTTTTCGAGGTCGTCGACCTGTTCGATTAAGGTTCAGGCCTGGATCCACTCCGTTGAGAACTCGATCACAGTCTCCGACGTTGCAGTCCGCCGCTCAACCTCTTCCATCCACTTTCCAAGCACAAGCTCCTGCTCGATCGGCGCCTAGATCATCTCCATGGTCTGTTGGGTAGCTGATTCCATCGCAGTCGTAGTCACCGGTGTGCCCAATGCTGTTGGCAAATGTGTCCCATGTGTTGGGACTTAGTTGAATTTTTCCCTTTAGTCATTCTTGCTTACCAAAACAAGATTTAAACAGTTCGACAAGTGTTTAACAACTATTTTTTCTGAAAAAAAAGCTGAAGTGGGGGTGGGTAAAAACACCACTACACCTGGGTTGGGGTGCAGAGCTCAGCAAGGCAGATCTTTCAGCTCGCCGCCATCTTGGATCCCCTGATGTTAAATGCTTAATTGTCTGGGATATATATGTGAAGGGAACTGTTGGAGGATTAGATTAGATTACTTACAGTGTGGAAACAGGCCCTTCAGCCCAACAAGTCCACACCGACCCACCGAAGCGCAACCATAAGACAAAGATGCAAAAATTAGGCTATTCAGCCCATTGAGTCTATTCTGCCATTCAATCATAGTTGATAAGTTTCTCAACCCCATTCTTTCCCTGTAAATAAGCCCGCAAGACATAAGACATTAGCATTGTTCACCAGTGATCCTTGCAAAATCATACCCATATGAAGACAAGATCTGAGTCAGCTCTGATGTTTCCCATGATTAATGATCTCTATCAGATTTAAACCATGCATGGTTGACACTTGGTTCAGTATGTGATCACTATGCAAATCATATCTCAGTGAGGGTTAGGACACAAACAGAAACATTTCATCAAATATAGTCTTACACATCCAAAAGACATGCAACCATCTTTAAAAAAAGGTTAGGTGTTATTTTTACAAAACCAATTTTCTTTGTGAATTACCTTTTCACTTCTTTCATCTTTGAGTTTGCTGAAAGTGCGGCCTCATTCAGGGTCAATGTTCAATAGTTGAAGGGATCATCCATAAATTGCATAAAAATGAAAAAAGGCTGAATTTAAAGAAATGAGATGACAGCTGGATTCCACAAATAACAACAAATGAACAGTTAAGCTCCTAGCGGCATTGCTTCTGGAATAACTAATTGTTGTGCTGCCGGTTTGAGGTTGACATCTACTTGGGGTTGTGCTGTGAGTTCCTGCTGTGGATCTTCATGTAACTGAACAGGCTGATTGTCAACCTGCAAATCTTTGGCTACATGGGGAAGGATGTCCCAGGAAGTAGAGGGATCCAGCGTGCAGAATTTGCTCCTTTTTCAGGCTTGTCATTAACGTGTTTTGACTCAAAGCATGACGCAGCTTGATGTTCAAGTTGCTACTATTTTGAACAATTGGTAGCAAACTCCTCCTGGTCATTAATGTCAATGCTGCCACATTTGAAAAAGAGTGTAAATGTGTGTGTAGCATTTTCCTTGTTCTGCTCTGGAACATTTGACATTTGAAAGTTAAGTAAGTAGGACAAGTTTTCCTATATCCAGACAGTGTCCTATCCACTGTGGTAAATTTTGAAAGAGTTTCACTCGAGTGCTTACAGAGCTGGGTTCAAAAAGGACATCAGGAGTTGTTTGACTGTATTGCATTTGAATCCAGTAACTGCGACAGAAGCATGACCGGTAGAATTTCTCTAGTACTCTTATGTGTCACTGATGCACAATCTAGGTTTCACTCCAAAACAGCTGTATTGACAACTGTTCTGTACACTTAGACTTGTGTTGATTTGTGGACATCTTTGTTGTCAAAGACTCAGTGACACAGTTGGTAGACGGCTGAGCTGATGGAACTGATCCTGTGTTGCATCGTCTCATTGAGGAGTGGCTGCTAAGGCATGGGCAGTGTTCAATATATTTCAGAGTGTCTCCTTCAACTTACATGGGAGGTTGAATATTTGACGCATTCCTGATGAAGGGCTTATGCCCGAAATGTCAACTCTCCTGCTCCTTGGATGCTGACTGACCTGCTGTGCTTTTCCAGCACCACACCTTCCGTCTCCAGGTTGAATATTTGACCTATCTTTGACAACGTTCAAGGATAGAAGTCTCTTGTATGCAAATCTCTTTAGTGAGATCAAGTGTGGTTTACAAATCTGATGCAGAGTGGGAAACAACGCTACAGTCTTCTCCATGCTATAGGTCATGTAGATGTGGTGGTCAGTTTAGTTTGGTAAACTATTTCAAGGAAGTAGCTCAGACCCTAACTTTGCTAGTTGTTTTAAGCAGGTGTACTGTGGATATTCCAGGAGTGATGCATCTGGTCAAAACACTTCGTTTTAAACAAAACAGATTTTATTTGCAAGATTACCAAGTGAAACACATACAAAAGGGAACAGAATATAGAATATAGAATAACTTAACCTAACCAAAAACCCAACAGGTTATCCCATCTTAATGATGCTGTTCCAAATACTTACAACAATCCCCATAAACACCCCGCGGCAAAAAAGGTAAAATCAAACACAGGGTCTTACAAGAGAGATGTTAGAGAGAGGGACAACATTTGTGTCTTGACAAGGCAATGGCAATCATGTTTTCTTGACCTGCCACATGCACAATTTTCAAATTGAATGGCTGTAACAACAAGCTCCATCGAAACAGTCGGGCATTTTTATCCTTAAATTTCTCCACAAACTTCAATGGATTATGATCAGTGAATATGATTGTCTCAGATATATCACTGGTTTAACATAAAGATTAAATGTTGTAACGCCAACACAAGCTCAAAGTCTCCTTCTCAACTGTCGAACATTTCTGTTGATGGATACTCAATTTCCTGGAGAAATACCAGATAGGTCTTTCTATCTTCCTGTCATCTTCCTGCAAAATGATGCTTTTCCAAATACTTACACAACAATTCCCATAAACAACTTTTGGCAAAAAAAATGAAACACAGGGTCTTACGGGAGAGATGTCAAAGAGGATCAGCATGGACCTGCTTCTTTGGGAGCAGCAGCTTCACAATGACTGCTTGCTAAAACCAAACCAAACCAGAGAAAAGCTGAGCTGGGAGAACTGGCCACTCCCCTTTCATTGTACAATTGTTTTATTTTTAAAAGCCTTTTGCCTGAAGCAGTATCTGTTAGCTATAATCAAATTGGCTCAAACTCTTCAAACCTAGACCTTTTGGAATCGCTGTTTTTACAACCTCTCTGAGAAAAGCCAAGGACAGCATATGGACTTCAGCAAGGCATTTGATAGGGTACCCCATGGTAGGCTCATTCATAAAGTCAGGAAGTATAGGATACAGGGAGATTTGGCTATCTGGATTCAGTATTGGCTGGCTGACAGAAGGCAGAGAGTGGATGGAAAGTATTCTGCATGGAGGACTGTGTTGAGAGGGATCCCACAGGGCTCTGTTCTTGGGCCTCTGCTCTTTGTAGTTTTTATAAGTAATTTGAATGAGGAGGTTGAGGGGTGGGTCAGTAAATTTGCAGATGACACAAAGGTTGGAGGTGTCGTCGATAGTATAGAGGGCTACTGCAGGCTGCAGCACAACATAGACAGGTTGCAGAGCTTGGCTGAGAAATGGCAGATGGAGTTCAACCTGGACAAATGCAAAGTGATACATTTTGGAAGGTCGAACTCGAATGCTGAATATAGGATAAAAGACAGGATTCTTGGTAGTGTGGAGGAACAGAGGGATCTGGGTGTGCAAGTACATAGATCCCTCAAAGTTGCCATCCAAGTGGATAGGGTTGTTAAGAAAGCATATGGTGTTTTGGCTTTCATTAAAAAAAGGGGATTAAGTTTAAGAGCCACGAGGTTTTGCTGCAGCTCTACAAATCCCTGGTGAGACCACACTTGGAATATTGTGTCCAGTTCTGGTCGCCCTACTATAGGAAAGATACAGAGGCTTTGGAGAGGGTGCAAAGAAGGTTTACCAGGATGCCTAGACTGGAGCACCTGCCTTATGAAGCAAGGTTGAATAAGCTTGGACTTTTCTCTCCGGAGAAAAGGAGGAAGAGAGGAGACCTGATCGAGGTGTACAAAATAATGAGAGGAATAGATAGAGTCAATAGTCAGAGACTTTTCCCCAGTGCAGGATTGACTGGTACGAGAAGTCATAGTTTGAAGATATTAGGAGGAAGGTATAAAGGAGATGTCAGAGGAAGGTTCTTTACGCAGAGAGTTGTGAATGCATTACCAGCTGTGGTGGTGGAAGCAGAGTCACTGGGGACACTTAAGCAACTGCTGGACATGCACATGGATAGCAGTAAGTTGAGGGGTGGGTAGGTTAAATTACTATATTTTACATTAGGATTAAATCTCTGCACAACATCATGGGCCATAGGGCCTGTTCTGTGCTGTACTTTTCTATGTTCTACAACCTTTTTAAAGGAGCAGCATTGTCATAGATAGATAGGAATGGAACCAGGCAAGTATAGTGCTATTCAACTGGATGGCACTAGATATGCATTGAAGGAGAATGATGTGATCAATTGTGTCAAACTGAAAGTCAAAATGGATAAGAGGAATAATTTATCTTGGTCACGATCACATGTCATTTGTTGTTTTGCTAACAGCTACTTGGGACTGTGGGGTGGAAGGAAACCTAATTGGAAGATTCAAACATTGAATTAAGACAGAACATTCTGTTAAAATTTATGCAATATCCATGGAGAGAGATACAGTTACTGTTTCAGGTCTGTGATTTTTTTACCAGTTCTGGTGAGGAATGAAGATCAGTGATAACGTAGGATGAAGTGATTTGTATAGCTTCTGGATTAGTGGTGCTGGAAGAGCACAGCAGTTCAGGCAGTATCCAAGTAGCTTCGAAATCGACGTTTCGGGCAAAAGCCCTTCACAGCTGTTCACAATGAGGTAGTGCCAAGTGCTTAAATGAGATCTTCTGTACATGCCTAAGAAGCACAGAGGGAAGCTGTAGGCTTAACTGACAGGTGAATTCTGGTACATTGGTGGGTCAGGTAGGTGAGGAGTTTGGGTAACACAAGCAGTACTGCTGAATTCTAGCAGAGAATTGGGAAGGCAGAATACCACAGAGCGGAGAAACATATCATAAGAAGAGATGAATCAGCGAATGAGGTGAGAAAAAAGAAAAATTGCAACTGGATGAGATGTGTTCATGTCTGTAGTGACAGTCAAAATACATATGTAATACATAGACAAGGAAAACTCAAGTTTTAATGGCCTGGTTAAATAAAAATCAGAATACATAAAGACCTGAAAGTATATAGGAAATAGATAGGAAATAACAGGAAGGAGTTCAGGGTTAAATAATAGTGTTTGAGGTGAGTTATTGGTGAAATAAGATGGAGTCAAAAAGAGGCATCAATAAGGTGCTTGGAGATAGGTGAAGCTAGCGGAGTCAAGAAGCTGTTTGAAGGCAGAATATCAGGGAACACAGGTTTTTTTGGAAATAAGGATTCAGGAGGTGTTAAGTCCCTTGTAGGAGTAGAAAGATGGTAGCAAAGTTATAGGACAACATAAAATCCAGAAGCAGCAGAGGGTTGCTCTTTGGCTAGTGCTGTAAACTGATCAAATTTACTCATATCATTTGTATGCATCTTTGATGCCACTAATTTATCCCAAAAATCCCCTCTCCCATGAAATAACAGCAGCTGCAGAATCATTCAAAGTTCAGAGTGATTCTATTATTATTTCTGAATCCTCTGACAGAGTTGTAAGTTCAAGTCCAATTTCTTGAAGGCCTAACACATTGCAGAGGCCCTGGAACCAGTTTGAACAGAGCTGAACTCTATTTAAGTAATTTCTTTTTTCTCTTTTTGTAAATCAAAATGGCACTACATTTTGGCAACCACTTTTCACTATATCTTCCTAGATACGTATGACAATGAGATCGTTCATTCATGTTGATACCTCTGTCACAATGAGGAACTGTGTTATTAATGGTGAGAATACACAGCTTGGTAAGATCAAAATTCACAAAACTGTCTGAGCCTAATGTTTAACAGCAAGAAATAGTGTATTATATAGAACTAAATATCTTTAAGCAGACACAGTGAAGGAGTCAATAAGATGGTGGTGAGACAGTGCTGGGTGTTATCAATGTTGTGGAAAATGTGTCTAAGTGTTGCTTCTGCAGAAGTCAGGTACTCAGAAGTCATAAACACTCAGTGTGCAGAAGTGATAAGACCCAGTGTTGCGTCAGCAAAAGTAATAAGATTCAGCTATCGGGGGAGGGGGGGGGGGGGGGGTTGCACCCTAACAACAGACCACAGACAGATGTGGTAAGCCAGTTAGATTAGCAGCTGCACAGAGCAATACAACTGTCACATATGAGGTAAAAGGAAAGGTACAGAGAGGCTCATAGAAAACTGTATAAATGTGCAATAATATTATTCAGAAGTATGCCGACTTTGTGCTCACCCAGGCTTGCAAGCACATATGAATAAAGACTGCTTCGGAATTTGACTCGGACTGAAATTATTTGGCAGTGAGCTTTGTTTCTCACAATGCACTGTGCATGAAGAAACTGTCCTGATGTTGGCATAAGGAGTGGGCAAGAGGCTTAAAATGAGACAGTGCTTCAAATGGACAATGGCAATTATTAACTGCCGAGGGGAAGGAATAATATATAGTAATATATAACCAAGTGGACCGGGAGGGGTGGGTGATCAGCAGTTTAGTACCAACAGAATGAAGGGAGTAAGGACACAGAACTCCAAACTCCCTGGATCCACCTGAATCCAGCTCCATTCTGCGTTTTTTCACCGGGTACGGAATTTTCCGACGCTCCCTCGCGGGGGGGGGGGCGCGTCAAGGACAGGACCCGGAAGTGAAAGATGAACGGCGGGTGAAAAGGCCGTGACCCGGAGCCGGAAGTAAGGAAGTTAGCCCCTGAGTAAGATGGCGGACCCGGAGGAGGATTTGCTGCTTTTCAGTGTCAGTGACCTGCCGGTTCGTGGCTACGGCCTGATGGAGGAGATCCGGCGGCAGGGCAAACTCTGCGACGTGACCCTGCGGGTAAGGCCCGGCAGCCCCACACCCTCCCTCACTAACCCCGCACCGTCCAGTTAGATTCGTGTCTGGGGGGGGGGGGGGGGGGGGGCTCCTTATTGACTCGTGGGTCTTTAAATGAATCTGGCCTTTTGCAGGTTGGTGACCACAAGTACACCGCCCATCGCATTGTGCTGGCTGCATCTATTCCGTACTTCCATGCCATGTTTACAAACGACATGATCGAATGCAAGCAGGATGAGATTGTCATGCAGGGAATGGACCCCAGGTAGGAAGAGCTCACATCGCACTCTCTGTCGTTTACAGATACTGAGCTATTCTCATTTATTTTGTCGCTTCTTGTTCTGCGCAGCGTCAATGCGTGCTGGGGGTGGAGAGGTTGCTCCATCTGCAAAGACGTTGCCCGAAGAACAGTATATGAAGCTATGGTGGATTTTAAGTATCCTGTGCCATTGGTTAAACACCATGGTGTTTTGTTCGAGTGTTGCTCCTCATGCACCAAAACAAATGAAACTGCCTTCATAATATTTGTGGAATGCACTGGTATATGGCTGTTATGGTTTTCTTTGTCATTGAATTCAATGAAGTATTTTATATGTTCTGTATTGTTTTTGGAAAGGTTTGGAACTTTTTTTCATGATTTTTTCCCTACCATCTCACCTCAACATTGAGGAGAAGAGCAAGGTATAGCCAGTCTCCAATGTTTACACCATTTGTAGTAATCACAGTCAATCATCTACCTTTTGAAAAATGTTATGATCAGAATAGACGTCAGAAGGCTTTTGCCTGAAATGAGAATTTTCCTGCTCCTCGGATGCTGCCTGACCTGCTTGACTCTAATCTCCACCATCTGCAATCTTCACCATCTTTTGCCTATCAATTACAATGGATCCACTTTAAAGTTGTTCTGAACACCTGTTATATTCTGTAGTTATTTTTAACCTGCTAATTTTTAAAAGGTTATTGTGTATGTATACCTGTGTCCAGTCAACAATGTATATAGGTAAAAACAATGACTGCAGATGCTGGAAACCAGATTCCAGATTAGAGTGGTGCTGGAAAAACACAGCAGTTCAGGGAGCATCCAAGGAGCAGGAAAATCAATGTTTCGGGCAAAAGCCCTTCACCAGGAATATAGTTGGATGTTAGAATCCAGAGACATACCAATAGAACCAAGACATGATAACAGTGAAACTAATCTCACTTTACAGTTATTAGCTGATTGAAACTGTAGTTGTTAACAATGTGAACAGATGACAATGACTTAGCAGCTCACTACAACCCATTGCAGGGCAATTAAGGATGGGCAATAAATGGCCATCAATACCCACATAATAAATGAAAGGAAAAAAATCAATAAAAATACTTTCCAGTTAGTTTCAATCAGCTGAAATATTTAATATAGGATCAGGGCAATCTCTGCTATAACCTTTGACTTGGTTTAATCCAATGAACTTTCTATGAACTATACATTGTTGAAGAATCACATTAGGGCAAATGCAACTCAATGTACAGTGACGACTACATTTTACTAATCATGGACAAGTTGCTGTAGGATGGTTAACAGCTCTGGTTAACAAGGATTCAAAAGTTATATTGCAATTATACAAAACCCTGGTTAGACCTCACTTATAGTATTGTGAGCAGATCAGGGCACCACATCTTAGGAAAGATGTATTGGTCTTGGGAGGAGTACAACGTGGGTTTACAAGAATGATACCTGGACTTCAGGAGTTATGAGGTGAGATTATACAAAGTAGTTTTCTTTAGAATGATAAGCAATGATTTGATTTGAAGTCTTCAAGATATTAATACTCTCTTGAACGGTGGAACAGGCTTGACAGGCTGAATCGCCTACACTTACTCCTATGTTCCCAAGTTCTGAAGTTAAACATTAATATAAGTCAGTGTTTCTAGGGAATAAGCAAGATGACCAATGTTTTACCAATGAATCTGGATTAAATGACTGTAGCAAAGGTAGTGTAGTACTCCAACCATGAGGTGAATGAGAGCATGCTTACAACAAAATATTGATGGGATTTTTGTCATTTTTGTGTAGCGTAAAGATGATAAATTCTGAAATGAGCCTGTCTTGTATTCTCACAGTGCTTTGGAAGCGCTCATTAACTTCGCCTATAATGGCCGGCTGGCAATAGACCAGCAGAACGTGCAATCGTTGCTAATTGGTGCCAGTTTCTTGCAGCTTCAGAATGTAAAGGATGTATGCTGCACCTTCCTGAGAGAGCGGTGAGTGTTGGGAGTGGGGGAGAAAAATGCAATCATAATTCAGAAGTGTTGCTTCCAGACCTCAGTATGTCAATACAGTGCCCACTGGCCAGGGAGGGTCCAATCTTGACAGAACCGATCCCAGCATGAAGTGAAATTTGACCACTTTAATTGATGTTTTATCTCTTGGTCACAGGAGGAGAAAGAGACAAGCTAGAGTTCTGCTTTCTGATTGTTCTTTTGTTTCCTGCTGAAGTATTTATCTCATCGGATGTTAAGAGGATAGGATTCAACTTAGCTGTGATGCACTAGAGACTTAATGACTTTCTGATAATTGAATAAATGGAAATTGAACAGTGTTGAGAGACTAACTAATGCAGACCATTTGGGGAAAAATATTTCAGGGTGTTTAAATCCAGAACTGAACCCTAGCAGAAGTCTGTGCCTTCAGGGGAAGAAACCATGATTTGAAAACTAATCTGGGGTGAAAGATTGCACTGGTTAGACTGTACACAGTGGTATGGTATTAAGGTGATTATGGTGATAAGACTGAAGAAAGTACTTGGCCCTCTGGTGCTTAACTGCATCGATCAGGAGGTTTTTAGTTTCAGTCCCAGGGTCTGCTTTCAATGAGCTCAGACAGCTGACCATCACAGTGCCACATTTAGTCTCTGTGCAATAAGAAGAGAGCAAGTGTTTCCTCTGCTAGGGAATATCTTTTAAAAATGAGGGGAATTGAGAAGAATTACTAGTTTCAATGGTGGCAAAACTTTGGAACCTGTACCTTTTTAAAAGACTGTAAATATTGATTCAATTTAAATTTGTCATACAATTATTAATAGAGTCATAGCGGACTCAAAATGATAACTGTTTCTCTCCAAATATGTTTCTCCAGCATTTTGTGTTTTGATTTCACATTGCTATATCAGGTTGGTGTAACAATTTCCTCAATTATGTTTGGCTTGTAACTAACTCCTGTATTCATGGATAATAACAAAATCTGTTTCCTAATGACTTCCAATATAGAAGGATTAGTTATAGTGATCAATTCTAGTTTTTAGAAGGTTTCCACTAACAAGTCATAGAGTCATAGAGATGTACAGCATGGAAAGAGACCCTTCGGTCCAACCCGTCCATGCTGGCCAGATATCCCAACCCAATCTAGTTCCACCTGCCAGCACCCGGCCCATATCCCTCCAAACCCTTCCTATTCATATACCCATCCAAATGTCTCTTAAATGTTGCAATTGTACCAGCCTCCACCACATCCTCTGCGTGAAAAAGTTGCCCCTTAGGTCTCTTTTATATCTTTCCCCTCTCACCCTAAACCTATGCCCTCTAGTTCTGGACTCCCCAACCCCAGGGAAAAGACTTTGTCTATTTATCCTATCTATGCCCCTCATAATTTTGTAAACCTCTATAAGGTCACCCCTCAGCCTCCAACACTCCAGGGAAAACAGTCCCAGCCTGTTCAGCATCTCCCTGTAGCTCAGATCCTCCAACTCTGGCAACATCCTTGTAAATCTTTTCTGAACCCTTTCAAGTTTCACAACATCTTTCCAATAGGGAGGAGACCAGAATTGCACACAATATTCCAACAGTGGCCTAACCAATGTCCTGTACAGCCGCAACATGACCTTCCAACTCCTGTACCCAATATTCTGACCAATAAAGGAAAGCACTCTGCCTTCACTATCCTATCTACCTGTGACTCCACTTTGAAGGAGCTATGAACCTGCACTCCAAGGTCTCTTTGTTCAGCAACACTCCCTAGGACCTTACCATTAAGTGTATACGTCCTGCTTAAAATTGCTTTCCCAAAATGCAGCACCTCGCATTTATCTGAATTAAACTCCATCTGCCACTGCTCAACCCATTGGCCAATCTGGTCCAGATCCTGTTGTAATCTGAGGTAACCCTCTTTGCTATCCACTACACCTTCAATTTTGGTGTCATCTGCAAACTTACTAACTGTACCTCTTATGCTCACATTCAAATCATTTATGAGGAGAAAGTGAGGATTGCAGGTGTTGGAGATCAGAGCTGAAAAATGTGTTGCTGGAAAAGCGCAGCAGGTCAGGCAGCATCCAAGGATGCTCCAAATCATTTATGTAAATAACAAAACGTAGAGGGCCCAGCACCGATCCTTGTGGCACTCCACTGGTCACAGGCCTCCAGTCTGAAAAACAATCCTCCACCACCACCCTCTGTCTTCTACCTTTGAGCCAGTTCTGTATCCAAATGGCTAGTTCTCCCTGTATTCAATGAGATCTAACCTTGCTTATCAGTCTCCCATGGGGACCCTTGTCGAACGCCTAACTGAAGTCCATATAGATCACATCTACTGCTCTGCCCTCATAAATATTCTTTGTTACTTCTGTTCTGTTACCCTTCTCATTTTTTATAGACTGCATCCTAAAAACTGCCTTGGAGTGCGTCAGTTTGCAGAGACAATGATGTGTACAGTCCTTTATGATGCATCCAACAGTTTCATCCATCAACACTTTGTGGAGGTATCCATGTCTGAGGAGTTCCTTGCATTGCCCTTTGAGGAGGTGTTTGAGCTTGTTGCTCGGGATGAGCTCAATGTGAAGTCTGAAGAACAGGTATGATGGGTTTACTGTGAGTGTTTTGAGTTGGGAGAATTGGTAGTGAGACTATAGGGAAGTTGTTTACATTGATCGTATTAGAGATCGTTGTTGATTTAAAATCTCAGTAAGAAACATGATCTGGATTATTCCCAATCTGTTCCAGAAAACAACAAATTTTCAGTTACTGTTGATCACATCATTGACCATCAACAACATCATAGCCTGAGACTATTCTGTGGCTTTATGAAACTTTGATTATGTTACTTTGTTTTCAAACACACTTAAAAATAACAACTGCAAATCCTTTCTGGTAACAAAATAAATTAAAATGTGTAGGAGGAATGGAATGGAAATAGCATAGGAAGAGGAGGGAATGATGTAGAAATGATAGTATTTCATTCCTTTTGTCCATCCTATCGGAAACAGAACCGTAGTATGGATGGGATGGGATTTAAATAAGTTCTATTGTGATTTTAAATTTCGGAAACTGCCTTGATTTAGGAAAGGTCCAGTAAATTGGAAGATAGAAAATGTAAGTTTTTTTTAAAAGAAAGGGAAGGAAGCAAAACACTACAGGACAGTTGGCTTAAAATCTGTCATAAAGAAGATAATTGACACCATTAATAAAGAAGTTAGAGCAGGATATTTGGAAAAATTCAATGAAATCGGGCATAGTCAGAATTGTTCTATGGAAGGGAAGTCACGTTTAGCCAATCTGTTGAAGTTTTTTGATGAAGGAGCATGCAATGTGTACAAAAGTAACTGTTGATGTAATACACTTACATTTCCAGAAGACATTTGGTGAAGTGCCACATTAATGTTTATGGTATGGGGGATAACATATTGGCCTGATATAAGATATAAAAGGAAGCCAAGAGTAGGCATAAATGGATTTTTTTTTCAGGTTAACAAGACGTAACAACTGGTGTCTTACAGGGATTGGTGCTGGGACCTCAACTCACGATAATTTATATAAATGACCTAATGAACGTATGATTGCCAAATTTGCTGATGACACAGAAGTAACTAGGAAAGTAAATTGTGAAGAGGATGTAAGAGACTATAAAATATTGAGTGAGCAAAGATATGATAAATGGAGTATAATGTGGGAAGGTATGTAATTGTCTTTTTGGCAGAAAGAATAAAAAATATCTGTTACCTAAGTGGTGAGAGATTGCAAAAATCTGAGATGCAGAGGGATGAGTGTCCTTATGTGTGAACCTCAATGGTTAGTTGCAGGTACACCAAATGATTAAATGAAATAGAATGTAACCATTCATAATGAGGAGAATTAAATACAAAAGTAGAAAGGTTATGCTTCACTTACATAGGATACTTATGACCTTATCTAGTGTACTGAGTGCAGTTTTGGTTTCTTTAAGAAGGGTTGTAAATGCACTGCAAACATTTCAGGAAAGATTTACCAGACTAATATTATGGGAAGATGTATCGTCTTATGAGGAAAGGCTGGACTGGCTAGGCTTGCATCTACTGCAGTCTAAAAGAGTAAGAGGCAGATTGATTGAAAAACATAAGATCCTGGGGGAGTCTTAACTGAGTTGACATAGAAATGATGTTTATCCATTTGGGCAATTCTAGAACTAGGAGTAACTATTTAAAATAAGGTGTCACTTATGTAAGACAGATAGGAAAAATTTATTTTTGCAGATGGCTGAGTGTATTTGGAACTCTTTCTCAAAAGGTGGTGAAAGCAGTGTCTTTGAATGTTGGTAGAGGTAATTAGATTCCTGATAAACAGCTGTGTAGATGGAGATGTGGAGTAATCAGATCAACCTGCTCTCATTTAAATTATGGAGTAAGCTCGTGGAATAGCAAGACGATTCCTGCTCCTAATTCCTACATTTGTTCCCTTTGCCAGGTATTTGAGGCGGCCCTTGCTTGGGTACGATTTGATCGGGAGAGCCGTGAGGAGTATTTGCCTCAGCTGCTAACCAGAGTGCGCCTGCCTCTCTGTCGACCACAATTCCTAACAGACAGGGTTCAGCAGGATGATTTAGTTCGCTGCTGCCACAAGTGCAGGTAAGGTGGTGGGACATCTTGGTAATTCATCCACAATGGTCCTCAACAGGAAACAAGGTTCAGCTTGACTGGGCAACTCTGTATCATCACGTTGAAACTGACTTAGTTTCTGCCAACAGGTGCTGCCTGACCTGCTGAGTATTTCTAGCATTTTTGTCTTTTTATCTGTGGATTGTGAGGAAGCGTGGATAGTTACAGCAGAAGAGCAGTGGAAGAGAGTATGAAAATTCTGGTGAAGATGTGGTGGAAGAAAGCAGGTAGCTCCAAGGGTGAGGCAGCCCTGATGGCCATGTCAGTATGGGGTTCTTCAGTTGCAGCCTACATCTCCTCCATTTTCAGTGGTTCTTGTGCAGGCAACCTCCAATAATAGCACTTAGTCTTGAGTTAAAAAGGTAAAAACCTGAGCATAAAATTCTGACTGATGTCTTAGTAGAACAATAGTGGAGAGCTTCACTGGCTGAATTACTGCCATTCAGATGAAATATTAAACCATGTTCGAGGTCTTTTTTCCCTTTTTTTAAAACCAGATATTAATGCCTAGATCTCCAGATTATTTGGTTGTTATTTCATCATGTGTGGACACTTGCTATGCCCACATTGACTAACACATTTTTGTCCTATGAGGTTGCATAATTTGCCATCTATATTTGGGAAATCCTGAATTGTGAATGATTCTGTAATGCTTTTAGTCAATTGTCTGTTCAGGTCTCGGACAGGTGGGACATGAATTTGGACCGTCTGGCCCAGAGGTCAGTTCCTTACTACTGTACTACCTCGACTACATTTTAAAATCCAGTACTTTGAGCTGCAGTGAAGCTCAAGGACTTGATTGATTTGAGCAAATAATGTTCTGATCTGGATGCACTACCATTTCAACAGTCTCTTGAAAGGTTCTGTGTTATTGCAAGTTTATTTTTCTTTTATGATCTTGTTTATTTGGTGAGTGGGGACTGTTTGATACAGTGAATTTGAATGGTGAATGAGGATGAGCCTACCTTTGCTTATTTATTGATGATGTGTAAGTTGACCTTCATGGGCAAGGAAAGGAAGTAATGGAGGAACAGGCAGAGTTCCTGCTCCAGACTACCATCTATTCATATCTGCTGGAAAGTGCTTTGCCCGGGGTTGTTAAGGCCCACATCGTTCTCATCTGTGATTCTGTCCTTCCTGGCAATGGTCATTAGATGGTAGCACTTGTAGTTCTTTATGATCTGGCATGACCACTTAGGTGTGTCTCTGTCATGAGTTTGAGTTAATCAAGATGAAAGAAGATTCATGAAAGAAAGGAAGCAGGAGAGTTGCTTATGTGTGTGCTTCAGGGCTCACATTTTGTTTTTCAGGGACCTTGTTGATGAGGCAAAGGACTATCACCTCATGCCCGAGCGCCGTCCTCATCTGCCGTCCTTCAAGACCCGGCCACGATGCTGCACCTCCATTGCTGGCTTGATCTACGCAGTGGGAGGCCTCAATTCTGCCGGTGTGTTAACTCACTGTTCAAATGATCTGCATTAGGAAAATTAAGAGAAATTTTATGACCACATTTTAATATGTTTTTGTACTTGTCTGAAAATAGGAGAGGATTATTGCATTCAAAAAGCAATTTCCATCAAGTGAAAAAGGCCTGCATTGAGTTGCAGATGAACCTCCTGCTGAAAATAAGCCTTTCTGTCAATGTATTTCCAATGGAGGCAACTTTCACCAAATGACTCTTGAAGAAACTTTGCGAGTCCCTCTCCTTCATTTCAGCTTCCCAACAAATTATGTGGTTTACCTGATTGATTTCATTGCTCCACAAAACTTGAACATGTACACCTCTGTGTGTTGTTCAAAACCAAATAGCATACAAAGAATAATCTCATTATGTGTGTATATCATTAGCATTACATTAGGGGTTAGGTGGGTGAAAAGTATGTAAGGAAAGAGGCAGTGAAACTTTGAAGAGAAAATTACTATCCAGATTTGAATTGTTGGTCTCAGATATTTGTTGCTTCTTATTTTCCTTCCTTGTTCCAGAAGTATTAGCCTTGCACTCCCACGTACCTCTATCTCTGGGTTGGGATAATGCTCAATGTAACTAGTAGGCTCAGTGGTCAATCCAAGCTTTAGCTGTAGCTGATTCCAGTCAAGGAACCAATTTTCTTCAGTGCCCTGGATGTGTGGTTAGGAAAATCACTCTCTGCTCCTGTATGTGTTTTCTAGCAAGGGCTTCTGAGAGAGTGATGTGGTAAGGCTGTGATGTGCTTTACAATGCATTACCCTGAGATATCTACTGCAGAGACTCTTTAATGAAGAATGAGGAAGATAATAGTAGTGGCACGGCTCATACTCCAGAATCTGACCAAGGGCTCTGCCCCTTTCCCTCCAAGGGAACAAGTGAATTAGGAAAGATGTTTTAAAACAACAACAAAAAATTAGACGATTTAACCAAAGGTTGATTGGCATTCGTGGGTCACTTGTGACAATGCTACTCCTTTTAACAAGGTTATATTGTCCATGGGTCTTTTCAGAGAGGTCATCAAAGACATGGACTTCAAAAAGTCTTAAGTTGATGGATCTTATGACCAGTTTGATTATAGCAAACAGACACTGCGTAAGGCAAAAAGTTTCAAGCTTCTTTAAAAAAAGTCCATTTTAATAATGAAAGAGGAGTGGCCAGTTCTCCCAGCTCAGTTTTTCTCTGGTTTGGTTTTTATCAGTAGTTGTAAAAGCTGCTGGACCCAAAGAAGCAGGTCTATATGGATCTCTTTTTGACTCCTCTCCTGTAAGACCCTGTATTTGATTTTTACCTTTTGTGTGAAGAGGTGTTTGTGGGATTTGTCGCAAGTATTTGGAACAGCCCCATTAGGTTGGTATAATCTGTTTGGTTTTCGGATAGGTTGTTATTCTATTCTCTTTTGTTTGTGTTTCACTTGGTAATCTTGTAAATGAATTCTATTTTGTTTAAAACGAAGTGGTTTGACCAGCTGCATCACTCTTGGGGTAGCTGTATTACACCTGCTTTAAACAACTAGCAATGTTACGGTCTGGGCTACTTTCTTGAAATGTTTTGAGGGGGTCAGGCCTGGTCCGTAACATGTTAAAAGGGAAATGTGTTTTGCATCTCAGTGTATTGTCATTGGATTCAGTGGAGTCCACAAAACGCCTTCACAGTTACCTTATCTATAAAAGGAAAGCTGTCAACTTGGAGCAAACCTAAACAGTAATTTCCTTTTGCAGTGGATGTATTACTTAATATTCTTATCCCTGACCCCATTCATGCTTGTGACTGGATGTTTACTAGACGTTATAAATTCTGTAGAGCTGTTACTGAATATTAAGACATTGATGGATAGTTAAGACAGTGGTTCACTCTCTAACATTTAGAAAGCTGTTACTGGTCTGTACTACAAATGCTGCCTGTCTCCCATTCTAACTGCCCTTCCTGCCATGTTTGCCTTTATAGGTGACTCTCTGAATGTGGCAGAGGTGTTTGATCCCATTGCCAATCGATGGGAGCGGTGTCAGGAGATGACAACCTCTCGGAGTCGTGTGGGTGTGGCCATGGTCAATGGGCTGTTGTACGCAATAGGTGGGTTCGATGGGCAATCGAGGTTAAACACAGTGGAAGTTTATAACCCAGAGACAGACAAGTGGACCAAAGTGGCCAGCATGAACAGTAAGCGCAGGTAGGACTGTTTGGACAATGCCAAACCTGCATTCACCATCTCCTTTCTTTCACATTGTATTCTATCTCCTCACTCGACAATCTCTGTGTCTCCCCATCTGCTACCCAGTGCTTAACAAATTTGGTAATACACAACTTGAACGTGGCTGCACATATACATGTTTTGTCAAAGCTTTTCATTTTGCACTCATCAGGATAATTTGCAAGAATATAATTCCAGGCCAAAAGTGGTGCTGCTTGGTTGGCACTTGGACTCTGGTAGAAGACTTGCCATGGACAAAATGCCCATTAATAGAGTCATACAGCATGGCAACTGACCCTTCAGTTTAATTCATCCATGCTGATCAGATGTCCAAAATTAATCTAGCCCCATTTACCAGCATTTGGTCCATATCCCTCAACTCTTCCTGTGCATCAGAGAGGGTGGCAATATCGAAGAAACCTCTCTTGTTACCGCTGTAATCCTTTTCATCAATTTGATTTTTTTTTAACTACACGTACTGGTTATCAATGAAACTGTAACTGGAGTAATGTGTCCCGTGGAAGGGCATGCTTGTCCTCGTGGGAATGCAACAAAGTATCATTCGACTGGATCTTGGGATACGAGTATAGTTGCATGGGCTGCAAATATATATCCCAGAGTTCACAAAAGTAAGGAATAATCTAATGGAACCATGTTAAACGTCTAGGGAGCTTGATGAAGTAAAACTGAAAAATGCTTCCTGAGCTGTGGAATCTGAATAAAGGATTGGCCATTTGGGGCTAATATGAACAGAAACTTCTTCACTCAGAGTTGTGAATCTTTGGAATTCTCTACCCCAGTGTGCTTTAGATACAGAACATTGAGTATATTCAAGGCACAGCTCTGTAGATTTTTGAATAATGAAGGATATGGGGAAAGTGGAGTTGTGATTTAATGAATGGAGGAGCCGATTTGGAGAGCCAAATATCTAGTCTTGCTTCTATTTTATTTCTTGAAATGGATCCATATTGTGTTACCTTGTACGTGCCAAAGAACACTGAGAGAATCTACAAGAAGGAGTAGAAGATCTAACATCGTTTCATTTCCTTTATAATGTACCAGTGGACTGCATAGTTCACTGTTGTAAGATGTCCATATAGAAATGTAAAAATATTATGCATGCATGACTATTTGCAGAAATCAATTTAGTGAATTGTGAGAAAGGATTATAGAGACTTGGGATTTTAAGCTTGAATAAAGATGGTTGATGGGTGATCTTATAAAGGAATAGAAGATAGAAAATGATAATGGGAAGGTAAATCTGGAACCTTAATTTAATTGTGACAAGCAAAAGAGTACAGCTTCAAACCAGTGAAGAATAAATTTAGGATTGATGTCCAGAGATTCTTGAATCAGTGATCCAGCAGGTGGGATGGACTCCCTATAAAACACTGGAGGTCTGACTTTGGTACAATTTAACAAATAGCTAAATTTTGAGGTAGAGTACCTGGGTGGATGTATCATTCAAGTTCATCCATACAATGGAAAATCTGTTTTTCCATACATGTGAATGGGCACTGACTGTTTGTTTATTGGAGGGAGTTCTACAACCAGCAACTCAAATTGTCTCTATTTGTTTCAGTGCAATGGGAACTGCTGTCATGGATGGACACATCTATGTTTGTGGTGGATATGATGGAATCTCCTCCCTCAACTCTGTGGAATGTTACAGTCCAGAAGCTGACAAGTAAGTATTGTTCATACTGTCTTATTATTTTTATAACCATATGTCAATTATGATAAAATGTTGGCGATGTATGAGCACTTTGCCTAATTTTTTTTTATGGACCTCCATAATGGAAAAGGCTGCATCAGAACACTAAGAGAATTTACAAGAAATAGTAGAGGATCTAACATTTCATCTTGATGATATACCAGTGGACCGCAGAGTCCACTATTATAACACATCCATGTAGATTAGATTCCCTACAGTGTGGAAACAGGCCCTTCAGCCCAACCAATCCACACTGACCCTCCAAAGAGAAACCCACCCAGACCCATTTCCCTCTGACTAATGCACCTAACACCTACGGGCAATTTAGCATAGTCAATTCACCTGACCTGATCATCTTTGGACTGTGGGAGGAAACCAGAGCACCCGGAGGAAACCCACACAGACACAGGGAGAATGTGTAAACTCCATACAGATAGTCGCCCTAGGCTGGAATCGAACCTGGGACTCTGGTACTGTGAGGCAGCAATGCTAACCACTGAGCCACCGTGCCACCCTAATACAAAAAGGTTCTGCATTCTGGTCAACCTGTCTTTGTAAATGTCTAGAAATCATTAATTTACAATGGAATGAATACAATGATGAATTTAATGGCGTTGAGGCAGAAATGCTCAATGTATTTAAAAGTTGCTTATACATCGACTTGAAGAACTCTAATGCTGGTACGAAACTGATCAAGAGCAAGAAATGAAATTAGATCAGATCACCTCATAGCTCAAACATATTGGGCAGAATGGTTCCCTGTGCTGTTGATTTTCAATGTTATTGCAACAGCAAATGCCTTTCAAAAATATTCCCTTCATTGAAAACAGTTTGGGAAATGCTATGCTCTTGGAAAACTATACAAGGGAATCTTTTTAAAAAAAGAATTACAGTTGTGATCACCTCCCCTATGGCTCCCCAAAAACCTGCATTGGGAACTTTTATAATTTAAAAAAAAAACGAACATACAAACAAGTATATAAATGTTTGAATTAGGAGCTTACATAGGTCATTTGGCCCCTTTTTAGCCTGCCACTCAATGGGATCATGGCTGATCTAATTGTGGCCTGAATTCCACATTCCCACCTACCCCCAATAAATATCCACCCCCTTAGTCAGTCCTTGTCAGTGAATAATCTATTCTCTACTGCCTTAAAAATATTCAAAGATTCTACCGTAACTGTTCTCTGGGGAAGAGACCCTCTCAAGGTAAAAAAAACACAGTTCCTCCTTATCTCTGTATCAAATGGGAACCTTTTAAGAATGGAATAGACGGTAGTAGAATCTTTCATTTGACTGGTCAATGTAGGAAAATTGAGGTGATTAATATTAGAAGGAAGAAGCCAAAATGTGCACTAAATGGGAAAAACTGAGGAATTGGATGTTCAGGGACACAAATCTTTTAAAAGTGAGGGAAGTTTAATAAACCTGACATCATATTTTTATAAAGAGTACATAGAATATAGGAGGAAAAAGCAAACACAAATTATTATTTGGATCTCATTAACTTTATTCTTAAAGTAAGACCTGCTGAAATGAGTTACTGCTGACCTGGAAAGCCTGCAGAAATTAGTTACTTTAACATATTTCATGATCTCCCAAAATGTGATACTTCACAATCAAGAATTACTTTTAAAATGTAGTCACTATTCAAATAGAATGAAATGAGGTGGTCAAATTGTGTGAGCATCCTACAAGCCATAAGATAATGAATATGTAATCTTGTTTCCGGCTTAAATATTGGCTAGACTATGAAGGAGAAGTCCCCTTCTCTTTGTATGATGCTGTGGGGGTGTCTTTGTACTTAGCTGAGAGAGACTGCAAATCTTAGCTAAACGTCACACCTGAAAGACAGTGCAGCACTTTCTCAATACTGCACTGGGTGTGTTAGCCTAGATTTTGTGTTCAAACCTCAAGTGTCCTGCCTTCTGACTCAAGTTAAGAATGATGCAAACTGAGCACAGCTGTTGTCAGAAGAGATTCACTAAAATGATATCAACAGGAGTGTATATTTAATTTGCAAAATCCCAAAGCATTCGTCTGAATTATTTAACAAAAGATTGCTAAATATTGAGGGCAACTAAAACTTTAACCGAGACATCAGTTTTAAAAGTACTGTAAGTTTTGGTAAGCTGAGGAAGATTAAATAATTCAATTAATTTAACTGATTTAAAAGTAACAGCAACAATGAGAAGTTCAAGGGAATGATTTTGCTAACCCATTCCTCTGCCCTGATTCCCAACAGATGGGTGTCTGTGACTCCAATGAGTGCCTGCCGCAGTGCTGCAGGGGTCACTGTGTTTGAAGGGAGGATCTATGTCTCTGGAGGGCATGATGGGCTGCAAATATTTAATACGGTATGTTCTGGGATTCATTTGAAAACAAGTTCAAGCTTGGAATAAAGGGAACAGAGTTGTGCATGAACAACGCAGTTCTAAATCCATGTGATAGCATTTCATAAGAAGACAGCAAGCAGCTAGAGCACAACTAAGGCATATTAAATAATTTCCTCACCTCTTTTTCATGATGCTCACTTTTGCTATCAAGTTTTTAAAATTCACTCATTTGTATATGGGCAGCACTAAGCAGTGTATGCTTAGCAATAACCTGTTTGTTGACACTCTGTTTGGATTTCACCTGTGCCACTCACCTGCCTGAATTTCAGCCTTGGGTTCAAAAATGTACAATAGAGCTGAATTCTAGAGCTGAAGTGAAAGGACTAACCTTGATGATGTGTTGCCAACCAAATGGTGATCTGTCCTGGATGGTGACAAGCTTTAGTGTTATTGGAACTTCACCACCTCAAGTAAATGAGGAGAATTCATCACACTCCTGATTGGGCCTTCTGGATCAGCGATAGGATGTGTGGAGTCGAGAGGTGACTGCTGGCCTCCAAGCCTCTGACCTGTTCTTTTAGCCACAGTATTTGCATGGCTAGTCCAAGTTCAGTTACTAGTAAATGGTAATCCCCAGGACGTTGATGGTGGTAGACTCAGTAATAGTATTGCTATTGAATGTCAAGGGCAATAATAAGATTCTCTTATGTTGGAGAGGGTCATAGCCAGGTTTTTGTGTCGCAGATGTAAAATGTCACTTCTCAGCCCAAACGTGGATATTGTCCAGGTCTTGCTGGATTTGGACATGGGCTACTTCAGTATCTGAGGGGTTACGAATGGTGTTGAAAATTATGCAATCATCAGCAAACGATCCCAACTTCTACCCTTCTGATGGAGAGAGTGTCATTAACAAAGTCATAGTTGGGCCTAGGATACTCCTCTGAGAAACTCCTGCAGAGATGTCCTGAAGCTGAGATGACTGACCTTCTACAACCACAATCCTTTTTCTGCCTTGTATGACTTTAACCAGCAGAAAGTTGACCTCTGTTTCTCATTGTCTCTGGCTTTTTTAAGGCTTCTTTGCTTCACTTCGTCAAATGCCAGCTTGATGTCATTAGCTGTCACTTTCTCTTCACCTCTAGAATTTAGCTCTTTTGTACATTTTTGAGCGAAGGCTATATTGAGATCAGAAGCTGAGTGGCCCAGGTGGAATCGAAACTGGGCATCCAAAGAGTGGTTTATTGCTTAGCAAGTGGCACTTGATACCACTATTGATGACAGCTTCCATCACTTTACTGATAATTGAGAGTAGACTAGTGGGATAGTAATTGGCTAAGATTTGTCCTATGTTTTGTGTACAGGGTATACTAAAACAATTTTCCGTATTGTTGGGGAGATGCTGTGCTGGAATTACTTAGTTTGGGGCATGGCAAAATCGTGAGGTCAAGACTTCTGTTGGAATGTTGTCAGAGTCCATAGCCTTTGTCATATCCAGTGTCTCCAACCATTTCTTGATACCTCCTGGAGTGAATCTAACTGGAGACACTAATCTATGATCCCAGTGACTTCTGCAGGAGGCCAAGATGGATCATCCACTCGGCACTTCTGGCAGACGATTGTTGTAAATGTTTCACCTGTTATCTTTTGTACTGATGTGCTGGACTCTTCCATCATTGAAAATGGGGATATTTGTGGAAATTTCTGTTCCAGTGAGTTGTTTAATTGTCCATCTCTATTCTCACCTTGATTTGACAGAACTACAGAGTTTAGATCTGATTTGTCAGTTGTGGAATCACTTAGCCCTGACTATCACTTAACTGCACATGCTCCTTGGTATGTAAGTAGTTACGATCTGGCCAAAGTAGAATGAGAACGGTTACGTCTGCGTAAATCTACAGTTGAACACTTAGAGTTATGGATTCGTAGAGTCATATAGCATGTTGCCAGGGGTAGTGAGGGGTATTCAGGATGGGATTGGTGAGAGTGAAAGCCAAGTATGTTCCCTTTTTAGGGTGAAATGTAGGAGCAACAAGCCCAGAGATCTCTGGCTGCCCAGGTATATTCAGACTTGGTAAGAAGGAAAGAGTTTTTTAATACTTACAAAGGGAGCTAATCAAAAGTAGCCCTAGGACAATATAGAAAATGCAGAGGAGAATTAAAGAAAGTAATTAGAAATGCAAAGAGGGGCCATGACAAAACACTGACAGGCAAGATTAGGGAGAAATCCAAGATATTCTAAGGGGAAGAGAATAACCAGAGAGAGTCAGGACCGTTAGGGGCCAAGGATTCAATCTGTACTTGGATCCAGAGAACATTGGTAGGATGTTAAATGAGTATTTCACTTCTGTCTTTGGAGAAGGAAGATGTAGATACAGAATTTGAGGATGGGGACTGTGGTTCAAGGTCAGTCTTGAAATAGGAAGTGAAGAGGTATCGGAAGTTTGGTGAATTGAAAAGTGGAAAAGTCCCTGGGTCTTGATGAGTTGCATCCCAGATTGCTGCAGGAGATGAGGGTGAAAATTACAGGGGTTATGACTCAAGTCTTTAATTCCTTTCTGGCCACGGGAGTTGCCAAAGGATTGATTAAATCATAGGTAAAGTGTATGGAAGGTAATATATTGGCATGGATAGAGAATTGGCTTATTGACAGGAAACAGTCAGTGGGGTTAAAGAGTTCTCTTTTTAGGCTGGCAACCTGTGATTAGTAGGGTTTCACAGGGGTCAGTGCTGGAACCACAACTGTTTACAAAATATATTAATAACTTGGAGGAAGGAAACAAATGTGCTGTAGCTACATTTGCAAATGACATCAAAACAGATGGAAAGACAGGTCGTCTGAGAGATAGAGATAGATTAAGAAGCTGGCAAAAAGTTGGTAAATGGTGTATAATGTTGACAAATGCAAACTTATTTATTTTGATAGGGAAACAAAAGAACAGATTATTTAAATGGAGAAAAGCTGCAGAAAGCTGCAACATAAAGAGACTTGGGGGTGTATGTGCGTGAAATACAGAAAGCTAGCACACAGGTGCAGCAGGTAATCTGGAAGACTAATGGAATATTGGCCCTTATTTCAATGGAGTTGAAGTAAAAGAATAAGGGGTGTCTTACTGCAACTGTGTAAGGTGCTGGTGAGACCACATCTAGACTACTATGAGCAGTTTTGGGTCCCTTATTTAAGGACAGATATCATATCGTTGGAGGCAGTTCAGGGATGGTTGTGAAGGGATGAACAAATGCTAAACAGATTTGGACTGTACTCACTGCAGTTTAGAAGAATGAGAGGTGATCTCATTGAAACATGTAGGATTCTTAAGGGGTAAATGCTGACAGGATGTTTCCACTCATGCAAGCGTCTAGGACTAGAGGGTACAGTCACAGATCAAGGGACACCAATTTAAGACCGAGTTGAGGAAGAATTTCTCCTCTCAGAAGTTTGAGTGTCTTTGGAACTCCTTGTTACAGAGCTATGGGGACAGAGTCCTGGTGTTTATTTAAGACTGAGATAGATTGCTGATCAGTAGGTGAGTAGAGTGTTACGAGGAAAGCACACTAAAGTGGATGTGAAGAATGTCAGATCAGCCATGATCCTATTGAATGATGGAGCAGACTCGAGGGCAGAATGGCCTACTGCTGTTACTATTTCTTATGGTCTTAGACTGGACAACAGCTAATGCAACAATTAGGGTTTTGGAGATAAACCAGCGAGTGAAAGATCAGTGAGTGACATCCTGAGAAGAGGTCGTGCCTAACAAATTTGATTGAATTTTTGAGGTATGCAGATGAGGGTAGTGCAATTGATGTAGTTTGTGGACTTCAGCAAAGCCTTTGACAAGGTCCAATGTGGGAAACTGATAAGCTAACTTGGCAAGTTGTATAAGCTTGGATTGTTTCCTTTTAGAGCAGAGAAGGCAGGGAGGGACCTCATAAGATGTATAAGATTATGAAGTTCTGTTTTGTAGCTTCACCAGCTTGACATCTCAGTTTTAGATAGGACTAATGCCACTCCTGGCATGCCCTCCTGCACTCCTCTTCAAACCAAGGTTGATCCCTGGCCTGTTGGTAAGGGTGGAGTGTACAATGCAACAAGTCACTGAAGATTTTTTGGTGTTAACTCGTAAACTCTCAATCTTCAAAAACTATAAAGATCAGGATAAGCTGATACATGAAACTAGCATCAGTTCCAAGGTGCACACCACCTGAATTTTTTCCCTGTTCTTTCTTGGCTACTGGAGTAAAATCCTTGACTTATTTTTTCAAAAAAAAACACAACTACCACCTTTTTGTGGGAAACTAGGGATAAGCAATAACTGTTGGTCTTATCAGCTTGGATATACCAGAAATGAATGTAAAAATCATAGTTTGACAAATGTGAGATTCTCCACACCAGGGACTCTTTGTGCAGGCAAAGAATTAAACCGTTTACCGATGATCTGGGTAATGAGTTGAGTTCAAGTTCAATCTAGATGAGCACAGTAAGACCAAATGACATGTACTTGTTTTAATTTTGTTCTTAAATTCACTTTTTTTTTGGAAACAGGTTGAATGTTATAATCATCACACCACTACCTGGTACCCCGTGCCGAGTATGCTGAATAAACGCTGTCGGCATGGGGCTGCATCACTAGGCAGCCAGATGTACGTCTGCGGTGGTTACGATGGCTCGGGTTTCTTGAGTATTGTGGAAGTTTACAATTCTTCTTCGGACCAGTGGTATCCACTTGTTCCTATGAACACTCGTCGCAGCCGGGTGTCTCTCGTGTCAAGCTGTGGCCGCCTGTATGCCATCGGTGGCTATGATGGACAGTACAACTTGAACTCAATGGAGATGTATGATGTTGATACAAACCGCTGGACGTTTATGGCCCCCATGGTGTGTCATGAAGGTGGGGTTGGTGTAGGGTGCATTCCCCTCCTCAGTGTGTAAGACAGTCATCGTTCCCCTCGTCAGGGAAGTCTAGCATTTAGTAGAGATATAGAAACAATAGTATATTTATGGGAGCCCAGTTTTCAGTGTCTGTTGATCATTGTCCGTGGCCAAAGATGATGCAGTGATAATTACGTCTTTCCAACAGAGACTGGTAACTTATCAGTACTCTGTCACTATCAGTAGAATCTCTGGTATTTTTAAAGGCAGCCCTTTAATTAAAATTATAAGTACTTTATATATTACACTTGCATAAATAACCAGGTGTTTTTAATAGTTTGTTCTCATGATTACCCAAATTCACATCAGCATATCCGTAAAAGCTAGTGTCTGACTGAGTGTTGCCATGAGTTAGGGACTTCCTTTTCACCATTGGGACGTAGATTTTAATGTGTGAAAATAGAAAGCTGAGATACTGACAGTCCTGTTGTACATTGTTTTGCATCTGACCTATGCACCTTGTTCTTGAGTACTTGCTGCTGGAACTAGATGTCTGCAATAGTGTTCCTGGAATGAACAACCCCTCACCTGGCTGTAAAGACCCGGTCGAGCACTCCCTTCATGGCCTACTTGGTGGCCCGTCTACCATTCCTGCAAGGCTGATCAGTCAATGTGTATATTTATCTTCTTATTGGTCTAAGTAATGTGTTGAATAGTACTTTGTCTTGGGATAGTTGAGTGAGTGTATGAATATGAGAAGTTCTAATGGTTTTACATTTCCAGGACGGTATAATCGTTCTTTGTATACTATGATAGTGCAGTTTGCTGCTGTTTCCAACCCAGGTAAAACCACTCTTGTCATTTTTCTCCTGGTCCTGCTCCTTATTCTACATTCTCTCCTTCCAAGTGTTGTTTGTCCTTAGGAGCTTATAGACATAATTACAATATCGTGATTTTAAAAAAAATGTTTACGGTAATCAAAAGGTAGGAAGACTACCTGATGGTGATGTGGGTCTTTACTTATGAGTACTTTGTTTATCAAGAGTAATGGATATCTGGGAGAGAATTACAGAATGCAATTCGTGGTTATGCCACAACTAGGGGAATATGTAAAGTCTGCCTGCTGCACCATGGAGAACACCAAACTGTACAATTTTGTTCTTCCAAGCAATTGAAGACAGCATTGGTCTGAAGAGTGAAATGTTGATTGGTGTGGGTTTGCCTTTGGGAGTGTGACAGAAGAAAAGTATTGCACAATATTAAATGTGATTTCAAATGACATTTTATTCTCAATATTATGTTGGTAGCTACTGTATGTTAATAAACTATAAATGTCATTTACTGGGTAGACATTTAGCTGGGGGCGGTGTTGGGGTTTGCACAGTTTGCATATAGAACAAAAGACACCTCGGAGTCAGTTGGAGAATGGAATCTCACCGTGAATTTTTTTAATATTAGAATAATAAAGATCCAAGATGGAATTACAAGCTAGAATTGAAAAGATGATTTGGGGTGTGTTAAGATTGAATACGTGATTAGATTCCAGTGTAGCAGAGCAGACACCTGACATTGATTCGTTGACTGGAATGTAAGGCAAGAGGATTCTCTGTTTATACAGTCCATAGAATATAATGGGTACCCAGAGAAATGAACCAGAAGGTGCACATGTTTTACGTAGCATCACAGACTGAGAGATGCAAATGAAGTTGTGTTGAAATTGCTTTTGTGCTACTCTCCTTGCTTTACAGTTGGTTCTCTGTGTAGTACAGTTTTCTAATTAGAAACTGTAATCTACTATTACCAACAAGTAACCGTTAATTATGTATGTAGGAATTAAATCTCACCTGATTATTTGATGTGGAAGCATATTCTGTTCTCCTGCTCCTTGACACATTACAGCAGGAATCAATGGATAGCCATCTCCCTATTATAATGGTACTGAGGTAACTGCAGGTTCCTACTGCTGGCACAACTGAGAAACCTGAGTGCTTATGTTTTAATGGCTCATTAGGGAGGGCTAGAAATATAATTAATTTACACTACATGGGTCATGTGTTCCAGGTTATGATGCTTGAATGAGTTAGCTGAGCCATATTTAAATAAACTACAGCCAAATACTGCATTGTTGAATAATATAACTTTTTTCAAAATCTTGCACCAATGAAGCATGCCATTTGCCCAAGTATGGATTTTTCTGCTCTTGACCCACTGTCCTGCTCTTTTACTAGACCCATGTATATTTTTTTCTCCAATTTATAAACTTAATTCCCAAAGAAAACAAAAATTAGAAACAAATTATTTATTTAGTCAACATGACTTCAATGGCACAGGCTCGCTCATTCACTTTACTGGACAGTTAAAAAATCTGAAGCAGTTTCACTGTCCCAAAAAACAAGGTGGGGTAAATCCTCTGCCAAAGTCACAGCAAATTGGAATAATTGGGGAAGTAAAGCATTTGCTGTCTGCTGAATTATTCCTGGAACCAATTACCAAGCCAAGAGATCATATATCAAATTCACTGATTGAATGGTGCTCATTTTCTGCACAAATTGATTTCTGATGTGAAGCCAGAATGTTGTCTCCAAATCTGTCTGAGAATCCCAGCTGCACTTATTTAATCAGCTAAAACATATGCTTATCACAGACTTGGGGAATCTATAGATGTGTTCTTCAGTTTTAAACCCTGTGAGCCAGTTTCTTGGATACTTTGTCTCTTAATAGAAGTAAAGAAGAGGCAGTGTCCCAAAGTAATTTCCACTAAGCCCCAGTTATGAGTTGATTTCTGTTTGGCTCCATTGGGATTGGTGAAGAATCAGTGCACCCAAGTCCTTTTAAGTTTGTCCTGCCCTCCTCAAATGTCCTGAATTTTGAATTTGAGCTCTACAGCTTTGGATATTCATGGTACTACATAAACGCAACTTGTTATAAGCAATGGTTATTGCCCTATGAGATGATTTATGCTGGCTAGGTCTTTGTCATTAACTTGAAACTGTTGGCCTGACTCTCTCTCCACAGAAGGATCATTATTCTAATAGGGGAAGGAAAGGAGGAGAATTGGGTCCCTAGATATCTATCCTTTTTACAATATCAAATGTGAAACCTAGATTCCTAACTTGGTAAGAATAAGACACAGGAGTTGGCCATTCAACCCCTTGCGCAGATCACTGTCAGAAAACAGGTAATCATGAAAATCTACTTCTATCCATCCATCTGTTACAGTAAGTGATAGGTCAAACCTTTGTGTATCAGTGGTACATATTGTATGTGCTGTCTCTGAAGTGTACACAATATTTTATTACCAGGTTACTTTGGAACACTTGAATGTTTTTAATGTAAAGTTGTATTAAATTATGTACATTCCTACAGAACCCATTCAGAGTTTGCATTTCATTTATCAATATGTGGAAATTATCAATACGTGGAAGTTACCAAGACTGAAGCCAACCAGTTAATTGGACTTTCCTGTTGACTAAGTTAAATTTAAATATTCTCCCATTGTATACAACTTACAAAATACCTGCAGAGGTCTACATGTGACTGCTTGCCTCTTACAGTGATCATGTATACCTTTTGGTGTCAAAAATAGCAGAACAAAATTCCTAATTTTCTGTGGTTTTATGACACTCTACTCCAACTCACAACCTTTGGAGTAACTTACTTTGAAGGTTGTGTTTACGCTTCAAAAACACAAAGTACTCTGTTGATGTTATCATGTTAACGACTTTGCCTTTTATGCCATTTGCTGGTTAGGTGGGTCATGTTGCAACGTTAGTTGCTGACTCTGCAATGTAGCTGCGAGGCTACAAGATAAGCCCAACATTACTGTTTGATAGGCAGCTGTATATCAATTTCTGCACACAGATTGCATCACGCATGTGCAGTGCCATGAATTTCATTTAAAAAATTACACTAAGAAGGAGCCTATTTGGCTAATGTCTGTGTTGTCTGCAAATAATATATCAAGGGTATACCCAATAATTTTCTTTTAAAGGTGAAGAGGGTATCTGCTCTACTGTCCTTTCAAGCAGGGAATTCCAAACTTCCTCCACTGTTTGGGTGAAAAAGATGCTCAGTGCTCCTCTAATCCTTCTTTGTATCCCTGATTATTTGTTAAGGAAAATACTATCCACAATTTCTAGACCTCTCTTGCCACAGGTATATCTCCTATAATTCCTCTGTTCAAAAAACATGTTTTATTTTCAGACTTCCAAACTCCACAATCTTTCCCTATAGTTAAAATTCTCCATTCCTGGCAGCACTCTTCTGTACAGTTTGTATTCTTCCAGTATTGCAGTGACCAACTGTATATAGTATACTTGCTGTGACTTAAGTAATGCTTTATACAAATCTGTGGCTAACTATTCAAGGAAAATGTGTGCTTGCTTTAATTTATCTACTTATTGCATCCTGCTACCTTCAGGAATCTGTAGCTGCACACTCCAATATCTCTTTCTGTTTTTTAGTATCCTACCATTTTATTATGTATTTATTTTATGATTATCATATGCAAATTTTAAAATTGTGCTCAGTAATGAGTTTAAATCATTGTCTGAAAGTAAGGAATTTATGACGGTTTTGCAGTGTCGCACAGGAAACAGCCCTCCAGTTTTGTTTTTTTTTTGTCAAAAAAATGTTACTGATTAAGAATACATCCCTTGTCCAAAGTTACAAAGATCAGTTTCATTCAACACTGATGTGGGACTCTTTGGAATTTCACTACACTTGTAATTACAGTTTATAATATTTATTCTTGTTTGCCATGGTTTCCAGTAGTTTGATCTTTCCGTATTGTGTCTGTGTGTGGGGAGGGGGGGATCATGGTGACTTGGCTGAGTGGTCTAAGTGACATCCTCAGTGCTTGGGAGCCTCCTGTGAAGCGCTTCTGTGCTGTTTCCTCCGGCATTTATAGTGGCCTGTCTCTGCCGCTTAGCCACTATAAATGCCGGAGGAAACAGCACAGAAGTGCTTCACAGGAGGCTCCCAAGCACTGAGGATGTCACCTAGACAGGGGACGAAACGTTTGCAACACAAATTCCCAGCTTGGCGAACAGCACCACAACAACGAGCACCCGAGCTACAAATCTTCTACCAAACTTTGAGTGGTCTAAGGCACTGGATTCAAGTTCTGATCACGATTAGAAGCATGGGTTCAAATCCCACGACTGCCTATGATGTAGTTGTGTTTGCAGGTCATTTCTCAAAAGCTTTGGTTTGGGGCAGCATGGTGGCCCAGTGGTCAGCACTGTTGCCTCACAATGCCAAGGACTCTGGTTCAATTCCAGCCTTGGGCAACTGCCTGTGTGGAGTTTGCATGTTCTGTGTCTGTGTGGGTTTCCTCTCACAGTCCAAAGGTATGCAGGCTGTGGATTAGCAGGGGAATGCAGGGTTACAGGGGAGTGAGCTGATCATTGAGGACTCAATGGGCCAAATGGCCTGCTTTCATACTGTAGGGATTCTATTGATCTTTATTGGAAGTTGTCCCAATATTTACTGATTTACTGCATCCTCAGTACATAATCAGAGTTACTATTTGCTTCTTGCCACTGAGCTAGTTTTGGATCCAAGATGTTCGTTCTTCTGTCTCCAGAATTCTCAGAGACATGCTGCTTGTGATTTGTTCTTTATAATTCACCAATAGATCTACACAACAACATTAACTGGTGACTTGTACAGTGGGCCTTTATCAGTTTTCTATCATATTTATTTTAGTTATTTACCAGAGATGACAACATTGAAGCCAACGTTTCGAAGCTTCAAGAAATTCTTCCAAAGACAGGACCAATGTATATGTTGTGTAAAATGTGAACCACTAGTGTTGGTCTCGATGGTCTCCATTTGAACAGTGACAAAAACCATATCACTGGTAGTCTAAATTGAATGTTATTTAATGAAGTAGTTCTACACTATTTGTGCAATAATAACTTTAGTTTTTAAAATGTTATAATCTTTGGCATTTGACGCAAAAAATTCATTGAATCCCTCTTGAATCATGTTGATTATGGTACTATAATAACACCATAAGGATTTCACTCTGGATCATTTTAGGTGTTTTAATTTTAGCATCATTCCTCCTCTAAATATCATTTCCTGGTCCATTTGAATAGAATATTCTATATTTTGTTTGGCATTCAATTGCTAGGTATGCCAAATTTTCATTGGTTTCACCCTTATGTCAATGAGGCATAATGTTGGCTTTCGTTTTGGACACTGTTGAACCACAGGAAATTCAGAACCCTGATTCTTTGCAAGACTAGATATTTTTGTTCTATAAAGCAGCTGCAACTAGTGATTGCTATTGTCATTTTAGAGCATTCTGATGAATTTCAAGGATTGATTCAGTTGTAATCTTTTCAAGATCAGGCTGGTGAAGAGACATTCTAGTACATTTATTCGTGGGCATTTTCAGCCATTTTGTTCTTTCATTATTGTACAAGATTTCAACTAACATTAAACAATAAAACATGTTGCAGTGTATTTTTTGAAGAATTAACAAACATTATTTATTTCAATTTGCATCTAGCTTTGTAATTCTTTTTATTTGCAGGCGTACCACCTTGTTATCTTATTAGATCTTGATGAGTTTCTGACCACACATCCACATCATCTCCATGTTCAATGTATACATTTTGTAACATTACTCTGGTTCTGCCTCATCTATTGCAACATCTATTCATGGCTTAATTAATTCTGGATTTGACTATTCCAACATAACCCTGACTGTTCTCCACATGTAACCCTCCGTATACTCAAGACACTACTGCATGTGTCCTTAGTGGCACTTTAATCTCAGTCACTCATAATGCAGGTTAGCAACCATGGGAATAACTTCCTGTCAAGAAGTTCTCTTTATGTAAAGATACTGGCTTTGTACATCCCTCCATGATCCAAACCTCTCTTTGTAACTTCTTCTATCCCTACAACCCTTAAATACCTGTGTACGTTTAATTCTGACTTTGTGAACTCATCAATTTAATCATTTAACCTTTGGTAGAGCTGCCTATATTCTGGAATTCCCTCCCTGCATCTTTCTCTTTATCTCCTTTCTTTGAGAAAGCTCCTAAAAAAAAAAAGTCTCTCTTTGATCAAATTTTTGGCCACCTTTTGTATGGTAAAGTTGAAGCATTCATAACAATTTAAATTAGGCAGGCTGAGTGGATGATCTGCCTCAAGAGGTGACCAGCATCACAGACATAAGTCTTCAGCCAGTTTGATTTGCTCCATGTAATATCAAGAAATAATTAGAGGCACTGATACTGGAAAAACTACAGTCCCTAACAATACTTCAGCAATAAAACTGAAGACTAGTGCTCCAAGACTTGCTGCACCATTCGCCAAGCTGTTCTTGTATGGCATCTACCTGACAATGTGAAAACCGCCCAAGTATGTCCTGTACACACAAGAAGAGCAAATCCAAGCTGGCCAATTACTGCACCATTAGTCTACTCTTAATCATCAGTAAAAGTTTGGAAGGTATCAGAAACGGTGTTGTCAAGCAGCACCTGTTCAGTAATAGCCTCAGTCACACCCACAGTAGTGTCCATCTTCAGCTCCTTCATCAATGACCTTCCCTCTGACATGAGGTCAGAAGTGGGGATATTTGCCCACGGTGGCACAGTGGTTAGCACTGCTACCTCACAGCGCCAGAGACCTGGGTTCAATTCCTGCCTCAGGCGACTGACTATGTGGAGTTTGCACGTTCTCCCCGTGTCTGCGTGGGTTTCCTCCGGGTGCTCCGGTTTCCTCCCACAGCCAAAGATGTGCAGGTCAGGTGAATTGGCCATGCTAAATTGCCCGTAGTGTAGCTAAGGGGTAGATGTAGGGGTATGGGTGGGTTGCGCTTCGGCGGGGCGGTGTGGACTTGTTGGGCCGAAGGGCCTGTTTCCACACTGTAAGTAATCTAATCTAATATGATTGTGGAATGTTCAGTACTATTCATGACTCCTCAGATACTGAAGCTGTTCATGTCTCAATGCACAAAGATCTGGTGTGAAAAGTGGCAAGTAATATTTGTGTGAGATAAGTGTAAGCCAATGACCATCTCCAATAAGAGGCAATCTAACCATCACTCCTTGACATTCAGTGGTGATATCATCACTCAATCCCCCACTATTAGCATCTGGGGTTACCATTGACAGAAACTCAACAGGACTCGCCACATAAATACAGTGGCTACAAGAGCATTCAGAGACTATGAATACTGCAATGAGTAACTCCCCTCTTGATTCCCTAAAGCCTTTCCACTATCTACAAGGCAGAAGCAAGGACTATGATGGAATACTCCCCACTTGCCTGGCTGTACAAGATGCATGGCAGAAATTCTTCAGAGATCCTGAGACAGAATGTTCTAAACCCATGACCATTGCTGGCTGGAAGAGTAACAGCAGCAGGTACAAGGAACACCCACGACTTCCAAGTTCCCCTCCTGCAGTGATGTAGAGTCAAATTCGTGGAATTCCTTCCCTAATGGCAGTATGGGTCAACCTACTGCAAATGGATTCCACTGGCGCAAGAAGTCAGTTCAGCATCACCTTCTCAAGGGTAACTAGGGCCAGAAATAAATGCTAGTCCAGCCAACAATGCCCTCGTGAATAAGAAATAGTAGCAAGCCGTCAAATTTGTTTTCTGACGCTCCTGGCTTGGGCATTTTAACAATGTTATATTAATACAAGTTGTTACGTATGACTCTAATTCTGATCTCAATCTTCCAATTGAGAATTTGCACCTGTTTCTGTGCTAAGGGTTTAGGAACACAAAATATGTTGAGGCTAAATTCATGGATAATCTTTAAAGTCATGAGTGAGCATGTTTGCACATGCTCATGATTGGTGTGAGATTGGGATATAGACTAACAGCCCTTTCTAGAGGTACTGATAAAAGGTACTTGTACATGAATATTTTTCTCCCCTAGAAGTTGGAAGAACTGCAGAAGATATGGCAAATCAGTGGTGACAAAATGTAATGAGCCCATTCACAATGTAGTAAAGTGCTAGAAAAACAAACTTGGAGCTTTGTGTCTGTGCTAGGAATGAAGTTGCTACATACAGACAGCCTTATAGTATTTATTAACTAACGTGCACAGCAAGTAAAAGTAGCAATGTATTACAGTTCTGAGTTCAGTTGCAGCTGATTAGCCCCTCGGTCTTCCCTAATTATTCTTAGAATGTATCACTTTTAATCCTCCAGCTGAAAGCATTATGTAATGTTCCCAGCCAGGCACAGTGCAGCTTTAGGAATAAAAGAATGACTAGGGTAGGAATAGGTCCAATCAAGGATAGTAATGGGAAGTTGCGTGTGGAGGCTGAAGAGATTGGGGAGGCACTGAATGAATACTTTTCGTCAGTATTCACTCAGGAACAGGACATTGTTGTCGATATGAATACTGAGGCACGAATAAGTAGAATGGATGGCTTTGAGATATGTAGAGAAGAGGTGTTGGAAATTCTGGCAAGGGTGAAAATAGATAAGTCCCCTGGGCCTGATGGCATTTATCCTAGGATTCTCTGGGAAGCAAGGGAGGAGATTGCAGAGCCATTGGCCTTGATTTTTGTGTCCTCTTTGTCTACAGGAGTAGTGCCAGAGGACTGGAGGCTAGCAAATGTGGTTCCCTTGTTCAAGAAGGGGAGTAGGGATAATCCTAGTAACTATAGGCCAGTGAGTCTCACTTCTGTTGTGGGCAAAGTCTTAGAGAGAATTGTAAGGGATAGGATTTATGCACATCTGGATAGGAATAATGTGATCAAGGATAGTCAACATGGTTTTGTGAAGGCAGGTCGTGCCTCACAAACCTTATTGAATTCTTTGAGAAGGTGACTAAGGAGGTAGATGAGGGGAAAGCGGTGGTGTGGTATATATGGATTTTAGTAAGGCGTTTGATAAGGTCCCCCATGGTAGGCTACTGCAGAAAATACAGAGATATGGCATTGAGGGTGAGTTGGAGGTTTGGATTAGGAATTGGCTGGCTGGAAGAAGACAGAGGGTAGTAGTTGATGGCAAAGGTTCATCTTGGAGTGCCGTCACTAGCGGTGTTCCACAAGGATCTGTTTTGGGACCATTGCTGTTTGTCATTTATATAAATGACCTGGAGGAAGGGTTAGAAGGTTGGGTGAGCAAGTTTGCAGATGATACGAAAGTCGGAGGAGTTGTAGACAGTGAGGAAGGATGTGGCAGGTTACAGCAGGATATAGAGAAGCTGCAGAGCTGGGCAGAAAGGTGGCAAATGGAGTTCAATGTAGCTAAGTGTGAGGTGATTCACTTTGGTAAGAGTAACAAAAAGATGGGGTACTGGGCTAATGGTCGGATACTTGGTAGTGTGGAAGAGCAGAGGGATCTTGGTGTCCATGTACACAGATCTCTGAAAGTTGCCACCCAGGTAAATAGTGCAGTGAAGAAGGCATATGGCGTACTAGCTTTTATTGGTAGAGGAATTGAGTTCCGGAGTCCTGAGGTCATGCTGCAGTTGTATAGGACTCTGGTGCGGCCGCATCTGGAATATTGTGTGCAGTTTTGGTCGCCATACTATAGGAAGGATGTGGAGGCACTGGAACGGGTGCAGAGGAAGTTTACCAGGATGTTGCCTGGTATGGTAGGAAGATCCTATGAGGAAAGGCTGAGGCACTTGGGGTTGTTTTCATTGGCGAAAAGAAGGTTTAGGGGTGACTTGATAGAGGTGTACAAGATGATTAGGGGGTTAGATAGGGTTGACAGTGAGAACCTTTTTCCACATATGGAGTCAGCTATTACAAGGGGGCATAGCTTTAAATTAAGGGGGGGTAGATATAGGACTGATGTTAGGGGTAGGTTCTTCACTCAGCGAGTTGTAAGTTCATGGAATGCCCTACCAGTAGCAGTGGTGGACTCTCCCTCTTTATGGATATTTAAGCGGGCATTGGATAGGTATATGGAGGATAGTGGGTTAGTGTAGGTTAGGTGGGCATTGATCGGCGCAACATCGAGGGCCGAAGGGCCTGTACTGCGCTGTATTCTTCTATGTTCTATGTTCTAGAACTCTTAGTACACTGCCTGATAAAATATTCCATGTCAGGTACAGCAAGGGTTAAACTGCATTGTTCCAGCAATGTCTCCTATCATAGTTTGGGAAGAGTGTTCACTTTTCAGACCTATTCCAATTTTTCTCTGACCCACTGTTCTTTGGTTCCTGAAAGAATTACTAGTTGGTTTGATGTAGGATCAAAATTTGTACTCTCAGGAATGGATTGACAGTTCCAACTCTCAAAATCTCCAAATCCCTTACTGAAAATAACAAATATCTTGGCAATGTAGACTGGATTTAAATACAGGATTGAAAGGCCAGTATCTAATCAATTACAGATTTTGTGAATAACACCAGATTACAACATGGAAATATCGGAAATGTACACACCAAGGGGTGTGATATGATGAGAAAAAGGCAATATCTTCGCCAACTAAAACATTTTGAGTAAAACATTGAAATTATGCCATGGCAAAGCTCATAGAGCAAATAAAGTTACTTGTTATGAAGGGCTTTTGCTTGAAATGTTGATTCTCCTGCTCCCCTGGTGCTACCTGACCTGCTGTGTTTTTCCAGCACTACACTCTCGACTCTCATTTCCAGCATCTGCAGTCCTCACTTTCGCCTGTGATCAGTATGCACCTGATCACTTCATTACAAATCACACGTGATGTTGCAATAACCATATTCTGCCAGAAGATGTCAGTTATTCACATTTCTTTTCTACTCTCAGATATTTATTGGTACAAATAAAGACAAAGAACAGCCAAATCACTTGTAAGTTTCTTGCCTCGTTGCATACTATACTAACTCTGATATCTCATTTACATGATACATGAATGTATTATGCTGATTACCCCTTCTAAACCAAAAGCATTTTGTTTGCTTCAAGAACAAACCATACTTTCTTTCCTGTGCTTTGTTTTGATGCATTTTCGAATGGCTATGAGGTATGTGTAAAGCAGGTCCCTTTATTCTTTAAAAATATGCATCTTATGCCATGCAATTTTTGTTCTGTTCTTTAATTATGTTCAGGAGAATTTTCGAGCACAATGAGATAGGGGATATTGCTAGATTTGATTCCTAGGAATGAGGTGGGTCAAGCAGATCAAGTGTTAGTGGGGAGGTATTTAGGATGCTTCAGGTCCTTGTAAAGAGCAAAGAATGGTCCAGAGAATGAATAATTACCTGGGAATAGCCAACTTTGATGGGCCAAGAACAGAGCTGGGCAGACTAGAGTGGAACTCAAGGTTGGCAGGGAAAACTGTAGCTGAACAAAGAAATGATGGGGGTTCAGGCATAATCAAGGCATATTCTTTCAAAAGAGTCAGGTAATCCAAACAAATCCAAAGTTATCTGGTTGAAAACAAAGATAGAAATTTAAAGAAAATACAACTGAGAACCAAGCTGAATACAAAAGGTTCAGAAGGGAGGTGAAATAAAGAACATAAGCAAAAATAGATTATGAAAAGAGACTGTCAGCAGACATAAAAGGGAATCTGAAAGTCTTCTATAGGCACATAAATAGAAAAAGGTTCTAAAAGATGGAGTAGGGCTGATTAGGGTCTAAAAAGGGGATGTACAGAAGCTACCCAAGGAGAATTCAGTGACTGAAAGTATTCAAAATTGATAAGAAAGGGATATTAGGTAGGTAGTACTTAAGGTTGACAAGGTATCTGGACTGGGTGAGATGCACCCAAAGATGTGGAAGCACGTAAGACTGGAAATTGTGTCAGTAAGGTCTGTGGATGGTACAAAACTTGAAATTTTTGTGAACTGTGAAAAGAACAGTGTAGAACTTCAAAAGGACAGACATGTTGGTGGAGTTGCCAGATGAGTTTAATGCAAAGAAATGAGAACTGATGTATTTTGGTAGAAAAAAACAGGTGACACTTTAAAATCAAGGGTACTATTATAAAGTGTGTACAGGACCAGAGAGACGGAGCTATATTTGTACATAAGTCATTAGAAGTAACAGGACAAATTGAAAAAGTGGTTAATAGTGCATAACCTATTGTAGGATTTATTAATGGGGGCTTACAGTGTAGAAGCAAGGAGAGTTCTGCTGAATTTGTATGAGATATTAGCTACACACAACTGCATTACTGTTCTGGGTTGCACAGTTCAGGTAGGATGTGAATACATTAGAAACAGTGAAGACAAGATTTAAATGTATGGTTCCAGGAATGAGAAAATTCAGTTATGACAAGAGACAGGAGAAGTTAGAACTGAGATGGTAAAAAGGGAGGTTTGTTATAAATTTTCAATATCATAAGGGGTCTGGATGGGGTTGATAGAGAGAAACTGTTCCCACTTGTAAAAAGATTGATAATAAAGGGCTACACATTTAAAGTCATTAGCAAAAGAATCAAATGCAATGTGAGAAAAACTTCTTTCTTTCAGTGAGTAGTTGGATCTGGACCGTACTACCTGGAAGTGTGCTAGGGGGCGGGTTCAATTGAGGCTTCAAGAGGGTATTTGATCATTGCTTCTATTCAAATAATGTGCACTGATATGGGTAAAAGGCAGGAGAATAATATTAAGTAATAATATTCATTCAGAGAGCCGGTACAGACACAATGGATTGAATGGCCTCCTTCTGCACCTTAACAATTCTGTGATACACCCAATAACTATACTTTATTATCTGAGCTCATAGGAACAGTGGACAATTCAAGATCTAAAATGAAACTTGGCTTAGCAGATTGTGTTATTATTGCAATTTGCTTACTGTGATTATCAGTCACTGAGCGTACTCAGATGAGGCTGCCAATGTACTTTTAACAAAGGAGTATACGTTTCTCACAGACAGAAAAGAAAAATATCGACAATTTGAAAATATGTTATCATAAACAACAAATAGAAGGTTCAAAGTTTGGGAGTAGATTTGTAGCTCGGGTGCTCGTTGTGGTTCTGTTCGCCGAGCTGGGAATTTGTCTTGCAAACGTTTCGTCCCCTGTCTAGGTGACATCCTCAGTGCTTGGGAGCCTCCTGTGAAGCGCTTCTGTGCTGTTTCCTCCGGCATTTACAGTGGCCTGTCTCTGCCGCTTCCATTTGTCAGTTCCAGCTGTCCACTGTAGTGGCCTTGGGACTGCACAAAACACTACATAGGACAAACAGGAAGACAGCTAACAATCCGTATCCATGAACACCAACTAGCCACGAAACGACACGACCAGCTATCCTTAGTAGCCACACATGCAGACGACAAGCAACATGAATTCGACTGGGACAACTCTACCATTATAGGGCAAGCCAAACAGAGAACAGCCAGGGAATTCCTAGAGGCATGGCACTCATCCATAGACTCTATCAACAAACACATCGACCTGAACCCAATATACCGGCCACTACAGCGGACAGCTGGAACTGACAACCGGAAGCGGCAGAGACAGGCCACTATAAATGCCGGAGGAAACAGCACAGAAGCGCTTCACAGGAGGCTCCCAAGCACTGAGGATGTCACCTAGACAGAGGACAAAACGTTTGCAAGACAAATTCCCAGCTCGGCGAACAGCACCACAACAACAAATAGAAGGATTTAGACCATTTCCCAGCAATATCCTTTAGATGGAATGCCAGTGAAGTATCACTCCTATCTTCAATTTCTATTTCTTACTCAATTGCTGATGTTGCAAGCATTTCTTTTCAGCAACATTCTGCATATTTACTAGATGTGATCCTCTTTGTAATTGTCTCTCCATGAGACACACAGGGACAGGATAACTCAGCGATTTTTCCTCACAGAATTCTAAGAAAAACTCACAGTTTTCCCAGCTGTGTCTCATAGACTGGTAAAAGTTCTCAAGACTTCTCTCCAGCTGTGTTGGCCCAGAGACTGCATTGTGTGACTGCTATCTGCGCTGAGTAGTTCAGCTGTTTCTTTAGGGCAGCTGGATCTCTCCAACTCTTGGTTACTTTTAACGTTTTCAAGCTCCCTTTAGAAACACAGAAATTAGGAACTAGTTGGCCCTTTGAGCTTATGATCATGGCCAATCCTCCCCATCAATGGCATATTCCCCCTTAATGCCATTAAAATCTAAGAATATCTGTCTCTTTTTTTGAATACACTCTGTGGCTTGATCTCCAAAACCTTCTGTGGTAGAGAATTCCATTGATTTACTACCCTTTGAGTGAAGAATTCATTCCTCATGTCAGACCTTGCATCCTGAGACTCCCAACCAGGGAAAACATCCACCCTCTTTTTAGACTACCCAGCCCTCTTAGAAATTTACATGTTTCTCAACTTTCTCAACTCTAGTGAATACAGGATCAGTCAAACCAATCGTTCTTCATAGAACAGTCCCCAGTGTCAGCGTTGTGACCCTCCACTGCACTTCACCTGTGGCAATATATCCTTTCTTAGGTAGGATGACCATAACTAACTGACCCGACCAAGACCACCAGGCCTCAGACCCTGAGGTGAAAACCAGACCCACAAAACCATCAGAAAGTAAAGAAAACTAGGTACTTACCCAATTGATCCAATACGCATCTTATCGCATCAGCAAACTCAACCCAAACTGAAAAGCTTCCGCCGCCTGAAGTCTTCCTCCAGGCTCCAGAACAGCCAGGCATATTTCAAAATGATGCTTTCCTCAGGGATGAGCTGAAACTCCCGAGACCCCCAAATTTCCAACCTAGCTAGCAGGGAGTGGAAGGAGGGTGATGACGGTGCATTGGGACCCCAAAGAGTGTTACAAGGGGACATAAATTTAAGGTGAAGGGTGGAAGGTATAGGGGGGATGTCAGGGGTAGGTTCTTTACCCAGAGAGTGGTGGGGGCATGGAATGCGCTGCCTGTGGGAGTGGCAGAGTCAGAATCATTGGTGACCTTTAAGCGGCAATTGGATAGGTACGTGGATGGGTGCTTAAGCTAGGACAAATGTTTGGCACAACATCGTGGGCCGAAGGGCCTGTTTTGTGCTGTATTGTTCTATGTTCTATGTTCTAAAGCTAGGAATTCTGATTAAAATTTCTGTAAATAAACTGTTGTTTTTAGCTTCTAATAGTGTTTAATCTAGCCAATTTAGTAATGTCCTGTGTGCAGTTGATTGTGTCAATTTCCCTGTTTATTACATTTGCCTATATTTCTTGCATTATTATTACCTTTTGTATTTTAAATAAATTCAGAGATTCTTTTGCCCTGAAAACACCATCTACTGCCTTTTTCACTTCACATTCCCTAAATGAGTCCAGGAGCTCGAGGTGTGAGACTTAAAAAGCAGAAATAACTGCAACCCAGAACCCTATACCGCCATTTGCTATAAACTGTGACATGAAAATCTGAACAATTAATTATGTATTAACCACACTGCAGCTTCAGCAAAGAACTGAATGAATGTGGAGCTAAGGGAATCAGAGATCAGAAGGACTTGGAAGTGACACCAAATTGAATCCTGTGGACTGGTGCGAGTGAACTGTTTCCCTGGACTATTTGCCTCCCTCCCCAACATCTATGTTTGTTTGTCTGCGACTTCCTGTATGGGTATCAAGGGATTTAGGAAGGAGATATATCTTAAGATAACAGAGTTATAAGTGACGATCTAAAATTTGAATTTAGGCTGTTGTCAGAAGCCACAAGTATATGTAATTTTTTATTAACCACAAAATGGATTTTCAATTTAAAATAACACAACAAAATGCTGAAAGTAATGATTTGACTCTGTGAATTTGTGCTGCTGCTTTGCTGAGCTAAACGAAATAGAAGATAAGAGAATGCAATGGATTTTTCATAATATGAATTATAAGACAGTGATTTGGTATTTGAACTACCTTGAATGAGTAAACATGGGGTGATTCTGTGTGTATAACAATCTGTTTCCCAGGAAATATCATTGGATTAGTCTGTTGTCAATAATGTCACCTTATTATATGTGATAGGTCTTCTCTTGTAATTAAGGCTGTACTATTTCTTTAAAAATATATAAATACTGTGTAATTTTCAAATGTAATTGTGCCATTTCTCCACAGAACACAGAAGCTTTTAACATCCGTGTTGCTGGACAAATCTGTGCCAGGCTGCCTTAATTTATTAAACTGGGTAACTTTACTTTAAACAGACCGTACTCCTAGTGATTCTTATCACCGATCTCGAACCAAGGGGGCCCCTCTGGAGGTGTCCAGATCTTCATAAGTTCATTCATATTTGTTTTCCTGTGGTTCGAGCTGATGCTTTGTGATAAATGAGCACAGGAACATGGTCGGTATTTTCTGTTAACCTGAATCTGTCAGGCAGCAGACTGTTTTGTGATGACCCCGGAATAGTGAGTCTTGAGCATCCAAATGTGTCATGATACTGTAACAGTTTAGTGGTGAAATGTACCTCCAATGTTATTGCTTTGAAAGACATACCTTTTGCCTTTTGGGAACAAGAAGGTTATTTGTTTTGCCCTACTAAGGCTAAGTTCAATTAGCAAAATTGTTTTTTTTGTATGTTCAAGGATTGCCTCATTCTGTATTTTTACCTCTTGATGTTGGCCTTCAAATTATAATGCCCAAAATGTTCTTAGCTCTAAAGAAGAGTCCATTCTTTAATTAACTGAATGGTTTTGGAGCGCTCTCAAATGTGCCATCAGTGTAGCCTTGTTGCTGATTTACAAACCCTTCATACAGTGAGACTTCCATGCACACATAATGTAGATGAGGAGCAAAGATGATTTAACAGAAATATTTACAATAAATATGGTGATAAGTTAGTTGAAGAGGAACAAATTCATCTAAAAGCAGTGTAGTTTGCAGTTAAAATACACAAGTATACATGCACACTAATGCACCAGTGATGCTAGGCTACCTTTAGAAATTCTGCTTTAGCTGAACATAGACAGAGGTTGAATTACCTGGATAAATTAGGTTTCAAGATGAAGTTTAAATGTTTTTGGCTGTGTCTGAGTTGCATCAAGACTTTTAGAGAGTTTCTCGCTGTGGCGCCTCTTGCCAAAGCTCACATCATTAATTACCCATCATGCTCCAATGGCATTTTTCACATCTGATTTCCATCCCACCTTACCACATACTGCTCCTGGAGTAACTCACCACTCAGCAGATATCCACCAAAACAAAACAGCTTCCCTTCAGCCTGTTCCATCTTTGAAATTCAATAGTACACCTCCACAGCACTTTCAGACCAGAGCTGCCCTGCATGGTTCCTAACATTTACCATCGACATGCAGATCATAGAATCATAGAACCCCTACAGTGTGGAAGCAGGCCATTCAGCCCATTGAGTCCACACCGACCCTCCAAAGAGCGTCCCACTCAGACCCACCCCCTACTCTATTCCTGAAACCCTGCATTTCCCACAGAATCACCTAGCCTGCACATCCCTGGATTCTATGAAGCAATTCAGTACAGCCAATCCACCTAACCTGCAAATCTTTGGACTGTGGGAGGAAATCAGAGCACTTGAAGGACACCCACACAGATATGGAAAGAAAATGCAAACTCCACACAGTCAGTTGCCCAAGGCTGGAATCGAACACAAGTCCCTGGTGCTAACCACTGAACCACCATGCCACAGATAGTGGGGGAGATCTGCATCCACTTCATTAGCAGGGTCTTGGAGGTCCTGCTGAACAGGTGGTGCACATACGGAACTTTCTCCTCTCCCCGGACCAGCAGTGGAGACCACAACCAGACCATGTCAGTGTAGTCTGAAGGTGCCACCTAGATTAAAGTGGTCTCAGCTGAGTGGTAGAATGCCCGCACTGTAGGAAGAAGGTGCCAATGTACATGCCACCATCTTCTCTTTGATACCTCCCAATCTCTCTATTGCTGCTCCTGTAGCCTTTGCACCTATGCTCATGCTCTACCAGTTTCTCTATTGCCTGCAACACCTACCTCAGTCTCCCCAACACCAACAGCACTGCTCTCTGTGCTGCTTATCCACTCGCTCAGGACACCTCCCCACCTGCACCAAAAGTAATAGCTGTGCCACCCGCTGTCATCTTTCATATTATTTGTCTCTCTCAGGAGGTAAAGGGTCCAGGGTAGGATAGAAATAGTCAAGGCAGCTGGTGGGTTGCCTGACAATTGGTTCCTGACCTCTTAGTTGGAGAAGATCCTAACTCAAATCATCCTGAGAAGGTCATGGACTGATATCGGAGTCTGCCCTTGACTTCCCTCCTGAGTAAAGGCTATCTCCCTTAGTTTAACTGATTACTGCTGATAACATAACAATATTCCTGGTTTTGTATCTATGCTTCACAGAACAGCAGGACAACCGGAGTAAGAGGCGATATCTCTGGTTGAAGGGGCGAGGCGTAAAAAGGCAAGGCAACACGAGGCAGGGGAGCTGTGAGCATCCAGGTAGGCTTAGAGTGAGTGTGCTCTATGACAGTAAGTGAAGAGCCCATGGTGCAGTCCAGGAGCTGGGTGTGTGTCCCCAATCATAGTGCCCTTATTGTGGTACTATAATGACAGTTGCTGGTGCAGCATCAAGATGCAGAAGTGTGAGCCTGGCACATGTTAAATGCCAATGTCCATGGACGTGGGATGTGTGTTAGTTGATGCTTACGGACTGTGCCCAGAGATGTTGATACCCAATATCCAACATGGAGATTGTTCAGAGCAACTGTCTTGAGTTTTCCAGTTATCAAGTTTATTTGGCGAGTTTGGTATGATGGGAGGCTGAATATTAGTAAGACCGGATGAGCTGTAAGTGAGGTGTTTTACAAACAATAATCATCATCAATTGGCAACTCACCATTGGCTGGTGAAAAACTCAGCATGCCACTTGTGAAGAAACAGAAAATATGTTGTGAAAACCTCCCAGTGTCAAAATGGGGCTCACCTCACTTCTTGTTAGATTCTGCCACACACCTCACCACAGCAGACGTCACTCAGACCATATAAGATTCTACCTTTATCTTTTCTGCATTGGGCCTTAACCTGTTACACCACGGTTGCTTGTTGATACCAGTATTACTTGTGCAGGAAAGTGGAATGGAGGTAAACAGTGAGCCATGTCTTTATTGAATGGTGGAGCAGTCCCATAGGGCCAAATGACCTACTTCTTCTCCTATTTCTTATTGTTTTTCTCATTTCAAATTGACTGTTATGTTTTCTGTGTATGATACATTATATTACATTACTGGCTGCAAACATCTTTAAGATACCAAAGGTGATGAAAACCACCATACAATTGGAAATTACAAAAGTTACGTTCAATTCAAATCATTAACTCTACTTCTTTATTCACAGATGCTGTCAGTTCTGTTAAGTTCAATCCAGCAATTTCTGGAAAAGTAAACTCTTCCGCTATTTTCTGGTCTGTATTGCCTTTAAGAGTCATAGAGTCATAGAGATGTACAGCATGGAAACAGACCCTTCGGTCCAACCTGTCCATGCCGACCAGATAGCCCAACCCAATCTAGTCCTACCTGCCAGCACCCGGCCCATATCCCTCCAAACCCTTCCTATTCATATACCCATCCAAATGCCTCTTAAATGTTGCAAATGTACCAGACTCCACCACATCCTCTGGCAGCTCATTCCATACATGTACCACCTGCTGCGTGAAAAAGTTGCCCCTTAGGTCTCTTTTATATCATTCCCCTCTCACCCTAAAGCTATGCCCTCTAGTTCTGGACTCTCCGACTCCAGGGAAAAGACTTTGTCTATTTATCCTATCCATGCCCCTCATAATTTTGTAAACCTCTATAAGGTCACCCCTCAGCCTCCGACGCTCCAGGGAAAACGGTCCCAGCCTGTTCAGTCTCGCCTTTGTTGAGCTACAGTAGTTTTCAGAGATCCTTAGTCAGGCAGAATAAAATAATTGCTAAGTCTTGTCAGGGATAACTGTCCAGTGATTGATGTACATATGTGTATGTCCAGATAATTGATAGATTTATTTATTGTCACATATTTATTAAAGTGCTGTCACCACTACTCAGCGCCATCTTAAAAACATAGAAAGTAAACCAAAATGTAGAATATAAAGGTAAAATAAGACATAAAGTTAAAAAGTTCAATATTACAGTTCTTCTTGTTAAAATGTTTTGTCTTACACTCATCAGACACAAACACATCAATGCAAAGGGGAACAACGTGCTAACACTGTATGAGAAGAAAGTGCTGTCGAATATAAGAACATAAGAACTAGGAGCAGGAGTAGGCCATCTGGCCCTTCGAGCCTGCTCTGCCACTTAGTAAGATCATGGCTGATTTTTTTTGTGGCCTCAGCTCCACTTACCCGCCCTCTCACTGTATCCCTTAATTCCTTTATTGTTCAAAAAAAGCTATCTTAGCTTTAAAAATGTTTTCTGAAGTAGCATCAACTACTTCACTGAGCAGGTAATTCCATAGATTTACAAATCTCTGGGTGAAGAAGTTCTTTCTCAATTCGGTCCTAAATCTGCACCCCCTAATTTTGAGGCTATGCCCTCTAGACCTAGCTTCACCTGTCAGTGGAAACATCTTCTCTACTTCTATCGTACCTATTACCTTCATAATTCTATATGTTCCTATAACATCTCCCCTCTCATTCTTCTAAATTCCAATGAATATAATCCCAGTGTACTCAGTCTCTCCTCATAAGCCAACCCCCTCAACTCCAAAATCAACCTAGTGAACCTCCTCTGCACCCTCTCTAGTGTCAATACATCATTTCTCAAGTAAGGAGACCAAAACTGCACACAGTACTCCAGGTGTGACCTCACCAGCACCTTGTACAGCTATAAGATTACCTTCCTGCTTTTAAGCTTAATCCCTTTAGCAATGAAGGACAAAATTTCATTTTCCTTCCGAATTACTTGTTGTAATTACATGAATTACAGATCAACCTTCTGTAATTCATGCACAAGGACACCCAGGTTCCTCTGCATAGCAGCATGCTGCAACTTTTTACCATTCAAGTAATAATCCCTTTTACTGTTACTCCTACCAAAATGGATGACTTCACATTTATTAACATTGTATTCCTTCTGCCAGACCTTTGCCCACTCAATTAAAGTATCTATGTTCCTCTGGTTAGCAAGTGGACACAATTGATACATAGTAGATCACATGGTGTGTGCAGTACCCTGACTGTGTTTTATACGGTCTTACAGTAACCCCTCTCCTGCTAGGGTATATGCATCAACCATTAAAGGAAATAATATCGACCTGTCATGCTACCCTCAGGGACTTGTGGATATGCACTACCACTTTTCTGCCCACCCGACCATTCCACTGATATCTTCAAGATTGATGTCTTCAGGGTCTTCCATTGTTTCTCAGTCGGCTTAACCCGAGCCAGGAGCTGTTAACTGAACTGTGATGAACTTTGTCTTAATTTTACATTTTTCTTATTATTATGTATGACTTCTGTCATTGATGTAGGTGCCATGTTGTGGTGACCTATAAAACTTTTCACTGTATTTTTCATTGTAAAAGTACACGTGACAATAAATTTCTATTCTATCTTCTTGCAGTTGACAGCTTTATTCCTCATTATTAGCCACACAGCAATTTTATGTCATCTGCAGAATTCTTAATCCTCCCCCCATATTAACAATGTATGTTTGATATCAATCACAAAACTAAGGTGAACCAGTACTAACCCCATGGGACCCTACTGCAAACAACTTTTCAGCCATATAAACACCCATCAACCATAAATAAAGGGTAACTAGGGAGAAGATAAGACCACTCAAGGATAAAAGAGGGAACTTGTACTTGAAGGCAGAGGATGTGGCAGAGGAAGGCAGAGATTCTAAATGAGAACTTTGCATTGGTATTCACCCAGGAAATGGATATGGTGAATAGTGAGATTTCTGTGGAGCGTGCTAATAGTTAGGGCAATTTGAGATCAAGAAAGAAGTGGTGTTGGATCTCTTGAAGACCATTAAGGTAGATGAGTCCCAAGCACCTGATGGTGTCTACCTCAGGCTATTAAGAGAGGTAAGAGAAGAGATTGCTGGGATCTTGACTAAGACCTTTGTATCTTCACTAGCCACTGGAAAGGTCCCAGAGGCATGGTGAGTAGCTAATGTTGTTCCTCTGTTCAAGAATGGAAATAGGGTTAATACAGGAAACTATTGACTAGTGAGTCTCACATCGGTGGCTGGGAAGCTATTGGAGAGAATTCTTAGGGAAAGGATTTATGCACATTTGGAAAAATATGGCCTAATTAGGGATAGTCAGCATGGCTTTGTGCAGGCAGATCATGTCTTACTAACTTGATTAAATGTTTCAAGGAGGTGACAAAGGTGGTCAATGAGGGTAGAGCAGTGGATGCTGTTTACATGGATTTTGGTAACAATTTCAACAAGGCTCCTCCTGGTAGGCTCATCCAGAAGATTAAGATACATGGAATCCACAGTGACATGGCCACCTGGTTTCAGAATTGGCTTGCCCATAGAAGAGAGTCATGGTGGAATAGTGTTTTTCAGGCTATGACTAGTGGTGTTCTGCAGTGGTCTGTACTGGGACCTCTGCCGTTTGTGATATATATAAATGACCTAGAGATGAAAATGTAGATAGGGTGGTCTTAGTAAGTTTGCAGATGATACAAAGATCAGTGGAGTTGTAGATAGTGTAGACGGTTGTTAAACGGTACAGCAGGATATAGATCAGTTGCAGATATGGGCGGAGAAATGGCAGATGGAGTCTAATCCAGGTCAGTGTGAGGTGCTGCACTTTGTGCGGTCAAATGTTAAGGAAAAGTATACAGTTACTAGCAGCCCTCTGAACAATAGTGATGTACGGAAGGATCTTGGGGTTCAAGTCCATAGTTCCCTGAAAGTGGCCACGCAAGCAGATTGAGAGGTAAAGAAGATGTATGGTATGCTTGCCTTTAGTGGTCAGGGAATGAGTGCAAGAATCAGGATGTCATGTTGCAGCTTTAGCAGAGTTTGGTATGGCCATACTTAGAGAATTGCATTCAGTTCTGGTCGCCACATTACAAGAAAGATATCGAGAGGATGCAGAAGAGATTTACCAGGATGCTGCTTAGATTAGAGGGTATAAGCTATAAGGAAAGACTAGAAAAATGCAAATTGTTTTCTCTTAAGCAGCAGAGGCTGAGGGGAGACGTGACAGAAGTTTATAAAATGATGAGATGCATAGGTAGGATTGACGGTCAGAATCTTTATCCCAGTGTTGAAATGTCTAATATGCATTTAAGGTAAGTGGGGGAAAGTTCAAAGGAGTTGTAAGGGACAGATTTATTACACAGACAGTGGTAGGAGTCTGGAATGCGCTGATGGTGGAGGCAGATACAATAAGGGCATTTAAGGGACTTTTAGGTTAGCACATGAATATGCAAGGAATGGAGGGATATGGACCAAGGGCAGGCAGAAGGAATTGGTTCCATTTGGTGTAATGTTCTTCACAACATCAAGGGTCGAAGAGTCCTTTCTTGTGCTGTACAGTTCAATAATCCATCTTCTAAATTCTTGCTTCAGGATCATAAGCAGAATGATTAATTTCCTATGGCACAACTATAACTGACTATTTCATCAACGGCCTCTCTTCATTCGGAGTAAGACTGTTCACTGCTGATTGCATGATATATCAACTCCATTCACAATTCCTTAGAGGTACAGTGAGCTCACACAAATGGTTGAGTTCAGTGAATGCAACTTCAAACGCCAAATTCCATCAATTACATCAGCACCCTCAAAATCCATTCAATTCACACTCACTTACCAAAACGTTCTATCAAATAGGACTGATAACTGACATTTATACGTTTTACATTACACACATGGACCCCTGCTACAAGCCACACACTCATCTCACAACCCACATACACTTCCAGCTATTCTGCTGCAACAGCCGTATCACCCAGACAGATTGTATGACACTTACCAACAGAAATCCTTACTGACACGTAGACACTGAACATTGTTTTGGTCCCTGCAAGGCACTGGAAACACTCAAAACTGCCAGCACACAGAGCCCAAATTTGTACATTTAATGTCTAAGCAAGAGTGGTTATGTCAAGATTGGAGCTATATTATGTACCACTTTTGTTCCCGGGCAGATGGTATGACATTCCTTTCCTCAGCTCTAAAGACCTAACTTGTTTATTTCTAATATCTCCCTATCTACCTCAGTGTCATATTTTGTTTTATAACGTTCTTGTAAAACACCTTGGGACATTTTATGACACCAGGTGCACTCTATAAATATAAATTGTCAATGTCCTTTCCTGCTCTGTTCCTGCACTAGATACTATTTCAAGTGTGTTTTCAGTCACAAAACCAAATTGAACAAACTTTCATAGTTAACAGCTTTACAGTTTCTTTCCTTATTAGGCAATGTGTATGGTGTCACTTTCTGACTTGGCTGTTGATCAAGTCACTCAGTATCATGGAATAACAGAAGATTCTTCACTCACAGCAGATGCAGGTAGTTTGGCCATCTGTATACCCATTCCACTTTCATTTCTAATAGTCAGTGATAACAGCACCTCCTTATCTAATAATGACCTCATGATGTGATTAACTTTTGACTGTAATGGTCTTTTTTCCCATTAGCAGTTCTTCTAGGGTCAATTTGGATATAAAGGAGATGGTTGCTTGACAGATTGTGAGAAGATACAAAATGTCACCAAAGGGATTGATTAATAGTGATTGATGGAGTATAATGTGGGAAAATATGCACGAAAAACAAAAAAGCAGAATATTTTTGGGCGGCACGGTGGCACAGTGGTTAGCACTGCTGCCTCACAGCGCCAGAGACCTGGGTTCAATTCCTGCCTCAGGCGACTGACTGTGTGGAGTTTGCACGTTCTCCCCGTGTCTGCGTGGGTTTCCTCCGGGTGCTCCAGTTTCCTCCCACAGTGCAAAGATGTGCAGGTCAGGTGAATTGGCCATGTTAAATTGCCCGTAGTGTTAGGTAAGGGGTAGATGTAGGGGCATGGGTGGGTTGTGGGCTTCGGCGGGGCAGTGTGGACTTGTTGGGCCGAAGGGCCTGTTTCCACACTGTAAGTAATCTAATCTAATCTAATCTAATCTAATTTCTTAAAAGGAGAGGGACTGCAGGGTCCTGCAGTATAGAGGAACCTGAATGTTCTTGTACTTGAATCGCAAATGCATATGCAACAAATAATTAAGAAGTGAAAATGGCAAGTTAGCCTTTTCATAAGAGGATGGAGTATAAAGTTAGGGAAAACAACTGCACAGGACATTGGTGAGACCACACCTATAGTGCAGCTTTGGCTACCTTAAGGAGTGTTCAGGACTGAAAAGCATTGTGGGGTGAAAAGCACCTCACACTTACCCGGATTAAACTCCATCTGCCATTTCTCCATCCTGCAGCTCAGCAGCACCTCTCAGGGACAACTGGAGGTGGTTAATAAATGCCATCCTATCCAGCAATTTCCAAGTCCTGTGAATGATTTAACATATTACGTATTGCACTTGAACTGGAAACAGGTTCACAAGGCTGATTCCTGGGGTAAGGGGTTTGTCTCATAAGGAAAGCTTGAGCACCAATAGGCTTAAACTTAGTGGAATTTGGAAGAATGAGAGGTGATTGTATTGAAATGTATAAAATCTTGAATGTGCTTGAGAGGGTAGATAGGATTATCCCACTCATGGGAGAATCTAGAAATCAGAAGGCTGTAGTATGAGGGTCACTAAGTACAGATGGACACAGTGTCAACTTTGGAATTCAGGGAGTAATGGAATTTTAACAGGTTTTGAATTGTTAGGAAAAATTCATCTCTCTCCAACATCGCAACAACTTTGTGCTTAGCATTAATCTACTATTTACTGTTAAAATTAATTTCCTCTCAGTTGAAATCTAGGATAAACAAGTTTCATTCTCTAAGGGTTGCTGCAGTTAGTTAATTAGTTAGCCAGTCATAATTGTCTAGCCACAGATGCTGCTAGAAGAAAATATAGGTATACAGGGGTTATAAATGCAAAATAACAGAATCATTAACATAAGCTGCTATCTTAAAAAAGACAGCAGAAGTTATGACTTGAGCTATTTGAAACTTAACAGTTTTAAAAAGCTCAGAGGAATTATAACTATAGCAGCAACAAAAGTAAGAAATAATTTTTAAAAGTCTGAAGGAATCTATCAGTGTTAAATTCTTTTCTTCCAATCTATTCAGTTCTTTGGACAAGACAGACCTGTTGGCAGAATAAGGTCTAGAATATTCTATTTAAAATCAAAGGTCATTTGCAGTGAGGGTGGGGGAGTAACCACTGTTGTCGTCAATCTCAATGCCTTTCAGAGGACAAATGCCAGGTGCCTCCTGGGGGAAGTCCAGAATTGGTCTGAGGATATGAAACAAGCTATTTAAACAGCTTTCATCAGGCATGTCACAGATACTGAAGGAGGGAAGGAGAGAGAAGAAACATCTTGTGCCAACATTTTGATGATTCCAGCTGTCTGTAAATGACTTTGATGTGACATCACGTTGAGCTGAAAGAGACTTAAAAATGTTTACGTCTTCAGCTTAATCCTGCTGCGAGGGCTGGCTGGTTCAACCTTTTGAAATGTGTTTTCATGCTACAAGATTTCCTGGGACATGTATATTTGAACCCAATGTTCTGTGCAGTTTTGAACATGTTAGCCTTTGAGAAAACATTCCATATATCAGAGTTCAGAGAGTGCAGGGACTTGGATTCAATGCTCCCAAGTTGTAAGGAGAGACCCACAGAATTGAACTGATTCTAGAGAATAGATGGATAATGGAGACATGATCCCAGTTATTTTGGTATATAAGAAGAATGTAAATGCAAGTAAATGATTTAACTGGGTCTCTGAGCACAAAGCAAGAGGACAGATTCTAAAATTAACAAGCACTAAATATAGCATGAAGATTAGAAGGCCTTTTCTGTCTCCACAGACCAACAAATGGAACAGACTCTCAGATAAACTAGTCATTACCATGTCAGTTAACAATTTCAGTGAAAGATCTAGATTTGCATCTAATTAGTAATTGATGGCATAAGAAGAATACAAACAAAGATGCCTAAATATCGTACAGAACATGTACTTTGGTGGCAAATGTTCTTTGAGCAGTTTCCTATGCAAAACCTTGAGAAGTTTCAATACGCTAGAGGTACTTCTTAATTGCAAATTTTTGTTGCTCTTCTTGTTACTGCTTGGAAGATAAATATGTTGAGTCAAAAGCAAGAGTTGATCCAAGATAAATCATACAGGCTGCAAAGTTAGATTGGCATCCTGAAGTTATGCTTTACTTGAATTATATTGCCACTCTTCACTGTCACTGGAATAGCTTTCCGAACAGCTCTGTGATTGTGCACGTGTAGTGCACGTGTAGACAACACACTGCACCTTCTCAGGAGAATTAGGAAAATGCTAGCTTGGCAAGCAACTTTCACCTTTCAAGAACAAATTTTAAAATGATTCTCTGGAGTTTTGCAGAATCTTTCCTTATGAACAACAATAGGTTGCCATAGCATCCAGAACATTGCAGGTAACCTGTGGAATAATTAATTTATCAATATTTCTGTAATGTAAGCTTCATTCTATGTTGCTTAAAATACTGCCTCTCTTTGTCAGCAAATTTGGAAATCTGTCTTTCTTTTCCATCATCTAAGTCGTTTTTAAATGTGGTGAACAGCTGAAGCCTCAACTCTGTCTATGAAAGTACCCGCCTTATATGACTCCTCTGCTCAGGATAACTATATATCTAGACTAGAAGTCCAGAGCTATTGGCTAATACTTTAGCGATGCTGGTTCAAATCCCACCACAACAAATGGTGAAATTTGAATTGTTACTAAATTTGGAATCAGAAAAACTAATCTAATTGTCACCATGCAGCTACTGTTAATTGTTGTAAAAATCCATCAGGTTAATCCGGGACATTTGGCTTGGTCTGACCTATGTGTGATGTCATAGAGATTTACAACACAGGAAAAATGTCCTTCAGCCCATTATGTCGGTGATCGTCAAACCAAAGCGCCTAGCTGTTCTAATTGCAATTTCCAGAACGTGGCCCATAGCCTTGACATTGCACATGGAACAGTACAGCACAGTACAGGCCCTTCAGCCCATGGTGTTGTGCTGAGCATTTACCTTAATCTAAGATCAACCTAACCTAGACACCCCTCAACTTATTGTCATCCATGTGCTTGTCCAGCGGTCGCTTAAATGTCCCTAATGTCTCTGACTCGAATACCACCGCTGGCGGTGCATTCCATGCACCCACCACTCTCTGCGTAAAGAACTTATCTCTGACATCTCCCCTACATCTTCCTCCAATCACCTTAAAATTATGACCCCTTGTGACAGTCATTTCTGCCCTGGGGAAAAGTCTCTGGCTATCTACTTTATCTATGCCTCTCATTACCTTGTACACCTCTATCAAGTCACCTCTCTTCCTTCTTTTCTCCACTGTGAAAAGCCCGAGCTCAGTCAACCTCTCTTAATAAGACAAGCCCTCCAATCCAGGCAGCATCCTGGTAAATCTCCTCTGCACCCTCTCTAAAGCATCTACATCCTTCCTATAATGAGGCAACCAGAACTGGACACAATATTCTAAGGGTGGTCTAACCAGGTTTTACAGAGCTATAGCAAAACCTCATGGCTCTTAAACTCAATCCCTCTGTTAATGAAAGCCAAAAACACCATACGGCTTCCTAATAACCCTATCAGTTTGGGTTCTAAACTTTTCTTAAATGTTACGAGGGAGTTTGCCTCTATCACCTTCAAGGCAGCAAGTTCTAGATTCCCCTCACCCTGTTTTTCCTCACATCTCCTCTAGACCCTCTGCGTCTTACTTTAAATTGATACCATCAGTCACTGATCCCTCCATCAAGAGGAAAGGATTCTTCCTGTATACCTCATCTCAGTCATGTCCTGTCTCAATTGGGAGTTGGTTAGTTCAGTTGGTTAGATGGCTGGTTTACAATACAGAGCACTGCCACCAGTGTGGGTTTAATTCCCACACTGGCTGAGATTACCATGAAGGACTCTCCTTCACAACCTCTCCCCTTGCCTGAAACCTGGTGTCACTTGAGTTAAGCCGCCACCAGTCTATTGGATAGCTTGCTTCTATGGTGATTTTACTTAGGGGTGGCATGGTGGCTCAGTGGTTAGCACTGCTGCCCCAGACCACCAGGCACCCATGTTTGATTCCAGCCTCAGATGACTGTATGAAGTTTGCACGTTCTCCCTGTGTCTTCATAGGTTCCTCAGGGTGCTCAGACTTCCTCCCATAGTCCAAAGATGTGCAGGTTAGGAGGATTAGCCATGGAAAATGCAGGATAACAGGGGTAGGGTGGGGGTTGGGATGTTCTTCGGAGGGTAGGTATGGGACTCAATGGTCCAAATGGTCTGTTTCCACACTGTAGGGATACTACAATAATTCTATGGTAATTACTCTTCTCAATCTTCTCTCTTCTAAGGAAAATAACCCCAGTCTGTCAAATCTGTCTTCATTACAGAAACTGTCTATCCCAGGCAACATCCGTGTAAATGTCCTTTACCCTCTTCAGTGCAGTTACATCCTTCCTAAAGTATGAATTTCAGAACTGCACACAACATTCTATCTCAGGCCTACACATTTTATACACTCCTAGAAGAACCTCTCTGCTCTTAAACTTTATGCCTCAGTCAATAAACGCAAATATTCCATAAGCCTTCTTAACCACTTTGTCCACCTGTCTTGAAACTTTAAAAGATGAGTGTACATGCACACCAAGGTCCATCCGATCCTCAGTGTTTCCTAGCGTCCTATTGTTCACCATATATTCCTTTGCCTGCCCAAAAACATCACCTCACATTTATCTGGATCAAATTCCATTTGCCACTGATCATCCCTCACTGCTGATGAATCAGTGCTCCTCCGAATTGAACATTCTTGTAGGAAGCACTGAGGGGGTGGGAAGAGCATAGAATATACTCAAGGTGGAGGACTTTAATGTGCAACACCAAGAGTGGCTTAATAGCACCCCTACTAACTGAGCTGTTCTAAAAGATGCAGCTATGAGACTGGGTCTGCAGCAGATGCTGAGGGAACCAAAAAGAAATAAAATCTACTTGACCTACTGCAGATAAGGCTGTCCATGATAGTATTAGTAGATGTAACCACTGCACAGTCCTTGTGGAAGCTCTCTCCTCATATTGCTCTGTTGCAAAATGGAGCTTTACCACTGCACTCAATATTATAATTTCAAATAGATCTTAAGCTGAGCATTTATTAGGTGCCGTGTGCTATCAGCAATAGCAGCACTATATTCAAGCACAATCTATAATCTCATAGCCCACCATATCCTCTACTCTACAATTACCATCATGCCAGAGAACCATCAACCTTCATTCAATGAAGTATGCAGGAGGGCATGCCAAAAGAAGCACCAACTATACTAAAAAATGAGATGCCAATCTGGTGAAGCCACAATACAGGATGACAAGCATGCCAAACAGTGTAAACAACATGCAATCTACAGATTAAACAATCTCACAGTCAATGGATCAGCTCTATCATCTGCAGTCCTACCACATTCACTCCTAGATGGTGATAGAGGTTGCCTCTATAAATGTCCCCATCCTCCATGATGGGGGAGCTCAGCACGTCAGTGCAAAAGACAAGGGTAAAGCATTTTGCATCCATCTTCTGCCAGAAATGATGATCAGACGGTCCATCTCAGCCTCATCCTGAGGTCCCCAACATCACACAAGCCAGTCTTGTCCCAGTTCAATTCACTCCACCTGGTATCAAGAAACAGCAAATTTATACATTTGTGATAGTTCATTGAACAGTGGTACTTGATTATCAATCTTCCCGATTAGGGCTGTGACATGCTGAGAGATTAACTGGACTGTAACTCCTTGGTTTCCTAACCCTTGTGTTCCTTAAAGAGTAGAGTGATACTCACAACTATCCAATCTGTACCAATGGTTCCCAAATCAGGCGAACTTTGGAAGATTTTAGTTACACTGTCTATAATGTTCTTACCTACTTACTTTAAATCCTTGTCACAGTTTGCTACCATCTGTTTTTTCAGTACATTTACATCATTTATGTCAATTTTGGTGTGTGCCTATCTCTCATTCAATATTAGTTCTCATCTGTTGAATGGCATGCACACCTGTTTCCAAAACCAGGAATACAAATGCAATGTCTAAAATTATACCGCATGTATAAAATTATATAGCATGTATAAAATTATATAGCATGTACATGGTTTGATGAAGCAGCTGAAAATGGTAGGAAAATGGTAGAACAGTACCCTGATTAACTCCTGCAAAAATGTCTTGGACCTGAGATGACTGACTTCCAACAATCACAACCATCTTTCCACGTGCCAGGTATGACTCCAACCAGTGGAGCATTTCCCCTGATTCCCATTGACTCTAGTTTTGTTAGGGCTTCTTCATGTCACACTCAGTCAAAAGTTGACATGATGTCAAGAGCATCATTCTAACCTTACCTCTTGAGTCTGGCTATTTTCCCCATGTTTGGACCAAGATTGCAATGAGGTCAAAAGCTGAGTGGCTAGTTTTCCTTTGGAAATGCTTCTTGATATTACTATCAACAATCCCTTTGTTGGTGGTCAATGATTGGCTGATGGGGCAGAAATTGGTTGAATTGAATTTGTCATGCTTTTTGTCACCTTTCCACATTGTGAATGTTCACTTAGCCAGATAGGTACCGGTATTGTAGCTGGTTTGGAACAGCTTGCTTAGGGGCGTAACTTGTTCTGGAGTGCCAGTCTTCACTATTGCAGTTGGGGTGTTGTCAGGGACCCTAGCCTTTGCAGTATCCAAAGCCATCAGACATTTCTTTAGCCAGTGTGAATCAAACTGGCTAAAGACTGGCATCTGTGATCTGAAGGACCTCGGGAGGAGACTGAGATGGATCATCTGCTCAGAACCTCCAGCTAAAAATGGCTGTAAATTATTCAGCCTTGTCCTTTGCACCTGATGGCCAACCCATCATTGAGGGTAGGGATATTTTCAGCCTTATACTCTGGTGGGTTTTTTTTTATTCACCTTGTAGGCCTGTGCCAACATTTATTGCCAATCCTGAGTTGCCCTTGGGAAAGTGGTGGTGAGCTGTCTTCTTGAACCGCTGCAGTCCATATGCCCCACGATGCCCTTAGGGGGGAATTCCAGGAGTTTGACCCAGTGATAGTGAAGGAATGGCGATATATATATTTGCGGGTCAGGATGGTTAATGGTTTGGAGAAGAACTTGCAGGTGGTGATATTCCCATGTTATCTGCTGCTCTTGTCTTTCTAGATGGAAATTATTGTGGGTTTGAAATGTACTGTCTGAGGATCTTTGATGAATTTCTGCGGTGCATCTTGTAGATTGTACACACTGCAGCTACTGACTATTGGTGATGGAGGGAATGGATGCTGTGGATGCAGTGCCAATCAAGTAGGCTACATTAGGGAAATGGATGAGATTAAATGGACCTATCGTTCCCAAAGCACTGCATCAGACAGTTTCCTCACCTCGTGACTGGATCTGGAAACAAAATCAATTATTATTAGTCAACTTCTCCAATATCTTTTTATCATGTCACTAACTAGGACATCAAGTAAAGAAAGATTTATATTTCTCAAGAATAGCTCTTTTCATCATCACTGGATGTTTCAACACACTTTACAGTCAATACCATAATATGTATTCTCTTGTAATACAGAACACACTTACTTTCCACAAATGAACTCCCAAAACAATAACCAGATGATGACCAGATAATGACCAAATGATCTTTTATTATGATGTCGATTGAGGGAAAAGTTTTGGCAAGGGCACCAAGGGTCAGTCCCCATCTCTTTTTCAAAATTATGATATAGAATTGTTCACATCCACCACAAAAGACAAACTGTGCTTTGGCTTAACATCTCATCTGAAAGGTAACACCTCCAACAATGCAACACACACTCAATATCGTTTTTGAGTGCCAGCCTTGAACTTAGTGCTCAAACCTTGTGAATCATGGGCAAGAGAGCTGACAGATGAACTAGATAGACCTTGATCAATTTTCACCTTGGAATTCCTTTCTTCCTATTGGAGTATCGTTAAGTAGGACAATGCAGGAGGAGGCTCTCCAGCTTAGTCAGTCTGTGCTGGTTATTGTGAACAGCGATCCTGTCAATCTCATTCTCATTCTTTCTCCATTTGCTGTAATTTTTTCTCTTCGAAGGAAACTCTTGAATCTATATTTATGATCAATGTGTTTGAAATCCTAGCCACTCATTGTGTAAACAATTTTTTTCTTCATGTTGCTTCTGGTTGTTTTGTAAATCCCTTAGGTTTGCACTCTCTTGTCCTTCAGCCAGTGAAAACATTTTCGATTATTTCCCCTGTTTAAGGCCATGATTCACAAGGTTTGAGCACTAAGTTCAAGGCTGGCACTCAAAAACGATATTGAGTGTGTGCTGCATTGTTGGAGGTGTTACCTTTCAGATGAGATGTTAAGCCAAAGCACAGTTTGTCTTTTGTGGTGGATGTGAACAATTCTATGTCATAATTTTGAAAAAGAGATGGGGATTGACCTTTGGTGCCCTTGCCAAAACTTTTCCCTCAATCGACATCATAATAAAAGATTATCTGGTCATCCAGTCATCCATCCAGTCTCTTCTCAACTTTGTCTGATCTGAAGAGAACACCTGCAGTTTCTTCGCACATGTAACTTTGCTGTGATATAACAGCTGCTTTCTAAGCAAACCTTGATGCAGCTGGTATCAGTCTGCCCTTGGTGAAAGGGAAGGAGCATATAGACAAAATTGTGAGGCAACCTGAGTCATGCTGTGGAACAAGTAGATTTAGGGCAATGTGAGTCAACTGCTATAAAAGTAAAAGATGGGCACAGTCTAAGGGAGCAGCTGATACTAATGAACCCTAGAAGGGTATCAACAGTAGAAGTAAATTCAGAATTATCTTACATAACATGCAGTGAATTCTGTAACATAACTAAAGGCAGTGGTAATTTATAGACAACAAGATCCCATAAATTGCACTAAATTGATTTTTAAAAAAATTAATTCAAGGGATTTGGGCGATGCTGGCTGGGTGATATTTTATTGTTCATCCCTACTTGCCTTTGAGGAGGTGGTAGTGAGCTTCTTTCTTGAAGTATTGCAGACCAATGGGTGTAAGAATGACCACAGTGCTCTTATAGAGGGAGATGCTTGGTTTTGACCCAGCGATACCGAAGGAAAGGTGATACATTTTCAAGTCTGGGTAGTGGTCTACTTGGAGAGGAACTTGCAGGTGGGAATGTTCCCATGACTCTGCTGCATGTCCTTCCAGGTGGTGAACTAAATGTTTGTGGATGTGTTGCTAATCAAGTGGGCTGCTTTGTCCTGGATGATGTGCAGCTTCTTCGTGTTGCTGGAGGCTGCACCATCCAGGCAAGTAAGGAGTATTCCAAAGCACTCCTGACTTGTACCTTGCAGATGGTGGACAAGCTTTGGAGTGTGTATGTTGCTGCAGGATTCCTAGCCTCTGATCTGCTTTTGTAGCTACTCTTTATACGGCTAGTCCAGTTCATTTTATAGTCAATGGTAACCCCAGGATATTGATAATGGAGGAGTCAATGATGGTAATGTCATTGAATGTCAAAAGTTAGTTTCTGTCATGTTGCAAATAATCATTGCCTGGCACTTGTATGACTCAAATGATTCTAAGCCTGGAAATCATCCATTTGGATATAGATTGCTTCAGTACTTGATACATGCAATCATCAGTGGACATTCCATTTCTGACCTTATGGTGGAGAGAAGGTCATTGCTGAAGCAGCTGAAAATGGTTAGGCCTAGGACACTACTTTGAGGAACTCCTGCAGAGATGTCCTGGAGCTAAGATGACTCACTTCCAACCACCACAACCATCTTCCTATGTACAAAGTATGACTGAAAACAATGAAGAGTTTTCCCCCTCATTCCCTTTGACTCCAGTTTTGCTAGAGGACTTTGATGCCACATTCGGTCAAATGTGGCCTTAATGTCAAGACCAGTCCCTCTCACCTCACCTCTGGAATTTAGCATTTTTGTCAATGTTTGAACCAAGGTTCTAATGAGGTCAGGAGCTGAGTGGCACTGGTAGAACTCAAACTGAGCATCGATGAGTAAGTTATTGCTCAGTAAGTCTTACTCGATAGCAGTATTGATGACAAATTCCATCACTTTACTGATGATCGAGAGTATATTGATAGGGTGATAATTGGTTGGGACAATTGGTAACTCCTACAGAGATGTCCTGGAGCTGAGATGAATGATCTTGAACAACTATAACCATCTTTCTCTGTGCCAGATCTGACCCCAACCAGCATAGAGCTTGTCCCCTGATTCGGATTGATTCAAATTTTGCTTGGGCTCCTTGATGCTGCAGTCAGTCAAGTGTGGCCTTGATGCCATGATAAACTCCCCTCTGGAGATCAGATCTTTTGTCTATGAAGTGAACCCAGGTAAGTATGCGAGAGGTAGTACCACTGTGATATCAGTAATGCTGCATTGGTAGTTGCTATGAAGTGACAGATATTGATAGCACACAAAGCATTTGATGGAAAATCTTGGTTTGGAACTGCCTGCATGACAGTCTTGTGCAGTGGCAACCTTACTACGCTGATTCACACTCAGAATAATGTGAAGCATTGAGTAGACACTGGCAGATACCCTGGAAGAGACCATGATCATTTATCCTCTTGTACCTGGAATAATGTTCTCTTGAATCATCCACCTCTGCTGTCCAGGCTGCATTTGTCAGTTGGGTTGGCTTCATGTAGCCATCCACATAGAAGAGAGTTTCCCTTCTCCTGGATAGCCTTCAGGAGGCATTGTTAAAATGTGTTGTTGTTTTTTGACTGGTCTCTAACATCTCCGGTTTGGGGTGGTGGTGATGAACAGAGGTTGAGTGATGCTCCTGCAATGTAGAAAGTGAGGTGCTACAAGGTGCCTTCTAAATATAGTGCCTGGATGTTGGAGACTAGAAAGTCCCTGCCCAAAACACTTGGCCATTTACCACGTACAAATATAAAGAGCTGAGAACATAAAATATGCAGAAAAACCCGTCATGTTCCTGTGTGGAATTCCCTCCCATTTTTACACCCACCTCAACACAATCTCAAAGAAAAGTTCCACTGACAGTGTCCCCAAAGGATGGCAATTTGAGAGCTCAAACTCCCTAAGTATCAGAATTGCTAACCTAGATTATGTAATTAATTCCTGGAATCAGATTTAACCCCACAACCTCCTATGCAGAGAGGTGAATATTATAAACCAAGCTAATCCTCATTGTTTAGTCTTACCTGAAATGTATGACCAGAAAATGCCAGAAAAGGACTGTTTGAACTGTGGAATTGTACCCTACTGTCTATCGGAAGAGGAGGGGACAAAAAGATTTTTTAAAAAACAAATGTTATTTTGTCACGGTTGCTGTTTGTTAAATCTAGTGGGATCGGAAGAGGCTGTTGTAACAATCTGGATTGTGACTTTGTCATCTCTGCGATTTGCCGACTCAAAGTCTTTTCTGTCCTGAGACTGATCAGTAACAATGCGAAGTCTAGCTGCTTTTTATAGCAACACATGCTTTTTCCATTTATAGTGAAGGCTTCATTGTCAGGCCTGGAATGTATGGAGAAATGATACCGTGGCATGCCTGAGACAGCTGACCAGAGATAAAAGATCTCTGTTCCAGGCGTCGTGTGCCCATTCTCTACTCAACCTCTGTTCCTTCCCCTTGTGGTCTTCCATCTCTGACTGACACTCAAACATGGCACCCAAGAAATCTGAGCCTAAAAAAGAGGAACCAAAGAAGGAGATGAAGCCTGTTGAGCCAGAGGTTCCCAAAGAGCCAGAGTTTGACCCCAAGAAAGTAACTGTGAGTACACCTCTACCTTCGACATGACCTGTCTTGGGACTGACAAGGGAAAGTTACAACAAAGAATGAAAATTCAAGCATGTTTAACATCTGAAATTAATGATAATGAAGCTTTCAGGAAGAGACTTTTTCTTTTGGGTGATATGCTTTACTGCAAAGGTTGGAAGGGGCCAGGTTACAAGATTAGGATAAGGTTGGCGTGGTGGAGTGGTAGTAGAAGAACTTACTGAGGAGTCGTAGTGGCAATGTTCAGTGGCTAATATAGTAGGGCAGCTACGGTATTGAACTAACTGGAACTGAATATAAGAAATTGGATAACTTGTAATAGTAAGATGGACTTTTGATCTTCTCATTTAATATTTCCTTTGCTGTGAACTTACACCTGAAAAACATATCATTAGGTCTGTCAGAATGTTGTGACCTGGCAGGGAGGGGAACCATGTGACAGAGAGCTCCAGTTACAGGTTTTAACAACAGCAGTGATGAAATATTGGCAGAACTTTGCAGTGTTGGAAATACTATGTGGTTTTCTATTACTATAGTGTAATGTGAGTTCTCAGGGCACTCTATTACTTCTTCTATCAGGCAGCACAACTGTGAGTTACGTAAGATCTTATCAGCAAAGAATAGATATTCATGTTGGCTAGACTCCCTATAATATCTAAGTTGTTGGAGCAATTTGTACATCAAACCTAAGACGAACTGATTTGTTTGATGCGATGTGCTAATTTTAAAGCAACATTCCAAAACTACACATGCTCATGTGGTGGCAGCATTAGCCACAAATGAAGTCTTAAAAGTAAGGTCTGTCTTGAACAAATCATGAGAAATTTGAATGCTAAAGCAGTACTAAATAACTATTCGTGCCCCTTGCTCTTCCTGTTAGTTACTTTGGAATGTTTTATTACAAGTTTTAATCAAAAGTGTGGCAAGGCCTATAGCATTTGATGGGTTGATGCCAGGGGATCTTTATTCAGAATCTAACTTGTACTATATCTGACCTGACAATATTTGCTAGAGCAGTATGGAGAGAGCTTATTCTGTTACCAACACTTCCAGTTATGTATTAGGAGAGTTTAGTGCTGCCATGAATCAGACAGGTTCATATGCTTCTGTTTGTGAAATGTAACAGCTAGACGCTGGTGAGCTTCCGCAAGTGACAATGGTTTCAGATGGGGTACTGCAAAGCTGCCTGGTGAGGAGGGAGGAACTGGCTCCCTTTCTTTATTCAACAAACTCTTTCATTGGTCAGAACACAGTGAAGTTATTAGTTATTAAATGGGAGAAGAAATAATAATGCAACACATATAGCCCAGATTTGAAATGAGAATTGAATACAAAGAAAAGACAGAAGTTGAAGAGAAAGAAGTTGAAAAGGATCAGTCTCTGAGTCATTCATGAAGAGTAGTTAGTGAACACTGACTGTTACAGTGGATGTTACTGCTAGCCTTGATGTTGTGGTTAAACTTTGCAGGTTGATTGAAATTCCTTTGTCCTGGTTTCTCTCATCAGTGGTTGATTGGCAGCAGTCAGACAGAGAGTCCTTTTTCATACTGTTATTTTTTCATTTTCATTTTTCATTCTGTTTTCCCTTTATCTGACTTGCTAGCTAGCTGGCTTCTAGTACTCAAAGTGAGTGATAAATTTCCCTTTCTTCACCTGCATTGTAGGTGTGTTAACTGGCTATTCTCAAAGCAGTGACCTTCACAGTGTACTAGGATATGAAGCCGCGAACACACAGAGACCAGAGTTGAAACTCACTGTGTATTCTTGAAAGAGAAATTTGTGTCCTGCTGTCCTTTTCAATCATGATATTTACTGTCCGAGATATGCAGAGGGCATTACAGTTCAGTTTACAGTAGTTTTTTTCCCATATGAACTCCATCCCTTTGAAGTTTTCTTGACATTTCAGGGCTCCTCTCTTTCCAGACAGCATCTGAATTTCCATCTGCAGTCATTTTGGCTGTATTAATTCTCTTTCAAAAAGCACACTTTGAAATTAAAGTTCGTTGTATCCTTAAGTAATCCAGCGTCATAATCCATGGCCTTGGCAGAAGCAGGAAATCCACTTAAAACCTACTTTGAACTAACCAACAGATTTAGTTTTATTTTATTCTTTAACTGAAACAGCTAATTAATTCATCACCAATTTAACTTCTCTCCAATTATAAACAACAGCTTGCACTTATACAGCACCCTTAATGCAGTAAAATGTGCTAAGGCACTTTATTTGACCATTATCAAGTAAGATTTGGCATCAAACTGCATAAGTAGACATTGGGTGAGGTGACCAAATAAAAGGCCAAAAGCTAGACATTAAGGATGATGTCAAAGGAGGACAAAGGGAAAGAGACATGGGGGAGTTTCCAAAACTTATTGTGCTGGTAGTGGGGGTAGGTAAAACAATTCACATATTAGTAACAAATTCAGATACAAAGCTAGTGAGATCGAAAGGATTTTGAAGTCTTTATTAAGATTGAATTGAGAACCTTGTGTTGAAAGATATTGCATTTTTTAAAAAGCACTTTATAGCAAATTCATCAGGTTTTCAAGATTTGTCATATATATTCAAATGTCTCAGCCAATCTGTGTACAGTAAGATCCCAAAAAGTTTATTTGATATCCTGTATTGATCACTCTTTGTATGAGATAGTATTTTCTGAAATTATATGTAAGATTATGTTTCACAACTTTGAGTTGCATCTTCCTGACCTACTTTCATGATCTACTTTAAAGTGATTATGTGAATAATCACCTTTTCCATTCCCTGAAATATCTTGTCTACCTCTATATAATGACCTCCTTTCTGAATTGAGAATGGGAACATGATTAGGCCATTTAGCCCACTCAATGAGATAAATTGTGACCTGTATTACTCCTTAGGGCTGATTCTTCTGCTTTTTTTTCATGAAGTGCCAGTTTTGAAAGTTTTTTTGGAGGGTTTGTTTTCAGAAGGTCTAGCAGGTTTTCTTGCTATATCTCACCAACATCACCTCATTAACTACCCAACCCTCTTGTCCAATTATAGCCCTGTCTTATCAAATACCATTCCAGGAACAAGGTTTGTGAAGGTTTGTAGCTCAGGTTGAGGTTTAGGGTGTAGGTTTGCTCGCTGAGCTGTAGGTTTGATATCCAAACGTTTCATTACCTGGCTAGGTAACATCATCAGTGGCAACCTCCAAGTGAAGCGAAGCTGTTGTCTCTTGCTTTCCATTTATATGTTTGTCCTGGATGGAACCCCAGGAACCCCATCCAGGACAAACAAATAAATAGAAAGCAGGAGACAACAGCTTCACTTCACTTGGAGGTCGCCACTGATGATGTTACCTAGCCAGGTAATGAAACGTTTGGATATCAAACCTACAGCTCAGCGAGCAAACCTACACCCTATTCCAGGAACAATTCACCACTCCTGGAATTGACTAGCATTCCTGGCTTCAGTGACACCTTTAAAAGGTCATTGTGTACCTGGACAAACACTGCCAGTTTGGAGGTGCCCTGCACAGTTCCTGACATTTGCCCTGAATGTGGCAAATAATGAAGGTTTGGTGCCCTGCTTTGCCAGCCAGGATCTGGAGGTCTTGCTGGCCTGGCTCATGCACAAGCAGCAGGTCCTCTTCCCACAGGACCAGTAGTGGAGGCCATGGCACCTGAGTGTGCCAACCTGGGCTAAGGTTACTACTCAGGTCAGTGCAATCTCAACCATCTGGATAAATGCCCAGCACTGTAGGAAGAAAAATCAATGAATAACCTTCCCCTGCCCCCCCTCAAAAACTCTGCCATAGCAAGTGCCACCATCTTCTCTCCAACATCTCACACTCACTCATTCACTCTCTCTCTCTGTCTGCTCCTATACCCACCTCCCATCAAAGGCTTATGCTCTATCTCTCTCACCATTGCCTGCAACATCTTCCCTCACTCTTCATGACCCACCTCAACACATCGACAGCAGTGACCTCCGAGCAGCCTACTCACTCACTCAGGACACCTCTACATTGCTGTGCCACCCACTTTCATCTTCCTTAATACCTTCCTCTCTCATTCCATGAGGGAAACAGACTGCCATACCGCAGAAAGAGTTAAGATGCTGGTGGGTTGCTTTGGGTCCTCATGCCCTCTATCTGAAAGGGATCTTGGCTCTGATTGCCCCAAGTGGCTGACTGACCATGACCAAGCCCCTGGACTGGTTTCGGAAGCTGCCCTTGGCTTACCCCCTGAGTGAAGGCTTGACTTGACTGAGGACCACAAACAACAATGTCAAGCTTCTTGGATTTGTACCTACACTAAATGGCAAGGCAAGACAGCAATACTTTGAGCGTGGCACCTCTGGTGGAGGTGGCAGAGAAGAAAAAAAGACAAGGCAAGGCAGAGATGCTGTGAGCATCCAGGTGACAGCAAGTGAATACTTGAGACAAATCCTTGCAGGACAAAACAAAAATCTCTCCATCCTTTCCTCATAACTCAGAAACCTGACAGAGAATGGGGCATGGGGAGAAGTGGGTTTGCTGCTGGAGAAGGGAAGATTGTGAAAGAGCAAAGATAGCAGTCAACCTTACAAATTCATCTCTTTCAGAACTTGAGAAATAGAAGCAGGTACAGGCAATCCTGTCCTTTGAACTTGCTCTCCCAGTCAATAAGATTATAGCTGATCTTTTTCGAGAACTCTACTTTCCTACCCTATTCCCATCTTTCTTGATCCTCTTTGCATTCAAAAATCAATCTATAGCTTCTTTGTTTCTTGTTGACCCACTATCCATGAAGTTAGTGTTGAGGGCCTCAAGAAGGAAGACATTATGGGGAAAAAGATTACAAGATAAATTAGGCAGAGGGGAGGATGGCACACAGGTGTATGTATTGAAACCCAGAAAACAATTCAAAAGCTAAGAAGGTCTTTTCAGTTGACAATTGGGAGATGCTGAAGCCATGCCTTAACGAACAGTCTTCTCATCTCCCTGCCTCACTGTTTACAGATATAAAAGTTTGAATTCACTTAAGAACAGATTCAACAACAGCTCCTTCCCTGTTGCTATCAGACTTTTGCATGGACCTCTCAAACGTTAATTCTGATCTCTCTCTCTCTCTCTGCATTTTCTGTGTCTGTATCTCTGTATTCTGCACTCTGTTCTGCTACCCTGATGCACTTTGTATGATACAACCTAACTGTACAGCATATAAAACAACACTTTTCGCTGTATCTTGGTACATGTGACAACAATAGATCAATCAATCAGTCAATCCAAATCAAGCAGCCATGAATTCAGGCCTTATTTAAGATTGGAACATGTGAGCTTGATTAACACTTGAGTGCAATTCCAAGGGACTGCTGAACTGTCAAAGAGGTGCTGCAATCAGCTGCTAAACCAAAGCATTGGCATGCCTTACGTGGCTCAGTATCAAATGTTATTTGGATGGTTTTACATGACAGGCATTAAATTAACATAGTTGTTGTTATGAGTCCAAGACAAAGAGTACCATTGTGCTTTTTCTTATGTTTCTCATTTTTATAAAAGGTTGGCTTTTAGAGAAATTTCTACCTGACACGCATATTTTCTTTCCATTCCAGCTTGAATTCACTGCTGATCAGATTGAAGGTAAGAATGTCAACAATATCAAGCCCATAAGACATAGAAGCAGATATTAGGCCATTCAGCCCATCGAGTCTGCTATCCCATTCAATCATGGCTGATGTGTTTTTCAACCCATTTTAAATAATTAACTACTTTTTGAAATGTTGTGACCAACTGGAAATTCCCCTCCATGCCACACACCATCCTGGCTTGAAGAATATTGTCATTCCTTCACTGTTGCTGGGTAAAAATCCTGGAACTCCCTTCCTGTCAACACACATTGGTGTCTCGTTTGACCCATTGAGTCTGGTCCACCTGATCTGATAACCTTCAATTCCACTTTCCTGTCTTGTCCTATAACCCTTGATTACCATACTGTTTAAAAATCTGGCAATCTCAGCCTTGAATATATGTAACCACTTAACAGCCCTCTACAGTTAAAAATCCCAGAGATTCACTATCATCTAAAAGAGGAAATTCCTCCATGTCTCTGTCCGAAATAGTGACCCTTTACTCTGAGATTATGCCCTCTATCCTCGACTCTCCTATTAGGGGATATAACCTCTCAGTTTCTCAGCCCCCTGAGAATCTAATATACTTCAATAGGGTCTCCTCTTACTCTTCGAAACTTCAATGAGTACAGGCAAATCTACTCAACCTCACCTCTTCAGAAAAATCTCTCTGTACTTGGGATCAATTATTGACTATTCTATAGACTACCTCCAATGCCAGTATACCTTTCCTTAGACAAGGAGACCAAAGTATTCTATTTTAGTGAGTTTAATTAGTACTTTGCCTAGGTTTAGCAAGTTGACCCTGTTTTCAGACTCTATTTCATTTGTAGATAAGTGCTTGATGACTGGTGCAGTCACGATGGGCTGAAGGACCCCTTACCATTCTGTAATATTCTATCACAATAACTCTATGACTAATTTTCCCTTCCCCCAACTTTGACAAGGAATTGACTTTGAACCATTGGCATTTTGTATCAACATGGCTAAAATTAGTATCTCGGAGGTGAACAGGAAATCAGAAGGTTTCACAAAATGTTTTCACGTGGCATTTCTTCCCATTCTTTTTCTTTCAGATTTCAAGGAGGCATTCACCCTGTTTGACAGGACACCCAATTCAGAGATGAAGATCACTTATGGCCAGTGCGGTGATGTTATGCGTGCTCTAGGTCAGAACCCAACCAATGCAGAAGTTATGAAGGTCTTAGGAAGACCCAAACAAGACGGTAAGTGAGTGAAAGGAAGAGCATAGATCGACACAGAAAACCAAAATAACCCTGTTTGGTAAAAGAACAATCATTGTTCTTTTTGAGGAGGGTGAGAGTGAGGGTAAGCTCATATTTGACTAAATATGGCACTAAAGTGTTCATTTAAAATTGAATTCAATGGGAATTGAGGGGAGGTGAGGAACAGTTACTCCTTTCATCACTAGTTACACCATGGCTGTAATTTGTACTATGTAACTGCTACAGTCCATATGACAAGAGGTTCCCACAGTATTGATCATAGTCCTGTTCATCAAAAATATATTAATCACACATAAAGTTGGAACATTCTCTGCTGGAATGGATTCTGTAATGATATGAATATTTATACATCCTCCAACCTCAGTTAAATGCCAATGTTTTAGCTCGAGCTGTCACTTAACAATCAACAATGGACAATATATCATTTAGACAACTGGCTAGATTTAGAATGGACTAGATGTGAAGTGGCTGGTGTTGGACTGGGGTGGACAAAGTTAAAAATCACACAACACCACGTTATATTCCAACAGGTTTATTTGGAAGTACAAGCTTTCGCAGCACTGCTCCTTCATCAGGTAACTAGTGGGGCAGGATCAGAGGACACAGGATCTACAGTAAAACATCAAAGTGTCACGCAACTGATGCAATGTATTGAACAAACCCAGATTGCTGTTAAGTCTTTAATCACTTAGAACGAGGTTGCAGGTTTTAATTCATTAATATGTAAATCCCAGAACTTCTTTCAAGGCACAGTCTTGAGATAACTTAAGATTTTATAAAAAACAGACATCTCGCTCAGAAAATGTATTAAAGGTGTGAGGTTAGAGTCTATCTGTGTCCCAACCTTGAATCAGACTGGTTTTATTTCCAAAGTAGGAATTGATAAAACGTCACATGAACTGACTGCCCACAGATTTTGTGCTTTTTGAACAAAATAGAACGTATTTGCAAATACAGATTCACCCCATAGACTTACATGTGTGTGCGCATGTGAGGGAGAGAGAGTGAGAGTGTGTCTGTGTGTGGGAGAGAGGGAGAGAATGTGTATATGTGTCTGTGAGAATGTGTGTATGTGTGTGTGTGTGTGTGCTTGACAGAGTGTGTGTATGCGAGTGTGACAGAGTATATGCCTGTGAGAGGGCAGGCGTGTGAGTGTGAGTGTAGCTGTGTCTGAGAGTGCGTGTATGAGAGAGGGCCTGTGTGAGTGTGATCATGTGTAAGAGTGTGTGAACGTGTGCTTGTGTGTGTGAAGTTTATAGTGTTGTGGGGTCACCTGTAGCGTGACATGAACCCAAGATCCTGTTTGAGGCCATCCTCATGGGTACTGAACTTGGCTATCAGCCTCTGCTTGGTGACTCTGCGTTGTTGCATCACATCAGTTGTACAACAGTTCAATTTTTTACAATAAATTCTGTGTCGTATGATCCTGCCCCACTAGCTACCTGATGAAGGAGCAGCACTTCAAGAGCTTATACTTCCAAATAAACCTGTTGGAATATGACCTGACGTTGTCTGATTTTTAACTAGAATGGACAACGACAATCTACAATATGGAGTTACAGTTAAAGCAGCATTAGAGGGCTGTATGTGAAATGGTCTGAATCTTAATGAAGTAAGGATTACCATTTAATGTTGAGTGTTTCATCTACTCAAGATCTAATTCAACCTCAAAACTAACCAGGAGATTGTTAGCCAACTGTATACCTGTGAAGGAAAACATCGGTTGTGTCTGATGCTGTTCAATAAGAGCTTAGATTTGCTGAATAAGCAGCGATATAGAATCCAGTTAGGAGGCGAAAAGTTATTCAGTATCATTAGGAATGTCTCAATGTGGGCTGAAAATCAAGATTTGGAATGGCCCTGAATTTAAGGGAAGATAGAAAGAAAGCAGAGGTATCTGTCCGTGGGAAACCCAGAAATATGGAGAAATATTAGATGTCCTGTCAGCTTCATTGGGAGGATCTGATTAGAATATTTTAGATTGAGTTATTGATCTTGAAGTAAAAGGAACTAGCCGAGGGCCATTTTGAATGGTTTGTGACAACCAAGAAGATTGAGGATTGTGGAGACTGAAGGGGTGAGTCCTCAAAATGTGACAGAGAGGCAGGAAGGAGCGATCATAGTGTTTTTGTAAGAAATCACAATAAAGAAAAGATCATAGAGGGTTTCAGGGTTGATTGGGAAAGCAATCATGAGGATATAGCAGAGAGGAAGATGTAGCCAGGCGGAATTGATCCAAACAGGCAGATCAGGAAAAGGGAAGAGGCCAAAGGGGCAAGTTAATAGGAACTGTTTTGGAAGGAGACTGCTTTTAAATACAGGGAGGAGAGATCAGGAATGGATTGATTGCATCGATAGATAAATCTTTGGAGGGGTGCTTCCAGGAGGTGATTGTGGTTAGAAAAATCATAGGAATATAGGGCTTACAAGTAGAAGTAGGCCATTCAGCCTTTCAAGCCTGCGCCATCATTCATAAAGTGATAGTTATGGTTCCGGTTGCACTTTCCTGTTTTCCCTTATAACCCTTGATTCCCTTGCGAGTCAGAAATGTATTTAATTAAATCTTAAGTACATTGAATGACCCAACTTCCACTGCTCATTGGGGAAGTGAATTGTACATGTTAACAATCCTCAGAGAAAAACATATCTTAATTCCATCTTTAAAATGAGACATCTTATTCTTTTTTTAATAGATATTTTTATTGAAAATTTAACGTTTTTATAAGTTTACAAAATTAAGAAAAACCCAAGTATAAACAGTGATATACAATTAAATCTTAAATAAATAATAACCAAAATTTAACAAAAGAAAAATACCGAGAAAAAAAACTCAACTAATTACTAATCTAACCTACAACTAACCAAAGTGTATAATTAAGTCCCTTACATTATTCAAATAAGAGAAAAAAAACGACGGATAACACAGAAATTGGGTTCTGAGATACCTGCTCAGAACGTATTAACATCAAATCGTAACAAAACCCATATTTGTGCGGGATTCCTCTCCCAAGGGGCCCTGGACCAGCCAAGTTCGCCATCTCAATTAAATAAAAGCCCTTGTTAGGATGGCCGAAATATCTGTATTTATATAATTCAAGAAATCAAGGGGAATACATTCCATAATTAATCTGTGCCAATTCAAAAGTCCAGGGGGGCCCTCAGCCACCCAGTTTACCAAAATATTTTCCAGGCACAGAAAGAGAGAATGGAAAATAATCTCTTCCTGTGCCTATCCAGGGATGGTAAGTTCGAAAAGCCCAAAAGGAGAGATACAGGGTCCACTCTAATTTCCGTTCCTCAGATTTCTGTCAGAGCACTTGCTACTTTAGTCCAATATCTATGGATCTTATGACAGGTCCAAGGCAATGTACAAGAGTGCCCACCTCTATTTTACATTTGGGACACATTGGAGATGCTCCTGCCTTAAATTTTGCCAATGGATCCAGTGCTATATGGGCCCTATGAAGTATCTTCAGTTGGATAATCTGAGTTCTGTTGCAGATGGTGATTCTTCTGGCGTTTTCCCAAATGTCATTCCACGTTTCTATAGATATTTCTAGTCCCAAATCCTGATCCCATGTTTTAAGCAGATTGTCCCTATCTCCCGATACTTCATCATGTATAAATGATAAATAGTACTAACGGAAGATACCCCAATTGGCCATAACACTCTACGTTCTCTATCTGATTTATAAAGACTATCTAATAACGTAGTCTTCTTCTGTATATAATCTCGAACTTGGAAGTATCGAAAGAGGTCTCCATTAGGTAATCCGAATTTCTGACGCAGTTGTTCAAAAGACATCAGGACCCCATCCCTAAATAGGTCCCCTAGACATGAGATACCCCTGGATTTCCAGAGTTTAAAAGTGGCATCTGTAAACCCCGGTTGAAATCCCCATGCTCCCACTATCGGAGCATAGGGGGATGTTTTATGTGAGTTGCCCTCATTTTGCCACATTATATTCCAAGCTTTAATTGTGTTTAGTATTATAGGGTTTTTACAGTGATCCGTAACGATTTTCCTCTTGTCTTAAAATAAAAGGTTAATAAGTGGGTATTTTACTTCAGAAGCCTCGATGTCCAGCCAGATTGATTGCAGGGCAGACAAGACCCAATCAGCTATGTAACTTAATAGGGAACTTAACTGATATTTCCTAAAATCTGGGAATTCCAATCCTCCCATTGCCTGTGGAAGCTGTAGCTTCTTCAGCTTAATGAGGGGCCGTCAATGATTCCAGATAAAGGAACCCAGCCAGCCATATAATTTACGTAGTGCCAGCCTCGGCAGCATCACCGGAAGCATTCTCATAGGATATAGGAGACTGGGCAGGACATTCATTTTAATTAGTGCTATTCTACCCAACCACGAAATTGGAAGGTCTCCCCATCGCTGGAGGTCCGGCCTTATCCTCTCCAGTAAATGTACAAAGTTAGCCTTGTATAACTGACCAAATACTGGGGTAATAAAAATGCCTAAATATAAGAAACCCTCCAGGGACCAACGAAAGGGAAAGTGGGATCCGTCCACTAAGTGGGGTATCATAGCAAGGTCACCCATTGGCATAGTCTCCGATTTTGAGAAATTAATTTTATAGCCTGAAAATGCACTAAATGTATGAATAACTTGGATTAAGTGAGGCACGGACATCAGGGGATTACTGAGAAATAGAAGAACATCATCTGCATAAAGGGTAATTTTATGTTTACCTGTACCAATCCTCTGGGCCGTTATATTAGGGTCAGCCCGTATATCTTCTGCTAGTGGCTCAATTATTAGCGTAAATAACACTGGCGAGGGAGGACATTCCTGACGGCAGCCCCTATCCACACTGAAGTTATCCGAACCTAATCCATTGGTAACCACAACTGCTTTGGGATCGTTGTACAGTGTTGGTAAACACCTTTCCAACGCCAAACCTTTCCAATGTGTAAAACAAATATGACCATTCAACTCTATTGAATGCCTTTTCTGCGTCCAATGAAACTACTACTCCTGGTATCTTTCCCTGATGGCAGGCTTGAATCATATTCAAAACCCTTCTGAAATTATTGGATGATCTACAGCCCTTAATAAACCCTGTCTGATCCTCCTTTATGATATGTGGCAATACCCTTTCTAGTCTCAATGCTCACGTTTTAGAGAGGATTTAAAAACCTACATTTAGCAAGGATATTGGTCTGTATGATGCGCAATCTTCTGGGTCCTTTCCTTTTTTAAGGATAAGAGAGATATTTGCCTCTTTCAGTGAAGGTGGAAGACAGCCCTGACTATATGAATAGTTATACATGTCCATAAGTGGACCAGCCAATATTCCTGTAAATTCTTTATAGAATTCATTTTGAAAACCATCTGGGCCAGGTGCCTTACCGCTCTGAAGTTGCCTGATTGCATCAAGTATTTCTTGGATTGTTAGGGGAGCATTTAAGACCGATACCTGTTCCGGAGTTAGGCCCGGAAAGGTTAAATGTTTTAAAAATGATTGCATCCTCCTAGTCCTGTCTTCACAATCCTGCGATTTACATAAATCAGAATAAAATTTTCTAAAGATTGCATTCATCCTTTTATGATCATGAGTCAAAATACCCGTACTTTCCTTGATAGACGTGATAGTTTGAGGGGCCTTTTTTTCTTTGCAAGAAATGCAAAGTAACTACCAGGTTTGTCGCCAAATTCATATAATCTTAGTTTTGCAAATAATATTTCCCTCTTAGCCGTTTGGGTAAGCATGGTGTTTAGAGCTGTCCTAAGGGGCGTAATCCTTTGCAATTTGATAATAGAAGGTCTGTCAGCGTATGCTGTTTCAGCCTCTTTTAAGCGAGATTCAAGCAGACGCTGTTGTTCTCCCTTTAATTTTTTCTGGGTTGCTGAGTATGAGATGATCAAACCTTGCGCGTAAGCTTTGATGGTCTCCCACATCATTGATGGGTTGCTAGCCGTACCTAAATTAATTTCTAAAAAAGTTTTAAATTCTTGAGAGAAGTACTTTACAAATTTACTATCTTTCATCAGGAAGGGGCCGGTACGCCAATGCCGAGGGGATGACCCATTGTTCCTCGCCTTAGTTTCCATATATACAGCAGCGTGATCGGAAATTGCTATACTACCTATTTTACAGGATGATATGGAATTTTAAAAAGTCGAAGGGGCAAAAAACATATCAATTCTGGTATGACATTTATGTGGATTGGAGTAAAAAGAAAAATCTCTGCCCTGTGGATGAAGACATCTCCATACGTCTACTAGTCCTAATTCTTTGTTCAAATGCACCAATTGTCTAGATCTGGGAGATACTAGGATACTCTTTGGAATCCTATCTATTTCTGGATCCATAATACAATTAAAGTCTCCCCCTATAATTGCATGACGGGCACTGAGAGCCATCAATTTTGAGAAGGCTTCCGTTATAAATTTAAAAGGATGTGCCGGGGGGCAATACAAATTTAAAATCCCATATTCCTCTCCATTTATAAAGGCTTTAATCAGAATATAGCATCCAGATTCATCTTTTATCTGATTTAGGATTTTGAAAGGGAAATTCTTCCGAATAAGGATAATAACTCCCCTGCTTTTTGAGCTAAAAGAAGAAAAAAAGGCCTGATCAAATCCACCCTGTCATAATTTCAAGTGTTCTTTATCCAATAAGTGTGTCTCCTGAAGGAGAGCTATATCAACCCTTTCTTTCTTGAGATTTGATAATATTTTCTTCCTTTTGACTGGTGAATTATGCCCCTTGACATTCCAGGTGCACCACTTAACTGACTGATCAACCATAATTGTCTGGGCAAGTCCGAGACCCCTCGGGAGGGGAAACCTTATCCAGAACATCCTGAGCATAGAGTATATAAAATTCACAAAAAAGGGGCTCTCTAATACATTCACAACAGTATAACAAAAAAACTATTTCTAAATAAAAACAATATAAAACTTTTTTAAATGGAAATGTTCCCCCTTGTTCCCAGGGGGTATCATTTCCTTTCCAAAAGTCCAACATATCCTTTCCCAACCAGTGCCCCACCCTTGACCCAGGCGCTCTTCAATGGGATGAAGAAAATTCAAATATACTACAGAGCTAGAGTTAACAGTGAACACCCTACCCCCTCCCCCACCCCACCCACACCAACACCTGGATATATTTGGTAATGTTAATACCATGTATAAACATATATAACTATAAAATTACAGCCTCAACAAGTAATAATTAAATATAGTAATACAAAATAACAAGGGAAAACAACCCCCCGCTCATGGAGACAGAGATAAAACATTAACTAGACCCCCTGGCCTATACATATAATATATAAATATAGAATAATCAAAAAAAACCAAGGGGGGAGAAAATCGTTAAGTAGAGAACAAATAAATAAATCCCTCTACCCACCCCCCAAGATAATATTAAACAGTAAGGTAAGAAAAAGGATTAATATATAAAATAAAGGGGGGGGATGTAAACCGGGGTGGGGGGAAAGCAAACCAACATCAATTATCTCTTACAATTTATCTAAGAGAGTCCAAAAATCCCTTGGCAATCCGAAGTTATACACGGACCCTTCATGGTTAAAACGTAGCGTCGCTGGGTAGCACAAGGAATACTGAATATTTAAGTCCCTTAAACACTTCTTCGCCTCATTGAACGCCTTCCTCTTTCAGACCAGAGCTGGGGAAAAGTCCTGGAATAACATGATCTTGGATCCTTTATAGATCATGGCTTGGGGATCTTTTCCAAGATTTCTGGAGGCTTCTAAGAGTATCTGCCTCTCCTTGTAGCTCTGCAGCCGGAACAGGACTGGACGGGATGCTGGTTTGAGCCGGGCCAGCGCATTGCAACCTGGTAGGCCCATTCCACCCTGATCCAGCCTCCAGATTTAACAGCTGTGGAAGCCACTGTTCAAGGAACACTGTAAGCTGGCCTTCCTCTTCCCATTCGGGAAGGCCCAGCAAACAAATATTTTTTCAACGACCTCGATTCTCGAGGTCGTCAATGTGGTTCTCTAAGGTCCAGACTCGCTGTTCGAGAGTCCGGACCCGATTCACAGCCGATTCTGCTATAGTCTCGGAGGTCGCGGCCTTTAGCTTTGTCCGTCCAACTCGGCGCTCGATTTCCTTGATGTCTCGGTCGTGCTTTTGCAGCGCGGCCGAGAGAGAGTCCCATTGACTTTGGGATTCTTCAATGAAAGTGTCGATCTTCACTTTCAGTTTGGAGATTATTTCCACGAGGCTCGCCACCGTAGGTAAGTCCCCCGGGGCGGCTGCGGACGCCTCAGCTGCAGCTGGAGAGGGTGGGGGAGGGGTTCCTGCTTGCTGAGAGCTGCGGGCTCCCTTCCCTTTGGTCATTTTTACTGGAGATTAAATTGTTTAAATTCAATACCAAACAACTAATTACATTAAGTAAAAACTATTTTAAATGATTTGGTGAGTGTGGTGGGGGTAGGTGACCCACTTTGCCCAAGTCTTGGGAGGAGCACTGTAGACTCAGACTTGCTGGGTCGCCACCATCTTGGATCCCCCAAGACATCTTATTCTTAAATAGTCCCTTAGTTCTAGTCTCACACATAACAGTGTCCAAGTCTCCTTAGGATCTATTATGCTTTGATGAAATCACTTGTCATTCTTCTAAACTCCACTGGGTATAGGTCTAAACCTCCCAATCTGTTTTTCATGAGATAAGCCTTTCATCCCAGGAATACATTCAGTGAACCTTCTCTAGACTGCTTCTAATCTAATGACATACTTTTCAAATAATGAGGCCAAAATTGTATACAGTACTCAAAACATGGTCTCATCACAGACCTAAAGTGTTGCATTAAAACTTCCCAACTTTCAGCTCCATTCCCCTTGCTGTAAAAAGTCAACATATTGTTTGCCTTCCTGACCACTTGCTGTAGCTGCATACTGTATGTGATTTGCAAGGACAATGAAATCGCAAGATGGAGGGGAGTCTAAGAAAGGATGTTTTTGCAGTATTGGAAGATATTGCAAAGAAGGGAAGATCAAGGAGAAAGAAATCAATGGGAGAGGTGGGGGGAGATTGCAGAGAAGGTCAAAATTGCATGGAGAAGAAATCAGTCCAAAAGTTTTCAGGAGAAGATGAGAGCAAGAGAATACAGGGAGGAGAGATCACAGATTGAGAATAACTGGATTAGATATCACAGGAAATGATTGGAGGTGGAGAGATTGCAAGAAGAGAGATCACAGATTTGATGACATCACAGGGAAGGTGAGATCATCTGGAGAGTTGATCAAATGAGGAAACATCACAGATTTGTTAAGATCACAGGAAAGAGGGAGCACAAAGAGTCAGAAATCAATGGGAGAGGTGGATCACAGTAAATAGCAAGTACACATTGTACGAAGAGATTGCTAAGTGGGAGAGATGGGGGTATGGGCAGAGATGGCAGTCAAGAAAATAATGTAGGCAAGTGCCCACAGGAAACGATTGAGGAGGAGATGGGCAACATTAGGGATGGTGATCTGGCAGAGTTGGATAAATAACCAGGGCATTTCAGCAGACTCATGTAGCAGAAATTACAGGATCAGAGAGATCACAGTAATATCGAGATTGAAGAAGGAGAGATAAAAAAGGAGAGATGACATGGATGGAGTGATTGGATTCATGAAGGGAAAAAATATAGCAGATTTGTTTAAGGGCCTATGTATGAAATTTCTTTTCCCTTAGTCTAGAAGCAAATCAAGTCAAAATCTTGGAACTTTGTCCCTGACTGTATTGTGGGTGTACCTATACCAAATAGACTACAATGATTCAAGAAGGAACTCATTGCCACCTTCTCAAAGGCACAAAGGCAAGTCGGGATGGGCACCAAATGCTAGCCCAGCTAGCAATACCCACATGCTATGAGTGAATAAGGAAAAAGGAACTCTGGGAGCTTCTGACCCTAATTTGGCTGATGTTTAAGTCTGAGGCACAGAAGCCATTTAAATTGATGATGACCAACGTATCTTTGTCAGAAGTCATACAACACCAGGTTACACTTGAGAATGTGGCGCTGGAAAAGCACAGCAGGTCAGGCTGCATCCAAGAAGTAGGCATAAGCCCTTCATCAGCTTATTCCTGATGAAGGGCTTATGCCTGAAACATTGATTCTCCTGCTCCTCAGATGCTGCCTGACCTGCTGTGCTTTTCCAGTGCCACACTCTCGACTCTGACCTCCAGCATCTGTGGTCCTCACTAACTAGTCCAACAAGTTTATTTAAAATCACAAGTGTTGCTCCTTAGTTAAGTGAAGTCACTTCAGCTGACAAAGGAGCAGCACTCCGAAAGCTTGTGATTTAAAATTAACCTGTTGGACTGTAACCTTGTGTCATGTGACCTCTGACATTGTCCATCCCAGTCCAACACTGGCACCTCCACATCATTGCTACCAACTTATCTTTGCACAGAGAGTTACTCACCCAACAATAAACTCCGTGTGGTTAAACTCAAAATAGACATGGTCATGGCACAATGAGTTTGAGCTTCTCATTTTGTCAAATGTAACTTTGCCCTGGCCTTTTCCCACCTGTTATCGGGAGGAGGCAAGGGGAGGAGGCTGAGTCCAAAACTTAACCACAGAGTATCTAGTTCTCAGAGATGTGCAATGCCTTCCCAAGACACTTTCAGGTTTTCAAGTAACCGGGTGTGGCAAGTCTGAGTTATAAAGAAAGGCTGGATAGGCTGGGAATTTTTGCACTGGAGTGTAGGAGGTTGAGAGGTGACCTGATAGAAGTTTATAAAATAATGGGAGGTATAGATAGAATTAATGGTAGTTGCCTTTTCCCTAAGATGGGGAATTTCAAGACAAGGGGGAATATTTTTAAGGTGAGAGGAGAGAGATTTAAACAAGACATATGTGGCAAAGCTCTTCCACAGCGGGTGATTTGTGTGTGGAATGAACATTCTGAGGCAGTGGTGAATGTGGGTACAATTACAACATTTAAAAAACATTTGAATGGATACATGAATAGGAAAGGTTTAGAGGGATATGGGCCAGGAGCAGGCAGGTAGGGCTGGTTTAGTTTGTGATTATGTTGGGCATGAACTAGTTAGACAAAAGGATTTGATTCCCTGCTGTGTGACTCTAAGACTCTGTGTAACATTGATTTTTTAAAAAAAAACCCATATGGCTTCCACATGGTACCTGTATTCTCTCTGTATTGAAAGCATAGGTCAACCCTCCTGGTTAGAACTTTTGAGTCAAATCTAATCAAACAGCATTGGTCTGATGATATAATTAATGACAACTGATTTGTTCCAGCTCAGATCCATGACATTTCTCCCTTGCAACATTTTGGATGAACATACAGTATCAGACATTGATTGTTCAGCTTACCAATTCACGTGATTTGACATGCAAGTTGCACCCAGTTATGCATTGTTCTTATAATTACTTTTAAAATACAAAGTACTTTTAACTTACTTTATTTTCCAGAGATGAACTCAAAGATGTTGGACTTTGACACCTTTCTGCCAATGCATCAACATATTTGCAAGGTTAAGGACCAAGGCACATTTGAAGACTTCGTTGAAGGTCTGAGAGTGTTTGACAAGGAAGGAAATGGCAAAGTAATGGGGGCAGAACTTCGCCACGTCTTAGCTACATTGGGTGTGTATCTCAGTACCAATTGAGTTCTGGTTAAGTGTCAAAAAGTGTAAGTTCAAAGCCACTTGCCTCATGAAATTCAGAGGCAACAACACAATATTGATTGTCCCTGAACTGGAGTCCTCCAGATCTTAAACCTGTTGCCCATTATTTGTTTGCCACTATTTATTATATTTTTCGTTTGGCAGGATGGGTGAAGAGAGCAGTTAATAAAGCAAATAGTTTTGGATTTGATTATGATGGGTATAGAATACAAGAGCAAGGAGGTAAAGTTGAACTTGTTAAGACATTCATGAGACCTCAACTGGAGTATTGTTTACAGTTCTGGTGATATACTGCAGTAGGGATATATACAAATGGGAGAGAATTCAGAAGTAATTTGCAAGAATGGTTCCAGGGATGAGACAGATCAGTTCTAAGGACAAGTTAGGAGATTCCTGTTGGAGAAAAAGAAGGCCAAGAGGAGATCTTGGCTATGATTGAGTAGATAGGTAGAAACTGTTCCCTCTTGTAAAATAAGAGAGGGCTCAAGCTCAAGTGATTTGCAAAACAAGGGTGATCACATTGAATGGTTCAAGTCTGGAATGCTCTGCCTGTAAGTGTGGTGGAGGCAGGTTCATTGAAGCATTTAAGAGGATACTGGATGATTATGATACTGAACAATGTGGCAAAGTATAGGGAAAAGGTGAAAGAGTGGCACAAAGACGTTTTGAGAGCTGGTGCAAACACAATGAGTCAAAAATCCTTGTTCTGCACTGTAGCACATTTTTGTTCATTGATGCCAAGTGGTACTTGTCTTTTGAAAGTCTATCAGACATTAGCTATAATTCCCTTGTCAAATCTTTCTGTTACTTCATTATCTTAACAATCGTTCTATTTGAGCAAGGTAAAACGAGATCTCTCTCAGTTATTACACCAAAGCAAATATCTGAAACGCACAGAAAAGTTGATTATCTTTTTTAGTGTTTTCCACACTCCAATCATTATTCATACACAGCAGATAAAAGAAATATCCCCTTCAGTGTCTTAGGTTAATTTATTAAGTTCTTTCATTCAGTCAGGATCACTCTCACCCTAGATGTCGCTGCCTTTAACAGCTTCTGTCCTATATCTCCTCCCAAGCCTTTCTGAGAATGTTTTCATTAATATTGTCTCCTGTTTACAAGGTGCCTGACACTAGCCTGAAGTTGCTTTTAGTATGAAGATATAATTTATCCCTTACAGTCTAAATGGCACCGCCAACATCATAAGTCTTGCCTCCCCCTGCCCCTTAATCCCCCCACTTCTCCCTTTGATGGTACAGCCTTTGAAAGTCCTTCTTCTGAAAGTGGCTCTGAACTCGAACCAAAGGCCTTCACCTAGTGGCAAAAGTAGGTCGGTGCAGGAACTGTACAGCTCCTTGTACTGACTACCTTCTGCCACTAGATGGAGGGTGGTCAACCCAAAAATACGGCGAGTGGATTTTCATTTCCTGGATTGGAGAGAGGATAATGGTATGTTGTACGGTATTTCTTTTAAAAGTAATGAGGTGTTCTCTTTTGTAAGTTATTTCAGCTAGGAACGCACAGCTGTAATGTATTGTTTGATCTTTCAACTTGTACATTCTTTTTCTAAAGACAAAAAGATGTGGAAAATACATTTACATCTGAATGATTCACTTATTTGAGTTTCAGGGACACAGTGACAACTTTAAATAAGAATTGACTGTAGCTAGATCATATGCTAAAAATGGAATTGCCCACACTTCAGTATAAATTTCAGGAGCAAGTTCTTCTCTGCTTAGTTGGGTTGCTCCACTTTAACTTTTCAGGTGATGACCCACGAATTAATATGAAGTGAGGATGAGTGCCCTTCTCCAGGAGCAGGTAGGAGGCTGGAGGGACACAGCAAGCCAGGCAGCATCAAGGGGTGGAGAAGTCAACATTTCAAGTGTAACCCTTCTTCAGGACAGGAGCAGAAGCAGAAGCAGGCTAGTCAATTGGACGACTGCACCTCTATACTAGCTACAGGCAATAGGGAGGAAGTGAAAGGAAGAGGAACAATGAATGTCCCAAAACTCAGGTAATTATGTCCGAGATCTTGCCAGGGCCAGATAGGCAGGTCCCAGCGAATGATGGAAGTGCATCTTGCTCATGGGCATAGGATTTTATATGTCTCTATGAGATCCCCCTCTCCCATTCTTCTAAATTCCAGCAATATAAGCCCAGTCGATCTAGTCAGGCCTGGAGAACTCCAGCCTCTGTGGAGTTATTTCACACTCTAGATTAGAGTGGTGCTGGAAAAGCACAGCAATTCAGGCAGCATCCGAGGAGCAGTAATATCGATGTTTCGGGCAAAAGCCCTTCCTTTTGCCCGAAACGTTGATTTCGCTGCCTGAACTGCTGTGCTTTTCCAGCACCACTCTAATCTAGAATCTGGCTTCCAGCATCTGCAGCCCTTGTTTTTACGGAGTTATTTCATAGTTCACCAGGGTTTGTGTTGTACCAGTTTTCCTCCATTTTCCCACCCTTCCACCTTTTCACTATGTTCCTTTTCAAATACTTGTTGAACTCATCTCTAAATAGCACTGTAGATATTTTTCTCAAGGTGCAGATAAGAGAGTTCAGGACTGTTTCTGGGTCAAAAACCTGCCCCCATCTGTGTGGGGGAACTGTCACTCACTTGTTTTGCCTCAGTAATCATTTATGGTTAAACTCCCTTACCATTTAAGGAGATGAAATGTAGAATGCAGATGGATGAACTAAGATGGGCTGAAAGACCTTATTCATTGTTTGCAACTCAACAAGTGGCCATTGGATGCATCAGCCTGAATTTTAACTCCTGGTAAGGTTGGTTGTATGGATAGTGAACTGAGTACTATCACTCTACTGCACAGAGCCCAAGAGAGTTTAGTTCCTGGGATTACTCTGCAGGGGTGCCATCGATCTGTGGATCCCAGCTTAGGCCTAAGCACCTATAAGGATCTGGATCTACTCTCTAGCAGGTCAATGTCATTTGGGTGCTGTTTGGAAAGGAGCTTTCATGGAGAAAGCACAACAGTATCACCTGAGTATCCTCAGACTAAAATTACTGGAGTGCTACGCTATCATCCTCAGAGACTGATCCGCACATTTTTTTTAAAAAGCTGCTATTTTAATCAGCTGTCTGGTCCACCTGCTTAAAGGGACAGGACAAAATGGCAACCCATGGGACTAGCAGGGTAAGTTGTTGCTTCCATTTTAACTGCTTACCCATACAAGTCAAAATCAATCCTATTGTGCCAATGTAACTCTCTGCCACAGTCTGAATGTTACTTTAAAAAAGATATGAGTAAAAAGTAAATTTAGAATAGATTCAGAAATAGTTTCTTCATGCAAACACCGATAAATGACTGGAAACTCCTGCCACCTAAGGAAATTGAGGAAGATATTAATATCTGCAAAGGATGTTTGGTTTTGATGGACTTGTCATGGACTTGATTACCTTTTCTTGGAAAAGAACTGAGGGAAACAAAACTAATCAGAAGTAGTTAAGAGGCAAATTCAGTCTGTATCACAGTGGGAGCCTGGACTCTGTTCCAGGCATCCAAGGGTTTTTCTGAGAGTTTAGCTCATTCAAAAAAATCCCCACTACCGCCGAGCAACATACATACTTTAATACGCCCTTGAATAGGCTGAGGGGGTGCTGTCTCATTCTCTGCACCTGCCTGGGACATTTGCCAACTTACTGGTGGAGAGGGAGGGGTGAAGGACAAAAGATGTTTTGGGAATTAGATCAGAAGAACTAAAATAGAAACAGACGTTAGGACAAAGTGACCTCCAACATCATAGACAGGGTGAGAACAGGGGGAGTGGGGAGGGGGCTAAGATATTTAATGACTGATCTGACCTTCTCAAATGTTTGGTGAACAGCAGGAGGGTTATGTTTATCAAAAACAGTTTGCTGCAAATGTCATTTTTCTTTCCCTCTACCCTACTAAATTCTAGCAATGTAATAGATTCCAGTATAAGAATACTTCTTTTTAAGGAGAAGAAAATGCCATTGAGTTTAACAAACCTGAACTTTTCTGATAGATTATTGCCACCAAATCCCTTCTCACTATATTCCTCAATGATTTGTCTTCAGAAACACACTTAATTACCTACTGCCTCTGGCACATTTGGTGCAGCAACAACTTTCACAATCTGACCCCCTTTGGATAGGAAGACTGTTATTTGAAAAGTAACAATTTGCACAGTTACAAGGAGGAGGCAGGAGGGTGGTATTAAGTGTGATGCTCATTGAGAGAGCCAGTGCTGACATGATGGAATGAATCTCCTTCTGTGATTTAATAATTCTGAGATTCTGTAGTAAATACAGCAAGGCTTGTAATGTATAAAGCATCCAATGAGTTTTTTTGAATGACAGCCTTTTTAACAGACTCCACTGGATCTGAAATGGGACGTAAGAAACCACTGTATAAATAATAATTCTATTTTCCTCAGACTGGGATGGGAGCAGGTCTTCCTCCTCAGGTAAAAGCAAAGTAAAGTTCTTCACCCAAAGAATGGTGAGAAGATGGAACTCATAGCTCCGGGAAATGGTTGAAATAAATAGTATAGATGCATTTAAGGAGCAACTAGCCAAACACATGAGGCAGAAGGGAGCAGTTGGTTATGAAATATTTCAATGAGCAAAAATGGGAAGAGGTTCAAGTGAAGCATGGACAGGCTTGGCTGAATGGTCTGTTTCTGTGCTTTAAAGCACATGTAACCTGATGTAAATTTACAGTAGGAGCCCGATGGTATCTTCAAACTCCAATCTGCTACTAGAGATATTATTATTCCCAGCTTCAGGTGGGTAGGTTACAACCTAAGGCACAGAGACCCACTTGGATATCGTTTAGTCAATTTCAATTGCCCAATGCCCCTTCATTGTCAGCAGCTAATTTGATCACAGAGAAGAACCTAATTCCTTCCTGAATCCACACCTGCATATGACCCCATTTTCTAATAAGTCTCATGAGAGTGTGGTTAGGAGCAGAAACCTTAGCCCAAAGGTGCTTAGACCAGTTGTAGCACCATAGTTATTGTTCACTATCTGAGAATAGCTGGCTCAGCACACACTAAACCATTTCCCAGTTCACATTATGAACACATGAAGTGTTTGGAGTCAAAACTTCGTGTAATGTCTAAAAGATTTATCCTGCTACGCTCTGCTCTCACTGTTACCAGTATTACTCTGACAATGGTTCATCCTTCATCTTATTCTGCTCAGTGTCCATCAGACCTCCGTCAGTGGAAATAATAGACAATAAATCCCAGAAAATCACCATATATTGTCGGCCTAAAATGTGTAAGGGTGTCCAAAAGTGTATATACCGCATATCTCTGACTTGAATCACAGCCAGAGAATTACCCCAATGAAGTACAGTCAGCATTGTTCCCTTGTCAAAAACAGCAATGAAGTGTATTCTGATGTTCCACAAATAGCAAATGGATGAATGACCTGATAATCAGTAGTTTCTTTGTTACTTTGGTAAGGTTTATGGAGAAATCTCGGCCATGACATGGGAGAATTCCTTTCCTTCAAACAGTGCCAGAAGATAAGTCAACCTGAAAAGACATCAAAAAGAGTTTACCTTTAACAGTGAACTAAACTCCATGATGAATTAATATTTCAGGCCAGAATGTGTACTCAGTCCATACTGTTCTTCGACAAAACTTTTAGTTTTGGTTCTGCCTGTAAAGTCTGATGTTTCCAAATTACTTTTGAACTCTGAACTGCTGAAGAAAATGCACCCTATTTGGTCATTTCTTTACAAATCATAAGCCTAAATTTGATGTAGAGGGTTGAATGGAGGGAAATGCAGTCTAAAAAAAATCCAGACTCTTGCTATAGCTCTAACAGAACACCCCAGAACTGCATATCCTGAGTTCCTGCCAACTCTGGAAGTTCTTGTTTGGCCATGGGTCAATATGTCAGGCTGAAGCCATCCTATCAATGCTGGAACCATATGCCTACTCAGCAGAGCAGACGTCAAGATTCTTAGTGACCTGCTGCATACTGTGAAAGGACAGGGCCTGCCTCCAGTGATACGCTGAATGGCTGAGCAGTAGATAGAGAAGGGAAGGTGCAACCTGGATAGCTCCTTTCTATCTAAGCTCTCCTTGACTGCCTCACCTGAGTGTGATAACAGTAACCACGATACCAACTTCCCCACTAACCAACAGGCCCACGTTCTGTCTGACCACCACAGTGATCACAGTGCAAAGGGAAAACCCTCCGCAAAATAAACATGCTGAACCTATATATATATTCACATATGTAAGAAGTCAAAACCTAGAGAGTCATTTTTGAGGTCAGAAGTTAAAGGACAGTTTTTACACAATAATGAGTGGTTGAAATGTAGGCTTATTGGCTGATTGAGATTATAGGTTTCATTGCAGTGTTTTCATTTATTGCTCATACCTAGTTGCTTGCTACAGCATTTTAAAAGGAGCCACTACTGTGTCACAGTTTGGCCTACATCTGTACCAGTGAATGTTTTATGACAATCTTTTATTTCATTGTGACTTTTATTGATAGCAGCTTTTATATCCTAAATCTTAAACTCTATTCAACTTTTTAAAATATTATGGTGTGATATCACAATCAGGACAAGAGGCCCACCAATAAAAACACTTGAGACACACATTCACTTTTCTCCTCTTTGTTTACTTCTGTCCCTCTGCGGCTAATAGGTCAGGTTCCTGAATTAACCCTAGGTTTTTTCCCCTTTACTTACTGGGAGCCAAAGGATGTCAGGGACACTTCCCACAAACTCTAATCAACAACTTCCCTTTCAACTGGATCATAGTTCAGGAATAATGAAACAGGGTGTAAAGGAAGAATAAAAGGTAAAGGAATGAGTTGGATCCTCCAGCTGTTATTCAAGATGAGAGTTTACTTTTGTTCTTGATGCTAACATCACCATTCATGGTTTTTCAAAGGTGAGAAAATGACAGAGGATGAAGTGGAACAGCTGATGGCTGGACAGGAAGATGCTAATGGTTGCATCAGTTACGAAGGTGGGTTTATTAACATCAGTGTCAGAAGCTGATGCAATGGATAAAAGCAGTGGCCCTTTTGATCAGAGTGATTCTGTACAGGAAAATCGCTGGTTTACACGCCAGGAGTTTGTATTTAGTTGGGAGACTACATTTGATTTCTACACCTTTGAATGATATAGGGACAAACATCGCCCAGATTCTCAGTTCTGAGTGCTATTGGCAACTCCTGCTGGAAAATGTACTTGTGTGAATCAGGTTTGGCTGTGAAGCTGCTGACATGTCCCATTTTTGTACACTACAAAAATATCTGCAATCTCAGAATAATGAATATTCATTGTAAATAGTTCATCCATTAAGCCACACTTTTGCTTTTTCTATAAAAAAAGTCAGTGGAAGAAAGAATTCCTCTTTTATAATCTTCACTCAGCTACCACAACAAGGTAGGTGGACCCTTTTGGAGAGTAAAATAGTTTTCAATGGACACGTGGGAGCTCAGTACTATCCATGAGGCTTGGTTTCCTGTAAAGCTCACTGCTAGCTTTATGGCTACCAAAGTCCCTCCAGAAGCTTATGGCCTTACCAGTGAAATAATTGATGTAGGCAGTGTTTACAATATTGAAACTCCTGACTGATATTGATAAACTGGAAACCAAGACTGTAATCTCATTTCAAGCTAAATTTTCGACATTATTAATCAATTTTGTTATTACTTTGCAGCTTTTGTAAAGCACATCATGGCTGGCTGAAGACTAGAAGTGATAGGTAAGCATGTTTCCTTTCCTTCAAATATCGAATTAATATCGGCTTTGCTGCTGAGGTTGATAACTTGATCAATAGGATTTGGGACTAAATGTTACAGAGTGCTCTGGCTTGTTGTTGAAGTCCCCCAAAGGGCATGTAACGGCTAAAGTTTCAACCTCCTGTAAACAAAGCCATTCTCAGAAGAAACTGGGTGGTTACGCTCAATACCGGAATTTTCCAACTCTCACTGGGACCACCATTTCTTGGACAAATCTCCTGAGATTGTTGCCTAGTTTTCCTTACTTGCCTGAAGAAATAAAGGAATTTCTGACCATAACCAATTAGTTTAAGTAAGATACCAGATTGACATCAATTGTTTGATTCTAAATGGCTCTTTGAAATGGTCTAGAAACTTCTCATTGTCAACAAGGCTGCTCACAATTACCAGTGCCAGTGAAGTATTTAAATTCAGAGCTGAAAATGTGTTGCAGGAAAAGCGCAGCAGGTCAGGCAGCATCCAAGGAGCAGGAGAATCGATGTTTCGGGCATGAGCCCTTCTTCAGGAATGAGGAAAGTGTGTCCAGCAGGCTAAGATAAAAGGTAGGGAGGAGGGACTTGTGGGAGGGGCGTTGGAAATGCGATAGGTGGAAAGAGGTCAAGGTGAGGGTGATAGGCTGGAGTGGGGTGGGGGCGGAGAGGTCAGGAAGAAGATTGCAGGTTAGGAAGGCGGTGCTGAGTTCGAGGGTTGGGACTGAGACATGGTAGGGGGAGGGGAAATGAGGAAACTGGAGAAATCGGAGTTCATCCCTTGTGGTTGGAGGGTTCCTAGGCGGAAGATGAGGCACTCTTCCTCCAACCGTCGTGTTGCTATGGTCTGGCGATGGAGGAGTCCAAGGACCTGCATGTCCTTGGTGGAGTGGGAGGGGGAATTCCAACACCCCTCCCCCAAGTCCCTCCTCCCTACCTTTTATCTTAGCCTGCTGGATACACTTTCCTCATTCCTGAAGAAGGGCTCCTGCCCGAAACATCGATTCTCCTGCTCCTTGGATGCTGCCTGACCTGCTGCGCTTTTCCAGCAACACATTTTCAGCTCTGATCTCCAGCATCTGCAGTCCTCACTTTCTCCTCGAAGTATTTAAATTCAACCTACTTGCAATTGTCCCCATGGATTTTTAACTTCCTGGAGCAAGCAGAGCTGAAGCTTTCTTTTTATCTTTCACTAATGAGAAGTAAATCTCTCCACAGTGAGATTTAAGCTCATTCATGAGACTATAAATCGAGTTGCATAACCATTACACTATTGTAGCCCCCAGCTGTGAGCTAGAAACGGTTTTAGGAAATTGATATTAAAATATAACTTGATCACCATCGTCCTTCAGGAAAGGAAACCAGCTGTCAATGTCTGGTCTGATCTATCCGTCACTCCAGTTTCACATAATTTAGTTAACTCTTAGAGACATTTCACATGGCTTATGAAGCTTCCTATTTGAAAAGCAGTAACAAAAAGAAGATCCGTAGACACTTATAGAGGCAAAAGGAGACAAGAATTAAATATGATGCTATCAGTATGGGTCATGACCTTTGAATAAAAATAATAATAATAATAATAAAGTCACAAATAGGAAACGTGCAGAATAAGAGGCATCAATGGACATAAAAGCATTTGGGGAAGCCAAAGCAACTTGGCATCCTGTCCACTGATTTAAATATCCACTCCCTCCCCTATCATTAGGTATTACTGTGACTGCAGTGTGCATTAACTATATGATGCAAAGGGCATAGTCTCAGAATAAGGGGACACTTGACATAGATGAGAAGAAATATCTTCTCTCAGAGGGTAGTGAATTTGTAGAATTTTTTACCACGAAAAGCTGTTGCAATCTGTTTATTAAGTATTTTCAAGGCTGAGATAGAAAAATCTTTAATCACTAAAAGAATCAAGGGTTATGAGGAAAAGGCCAAAATGTGGAGTTGAGGATTACCAGAACCGATCATTGAATGGTGCAGAATATTCAGTGGGCCAAATGGTCTACTTCTGCTCCTACGTCTTAAGAATGCATTACAACAACTTGTCAAGAATTCTTCAACTGCTTTTCCCAATCCCATGTCTTCTGTTAACTATAAGGACCACAGCTGTAGGTGCATGGGAGTGCCATCACTCCCAAGTTCCACACAAATTGCTAATCATTAAAAAATGATCAGAGAGAGCCAATCCTTTGTCATCCATAGATTAATATTCTGGAACTGCCAACATAGTGACTTCAGAAAAGCGCCTTATTGCATGAACTGCAATTGTTCAAGAAGCTTTCACTGTTCCTCAGAGTTTAGATTTCCTACAGTATGGAAACAGGCCACTTGGCCCTACAAGTCCACACCAATGGTCCAAAGAGTAACCCACCCAGACCCATTCCCCTACGGTATATTTACCCTGACCAATGCACCCAACCTCAGTGGCAACTTAGCATGGCGAGGTCACTTGACTTGCACATCTTTAAATTGTAGGAAGAAACCAGAGAACCCAGAGGAAACCCACACAGACACAATGTGAATGTGTAAACTCCAGTTGCATGAGGCGGGAATTGAACCTGTGTCACTGTCACTGTGAGGCAGCAGTGCTAACCACTGAGCCACCATGCTGCCCCAAAGTTAGCTAAGGACAGGCACTAAATAACAATGTTACCAGGGTCCCTATATCCCAAGGATTAATCTAAAGAAAGGATTTCCCAAATAGTGAACGAAATTCTTCAACTACAAAAATCACTAAGATTCAAAGTAATTTATTGTATTTGAGCATGTTTCTGAAAAAGCCATATTTCTTTGCATTTTCCTTGTAGTCCATTGACATTTTGCGGATTTGTTTTGTTGCCTTTGTCTTTCTTTATAACAGCAATATCTCTCTTTATTTAATTTTTCAGAACTGCTCCAGCCTCTCACTGAATTCCCTCCTTTTGACTGACAAGACTGTCACCCAATGAAACTGTTCTCTCTTACAGCGTTTGGTGATTCCAAACAGCTCTCAAATCCCATGCAACATTTATATATTTAAAATGTTTTGCTCTCTCTCTATTTGTCTGTCTCTGTAATCCTGTTCAGTAACTAACATCAAGGATTTCCTTGTAACGGCCCAAACGTAATTATTTTCTGAGTAATAAAATCAACCTCTGAAATGGTTTAATGAGATCAGTCATTATTTAAACAAATGTATTTAAGATGCTTTCAGTCCAGAATGATGTGTTAAAAATAAAATCTGCACAACATACTTGAGGCTAGAAGCTTTTTCTGGGAAGCTGAATAGACAGGTGCACAGTGACAGCATGGAAAGAGGTCCCTCAGCTCTTTGTGTCTGTGCTAGCTGTCTGTACGGACAACTCAGCCAGACCTATGCTCTCACCTTTTCATTGTAGCCTGCATATTTTCTTCTTTCCAATGGTTCCAGTAATTATCCAAAAGTCATCACTGAATCAGTCTCCATCACCCTTTCAGGCAACACATTCTGGATGCTAACCATTTACTGTGTGAAAAATGTGTTTGTCCTTCAGTTTCCTTTTATCCACGTGGTATTCACCTTTAATACATGTCCTTTGGGTGGCAACTTTCAGGTAGCTGAAGTAACTCAACAGAGGCCAATATCCCATCACCAAGTCACCCTTTATTTACATGTGTACAGTACATTGGTTCTGACTAGCTTGCTCAAAGAATGAGGAGACTCTGAATCTCTGACTGATATCTGTCAGCCAGGGCTCCCTGATTGACCCAGGTTAACAACTCAAATCAAAGATCTTGCAGTCAATGAGATCCACCTGCCCCTAGTTCTAATCATTACATTGCATTACTATTCGTGGTGTAAGCTGTCTGTCCTAACATACCACCTTCAACTCTTGTCTAAAATCTTAAATCTTTGCCCTTTTCAAATAATGGGAATATTTTTTTCTTGTCTACCTTATCCAAACCTGCCATTATCTTATACAAATCTATCGTTTCAATATCCTTTGCTCCAAGGAAAACTATCTCAGCTTTTCCAACCTAACTAAATTATCTCATCCCTGGAACTATTCTGGTCAGTCTCTTCTGTTTCATTTCAAGGGGCTTCATACCTTCCCTAAGTTAAAAATCACACAACACCAGGTTATAGTCCAACAGGTTTAATTGGAAGCACACTAGCTTTCAGAGCGACGCTCCTTCATCAGGTGATTGTGGAGGGCTTGATCGTAACACAGTATTTATAGCAAAAATTTGCAGTGTGATGTAACTGAAATTATACATTGAAAAATTGATTGTCTGTTAAGCCTTTCATCTGTGAGAATACAGTGATAGTTTCACTTCTTTCATGTGTAAATCACAAAGCTTTTTTTTAAAGTTGCATTCTCAGGTTAGCTGTTAACAATGGTGATAGCAAGTACTTGCAGAGTTACATTGCACTTTGCTCAAAAACTGCATACATTCAAGTAGAACTCTGAGCTCAAAAACTGCATGAATTTATGTAAAACTCCGTTATCTCACTTTTTAGATTAGAATCAATCTAAACATCAGGTCATAGACAGAGAACACAGGGGGTTAACACCTTCAACATATTGTCTAGCTATCACCATTGTTAACAGCTAACCCGAGAATGCAACTTTAAAAAAAGGGTTTTGTGATTTACACATGAAAGAAGTGAAACTATCACTGTATTCTAAAAGATGAAAGGCTTAACAGACAATCAATTTTTCAATATATAATTTCAGTTACATCACACTGCAAATTTTTGCTATAAATTCTGTGTTACGATCGAGCCCTCCACAATCACCTGATGAAGGAGTGTCGCTCCAAAAGCTAGTGTGCTTCCAATTAAACCTGTTGGACTATAACCTGGTGTTGTGTGATTTTTAACTTTGTACACCCCAGTCCAACACTGGCATCTTCAAATCATTATCTTCCCTAAAGTGTGGTGACCAGATGGAAAGCATTTTAAATTTTTGGCATAGCTTGCCTCATTGTCTCTATTTATGAAGCCAAAGATCCCATATGTTTTGATAGCCACTCTTTCAATATGTCCTGTCATCTTCAAAGACACATATATCCTCAATCCTTCTGTTTCTACACACTTGTTATAACTGCACTATTTAATCTACATTGTCCAACCTTTCTGCCAAAATATATCATATTACATTTCTCACATTAAGTTCATTTGACCTCTCGTTCTGCCCACCTGTGTCAAATTGGAAGCAATTGTATCATTCTCACCATTTGCCCCTCCTTCATGTTTCACATTACCAGTAAGTTTTGAAATTCTAATCATTGATCCAAGATCCAAGTTATTTATATGTAGCACAAGAAAAGGTAAGATGTTAGTACTGATCCTTGGGGAGCACCACTATTTTCAATCTGAAAAATAACCATTTACCACACTGCATTGGATCTGCCTTTAAACAAATTTTTAAAAATTATAATAATTGGACATGGACTTTCCTGTTCCAGGAGCCTCAGTTTTGTTTATTTTGAGGAATTTTGTCAAATATTTCTTAAAATACAGATAGACAATATCCACCACATTCTCTTTATCAATTTTCACCATATCCATTGCATCTAATTATTCTGCTTCTGTTAATATTTTTGTCAACTTCTTTCTTAATAAACATGGATACAAATTACTTATTAACTATTCTAGTCTTGGTCCATCATATAAGCATAAATATCAGCTCTTTGCAAATGTAAGACTGCCTATCACCATGATAACATCAGTTTGCATGGACAGTGGTCAGAATGATAGATCATGCAAATATGACTGCATGGTACAATTGTTACTCTGGACAAATCCAGTTATTGATCCAGTATGATGGAATAGAGGGATAGTTTTAATGGGAGCTGGCATCCCATGTTAACTCCCAGACATTGTACTTGGCATTGACAGTGAAAATCAAATGGGTTTTGTGAATTGCCTCAATGGTCATTTTTGCATCTATTCCTCATGACCTCCCATCTCTTTTCCTTTGAACACATGATCAGATTATATACCCTTCCCAAAATTCTGCCCAATAGTACAACATGCAGCTACATGGTGAACAGAAAGTCTAGTGTTCCAGCACAGGAGGCCAATTGGGCTATCATGTTTGCCTGACCTTCCAAATGAACATAATGATTTAATGCCATTTTCTGCTGCATTTTCCCCAAATTCTTGCACATTGTTTCTATTCAAATAAAACCAATAGCATCTTGATTCAATTGAACTTGTCTCCACCACAATTGCAGGACATGCATTCCAGATCTAAACCACTTGTCACATGCAAGTGGCTTCTTCTGAATATCACTCTAAATCTATAGCCTCCCATTCTCAATCTTTCATGAAACAGCTTCACCTTACCTACTCAATCCAGATCTCCATAAATATTGAAAATTTCTGTCAAATACTCACTTAGCCTTTTCCTTCCCTAATTCTCCACTCAATCCTCAGAGCTGGAGTTTCTAATCCGTGAAACCATTCTTGTAAATATCTTCGGCCCTCTCTCCGATATGTCCACATCTTCCTATAATGGGGTGCCCAGGACCTTATGCATGAATGTACAAATTGGGAGCAGAAGTAGGCAATTTGGCCCGTCAATCTGGTTCCACCAGATAATAAGATCTGTTTGTGTTCTGAATTCCACATTCCCAATCACTCCCAATAACCTGTGATTCCCCAACCTAACAAGAATCAATCTACCTTCATATTAAAAATATCCAATAATCTCACCTCCGCTGCTCACTGAAGCAGAGTTCCAACTGTCTCAAAAAGGTAACCCTTAATTTTAAAACAGTGGCCTATAGTTCTGCATTAGCCTTCAAGTGTAAACGCTCTTTCCATATTCACTTTAAACTTCAATCAAATCATCCCTCGCTCTTTCGAACCTGAGTGAAAACAAGCCCAGCCTGCCCAGTCTTTCTTCAAAAGTCAATCTGCTCATTCCAGGTGTTAATATAGTTAACCACCTCTGAAATGTTTCCAATGCACTTACACCCATCCTTACATAAAGCGATGATAACTGCACACAGTATTCAAGATGTGGTCTCACTAGTACCTCAAATAATTGCAGCATAATATCTTTACGTTTATGTTCAATTCCTCTTGTAATAAAGGGTAGCATCCAATTAGCGTCTTCATTGTTGGTCATATCTGCATATTAACCTTTTATAACTCATGCACTAGAACACCCAGATCCTGCAGCCATTTTTAAATTCTGCTACCATGTTTCTTTACTCATTCTGTCAAAATAAACAACTTCACATTTTCCTGCCTTGTACTCCACCTACCAAATTTTTCCTCACTTGCTTAATGTTACTATATTGGTCTGTATCTTCTTTATGTCATCTTCACAATGTAGATATATAATCTTCAATCCTCTATTTAAGTCATTGACATACATTGCAAAACTTTGAATGCCTAGAACAGACCCCACTTGACACATGCTGCCAACTTAAAATCCCATTTAAGCGTATTCTGTTCTCTGATGGCCAGCCAATCTTCTTAACATATTATTGCCGACATGATGAATTCCTACTTTGCACAATAACCTTTTAAGTGGAATCTTGTCAAATGCCTTCTGGAAACCAAGTACAGTACATTAATGGGGACTTCCCTTTATTCACAGCTCATGTTGCTCCTTCAAAGAATTTCAGTGAATTGGTTAAACATGATATCCCTTTCTGAAAGCTATGTGGACTCTTCCCAAATGCCTCAGTTTTTCAAGAGCCTCATTATAACAACCCTAATAATTTTGCTGCAATAGATGTCAAGCTAACTGGCCCATGGTTTCTGTTTTTCTGCCATCTTCCTCTTTTGAATAGAGAGAATATATTTGCTATATCCCAGTATAATGGAACCTTTCCAGAATTCATCACATTAAAAAAAATTAATATTAATGCATCTACTACCTTATTATCCACTATTTTTAAGACTCTGCGATGAAGTGCATTAGGATCTGGAGATTTATCAACCAGCAGCTCCATCAGATTGCTTAATACCAATTCCTTTTTGGTATTATACTTTTACCTTAATGATTATCCATAATTAATGAGTTATGAATACTACATTTACCTCTAATTTGGTTCATTCCACCATTTCTTTATAGCCATTTACTATTCATGAGCCAGTAGAAGATTCTTGGGTTACCTTTTATGTTAACTGCCGTTCTAGTATTCTCTCCTTGCTGGTTTTATTTTCCTCATCATCTTCTCTCTCAATCTATTGTATCTGACCTGTTCTTAGAATTCATCTGACATGCATCTCACCCCTCTTTATTCCTTATAATTTTCATCTCCCTTTCCATTTTCATCCCTAAATGCCCTGAATTATAACAGTGGCTACACTTCCAAAGTACTTCATTAGCTGTACAGTAGAAACATTGACTATTTCGCAGAAATAGGCCATTCAGCCCTTTGAACCTGCTCCATATTTAATATAATCATGGCTGATCATCCAACTCAGTACTACGTTCCCATTTTCTCCCCATATTCTTTGATCCCTTTAGCCCGAAGAAATATATTTGATTTCTTCTTGAAAACTGGTTTTATTGGAACTGGTGTTGACAAAGGTCGTATCAAAAGGCACTCTTTCTTTTATCTCTGCAGATTTCCTTCCTGATGTCTATTCCCACATAACCGTGCCATTATTATCTTGTTGTTTTGGTTGAAATTTGGCAGAGGAGTGGAGGCACTTTGATTTTCGAGTCAATAAAATACTTCTGAATGTAGCTGCCAATTTTCACACAGCAAGCATCCACAAATATTAATAGTGACTAGATAATCTGTTTTAGTGATGGTGGTTAGCGATGTTGGTTAAAAGATAAATTTGTCAGAAAATTACTGCTTTCATTCTTGTAAATCTAAGTGTGCATGCAGCTGGTATCTAATCTGAAAGATTGCACCTTCAAAAACACAACATGCATTCAGTTTGGAACTGAATTGTTAGATGTGATTATGTATTCAAATCTGTGCAATAGAACAAAAGACATAGAAACATAAAAGACAGGAGCAAGCGGAGGCCATTCGGCCCTTTAAGCCTGCTCTGCCATTCATCATGATCATGGCCGATACAGTCATAGAGTCATAGAGAAGTACATCACGGAAACAGATCCTTCGGTCCAACTCATCCATGCTGAACAGATATCCTAACCTAATCTCGTCCCATTTGCCAGCACTTGGCCCATATCCCTCCAAACCCTTCCTATTCATATACTCAGATGATGCAATTGTACCAGTCTCCAGAGGCATAGATAGAGTCGATAGCCAGAGACTATTTCCTAGGGCAGAAATGGCTAACACGAGGGGTCATAGTTTTAAGCTGGTTGGAGGAAAGTTTAGAGAGGATGTCAGAGGCGGGTTCTTTACACAGAGAGTTGTGAGAGCATGGAATGCGTTGCCAGCAGCAGTTGTGGAAGCAAGGTTATTGGGGACATTTGAGAGATTGCTGGATATGCATATGGTCACAGAAATTTGAGGGTGCAAACATGAGGATCAATGGTCGGCACAACATTGTGGGCTGAAGGGCCTGTACTGTTCTATATTCTATGCTCACTTCCTCTGGCAGCTCATTCCATACACGCACCACCCTCTGCATGAAAAAGTTGTCCTTTGGGTCCCTTTTATATCTTTCCCCTCTCATCCTAAACCTATGTCCTCTAGTTCTGGACTCCCCCACCCCCCTGGAAAAGACCTTGTCTATTTACGCTATCCATGCCCCTCATGATTTTATAAACTGCTATAAGATCACCTCCCAGCTTCCAACACTCCAGGGAAAACAGCCCCAGCCTATTCAACCTCTCCCTGTAGCTCAAATCCTCCAACCCAGGCAACATTCATGTAAATCTTTTCTGAACCCTTTCAAGTTTCACAATATTCTTCTGATAGGAAAGAGACCAGAATTGTACACAATATTCCAAATGGCCTAACCAATGTCCTGTGCAGCCGCAATATGATCTCCCAACGCCTACAGTCAATGCTCTGACCAATAAAGGAAAGCATACCAAATGCCTTCTTCACTATCCTATCTACCTGTGACTCCACTTTCAAGAAGCTGTGAACCTGCACTCTAAGGTCTCTTTGTTCAACAACACTCCCTAGGACCCTAGCATTAAGTAGGTAAAAACAATGACTGCAGATGCTGGAAACCAGATTCTGGATTAGTGGTGCTGGAAAAGCACAGCAATTCAGGCAGCATCCGAGGAGCAGTAAAATCGATGTTTCAGACAAAAACCTTTAATCAGGAATACAGGCAGAGAGCCTGAAGGGTGGAGAGATAAATGAGAGGAGGGTGGGGGTGGGGAGAAAGTAGCATAGAGTACAATAGGTGAATGGGGGTGGGGATGGAGGTGATAGGTCAGGGAGGAGGGTGGGGGAAGGTAGCAAAGAATACAATGGGTTAATGGGGGTGGGGATGAAGGTAATACGTCAGAGAGGAGGATGGAGTGGATCGGTAGAAAAAAATTAGGCAGGTAGGACAAGTCATGGGGACAGTGCTGAGCTGGAAGTTTGGAACTGGGGTGAGGTGGGGGGATGGGGAAATAAGGAAACTGTTGAAGTCCACATTGATGCCCTGGGGTTGAAGTGTTCCGAGGAGGAGGATGAGGCGTTCTTCCTCCAGGCATCTGGTGGTGAGAGAGTGGCAGTGAAGGAGGCCCAGGACCTCCATGTCCTCAGCTGAGTGGTGGGGGGGGGTGGGGGAGGAGTTGAAATGTTGGGCCAGAGGGTGATGTGGTTGATTGGTGCGGGTGTCCCAGAGATGTTCCCTAAAGCGCTCTGCTAGGAGGCGTCCAGTCTCCCCAATGTAGAGGAGACCGCATTGGGAGCAACAGATACAATAAATGATATTGGTGGATGTGCAAGTAAAACTTTGCTGGATGTGGAAGGCTCCTTTGGGGCCTTAGATGGAGGTGAGGGAGGAGGTGTGGGCACAGGCTTTGCAATTCCTGCGGTGGCAGGGGAAGGTGCCAGGATGGGAGGGAGGGTTGTAGGGGGGCGTGGACCTGACCAGGTAGTCATGGAGGGAACGGTCTTTGTGGAAGGCGGAAAGGGCTGGGGAGGGCAATATATCCCTGGTGGTGGGGTCCGTTTGGAGGTGGTGGAAATGTCGGCGGATGATTTGGTTTATGCGAAGGTTGGTAGGGTGAAGGTGAGCACCAGGGTTGTTTTGTCCTTGTTACGGTTTGAGGGCTGGGGTCTGAGGGTGGAGGTGCGGGATTTGGATGAGATGCATTGGAGGTCTGGACGCCATTAGCCATGCGGCTGGTGCTGCCACCATCCCCACACTGATTGATGACGTCACTTCCGCCCCTCACAATTCCTCATGCACCACACATGACATCACTTCCGCCCCTCACATCATCACTGATGTCACACGCTCAGTGACTTCCGCTCCCCCATACTGCCGTGTTTACCACCACTTCCATCCCCACCAACGCCACTCACCTGCATTCTGCTGACATGCTCGCCACAGATCCCACTGTCACCATCCCTGCCCCCTAGAACCCTGAGGGGAACACCACCCCTTGACTCTACCCCCATTCCCCCCACCACCACACCCACTCCAGTTACAGGTTCTGCCTCCACTCCAAGCACCACACCCACACCAGATCCCAGCTCCCAGCCCTGCCGAGTTTTCACCATCCCTCCAGACTTCCCCCTCACTGAGGACAAATGATCAGTCCTCAGCAAAGGACTCACCTTCATCCCCCTCCGTCCACGCATCAATGAATTTAATACACGCCGTGACGTCGAACACATATTCCGTCGCCTCCACCTCCGAGCTTACTTTCACAATCAGGACTCCCGCCCACCTCCCGAGGACCCCTTCGCCCACCTCCAACACACTCCATCCGCCTGGACACCCCGCGCTGGTCTATTACCCGCCCTCGACCTCTTCATTTCCAACTGCTGCTGGAACATTAACCACCTCAACCTGTCTACTCACTCCCCCACTCAAACCTCTCACCCTCACAACGTGCTGCCCTCCACTCCCTCTGCTCCAATCCCAACCTCACCATCAAGCCAGCGGATAAAGGGGACGCATTGGTAGTCTGGCGCACTGACCTCTACACCGCTGAAGCCAAACGCCAACTCAAGGAGACCTCCTCCTACTGCCCCCTCGACCATGACCCCACTCCCCATCACCAAACCATTATCTCCCAGACCATACAGAACCTCATCACCTCAGGAGATCTCCCACCCACAGATTCCAACCTCATAGTCCGGGAACCCCGCACTGCCCGGTTCTACCTCCTTCCCAAGATCCACAAGCCTGACCACCCTGGCCGACCCATTATCTCAGCATGCTCCTGCCCCACTGAACTCATCTCTACCTACCTCGACACTGTCCTATCCCCCCTAGTCCAGGAACTCCCCACATACGTTCGAGACACCACACATGCCCTCCACCTCCTCCAAGACTTCTGTTTCCCCGGCCCCCAACGCCTCATCTTCACCATGGATATCCAGTCCCTCTACACCTCCATCCGCCATGATCAGGGCCCCCAAGCCCTTCGTTTCTTCCTATCCCGACGTCCCCCACAGTACCCTTCCACTGACACTCTCATTCGTTTGGCCGAACTGGTCCTCACGCTTAACAATTTCTCCTTCGAATCCTCCCACTTCCTCCAGACCAAACGGGCAGCCAAACACACACGTATGGGCCCCAGCTATGCCTGTCTCTTTGTTGGCTACGTAGAACAGTCCATTTTCCATAATTACACCGGCACCACTCCCCATCTCTTCCTCCGCTAAGTTGATGACTGCATTGGCGCCACCTCATGCTCCCATGAGGAGGTTGAGCAATTCATCAACTTCATTAGCACATTCCACCCTGACCTTAAATTTGCCTGGACCATCTCTGACACCTCCCTCCCCTTCCTGGACCTCTCCATCTCCATTAATGATGACTGACTTGACACCGACAATTTTTTACAAACCTACCGACTCCCACAGCTACCTACTTCTTCCCACCTTACCTTCTGTAAAAATGCCATCCCGTATTCCCAATTCCTCCGCCTCCACCATATCTGCTCCCAGGAGGACCAGTTCCACCACAGAACACACCAGATGGCCTCCTTCTTTAGAGACCGCAATTTCCCTTCCCATATGGTTAAAGATGCCCTCCAAAGCATCTCATCCACATCCCACACCTCCGCCCTCAGACTCCACCCCTCCAACCGTAACAAGGACAGAACACCCCTGGTGCTCACCTTCCACCCTACCAACCTTCGCATAAACCAAATCATCTGCCGACATTTCCTCCACCTCCAAACGGACCCCACCACCAGGGACATATTGCCCTCCCCAGCCCTTTCCACCTTCTGCAAAGACCGTTCCCTCCGTGACTACCTGGTCAGGTCTACGCCACCCACAACCCACCCTCCCATCCAAGCACCTTCCCCTGCCACTGCAGGAATTGCAAAACCTGTGCCCACACCTCCTCCCTCACCTCTATCCAAGGCCCTAAAGGAGCCTTCCACATCCATCAATGTTTTACCTGCACATCCACCAATATCATTTATTGTATCCGTTGCTCCCGATGCGGTCTCCTCTACATTGGGGAGACTGGACGCCTCCTAGCAGAGCGCTTTAGGGAACATCTCTGGGGCACCCGCACCAATCAACCACACAGCCCTGTGGCCCAACATTTCAACTCCCCTCCCACTCTGCCGAGGACATAGAGGTCCTGGGCCTCCTTCAACGCCGCTCCCTCACCACCAGACGCCTGGAGGTAGAACGCCTCATCCTCCGCCTTGGAACACTTCAACCCCAGGGCACCAATGTGGACTTCACCAGTTTCCTCATTTCCCCATTCCCCCACCTCACCCCAGTTCCAAACGTCTAGCTCAGCACTGTCCCCATGACTTGTCCTACCTGCCGATCTTCCTTTCCACTGATCCACTCCACCCTCCTCTCTGACCTATCATCTTCATCCCACCCCCAACCACCCATTGTACTCTTTGCTACCTTCCCCCACCCTCCTCCCTGACCTATCACCTTCATCCCCTCCCCCACTCACCTATTGTACTCTATGCTACTTTCTCCCCACCCCCACCCTCCTCTCGTTTATCTCTCCACCCTTCAGGGTCTCTGCCTGTATTCCTGATGAAGGGCTTTTGTCTGAACCGTCGATTTTACTGCTCCTCGGATTCTGCCTGAACTGCTGTGCTTTTCCAGCACCACTAATCCAGAATCCCTAGCATTAAGTGTATGAGTCCTGCTCTCATTTGCTTTTCCAAAATGCAGCACCTCACATTTATCTGAATTAAACTCCATCTGCCACTCCTCAGCTCATTGGCCCATCTGATCAAGATCCCGGTGTAATCTGAGGTAACCTTCTTCACTGTCCACTACACCTCCAATTTTGGTATCATCTGCAAACTTACTAAATGTACCTCTTACGCTCACATCCAAATCATTTATATAAATGATGAAAAACAGTGAACCCAGCACCAATCCTTGTGGCACTCCACTGGTCACAGGCCTCCAGTTTGAAAAGCAACCCTTCACCACCACCCTCTGTCTTCTACCTTTGAGCCAGTTCTGTATCGAAATGGCTAGTTCTTGTATTCCATAAGGTCGCTGATTGTCCAACTCAGTAGCCTAATCTTGTTTCCTCCCCATATCCTTTGATCCCATTCATTCCAAGTGTTATATCTAGCCACCTCTTGAATACATTCAGTGTTTTGGCATCAACTACTCCCTGTGGTAATGAATTCTACAGGCTCACCACTCTTTGGGTGAAGAAATGTCTCCTCAGCTCTATCCTAAATGGTCCACCCCAAATCCCCAGACTATGACCCCTGGTTCTGGATACACCCACCATCGGGAACATCCTTCCTGCATCTACACTGTCTAGTCCTGTCAGAATTTTATAACTCTCTGAGATTCGCCCTCACTTGAACTCTAGTGAATACAATCCTAACCTAGTCAATACGTCAGTCCCACCATCCCTGGAATCAGCCTGGTAAACCTTCGCTAGACTCTCTCGAGAGCAAGAACATCCTTCCTAAAAACTGCACACAATATTCTAGCTGTGGCCTCACCAAGGCACTGTATAACTGCAACAACAGATTCCTGCTCCTGTACTCGAAACTGCTCACAATGAAGGCTAACAGACCATTTGCCTTCTTTACTATCTGTTGCACCTGCAAAGGTATCTTCAGCGACAGGTGCACAAGGACCCCCAGGTTCTGCTGAACAATCCCCTTTCCCAATTTACAGCCTGTCAGGTAGTAATCCACCTTCTTCCCTTTATTTTCAAAGTGAATCACCTTGCATTTACCCAAATTATACTGTATTGGCTATTGATTTGCCCACTCACCCAAGCTGTCCAGATCATGCTGAATGATCTCTGCAGTTCACCCTTCCACCCAACTTGGTGTAATCTGCAAACTTTGAGATGTTACATTTTGATCCAAATCATTATTATATATTGTGAATAGCTGGGATCCTAGCACTGATCCCTGTGGCACCCCTCTAGCTACTGCCTGCCAATTTGAAAAGGACCCAGTAATTCCTTCTCTTTGTTTCTTCTGTGCCAAATAGTTTTTTTATCCATCCCAATACACTTCTCCAATCCCATGTACTTTAATCTTGCATATAATCTCTTATATGGGACTCTGCCAAACACTTCCTGAAAGTCCAAATATACCACATCAAATGGCTCCCCCTTGTCAACCCTACGAGTTACACCTTCATAGAATTCGAACATGTTTGTCAAGCATAATTTCCTCTCCATAAATACATGCTAACTCTGTCTGATTCTGCCACTGCTTTCTAAAAGCTCCACTATGAAGTCCTTGATAATGGGTTCAAGAATGTTCCCCACTTCCGAATTTAAGCTTACTGGTCTATAATTCCCTGGGTTCTCTCTGAAGTAACATTAGCTATCTTCCAATCTGCAATGACTCTTCCAGAGTCTATGGAATCATGGAAGATGACCACCAATGCATCCACTATTTCTAAAGCCACTTCCTTAAGTATCCAGGGATGTAGATTATCAGGCCCAGGGAATTTATCCACCTTCAGTCCCCTCAATTTTCCTAGCACCATTTCTGTATTAATATTGATTTCCCTCAGTTCTTTCCTATCATTAAATCTTTCATTCTCCAACATTTTTGGTATCTTATTTGTGTCCAGTTTTGTGAAGAGAGAATCAAAGTATGTATTCAGTTGCTCAGCCATTTCTTTGTCCCCTATTATACAATACCCCATTTCTGTCTGAAGGGGACCCACATTTGTCTTCACTAATCTCTTTCTCTTCATGTACCTATAGAAACTCATAGTGTCAGCTTTTATATTCCCTGAAAGCTTACTTTTGTACTGTATTTTCTCCATCTTAATCAATTTTTTATTCCTTCTTTGATGAATTCTGAACTGCTCCCAATCCTCAGACCTATTGTTTTTCTTGACCAATCTGTATGCTTCTTCCTTCGATCAGATACTTTCCGACAAGTACATTACCACTGAAATAGAAGTTAGGAGTGTGCTGGAATACTCCCCACTTGCTTAATGAGTGCAGTTTCAACAACATTCGAGAGGTTTGACAATATCCGGGACAATACAGCCCACTTGATTGACACCACATCCACAAATATTAATTCCTTCTCCCACTGACACTGTAGCAGCAGCATGCACTATTTAAAGATGTACTGAAAAAATTCACCAAGAGTCCTTTGACAGTGCCTTCCAAACTCAAGACCACTCCCATCTAGAAGAACAAGGCTCGCAGATACATGGGAATACCACCACCTGCAAGTTTTCCTCGAAGCAACTCAGCTTCCCAACTTGAAAATATATCATTGTCACTTTACTGTTGCTGGGTCAAACTGTATTGGTTCAAGATGGCAGCTCACCACCACCTTCTCAAGGGAATAAGTCCACATTCCATGAACTAACTTTTAAAAAACCCGGAACTCCTGGTTCTTACAACTCTGGTCTTTTCTTCATCTGCTAACATCTCCTTCCCTCCACTGACAGCTGTGCTTTCAGTCATAGAGTCATAGAGGTATACAGCATGGAAACAGACCCTTCGGTCCAACCCATCCATGCTGACCAGATATCCCATCCCAATCTAGTCGTACCTGCCGGCACCCAGCCCATATCCCTCCAAACCCTTCCTATTCATGTAGCCACCCAGATGCCTTTTAAATGTTGCAATTGTACTCGCCTCCGCCACTTCCTCTGGCAGCTCATTCCATACACGTACCACCCTTTGTGTGAAAACGTTGTCCCTATCTTTATATCTTTCCCCTCTCACCCTAAACCTGTGCCCTCTAGTTCTGGACTCCCTGATCCCAGGGAAAAGACTTTGTCTACTTATCCTATCCATGCCCCTCAAGATTTTGTAAACCTCTACAAGGCCATCTAGGCCTGATGTGTGGATACGTTTTCACTGAATATCCTCTTTTTAAGATCCTCCTTAAAATCTACTCCTTTGGCCCTCTTTAGTCACCCATCCTTTGGCTTGTCTTATATACTCCACTGAACTGACTTGGAGGCTTTAAGTTCTATCAAAATCCATTTAGTTCATTTAAAAATTAAATTATTTTGTATCTTTTTCCCCACCAGGTGGCATTTGTGACCCATTATTCAATTGGGTCGATGACACGTACTGAATAGGATCATTTATACAGAAGGTCTATTCACTATTGTAATGTCTCCAATGCAAAATACTATTCTAGAGCATTGATTGATTCACAGCCACTGCTCCCAGACCTAAGTTACGATTTTATTTTCATGAGAAACTACAAACAATATGGCCATTGGCAGGTATTAGATGGAAAAAATGGAGGGGGCTGTTTATGCTAGTTTTCTGTGACAGTTCATGATCTGGAAAGTCACTGGCAAGTCAGCAGAGTCCCAGGAAAAGCCATAAGAATTGGCCATTACACATTTTATCTGATAGTTTTGCCCATCTTCTGCTGAAGGTATGGCTGGAGATTAAACTCCATGGAGGTATAGGGGTCATTGTTTAAATTTGCACCTTCATTTAAGTAAATTAGCCCCAAATATACTGATACATGATGAAAAATAAACTCAATTTCCAATGACTAACTGAAGAGAATCACAGAACAAGATTTAAAGTCTTAAGGATTTTACCGCACATGGCAGTAGGCAACAAATACCCCAAACTACAGGAAATACATGTCTTGTCTGCATTTTAATGTACTCAGAAAACATGGGTGAAATTTCTGCTTTACAGCTCGTGCTCCACAGAATTGCAATCTTTAAAGGAAACAGTCCAAATAAGTCACCAATGGGCTCAACTCTCCTTGTTTCACCAAGTTATAAGATCCAACGACTGTCAAAGATTCTTTCCCTTTGTCTTCCCAACCCAACTTCCATCGCAAGACTAACCCCAGTGATACCTTCTCCTGGTCTTGATAAGGTAAATCTTCCATTATCTGTAATTTTCTACTGGTCCCTTCCCTTTACCTGGAGAACCAGCTTCCACCAGCCTGGCAACTAGCAGAGAACAGTTTAATTCCCCATTGCTCATTTCTCTCTGTCTTTTTGTCCAGGTAATTTTTAAAAATCAGATTACCTGGGAGTCTCTTGGTCTGCACAAAGCAAGAAGATCTTCCACTTTGTGTTCAGTGAGTCTTGACCTGAGCTTCCTGTCCCCATGGTGATTGATATCTTGCTTGTTGTCTGGCAGAGTATAATATAACTCACACCATCCCCTTTTTCAAATGCATCCTGTTTCCCTTAAATTAAATGACACGGTCCAAAACTAAGCTTTTATAAGGTCTTGCATTTATAGCAACACCAGATGTATGTCAGCATGAAATTAGGGCGCACGTCCCCTAACTCACACAAAGTCCAAGTGTCTTAGAATATTACAGTATGTCAAAAGTATTATAAGAATGCAAGTTGTTGTTGATTTGTTGCCATTGAATGACCATCTGTTTACTGCTTCACGATTCAGTGAACTGTTTCTAAATATTTTATCCAGACACATTTAGCAGCCTCTGGTTATAATAACAGTAGTAGAGCCATTTAGGCTTATCAGGAACACAGTAATTACACCATAACATTAAATAGTGGAGCTGGACAGTGGCCAAAGTTCCTTCTTAGCCTGAATGGGTTTGAATACAATTAAGATGGAGAGAGTTCAATCAAACCGCTGACATATATTTAAAAAGAGGTGGTGTGCCTCACATCAGAGATGGACAGAGAACAATAAACAATCGTTTAAATAATCTTGTCATCCTTTGTAAGCTACCAACAGAACCAGCTCTGAACCCAGTATCTAATAATAATAATCAGCTGTTTGACCATTGTCTTTATTTGTGAGTCATGTGAGAGTGTTCTGCATGATCAGTTCAATTGGTTAGACCACTTTTGGCATATTGTGTGCAATTCTGCTCTCCTTCCTAAAGGAAGGGTATTGTGAAACTTGAAAGGGTTCAGAAAAGATTTACAAGGATGTTGCCAGGGTTGGAGGGTTTGAGCCACAGGGAGAGGCTGGGGCTTTTTTCTCTGGAGTGTCAGAGGCTGAGGGGTGACCTTAGAAAGGTTTATAAAATCATGAAAGGCATGGATACAGTAAATAGATAAGGTCTTTTCCCTGGGTTGGAAGAGTCCAGAACGAGAGGGCATAAGTTTAGGTTGAGAGGGGAAAGATATAAAAGGGACCTAAGGGGCAACTTTTTCACACAGAGGGTGGTGCGTGTATGGAATGAGCTGCCAGAGGAAGTCGTGGAGGCTCGTACAATTACAACATTAAAATGCATCTGGATGGGTATATGAATAGGTAGGGTTTAGAGGGATATGGGCCAAGTGCTGCCAAATGAGACTAGATTAATTTTGGATAGCTGGTAGCATGGACAAGATGGACCAAACTCTCTGTTTCTGTGTTGTACATCTCTATCACTTTATGAATCTATAATAAATTCAATTATCAATTTTCCTTTTGTCAAGAGAACTGCAAAGACTGTTTGGTAGTGTCAATTGGGTTAGAATATTGTCCTTTCAGGCTTTTTAAGGTTGTTTATCAGATATAGGCATTGCTGGCTAGGATAGAATTTATTGGTCAGAGGGCACTTAAAAGTAAACCACATTGCTGCAAAGTCACATGTCTGCAAGACCAGGTAAAGGTAGCGGATTCCCTTCCCTAAATCCTAGAATCATAGAATCCCTACAGTGCAGAAAGGGACAATTCAGCCCATCAGGTCCACACTGATCCTCCAAAAAACATCCCACGCAGACCCAGCCCTCCACCCAATCCCTGTAACCCCACATTTACCATGGCTAAGCCAACAAGTTTACACATCCCTGGACACTATGGGCAATTTAACATGGCTGAACCACTTAGCCTGCACATCCTTTGACTGGGGGAGAAAGCCCACGGAGACGAAGAGCAACAAAGAACAAAGAACAATACAGCACAGGAACATGCCTTTCGGCCTTGTAAGCCTATACTGACACATTTTACCCTTTTATACTGAAACTGTTTTCACTTATAGGATCTATATCCTTCTATTCCCTTCCTATTCATGTGTTTGTCCAGATGTTTTCTGAATGTTACTATTGTGTCTGCTTCCACCACCTCTTCTGGTAGTGCATTCCAGGGAAAAGACCTTATCTATTTACTGTATCCATGCCTTTCATGATTTTATAAACCTCTATAGAGTCAACCCTCAGCCTCTGACGCCCTTTGTGTGAAAAATCTGCTTCTTGCATCTCTTTTAAATTTCTCCCCCTACACCTTTAATCCGTATTCCTAGTAATTGACCCCTCCACTCTGGGAAGTAAAGCCTCATACCTTCCACTTTATCCATGCTATTCACAACCTTATAAACTTCTATCAGGTCACTCATCAACCTTGTATACTGCAGTGAAAACAAACTCAGTCTATCCAAGCTTTCTTCATAGCTAAAATCCCCCATATCAGGCAACGTCCTGGTAAACCTTTTCTGTACCTTCTCCAATTCATTCACATTCTTCTTCTACTGTGGTGACCAGAACTGTACACAATATTCCAAATGAAGCTTAACTAATGTTCTATAAAGTTGCAGCATAATTTGCCCATCCTTATACTCATGGATCCTTCCAATGAAGGCAGCCTTTTCTCCAATTTATCTACCTGCACTGCCACCTTCAGGGATCTGTGGACCTGCACACCTAGATCCCTTTGCATATCAATACTCATAAGGATTCTGCCATTCGCTGTATAATTTCCCCTGTACTTGACCTTCTAAAATGCATCACTTCATATTTGTCCAAATTAAACTATCTGCCATTTTTCTGCCCATGCCTCCAACTGATCTATATCCTGCTGTATCCTCTAACAATCCTCCTCACTACCCCCAACTCCATCAATCTTTGTATCATCTGCAAACTTACTAATTAGACCAGCGACAATTTCCTCCAAATCATTTCTAGAGACCACAAACAGCAGAGGTCCCAGGATTGAGCCCTATGGAACACCACTAGTCACAAACTTCCATTTTGAAAAGTATCCTTCCAAGAATTCCTGAACACCATCAAAGATACCAAGATAGAAGAGGATGGAATAATGGTCTCCTTTGGTGCTACAGCCCTATTCACATCAATTAACATTGACCTGGCCAAAGAAACACTGATATCACCACGAGGAAATCCAGGACCACAAACACCAGACAGCACCAACTTCATCAGCAAAGACAACATCCTCAAGCTAGTGGACCTGTGCCTCACCACCCACTTCACATTCAAGAACAAAACCTACAAACAAGTCAATGGAACATCTATGGCATCACCAGTTTCATGACTCATAGCGGAAACAGTAATGCAGAGACTTGAACCAGCTGCCCGCCCATCTATCCAACCCAAACTTTGGGTATGCTACATAGATGTCACCTTTGTCATCATAAAACAGAACAAATTGAGGAAACATACAATACCATCAACAATATCCTCACATGCATAAAATTCACAACAGAGGAGGAGAACAATAACAGACTCTCACTCCTAGAGGTGACAGTTCAACGTACAGTTAATGGAGAGCTTCAAACCAGCATCTACAGAAAATCAACACAGACCAAATACCTAACTTCAGAAGCAATCATCCCAACACCCATTTACGGAGCAGCATCAAGACATTATTTCAATGAGCTATATCACACTGCAGCACCCAAGAATTACAAAAAGCAGAAGAAAACTATCTATAGAATGTTTTCAAGAAAAATGGATACCCAATAAACACATCCACTGATTCCTCAGAAACAAACCCAAACAAGCAGACACAATGCAACCAAAACTATAGCCACATTACCATACATCAAAGACATATCAGAAATGACTTCCAGACTACTCAGACTCCTTGGCATCATGCTAGCCCACAAACCTACCAACACACTTAAACAGCAACTAATCAACCTCAAGGATCCATTAGATACTACCAGCAAAACGAACATCATTTACAAGATACCATGCAAGAACTGTAAAAAACAATACACCGGACAAACTAGCAAGAAACTTGCCACCAGGATACATAAACACCAACTGACCACCAAAAGACATGACCCACTATCACTCGTTTATATATATATACAGACAAAGAAGCACATCACTTTGACTGGGACAACACACACATCCTAGAACAGGCGAAACAAAGACACGTATAAGAATTCTCAGAGACATGGCATTCTAACCAAAACTCCATCAGTAAACATATTGATTTAGATCCTATCTATCTTCTCTTGAAAACAAGAACTGGAAATGACATCATTCACCTTAAGAAACCAAGCCCTATAAATAGAGAGGTGGGACATACCACCAGCGCTTCACTGGAGACTCTCAGTGAACGTCAGATAATCAGGAAGACCAATGGAATGTTGGCCTTTATTTCAAGAGGATTGGAGTATAAGAGTAAGAAAGTCTTACTGCAACTGTTCAAGATACTGTGAGATCACATCTGAAATACTATGAACATATTTGGTTTCATTATTTAAGAAAATATATTATTTCACTGGAGGCCATTCAAACAAGGTTCACTGACAACAAACGTCTGACAACAAACCTTCCTGCTCAGCGAACTAAATTATATACTTATCATCAACCTGAGGTACAAATTTTCTCAAAAAAATGTTTATTTTTCACCTTGGCAACTTGTGACCAGTGGGATTCTACAGGGATCAGTGTTGGGAATGCAACCGTTTACAATATGTATTAATGACTTGAGGGAAGGAAGCAAGTGTGGCTAAATTTACAGATTACACAAATATAGGTGAAAAGGTAGGTTGTAAGAGGGATACAAACAGTTTACAGACAGATATTGATTGGTTCAAAAAGTGGGTGAAAGTTGGTAAGTGGCGTTATATGGTCACTTTGGAAGGGAGAACAAAAGAGCATAATATTACTTAAATAGAGAAAAACTGCAGAAAGCTGCAACACAAAGGGATTTGGGAATACTTGTGGTAAAACATAGAAAGCTAGAACACAGTGTATCAGATAATCAGGAAGACCAATGGAATGTTGGCCTTTATTTCAAGAGGATTGGAGTATAAGAGTAAGAAAGTCTTACTGCAACTGTTCAAGATACTGTGAGATCACATCTGAAATACTATGAACATATTTGGTTTCATTATTTAAGAAAATATATTATTTCACTGGAGGCCATTCAAACAAGGTTCACGAGGAAGATCCTCTGTTTAGAGGGATTAACTTATGAGTGAAGGCTAACAGGTTGGGACTCTACTCATTGAAATTTAGGAGAATGAGAGAGGTTGCTCTGAAACATACAGGATTCTTAAGGGCTTGAAGGGTAAGTGCTGAGAGGATGTTTCCCCTCTAGCACCAGTCAACGTAATCTCAGAATTGTGGAATGCCAATTTAAGGAGTTTCTTCTCTCAGAGGGTTGTGAGTCTTTGGAACGTCTTGCCAAAGGGTGCTATGGAGGCAGAGTCCTTGTGTATATGTAAGCCTGAGATAGATAGATTCCTGATTTTAAGGGAATTAAGGGTCATGGGGAAAGTGGAGAAAGGTGGATATGAGTAGTGTTGGATCAGCCATGATCCTTTAGAATAGTGGAGCAGGCACTGGAGGCCAAATGGCCTACTCCTGTTCCTACTTATTGTGGACTTATGGTCTTAAACAATACAAAGGTGTAGGAAATTGATATAAACTGCTTTGGTGTAAAATAAGGTACTCTTCTAAGGTTGAAACTGAAGTAAATTATTGGGGTAGAGAGGCTGGAGTTTTACACTACATCTAATTATATTGACCTGAATTGGCAATGTTCGATGAGGAAGTACAGAGACGGGGTTGTTAATTTCTAAGCTAACACGCACTGAACATTACCATGGCTTTTTGGTAGAATTGTGGGCAGGAGTTTTTACTCTATATCTTGGCAATGCTGTACCAAACCTGGAGATGTCAACCAAACCCAGAAACTGGAGTACAAAATCTAAGTTGACACTTCAGCATTGTCAAATATATCAGATGACATGTTAATTCAAGGCATCTCTTAGGGTGCAGCAGTTCATATGGTAGCAGCCACAGTTCTTTCGTTCTGCAGCAGTTTTGTACTGGACTTGCATTTGAACCATGACAGCAAGCCAAAGGGTACCTAGTGAGTGACAAGGATTGTTCCCTTCATGACATGGTTCCCTTCTCTGGTCAGGAAACCATTCATGCAGATGTAGATAGTAGTCATAAAGGGACAGTCATGCTGCCACAAGGAATATTATATAGCACAGTTCTGGAATCATGAAGCAACCTTTATGTGATCTGGAATGCCCTTCAGTACTTAGCTAAGTGGGTATCAAGGCTTGTGGTAATACACTGCATATACAGAATCTTTCCATAATGAGAAACATATCTTACAACCTTCAGCAGAAAGGCCCCAGACAATGGTCTTTCCCCACTGCACCTTGGCAGCAGCTGCCCCAAGCTTTAGTGCATCCCTCAGCATGTAGTTCTGGACCTGGGAACTTGTCAGTCTCCAACATTCAGTTGGGGTCAACTCCTTGTACTGGAAGATCAACCAGTTCTGGGCAGACCAAAGAATGTCCTTCACTGAATTGATCATCCTCCAGGTCCATTTGATGTTTGTCTTGGTGTGCATCCTGCAGAAAAAGCCATAGAGCACAGAATCCTGCATCATGGAGCTACTCAGAATGAACCGCGACAAAACCATTGCATCTTTCTCTAGACTTCTTTTGCAAAGGCACATTCCAGCAGGAGATTAGATTAGATTACTTACAGTGTGGAAACAGGCCCTTCGGCCCAACAAGTCCACACCGACCCGCCGAAGCGTATACCACCCAGACCCATACTCCTACATTTACCCCTTCACCTAACACTACGGACAATTTAGCATGGTCAATTCATCTAACCTGCACATTTTTGGATTGTGGGAGGAAACCGGAGCACCCGGAGGAAACCCATGCAGACACGGGGAGAATGTGCGAACTCCACACAGAGAGTTGTCTGAGGCGGGAGTTGAACCCGGGTCTCTGGTGCTGTGAGGCAGCAGTGCTAACCACTGTGCCACCGTGCCGCCCCACAGCGTGAGATATGTCACAGTCTCAACCACCTTGCAGCTGCTTCAAGTGTAGTGTGCAGTGGTGCAGACTGACTAGGTGCACAAGAAGGATCTCGCAGGTAGTGCCCTTCTCACCACCAGCCAAGCAAAGTCTTGGTGCTTGTTGGAAAGTTCTGCTGATGAGGCATTCTGCCAAATGACTTTGACAGTTTGCTCAGGAAACCACCCAACAAAATCCATTCCTCTCCTTTTCCCTCAAGGTCTCAAGGACACTACGTGCTGACCAATTCCTGATGGGCTGGTGGTTGAGGAGGAAGCAGCACAACAGACAATGAAGGATCAGGAAAGAAAGCTGTACTTAAATAGTCCCTTTTTATTGCATATGATCAAATTTTTCTTAAGCAATGCCATTAAGCTAAACAGCACATCACAATTCACCAAAGATCCACAGTCCAGACCTTTCTTTGATCTCCAACCATATTTATCTTCTTTTTGATAACAGAACAATGAAACCTATCTGAAAATGCACATTCAAACCCAATGTGTAAGCTTCCTAAATAATGCATACAAAGTTAAACTAACAATTCTTTTGCATTCTCTTGGTATTTGATTTACAAGCCTTTGCTGTCCTAGTGCTTCTACAAGGTGTTTCTACAGTGGATGCAGCTTGAATATTGGAATAATTGAATATTACTGACATTAATTTGAGGAAAATGCAGAAAGCAATGAAAAATGACCTCAAGTAGCCTTCCAGACAGCACCATTTTGATGTGGGCTACAGCATTCTGGGCTGGCTAGCAGGCTGAAATAGTATAACACTGAGCTAGGTCAGCACAGTGCTACTGCCACAGCCTGAGAAAACACCTCCTGCTGTTTTGCTGGGAACAAATTCAAGAACATTGCAGAGTAATTGAAAAATAGATTGGCAGTATTGATTAATAATTTTAATCTTGTTGCATCATCTGACTGCCAGAATAATAGAACTGAAACTGGATGGATCATAGTCTTTTTATATTTGACAATCCTTATGAATCAATTTTAAGATCTTAGCCAAAGCAGCCATTGGGGGACTGTGACCAGCTTCTTCACTATTGGTAAGAGGTTAGGAAACATCTGCCATGACTTAGTTCTAGCTGATAAAACCCAGTGAAATATTCAAGTGTACAAGATCGGGTCTACTTGCTATAGGAAACTTGAAAGGATGCAGAAAATACTTACAAGGATGTTGCCAGGTTGGAGGGTTTGCGCTATAGGGAGAGGCTGAATAGGCTGGGGCTACTTTCCCTGGAGATTCGGAGGCTGAGGGGTGACATTACAAAGTTTATAAAATCATGAGGGGCATGGATAGGGTGAATAGCCAAGGTCTTTTCCCCAGATTAGTGGAATCCAAAACTAGAGGGCATAGGTTTAAGGTGAGAGGGGTAACATTTAAAAGGGACCTGAGGGTCACATGTTTTCATGCAAAAGGTGGTGCATGTATGGAATGAGAGTATAATCACAACATTAAAAAGGCATCTAGACAGTTACATGAATAGGAAGGACTTTGAAGGATATGGGCCAAATGCTGGCAAATGGAACTAGATTAATTTAGAATATCTGGTCATCGTGGATAAGATGGACCGAAAGGTCTAATTGCCTGCTGTACAACTCTATGATTCTCTGACTCTATATCAGGAAACAACAGGATGACCCAGAAGTCAAATAATTTGCTAACATTTGTTGCCTGTTGTGCTCAGCAAGAGTATACTGTGCTTATTTAGGAAAGGAGCTGAAATGGGACAGATTAAAAATATAAAGGCATTATGTGTGTCTGTGGGAAGCCACCAGGAAAATTCAGTAAGCAGAGGGCAGACTGGTGCTCCTGTGCCTCAGTTTATTTTATATTTCAATCATTTTGATTGAATTATTATTAGCCTGAAGGGAATGTGTGGCTTTAAGCCTATTTTTGTCAAGTGAAGAGCATTAACAATGGTGAATGCTCTCTGCAAACAAGGACAGCATTTCTACTGAGTTTATTCTGCAAAGAAGTTGTCACTAGGAACCAACTGCTTTGCAATCCAGCAGTCTAGAGCAGTAAAACTTTTAAATGATCCATGTTTATTATTGTGCAGTGAAGTTTAATGCAAATGTACCTGGGCACTGCTTAAACATTGCTCCCCATGGGAAGCTCTCAGCATGTTTTATTCAAGCAGAAAATACTGAAAACACTCAGTAGATGAGACAGCATCTGTAAAGATACAGCGTAATTGACATTTTTTAACTTAATCATGGGACATGGGCATACTTGGCTGGGCCAGAATTTATTGTCTGAACCTAGTTGTCATTGAGAAGGTGTTGGTGAGCTGTCCTCTTGAACTACCGCAGTCCATATGCTGTAGGTAGATCCATAATGCCATTAGTCACATGACACCAGGTTACAGTCCAACAGATTTATTTGAAAGCACAAGCTTTCAGAGCACTGCTCCTTTGTCAGGTGAAAGCTTGTGATTTCAAGTAAACCTGTTGTACTATAATCTGGTGTTATGTGACTTCTGACTTCAGCACCTCCACATCATAATGCCATTAGAGAGAGATTCCAGGATTTTGATCCAACAACACTGAAGGAATGGTAATGTATTTTCAAATTTTAATATTGAGTGACTTAGAGGGGAACTTGCAGGTGGTGGTGTTTCCAAGTTCCCAAACACCCTCAACATTCATTTCCTTCTTCACTCATTTCCTGTGCCAACAGTTTGTCCCATCTACCGCACATACATCACTACATTTCTTTAGCAGCCCCTTCCAAACACACAACTTCTACCACCCAGAAGACAAGGGCCACAAATACATTGGGCACATCACTGCCTGCAAGTTCCTTTCCAAGCCACATACCATCCTGACTGCACCATTCTGACATGGCCTGCAACAATTTAAGAAGACAGCTCACCACCACCCTCTCCGAGGAAATTAGGGATATGCAATAAGTGCTGGCACAGCCTGCAATGCCCACATCCTGTGAATTGATAGATTAAAAATAACTTGAACATATAATTAAGGCTGAATTTGAAGTACAGTACTGAACAAGTTATATATTGTAGATGAGACATTAAACCAACATCCTGCTTGCCTATACCATGGTACAGGCAACATTTTAAGATTCACAGGTTTTTAAATGAAGAGCAGAAGGAATCTGTCTTTTTCTGTGGCTGATTTGCAACCTCTTTGACTACCACTGAGTGAAAACTCAGGGTTAGACCTTAGTGGTGGAACTCTCCATTGAGTCAAGCTAACCCATTGCTGTTATTAAAGTAAGACTGCAGCAGATTATGACACGTTTGCTCGAACAAATATCAATCCATAATTGAACAGTATTCTCTCAGTACTCAAACATGATGGAGCTGACAAATCTTCATTTTCCCCAACACCTGCTGAAAATCCTAAGAGAAAGCTAACTTCAATCTCCACCCAGTTTCAATTTATAAATCTGCAGCATAAAATTATACCTTTGTAACACTATTGCTCATCTCCATTATAATAAATTCAGTAAAATGCAGTTAATCGCATTCATTAATAAAAGTCATAGCATTATTTCTGACATTTGAAAATTGTTAAAAGATAGGCACATTTTGTGAAAGCTTTATCATCTTACACTATTAAGGACAATCACAAGAAATACCAAAGTAAATGAAAAGCAGCTTTTATACATGGCTTGAGAAGAATATGTTGATTTTGGCATGTGGACTCTGATCGGTAGAGATTTAGCCCTGAAGAATACAGCAGTTAAATGATGAACGACAGTTAATTACTGAGCTTGTTTAAATTTAAATCAGGTAGGTTGACTGTGATTGGTCAAGGCATTGCTCTGGGTATGGCCAGTGCCTTGTTTTTTGTAAACAGCCAAAGGGATATGCTATTTGATATGATATATACTAGTCTAGGAATGCAGTTTACCTTCTTAGCATCATACTGGCACTCAAGTTCATAGACTTTGTTACTCGTTTGTGTGATAGACGGAACATCATTTTGGCTTGATGGCAGCATTTTGTTATTGGCAAATACCATTTGTTTTTCTCAATCATGTGTTTCTAAAATCTTTGAGATACCTTTTCCTAGTCTGACATAGACAGGACAAAAATGGCAGCCTGAGACCTGTTCATAAGTTTGTATGATTGAGAAACAATCTGATCAAGATAGCCATTACCTCACTGGATAGATTTGATGTGCTCTATTTCAAAATCTAACTTGCATGATGAACTAATGACGTACGCCTTATTTATGAGTTTGCCAAGAAAACTAGTCTTTTAAAAATTGGAACCTTAGGAATCCCAATGTGTTGACCAGGTGTTTCATATAGTAGCAATAGCAGTCCAAGCCATGTTCACCATCAACAGGGTGCAGTTGTAAAACCAAAAAAGATGTTCTGACTAAAACATACGTAAGTAATATGATATGTGAACTTGAGTGGTGATGTGGTGTATGTAGATTGTTCCAATGACTGGTAGATCATATCAAACTGTATATCATTTTGGCTATTCACACCAAGCTAGATACTAACTTATCTAACTAGCATGTGTGAGCAAAACTCAAAGCACTGCTCCAACATTAGATACAATTCTGTGATTAGACAGCATTTGCTTAACAATATGAAAATTTTATAAATTGTGCTGACTAATAAGTTAAGATTATTAATTGGGCTCACACTTGTGTGTAATTGATGTTACATATTTTAGTACTCAAGACCTTGCTCTTTGCAGACTGAAAAGACATGTACACACATTGCATCTGTTTCAACTCAATAATCTAGATGTTAGCCATTCCCTGGTTTATTTCTCAGAGCAATACCATGACCAATCAGAGTCAATTTTCCTGGCTTAAATTTAATCAGCTTGGTAGTTTGGTAAGTCATCATCTAATTTTTGTATTCCCCATGGAAAACCCTCTACCAATTAGAGTCCACTAGCCAACCATTTACCACACTCTTCTCATAAAGGTGTGGTTTTACCATCACATTAGTATTTCTTCCAAATTATCCTGATAAGTGTAACATGAATGAAGTTTTGATGAAGGATCACTGGACTTGAAACATTAACTGTTTTCCTCTCTACAGGTGCTGCCAGACCTGTTGAGTTTCTTGCTTTTTTTTGTTTCAGATTTCCAGCATCTGCAATTCTTTGCTTTTATTTAACAAAATCTGTTTTGTGCTACAAAATGACCATATATATAGCTACAATATATCCACAATATATCTACATGCTTCAAATGAGATGTTTATGCAAGGTGGTGTCTTCCAGTTTATGTAATGGGTTTTTAAGATTCCTGTAAATCAGGAGTTAATTAAAGATCCTATTGTATATATGAAGAAGACCAGATACTTTTCTGCCCTCAACTAACATAATCAAAGGCAGAGTAACTGATCTGATGCTACATTTTTTTGGCATCTTGCTATATTTAGCTGTAAAATACAAATGATTAGTTGTGTGCCAAGTTATTTAGAAAATTTCTGAGAGATGTTATACAAATGCAAGTGTTTACTTTACATTTAGGAGAAGGTCCACAACTTCTTTCTGTGAGATTAAAGTCAAAATCCCCATTGCCCCCATTTGGCAATATGGCAAGATTTAGGACGTTCCAAAAAGAAATTTTATCTTTCAAACAGCCCTTTTGATTTGTGACCCATATGAATAATTTATAGCTCTAATTGAGTTTAGGAACCTTTCCCCAGAATTGCTGATCGCACTTATCTGTTTACCAACTCCTTTCAACTTCTTTCATCTGGGAATCACATAAACAAGTTAAATCTAAAATTTTGATAATAATGGACATATTGGCATTAATAAGAGGTCCAACGATGAGCTATCTATTGTTTAAGTTTTCTCACTTCCACCTGTAATTTTATAAAGAAACACTGATTTTAACTTTAATTAGCGCAGACTTATTTGATTTTTCATCACTGTAGGATTGATAACTTGTTCCTCATTTCATCATTTATATAAACAATTTGGAGAATACAGGAGGCATGGATGGTAAATTTGTGGAATGTAACAAAAACTGGTTATATAGTGAACAGTGAAGAAAGTTTTCTAAGAGCACAATGGGATCTTGATCAACTGGGCCAGTGCGCTTAAGAGTGGCAGAAGGAGTTTAATTCAAATTGCATTTTGCTAAGACAAACCGGGGCAGGACTTGCACAGATAATGGTAGGGTCCTGGGGAGTGTTGTCAAACAGAGAGACCTAGGGGTGCAGATATGTAGTTCCTTTAAAGTGATGTCACAAGTAGATGAGGTTGTGAAGAAGGCATTTGACATGCTTGCCTTCATCAGTTAGAGCAGTGAGTACACAAGTTGGAATGCTGTGTTACAGCTGTACAAAACATTAGTAAGGCCATATTTGGAGTAATGTGTACAATTCTGCTTGCCCTGCTATAGGAAGAATGCACTAAACTGGAAAGGGTGTAATAATTATTTACAAGGATGTTACCGAGACTGAAAGGATTGAGTTTATAAGGGACGCTGGATAAGCTGGAATATTTTTCCTTGGAAAGTAGGAGGCTGAGGGGTGACTGTATAAAGCTTTATAAAATCATGAGGGGCATAGATAAGGTGAGTAGCTAAGTTCTTTTCCCCAGCGTAGGGGAGTCCAAAACTAGAGGGTATGGGTTTAATGTGAGAGGTGAAAGATTTAAAAGAGACCCATGAGGCAACTTTTTCACACAGAAGGTGGGTGCATGTATGGAACAAGCTGCCAGAGGAAGTGGTAGAGGTGGGCACAATTACAACATTTAAAAGACAGCTGTACAGGTACATGCATAGAAAATGTTTAGAGGGATATGGGCAAATAGGACTTTAGAAAACTGGGTCAACATGGACAAGTTGTATCGAAGGGCCTGTTTTCTTGCTTCATGACTTTATGAATTAACTGTTTCAATTTATCTTACATTTAACACTTTAATCTCCAACCAAAGTGTTCTATTACTATAACTAAACATTATACCTTTAAATCATGTGGATGATGGAATTAAATATTTGTAACAAGTTCTGTTGGAATGTTTCTGAAAAATTTGATAAGTTATTGAATATGTCACTTTTATCCCTGTTTAATCTAGAAATGCCAAGTACTTAAGAACTTTGATAGTTATAAAAAAGAGTCTTTTATGTTTTCAGGGTGTTCCAAAGTACTTAATTATCTACAAAGTGTAATTAGCATTAGACAATTTGTGCACAGTGGGTTCCTGTAAACAGCAATGAGAATAATGACTGCGTTATTTATTTTAGTGAGTGACATTGGCTTCGTGATAGCTGTTAGGACATAAAAGAACGCCTTTGAGTAGACAGTTTAATGTGTCATCTCAAAGACCAAAATCCATAAGTGCTATATTGAAATGCTATGGACAGTCGTTGTACCTCAAATATAGTAAGTGGGTCATTACATTGATAAAGTCTTTTTTATGAAGACATATAAAAAAGCTAGGTTCACAATTACTATTTGTTGGCAATATATCCAGATTTAGCAGAGGCTAGTAGAGCCAGTACAAAGTCATTTGAGGATTTTTGGTAGAGTATATTTAGAAGGTAAAAACAATGACTGCAGATGCTGAAAACCAAATACTGGATTAGTGGTGCTGGAAGAGCACAGCAGTTCAGGCAGCATCCAACGAGCAGTGAAATCGACGTTTCGGGCAAAAGCCCTTCATCAGGAATAAAGGCAGTGAGCCTGAAGCATGGAGAGATAAGCTAGAGGAAGGTGGGGGTGGGGAGAGAGTAGCATAGAGTACAATGGGTGAGTGGGGGAGGAGATGAAGGTGATAGGTCAAGGAGGAGAGGGTGGAGTGGATAGGTGGAAAAGAAGATAGGCAGGTCGGACAAGTCAAGGAGACAGTAACTGAGCTGGAAGTTTGAAACTAGGATGAGGTGGGGGAAGGGGAAATGAGGAAGCTGTTGAAGTCCACATTGATGCCCTGGGGTTGAAGTGTTCCGAGGCGGAAGATGAGGCGTTCTTCCTCCAGGCGTCTGGTGGTGAGGGAGCAGCGGTGAAGGAGGCCCAGGACCTCCATGTCCTCGGCAGAGTGGGAGGGGGAGTTGAAATGTTGGGCCACGGGGCGGTTTGGTTGATTGGTGCGGGTGTCTCGGAGATGTTCCCTAAAGCGCTCTGCTAGGAGGCACCCAGTCTCCCCAATGTAGAGGAGACCACATCGGGAGCAACGGATACAATAAATGATATTGGTGGATGTGCAAGTGAAACTTTGATGGATGTGGAAGGCTCCTTTAGGGCCTTGGATAGAGGTGAGGGAGGAGGTGTGGGCACAGGTTTTACAGTTCCTGCGGTGGCAGAGGAAAGTGCCAGAATGGGAGGGTGGGTCGTAGGGGGGTGTGGACCTGACCAGGTAGTCACGGAGGGAACGGTCTTTGTGGAAGGCGGAAAGGGGTGGGGAGGGAAATATATCCCTGGTGGTGGGGTCTTTTTGGAGGTGGCGGAAATGTCGGTGGATGATTTGGTTGATGCGAAGGTTTGTAGGGTGGAAGGTGAGCACCAGGGGCGTTCTGTCCTTGTTACGGTTGGAGGGGTGGGGTCTGAGGGCGGAGGTGCGGGATGTGGATGAGATGCGTTGGAGGGCATCTTTAACCACGTGGGAAGGGAAATTGCGGTCTCTAAAGAAGGAGGCCATCTGGTGTGTCCTATGGTAGAACTGGTCCTCCTGGGAGCAGATACGGCGGAGGCGGAGAAATTGGGAATACGGCATGGCATTTTTGCAAGAGATCGGGTGGGAAGAGGTGTAATCCAGGTAGCTATGGGAGTCAGTGGGTTTGTAAAAAATGTCAGTGTCAAGTCGGTCGTCACTAATGGAGATGGAGAGGTCCAGGAAGGGGAGCGAGGTGTCAGAGATAGTCCAGGTAAATTTAAGGTCAGGGTGAAATGTGTTGGTGAAGTTGATGAATTGCTCAACCTCCTCGCGGGAGCACGAGGTGGCGCCAATGCAGTCATCAATGTAGCGGAGGAAGAGGTGGGGAGTGGTGCCGGTGTAATTACGGAAGATCAACTGTTCTACATAGCCAACAAAGAGACAGGCATAGCTGGGGCCCATACGTGTGCCCATGGCTACACCTTTGGTCTGGAGGAAGTGGGAGGATTCAAAGGAGAAATTGTTAAGGGTGAGTTATCATAGCTAAATGCAAAGAGTCCTGGGAAACTTGACTTTATGTTAGTACTATGAGTTTAGTGTAGAATATTGACCAAGTCTGTAAATGTTTATCACAACATGAGCTAACTTTTGCAAATATGTAAATATTGAACATTGATGTGATGTACAGGTGTTGTACTAATGTTACACAGCTGTCTACACAAATACCAAGTCACAATTGTGGTTTCCTCCTCACAGTTTAGTGATGCTCTGCTCGAAGCTAATGTAATGTATAGAATGCTAAATACAGATAATTCTTGGATAATGCGGATTTTGGCGGCACAATTTGCTTATAACTTTGCTAAGGAATTAAGGATCAGTAGTTTCGAGAATAGTGGTGGTCAATTTGCGTGCTTTGTTCTGCGCATGTGCCAAAATCTCCGGGCCATCCTGCATATGCACCGATGTCAGCTGCTGACACTGCACCTTTCTGTGAGAGGTACTGTACAGAGACAGACATTGAGCAGCTTCTTGTGAAAGGTACACTGGGCAAAGGGACAAGAATGTTAGCAAGAAGTGTCCTGGTGATAAAATTGCAGATGGTGAACACAAAAGGAAGGCAGTAAAACTGGAAGAGAAGCTAGATATTGTAAAGTATTTTGAGCATAAGGAGAGAATGTGTGATATAGTTCACTTAACAGGAATGAGGAGTTTACCTTATGCAACATGATGACCCTCTGACGCTGCATTAATGATATTTTTCAGATGTTCTGTGTTAAATTTAGTTTTGTTTTGTTGATAAATTTGATTTATACCTTCATTCAGGCAGTGCTTTACATTGTGTTGGACTTTTGGGTGATTTTTTTGAGCGATCGTGAGTAATATTTTTTTTACTGGTCTACCCCAACTCCACTTTTCCCATTGGCCCATTATTTCTGTTAAGCAAATTCCTATTAAGCGAGGTTTCACTGGAATACAACTACGGTGTTATAGGAGAACTACCTGTCGGATTTAAGCTACTCCTTTATAGTGGTTGCATGGTGAATCCGGACACACCAGGAAGTGTGGGGCCACATACTACCATGTGAACTAGGAGAAGAAGACAGGATATGAATCTGCACGTTCACCAGAACAGAGTCCAGAACAGAAAGTAAACAGATCTGGAAGGAAGTGTGTTGCTGGAAAAGCACAGCCAGTCAGGCAGCATCTGAGGAACAGGAGAATCGACATTTCAGGCCAGAGCCTTTCATCAGGATGCTGCCTACCCTGCTGTGCTTTTCCAGCAACACACTCTCGACTCTGATTTCCAACATCTGCAGACCTCACTTTCTCCTAGATCTTGGAAGGAATTGGCCTGTTGCTGCTGGGACCTTTCTGATATATTTCCAAATCTGGATAGTGAGTGTCTTGGAGGGGAACTTGCAGATTGTGGTGTTTCCATGTATTGCTGCCATTGTTCTTCTCAATGATGATGGTCATGGGTTTGGTAGGTGCTAAGAAGCCTTGGTGCTGCTACTGGGTGTCAACAGTGGAGGGTCTGAATAATTGTGGATGTGATGCCAGCAGAGTGAGCACTTTGTAATGAATGGTGTCCTGCACTCATCCAGGCAAGTGGAGGGAATTCCATCACATTTATGACTTGTGCCTTGTAGATCGTGGGCAGGATTTGGGGAGTCAGGAGTTGAATTGTTCACCGAAAGATTCCTAGCTTTCTACCTCGCCTTCCAGTCACAGTGCTTATATGACTAATCCAGTACAGTTTCTGGTTAATGGTAACCTCCAGGATGTTGATAGTGGGTGATTCCATGATGGTGATTGAATATCATGGGGTAATGGTTAGATTCTCTCTGGTTGGAGATAGTCACTGCCTGGCATTTGTGGATACAAATGTTACTTGCCACTCTTCAGCCCAAACCTGGATATTGTTTCTCCAGGTTTCTTGCATTTGAACATGGACAGCTTCGGTATGTGAAGGGTTGCGAATGGTGATGAATATTGTGCAATCAACAGAGAACCTCCTACTTCTGACCTTATGGTGGAGGGAAGGTCATTGATGAAGCAACTGAAGTTGGTTGAGCCAAAGACACTACCCTGAGGAACTCCTGCAGAGATATCCTGGGGCTGAGATGTCTGACCTCCAACCACCACAACCATCTTCCTGTGTGCCAAGTATGACTGCAAACAATGGAGAGTTTTCCCTCTCATTCCCATTGACTCCAGTTTTGCTGGAAGTCCTTGACGCCACATTCAATCAAATGTGGTCTTGATGTGAATAGCAGTCACTCTCATCTCACCTCCGGAATCCAGCTCTTTTGTCCATGTTTGAACCAAAAATCTAATGAGTTCAGGAGCTAAGTGGCTCTGGTGGAATACAAACTAAGCATCAGTGAGCAGCTTATTGTGAAATAAGTGCTGCTTGATAGCACTGTTGATGACATGTTCCATCACTTTACTGATGACGAAGAGTATATTGATGGGGTGATTATTGACTGTTGAATTTATCCTGCTTTTTGTGTACAGGGTATATCTGAGTAATTTTCCACATTGTTGGGTAGATGCCAGTATTGTAGCTGTATCGGAGCAAATTGGCTTGGATTGCACTAAGTTCTGGAGCACAAGTCTTCAGTACTATTTTTGGAATGCTGTCAGGGCCTGTAACCTTTGCAGTATCTAGTACCTCCAACATTTCTTTGTATCACATGGACTGAATCAAATTGGCTGAATACTGACATCTGTAATGATGGGAACCTTTGGAGGAGACTGCGATGGACCATCCATTTGGCACTTTGGCTGAAGATGGTTGCAAATGCTTCAGTCTTACCATTTGCATTGATGTGTTGGGCTCCCTATTATTGAGGTTGGAAATATTTGCAGAGCTTCCTTATTCAGTGATTTATTTAATTATCCACGAACATTCATGATTGGATGTGGCAATACTGCAGAGTTTAGATTCAATCTGTTAGTTGTGGAAAGTCTTAGCTTTGTCTATGATGGGCTGCTTATGCTGATTGATAGGTTCACCAGATTGAAACCTCAATTTTTGATATGCTGATCCTGGCATGCCTCCTACACTCTTCATTGAAGTAGGGTTGGTCCCCTGGTGTGATGCTAATGGTAGAGTGGAGGATATGCCAGTCTGTATGGTTGCAAATTGAGTCGGAATACAATTCTGTTACAGATGGCCCATAACACATCATAAATGCCCAGTATTGAGTTGCTCAATCTCCTTGAAATCTATCCCATATAGGACTATGATAGTACCACACAACACAATTAAGTATATTCTTAATGTGAATATGGGACTTTGTCTCCACACAAACTGTGCAGTGGGAACTCTTACTGATACTGTCATGGACGGATTCATGTGCAGTGGGCAGATTGATGAGGATGAAGGTCAATTCTGTTCTTCGCTTTCATTAATTCTTTCACCACTTACTGAGACCCAGTTTAACAGATACATCCTTTCGGACTAGACCAGCTTGATCAGTAGTGGTGCTGCCGAACTATTCTTGGTGATGACTAGTGCCAAAATTAGGAGAGCTGTTTCATAGACTAGGCAAAAGTGAGGACTGCAGATGCTGGAAATCAGAGTCTACATTAGAGTGGTGCTGGAAAAGCACAGCCAGTCAGGCAGCATCCGAGGAGCAGGAAAATCGAGATTTCGGGCAAAAGCCCTTCTTCAGGAATGAAGGGCTTTTGCCCAAAACATTGATTTTCCTGCTTCTTAGATACTGCCTGACCGGCTGTGCTTTTCCAGCACCACTCTAATGTAGACTCTGATTCATAGACTAGTCAAGCAACAGTCAACATAGTTAAAAATCACACAACACCAGGTTATAGTCCAACAGGTTTAATTGGAAGCACACTAGCTTCTGGAGCGACACTCCCTCATCAGGTGATTGTGGAGGGCTCGATCGTAACACAGAATTTATAGCAAAAATTTGCAGTGTGATGTAACTGAAATTATACATTGAAAAATTGATTGTCTGTTAAGCCTTTCATCTGTTAGAATACAGTGATAGTTTCACTTCTTTCATGTGTAAATCACAAAACCCTTTTTTTTTAAGTTGCATTCTCAGGTTAGCAGTTAACAATGGTGATAGCTAGATAATATGTTGAAGGTGTTAGCCCCCTGTGTTCTCTGTCTATGACCTGATATTTAGATTGATTCTAATCTAAAAAGTGAGATAACAGAGTTTTACATAAGTTCATGCAGTTTTTGAGCTCAGAGTTCTACATGAACGTATGTGGTTTTTGATCAAAGTGCAATGTAACTCTGCAAGTACAAATTCACCCCACAAAATATATGTGTGCATGTGGGTCTTTGTCTGTCTGTGTGTGTGTGTCTGCCTGGGGTGGGGGTTATGAGTGTGAGAAAGTATGTCTGTGTGTGTGTGTGTGTCTGTGTGTGTGTGTGTAGTGAGTACAGAGTGTCTTAAGTCTGTGAGGGGGTGCATGTGTGAGTGTGGGAGTGTGTGTGTCTATAAGGGTGTGCGTGGGTGTCTGTGTACGCGTCTGTGTATATCTGTGTCCGTGTGTATGTGAGAGTGTGTGTGTGTGTAGAAATACCTGTGTGTGTATGTAGTGCAATGGTGATCACCTGTAATGTGACATGAACCCAAGGTCCCGGTTGAGGCCCTCCCTATGGGTACCAAACTCAGCTATCAGCCTCTGCTCGGCCACTTCCCTCTGCTGCCTGTCCCAAAGTCCACCTTGGAGGATGGTCACCCGGAGGTCCGAGGCTGAATGTCCTGGACCACTGAAGTGTTCCCCAACTGGGAGGGAACCCTCCTGTCTGTTGATTGTTGTGCGGTGCCCATTCATCCGTTGTCGTAGCCTTTGCTCGGTTTCCCCAGTGGACCATGCCTCCGGGCATCCTTGTCTGCAACGTATAAGATAGACAACGTTGGCTGAGTCACATGAGTACCTGCCATGTACAAGGTGGGAGGTGTCCCCACGCATAATAGTGGTATCTACATCCACAATCTGACACGTCTTGCAGTGTCCACCGTGACAGGGTTGTATGGAGTTGTCCTGAAAGCCGGCAGTTTGCTACGAACAATGATCTGTTTGAGGTTTGGTGGTTGTTTAAAAGCAAGTAGTGGAGGTGTGGGGAAGGTCTTGGTGAGGTGCTCATCCTCATTGATAATGTGTTGCAGGTCACGAAGAACATGGCGTAATTTTTCAGCCCCTGGGAAGTACTGAACAACGAAGGGTACCCTGTTGGTTGCAGCACGTGTCTGTCTCCTGAGGAGGTCATTACGGTTCCTTGCAGTGGCACGTCGCTACACTTCTCCAGCTTCCACCCAAAACATATTAAAACAGCCAGTCTCTATGGACAAGCCCTACGCATACACCGGATCTGCTCAGATGAGGAGGAACGTGACGGACACCTGGAAGTACTCAAGGATGCCCTCACAAGAACGGGGTATGATGCTCAATTCATCGACTGCCAGTTCCGACGTGCCACAGCAAGGAACCGTAATGACCTCCTCAGGAGACAGACACGTGCTGAAACTGACAGGGTACCCTTTGTTGTTCAGTACTTCCCAGGGGCTGAAAAATTATGCCATGTTCTTCGTGACCTGCAACACATTATCAATGAGGATGAGCACCTCACCAAGACCTTCCCCACACCTCCACTACTTGCCTTTAAACAACCACCAAACCGCAAACAGATCATTGTTCGTAGCAAACTGCCCGGCCCTCAGGACAACTCCATACAACCCTGTCACGGTGGATGCTGCAAGACGTGTCAGATTGTGGACATAGATACCACTATTACACGTGGGAACACCTCCCACCTTGTACATGGCAGGTACTCATGTGACTCAGCCAACGTTGTCTATCTTATACATTGCAGACAAGGATGCCCGGAGGCATGGTCCATTGGGGAAACCAAGCAAAAGCTACGACAACAGATGAATGGGCGCCGCACAACACTCCCAGTTGGGGAACACTTCAGTGGTCCAGGACATTCAGCCTCGGACCTTCGGGTGACAATCCTCCAAGGTGGACTTTGGGACAGGCAACAGAGGAAAGTGGCCGAGCAGAGGTTGATAGCTAAATTCGGTACCCATAGGGAGGGCCTCAACGGGGACCTTGGGTTCATGTCACATTACAGGTGACCACCATTGCACTACACACATACACACAGATATTCCTACACACAGACACTCTCACATACACACGGACACAGGTACACACAGACACGCACACAGATACCCACACAGACTTAAGACATTCTGTACTCACTACACACACACACACACTTTCTCACACTCACAACCCCCACCCCAGACAGACATACACACACACACAAAGACCGACATGCACACATATATTTTGTGGGGTGAATTTGTACTTTCAGAGTTACATTGCACTTTGATCAAAAACCACATACATTCATATAGAACTCCGAGCTCAAAAACTGCATGAATTTATGTAAAACTCTGATTCTAATCTAAAAAGTGAGATAACAATCTAAACATCAGGCCATAGACAGAGAACACAGGGGGCTAACACCTTCAACATATTGTCTAGCTATCACCATTGTTAACAGCTAACCCGAGAATGCAACTTTAAAAAAAAGGGTTTTGTGATTTACACATGAAAGAAGTGAAACTATCACTGTATTCTAACAGATGAAAGGCTTAACAGACAATCAATTTTTCAATGTATAATTTCAGTTACATCACACTGCAAATTTTTGCTATAAATTCTGTGTTACGATCAAGCCCTCCACAATCACCTGATGAAGGAGCGTCGCTCCAAACGCTAGTGTGCTTCCAATTAAACCTGTTGGACTATAACCTGGTGTTGTGTGATTTTTAACTTTGTACACCCCAGTCCAACACCGGCATCTCCAAATCATTACAGTCAACATAGTTATACTAACTGAATCATACCTAATGATATGCTAGACAACACCATTACCACCCTTGTGCATGTCTTGTTCCACTGATAGACCCAGAAGAGGTCTTGGCATTAACCAGAAACTGAACTATACTATCTATATCAATATAGTAGCTACGAGGGCAGATCAAAAGCTAGGAATCCTGCAGTGAGTAATTCACTACCTGAGTCACAATGTCTGTCCACCATCTTCAAGGCCACAAATCAGACATGCAATGGAATACTCCTCACTTGCCTGAATCAGTGCAGCTCTAACAACACTCAAGAAGGTTCAATAGATGCAGGACAGAGCAGGCTCAATTGTTTGGCACCACAACACAGTCGCTCATTCCCTCTACCACCAATGTTCAATAGCAGCAGTATGTACCATCTATCAAGACTATTGGAGAGCACTTTCTAAGCCCACGACCGTGACCATCTCAGAGGACAATGGCAGAAGACAGGGCAACACCAAGCCATTCACTATCCTAACCCTGAACAGTATTGTCATTTTTTTCACTGTTGCAGAATCAAAATTCTAAAACCCATTCCATAACAGCTCTGTGGGTGTACCTACATCAAATGGACCACAGCAGTCAAGAAGGCAGATCACCACCAATTTTTCCAAGGCATATAGAGATGGCAAATAAATGTTGGCCCAGCCAGTGATGCTCATATCTCTTGAATAAATAAAAGTACTCAGTTACAGGCTGGAATTGGCAGATACTTTAGAGTTTTGTCACCTGTCCTGTCAATCTATAATAAAAAGCAACACTGAGAAAGAGAGAGAGAGAACAAGAAAGACACAGAGAGAGACATAAAAGAAATTAGAGAAAGTTGTCACGATAATGATTTAACAATTCTACAAGAACTACTAAACTAATACCACCTGTTTTACTAATGGTGCTTTAAGAAAGTACTTTTTTTAATAAGTTTCAGAGTGGATCTTTGTTGCCTGTTGAGAGAATCCCAGAGTATCTGGGCAGCTCCCGTTTCTTTCCAGTTTGTCATCAGATTTTTGTACCATGTTGCATGCACCCATTCACCAGCATGTTATTTCTGTGCTCTATGCTAATAAATATCATATGTAGTGATAACATTGCTTTATTTTTGGAGCTGACGCTGTCTTTCTGAATTTAGGGTGGGAGGTCTGTACTAATGTTCTTGAGACTCTCAGGAGTGTGTTAATCTTTTGTAGGATCCCAATCCTAACTCGAACTGCAGAAATGTTTGAAAAAAAATCATTGTGCAGATGTGAGTTGAAAGCAAGATTAGGGTCAGCTGTTTTGGCAACTGCTCTGAAAGGCTTGTTGAAACTCAATGTCAACGCTCAAAATACCACCAGCACGTTTGAGAGAGGAGTGGTGCAGTTAGCAAAGTTAATCTCAGCCTCTTTTGAATATCACTGTAATCAAACTGCTGTGCAGCTTTGTCTGTTAAAATTTAGCATCTCTTTGACATTTTCATTTAATAAAAGGGATAAATCCACTATCCAGAGTAACATTGACACATATCCAAAGCTGGGAGCTTCCACTTTGGATTCACGGTCTATGTATAATTGCCTTTGCAATTTCTGAGTTTGTAGAAAGGGCAGCCCAGAGTCTGTATTCGTACATGGGAAGACCATCTCACCGAGTAGCAGCTGATAGCAGTCACATAAGCTCTTGCTGAGCTAAACTTAAATCATTTAGGTGCCCATTCAGTAGTCTGGATGGAGGCATTGGAGTAGGCCATTCAATCTCTTATTTTGTTTCTCCTGGTTAAGTGAAATTTCACAGAACTGTTAAAGTGCAAAAGAGGTCATCATGTCACACTAGCTCTCCAAATGAGTAATTCACCTAACACCCTGCTTTCTCTCTGTAATCCTGTACATTCTTCTTCAGTTAACAGTGTAATTCAAGATCCTGGCAGCCTATTGCATGAAAAAAGGTTTTCCTTCAGTCAGTTCTGCTTCTTTTATCAATTACTTTAAATCTGCGCTGTTTCATTCTTGATTCTTTCACAATTCTGTGTCTGTGCGCTTCCCTATACTTCACCTGATGAAGGAGCTGTATTCCAAAAGTTTGAGATTCCAAAAAAAACCTGTTGGACTATAATCTGGTGTCATGTGACTTCTGACTTTGTCCACCCCAGTCCCACACCGGCACCCCCACATCATGGCTACCACAAACTGCCGGCTCAAAGTGGAGAGGATCTCCAAGAAGATTGAGCATATTGACACAGACATCAAGTTCCTGCAGAGATGTAAGAAAGCAGAGAAGATCCTGAAAAGACTACAGATCACAAACCCACTCAATTCAACCTACAAAAGAGACTTCACTGAGAGACTCTGCCATCGTACCACTCACACACTCCTTAACCATCTCGTACACCAGCTCTACAGCAGATGCTGTAACCTTGAAATTGAGATAGAATCCATATTCTCAGCTAGTACTCAGGATATAGCAAATCAGCTATGAGACACTGCCAAGCAGACAAAGCAACGGAACTACACCACCTACGAGCATACCAAGAGCAGGAAACTTGAGAAACTTGGCATCACCACCAGCAGTAACCAAGCGTTCCCAGATACCATGGCTGAAACTGGTACCACCACAGGGGAGTCCAGCGTCAACTTACCTATCCGTAGCCTTCAACTAGACGAAATCAAAATTCTCAGCCGTGGTCTCAATTTCTGCTCCACCACCAAAATGGAGCCCAATGGTCTCACTGCAGGCACAGAGGAATTCATCAGGTGAATGAGTCTCCAGGAATTCTTCCACAAACCCCAAGATATCAGTAACGGGTTCAATGAGACAACCAATGAACTGGAACAGTTGACAGAAAGATCCACAGTGCAGCAAACAAAGAAGAAAGTGTCAAATTGGACCCCTCACTTTTCACACAGAGGGTGGTACGTGTATGGAATGAGTTGCCAGAGGATGTGGTGGAGGCTGGTACAATTGCAACATTTAAGAGGCATTTGGATGGGTATATGAATAGGAAGGGTTTGGAGGGATATGGGCTGGGTGCTGGCAAGTGGGACTAGATTGGGTTGGGATATCTGGTCAGCATGGACAGGTTGGATCGAAGGGTCTGTTTCCATGCTTTACATCTCTATGACTCTATGACTATGACACTGCCCTAGACTTGACATGTACACTCAAGCCATCAGTGGATGCATCAATGCCAGATTCATCAGCTGCACTCACAAGATAGCCCAGAATGTCACCCAAGTACAACACAATACCATCCGTGCTCTCAAAATCAACCACAACATCGTCGTCAAACCAGCAGACAAAGGAAGAACCATTGTCAGATTCTGTGCCTGTGTGCTTCCCTCCACTTCACCAAACAAAGGAGCAGCATTTCAAAATCTTGTGAAAACAAATAAACCTGTTTGTCCATAACCTGGTGTCGTGTGACCTCTGACTTTGTCTACCCCAGTCCAACACCAGCACCTCCACATTATGGCTTTAGCAAGTGGGAACAATTTCTCCACATGTACACTGACCAGAACCTTCATAATTTTAAATGGCTCTATCAAATCTTCTTTCAACTTTCTCTACTTAAGAGAAAACAGATTGTAGAGATTAGGACTACCTTCATAACTGAAGCTCCTCTTCCCTGGAACCATTCTCATGAACCTTCTCTGCACTCTGTCCAACTCTTCACAAATGTCCGAAGGTTCTTCACCCAGATCTAGATGCAATAGTTTAGCTGAGGCCGAACTAGTATTTTACATAGAAGTTTGACATAATCTCATTACTTGTCCTCTGTGTCCCTGAAATGGACTTGCTCTGATTGTTTGGTTTGAGGACTGTGATTCATAACTTGCTCAGATCAGTAGGAATTGAGGTTGCCAGTATGTGAGATTAGAATAGCTAGCCCGGGGATTCAAGATGGCGGCGACCCAGCAAGTCTGAGTCTACAGTGCTCCTCCCTAGACTTGGGCAAAGTGGGTCACCTGCCCCCATCACACTCACCAAATCGTTTAAAATAGTTTTTACTTAATGTAATTAGTTGCTCAGTACTGAATTGCTCAGTACTGAGTCTAGTCTCCTGTAAAAATGATTAAATGGAAGGGTGCCCACAGTTCTCAGCAGACAGGAACCCTTCCCCCACCCTCCCCAGCTGCAGCAGAGGCGTCAGCAGCCACCCCGGGGGACTTATCTACAGTGGCGAGCCTTGTGAAAATAATTTCCAAACTTGACGTGAAGATAGGCGCCTTCATCGAAGAGTCCCGGAGCAGATGGAATTCACTCTCGGCTGCGCTACAAAAGCACGACCGAGACATCGAAGAAATCGAGTGTCAAGTTGGAGGGGCGGAGCTAAAGGCTATAGCAGAATCGGCCGTGGATCGGGTCCGGACTCTCGAATAGCGAGTCTGGACCTTAGAGAATCACGAGGTTGTCGAAGAAATATTAGTTTGCTGGGCCTTCCCAAATGGGAAGAGGAAGGCCAGCTTACAGTGTTCCTCAAGCAGTGGCTTCCACAGCTTTTAAATCTGGAGGCTGGATCGGGCCAGGTGAGGGTGGAATGGGCCTACTGGGCTGCAATACGCGGGCCCGGCTTGAACCAGCGCGACCGCCCAGTCCTGTTCCGGCTGCAGAGCTATAAGGAGAGGCAGATGCTCTTAGAAGCTTCCAGAAATCTTGGGAAAGATCCCCAAGCCATGATTTAAAAAGGATCCAAGATTATGTTATTCCAGGACTTTTCCCCAGTTTTGGTCCAAAAGAGGAAGGCGTTTGGCGAAGCGAAGAAGCGTTTAAGGAACTTAAACATTCAGTACTCCTTGCGCTACCCAGCAACGTTACGCTTTAGCTATGAAGGGTCTGTGTACAACTTCGGATCGCCAGAGAAGGCCAAGGAATTTTTGGGCTCTCTTAGATAAATTGTAAGAGTTAATTGATGTTGTTTTGCCCTCCCGCCACCCCGGTTTACCCCCTCCCTTTTTTTATCCCTTTCATTACCTTACTGTTTAATATTATCTCCGGGGGGTGGGGAGAGGGATTTATTTATTTGTTCTTCACTTAGCAATTTTCTCCCCCACCTTTTTTTTAATATATATATATATATATATATACATAGGCCGGAGGATCTAGTTAATGTAGGTGGGGGGAGGTGGTTACCTTATCCTATTTTATCTCTGTCTCTAGGAGTGGGGGTTGTTTTCCCCTGTTATTTTGTATTACTATACTTAATTATTATTTGTTGAGACTGTAATTTTATAGTTATATATGTTCATACATGGTATTAACATTACCAAATATATCCAGGTGGTGGTGTGGGTGTGGGGGAAGGTGGGGTGGGGTAGGGTACTCACTGTTAACTCTAGCTCTATAGTACATTTGAATTTTTGTTATCCTATCGTGGGGTGCCTGGGTCAAGGGTGGGGCACTGCTTGGGAGAGGATATGATGGGCTTTTGGAAAGGAAGTGATGCCCCCTGGGAACAAGAGGGAAAATCTCCATTTAAATACATATTATTTTTTTATTTAGAAATAGTTTTTTCTTATATTGATGTGAGTGTATTAAAGAGCCTTTATTTTTGTGAATTTTATATGCTCTAAGCTCGGGATGTTTTGGATAGGGCTTCTTCTCCCGAGGGGTCTCGGACTTGCCAGGACCATTATGGTTAATCAGTTGGTTAAATGGTGCACCTGGAATGTCAAGGGGAGTAATTCACCAATCAAAAGGAAGAAAATATTATCAAACCTCAAGAAAGAAAGGGTTGATATAGCTCTCCTACAGGAGACACACTTATTGGATAAAGAACACTTGAAATTCCAACAGTGTGGATTTGGTCAGGCCTTCTTTTCTTCCTTCAGCTCAAAAAGCAGGGGAGTTATTATCCTTATTCGGAAGAATCTCCCTTTCAAAATCCTAAATCAGATAAAAGATGAATCTGGACGATATATTCTGATTAAAGCCTTTATAAATGGAGAGGAATATGGGATCTTAAATCTGTATTGTCTGCCGGCACATCCTTTTAAATTTATAACGGAAGCCTTCTGAAAATTGATGGCTCTCGGTGCTCGTCATACAATTATAGGGGGAGACTTTAATTGTATTATGGACCTGGAAATAGATGGGATTCCAAAGAGTACTGCAGGAGTATCTCCCAGATCCAGACAATTGGTGGATTTGAACAAAGAATTAGGACTAGTAGACGTATGGAGATATCTTCATCCACAGGGCAGAGATTTTTCTTTTTACTCCAATCCACATAAATGCCACACCAGAATTGATATGTTTTTTGCCCCTTGATTTTTAAAAATTCCATATCATCCTGTAAAATAGGTAGTATAGCAATTTCCGATCATGCTGCTGTATATATGGAAATCAAGGCGAGGAACAATGAGACATCCCCCCGGCAATGGCGTATGGACCCCTTCCTGATGAAAGATAGTAAATTTGTGAAGTACGTCTCTCAAGAATTCAAAACTTTTTTAGAAATTAATTCAGGTACAGCTGGCAACCCATCAATGATGTGGGCGACCATCAAAGCTTACGCGCAAGGTTTGATCATCTCATACTCAGTGAGCCAGAAAAATTAAATGGAGAACAATAGCATCTGCTCAAAGCTCACTTAAAAGCAGCTGAAACCGCATACGCTGACAGACCTTCTATTATCAAATTACAAAGGATTACGGCCCTTAGGACAGCTCTAAGCACCACGCTTACCCAAACGGCTAAGAGGGAAATATTGTTTACAAAACAAAGGTTATATAAATTTGGCGATAAACCTGGTAGACACTTAGCATTTCTCATAAAGGAAAAAAAGGCACCTCAAACTATCACGTCTATCAAGGAAAGTACGGGTATTTTGACTCATGATCATAAAAGGATTAATGTAATCTTTAGAAAATTTTATTCTGATTTATATAAATCGCAGGATTGCGAAGATAGAGCTTGGAGGATGCAGTCATTTTTTAAAAATCTGACTTTTGGGGGATTCAAGATGGCGGCGACCCAACAAGTCTGAGTCTACAGTGCTCCTCCCAAGACTTGGGCAAAGTGGGTCACCCACCTCCACCACACCCACCAAATCATTTAAAATAGCTGTTTAATTTAATTAGTTGTTTAGTATTGAATTTAAACAATTTAATCTTCAGGAAAAATGACTAAAGGGAAGGGAGCCCGCAGCTCTCAGCAAGCAGGAACCCCTCCCCCACTCTCCCCAGCTGCAGCAGAGGCGTCCGAGGCCGCCCCGGGGGACTTACCTACGGTGGCGAGCCTCGTGGAAATAATCTCCAAACTGAAAGCGAAGATCGATGCTTTTATTGAAGAATCCCAAAGCCGATAGGACTCACTCTTGGCCGCGCTACAAATGCACGACTGAGACATTAAGGAAATTGACCGCCGAGTCGGAGGGGCGGAGCTAAAGGCCGTCGAAAAAATATTCATTTGCTGGGCCTTCCCGAACGGGAAGAGGAAGGTCAGCTTACAAGTTTCCTCGAACAGTGGCTTCCACAGCTGTTAAATCTGGAGGCTGGATCAGGCCAGGTAAGGGTGGAATGGGCCTACCAGGTTGCAATACGCGGGCCCAGCTCGAACCAGCTTCCCCGCCCAGTCCTGTTCTGGCTGCAGAGCTACAAGGAGAGGCAGATACTCTTAGAAGCCTCTAGAAATCTTGGAAAAGATCCCCAAGCCATGATCTATAAAGGATCCAAGATCATGTTATTCCAGGACTTTTCCCCAGCTCTGGTCTGAAAGAGGAAGGCATTCGATGAGGCGAAGAAGTGTTTAAGGGACTTAAATATTCAGTATTCCTTGCGCTACCCAGCGACGCTACATTTTAACCATGAAGGATCCGTGTATAACTTCGGATTGCCAGAAAAGGCCAAGGGATTTTTGGACTCTCTTAGGTAAATTGTAAGAGATAATTGATGTTGGTTTGCCTTCCCACCACCCCGGTTTATATCCCCCCACCTTTTTTTTACCTGACTGTTTAATATTATCTTGGGGGGGGTGGGGAGAGGGATTTATTTATTCGTCCTCTACTTAAAGATTTTCTTCCCCCCTTGGTTTTTTTTATTATTCTATATATATATAGGCCGGAGGGTCTAGTTAATGTTGGTGGGGGGAGGTGGTTACCTTATCCTATTTTATCTCTGTCTCTAGGAGCGGGGGTTGTTTTCCCTTGTTATTTTGTATTATTATATTTAATTATTACTTGTTGAGGTTGTAATTTTATAGTTATATATGTTCATACATGGTATTAACATTACCAAATATATCCAGGTGTTGGTATGGATGGGGGGGGTAGGGTAGGGTGCTCAGTGTTAACTCTAGCTCTGTAGTATATTTGAATTTTCCTCATCCTATTGAGGAGCGCCTGGGTCAAGGGTGGGGCACTGGTTGGGAGAGGATACGATGGACCTTTGGAAAGGAAGTGATACCCCCTGGGAACAAGGAGGAAAATCTCAATTTAAATACATTTTATATTGTTTTTATTTAGAAATAGTTTTTTATTATATTGTTGTGAATGTATTAGAGAGCCTTTTTAAAATGAATTTTATATGCTCTATGCTCGGGATGATCTGGATAGGGTTTCCCCTCCCGAGGGGTCTCGGACTTGCCAGGACCATTATGGTTGATCAGTCGGTTAAGTGGTGCACCTGGAATGTCAAGGGGCGTAATTCACCAGTCAAAAGGAAGGAAATATTATCAAATCTCAAGAAAGAAAGGGTTGATATAGCTCTCCTACAGGAGACACACTTATTGGATGAAGAACACTTGAAATTACGACAGGGTGGATTTGATCAGGCCTTTTTTTCTTCTTTATCTCAAAAAGCAGGGGTGTTATTATTCTTATTTGGAAGAATTTCCCTTTCAAAATCCTAAATCAGATAAAAGACGAATCTGGACGATATATTCTGATTAAAGCCTTTATAAATGGAGAGGAATATGGGATTTTAAATTTGTATTGCCCGCCGGCACATCCTTTTAAATTTATAACAGAAGCCTTCTCAAAATTGATGGCTCTCGGTGCCCATCATGCAATTATAGGGGGAGACTTTAATTGTATTATGGATCCAGAAATAGATAGGATTCCCAAGAGTACTGCAGGAGTATCTCCCAGATCTAGACAATTGGTGCATTTGAACAAAGAATTAGGACTAGTAGACGTATGGCGATGTCTTCATCCACAGGGCAGAGATTTTTCTTTTTATTCCTATCCACATAAATGTCATACCAGAATTGATATGTTTTTTGCCCCTTTGACTTTTTAAAATTCCATATCATCCTGTAAAATAGGTAGTATAGCAATTTCCGACCAAGCTGCTGTATATATGGAAACTAAGTCGAGGAACAATGGGACATCCCCTCGGCATTGGCGTATGCACCCCTTCCTGATGAAAGATAGTAAATTTGTAAAGTACTTCTCTCAAGAATTTAAAACTTTTTTAGAAATTAATTTAGGTACGGCTAGCAACCCATCAATGATGTGGGAGACCATTAAAGCTTACGCGTGAGGTTTGATCATCTCATACTCAGCGACCCAGAAAAAATTAAAGGGAGAACAACAGCGTCTGCTCGAAGCTCGCTTAAAAGAGGCTGTAACAGCATACGCTGATAGACCTTCTATTATCAAATTGCAAAGGATTACGGCCCTTAGGATAGCTCTAAACACCACGCTTACCCAAACGGCTAAGAGGGAAATATTATTTGCAAAACAAAGGTTATATGAATTTGGCGACAAACCTGGTAGATACTTTGCATTTCTTGCAAAGAAAAAAAGGCCCATCAAACTATCACGTCTATCAAGGAAAGTACGGGTATTTTGACTCATGATCATAAAAGGATTAATGCAATCTTTAGAAAATTTTATTCTGATTTATATAAATCGCAGGATTGTGAAGACAGGACTAGGAGGATGCAATCATTTTTTAAAACATTTAACCTTTCCGGGCCTAACTCCGGAACAGGTATCGGTCTTAAATGCTCCCCTAACAGTCCAAGAAATACTTGATGCAATCAGGCAACTTCAGAGCGGTAAGGCACCTGGCCCAGATGGCTTTCAAGCTGAATTCTATAAAGAATTCACAGGAATATTGGCTGGTCCACTTATGGACATGTATAACTATTCATACAGTCAGGGCTGTCTCCCGCCTTCGTTGAAAGAGGCAAATATCTCTCTTATCCTTAAAAAAGGAAAGGACCCAGAAGATTGCGCGTCATACAGACCAATAGCCTTGCTACATGTAGATTTTTAAATCCTTTCTAAAACGTTAGCATTGAGAGTATAAAGGGTACTGCCACATATTATAAAGGAGGATCAGACAGGGTGTATTCAGGGCTGTAGATCATCCAATAATGTTAGAAGGGTTTTGAATGTGATTCAAGCCTGTCATCAGGGAAAGATACCAGGAGTAGTAGTCTCATTAGACACGGAAAAGGCATTCGATAGGGTTGAATGGTCATATTTGTTTTACACATTGCAAAGGTTTGGCGTTGGAAAGGTGTTTATCAAATCGGTCTCAACATTGTATCGTGACCCCAAAGCAGTTGTGATTACCAATGGATTAGGTAATGATGTTCTTCTATTTCTCAGTAATCCCCTGATGTCCGTGCCTCGCTTAATCCAAGTTATTAATACAGTTAGTGCATTCTCAGGCTATAAAATTAATTTCTCAGAATCAGAGGCTATGACAATGGGTGGCCTTGCTATGACACCCCACTTAGTGGACGGATCCCACTTTCCCTTTCGATGCTCCCTGGAGGGTTTCTTATATTTAGGTATTTTTATTACCCCAGTATTTGGTCAGTTAGACAAGGCTAACTTTGTACATTTACTGGAAAGGATAAGGCAGGACCCAATTTCCTGGTTGGGTAGAATAGCACTAATTAAAATGAATGTCCTGCCCTGTCTCCTATACCCTATGAGAATGCTTCCGGTGATGCTGCCGAGGCTGGCACTATGTAAATTATATGGCTGGTTGGGTTCCTTTATCTGGAATCATAGATAGCCCCTCATTAAGCTGAAGAAGCTACAGCTTCCATAGGCAAGGGGAGGATTGGATTTCCCAGATTTTAGGAAATATCAGTTAAGTTCCCTATTAAGTTGCATAGCTGATTGGGTCTTGTCTGACCTACAATCAATCTGGCTGGACATCGAGGCTTCTCAAGTAAAATACCCACTTATTAACCTTTTATTTTCAGACAAGAGGAAAATCATTACGGATCACTGTAAAAACCCTGTAATACTAAACACAATTAAAGCTTGGAATATAATGCGACAAAATGAGGGCAGCTCACATAAAACATCCCCCTATGCTCAGATAGTGGGAGCAAGAGGATTTCAACCGGGGTTTACAGACGCCACTTTTAAACTCTGGAGATCCAGGGGTATCTCATGTCTAGGGGACCTATTTAAAGATGGGGTCCTGATGTCTTTTGAACAGCTGCATCAGAAATTCGGATTACCTAATGGAGACCTCTTTCGATACTTCCAAATTCGAGATTATATACAGAAGAAGACTACGTTTTCAGATAGTCTTTATAAATCAGATACAGAATGTAGAGTCCTACAGCCAATGGGGGTATCTTCCGTCAGTACTATTTATCATTTACTACATGATGAAGTATCAGGAGATAGGGACAATCTGCTTAAAACACGGGATCAGGATTTGGGACTGGAAATCTCTATAGAAACGTGGAATGACATTTGGGAAAACGCCAGAAGAATCACCATCTGCAACAGAACTCAGGCTATCCAGCTGAAGATACTTCATAGGGCCCATATAACACTGGATCGATTGGCAAAATTTAAGGCAGGAGCATCTCCAATGTGTCCCAAATGTAAAATAGAGGTGGGCACTCTTGTACATTGCCTTGGACCTGTCATAAGATCCATAGATATTAGACTAAAGTAGCAAGTACCCTGACAGAAATTTTAGGAAAGGAAATTAAAGTGGACCCTGTATCTCTCCTTTTGGGTTTTTCGAACTTACCCTCCCTGGATATGCACAGGAAGAGATTGTTTTCTATTCTCTCTTTCTGTGCAAAGAAAAATATTTTGGTAAACTGGGTGGCTGAGGGCCCCCCTGAACTTTCAAACTGACACAGATTAATTATGGAATGTATTCTCCTTGACTTCCTTACAAATATGGTGCATTGAAAGACCGAATTATTTCATAAAATATGGCAGCCCTTCTTGAATTATATAAATACAGATATTTCGGCTATCCTAACAAGGGCTTTTATTTAATTGTGATTGTGAACCTGGCTGGTCCAGGACCATTTGGGAGAGGAATCCCGCACAAATATGGGTTTTGTTACATTTGATGTTAATACATTCCGAGCAGGTAGCTCAGTACCCAATTTCTGTGTTATCTGTTGTTTTTTTTTCTTTCTCTTATTTGAGTAATGTAAGAGACTTAATTATACACTCTGGTTAGTTGTAGGTTAGATTAGTAGTTAGTTGAGTTTTGTTTTTTTTTCTCTCGATATTTTTCTTTTGTTAAATTTTGGTTATTATTTATTTAAGATTAAATTGTATATCAATGTTTGTACTTGAGAGTCTTTTTTTAAATTTTTTTAAACTTGTAAAAATGTTAAATTTCCAATAAAAATATCTATTAAAATAAATCTGACTTTTCCGGACCCAACTCCAGAACAGGTATCAGTCCTGAACGTTCCCTTAACAATCCAAGAAATACTTGATGCAATCAGGCAACTTCAGAGCGGTAAGGCACCTGGCCCAGATGGTTTTCAAGCTGAATTCTATAAAGAATTTACAGGAATACAGGCTGGTCCACTTCTGGACATGTATAACTATTCATGTAGTCAGGGCTGTCTCCCGCCTTCACTGAAAGAGGCGAATATCTCTCTTATTCTCAAAAAAGGAAAGGACCCAGAAGATTGTGCGTCATACAGACCAATATCCTTGCTAAATGTAAATTTTAAAATCTTTTCAAAAACATTAGCATTGAGGCTAGAAAGGGTATTGCCACATACTATAAAGGAGGATCAGATGGGGTTTATTAAGGGTCGTAGATCATCCAATAATGTCAGAAGGGTTTTGAATGTGATTCAGCCTGCCATCAGGGAAAGATACCAGGAGTAGTAGTCTCATTAGACGTGGAAAAGGCATTCGATAGGGTTGAATGGTCATATTTGGTTTACACATTGGAAAGGTTTGGCGTTGGAAAGGTGTTTACCAACACTGTACAACGATCCCAAAGCAGTTGTGATTACCAATGGATTAGGCTCGGGTAGCTTCAGTGTGGATAAGGGCTGCCATCAGGGATGTCCTCTCTCACCATTGTTATTTACGCTAATAATTGAGCCACTGGCAGAAGATATACGGGCTGACCCTAATATAACGGCCCCGAGGATTGGTACAGGTAAACATAAAATCACCCTTTATGCAGATGATGTTCTCCTATTCCTCAGTAATCCTTTGATGTCTGTGCCTCGTTTAATCCAAGTTATTCATACATTTAGTGCATTTTCAGGCTATAAAATTAATTTTTCAAAATTGGAGGCTATGCTAATGGGTGGCCTTACCATTATATCCCACCTATTGGAAGGATCCCACTTTCCCTTTCGGTGGTCCCTGGAGGGTTTCTTATATTTAGGCCTTTTTATTACCCCAGTATTTGGTCAGTTGTATAAGGCTAACTTTGTGCATTTACTGGAAAGGATAAGGCAGGACCTCCAGCGATGGGGAGACCTTCCAATTTCCTGGCTGGGTAGAATAGCACTAATTAAAATGAATGTCCTGCCCTGTCTCCTATATCCTATGAGAGTGCTTCTGGTGATGCTGCCGAAGCTGGCACTACACAAATTGTATGGCTGGCTGGGTTCCCTCATCTGGAATCATAGACGGCCCCTCATTAAGCTGAAGAAGCTACAGCTTCCACAGGCAAGGGGAGGATTGGATTTTCCAGATTTTAGGAAATATCAATTAAGTTCCCTATTAAGCTAACCGCAATCAATCTGGCTGATCATCAGAGCTTCTCAAGTAAAATGCCCACTTATTAACATTTTATTTTCAGACAAGAGGAAAATCATTATGGATCACTGTAAAAACCCTTTAATACTAAACACAATTAAAGCTTGGAATATAATGCGGCAAAATGAGAGATTTCAACCGGGGCTTACAGATTCCACTTTCAAACTCTGGAGATTCAGGGGTACCTCCGGTTTAGGGGATCTATTTAAAGAAGAGGTCCTGATGTCTTTTGAACAGCTGCATCAGAAATTTGGATTACCTAATGGTGATCTCTTTCGATACTTCCAAATTCGAGATTACATACTGAAGAAGACTATGCTATTGGATAGGTTTTATAAATCAGACAGAGAACATAGAGTGTTATGGCCAGTGGGGGTATCTTCGGTCAGCACTATTTATTATTTATTACATGATGAAATATTGGGAGATATGGACAATCTGCTTAAAACATGGGATCAGGATTTGTAGCTGGAAATCTCTATAGAAATGTGGAATGACATTTGGGAAAATACCAGAAAAATCTCCATCTGCAACAGAACTCAGGCCATTCAGTTGAAGATACTTCATAGGGCCCATATAGCACCGGATCCATTGGCAAAATTTAAGACAGGAGCATCTCCAATGTGTCCTAAATGTAAAATAGAGGTGGGCACTCTTGTACATTGCCTATGGACCTGTCATAAGATCCATAGATATTGGACTAAAGTAGCAAATGCTCTGACAGAAATCTGAGGAACGGAAATTAGAGTGGACCCTGTATCTCTCCTTTTGGGCTTTTCGAACTTACCATCCCTGGATAAGCACAGGAAGAGATTGTTTTCCATTCTCTCTTTCTGTGCCTGGAAAAATATTTTGGTAAACTGGGTGCCTGAGGGCCCCCCTGGACTTTTGAATTGGCACAGATTAATCATGGAATATATTCCCCTTGACTTCCTTCCAAATATGGTGCATCAAAATACCGAATTATTCCATAAAATATGGCAGCCCTTCTTGAATTACACAAATATAGATATTTCGGCCATCCTAACAAGGACTTTTATTTAATTGAGATGGTGAACCTGGCTGGTCTGGGACCCCTTGGGAGAGGGAATCCCGCATGAATACGCGTTTTGTTATGATCTGATGTTAATACATTCCGAGATTGTATCTCACTACTCAATTTCTGTGTTATCCGTTGTTTTTTTTCCCGAATAACGTAAGAGATTTAATTATACACTCTGGTTAGTTGTAGGTTAGATTAGTAGCTAGTTGAGTTTTGTTTATTTTTCTTAGTATCTCTTTTCTCTTTTTGATAGATTTTGGTTATTATTTATTTAAAATTTAATTTTATATCAATGTTTATACTTGGGGTATTTTTATTTGCAAACTTGTAAAAACATGTTAAATTTTCATTAAAAATATCTATATAAAAAAAAGAATAGCTAGCCCATTATTCCAATCTTAGCATGCCCACAAGCAGCTTTCACTTTGCTCCAGTCTTCAAAGTGCTGTCTTCTCTGCAGATTGCAGAGAATGGCACAGCACTGTGAAGAAACTATATGCTCCAAATATTCTTCCCTTCTTCATTGCTGCCTCTATAAAATGGGAAGTTGCAGCAATGTATTGCAGGCTCCTGATTAATTATTTCATGACTGCATTCGAGGAGAATGAAGGCATCTGTGAATCACATCTCATGTCCATCTCACCATCCATTTCTCACACTGCTCAAGGACTTAGGTTTCCCTTCAGAAAAGTGAATAAAAGCCAAAGTGTTGGTAAATGAGGTAGGTGAAGGCTATACCCTGGGTCCATTGTACAAAGTCCAATTCAAGTCTGACTTGTCTCGACTGATGGTAGTTGGGGTAATTATGAATTTACTTGTGGAAGAAGTTGATTTAGCCCTGAAAGTTATATCTACACCTATAGTCACAGGAAGTCCAGATTTTGGTTATTTTTCCATTGTGTGTGGTGTCCAGAGCAATGCTAAACAAAATCCATCATCTGAGGTCACAGAAGTATTGCAAAGAAATGTCAGGGTAGCTAAAACTCTATTTAAGAATGAGGATAGTTCAAAAGAATTATTTAACACACCTTCATTAAATAAGGTTCATGAAGCAGATACAAATCAAAATACGTTAGCGCAGACAACACACACTGAAGTTGCGGCTGAAAGAGTTCCAGAGTGCTATTACATCAAAAATGGAGTTCTGATGAGGAAGTGGACCTGCAGATGAAGAATGGATAGTTGTTCATCAAATAACGGAGCCACTCAGATATCGCAGGGAGATATTGGAAGTAGTATATGAAATTTTTATAATGGGACATATTGGAATACTGAAAAGGTAGGCATCAATCAACAGGCCAAGAGTTCATAAAGATACAGAGCAGTTCTGTAAATATATCATTTATGTCAGGCCGTAGGAAAACCCCAGCATACAATTAAAACCAACACATTTGATATTCATATAATACTGTGAACTTTGCATCAGCCTTCATGTTGGAAGATACCAGTAACATGCCACACCTTAATAGTCAGCCTCATCTCAGCAAACCTATAGCTGTTGTACTTCAGCCAAGTACTTGTTGGCATTGCATCTCTCGTGCAGGAAGTGGACCACAAAAGGAGGAACACCAAAAGGATTATTAGAAGACCAGTTTCCCTCAGCACCCTTGAGACGATGGCATCTATGAGCATCAGTACTGCATAGCCAATAGCATCCAACTATGCCAAGGCTATCCAGGATGAAGGCAAGTTGTTGACTAATGCATCTTCTCCAATCACTCCTCACCTTATTCTGAAAGATGCAATGAAATGACATCTCCAGATGGAGTGATTCTGGGCCCGATGTTTTTCCTACCACCCTCCCTTCATCCTAGGAATTGTCAGCTGCTCAGTCACTCCAGGCAAGAGCAATAGAAGACGTTAGAAAAAGAAGCACCACAATTTGTTTTGACACTCGTAGCCACCAGCTCAGATGCTGGAACTGCATATATGTTAGAGGCTAGTATAGAATTAGGATCTGCATATGGTCAATCAATATGCTGTAGTTAGGAGAAGTATAGGTCAGCTTGAGAGTGAACTGCATGGAGGGAATAAGTTATATGTAGGGAAACATTCTCTGCAAACCCAAGGAATATGTTCAAGCCTTGTTCTTCTTCTGAATTATGCTGGAGCTAGTTGAGTTTATCATTTTCCCTTGCTTTCTTCATGGCAATGCATCAGCCAATCAGAGCCAACCTGCCCAATAATAAGCACCTTTGCTTCCCGTTATAAATTATAGATTGCATGAAACTTGTCATTTGTACATTTCTCTCTGATGAGCTCCAGATAAAAAGTTTCAGCAACATGCTTCTCTTCTCAGCAATGGACTGTCTCAGAATTATTACAGTGCAGAAGGAAGCCCTACTTCCATTTGTGCCAGCAGCAGCAGGTCTATTATCTACTGCCAATCTCCAGCCTTTTTCCCCCCCATATACCAGGGCAGGATTTAAACCTAGGTCCCTAGAACGTTACCTGGGTCTCTCAATTAATAGATCAACAAAAATATCACTAGGCCACCACCTCCCCTGAAATGAATTTGAAAGGATTAAAGCAAAGTAATTTTGATTGGTGGATATGAGCATTAGAGGGTAGAACCACATTAGAAACTCTTAGAGAAATTATTCTCTTAGAGAAATTTAAAAACTCATTACCATGCATAATAAGAACCCATGTAGAGGACCAAAGGATTGCAATTGCTAGATGGACAGCAATAATGGCTGATGATTATGAGCTAATCCATAAAAGTAATTTTTTTTCTGTCATAAATTTGAAAGAGATAGAAAATATGAGAGTGAAAGGAAGGCAAGTAGTCAGGGTAAAGAATGGATAGCTGGGTTGTTCCAAGACTCTATGACTCGAGATCATAAAGCTAGGTTCTGAGCTGGAGGTGAAAATTGGAAGCCCATGAGTTTCCATTGTAATAAGATGAGAACATTTGAACAGGATGCTGAACATTACAAAGGAAACCCATGAGACTTATTGGAGCTCATAAGAATGATTCCAAAAGGAAAACTGAAAAAGAAAAAGCCATTAGTCAAATGCAGCTTTAACAACAAATGAGAGACTGGAGGTAAACTCTGCTGGGAGTATAGAAGTACATGGAGTAGATGAAAGATATGAAGGGTTTTTCTCTAAAGGGAAGATAATCTGCTTTTCATCAAATGGAGCATCCAAGCCATTACTATATTAAGCAGTAAAGGATCCATTCAAAATTTCTTGTTGGAGAGGGACTTAGGTTTCCCTTCACAAAAGTGAAGAAAAACCAAAAATTTGGTAAATGGGATAGGTGGAGACTACACCCTGAGGCCATTGTACAAAGTCCAACTGAAGTGTGATTTATTGTCTAGAATAGTAGTAGTCATGAATTACTTGTGAAAGGAGTTGATTTAGTCCTGGTGAATGATTTAGTGAATTGAAAGTTATACCTACACCTATAGTCACAGGTTCATAAGACCATAACCCATAGGACCAGAAATTCAGCCCATCGAGTCTGCTCCACCATTCACCCATGGCTGATAAGTTTCTCAGCCCTATTCTCCCATAACCTTTCAGCCCCTTGACAATCAAGAACCTATTTATCTCCATCTTAAATGTACTCAATGACCTGGCCTCCACAGCCTTCTGTGGCAGTGAATTCCATAGATTCACCACCCTTTGGCTGAAGAAGTTTCTCCTAATCCCGGTTCTAAAAGGTCTTCCCTTTACTCTAAGGCTGTGTCCTCGGGTCCTAGCCTCTTCTACAAATGGAAGCATTTTACCAGCATCCACTCTGTCAAGGCCATTTGGTATTTGTCCAAATTTTGCTATTTTTCCAACACATGTAGTGACCAGAGCAATGTTAAACAAAGTCCATCATCCAATGTCACAGAAATATCACAAAAAAATGTTAGGGTAGTTGAAACTCTAAGAGTGAAGATAGTTCAAAAGAAGTGTTTAACATGTCTTCATTAATTAAGGTTCATGAATCAAATGCAAAGCTAAGTACATTAGCGCAGACAGTTCACACTGAAATTGAAGCTGAAAGAGTTCCAGAGTGCTATCACATCAAGAATAGAGTTCTGATGAGGAAGTGAACCTGCAAATGAAGAATGGACAGTCGTTCATCAAAGAGTGGAACCACTCAGATATTGTAGTGAGATATTGGAAGTAGCACATGAAATTTCTATAGTGGGATATATAGGAATATGGGAAAGGCAGACATCAATTAAAAGGCCAAGACATCATAAAGATACAGAACAGTTCTGTAAAACATGTCATTCATGTCAGGTAGTAGGAAAACCTCAACATGTAATTAAAACCAACAAATTTGATATCTATTTGATACTTTGATACTTTGCATTAGTCTTCACATTGGAAGACACCAGCGGCATACCAGAACTTCAAGAGAAAAGATGTAGTGCCCATCATTAAGGAGAAGGAGAAGCTAAAACGTCTGGAATTGGATAAATCACCCAGACTGAATAGATTACACCCCTGAAAGGGATAGCTGAGGAGATTTTGGAGGTATTGATGGTGATCTTTCAGAAATTACTGAAGTCAGATGGGGCTGGAAGGGAGGTGGGGGAAGTGTGTTGGATTCCAGGTGACTAGAAAGTAGCTAACACTACATTACAGCTTAAGGTTAGCCTGACCTCGGTTGCTGGTAAGATTTTTGAATCCTTTGTTCAGGATGAGATTGCAGAGTACTTGGAAGCCTCTGGTAACATAGGACTGAGTCAGCATGACTTCGTCAAGGGGATATCATTCCTGCCAAATCTGTTAGAATTCTTTGAGGAGCTAATGAGCAAGTTATCCAAAGGAGAGCCAGGGACATGATTTATTTGTATTTCAAGAAGGCCTTTGACAAGGTGCCGTATAGGAGGCTACTCGATAAAATAAAAATCCATGGTGGTATGAGCAAGGTACTGGCATGGAGAGAGGATTGGCTGACTGGCAGAAAAGGCAGGTAATGGGTATAAACTGGTATTTTTCAGAATGGCAGTGGAGTTATTCAGGGGTTAATGTTGGGACCACAACTATTCATATTATTTGGACGAAGGAACTGAAGGCACTGTTGGTAAGTTTGCCGAAGACACATAGATAGGTGGAGCGACAGGCAGTGTTGAGGAGGTAGGGAAGCTCCAGAAGGACTTGGACATGGTAAGTGAGTGGACAATGAAGTGGCAGATGGAATACCATGTGGGAAAATGAGAGTTTATGTACTTTGGTTGGAAGAATAGATGTAAAGATTATATTCCAATTAGGGAAAAACTTCAGAAATCTGAAGCACAAAGGAACTTATAAGTCCCGGTTCAGGATTCTCTTAAGATTAACAAGTAAGTTCAGTTGTCAGGTAGAAGGCAAACAAAATAATAACACTTATTTTGAGATGGCTAGAATGCCAGGGCAGGGGTGTACTGTTGATGCTGGATAAGGCACTGGTCAGCCCGCATTCGGAATTTGGTGAGTTTTGGGCCCCATATCTAAAGAAGGATATGCTCGCCTTGGATGCAGTCCAGAGGAGGTTTACAAGAATGATTCAGCATGAAGGGCTTATTATATGAGGAGTTGTTAAAGACACTGGGTCTGTAATTGTTAGAGTTTAAATGGATGAGAGAATATCTCACTGAAACTTACAGAATACTGAGAGGTCGGACAGAGTGGATGTGGAGAAGATTTTCAACTGTAGGAGAGATTAGGATGTGAAGGCACAGTCTCAGAGTGAAGGAACGACTCTTTAGAACTGAAATGAGGAGGGATTTCTTCATCTTGAAGGTGGTGAATCTGTGGAACTCATTGCCACTGAAAACTACGGAGGTCAGAATGTATTTAAGATTTGATTAGATTAGATTACAATACAGTGTGGAAACAGGCACTTCGGCCCAACAAGTCCACACCGAGCCACCGAAGCGCAACCCACCCATACCCCTACATTTACCTCTTCACCTAACACTACGGGCAATTTACCATGGCCAATTCACCTGACCTGCACATCTTTGGACTGTGGGAGGAAACCGGAGAAACCCACGCAGACATGGGAATGAACGTGCAAACTCCATACAGTCAGTCACCTGAGGCGGGAATTGAACCCGGGTCTTTGGCGCTGTGAGGCAGCAGTGCTAACCACTGTGCCACCATGTCACCCATTAGTAAGGCGATCGAAGATTATAGGATTGAGAAACATATCAGCCATGATTGAATGGTGGAGCAGAATCAATGGGCTGAATGGCCTAATTCTGCTCCTATATCTTATGATCTAATGGTTATTACAGTTTTGGAAGAACTATTCAGTTGAGTGTTAGTAGATTGTGAAGGACCATTCCAAGGACCATCAGTGGTCTATATAAAGTAGTTAGGAGGGTTATTAAAATTACTTTTCTGATCAATTTTACTGATTGTTGGAGGAAGAATTGGTTATGTCACATCAACAGATTGAAAAGGTGTCATCATTTGGAAGGGAATGAAGAGAAACAAGTGTGTCAGGTAATAAAAGTAATGGAGGACGAGAGATAATAAGTGTGAGAAGAAAGAGAGACAGATAGATTTCCAAGTGAATCTCCTAATATTCAGTGAGCTAACATAGAAATTACTGAGACAGTTAGACACTGAGTTCTCATATTTAGAGAAAGAACAACAGGAGGATCTTGTCATTTAGAATGTACAAGATAATCTGTAGCGATATACTGGATATACTATGCTATGGAATCACAGAGGTCCACTGTACATAAAAAGGACTTTTGTGCCATTCAGTCTACATTGGTCAAAAATAACCATCCGACTATTCTGATCCCATTTTCCAACATTTGACCCATAGCCTTCTATGTCTTGGTATGGCAAGTGTACATCTCAATATGTCCTAAATGTTATGAGGATGTCTGCTTCTACCTATGTCAGGCATAACGTGGAGATTCAAGACTGATGAAATAGCATTGTCATTGGTTGTCCAGAAAACCAAGCTCAATGGAAAGAGAGGTTCAATACATGCTGGAAAACCATTTGATTTATCCCAGTTAAAGCAGTTAGAGTTTACCATTAATATTAGCTCCTAAATTGGATGGATCAACCAGATTCTGTATAGATTATAAATGTGGTCACAAAGACAGAATTGTACATTTAGAAGACTGTATTGATAGGCTCACCAGTATTTCATTCCTTTCCAAGTTTGATTTATTGAAGGCATACTGCCAAGCATCATTAAAGCAAAGGCAAATTGATTATACAAATGTCAAGGGATGCCAGTCGGATTAAAGGATACAACAGGTACATCCAGCAGCTTATGAATCAAGTCATAGCTGAGGTCCATAACTATGTAACTTATTTAGATAAGTCGTATTACATGAGAAGAACATATGAGACAAGTAGAAGACCTTTTTACATTTAGCTAGCTTACTAATAAATATAGCCAAAAATAAATTTGGAAAGGTAAGAAGAATTTGCCTCGGATACTTGTGTAGGACAAGAACAAGTGTTAGCAAGACCAACAAAAGTGAAGACTCTAATTCCCTGTTCCTAACACTAGACAAAAAATCATGAGCTTTTTAGCAACATATGGGTTTTGCCACAAAAGTGTGCATAATGTCAGCCCAACAGCTATACTTTTAATAAATTTGTCAATGGAACAAACAAAAGGAGTATGGTCATCAGAATGCTATTTAGCTTTTGAGAATCTGAAGGCATCCTAATAAATGAACCAGTACTGATCACCCCTGATTTTCCAGATCTTTCAAAATGGAAATGATGTTATTGACTGGTAGGAGCAGTCTTGTTTCAGTTAAATAAGTTAGGAATAGAGAAGGAAGTGGGGTACTTCTTTAAGGAACTGAGCATCAATATTGGAAGGGGGAGGGTGTGCAGCCAGAAGTCGTGGTACACATTGGCACCAACGACATAGGTAGGAAGACGGGTGGGGAGGTCATTCAAGAGCTCAGGGAGTTAGGCTGGAAGCTAAAGGCTAGGACAGACAGAGTCGTCATCTCTGGGTTGTTGCCGGTGCCACGTGACAGTGAGGCAAAGAATAGGGAGAGAGTGCAGTTGAACACATGGCTGCAAGGATGGTGTAGGAGGGTGGGCTTCAGGTATTTGGACAATTGGACTGCATTCTGGGGAAGGTGGGACCTGTACAAACAGGACGGGTTGCACCTGAACCAGAAGGGCGCCAATATCCTGGGAGGTAGGTTTGCTAGCACTCTTCGGGGGGGTTTAAACTAATTTGGCAGGGGGATGGGATCTGGACTTGTAGTCCAGCAAGTAAGCTAGCTGTGTGTCAGGATGTCCAAGACTGTAGGGAGGCTGTGGAGAAGATAGCACTGACAGGGAATACTTGCGGACACAGAGATGGGCTCAAGTGTGTATACTTCAATGCAAGGAGTATCAGAAATAAGGTGGGTGAACTTAAGGCGTGGATCGGTACCTGGGACTACGATGTTGTGGCCATCATGGAAACGTGGATAGATGAGGGACAGGAATGGCTGTTGGAGGTTCCTGGTTACAGATGTTTCAGTAAGATTAGGGAGGGTGGTAAAAAAGGAGGGGGGGTGGCATTGCTAGTTAGAAATGGTATAACGGCTACAGAAAGGAAGTTTGAGGGGGATCTGCCTCTGGAAGTAGTATGGGCTGAAGTCAGAAATAGGAAAGGTGCAGTCACCTTGTTGGGTGTTTACTATAGGCCCCCCAATAGCAGCAGAGATGTGGAGAAACAGATTAGGAAACAGATTTTGGAAAGGTGCAGAAGCCACAGGGTCGTAGTCATGGGTGACTTCAACTTCCCAAATATTGATTGGAAGCTCTTTAGATCAAGTAGATTGGATGGGGCAGTGTTTGTGCAGTGTGTCCAGGAAGCTTTTCTAACTCAGTATGTAGATTGTCCAACCAGAGGGGAGGCCATATTGGATTTGGTACTCGGTAATGAACCAGGACAAGTGGTGGGTTTGTTAGTGGGTGAACATTTTGGTGATGGTGACCACAATTCTGTGACTTTCACCTTGGTTATGGAGAGAGATAGGTGCGCACAACAAGGTAGATTTTACAATTGGGGGAAGGGAAATTACGATGCTGTAAGACAGGATTTGAGGAGCATACGTTGGGAGCATAGACTGTCAGGGAAGGATGTGGTGGAAATGTGGAACTTTTTCAAGGAGCAGATATGACGTGTCCTTGATATGTATGTACCTGTCAGGCAGGAAAGAAATGGTCGTGTGAGGGAGCCTTGGTTGACGAGGGAGGTTGAATGTCTAGTAAAGAGGAAGAAGGAGGCTTACATAAGGTTGAGGAAACAGGGTTCAGACAGAGCAGTGGAGGGATACAGGATAGCCAGAAGGGACCTGAAGAAAGGGATTAGGAGAGCTAAGAGAGGGCATGAAAAATCCTTGGCAGATAGGATCAAGGATAACCCCAAGGCATTTTATGTGTATGTGAGAAACCTGAGAATGACGAGAACGAGGGTAGGTCCGATCAAGGACAGTAGTGGGAGACTGTGTATTGAGTCGGAAGAGATAGGAGAGGTCTTGAACAAGTACTTCTCTTCAGTATTTACGAACGAGAGGGACCGTATTGTTGAAGAGGAGAGTGTGAAACGGACTGGTAAGCTAGAAGAGATACTTGTTAGGAAGGAAGATGTGTTGGACATTTTGAACAACTTGAGGATAGACAAGTCCCCCGGTCCTGACGGGATATATCCTAGGATTATGTGGGAAGCAAGAGAGGAAATTGCAGTACCGTTGGCAATGATCTTCTCGTCTTCACTGTCAACGGGGGTGGTACCAGGGGACTGGAGAGTAGCGAATGTTGTGCCCCTGTTCAAAAAAGGGAATCGGGATAACCCCAGGAATTACAGGCCAGTTAGTCTTACTTCTGTGGTAGGCAAAGTAATGGAAAGGGTACTGAGGGAGAGGATTTATGAGTATCTGGAAAGACACTGCTTGATTAGGGACAGCCAGCACGGATTTGTGAAGGGTAGGTCTTGCCTTACAAGTCTTATTGAATTCTTCGAGGAGGTGACCAAGCATGTGGATGAGGGTAGAGCAGTGGATGTAGTGTACATGGATTTTAGTAAGGCATTTGATAAGGTTCCCCATGGTAGGCTTCTGCGGAAAGTCAGGAGGCATGGGATAGAGGGAAATTTGGCCAATTGGATAGAAAACTGGCTAACCGGTCGAAGTCAGAGAGTGGTGGTAGATGGTAAATATTCAGTCTGGAGCCCAGTTACAAGTGGAGTTCCGCAGGGATCAGTTCTGGGTCCTCTACTGTTTGTAATTTTTATTAATGACTTGGATGAGGGAGTCGAAGGGTGGGTCAGTAAATTTGCAGATGATACGAAGATAGGTGGAGTTGTGGACAGTGAGGAGGGCATTTGTCGTTTGCAAAGGGACTTAGATATGATGCAGAGCTGGGCTGAGGAGTGGCAGATGGAGTTCAACCCTGTCAAGTGTGAGGTTGTCCATTTTGGAAGAACAAATAAGAATGCGGAATACAGGGTTAATGGTAGGGTTCTTAGTCAGGTGGAGGAACAGAGGGATCTTGGGGTCTATGTACATAGATCTTTGAAAGTTGCCACTCAGGTGGATAGAGTTTGTAAGAAGGCCTATGGTGTATTATTGTTCATTAGCAGAGGGATTGAATTCAAGAGTCGTGAAGTGATGTTGCAACTGTACAGGACTTTGGTTAGGCCACAGTTGGAGTACTGTGTGCAGTTCTGGTCGCCTCACTTTAGGAAAGATGTGGAAGCTTTGGAGAGGGTGCAGAGAAGATTTACCAGGATGTTGCCTGGAATGGAGAATAGGTCGTACGAGGATAGGTTGAGAGTTCTCGGCCTTTTCTCGTTGGAACGGCGAAGGATGAGGGTGACTTGATAGAGGTTTATAAGATGATCAGAGGAATAGATAGAGTAGACAGTCAGAAACTTTTCCCCGGGTACAACAGAGTGTTACAAGGGGACATAAATTTAAGGTGAAGGGTGGAAGGTATAGGGGAGATGTCAGGGGTGGGTTCTTTACCCAGAGAGTGGTGGGGGCATGGAATGTGCTGCCCGTGGGAGTGGTAGAGTCAGAATCATTGGCGACCTTTAAGCGGCATTTGGATAGGTACATGGATGGGTGCTTGATCTAGGATAGAAGTTCGGCACAACATCGTGGGCCGAAGGGCCTGTTCTGTGCTGTATTGTTCTATGTTCTATGTTCTAAGTACACTACCTTGGAAAAGAAGCATTTGAGACTGTCATTGGCTCTTCGGCATTTTGAAATCTCTGTTTGACATAGGAATAAGGAAACATTGTTTTAAACTTTAGTAATCCAATGGCATTAATTGAAAAGTTTTAAAACTCACAATGCAGGATTATTCAGATGGAAACTTTTGTTTCAACCATTTCAAGTAAAGGTTATTTACATGGATGGAAAAGATAATGTAGTTGCAGATGCAATGTCCTCAGCATAAAATATTGGGATAACTTTAAGATTTAAGAAATATTAAGAAATAAGATTGTATAAGGAAGAAGGTTAAATGAATGTGAGCCTTGTTTTTCGTTATTTACATATTTGTGATGAAATGTACTTTTGAAATTTCATTTTATAAGGGTAGAGTCATGTAAATACCATAGCTTTTATTTTTCTGTATTTTTAATTGTGTACTGAAATTGGAAGAGGATATTCCAAAGACTTACCAGTGCTTCTTGGGATGGCAGGAATGGCATGTGAAGAGACAAACTGGATCAGTTAGGACAATATTAAGACAAGAATTTAAATGATTGGGCATGGGGGTCAGGCAGGGAGAGCAATTTCATAGAAACTATCTGCTACTGACAGAAATTCACATTCTTTATTTAGCTTTTCTGTTGCAGTTTGATTCAACTGAGTTATTGCTAGGATTTTTCAGAGAATAGTTCAAAGTTAACCACACTTTGATTTGCTACCTTTTTTGTGGTCAACAAAACTCTCCAACCTCCTACAGTAACTTTTATGTGTAGCTTTAGCATAAAAAGAAATCAACTACAAATTGAGTGATATTTAATCAACAGAACACACCCATCGTATTTTGTAGCATTTACTTCAGTTGATTTATTTATGTCAGAGATGCAAATCCTTCAAGCCAAACTATTACCTTGTAATTTGGTGAGTTTAAAGTGAATAGTCTGCTATTTGATCTGCAGAGGGGGACACTCCTTACTGATATAAGGAATTGTTTCTGTGACTCCACAAGTCCATACTGAAACCCAACAGTGGAATTGACTACAAAGTGACCTTCGCCTGATCCTAGTAGGGTTTACCCTCACCATGGTACTTCAAAAACTTTCCATTCAATGTATGAGGTTTGTCATAAGAATTTGTGATTTCCCATCCCTTGATTCAAAAGATGTCTCCTGACAGATTTTACTTAGCAGATTTGCTTCATATTAACACCAAGATGGATAATGAGTTGCAGGTGAATGAGTGGAACAGATCATTGCGGAGTGCTAAATGAGGTGCAGCACAGATGGTTTCAATCAATTTGAGGGTTTTTGTAAATTGGTGACGTGTGCTAAGGATGTTTGTGAGGAGTAGAAGCCAGAGGAGAGGTATTGAGTGGAGAATTCCAATGATGGTACATATTTTTGCATTTAGTAGCCCAAAAAAGATATGTGTGTATTAGTTTTTTCCAGCCAAACCTACAGTAGTCTGCTACAAATTAGGATAAGAGTGAAACAGAATCTACAAAAGGAAATATTAAGGGTATGAAATGCAAGTTGGTACTGATGGTTTGGGGAACCTTATTCAAGGACTGGTAGTATATAGACAATGACCAATATTTAGGCAACATATTTATGAATTACAATAATTATTCATTCCTATCTGATGCAAAAAACAAGAAATGTGGCTCAACAATGGCTTACAAAAGAAATTAGAGATAATATTAGATCCAAGGAGGAGCATAGAAAATTGCCAGAAAAAAGCAGCAAGTCTGAGGACTGGGAATGATTTACCATTCAGCTAAAGGTGACAAAGAGATTGATCAAGAGAGAGCAAACATAGTATGAGTGTGAATTTGCAAGGATCAGTAACAAATGGCAATACAACTTCTATAAATGTGTAAAGAGAAAAAGATTATTGATGACAAATGTAGGTCCCTTACAATCAAATACAGAAATTAGAATTGGGGGGAAAAAAAGGTAGAAGAATTCACAAGAGGACACAAACAATTTTCCAGAGGGAACCAAGGGTCTAATAAGAGGGAGGAACTGAAGAAAATCTGAATTAGTAAAACAAAATTGGTAATCGGGAAACTAATGGGGTTAAAGGCTTACATCACCAAGGCCCTGATAATTTGTATCTGAGAGTATTAAAGGAAGTGGCTCTGAAAATATGGGATACATTGGTGGTCATCCAAAATTCTATAGACTCTGTAGTGATTCCTCCAGATTAGAAAGTGACAAATGTAACCCCACTATTTAAAAAAGGAGGGAGGAAAGAAATAAACAAAATTATAGACCTGTTAGCTTAACACTTGTATTGGGGAAAAATGCTAGAGTCAATTGTAAAAAGCATCACAATTGAACACTTGTGAAGCATCAGTGGGATTAGACAAGATCAGCATAGGTGTATGAAAGGAAAGTTATGCTTAGTTAATCTACTGGTGTTTTTTGAGAATATAACTAATTGAATAGTCAAAAAGACAGCAGTGGACGTGGTGCATTTAGATTTCAGGAGGCCTTTGATAAGGTTCTGTATAAGTGGCTAGTTTGAAAAGTTAAAGCATTCAGGATACAAGCAAGGAATAAGAATTGATTGACAGGCAGCCAAGTATGAATGAAGGATTTTTTTCCAGGTAGCAGGCAGTAACTAATAGTGTATTGCAAGGATCAGTGACTGGACCTCAGCTATTCATGTTAAATGAAAATTAATCTAATGAAGCAACCAAATGAAATATTTCTAAGGTTTCTGATTGCACAAAACCAGGTGGGATTGAGAGTTGTGAGGAAGATACAAGGAGGCTTCAGTGCGACCAATACAAGTTGACTGTGTGGGCAAACAGGCAGCAGTATAATATAGACAAATGTGAACCTGTATGCATTGATATAAAACAAAGACAAAGTATTATTTAAATGATGATATATTGGGAATGTAGATGCACAAAGGAACCTACGTGTCCTTTGTATACCAGTTAATTAAAGTAAAGAGGCAGGTGCAGCAAACAATTAGGAAAGCAAATGGTATGTTGACCTATTCTTCACATTGAGTTCAGAAGTAGGGTTGTATCATTGCAGTAATTCTGGGCCTTGGGTAGTATGTGTAGTTTTGGTCTCCATATTTAAGAGAAGATATATTTGACATAGAGGAAGTGCAGCAAAAGTTCACTAGGCTGATACGAGGAATGTTAGGTCTTTTGTATGAGGAGATTTTGGCTTCAGTGAGCCTGAATTCACTAGAGCTTAGAAGAATGAGAAGGGATCTTTATATAAGATTCTAACAGGACTAGATGTACTAGACACAGAGAGGATATGGACGAGTTGGAGTGAAGGGTCTGTTTCCGAGCTGTACATCTCTATGACTCTATGTTTTCCTGGTTGGGGAGTTTAGAATCAGGAGTCACAGTCTCAGGATTTGGGGGTGGTCATTTAGCTCTGGAATGAGGAAGGATTTCTTCATTCAGAGGATGGGCAACCTTTGGAACCCGATGCTACAGAAAGCTGTAGAGGCCAGGTCAAGAAAGAGATTGATACATTTTTATATATTAAAGCATTAAAAGGGCACAGAGAGAAGTCAAGAGTATAGCATTGGGATAGAGGATCAACCATGATTATGTAGCATTACGTAGAGGCATTGAAAGACCAAATGGAATACTGCTGCTAGTTTATACACTGAGCTGCAGGGTGTAATGGCAGTAGTATCACATGTAGATTTGGCAAGTTTGTTAGTAGATCATTTCTGGGTTTTGACCTTTGCCATTTTCTTCAGATATTCAGGGAAGGACAAGGTCATTTTTGGAGTCACTCCCAAATATGTTGGGTTGGGGTCATTCTTTAATCTCTGGCCATCTGCATAGATATGCAATTCTTTATTTTAGTATTGTGGGGGTAGAATATACAGGGTATGGTTTGGAGAGATTTGTTGTGAGATGTCACTGTCATAACAGTTAGTTAACTGTGTAACATCTTTACCAAGTATCTGGTGCAGAGAACTTGAATGGCATAACAGATGTGATCAGCATTGATGAACTTTCCAGTGTGTGCTTGTTACCAGATCAATCATATATATGTTTCATGAATGAATAAGGAAGACGTTAACTAATGTTGCTATCTAATAATACTCAGGTCAGGCACCATCTGTGGAGAGATTTAGCGTTTGATACAGATGATTTGATATTTTGTTTTGGTTTAGCATCTCTGATTCCAACAACGTCATGACAATACACTTTCAAGGTCTTCCAGGGCACTGGGGACATGCCTGCTAACTGTTCGTAGCAGTGTTATGTATATGAACTTTGTATCCAAGTTTTCATTAGAACATATTGTTTTTGCTGCATGCATTCCTAAACTTTATACTTAAACATCCACTGATTATATTTCTATTATCAGAAGGTGTGTAGTTACCTGACACTTGAGTCTTGCATCATTAGTTGTTCACTAACTCTACCCAATGTCCTTCAATGGCCAGATTACCGCTGCTGAAATCAATTAGTTAAATTCCAATCAATGCATCTCAATGATTTCTCCACATGTTCTATTCTCCCCAAGATCCTATATTCTGGAATAATCAGCTTAACTTCTAGCCAGATGTGTGGAATTGCTACTATGTTGGTAGAAAGAGGGATAGGGATGTAGGCAGGAATTCAGGGAGCTAGGGTGGAAGCTGAGAGCTAGAACAAACAGAGTTGTTATCTCTGGTTTGTTATGTGTGCCATGCGATAGTGAGGTGAGGAACAGGGAGCTGAACACATGTCTGCAGGGATAGTGCAGGAGGGAGAGTTTCAGGTATATGGATAATTGGGGCTCATTCTGGGGAAGGTGGGACCTCTACAAACAGGACCGTTTTCATTTGAAACAGGGGGTACTAATATCCTGGGTGGGAAATGTGCTGGTACTATTCAGGTGGGGTTAAACTAGCTCAGCAGGGGGATGGGAACCTGTGATGCAGTTCCAGGATGAGAGAAGAGAGGATATGGACAGGATTTCATGGTCACAGAAGTGTGCTGGCAGACAGCAAGCTGGTTTGAAGTGTGTCTATTGCAACGCCAGGAGTATCGGAACAAAGTAAGTGAGCTTGCAGCATGGATAGGTACCTGGAACTTCGATGTTGTGGCCATTTTGGAGACATGGATAGAGCAAGGTCAGGAATGGATGTTGCAGGTTCCAGGGTTTAGATCTTTCATTAAGATCAGGGAATGTGATATAAGAGGGGGAGGTGTGGGTTTGTTAGTCAAGGACAGTATAACAGTGGCTGAAAGAACTTTTGACAAGAACTCGTCTACTGAGGTGTTTATGGGCTGAGGTTAGAAACAGGAGAGGAGAGGTAACACTGTGAGAGTTTTTTATAGGCCTCCACATCCAGGGATGTGGAGGTGAAGATTGTCAAAACGATTCTGGGTAGGAGTGAAAGGAACAGGGTGGTCATTATGGTGGACTTTAACTTCCCCCAACATTGACTGGAAATGCTATAATTCTAGTATGTCGGACGGATCACTTTTTGTTCAATATGTGCAGGACGGTTTCCTGACGCAGTATGTCAAAGGGCTGACAAGAGGGGAGGCCACACTGGATCTGGTACTTGGTAATGAACCAGCCAAGTACTTGATTTAGTGGTAGGTGAGCACTTTGGAGAGAGTGATCATAATTCGGTTGCACTTAGTTTAGCGATGGAAAGGAATAGGTACATGTGGGCAAAAGTGAGGATGCTGGAGATTAGAGTCGGGAGTGTGGTGCTAGAAAAGCACAGCAGGTCAGGTAGCATTGGAGGAGTAGAAAAATCAATGTTTTGGGGAAAAGCCCTTCAGGAATGAGACTGGGGGCATTGGGGGTGGAGAAATAAATGGGGATGAGGTGGGGCTTGGGGGAGGTAGTTGAGAGTGTGACTGATGGATGGAGATGTGGTAATGGTGATAGGTCAGAGGAGAGGGTGGAAGGTGGAGTGGGAAGGAAGATGGACAGGTAGGTCAGGTCTTAGGGCGGTGCTGTGCTGGAAGGTTGGAACTGGGATAAGATGGGGGGGGGGGGGGAGGGAAAAATGATGAAACTGGTGAACTCTGCATTGATGCCATGGGTTTCGAGGGTCCCAAGGTGGAATATGAGGTGTTCTTCCTCCAGGCATTGGGTGGTAAGGGAGTGGTGATGGAGTAGGCCCAGGACCTGTATGTCCTCAATGGAGTGGGAATTGAAGTGTTAGGCCACGGGGCAGTGGGGTTGGTTGGTGCGGGTGTCCTGGAGATGTTCTCTGAAGTGCTCTGTGAGTAGACATCCTGTCTCCCCTAATGTAGGGGAGACCGCACTGGGAGCAATGGATAAAGTAAATGACATGTGGAAGTGCAGGTAAAACTTTGATGGATGTGGAAGGTTCCTTTTGGCCTTGGACAGAGGTGAGGGGGAGGTGTTGGTGCAGGTTTTGCAATTCCTGCGGTGGCAAGGGAAGGTGCTGGGAGGGGAGGGTGGGTTGCTGGGGGGTGTGGACCTGAAGAGGTATATGATGAGGGATAGGTACATGCCACAGGGCAGGAGTTATAGATGGGGGAAGGGCAATTATAATGCAAATAGGCAAGACTTAGGCATAGAATGAGGTAGCAAAATGCAGGGGATGGCAACAATTGAAATCTGGAGCTGGTTTAAGGAACATATATTGTGTGTCTTTGATCGGTATATACCCATCAGGCAGGGAGGAAGTGATAAAGTAAGGGAACTGTGGCTTACTAAAGAAATTGTATCTCTTGTTAAGTGGAAGAGTTCTGTGCCGTTCAGACGAGATGGTTCAGCTGAGGCGATGGAGAGTTACAGATTAGCTAGGAAGGATTTAAAGAGAGAGTTAAAAAGAGCAAGGAGGGGACATGAGCAGTCTTTACCAGGTAGAATAAAAGAGAACCCTAAATCTTTCTATAGGTATGTGAGGAATAAAAGGATGACTAAGGTAGAAATAGAGCCAGTCAAAGACAGAAGTGGAAAGGTGTGTGTGGACCCTGTGGAGATCAGAGAGGGGCTAAATGAATATTTCTCATCTGTTTTCACTCAGGAAAAGGGGAATATCGTAGAGGAGAAGACTGAGATATGGGCTAGTGAACTAGAAATAATTTAGGTTAGTAAGAAGGAGATGTTATCAATCCTAGAAGGTGTGAAAGTAGCTAAGTCCCCTCGGCCAGATGGGATTTATCCGAGGATTCTCTGGAAAGCTAGGAAGGAGATGGCAGAGCCTATGGCCTTGATCTTTGTGTCATCATTGTCTACAAGTTTAGTACCAGAGGACTGGAGGATTGCAAATGTTGTGCCCTTGTTCAAGAAGGACAGTAGAGATGACTCAGGTAATTATAGACCAGTGAGCCTTGCGTCTGTTGTAGGAAAAATTTTGGAAAGGATTATAAAGCAACAATTTGACTGGAGATAGTCAACATGGTTTTGTCAAGGGCAGGTTGTCTCACAAACCTCATTAACTTTTTTGAGAAGGTGACCAAGCATGTGGATGAGTGTAGGGCAGTTGATGTGGTATACATGGACTTCAGTAAAGCCTTTGATAAGGTTCCACATGGTAGGCTTTTGGAGAAAATGCGGAGGCATGGGATTGAGGCTAATTTAGCAGTTTGGATTAGAAACTGGCTTTCTGTAAGAAGGCAGTGAATGGTGGTTGATGGAAAATATTCAGCCTGGAGTCCATTTACTAGTGGTGTCTCACAAGGATCTGTTTTGGGACCACTACTGTTTGTTACTTTTGTAAATGACTTGGATGCAGGCATAGGTGGATGGATTAGTAAGTTTGCAGATGACACCAAAGTCAGTGGAATGGTGAACAGTGTAGAAAAATGTTGCAGGTTGCAGTGGGCTTAGATAAACTGCAGAATTGGGCTGAGAGGTGGCAAATGTAGATAAATGTGAGGTGATTCACTTTGGGGAGAATAACAGGAAGGCAGAATACTGAGTCAATAGAAAGATTCTTGCTAGTGTGAATGTGCAGAGGGATCTTGGTATCCATGTACATAGATCCTTGAAAGTTGCCACCTAGGTTCATAGTGCTAGTAAGAAGGCATATGGTGTGTTAGGTTTTATTGGTAGAGGGATTGAGTTCCGGAGCCATGATGTCATGTTGCACCTTTACAAAACGGTAGTGTGGCCTCACTTGGAATATTGTGTACAGTTCTGGTCGCCCCATTACAGGAAGGGTGTGGAAGCATTGGAAAAGGTGCAGAGGAAATTTGCCAGGATGTTGCCTGGTCTGGAGCAAAGGTCTTATGAAGAAAGGCCGAGGGATTTGGGTCTGTTCTCGTTGGAGAGAAGAAGGCTAAGAGGGGATTTAATAGATACATACAAGACGATTAGAGTTTTTTTTTTCTAGGATGTCGGCTTGTATGAGGGGGAAAACTGCAAATTGAGGGGTGATAGATTTAAGACAGATGTCAGAGGCAGGTTCTTTACTCAGTGTTAAGGGCGTGAAATGCCCTGCCTGCCTGCCTAAGTCGTTAACTCATCCACATTAGGGACATTTAAACAGTTTTGGATAAGCATCTGGATGATGATGGGATAGTATAGGGGGATGGGCTTAGCTTGGTTCACAGGTCGGTGCAATTTTGAGGTCTGAAGGACCTATTCTGCGCTGTATTGTTCTATGTTCTACTACATCATATATCAAGCCAAATCCATGCCTTAATTCACTTGTTGTTCTTAAGATATGTCCATTATTCCAATCCTTATGTGCCCCATATGTTCTGTTAATCATTTATTCACTCTTGGATTTACTGTGTGGATTTTCCCCTTGACCCTATTTACCCTTTCTGGAGAAATGTTAGGTGAAGTTGGTTGGGCAGGACATAGAGATTTCTAGGAGGTTTTGAGACTTTTATGATCTATTGAATACATATAAATTTAATCTTTGAACTTTCTGGCCTGTTTAAAATTCACACCAAGTAAGTCAGTTGGATACAAATCAAAAAAATTCTCTGAAAAGGAAGCTGAGCTATAGAATACATCTCCACCCTAGAAAAACAGATTAAAAATAACTAGTACTGATACAGTACTGCCTTTGTATGTTGTATACTATTTTTATGCAAAAATCATTATTTATACAGCTTATCCTGTTTATTATTTTAACTCTTTACTTTTTAAAAATTATATTAATTATAAAGGAAATGTTGCTGCACCACAAAATATTAAAGTGCCCTTAAGGACTGATGTAGTGCAACAAGCAATGTTGAACATTTGAATGTACCAGGTACTGCTAATCAAGTATTTCCTTCAATAATTCACTTTAAAAATAAACAGGATGCTTTGCTGTTGCTTATTTGACAAATTTACTGTTCGGCGTCAAACTGGGGAATACAGAGCAGAAGGTTGTTCCATTTGATTGACAGTCAGGTTGAGTTAATTGATTGCAACCAAGATGCTACAAATGAACTTTGCAGCAGGAATCAGTGAGGATAAGGAACATTAGTCAGGTTGTCATAGACTCATAGAATCATACAGCATGGAAACAGACCCTTTGGTCCAACCAATCCATGCCAACCATCCCAAACGAAACTAGTCCCACCTGCCTGTGCTTGGCACATGTCCCTCCAAACGTGTTTTTTTATTCATGTACTTATCCAAATATCTCTTAAACATTGTAACATGTACCTGCTTTCATCACTTCCTTTGGAAGTTCATTCCACACACGAACCACACTGTGTAAAAAGGTTGCCTCTCTTGCCGTCTTAAAGTCTTTCTCTCCTCTCACCTTAAAAATATGCCCCACTGTTTTGAAATCCCCAAACCTAGGGAAAAGACACCTGCCAGTCACCATATCTGTACTTCTCATGATTTTATAAACTTCTATGAGGTCACCCCATAACCACATATGCTCCAGTGAAAAAAGTCCCAGCCCACACACACACACTCCTTATAAGTCAAACCTTCCACTCCCAAGAACATCCTGGTAAGTCTCTTCTGAATCCTCTCCAGCTTACTAATATACTTCCTATAAGGGAAACCAGAACTAGACACACTACTTCAGAAAAGGCCTCACCAATATCTGATCCAATCTCAACACACTTCTCAACTCCAATACTCAAAGGTCTGAGCAATGAAGGCAAGCGAGCTAAACACCTTCTTCACCATCCTGCCTATATGTTATGCAAACATCAAAGAATTATCTACCTGAACCCTGAGGTCTTTCTGTTCCACAACACTTTCTTTTGTTATTGTTAAGGTCTCAAAAAGCCCTGTTTGTCCACCATCAAGTCGAATGAGTGGTTACTGTGCATTCATCTTACTTACTATTTGATGAACCCAGTTAGAAAATGCATATAATGTTAGGGTTGAATGAATGTGGCTATGTTATTCTCCATGGTAAATAGCTGGCTAACATTCATTATGTAACTTCAGGTATAACATAGCCATTGGAGTAGATGCTGGAGGTGGCGTGGCATGTGAAAAAGAAGCATTTTATCTAAAAACCAATAAAGGAAAAGTCAGGTGGTCACAAATTTTTCATATCATTAATAAAACAAGGCCTTTCTTTTTTGCTTTATCATATTATGTAGAGAGGCTGGAAAGTGTTGAACTTCAAAGGGATTCGGGTGTCTTTGTTCCCAAGACACTGAAAGTTGACATGTTGGTACAGCAAGCAATTAACCAGGCAAATTATGTGATTGCCTTTATTACAGGAGGGTTTGAGAATCAGAGCAAATACATTTTTCTAAAATTTATATAAAATCTTGGCAAGACCACAGTTGGAGTACTGTATGTAGGTTTGGTCTTTCTTATAGAAAGATGTATTTGCCATAGAACGAGTGAACATTCACAAACTGATTCATAGGATAGAGGGATTATCTTCTGAGAAATTATTAAATAGTCTGGACCTATGTTCTCAAGAGTTAGGATTGAGTCATGATATCATTCAAACATACAAATTTTTTACAGGGCTCAACAGAATTAATGCAAGGGTGTTTCCTCTGACATGGGGAAGTGTAGAGGGATGCTCCTGAACCTTTTGGTATAGTATCAGGTTAAATAGTATCATTTGGGACTGACCCAAGGAAGAATTTAGTCAAAGGATACTGACTCTTTGGAATACTCTGTCAGTTGTGAAAATGTTGTGAATATGTTCACAACTGAGTTTGACAGATGTTTATGTATTTAAAAAGAAAAGCAAGGTATATAGAGACAGTACAGGAAAATAGGGAAATAGATGAGCCACAATCTCATTGAATGGTGGAGGGGTTCTAAACAGCCTACTCCTGCTCTTATTTCTTATCTTCTCAGGAAACATCTTAAAACATGTAGATTGTAGTCATCAGAGGATTACTAACCATTATAGCACAAGATAGCATAACCTGAGTTCTCAGATGTTTTAGAGATTTGGCTCATTCTGTTAGTATTATTTTGCAAAACACTCAAGCCATCTCACAAACTGTCCCCTCAACCCTACACCTAAAAAAAAATCTCAGTTTTAAATGCAGTGATTGTTATGTAAACGGGTACAATCGCTGCTTACTGTACATGGGATGATCTCATAATGAAGTATTTGTGGAACATTTTTTATTTCTGTGGCTCCAAAACCAAGACTCCTTCAAGTAATTCTTTAAGATTCTGAGCAGGTTCGTGAAATAAAAATTTGAACAAAATGCCACAAACCAGCAGTATTTTCCATGTTGGATCTGTTTTGATTTCTCTTTTCATTCATTTGTTTGATGGAATGTACTATTATGCAACTATATATTTTCCAATTTTCATCCCACATTCCGTGACAATGACTCATGTTGTGTATGGTTCCACCATTACATTGACAGATCTTGTTTACATGGAAAACCACATAGGTCTGTGTAAAAATCCGTATTGGTATTACGGTTACAGGGAAATTGGATAAATCAGGGTACTTTCTAAATGGTCTGAAGTTAATTATAGTGGATGTCCAAAGAGACTTGGTGTTCAATGCAGATCTTTAAATGTCACAAACAAGTGCAGAAAATAATGGAATGCTGGCCTATATTTCGAGAGGACTGTGGGTATAAATGTGGAATTCGCTACCCCCAAGTGCAGTGAGTAAATTTAAGGAGGAGTCAGACAGATTTTTAATTGGAAATGGGTTGTAGCGTTATGGGGAGAAGGCAGGAAAGTAACATATCAGCCATGATCAAATGGCAGAGCAGATTCGATGGGCTGAATGGCCCAATTCTGCTCCTATATCTTATGAACTCATAAGGATGTAAAAGATATGCTGCAATTATACAACACTCTGGTCAGACCCTACTTGGAGTACTAATAGCATATCTGGGCACCATATCTTAGTAAGGATATATTGGCTTGGAGGGAGTACAATGTAGGTTTACAAGATTGATAGCTGTACTTTGGGGTTATGAAGCCAGATACCAACTATGCCTGTTTTCCCTAAAGTTTAGAAAGTTGGGGGTGATCTGATTGATGTTTTCATAACATTAACAGGAAAAGATAGCAGATAAACTATTTCCACTGTTTGGAGATTCCAGAAATAGGGGTTTAGACTGAGATGAGGAGAAATTTCTTCACCCGGACACCAGCCAGTCTGTGGAATTTACTGCCACAAAGTGGTTAAGGCCAAAACATTACGTATTTTCATGATGGAGGTAGATATAGCTCTTATGGCTAAAGGGATCAAGGGATCCTGGGGAGAGGACAGGATTAAAGTAGTGACCTCAATGATCAGCTATGATCATTATTGAAGGGCAGAATAGGGTCAAGGGGTCAAATGGCCTACAGCAGCTCCTAATGTCAATGTTTCTATGGAAATTAGGGCCAGACTGTTCATAAGAGATATTAGGATAAACGTCTACACCCAAAGGGTGATAGATGTTTGGAATGCTCTTTCACAGTGGAATCTGGAATCCTATAAGTAGTGGTTAGCACTGCTGCTTCACAGCGCCAGAAACCCGGGTTCAATTCCCACCTCAGGCGACTGACTGCGTGGAGTTTGCACATTCTCCCTGTGTCTGCGTGCTCTGGTTTCCTCCCACAGTCCAAAGATGTGCAGGTAAGGTGAATTGGCCATGCTAAATTGGCCGTAGTGTTAGTTAAAGGGGTAAATGTAAGGTATGGGTGGGTCGCACTTTGGCGGGTTGGTGTGGACTTGTAGGGCCTGTTTCCACACTATAAGTAATCCAAAAAAACTGCAGTGGATGCTGGATAAGTTGTTAATTATCAATCTGAGGTATACATTTTTGTTAAACAAAGGTATTAAGGTATATGGACCAAAGGCAGGTGTATAGAGGTAGGCCGCAGAACAAGCTCAAGGGGCTAAATGGCCTACCCCTGTTCTTAGGTTCATATCGCTTGAGGCTGATTGTATTCTCTTGTCTACACATACACACAAATGAGAACAAGCTTTTGTGGATCAAATAGGTTTCTTTATTTCGCCTTCGTTTATTGATTTACATTTAATGTAGCCAAACTAAACAGAGTAGTGCAGATGCAATAAGTCTGAAACAAAAACAGAAATTACTAGAGAAACTCAACAGATCTGGCAGCATGTGTGGACAGAAAGCAGAGTTAATGTTTCGAGCCCAGGGTCACTCAACTTCAAATGTCAACTCTGCTTTCTCTCCACAAATGCTGCTAGACCTGTCGAGTTTCTCCAATATCTTCTGTTACTGTTCCAACAGTCTCTTATTTTACTATTGGGGATTGGTGATTGAAAGTGCTGCTATATTACCAATGACTTAAACCAATCACTAGTTGATTTAGACATGTGATTCGATATTATATCCGTGACCACATTCCTTTTACATGAAGCAAATGATGTACTGTTTATTTCACAAGATGAACACAAATGACAAATCCTGCCCAAACATCTGGTCACTATATCCCACAATTTCTTATAGGATTCCAGAATTTTTCCTCCAACTCTTTGCTTAGAAGTCTATTTGAAATTTGAATTCTCTGACTGAAGAATAACACCGATGTTGCCCCCAAACTTATGTCTCAAATACTATTAATTACTAATACCATATAATGAAGCAAAGAAACCATTTAAAAGCAACTTTCTCTGTATAATATGAATATTTAATATATCAAAATTTATCAGTTACGTGTCAACTAGAACAACTTGAATGCATTTCATGGCATCCAGAATGAATTTTGATTGCTTCCTTGGCAATGCCTTCCTGATAATATAATTCAGTGTCCCTATTTGGCTGGGAAGTGGCCAATAAATGGTTAAAAGGACAATACTTAGGTGAGGATAGACAGGCTGCCCAAAGTCTCATCTGCCTCCCAACCCACACAGCCAATGAGTTGTAGCCAAGTGGAAAAGTAGCTGAAAGGCCTTGTGGAAAATCTGACAAGTTTCTTCACCAGCAAACCAGACAGCAAGTACCAGTAAATCCTTTTAGTCCCAGTCGAATTACCACCTCTTGCTATTCACCTGTTGGTAGAAGATGTTTTTGGATTCCTTTTCATATTATCATTCTATCGTCATATTCTATACCAGTCCTTTTTAACCCTTCACTTCCCCTCAACTATGATATTTGATCTGGTTTTCACTTCAAACATTTATGCAATACTAATCATTTATGTTTTATATCATCATTCTCTACATTCCTCATCAGTCAAAGCACTCTGGCTTAGGTTTCTCTCCCTTTCACCTCACTTGTACCCAAAATATCTCCTCCTCAAAGAACACCCACTGTTCTATGAAATGTTCCTGTCAGCCTTTGGCTCCATTTTACCATCAATACAACCCTTCTAATTCCATACAAATCAGTCTTCTTCCATTTCAGATGTTCTACTTCGATTACTCCATGCACTAAAAACCATCTTTCTTCTTGACATCTGCATTGTTGCACCTGAACTCTCCCAAGGATTTGATTTTTGGCCCTTCACCTGCTGCAGTCACAGATGATGCTCCATTCTAAGGGTGAAACAAAGTGGAACAGCTCTACATCTACCTAACTGAATCAGGTTTTTTTTAAGCTGAGGGTTGGAACATTAATTAATTACATTTGGATGTCCCTCTCTAGTGACATTCATTTCTCCAGCTTTATCTGATGCATCCCTGACTTTTAATAACTTGTCTCTCTCGCTAAATACTACTATGATTTTGTGCCAGTAATCAAAAGATGGCCAAAACACCACAACTCATCTATAAATAAAACCAGAAAATGTGAATGTGTTCCACAGGCCATGCAGCATCTCCTTTGTTAAAAGATTGTTGACCGGAGACATTAATGGTATTTCTCTCTGCAAATGTTGTTTGGCATGCTGAGTGTTTCAGAATATCCTGTTTTCACTTCGGGTCTCCAGAGTAGTTTGGTTTGGTTCTATAACTCATCTGCAAATAATTATTATGCCGTTATAAACAGTTAATTCATCAGCAAAACCAGTGCTGCTCATTTGGTTTTTTCCCCAAGTACCATGCTGAACGCCCAAGTGGAGATGAATTAATGAACATGTCATCCAGAGGTAAAAACAATGACTGCAGATGCTGGAAACCAAATTCTGGATTAGTGGTGCTGGAAGAGCACAGCAGTTCAGGCAGCATCCAAGTAGCTTCGAAATCGACCTTTCGGGCAAAAGCCCTGATGGAGGGCTTTTGCCCGAAATGTCGATTTCGAAGCTACTTGGATGCTGCCTGAACTGCTGTGCTCTTCCAGCACCACTAATCCAGAATGTCATCCAGAGGCCAAGGCATCAAATTGATAGAGTCATAGAGATGCACAGCATGGAAACAGACCCTGCTAAATAGTCAAAATCTTCTTTTTATTTGAAGCTATGTCTCTGTTCTCCTGAAATTTCCATGGCTGCCAGAGATAAATCAATTTTATATTTCTTCCTTGATATTCACCACCCCAGGAAAAACATGCTGATCCTTTTGTGTAGAGAATTGGAATTTTCACTAAAGAAAGGGGATGTGGGCAATGGGAGCCATGGTTTGGAGGTGCTGGTGTTGGACTGGGGTGTACAAAGTTTTTTTTTTAAAAATCACACAATACCAAGGTATAGTCCAACAGGTTTATTTGGAAGTGCTAGCTTTCGCAGTGCTGTTCCTTCATCAGGTGGTTATGGGGTGTAAGATCGTAGGACTTTATAGCAAAATAGAAGAATTTACAGCAAACGTTAGGTGTGATATAACAGAAATGATCTATTGAAAAAGACCTGGATTGTTTGTTGGGAGAGGTCGTAAAATCAGGCCCAACTTCATAAACAGAAGGGGCGAGGAAGGAATCTTGATTTAAAACAAACGGACTTAAAAGTAATAAGACTGTAAATTCATTCACTAGCCAACGTGATTGAATCTCTCTCATTGTGGGCAGCAAATGGTTGGACTCGCCACTCTGATGGATGTCTATTTTCCCTCTGTACCTAATTTGCTGCAGCTTCAGCCTGAAGCCCCGCCCCCCTCCCGCTGCTCGGTGCAAACCCCTCGACGCAATTGGCCGCCCCGCATCACAATCCGGCATCACCAAACCCTGACGCAGGAAGCAATTGGTCAGAGGTCCTGGCAATCAAACCCTGCGTCATCATATTAGGTTGAGGAGAGGACCTTTAGCGGTCGCACAGATTCAATTTCCAAGGCTGAAAACCACAGTAAGGAGAGACATTAAAAGAAAGTTGTAGGACAAAAAAAAAGAGTTTTACAAATATACAGTAGCAAGACTTCCGGTCATCAAAACGTAAGTCGATTTCGATAAAATAACAACTTTGTTGGCGGAGGAAAGGGGGGGGGTTTGGTATGTGGAGTAAAGAAATTCCCTGAGCAGCGATTCGGGGTGGTGCCTTTCCCGTCAACATAACCTGTTAGCGGAAGTCATGCCTTTTTAACCTATTGGCACGACGCCGGGCACGGATTGGATGTGAGACGCGGGTTTATGTGCCATTCCCTGCGCCCATTGGCTGTTTGGCCCGTCCATCAGGCGAAGTGGAGGCGGGAGAAGGTGGCGACGGTTGATCAGGTTTGGTTGAGAATGCCCCACCCCCTTTCATCAAGCTGACCAACTTTGCAGCGTTGACTTGTCTCTTTGGTTTTACCCGTGTATTTTGGAGTTCATTATATAGCTATAAAGGTTATAGCTGTAATTACCGACTTTAGCACAATAGTTACAGGAACTGAAACCGAAATCAGGTAAAAGGACAAAGAAGCTCTTCAAATAATTCGCTAATTTCTTTTTAAATGTGTTGCTTGGGGCATTATATGAGGGCGTGATGTTGGGTTAGTGAGTGACCTGTCAAAATGTGTGAGTGCACCCATCAATTCAGTTAACTTAATCACAAAACGTTTAAAAAAATGTAGATGTAGCTTTTTTTTCCCCCCAAAGCACATAATATACATCATTTTCGAATTGGGATACTTTCGTAGGCTAATGTTTATTTATTGTATTATGTTTGTTATATTTGTTGTAACTTTGGACTTGTGAGAATGTGCAGTGGTTGTAATGGGATGGGTGTGGCAACACAAGTATGGTGCTCGGCCATCTAGCGTAGACTAATGAATCAAGAGTACCAATTCAGTGGACTAAGGTGAACGCTATGGAGGAGATGCTGAAATAATCCACTTTTGATTTGTGAAGCCATGGAAGTGTGAGTAATTTAAGAAATGTAGAAATAAAAGTGGAAGGTGAGTAGAGGTAAAAGTGGCCACCCATTGTTTCACCTTGAGTTGTGCTTGTATGTCTCAGATTAATTTGCTTTCCCTTTCATCAAATTTTAATTTTGCACATGAATCTGCATGGAGAGTGTTGAATAAATCTGATTTCCATGCATGTTTCAAATTGTATTCATGTTGGTGTTTACTTTATAGTGAGTAGAATTGTTTCTGTGGCTTTGTTCCTTCACAGCATGTGGGTGTTGCTTGCCCACCATTTATTGCCCAGTCCCTCTTGCCCTTAAGAAGGAAGTAGTTAACTTTCCTGAACCACTGCACTCCATGTTCAGTAGATAGACTTTAAATACCGATAGGGAGGGTGTTCCAGAATACTAAATCAGTGACACTAAGGAATGATATATTTTTAAATCAAGATGGTGAATAGCTTGGAGAACTTGTAGATTGTGTAGCCATGAGTCTTGTCCTTCCAATTGGAAGTTGCTGTGATTTGGAAGATTTTATCCATGATACCTTGGTGCAGTGCATCTTGTAGATGGAATACACTTCTACTGACTGCTGGTGGTGAAGGAGTGGATGTGGTGCCAGTTAAGCTTGATGCTTTGTCCTGGATTATGGACCAAAAAACTGTAGATGCTGGAAGCCAAAGTAGATAGACAGGAGGCTGGAAGAACATAGCAAGCCAGGCAGCATCATGAGGTGGAGAAGTCGATGTTTCTGGTATAACCCTTCTTCAGGACTGGGATGGGTGTAGGGAGAGCAGCAGATAAAATGGGTGGTGAGCACAGGGTGGTGAAGTGGGGATAGGTGAAGACAGGTAGAGGGTACGATCTGGTTGATTTAATGGGAGGAATGAATCCAGTTGATAGCAGGGAGGAGTGGAAGGGAGGGAGAGGGGATGGGAAGGGAGGTTCTGTGAAACTGGAGAACTCAATGTTAAGTCCAGTAGGCCTCCCAGGTGGAAGATGAGGTATAGCTCCTCCAATTTGCGGTGTGGTTCATTGTGACAATGAAGGAGGCCAAGGATGGTCATCTTGGAAAGGGGAGTTAAAATGGGCAGTGACTGGGCGGTCCGGTCAGATGATTGCGTTGATGCAGTGTCCTGCACCCAGGCTGAACTGAAGAAGTTCATTGTCTTGGCTCACAACTTCCACTCTGCCCTCAAATTCGCTTGGCCCATCTCAGACACCTCCCTCGACTTCTCCATTTTCATCTCCAGTGACAGTCTCTGGACAGATGTTTACTACAAACTCTGATTCCCATACTACCTGGAATGGGAATCTACCCAGTATCCTACAAGAATCCACCCCATTCTCCCAATTCCAATTCCTCTGCCTCTGCCACTCCTGCTCAGACAAGGAGACATTCCACTCGTGAGCATCCCACCTATTTCAAACAATGTGCTTTTCCTCCCTCTGTCTCCAGTCAGCCCTCCGCTGTACCACATCCATTCCACTGCTCTAAACAGCCCCCCAAATGCAATAAAGACAGAGAACCCCTTGCCCTCCCCCACCACCCCACCACCCCACCAGTCTCTGCATCCAACGCATCATCCTTAAACACTTCCACCGACTCAACCTACACCCCATCACCAAGAACATAACCCCCCCCCCCCGGCCAAACTTTCTCTGCCTTCCACAAGGAGTGTTCCCTTTGACAGTCCTTGGTTTATGCCACTCTCCCCACGAACCTCAGGTACCTTCCCCTACAACCAGAAAAGATGCAAAACCTGCTGGTACACCACCCACCTCACCTCCATAACCAAACAGTCCTTCCAGATGAGACAGGTTTACCTGCCTCTCTTCCAACCTAGTTTACTGCATTGTGTACTCCCGATGTGGTATTCTCTACATCTGGGAAACCAAACGTAATCTTAGGGAATAATTTGCTGAGCATCTCAGCCAGGCCCACAGAGGCTGACTGGACCACCCATTTTAATTCCCCTTCCCATTCCCTTTCTGACATGACCATCCTTGCCTCCTCATTGCTACAACAAACCACACTGCAAATAGGAGGAACAACAACTCATCTTCTGCCTGGGCAGCCTACAGCCTGGAGGACTCAACATTGAGTTTACCACTTTCACAGACCCTCCCACCCTCTCTCCCACCCTCTCTCCCACCCTCCCACCCTCCCACCCTCCCTCCCTCCCTCCCTCCCTCCCTCCCTCCCTCCCTCCCTAGTCTCTCCCTCCCTCCCTCCCTAGTCTCTCCCTCCCTCCCTCCCTAGTCTCTCCCTCCCTCCCTCCCTAGTCTCTCCCTCCCTCCCTCCCTAGTCCCTCCCTCCCTCCTCCCTCCCTCCCTCGTCCCTCCCTCCCTCCTCCCTCCCTCCCTCGTCCCTCCCTCCCTCCCTCGTCCCTCCCTCCCTCCCTCCCTCGTCCCTCCCTCCCTCCCTCCCTAGTCCCTCCCTCCCTCCCTCCCTCCCTAGTCTCTCCCTCCCTAGTCTCTCCCTCCCTCCCTAGTCTCTCCCTCCCTCCCTCCCTCCCTCCCTAGTCTCTCCCTCCCTCCCTCCCTCCCTCCCTCCCTCGTCCCTCCCTCCCTCGTCCCTCCCTCCCTCGTCCCTCCCTCCCTCGTCCCTCCCTCCCTCGTCCCTCCCTCCCTCGTCCCTCCCTCCCTCCCTCCCTAGTCCCTCCCTCCCTCCCTCCCTCCCTAGTCTCTCCCTCCCTAGTCTCTCCCTCCCCTAGTCTCTCCCTCCCTAGTCTCTCCCTCCCTAGTCTCTCCCTCCCTAGTCTCTCCCTCCCTAGTCTCTCCCTCCCTAGTCCCTCCCTCCCTCCCTCCCTCCCTAGTCTCTCCCTCCCTAGTCTCTCCCTCCCTAGTCTCTCCCTCCCTAGTCTCTCCCTCCCTAGTCTCTCCCTCCCTCCCTCCCTCCGTCCCTCCCTCGTCCCTCCCTCGTCCCTCCCTCGTCCCTCCCTCGTCCCTCCCTCGTCCCTCCCTCGTCCCTCCCTCGTCCCTCCCTCCCTCCCTCCCTAGTCTCTCCCTCCCTCCCTAGTCTCTCCCTCCCTCCCTCCCTAGTCTCTCCCTCCCTCCCTCCCTCCCTCCCTCCCTAGTCTCTTCCTCCCTCCCTCCCTCCCTCGTCTCTCCCTCCCTCCCTCCCTCCCTCCCTAGTCTCTCCCTCCCTCCCTCCCTCCCTCCCTCCCTAGTCTCTCCCTCCCTCCCTCCCTCCCTCCCTCCCTCCCTCCCTCCCTCCCTCCCCTCCCTCCCTCCCTCCCTAGTCTCTCCCTCTCTCCCTCCCTCCCTAGTCTCTCCCTCTCTCCCTCCCTCCCTAGTCTCTCCCTCCCTCCCTAGTCTCTCCCTCCCCCCTCCCTCCCTCCCTCGCCCCTCCCTCCCTCCCTCCCTCCCTCCCCCCCCCCCCCTCCCTCCCTCCCTCCCCCCCCCCCCCTCCCTCCCTCCCTCCCCCCCCCGCTCCCCCCCCCCCCGCTCCCCCCCCCTCCCCCCCCCTCCTCCCTCCCTCCCTCCCTCCCTCCCCTCCCTCCCTCCCTCCCTCCCTCCCTCCCTCCCTCCCCTCCCTCCCTCCCCTCCCTCCCTCCCTAGTCCCTCCCTCCCTCCCTAGTCCCTCCCTAGTCCCTCCCTCCCCTCCCTCCCTCACTAGTCCCTCCCTCACTAGTCCCTCCCTCACTAGTCCCTCCCTCACTAGTCCCTCACTAGTCCCTCACTAGTCCCTCACTAGTCCCTCACTAGTCCCTCCCTAGTCCCTCCATCTCTCCCTCCCTCCCTCCCTAGTCCCTCTCTCCCTAGTCCCTCTCTCCCTCCCTCCCTCCCTCCCTCCCTCCCTCCCTCCCTAGTCCCTCCCTCCCTCCCTCCCTAGTCCCTCTCTCCCTCCCTCCCTCCCTAGTCCCTCTCTCCCTCCCTCCCTCCCTAGTCCCTCTCTCCCTCCCTCCCTCCCTCCCTCCCTAGTCCCTCTCTCCCTCCCTCCCTCCCTCCCTAGTCCCTCCCTCCGTCCCTCCCTCCGTCCCTCCCTCCGTCCCTCCCTCCCTCCGTCCCTCCCTCCGTCCCTCCCTCCCTCGTCCCTCCCTCCCTCGTCCCTCCCTCCCTCGTCCCTCCCTCCCTCCCTCGTCCCTCCCTCCCTCGTCCCTCCCTCCCTCGTCCCTCCCTCCCTCGTCCCTCCCTCCCTCGTCCCTCCCTCCCTCGTCCCTCCCTCCCTCGTCCCTCCCTCCCTCGTCCCTCCCTCCCTCGTCCCTCCCTCCCTCGTCCCTCCCTCCCTCGTCCCTCCCTCCCTCGTCCCTAGTCCCTCCCTCGTCCCTCCCTCCCTCGTCCCTCCCTCCCTCGTCCCTCCCTCCCTCGTCCCTCCCTCCCTAGTCCCTCCCTCCGTCCCTCCCTCCCTCCCTCCGTCCCTCCGTCCCTCCGTCCCTCCGTCCCTCCGTCCCTCCGTCCCTCCCTAGTCCCTCCCTAGTCCCTCCATCTCTCCATCTCTAGTCCCTCCCTCCCTCGTCCCTTAGTCCCTCCCTCCCTCGTCCCTTAGTCCCTCCCTCCCTCGTCCCTTAGTCCCTCCCTCCCTAGTCTCTCCCTCCCTCCCTCCCTAGTCCCTCCCTCCCCCCCTCCCTCCCTAGTCCCTCCCCCCCTCCCTCCCTCCCTAGTCCCTCGCCCCCTCCCTCCCTAGTCCCTCGCCCCCTCTCTCCCTCCCTAGTCCCTCGCTCCCTCCCTCCCCTCCCTAGTCCCTCCCTCCCTCCCTAGTCCCTCCCTCCCTAGTCCCTCCCTCCCTCCCTCCCTCCCTCCCTAGTCCCTCCCTCCCTCCCTCGTCCCTCCCTCCCTCCCTCCCTCGTCCCTCCCTCCCTCCCTCCCTCCCCCCCTCCCTCCCCCCCTCCCTCCCTAGTCCCTCCCCCCCTCCCTCCCTAGTCCCTCCCCCCCTCCCTCCCTAGTCCCTCCCCCCCTCCCTCCCTAGTCCCTCCCCCCCTCCCTCCCTCCCTCCCTAGTCCCTCCCTCCCTAGTCCCTCCCTCCCTAGTCCCTCATCCCTCCTCCCTCCCTTCCCCCAGTCCCTTCCCCCAGTCCCTCCCTCCCTCCCTCCCCCTCCCCCCCCCCCCCCGGTCCCTCCCTCCCTCCCCTCCCCAGTCTCTCCCTCACTCCCCTCCCCCCTCCCCGGTCTCTCCCTCACTCCCCTCCCCCCTCCCCGGTCTCTCCCTCCCTCCCCTCCCCTCCCCCCTCCCCCCTCCCCGGTCTCTCCCTCCCTCCCCTCCCCTCCCCCTCCCCGGTCCCTCCCTCCCTCCCTCCCTCCCTCCCTCCCTCCCTCCCTCCCCCCTCCCCGGTCCCTCCCTCCCCCCTCCCCGGTCCCTCCCTCCCCCCTCCCCGGTCCCACCCTCCCCCCTCCCCGGTCCCTCCCTCCCCCCTCCCCGGTCCCTCCCTCCCCCCTCCCCGGTCCCTCCCTCCCCCCTCCCCGGTCCCTCCCTCCCTCCCTCCCCGGTCCCTCCCTCCCTCCCTCCCCGGTCCCTCCCTCCCTAGTCCCTCCCTAGTCCCTCCCTAGTCCCTCCCTAGTCCCTCCCTAGTCCCTCCCTAGTCCCTCCATCTCTAGTCCCTCCCTCCCTCCCTCCCTAGTCCCTCCCTCCCTAGTCCCTCCCTCCCTCCCTCCCTCCCTAGTCCCTCCCTCCCTCCCTCCCTCCCTAGTCCCTCCCTCCCTCCCTCCCTCCCTAGTCCCTCCCTCCCTCCCTCCCTCCCTCCCTCCCTCCCTCCCTAGTCCCTCCCTCCCTCCCTAGTCCGTCCCTCCCTCCCTCCCTAGTCCCTCCCCCCCTCCCTCCCTAGTCCCTCCCCCCCTCCCTCCCTAGTCCCTCCCCCCCTCCCTCCCTAGTCCCTCCCTAGTCCCTCGCCCCCTCTCTCCCTCCCTAGTCCCTCGCCCCCTCTCTCCCTCCCTAGTCCCTCCCTCCCTCCCTCCCTCCCTAGTCCCTCCCTCGTCCCTCCCTCCCTCCCTCCCTCGTCCCTCCCTCCCTCCCCCTCCCTCCCTCCCTCGTCCCTCCCTCCCTCGTCCCTCCCTCCCTCGTCCCTCCCTCCCTAGTCCCTCCCCCCCTCCCTCCCTCCCTCCCTCCCCCCCTCCCTCCCTCCCTAGTCCCTCCCTCCCTAGTCCCTCCCTCCCTCCCTAGTCCCTCCCTCCCTCCCTAGTCCCTCCCTCCCTAGTCCCTCCCTCCCTAGTCCCTCCCTCCCTAGTCCCTCCTCCCTAGTCCCTCCCTCCCTAGTCCCTCATCCCTCCTCGCTTCCTCATCCCTCCTCCCTCCCTTCCCCCAGTCCCTTCCCCCGGTCCCTCCCTCCCTCCCCCCCCCTCCCCGGTCCCTCCCTCCCTCCTCCCTCCCCCCCCTCCCCGGTCCCTCCCTCCCTCCCTCCCTCCCTCCCCCCTCCCCGGTCCCTCCCTCCCTCCCTCCCCCCTCCCCGGTCCCTCCCTCCCTCCCTGGTCCCTCCCTCCCTCCCTCCCCCCTCCCCGGTCCCTCCCTCCTCCCTCCCTCCCTCCCCCCTCCCCGGTCCCTCCCTCCCTCCCCCCTCCCCGGTCCCTCCCCTCCCTCCCCCCTCCCCGGTCCCTCCCTCCCTCCCCGGTCCCTCCCCTCCCTCCCTCCCCGGTCCCTCCCTCCCTCCCCGGTCCCTCCCTCCCTCCCCGGTCCCTCCCTCCCTCCCCGGTCCCTCCCTCCCTCCCTGGTCCCTCCCTCCCTCCCTCCCCGGTCCCTCCCTCCCTCCCTCCCTCCCTCCCTCCCTCGCCGGTCCCTCCCTCCCTCCCTGGTCCCTCCCTCCCTCCCTCCCTCCCCGGTCCCTCCCTCCCTCCCCGGTCCCTCCCTCCTCCCTCCCCCCCTCCCTCCTCCCTCCTCCTCCCCCCTCCCCCCCTCCCTCCCCCCTCCCCGGTCCCTCCCTCCCTCCCTCCCTCCCTCCTCCCCGGTCCCTCCCTCCCTCCCTCCCTCCCTCCCCGGTCCCTCCCCCCTCCCCGGTCCCGGTCCCTCCCCCCTCCCCGGTCCCTCCCTCCCTCCCTCCCTCCCCCCCTCACCCCCTCCCTCCCCCCTCCCCGGTCCCTCCCTCCCTCCCTCCCTCCTCCCCGGTCCCTCCCTCCCTCCCTCCCTCCTCCCCGGTCCCTCCCTCCCTCCCTCCCCCTCCCCGGTCCCTCCCTCCCTCCCTCCCTCCCTCCCTCCCCCCTCCCCGGTCCCTCCCTCCCTCCCTCCCTCCCCCCTCCCCGGTCCCTCTGTCCCTCCCTCCCCGGTCCCTCTGTCCCTCCCTCCCCCGGTCCCTCTGTCCCTCCCTCCCCGGTCCCTCTGTCCTCCCTCCCTCCCTCCCTCCCCCCCTCCCCCTCCCCCCCTCCCCGGTCCCTCTGTCCCTCCCTCCCTCCCCCCTCCCCCCTCCCCGGTCCCTCCCTCCCTCCCTCCCCCCTCCCCCCTCCCCGGTCCCTCCCCTCCCTCCCCCCTCCCCGGTCCCTCCCCCCTCCCCCGGTCCCTCCCTCCCTCCCTCCCCCTCCCCCCCTCCCCCGGTCCCTCCCCCCCTCCCCCCTCCCCGGTCCCTCCCCTCCCTCCCCCCTCCCCGGTCCCTCCCTCCCTCCCTCCTCCCCCTCCCCGGTCCCTCCCCTCTCTCCCCCTCCCGTCCTCCCCCTCCCCCCTCCCGGTCCCTCCCTCTCTCCCCCCTCCCCGGTCCCTCCCTCTCTCCCCCCTCCCGGTCCCTCCCTCTCTCCCCCCCTCCCGTCCCTCCCTCTCTCCCCCCTCCCCGGTCCCTCCCCTCTCTCCCCCCTCCCCGGTCCCTCCCTCCTCTCCCCCCCTCCCCGGTCCCTCCCTCTCCCTCTCTCCCCCCTCCCCGGTCCCTCCCTCTCTCCCCCCCCTCCCCGGTCCCTCCCTCTCTCCCCCCTCCCCCCTCCCCGGTCCCCCTCCTCTCCTCTCTCCCCCTCCCCCCTCCCCGGTCCCTCCCTCTCTCCCCTCTCCCCCCTCCCCGGTCCCTCCCTCTCTCCTCTCTCCCCCCCTCCCCGGTCCCTCCCTCTCTCCTCTCTCCCCCCTCCCCGGTCCCTCCCTCTCTTCCTCTCTCCCCCCTCCCCGGTCCCTCCCTCTCTCCTCTCTCCCCCCTCCCCGGTCCCTCCCTCTCTCCTCTCTCCCCCCTCCCCGGTCCCTCCCTCTCTCCTCTCTCCCCCCTCCCCGGTCCCTCCCTCTCTCCTCTCTCCCCCCTCCCCGGTCCCTCCCTCTCTCCTCTCTCCCCCCTCCCCGGTCCCTCCCTCTCTCCTCTCTCCCCCCTCCCCGGTCCCTCCCTCTCTCCTCTCTCCCCCCCTCCCCGGTCCCTCCCTCTCTCCTCTCTCCCCCCTCCCCGGTCCCTCCCTCTCTCCTCTCTCCCCCCTCCCCGGTCCCTCCCTCTCTCCTCTCTCCCCCCTCCCCGGTCCCTCCCTCTCTCCTCTCTCCCCCCTCCCCGGTCCCTCCCTCTCTCCTCTCTCCCCCCTCCCCGGTCCCTCCCTCTCTCCTCTCTCCCCCCTCCCCGGTCCCTCCCTCTCTCCTCTCTCCCCCCTCCCCGGTCCCTCCCTCTCTCCTCTCTCCCCCCTCCCCGGTCCCCTCCCTCTCTCCTCTCTCCCCCCTCCCCGGTCCCTCCCTCTCTCCTCTCTCCCCCCCCTCCCCGGTCCCTCCCTCTCTCCTCTCTCCCCCCTCCCCGGTCCCTCCCTCTCTCCTCTCTCCCCCCTCCCCGGTCCCTCCCTCTCTCCTCTCTCCCCCCTCCCCGGTCCCTCCCTCTCTCCTCTCTCCCCCTCCCCGGTCCCTCCCTCTCTCCTCTCTCCCCCCTCCCCGGTCCCTCCCTCTCTCCTCTCTCCCCCCTCCCCGGTCCCTCCCTCTCTCCTCTCTCCCCCCTCCCCGGTCCCTCCCTCTCTCCTCTCTCCCCCCTCCCCGGTCCCTCCCTCTCTCCTCTCTCCCCCCTCCCCGGTCCCTCCCTCTCTCCTCTCTCCCCCCTCCCCGGTCCCTCCCTCTCTCCTCTCTCCCCCCTCCCCGGTCCCTCCCTCTCTCCTCTCTCCCCCCTCCCCGGTCCCTCCCTCTCTCCTCTCTCCCCCCTCCCCGGTCCCCTCCCTCTCTCCTCTCTCCCCCCTCCCCGGTCCCTCCCTCTCTCCTCTCTCCCCCCTCCCCGGTCCCTCCCTCTCTCCTCTCTCCCCCCTCCCCGGTCCCTCCCTCTCTCCTCTCTCCCCCCTCCCCGGTCCCTCCCTCTCTCCTCTCTCCCCCCTCCCCGGTCCCCTCCCTCTCTCCTCTCTCCCCCCTCCCCGGTCCCTCCCTCTCTCCTCTCTCCCCCCTCCCCGGTCCCTCCCTCTCTCCTCTCTCCCCCCTCCCCGGTCCCTCCCTCTCTCCTCTCTCCCCCCTCCCCGGTCCCTCCCTCTCTCCTCTCTCCCCCCTCCCCGGTCCCTCCCTCTCTCCTCTCTCCCCCCTCCCCGGTCCCTCCCTCTCTCCTCTCTCCCCCCTCCCCGGTCCCTCCCTCTCTCCTCTCTCCCCCCTCCCCCGGTCCCTCCCTCTCTCCTCTCTCCCCCCTCCCCGGTCCCTCCCTCTCTCCTCTCTCCCCCTCCCCGGTCCCTCCCTCTCTCCTCTCTCCCCCCTCCCCGGTCCCTCCCTCCCTCTCCTCTCTCCCCCCTCCCCGGTCCCTCCCTCTCTCCTCTCTCCCCCCTCCCCGGTCCCTCCCTCTCTCCTCTCTCCCCCCTCCCCGGTCCCTCCCTCTCTCCTCTCTCCCCCCTCCCCGGTCCCTCCCTCTCTCCTCTCTCCCCCCTCCCCGGTCCCCTCCCTCTCTCCTCTCTCCCCCCCTCCCCGGTCCCTCCCTCTCTCCTCTCTCCCCCCTCCCCGGTCCCCTCCCTCTCTCCTCTCTCCCCCCTCCCCGGTCCCTCCCTCTCTCCTCTCTCCCCCCTCCCCGGTCCCTCCCTCTCTCCTCTCTCCCCCCTCCCCCGGTCCCTCCCTCTCTCCTCTCTCCCCCCTCCCCGGTCCCTCCCTCTCTCCTCTCTCCCCCCTCCCCGGTCCCTCCCTCTCTCCTCTCTCCCCCCTCCCCGGTCCCTCCCTCTCTCCTCTCTCCCCCCTCCCCGGTCCCTCCCTCTCTCCTCTCTCCCCCCTCCCCGGTCCCTCCCTCTCTCCTCTCTCCCCCCTCCCCGGTCCCCTCCCTCTCTCCTCTCTCCCCCCTCCCCGGTCCCCTCCCTCTCTCCTCTCTCCCCCCCTCCCCGGTCCCTCCCTCTCTCCTCTCTCCCCCCTCCCCGGTCCCTCCCTCTCTCCTCTCTCCCCCCCTCCCCGGTCCCTCCCTCTCTCCTCTCTCCCCCCTCCCCGGTCCCCTCCCTCTCTCCTCTCTCCCCCCTCCCCCCGGTCCCCTCCCTCTCTCCCTCTCTCCCCCCCCTCCCCGGTCCCCTCCCTCTCTCCTCTCTCCCCCCCTCCCCCGGTCCCCTCCCCTCTCTCCTCTCTCCCCCCTCCCCCGGTCCCTCCCTCTCTCCTCTCTCCCCCCCTCCCCGGTCCCTCCCCTCTCCTCCTCTCTCCCCCCCTCCCCGGTCCCTCCCTCTCTCCTCTCTCCCCCCCTCCCCGGTCCCTCCCTCTCTCCTCTCTCCCCCCTCCCCGGTCCCCTCCCCCTCTCCTCCTCTCTCCCCCCCCTCCCCGGTCCCCTCCCCCCCTCTCTCCCCTCTCTCCCCCCCTCCCCGGTCCCCTCCCCTCTCTCCCTCCTCTCCCCCCCCTCCCCCGTCCCCTCCCCCTCTCTCCCTCTCTCCCCCCCCTCCCCGGTCCCTCCCCTCTCTCCCTCTCTCCCCCCCCACCCCCGGTCCCCTCCCTCCTCTCCTCCTCTCCCCCCCTCCCCCGGTCCCCTCCCTCTCTCCTCTCTCCCCCCCTCCCCGGTCCCCTCCCTCTCTCCTCTCTCCCCCCCTCCCCGGTCCCTCCCTCTCTCCTCTCTCCCCCCTCCCCGGTCCCTCCCTCTCTCCTCTCTCCCCCCTCCCCGGTCCCTCCCTCTCTCCTCTCTCCCCCCTCCCCGGTCCCTCCCTCTCTCCTCTCTCCCCCCTCCCCGGTCCCTCCCTCTCTCCTCTCTCCCCCCTCCCCGGTCCCTCCCTCTCTCCTCTCTCCCCCCTCCCCGGTCCCTCCCTCTCTCCTCTCTCCCCCCTCCCCGGTCCCTCCCTCTCTCCTCTCTCCCCCCTCCCCGGTCCCTCCCTCTCTCCTCTCTCCCCCCTCCCCGGTCCCTCCCTCTCTCCTCTCTCCCCCCTCCCCGGTCCCTCCCTCTCTCCTCTCTCCCCCCTCCCCGGTCCCTCCCTCTCTCTCCTCTCTCCCCCCTCCCCGGTCCCTCCCTCTCCTCTCTCCCCCCTCCCCGGTCCCTCCCTCTCTCCTCTCTCCCCCCTCCCCGGTCCCTCCCTCTCTCCTCTCTCCCCCCCTCCCCGGTCCCTCCCTCTCTCCTCTCTCCCCCCTCCCCGGTCCCTCCCTCTCTCCTCTCTCCCCCCTCCCCGGTCCCTCCCTCTCTCCTCTCTCCCCCCTCCCCGGTCCCTCCCTCTCTCCTCTCTCCCCCCTCCCCGGTCCCTCCCTCTCTCCTCTCTCCCCCCTCCCCGGTCCCTCCCTCTCTCCTCTCTCCCCCCTCCCCGGTCCCTCCCTCTCTCCTCTCTCCCCCCTCCCCGGTCCCTCCCTCTCTCCTCTCTCCCCCCTCCCCGGTCCCTCCCTCTCTCCTCTCTCCCCCCTCCCCGGTCCCTCCCTCTCTCCTCTCTCCCCCCTCCCCGGTCCCTCCCTCTCTCCTCTCTCCCCCCTCCCCGGTCCCTCCCTCTCTCCTCTCTCCCCCCTCCCCGGTCCCTCCCTCTCTCCTCTCTCCCCCCTCCCCGGTCCCTCCCTCTCTCCTCTCTCCCCCCTCCCCGGTCCCTCCCTCTCTCCTCTCTCCCCCCTCCCCGGTCCCTCCCTCTCTCCTCTCTCCCCCCTCCCCGGTCCCTCCCTCTCTCCTCTCTCCCCCCTCCCCGGTCCCTCCCTCTCTCCTCTCTCCCCCCTCCCCGGTCCCTCCCTCTCTCCTCTCTCCCCCCTCCCCGGTCCCTCCCTCTCTCCTCTCTCCCCCCTCCCCGGTCCCTCCCTCTCTCCTCTCTCCCCCCTCCCCGGTCCCTCCCTCTCTCCTCTCTCCCCCCTCCCCGGTCCCTCCCTCTCTCCTCTCTCCCCCCTCCCCGGTCCCTCCCTCTCTCCTCTCTCCCCCCCTCCCCGGTCCCTCCCTCTCTCCTCTCTCCCCCCTCCCCGGTCCCTCTCCTCTCTCCTCTCTCCCCCCTCCCCGGTCCCTCTCCTCTCTCCTCTCTCCCCCCTCCCCGGTCCCTCTCCTCTCTCCTCTCTCCCCCCTCCCCGGTCCCTCTCCTCTCTCCTCTCTCCCCCCTCCCCGGTCCCTCTCCTCTCTCCTCTCTCCCCCCTCCCCGGTCCCTCTCCTCTCTCCTCTCTCCCCCCTCCCCGGTCCCTCTCCTCTCTCCTCTCTCCCCCCTCCCCGGTCCCTCTCCTCTCTCCTCTCTCCCCCCTCCCCGGTCCCTCTCCTCTCTCCTCTCTCCCCCCTCCCCGGTCCCTCTCCTCTCTCCTCTCTCCCCCCTCCCCGGTCCCTCTCCTCTCTCCTCTCTCCCCCCTCCCCGGTCCCTCTCCTCTCTCCTCTCTCCCCCCTCCCCGGTCCCTCTCCTCTCTCCTCTCTCCCCCCTCCCCGGTCCCTCTCCTCTCTCCTCTCTCCCCCCCTCCCCGGTCCCTCTCCTCTCTCCTCTCTCCCCCCTCCCCGGTCCCTCTCCTCTCTCCTCTCTCCCCCCTCCCCGGTCCCTCTCCTCTCTCCTCTCTCCCCCCTCCCCGGTCCCTCTCCTCTCTCCTCTCTCCCCCCTCCCCGGTCCCTCTCCTCTCTCCTCTCTCCCCCCTCCCCGGTCCCTCTCCTCTCTCCTCTCTCCCCCCTCCCCGGTCCCTCTCCTCTCTCCTCTCTCCCCCCTCCCCGGTCCCTCTCCTCTCTCCTCTCTCCCCCCTCCCCGGTCCCTCTCCTCTCTCCTCTCTCCCCCCTCTCCCCCCCTCTCCCCCTCCCCCCTCGGCCCTTCCTCCCTCCCTCCCTCCCCCTCCCCCCTCGGCCCTTCCTCCCTCCCTCCCTCCCCGCCCGGTCCCTCCCTCCCCGCCCGGTCCCTCCCCCTCCCCCTCCCCCTCCCCCTCCCCCTCCCCCTCCCCCTCCCCCTCAGTCCCTTCCCCGTCCCTCCCTCCCTCCTTCTCCGTCCCTTCCCCGTCCCTCCCTCCCTCCTTCTCCGTCCCTTCTCCGTCCCTTCCCCGTCCCTCCTTCTCCGTCCCTTCCCCGTCCCTCCTTCTCCGTCCCTTCCCCGTCCCTCCTTCCCAGTCCCTCCCTCCCTCCTTCCCAGTCCCTCCCTCCCTCCCTCCCAGTCCCTCCTTCCCAGTCCCTCCCTCCCTCCTTCCCAGTCCCTTCCCAGTCCCTCCCTCCCTCCTTCTCAGTCCCTTCCCCCCTCCTTCTCAGTCCCTTCCCAGTCCCTCCCTCCCTCCTTCCCAGTCCCTCCCTCCCTCCTTCCCTCCCAGTCCCTCCCTCCCTCCCTCCTTCCCTCCCAGTCCCTCCCTCCCTCCCTCCTTCCCTCCCAGTCCCTCCCTCCCTCCCTCCTTCCCTCCCAGTCCCTCCCTCCCTCCCTCCTTCCCTCCCAGTCCCTCCCTCCCTCCCTCCTTCCCTCCCAGTCCCTCCCTCCCTCCTTCCCTCCCAGTCCCTCCCTCCCTCCTTCCCTCCCAGTCCCTCCCTCCCTCCTTCCCTCCCAGTCCCTCCCTCCCTCCTTCCCTCCCAGTCCCTCCCTCCCTCCTTCCCTCCCAGTCCCTCCCTCCCTCCTTCCCTCCCAGTCCCTCCCTCCCTCCTTCCCTCCCAGTCCCTCCCTCCCTCCTTCCCTCCCAGTCCCTCCCTCCCTCCTTCCCTCCCAGTCCCTCCCTCCCTCCTTCCCTCCCAGTCCCTCCCTCCCTCCTTCCCTCCCAGTCCCTCCCTCCCTCCTTCCCTCCCAGTCCCTCCCTCCCTCCTTCCCTCCCAGTCCCTCCCTCCCTCCTTCCCTCCCAGTCCCTCCCTCCCTCCTTCCCTCCCAGTCCCTCCCTCCCTCCTTCCCTCCCAGTCCCTCCCTCCCTCCTTCCCTCCCAGTCCCTCCCTCCCTCCTTCCCTCCCAGTCCCTCCCTCCCTCCTTCCCTCCCAGTCCCTCCCTCCCTCCTTCCCTCCCAGTCCCTCCCTCCCTCCTTCCCTCCCAGTCCCTCCCTCCCTCCTTCCCTCCCAGTCCCTCCCTCCCTCCTTCCCTCCCAGTCCCTCCCTCCCTCCTTCCCTCCCAGTCCCTCCCTCCCTCCTTCCCTCCCAGTCCCTCCCTCCCTCCTTCCCTCCCAGTCCCTCCCTCCCTCCTTCCCTCCCAGTCCCTCCCTCCCTCCCTCCTTCCTTCCCTCCTTCCCTCCTTCCCTCCCTCCCTCCTTCCCAGTCCCTCCCTCCCTCCTTCCCAGTCCCTCCCAGTCCCTCCCTCCCTCCCTCCCTCCTTCCCAGTCCCTTCCCCCCCCCCCCCCCCAGTCCCTTCCCCCCCCCCCCCCAGTCCCTCCCCCCCCCCCAGTCCCTCCCCCCCCCCCAGTCCCTTCCCCCCCCCCCCAGTCCCTTCCCCCCCCCCCCAGTCCCTTCCCCCCCCCCCCAGTCCCTTCCCCCCCCCCCCCAGTCCCTTCCCCCCCCCCCCCCCAGTCCCTCCCCCCCCCCCCCAGTCCCTCCCCCCCCCCCCCCAGTCCCTCTCCCCCCCCCCCCCAGTCCCTTCCCCCCCCCCCCCAGTCCCTTTCCCCCCCCCCCCCCAGTCCCTTTCCCCCCCCCCCCCCAGTCCCTTTCCCCCCCCCCCCCCCAGTCCCTTTCCCCCCCCCCCCCAGTCCCTTTCCCCCCCCCCCCAGTCCCTTCCCCCCCCCCCCCAGTCCCTTCCCCCCCCCCCCCCCCAGTCCCTTCCCCCCCCCCCCCCCCCCCCAGTCCCTTCCCCCCCCCCCCCCCCAGTCCCTTCCCCCCCCCCCCCCCAGTCCCTTCCCCCCCCCCCCCCCCCAGTCCCTTCCCCCCCCCCCCCCCAGTCCCTTCCCCCCCCCCCCCCCCAGTCCCTTCCCCCCCCCCCCCCCAGTCCCTTCCCCCCCCCCCCCCCAGTCCCTTCCCCCCCCCCCCCCAGTCCCTCCTCCCCCCCCCTCCCCCAGTCCCTCCCTCCCCCAGTCCCTCCCTCCCCCAGTCCCTCCCTCCCCCAGTCCCTCCCTCCCCCAGTCCCTCCCTCCCCCAGTCCCTCCCTCCCCCAGTCCCTCCCTCCCCCAGTCCCTCCTCCCCCCCCCCCCCCCCCCCAGTCCCTCCCTTCTCCCCCCCCCCCCCCAGTCCCTCTCCCCCCCCCCCCCCCCCCCCCCCCCCCCAGTCCCTCTTCCCCCCCCCCCCCAGTCCCTCTTCCCCCCCCCCCCAGTCCCTCTTCCCCCCCCCCCAGTCCCTCTTCCCCCCCCCCCCCCCCAGTCCCTTCCCGCGACCAACCAGGCCATAACTTATACCTGTGTTCACCTGTCCCCACTTCAACCTTCCCTTGCCATTCCCTTTATCTGCAGCTCCCCCTACACCCACCCCCAGTCCTGAAGAAGGGATACACCCAAAATGTCAACTTCTCCACCTCTTGATGCTGCCTGGCTTGCTGTGTTCTTCCAGCCTCCCCTCTCTACTTTGTCCTGGATTATGTCATATTTTTGAATGTTGAAGCTGAGTTTATTCAGGGAAGTGGAAAGTATTAATCACTCTCCTGACTTCTGCCTTTGTAGATTGTGGATGTGATTTGGGGAGTCAGGAGGTGAGTTATTTGCAACAGGATCCGTGGCCTGTGATTTCCTCCTGTCACCATTGTACTTGTATGACTAGTCCCATTTCTGGTGATTATTAACTCCCAGGATGTTGTTAATGGGGGAATTCACGAATGGTAATGCTGTTGAATGTCAAGGGACGATTGTCAGATTCCCTGTTGTTAGAGATGGTCATTGCTTGAAACTTGTCATATGAATGTTACTTGCCACTTTTTAGCACCAACCTGTATATTGTCCAGGTTATGTTGTTTGCTGATGGACTGCTTCAATATTTATCTGAGAAGTCACAAATGGCACTGACCATTGTGCATTGACCATTTCTGAATTTATGATGGAAGAAAGTTAATTGAAGCAGCTGGGTATGTTTCGGGCCTAGGATACTACTTCTGCAGTGATGTCCAGAGGTGTGTTCACTGACCTTCAACAGGACTATCTTCTTTTGTACTAGGTATGGCTCTAACCAGTAGAGTTTTCTTATGACTTCTCTTATGCCTTCTGATTTAGTTTGCTTTGCCTTATTAAAAAGAATTACCTTGCATAGCTTGATGATATCCCATTGTTCTAGTTGAAACTTAAAGTTGGTATTTAGGAAAACCACAAGGATGAATTAGTAGGATTGTATTATCTGCAGCAGTGGTGTCGCCCAGAGTAGTGGACTCTTAGCAGCAGGTTGCTGTGGTGGAGGTAGTGCCTGGAGCAAGGACTCCTCGCTGCAGTAAGCCCGAAGCACAGAGACTCAGAGGCCCAGGACACCTTGCAGAAACACTGGAGCTGTGTTTGAAGACTCCTTATATAAAAAGATTAATTCTATCGATGAAATTTGTTTTTATTCTTTTTTTGAAACTCAAAATGGTAACGGGTTGTGGTGACAAATCACCTTTCACTATTTGAGTGATATATGATTTAATAAGTACAATTCAGTTGATGAAACATCTAGACAAAATGCAGCCTAGGATTCCATGTGGCACAAAAGGGTTAAGATCCTCAAGTCCAGTGTATTTCCGCCTTTTATGCTGCTCTCACACTTCCCACCACAAGGCAGAACAACATGACACTCGACATAACAAGTGTAACAATAATTTACCATTTTCAGTACATTTAGTCATGGTATGAGATATACTTCAAGAGTTACAAGCAGCAGCACCACTATCCCTCTACCCTTTTAACAGCTGCAATCATGAGCAATTGTGTTTTAAAATGCTAGTTACTATTCCACCACACATTACATTATAGACTACTCAGTTGTAACCTTAACCTCTACGTACACAATGTCTTATTTGTTTGGTCCTTGCTTCCTCTTTCACTACTCCTACTATTCCTCTTCTCAGATTGAAATTGACTGAAGGCCTGCATTACACCGCTGCCAAAAAAATCACTTCAGAACTGCTTGTTAATAGTTGCACACAAGTGGTTCAATGACTGTCATGAATCAAACAGAACACCCAGGGTAACATTCACCCATCAATCAGCATCAGAAATTTAATTCAACATGCTGGAGCAGCACTGGATAACCTATAGGTGCAACTTTCCCAAATGCTACAGTGGGCACCTGCTTTCTTAGTATGAAGATTATATGGGAAGGATATAATACAATCCTACAAGGCATACTAATACTTAGATAGATACAAAATGCATATCAGGTTGTGAAAGATGTATAATTCTGTAAAATAACTAGTTTCTGTTTGTATAGGGTCACTTGTAAAGACAACTTTTTTTTTTAACTTGTGAAACTCACTGACTGAAGTAAAGCACTGATCACCGCTTTTCAGCGAGAATCCATTTTTGCAAGAATTTATGGCATAGAAACAACCCACTTGGCTCAATTTATCTGTATTATATAAGGCACTTCACACTCTACTTTATCTAACACTAAGATTATACTCTTCTATTTCTTTCACCATTCATATACCTGTCTAGATTTTCCTTGAATGCATTTATGCTGTTTAGCACAATTGGCCCCTATGGTAGCAAACTTCAGATTCTAATCACTCTCTTGGAAAAATGTTTCTTTTGCATTAGACACACGTGAATAACTTAGCTTTAGATTCCTCCGTCCTCTGTCTAGCTTTGTGTGGTTGGTGTATGGTTCTACAGGCGGATTGTTTCCAGTTGGTTCAGACAAGTCTTTTAATGTTCACGTGTGTCTGGATGGCAAGAGACTCCTGAGCCATTGCCTCTCTTGGCCTAATAAAACTACAGTGCTGGAGAAGCAAGGTGGGCCTGGTAGCATTTGTGGTGAGAGAGACTTACAGCCCACTCATCCCCATCCTCAATGATTAAGAGCGTAACACATCAGTGAAAACTTTAAGGCTGAAGCATTGTAGAAGTTTTCAGCCTGAAGTGTTGACTAGGTGACCCATTGCAGTCTTCTCCACTAGTTCCCAGCATCAAACATGCCAGTCCTCAGCCAATTCAGTTCACTCCATGCAATATCAAATAATTGGAGGTACTGGATAGTACAAAGGCTGTGGCCCCTGTCGATATTTCAGCAATAGGTTTGAAGACTTGTTCTCCAGAACTTGCTGCTCCCTACGCCAGTATAGTTACAACATTGGCATCTAACCAACATGGTGGAAAATTGCCCAGGTATGTCAAATCCAACTGAGCAAAATACTGCCCTATCAGTCTATTTTTGATCATCCAATGAATTGATGAAAGGTGTCAATCAGCAGTGCTATCAAGCAGCACCTGCTCACTGAAGCCACGTTTGGGTTCTGCCAGCTCCTAACCTCATTACAGACTTGGTTCAAACATGGACAAAAGAGCTGAATTCCAAAGGTGAGGCAAGAATGACAGCCTTTGCCATCAAGGCCACTTTTGACTGCATGTGGCATCAAAGAGCCTTAGCAAAACTTGAATCATTGAGTATTGGGGGCAAACTCCCTCTGCTGGTTGGGGTTATACCTAGCATGTAAGATGATGGTTGTGGTTGTTTTGGATGTTACTCATTTCTGCTCCAGGGCAGGAGTTGTTTTGGTCAATCTGCTTGGACAGATGTGACACACTTGGGCATGTGGGATTTGAATTCCTACCTCCTTGGTCAGAGATGTGGTGCAGTGGTAACATCCCTAAGAATTGAACTTCCCTCATCTGCATCCATCTTTCTCCCCTTTTCTCCTTTCTTCTTCTGATGTTGTGGGCAAGCCAGAGCAGTGCTTGGTGGGTTATTGGTTACAGTAGTGGTGGAACCCAGAGTGAAAACTCATGGCTGCAACAGGCCCAACTATTTTCAGCTGCTTCATCAAATACCTTCTGTCAATCATGGAGTCAGAAACAGGGATGTTCGCCAATGATTGCTAAGCATTGCACATGAACAAGACTACTTCAGTTTGAAGGGTCGTACAAGTGCAACATGATCTACATAATAGTCAGGCTGGGGCTGACAAGGGGCAAGTCACATTTGTGTCTCTCAAATGCATGGCAAGCAGACAATCTAATCGCTGCCCCTTGATATTTCAGTGATGTTACTGTCACTGACTTCCCCCATTCTCCATATCCTTGGGGTTACCATTGACCAGAAACTCAACGACTTGCTACAAAAGCAGTTCAGAGGCTAGGAATGCAGTGGTGAGTAACTCACCACTGCCCCCCCCCCCCCCCCATTGCATCATGTACAAGGCACAAGTCAGGAGTGTGATTGAGTACTTCCCACTTGCCTGGTTGGGTACAGCTCCAACAACTCAAGAAACTTGGCTTCATCCAGGACAGAGCAGCCTGAATTGGCACCACATCTACAAACATCCACACTCTATGCTCAGCAGCATAAATGTCTACTGTCTACAAATAATAATTATAAACCTACCAAAGATCCTTATCTGTACCTTCCATCTAGAAGAGTAAAGACAGCAGATGCATGGGAATACCAACACCTGCAAGTTCACTTCCAGGCTGCTCACCATCCTGACTTGGAAATATGTTGCTGTTCCTTCTCTGCTGGTTCAAAATTCTAGAATTATTTCCCTAATACCATTGTAGGTCAACCAATAGCACATGGATTTTAGTGGTTCAAGAAGGCAGCTCACCATCACCTTGAGCAACTAGGAACATGCAAAAAAAAAGCTGACCAGCTAGCAATGCCCACTTTCCATGATGTGGGAAGAAGGAAAAACTCAGGAAAGTATGCTTATTCTCAAGCCCCACTAACTAGTGTTTCAACACCAGTTAGCGATTGAATCAAAGCACATAAAGTCCCAATTTACCTGTCTGATGGACACATTTTATAGAATTTTTTAAGAGTCCCTACAGTATGGGAACAGGCCATTTGGCCCTACCTAGCTGATGGACTCGGGTGAACAGAAAACACTGACCAGGTTCCTGTACTTAACAAGATTGGCAGTTTACTTATTTGTAATAAATCACAGCTATAAACAATCAACCTATTACTCTAATTAAAATCACATTCCCATTCTTAAAAAAAAAATCTGCACACCTATAGTCAGACAGGATAAATTAGTGGAGGAAAAATAATTGGGAGACAGTAGTTCAATGGCACTAGTCTACAACCAAAGATGCTCATTTCCTTCTTTTAACCACCTCTTTTGAAGTCCCTTTTTCCAGATTTTCTGTTCTTTGCGAGACATACAAGATGTATAAGCTGTTGCCTCTAACCAGGGTACATCAAATAAACAGAACTGCAGATTCTTAGATCCCAAAACAAAAAATGCTGGAGAAATACAACAGGTCTGGCAACATCCGTAGAGATGTAGGGTCACTGGACTCAGTATAATTCCGCTTTTCAAGCTGCCAGACTTTTTTTTTGTTTCAATTTACAGAAAATGGTGGAAGAGAATAAATGACTACCTTTAAGACCTGCGAGTGATATCAAGCAAACCTGTTGCTTCCAATCTGGAAAATCTTCTCCCATTGCCACATTTGATTTACATAAGCTGTTGAGCTGTCTCAGAACCCATCGGAGTTGTTGTCAGGCTTGTGACCTTTTGATTTGTGCAGTTGTGGCCATTTAGAATGCCAATCCACACTCTATTTCCAGCTGAATCTCACGTTGAAGACACACATCCAGTTTTCTGTCTAAATCTTACCTCTCCCACTCAATGTGTAATGAGTTTCAGTAACTTTTGGAAAGTGAATAATTACTTTGACATTCGTTGATTTTAAAACCATAATTTTCCTATTTTCGACCACAATCAAAAATACAGAAAAATAAAGATGTGGGCTTGAGTCCAAAATGACTCTTTGGAAGAAAAGTCCTAATGAACTCAATAGTAACTCTGCTTCTATGTCTGCAGATGTATCAATATGTGTTTCTCCAGCACTTTTATTTCCGTCTGCTATACCTGTCTACCTCTCTTTACTGGCTGTTCATTTTTTCAGATGAAATCACAACTGATGCAAAACCAATTTTCCTTGTCTCTGTCTTGAAGCCTGGATGTAGTATTTATTATACTTTTTGATTACTAATTTTTTGCTTTGTTAACACAACCAGATATTAAAGTTTGCAGATGATAGGGTGTTGATAATGTGTAAATTGTGTGAATGGGAGTATGAAATTTTGAAGAATTGTTGTCAGATTGAGTGGTATCAACATTTCTAGTTTTGCTAGGGTTATTCCATAGCAATCTCCTATTTCTCATTATCTTTTGCCCTTTGTGTAACGTTTAAAAACAAAACCGATAACAGTTCTATCTCGTAACTGGCTGTCACTTATTTTGATTTATGGGAGTAAAGGTTGAAAAGTCTCTGGATCTGGTAGTCTCTGCATCCTTGGGTTCTGATTAAAGTGGTTGCAGAGATAGAAAATGCATTGGTGGTACTCTTAACTAACAAATTCTCCAACCTCTGGAATGATCTCAGCAGATTATATATGCCACATTTGTAACACCACCCTTCAAGAAAGGAGTGAAGCAAAGTAGGATAATGGGCTATCTAACCTAACATCTGTTATTGAGCAAATGGCATATCCCATACTCTTCCATTACTTTCAAGCCAGAAGATGACTATGGCTCACTGAAAAGTACAGGAAGGCATGCCAGGGTTAGCAACCTGATGAATTTCACATAAGCAATTTCATAATCAACCGATTAGCTCTAAGCTGTGTAATTCTGCTGCATCCTGAATGGTGGTGGATGAGTAAACTAATCATGGATACTGTAAAAAGCTTTGAACCATGACAATTCTAGCCATGGCACTAGCAACTTGTACAACAGAACTTGCCATATCTCTAGCCAAACTGTCTGGTAGAGACCAATATTGTAGCTGTGCTAGACAATGTGGAAATTTGCTCAGCTACACCCTGACCACACACATCAGGACACATCCGACCCACCCCACCAGTCTGCTCTTGGTCATCAGTAAAGTGATGGAAGATGTCATCCATGCTTTCAAACAGCATTTGTTTTGTAATAACCTGTTCATTGATGAGTTCCACCATGACCACTTGGCTTCTGAGCTTGTTACAACCTTGGTTTAAAAATTGACGAAAGAGCTGAGTTCCAGAGATGATGTGTGAGTGACTGCTCTTGATGTTAATGATGCATTTTTACCAGGTGTGGTATCAAGGACCATAGAAACCTGGAATCATAAGGTCAGAAGGGGCAGTGTTCATTGTGAGCAGTTAATGTTCAGCATCATTCACAACTCCTTGAAGCAGTCTATCAATGCTACAAGACCAACATAGTATCCCAGATTTGGTCAAACGAGTAGCAAGTAATATTCGTGCCACGAGTGCCAGGCAATGACTATTTCCAAACAACTATTGCTCCTTGACCTTCAGTGGTGTTACTGGCACTGCATCCCCAAGTATCTACATCTTGGGCTTACCATTGACCAGAAATTGATCTGGTCTGCCATATAAATACTCTAGCTACTAAAGCAGGTCAGAGGCTAGGAATCCTGCAGAGAATAAGTCATCACCTGACTCCCAAAGCTTGTCCACAATCTATAAGATACAAGTCAGGAGTGTGATGGATTAATCTCTACCTGCCTGGATGAGTTCAGTTACAAGAAAACTAGAAAAAGCTTCAGGCTATCCATGACAAAGCAGCCTGCTTGTTTAACACCGGGTCCACAAACATTCACTTCCTTGTTCGCTGATGCTTAGTAGTAACGGTATGCATTATCTATCATATACACTTCTGAAATTCACAGTCATCTTAAGACAGCATCTTCCAACTGGTAACCACTGCCATATAGAAGGACTGGGCAGCAGCTACAAGGGAATACCACAACCTTCAAGTTTCTCTTTACGTACTGTCTGGACTTGAAATAAGGCTCCTCTCTTCCTATGTCACTGGGTTAGAACCCTTGAATTCCATCTGTAATGGCATGTGGATGTATCTAAAAATGGTACCGATGGACTGCACCAATTTAAAGGCACATCCACCACCATTTTGAGGGCACTAAGGGAATGGAAGTAAATGCTGGCTGTCTCAGTGAATAATGCCTTGTCCTTTCAATATTTATTTTTAAAATTGATCTGTAAATTCCAAAATCTCTGACTAGATTCTAATGCTAAGTTCCCTGCACAGGTTCAGCCCTGAGCTTTATGCCTCATTGGGTATCATGCTGAAAATCATGGAAGTTTAAAGATTTTGGAAATAACTCTGATTTCCTCTATTTACCTGTCTTTGAGTCCGGTTGATTAGGCTTGTACCAAATTTCTGTACTTAACAAGAATTGCAATTTTGTTAAAATAGACTGTGTAGCTGCAGGTGAACAGTTTATGAACTGTCAGCATATAATGCCCCACCCCCACCCCCCCGAAGTAATGTAGGAATTCCTATCTTTGTTTTGCGTCACCTTTACTTCATTGTTATCCCTTTCATTTCTTTTTCTTATATAACCACCTATAAACCCCTCAGTTTATTTTGCTTTCCAATTCTGAACTTTAATGTAACCCTGAGTTTAGTCACTCCACAAGTAATGGCAGTATCTTTTTTTTAGATTAGATTAGATTACTTAGTGTGGAAACAGGCCCTTCGGCCCAACAAGTCCACACCGCCCCGCCGAAGCGTAACCCACCCATACCCCTACATGTACATCTACATCTACATCTACCCCTTACCTAACACTACGGACAATTTAGCATGGCCAATTCACCTGACCTGCACATCTTTGGACTGTGGGAGGAAACCGGAGCACCCGGTGGAAACCCACGCAGACACAGGGAGAACGTGCAAACTCCACACAGTCAGTCGCCTGAGGCGGGAATTGTACCCGGATCTCCGGCGCTGTGAGGCAGCAGTGCTAACCACTGTGCCACCGTGCCGCCCACCAATCTTCTGTTGCTTAAGTCCCCCAAGCTCTGATTCTCTCCTAAAGTTGTCTCAGCCCTTTTTTCCTTAAGACACTTCTATTTGACTAGGCTATTGATCACCACCTATCCCTCCTATATATCTGCTTATATGGTTTAGTACAAATGTGTTGGAGGATTCTATCGTATGAAGGTTCATAATAATATTGAATTTGGCTTTTAAGATGGGGAAAACACGTGGCTTGAAGTTTTTTTTTGTTTTGTGTTATGGAGAGAGTATATTCTTAGTTTCATTTCATGTTTGTTGCAGAGTAGTGTGTAGTGTCTGGAGATTTGTTTGCAGTATTTTAATGAGATCTTTAAAGCCCTTGAGCTGAACAGTTCAGTGCATCAGCAGAGAAGCAATGGAAAGAAGTTTTAAAAAAAAATGCAGTTGCCTAGTGACAGGAGTCTAGTGAGACAAAGTGCAGCTTCAAAGAGAAGAGGTCCCTAATAGCAGATATGCTGTTCTCAGTAGTTCATACAATTGGGGCGAGGCAAACAAAAAACCGAAGGTCCTTTTTTAAATTCCAGAAACAAAGCCTGTGAAGATATTGGAGGAAGGACATGAGTTAGTTCAAGGAACCGTGTCAGCCACTGAGCCGAGTTTGTACCTTAAGGCTCTTGTGAAGGTAGAAAATAGCATCAAACGAATGCATCAGTTTGCTTAAAAGGCAACTGTGAATGCTTTCTCAGCCGAACAAGGGAGTTTAAGATGGATGTCACTTCACTGAGGTGCCTGTAGAATTGTAGTGGAATCAGATTCTTTCTGATACTTGAAACGCATCTGTTTCAAACGTGTCTTGTATTGTTAACATTAGTTTTGTTTTCTTTATTTTGTTGTAAGTGCTTTGACAGCCTTGTGAATATTCTGGATTAGTGGTGCTGGAAGAGCACAGCAGTTCAGGCAGCATCCAAGTAGCTTCGAAATCGACGTTTCTGGCAAAAGCCCTTCATCAGGAATAAAGGCAGTGAGCCTGAAGCGTGGAAAGCAGTACTAATCCAGAATCTGGTTTCCAGCATCTGCAGTCATTGTTTTTTAGCCTTGTGAATATTGTCAGGTGACTTAGCACCTGCTAAGGAAAAAGTAAAGCTTACGATCTGTCAAGCCTCATTTTGGGATCTGACTTGTCCGTTACTAGCATCCGTTGGATCATAACAATCCTCACTGCAGCCTGTGAACACAGAATACAGTACTTGGCCATGATACTAAGGAAGTGACTTATTATTGTGGTGGTTTCCTTTTTAGAAAAGCTATAAAGTTCCCACCTGCTTGCTGAAGTTGTTTTAAAGTTGTAAGGCGCCATCTAACGAAGAGTAAGATGTTCTTTTGGCCAAAGCCTTTAATTCAGATTAGCCACCTATCCTGTTTGTAATCTTGCTATACATAAAATCTGACTTTTTTTTCACTTGCAAAATAAAAGTTGGTGTTAATTGTATATTAAATCGTATTTATTAGATATATTCAAGTATTGGACATAAACTGGAGTTTCACTTCTACTAGCAGATTGAAACAATGATTTTTGGGTTTGCAGTGCATGTTTTTAATGTAAAAATAATGATTAAATAAAAACTCATTCTGTTCTTGTCTGTTAAATGTGCTGTCCAGCAGCGATTAGAGGATATTCACGAAGGAGTAACTGTTGTTTGTGCATTAACTAATGGAAGAAATGTGAAGGTGTTTTTCTTGTTTATTGGATTTGTTCATTTGGCAGTGTAAATCAATTTAGAGCTGATTATCCAGCCCTCCTTTGGAAACGGTATTTTTTCAACGTGCTAATTTTCCCTTTGCCTCATGTTCCTTTTCTGCTCCAATTTTTTTATGTAGAAGTTGCCTAGGTGAGCTGTTGCTAATTACCATGAATTGGAAGAATAACTTGTTATTCCATATCTCAGCCATGCTTTTTTAAAAAAAGAACATTTAAGGCCATATTTTAGCCCAGCATCAACCTGTTGCAGAGGAGTTCAGTAATATCTCTGAACAGGTTGAGAAAAATATTTCCAAATGCATTTTTGTGTAGTTATTGTCTTGAAAGCTTACCTTCGCCGCCAACCTAAATCTGTGCCTGCAAGTACTGATGTCCTATCTGAGTTTAGAATAATATCATGTTCATGTAATCAATAATCATTTAACATATTGATATCTTCCTTTCCTATTGCTAGTCCACATTCTAAAACTATAGTACTAGAATTTATTTTAAGCTATCCTTTTTATCTTCATCCTTTTGTTGTTGATCTTCTCTGAAACTTCAATGTAACTGTATCAGTTTTTGAGGTGCAGTAATGAAAACTCTACACAGTAAACTGACGTAATGATCAGGTTAGTCAGATGCAACACTGTTGGAGTTATGAAGAACAGACTACATAACCAGATTACTGATCTATTTGGATACACAATGCTTTAAACAGAACAGTACAGAATTTGTTTATTCTATTGCTTCTACCTTGACATTTTAAGAGAATCTACAAGGTGCCATGCAAGGTTATTGGGGAAAGTAGAAGCTCTTGGTGTAGTGGGAGAAAGTGAGGACTGCAGATGCTCTATATCAGAATAAAGTGTGATACTGAAATAGCACAGCCAGCTAGGCAGCAGGAGGCAGGGTGGGGAGGAGGTATAGTCCAGGTATCTGTGGGAATTGGTGGGAATCTACCCGGGACTACCTCCTCCCCAAAATTCACAAACGTGACTGCGCTGGCCGACCTAATGTCTCTGTCTGCTTCTGCCCCACTGAACTCCCCGTAAACCTTGACACCGTCCCCCCCCCCCCCCCCCAGTCCAGGAACTCCCCATCTATGTTCAGGACACTACGTATGCCCCCACCCTCATAACTTTCATTTCCCCAGCCCCCAATGCCTCACCTTCACCATGGTCATCCAGACCCTACACACATCTATCCACCATGAGGAAGGCCTCCAAGCCCTCCATTTCTTCCTCTCTTGTCATCCCCACCAGTACCCTTACACTGACACTCACTCATTTTTGCTGAACTGGTCCTCGCCCTCAATAATTTCTCCTTTTGAATCCTCCCACTTCCTCCAGCCCAAAGGGATAGCCATGCGCACCTGCATGGGCCCCAGCTATGCCTATCTGTTCATCAGGTATGTGGAACAGTCCATCTTCTGCAGCTACACTGGCACCATTCCCCACATTTTACACCGTACATTGACTGTATCAGCACTACCTTGTGCTTCGATGAAGAGGTTGAACAGTTCATCAACTTCATGAACGTGTTCCACTTCTATGTTAAGTTCATGTGGATCATCTCGGACGCTTGCCTTCCCTTCCTGGACCCCTCCATCTCTATCAAAGGTGACCGACTTGACATGGACATCTACAAACCTACTGACTCCCACAGTTACCTGGATTACAACACCTCCCACCCTGCCTCCTGTAAAATGCTATCCCTTGATCCCAATTCTCCCACCTCTGCCACATTAGCTCCCAGAAGGACTAATTCTACCACAGAATGTACCAGATACCTCCTGTTTCAAAGACAGCAATTTCCCCTCTCACGTAGTCTGTCCTCCAGCGCATTTCCCCCCCTTCCTGCTCCTCTGCCCTCAGACCCCACCCCACCAACCACAAGGACAGAACCCCATTGTCCTCATCCTCCACCCCACTTACCTCCGGATACATTGCATCATCCACTGCTATTTTCGCCACCTACAAACAGACCCCACAACCAAAGATATATTTCCCCTCCCCATCCCTATCCGCATTCTGTAAAGACCATTCCCTCTGTGACAGTCTTGTCAGGTCTGCACTCCACAATCCCCATTCCCTGGCACTTTGTCCTGCTGCCGCTAGAATTGTAAAACCTGTACCCACACCCCCCTTCCCCTTACCTCTGTCCAAGAACCCAAAAAGCCTTCCACATCCATCAGAGATTTACCTGCACTTCCACACATCATTTACTGTATCCGTTGCTCCTGATATGGACCTCTCTACTTTGTGGAGACGGGACGCATACTTGCGGAACGCTTTAGAGAACATCTCTGGGACACCCGCACCACGTTTTAACTCTCCCTCCCACTCTCCCCAAGGACATGTAGGTCCTGGGCCACCTCAATTGCCAAACCCTTATCTCCTGGCGCCTGGATAAAGATCACCTTATCTTCGGTCTTAGGACTCTCCAACCACACAGGATCAATTTGGATTTCACCAGTTTCCTCACTTCCCCTCCCTCCATCTTATCCCAGCTCCAACCTTCCAACTTGGCACCACCCTCTTAACCTGTCCATCTTTCACATCTATCTGCTCCACCCTTTTCTCTGACCTATCACCTTCACCCCCACCTTCATCTACCTATTGCATTCTCAGCTACCTGCCCCCACCTCCCTCCTGTTTGTCTCTCAATCTCCTTGACCCAAAAGCCTCATTCCTGATGAAGAGCCATGCTCAAAATATAGATTCTCCTGCTCCTTGGATGCTGGAAAAGCATAGCCAGTCAGGCAGCATCGCCCTCTTGACTCTTGGTGTTGTGGCTACCTTCCTTGCATAGAAGATTGGCTGGAAGAAAGAATGTGCATGGATAGGTTTTTGTGGTAGGGTTCTCAACATTTTATGATTTTTATCATTGAATTGGATGAGGGAACAAAAGCACAGTGGCTGAATTTGCAGATGACAAAGACTGGAAAGAATGTTGTGAAGGAGGCATGAGGATGCAGACAGATATGGACTCAGCAAGTGTGCAAGCATCTGGCAGATTAAGTGTAATATGTTAAGTTCTTTGGCAGGAAACTGGCGAATTAGTAAATGGAAAACAAGTGCAGAATTGGGTTATGAAGGAATTGTGGTATAATGCATGAAATGAAAAGTTACTATGCAGACACAGAATGTAGTTGAGAAACATGGCCTACTTCTGCTCCCATTTTCTATCAGTCTTGTGAGCCCTTTTTGATTCCTTTAGCCTTCAGAACTTATACACACTTTTTTCCAACACTTTGTTCTGTTGCGTAGAGTACATTTTGTCGTTTTGCTTCTAAAAAGGCACTTTCTACAATAATGGGAGTTGCTATTAAATTATTGTTGCAGAAGTAAATTTTCTGCCAATCTAAAAATTACAGTATTGGGCCTTTCAGTGTGGCAGTTTTCTGATGATCTTGTGACTGGGTACACATCTTCAAATGTATTGGTAATCTTTCACTGGCTCAAAGTGTAGAAACAAATGACAACATCTGTCAATGTGCTCTCCTCAACAACTCAATATCACATATCCACCCACAAGTATTTATGTTCAAGGCCATTTAGTTCCCTCTAAAATTGGAATAAATATGCTTTGCTGAATCATTTTATTTCTCTCATTTGACTCTAATTTCCTAAGGTTTGAGGTCTCATTCTTTGTTATTTGTTTGGTCTTATTTGTTTGTAAAGAGCATTTGTTTTGGACTATGAGATAAAATATAGAAAAAGAAATAGGGTAACAAAGAAAATGTTGTACTTTTAAGGCTAGTACTGGAACTCTGAGTTATATCTACAGTGTTGTCTTATTTAAGCAGTAGGAGTGTGCTTGACACATTATCTGTAGGTATATGAGACAGTGATAAACAGATTGGCTTTGCAATTAACTAGTTGAGAATTCAAGAGAACAACTTCTTCATTATTTCCCAAGCAAGTGGCAACAACCTTTGTAGGTGGGCAATAAGGCAAGCTTCTCGCCTCCAAAAAGGACACATCAAAATCTCTATTTTTAATTTCTTCTGTGTTGAAGTAACACATCTCCTGGTAGCTGTTTTCACTTTCCAAATTTCTGTTAACCAAGCTCTTTGCAGTTGTTTGTTGAAAGGAAAAAGAAAATAATTCTTCAGAGATAATCGGAGGGGAAAGTAATAGTGAATGAAAAACAGCGTCAGTGTGCAACCTCATGTCTTCAGCAGAGAACTGAAAAAGGAGGAACCAAAGAAAACAATTCCATTTCTGTGGTCAGATTGGTGTTCCTGAACTGTTTCTCCCTTTTCTTCCACCCTTTTAATATCATTGTTCTGTCTGCTTTGTAAATGTAGGAACTTTCTAAAAGGTTGGTGTTTAGATTACAGTTATAGATTCCTGTTTCTTTCATTACATTGATTGAAAAGTTCTCTTATTACAATCAATTGTTACTTTCTTAATGAAAAATCTGGAATGCATATTTTCTTGAATGGAGTTAGATAGTTAAGTAAAATTGGTCTGTTAAATCAGATTTTCATCTTTTTATGACTCTGGGGATAGTGAGGCTTGATTTCCAACGTGCTACCCCTGGCGATTGTGGCATTGAAGTTCACTTTATCATCCAATTTTCCACTTCTTTCGTTGTTTTTCTTATTTCCAGCATATTTTATGTACAGCTGTGGTCTGCCTTTTCTTGCACACTGAAGTGTAAGGTTGCAGTCTTACATTTTCTTGCCTTATATTACAGCTATGTGCGAATTAACTTCTGGGTTCATTTCCTGCTCCTTCTCGTTCTTCTTATCTTTCGTTGAAAGTTCTAGTTTGCTATTGTCTAACTATGCTGCCTGGTTTATGTTCTGGTTTTGGTATTCTTAGCCATGGTGTCTTGAATTTTGAGTCTTGCCCTACCATTTGATTTATTAATCCCTTTAGACTGTAAACTGCTTGACACTTCTTTTTAGTGCACTCTTGTCTTCAATCTAAACCTTGACTGTTTGAAATCCAAGAAGAAAATGACATTGACCTTGCTCGTGGAATTTCAGTGTATAGATGATGTCACTCTCGGCTTTCTTGGAAGAGAATCTTGAAGCCTCTCAAAGTCTTCACAGAAGTATAGTGAAGAATTGGTCTCCACCTCCAATCTCAAGATTCTAGTACTTAACCAACTTGTCCTTGGGCAAGTCCTGGTCCTCCCCTCCATTAAGATCAATGGAGAAATCCTCCCAAATGTGAAATACTTCCCCTATCTGGGAATCACCTGTCACCTAAAGGCTTACATTTTGATGTGGAGATCCAACACCTCACGTATTCTGCAAATGGCACATTTAGGTGCCTAAGGGCCCACTCTTTGACTGTCACGTTCATGTAGCTACCAAGAACCTTGGGCGCAAGGCTGTCTAACTAACATCAGCATTCTTGAAGGAGCCACTAGCACCATTGTAAAGGTCATGATTATCCAAAACTAAATCTGCTAGGCCAGCCATGAGCTTGGGATATCTGAGTTCTAACTACCAAAGCAAATCATCTTCAAGCTCCAGGCACGCAAACAAGATAAAGACTTTCAAAAATTCTGAAGGTTTCCCTCAAATGCTGCATAGATGTCAACATGTGGGAAATTCTTGTTCAGAAGAAACCTATTTGAAAGAACCTTGCATATGAAGGGGCACTGGTTAGCAAGAGTACAAAACTAGGCCTGGAGAAAGGAATGCTAGTGATGTCAAGGCCATAGGACCAGTTCCACCTTCTGGAATCAGCTGTTTAAATATTTGGTTGGAGATGCAGTTCTAGGATTGGGCTCATTGTCCCATAGAACATATGACCACTGGCACAAAAGTTTACTCGGTGAACAACCATGCTCATTGGCAAATGGTTGCGGGCCACTTTTTAAAAATTTCTTCCTTTTCCACCAGTGACTCATTTTATGTCTTTGCACAAATGGGTTTACTTCAACTGAACAGACACTCTGGGCAGATTGTGTCATTCATTTGTCTGTCTTTATGCATAATTCCAGCAATGGAGTGATAGTTTATAAAGAGGCCTATCATTTTGTATAAAAATTTGCAGATGACAAGTTGTTGTTTCCAAGTTTTTCTGGTTTGTTAAACTGCTTTAATAGAAAATGTCACATTTTTGTATTCTAAAAGGAACCTTCTAAAGAGAAATTGCTGCATTTATGCCAAAATATTGGATTGGCTTCCTGGCCATCCAAGACATCATTGGATACTGAAGCAGTCAGTGTTCAGATGCAGCGATCTAGATGATATCGAGGCTTGGCCTTACGAGTGGGGGCAAGTAACATTTGCACCATATAAATGCCAGGCAATTAACACCTTCAATAAGCGACCATCTGACCACTGTCCTTTTGACATTTAATGGGGGTTAAATGTCATACTGGGGGTTGCCCTTTTGACTACAAACTCAACTGGACTCTCCACTGGCTACAAAATCAGGTCAGGCTAGGACTACTGCGGTGGGTGACTGTCTGTCTCTACCTGACTCCTCAAAATGCATTCATTACTTACAAGGCACAAATTAGGAGTATGACTATGTTCCTCACTTGTTTGGATGGATGCAGCTCCAACAATACTCTACTCTAAGCTTATCACCAGGATAAAGCAGCACTTGACTGGCACTGCATCCACTCCCTCCATTGACATTCAGTAGCAGCAGTGTACATTAGCTACAAGAAGCACTGAAGAAATTTCCCAAAGATCCTTAGTACATTCCAAGCCCCATTACCACGTTTATTAGAAGGACGCAGGCAGCAGATACATGGGAACACTCTCACCTTCAAGCTTAAACCTAAACTCAAGTTTTCAGACTGGTTGCATGTTTAATTAACTTGAATAGATATTATAACAGTGTCTGTTAATTATGTCATTAGAAACTTTGAAATAGAAGCAGGAATCAGGTAATTAGTATGCAGGTACAACAGGTAATATTGAAAGTAATTGGAATTTTTTTAGCATTTTATACACTCTTCGTAATAAAAGTAGGAAAGAGTTGCCCCAAGTGTATACTCTCTTTAATGCCTCATACAGAATACTCCAGACACTATGTTTTGGTCTGAAAATATGTTGCTGGAAAAGCACAGCAGGTCAGGCAGCATCCAAGGAGCAGGAGAATCGACGTTAGGGCATGAGCCCTTCTTCAGGAATGAGGAAAGTGTGCCAAGCAGGCTAAGATAAAGGGTAGGGAGGAGGGACTTGGGGGAGGGGTGTTGGAAATGCAATAGGTGGAAGGAGGTTAAGGTGAGGGTGATAGGCCGGAGTGTGGGTGGGGCGGAGGGGTCAGGAAGAAGATTGCAGGTTAGGAAGGTGGTGCTGAGTTCGAGGGTTGGGACTGAGACCAGGTGTGGGGAAGGGAAATGAAGAAACTGGAGAAATCTGAGTTCATCCCTTGTGGTTGGAGGGTTCCTAGGTGGAAGATGGGGCGCTCTTCCTCCACCTGTCCTTGGTGGAGTGGGAGGGGGAGTTGAAGTGTTGAGCCACGGGGTGGTTGGGTTGGTTGGTACGGGCGTCCCAGAGGTGTTCTCTGAAACGTTCCGCAAGTAGGCGGCCTGTCTCCCCAATGTAGAGGAGGCCACATCGAGTGCAGCGGATGCAGTAAAGGATGTGTCTGGAGGTGCAGGTGAATTTGTGGCGGATATGGAAGGATCCCCTGGGGCCTTGGAGAGAAGTAAGGGGGGAGGTGTGGGCGCAAGTTTTGCATTTCTTGCGGTTGCAGGGGAAGGTGCCGGGAGTGGAGGTTGGGTTGGTGGGGGGTGTGGATCTGACGAGGGGGTCACGGAGGGAGTGGTCTTTTTGGAATGCTGATAGGGGAGGGAAATATATCCCTGGTGATGGGGTCCGTTTGGAAATGACAACGGATTATATGATGTATATGGAGATTGGTGGGGTGGTGGGTGAGGACCAGTGAGGTTCTCTCCTGGTGGCAATTGGAGGGGCGGGGTTTAACGGCGGAGGAGCGGTGGAGAGCATCGTCAATCATGTCTGGGGGGAAATTTTGAAGACTGAGGCCATCAGGGTTGTTCGGTATTGGAACTGGTCCTCCTGGGAGCAGATGCGGTGGAGACGAAGGAATTGGGAATATAGAATGGCGTTTTTACAGGGGGTAGAGTGGGAGGAAGTGTAGTCTAGGTAGCTGTGGGAGTCGGTCGGTTTAAAGTAAATGTCTGTGTTGATTCGGTCGCCCGAGATAGAAATGGAGAGGTCTGGAAAGGGGGGGGGGGAGGAGTCTGAGATGGTCCAGGTAAATTTGAGGTCGGAGTGGAAGGTGTTGGTAAAGTGGATGAACTGTTCAACCTCCTCATGGGAGCACAAGGCAGCGCCGATACAGTCACCAATGTAGCAGAGGAAAAGGTCGGGGTGGTGCCAGTGTAGCTGCGGAAGATGGACTGTTGCACATATCCTACGAAGATGCAGGCATAGCTGGGGCCCATGTGGGTGCCCATGGCTGCTACTCTGGTTTGGAGGAAGTGGGAGGATTGGAAAGAGAAGTTGTTCAGGATGAGGACCAGTTCAGTCAGTCGAAGGAGGGTGTCAGTGGAAGGGTACTGGTTGGTACGGCGGGAAAGGAAGAAGCAGAGGGGTCCTTGTCCTCCTCCTTGTCCTCCTCCTTGTCCTCCTCCTTGTCCTCCTCCTTGTCCTCCTCCTTGTCCTCCTCCTTGTCCTCCTCCTTGTCCTCCTCCTTGTCCTCCTCCTTGTCCTCCTCCTTGTCCTCCTCCTTGTCCTCCTCCTTGTCCTCCTCCTTGTCCTCCTCCTTGTCCTCCTCCTTGTCCTCCTCCTTGTCCTCCTCCTTGTCCTCCTCCTTGTCCTCCTCCTTGTCCTCCTCCTTGTCCTCCTCCTCCTCCTCAAAAATTGGTAATCTATTCAATGTGCTTTAATTGTTTACCAGAGGGTTGGTACTTTTTGGAACTCCACCTTTCTGAAAAGGTGGTGAAAGCAATGTTCTCAAATGTTTTTAAGCCAGAAGTCTATAGACAGATAGCTGTTAAAGCAGGGAATGAGGTTATCGAAAATGCAGATTTTGGAAACCGTTTGATCAGCCATTATCTTAATGAATAGAATAGCAGGCTTGATTGGATGAATGGCCTAATATTATTCAGTTCCTATATCATAGAATTCCTACAGTGTGGAAACAGGCCCTTTGGCCCTGCAAGTCCACACCGACTCTCTGAAGGGTATTCCATCCACACCTATTCCCCAATTACTTTGCATTTATCCCTGACTAATGCACCTAAACTGCACCTCCCTGAACACATTAGCAGGCCAACTCACCTAACCTGCACATCTTTTGGACTGTGGGAGGAAACCAAAACACCTGGAGAAAACCCATGCAGACATGGGGGTGGGGGAGGAAATGTGCAAACTCCACATAGTCGCCCGAGATTAGAATTGAACCCGGGTCCCTGGCACTGAGAGGCAACAGTGCTAACCCCTGAGCCACCATGCCAACCATGTTCAAAAGGTGGAAAATTTCACAAGTTCACTGCCATGAGTGAAGATCTTTTCTTCTTGGCTCAGTCCTAAATGATCTGCCTCATATACTGAGAATGTGGCCCCTGTTCTAAACCTCCAAGACCAGAGAAACGTCATCCAATTAATTCAGTCTATCTACCCTGGCTAGATTTAAAAAAAAATGGAGATTCTATCTTTTTAAACTGCAGGCCTAGTTAACATAATCTGTCCCCTTAACAATTCTGCCATCCCAGAAAAGTTTTTGGTGAACCTTTGATTGTGTACCCTCTATGGGAATTATATCCTTTCTTCAAGGACACCAAAACTGCACTACTTCAGGTGTCTTGTCAGACATCCTCTCTCCTGCATTCACATTCTCTTGTGATTAAAGGTCACCATAGCTTCTGCCTTCCTAACTGCTTACTGAACCTGCATGCTTGCTTTCAGTAACTGATGAATAAGAACACTTGAGTCCATTTTTTTTTCTTAAATATTTCCCAACTTATCACCAGTTTAAGTTACACTTTGCCATTCTGTTTTCCTATAGAGTTGCCCATGTTATATTGTATCTATGATGTGTTTACACACTTGCTTAATTTGTCTACATTGTCTGAAGCCTTTTTCATCATCCTCAGCACTCTAATCCTGTCTGTCTGTGGTGTTGTCAGATTTGGAAATATTACACTTTATTCTCTCAGTCAAATTATTGACATGTTGTTGTAAATGTCTAGGGTCTAAGTAGTGATCCCCAAGTACCTGCTGATTATTGCTTTCTGCTCTGCAGGCACCCATTTATTCCTAATGCTTACAGCCTACTAACCACTCCTCAGTCTGTACCAGTACATTACCCCCAATTTCATATGCTTTAATTATGCTCATGCAACCTCCTTTATGTGGAACTTTAAAGCTCTTTGAAAATACAAATGCAGCGCATCCATTTGTCTCCCTTAATTAATTCTTCTATATACTTGCTCAAAACTCTAGGTTTGTCGAAAATAGTTTTCCCTTTCATAAAACCATATTAACTTTTGTCTAATTCCATTGATATTTGCCAAGTGCTTTTAATCATAACCTTTTTATAATACTCTCTCATTTCCTTTAATGTGGACATTAGGCTAACCAATCTGAAACTTCCTGTTTTCTCCGTTCTCTAATTTTTCTAAATAGTGGGTTTACATTTGGCACCCTCTAACCTGCTGGGACTGTTTTTTTAAAAAATTCTGAAAGATGACAGCCAGTGCATCCATTATTTCTACCTGGCCATTTGCTTTAGTAGTCTTGGATGTAGATAATTAAGCCCTGGGAATTTTTCAGCCTACTAGCTTCTTCAGCACTTTATTGAAATAATACTAGTATTATACCATATAAAATCCCTCAATTACTAAACAATTGCCTTCTGCCATTCTATCGTATTCACTACTTAAAGTCTCCAAAGGAATGAAACTGGACAGGCCATCTGGCATCAATTTAAGGCACCAAAAATGACAATGGCAAACTCAGCCCTGACTTTACAAAACATTACAACAGGCTCTTGACCAGATGGGCCAATGGACTGAGAAGTGGCAGATGGAGTTTAATTCAGATAAATGGGAGGTGCTGCATTTTAGGATAGCAAATCTTAGCAGGACTTATACACTTAATGGTTAAGTCCCAGGGAGTGTTGCTGAACAAAGAGACCTTGGAATGCAGGTCCATAGCTCCTTGAAAATGGAGTCGCAGGTAGATAGGATAGTGAAGAAGGCGTTTGGTATGCTTTCCTTTATTGGTCAGAGTATTGAGTACAGGAGTTGGGTGGTCATGTTGCGGCTGTGCAGGACATTGGTTAGGTCATTGTTGGAATATCGTGTGCAATTCTGGTCTCCTTCCTATCGGAAAGATGTTGTGAAATTTGAAAGGGTTCAGAAAAGATTTACAAGGATGTTGCAAGGGTTGGAGGATCTGAGCTATTGGGAGAGGTTGAACAAACTGGGCCTGTTTTCCCTGGAGTGTCTGAGGCTGAGGGGTGACCTTATACAAGTTTATAAAATCATGAGGGGCATGGATAGGGTAAATAGACCAAGTTTTTTTTTCCCTGGGGTGGGGGAGTCCAGAACTAGAGGACAAAGGTTTAGTGTGAGAGGGGAAAGATATAAAAGGGCCTAGGGGCAACTTTTTCATGCAGAGGGTGGTAACGTGTATGGAATGAGCTGCCAGAGGAAGTGGTGAAGGCTAGTATAATTGCAACATTTAAAAGGTATTTGGATGGGTATTTGAATAGGAAGGGTTTGGAGGGATATGGGCCAGGTGCTGGCACGTGGGACTAGCTTGGGTTGGGATATCTGCTCGGCATGGATGGGTTGGTATGAAGGGTCTGTTTCCGTGCTGTGCATCTCTAGTACTGTATCTATGGGCTAATGCCAAAATTGGAAGCACTGTCTCAGACTAGTTGTGCAGCAGCTTGGCATATTCATACAATCAGAATCAAAGCTTACAATGTCACAGATACCACCATCACCATCCCTGGTTCTATTCTGTTCCAATAGCAATGGTGGCATCATGCTCTACATTTGGGAGGGACTTGCACTGGGAGTCATCAGCATTGACTATGCACCCTCATGTCAATTCAGGACAAATGAACCTGCTGATTTACCATATACCATCCCCATCTCAGCTGATTAATCAGCTGACTGATAAACACCACCTAGAAGAAGATGAGGATGCAGAATACCCGAGGTGAGGGACTTCACTATCTGTCTCCAAGAGTTTTAGCAGCATCTCTAATGACCGAACTGTTAGAGACCTGAAGGATGCAGTTGCTAGACTGGGTCTGTAGCAGAAGATGAAGGAATCAATGAGGGAAAAATATGCTTGCCCTCGTCCTTCCTAATCTATATAATCTGTGATGGTATTGATAAGGGTAACCACAGCACAGTCCTTGTAAAGACAAAGCTGTATGAGGATACCCTACATCATCTTGTGTGACACTATCACTAGACTTGCTGTGATTTTTCAAACTCCACTCTTTATCCACCATTACCATACTTGGAACAAATCTAGTAACTCAATTGGCACCAATGGGTTGCTGTGGGGCATCAACAGAATTGTACACTCAACAAAAACTGCAATTTTGAGATGTGGCATATCCCCCTACTCTGACCTTACTATCGAGTAAGGGGGATGCTGGGTCAGTGAGTGTAGCTGGGTATGCCAGCAGCAGCAGCATCAGGCTGAGGCGTCAACATGTGAAACGATAAAATTTGTATGCTAAATAGCAAGTGATAGACAAGGCTAAGCAATTTCATAGCTAATGGATCGGATCTAAGCTCTGCAGTCATGTCACCTTTAGCTGTGCGGGTGGACAATAAAACTGCGAATGCTGTAAATCAGAAAGAAAAATAGAGATTGCTGGAAAAGCTCAGCAGGCCTGGCAGCATCCATGGAACGAAATTAGCGTTAACATTTTTGGTTGGAGTTCTAAGGAAGGATCACTCGACTCAAAACGTTAACTCTGATTTCTCTCCATGGACAATTAAACAACTCTGCTGGAGGTGGCTCAAATGTGGAGTGATCCCCATCATCTCAGATACCATACTTCAGCCAATTTGATTCACTTTACATGGTGCCAAGGCAGGAGGCACTGGGTACTGCAACAGCCTGAAAAGTCCTGATAATAGTACCAAATGATGTGTGCTCCAGAGCTTGCCAGGCTGTTACAGTACAGCTACAGTGTATTTTTTTCCAACAACATGGAAAACTGCCTAGTTATGTCCTATATACATAAAGCCAGACAAGCCAACCAGGTCAATTGATCTGCTCTCTATTGTCAGTAAAGTGATTGGGTCTTGACTTCATTATACCTTTGGTTCAAATGTGAATGAAAGGTGATGCAAGTGTAACTAACCTTGACATCAAGGCCACATTTGACCAAGTGTGGCGTCAAGGAGCTCTAGTTAAACTACCAATGAAATTGGCAGAAACCTCACAGCTGTTTGGAGCTATACTTGGCCCAAAGGAAGATGTTTGTCAGTTGTTGGAGGTCAGTCATCTCCATCCAGCGCATCTCTGTAGTGATTCCTGGGAGTAGATATTTTCTAATTGGCCTGTTCAGAGATGGTATGAATCCTCTGGAGCATTGGGACTTGAACCAGGATCTCCTGGCTCAGAGGTAGGGACTTTACCACAACATCTCGTGAACTCCTAGTTCCACAGGGTAGATATTTTCTGATCAACATGTTATTACACACATCTGGAGCAGGTGGAACTTGAACACTGGCCTCTTGGCGCAGAGGTAGAACATTACCACTGCACACAAGAGCCTTGCTTCCTCAGAATAGTGTCATTGGCTCAGCCATCTTCAGCTGCTTTATCAATAGCCTTCCCTCCATTGGAACTTCTGTGAACAACCAAAATTTTAAGCACAGTACAGAGCAAGCTTTGGAGAAACTCTTAACACACATTTCGCAGGGTTTGCGGAGTGGTGTTGAAAGATCTCCCTGAACAAATCTTTACATCTGTCAGTAATGCCCAACCCTCAGCCACTCCCTCACAGTCACATGCCACTCAACGCAATGTAGTGACCTGATCATCATCAGAAACAATAAACCATCCCTTATTAATGGTCAAATCTATTGCAAATCTTTCTTTATAACTCCAGGGTGCAGACAGAATTTTAATTGCAATGTTCTAATTTATTCTAAATAAGTGATGATGCAAATGGCTCTGAATGGCAAGGGATGACTATGTAAATTCACTTGAATTTGACCTGTAGAACAGAGACATCCCACCCTGTCCCTGGGGCATTCAATTTCTTGCAGGCCAGCAGAGCAAATTAACTTTTAATATCTCACCATCACTGTTATTGGGTCTACATTCTTCCCTAATGCCGTTTTTGTATACCTACAGCGAACACACAGTCAAGGTTCACGAATGTAGATCATTACCACTTCAAGTGCAACTGGGGATTTTCCATAAATGCTGGCCCAGCCAGTGATGTTTATATCCCATGAATGAACTTAAAGCATTGTGCTCGCTTTGGTGAGACCAAGCCTGAATACTCTGATAGAAAGATATACTTACCTTCTAAATCTTAGTTGTAGTGTCTCCTAGTCCTTATGGTGAAAGGACTGAGTAAATTGTATTCATATTCTCTGAAGTTTAGAATGAGAAATTTTTTTATAAAGCCAATTCATAATCTGGAATACATTAAAGCAGATATTCATATTAATTACCCTGGTGGGAAATTCTAAAAGTGGGAGCGAGACCTGATCAGGTGTTTTCCCCAGAAGCAAGGGAAAGGTTGTGGAGCCCTTTGTAGAGATATTTGTATCATCAGTAGTTATGGGTGAGGTGCCAGAAGACTGGATGGTGGCTAACCTTTCACTCTTGTTTTGAGAAAAGCTGCAAGGAAAAGCCAGAGAACTATGGACTGGTGAGTCTGTCCCAGTGGGTGTGTTGTTGGAGGAGGATTCTGAGATAGAGGGGATTTTCAAGCATTTGAAACGTCACGGATGAATTGGGATAGTCAGCAAATCTTTGTGTGGGAAATCACGTTTCTCAAATGGAGTTTTTTGTTTGAAGTTACCAAGAAGATAGATGAAAGCAGAGTGGTAGATGTTGTCAAAATGGTCTTCAGCAAGGCCTTTGACGAGGTCCTGTATGGTGGACTGGTTAGTAAAGTTAGAGCACATGGGATCCAGGAAGTGCGAGCCAGTTGGATACAAAATTAGCTTATTGATAGGAGACTGAAATTGGTGGTGGTGGAGGAGGAGGGGGGTTTATTTGGACTGGAGACTTGACAAGTGGTGTGCCACAAGGATCGGTTCTGGGTCCACTGTTGTTTCTCATTTATATCAAGGATTTGGATGAGCATAAAAGGAGGCACGGTTAGCAAGTTTGTGGATGACACCAAAATTGATATTTTAGATATTGTGAGAAAGGCTATCTCCGAACACAATAGGACCTTGATCAGATGAACCAATTGGTTGAGGAGTGGCAGTTGGAGTTTAATGAAGATAAATGAGGAAATGCATGTCAGTGAGTCAAGCTAGGACAGGACCTAAGGAGTTAATGGTGGAGCCCCTGGGGAGTATTGTTCAACAGAGGGGCCTAGGTTGCAGGTAGACAGTGTGGTGAAGAAGGCATTTGGCATACCAGCCTTTAGTCAGAGTATTGATTAGAAAAGATTTACAAGGATATTGCCAGGGTTGGAGGATTTGAGCTATAGGGAGAGGCTGGGGCTGTTTTCCCTGGAGTGTCGGAGGCTGAGGGGTGACCTTATAGAGGTTTACAAAATTGAGGGGCATGGATATGGTAAATAGGCAAAGCCTTTTCTCTGAAGCAGGGGAGTCCAGAACTAGAGGGCATAGGTTTAGGGTGAGAGGGGAAAGATGTAAGAGACCTAAGGGGCAATTTTTTCACACAGCGGGTGGTACGTGTATGGAGTCAGCTGCCAGAGGAAGTGGTGGAGGCGAGTACAATTGCAACATTTAAGAGGCATTTAGATGGGTATATGAATAGAAGAGGTTTGGAAGGATATGGGCCGGGTGCTGGCAGGAGGGACTAGATAGGGTTAGGATATCTGTAGGCATAGACTGGTTGGACTGAAGGGTCTTTCCATGCTGTACATCTCTATGACTCTCTTAAGAGTTAGGCACCATGTTGTAGCTGTGTAAGATGTTGGTGAGGCTACTTTAGAATACAGTGTAAAATTCTGGTCGCCCTGGTATAGGAAGGACGTTCATAATCTAGAAATGGTACTGAAAATGTTTTGTAAGTATGTTGCTGTAATTTGAGAGCTTGAGTTATAAGGAGAGGCTGGATAGGAGCTGGCTTTTATCCCCGGAGTGTTGGAGGCTGAGGAGTGACCTTTATAATGGAGGTTTATAAAATCTGGAGGGCCACAGATAAGGTGAACAGCTGTGGTTTCTTCCCTAGGGTGGGGGAGTCCAAAACTAGAGGTTTAAGGTGAGAGGAGAAAGATTTAAAGGGACCCAAGGGACAACATTTTCAGAGGGGTGGTATTTGGAACAAGCTGCCAGAGTATGTGGTAAAGATAGGTACTGGTGTTAAGTTTATTTTTCTGAGATTCTTACACGCTTGATTCAGCTGTAATGCGCCAACTTCTGTGAACAACAACCAAATTTTATTAAACTAATACAGTACAAGCTGTGGCGAAACTCTTAATGTTTGCGAAGCGTGTCGAGAGATCTCCCTGAACAAAGGAAACAGACCTTCCTTTTATACAGTACAAAAGTTTCACCTTACAGTTAGCAACACCCACAAGACAACCCTCAGCAATTCCCCCACAGGCATATGCCACTCAAAACGCATTGTAGTGATCACGTAATTTCCAGAAGCAACATAATGTAAATCCTCTCAATGGTCAAAGCTATTGCGAATCATTTTTAACTAAAGAGAGTAGTCATAATTCCAACTGTAATATTCTTATTGATTTTTTGAATAGGGGAAGCTGTAAATAGTAGGAGATGACAATGTAAATTGGCTTCTGAATAACTAGGAAATGGCCATGCAACTGGCTCTGAATGGCAAGAGATGGGAATGTAATTTCCTTACATTCTACCTATAGAACAGAGACATCCAACCCTACCCTCGGGACATTCAATTTCCAGCAAGTCAGCAGAGCAAGTTAACCCTATAATATCTCACAAAGAGGTCATGTTGTGGCTGTACAGGAAATCCGTTATGTCACCATTGGAATATTGCGTGCAATTCTGGTCTCCCTGCTATAGGAAGGATGTTGTGGGACTTGAAAGGGTTCAGAAAAGATTTAGAAGGATGTTGCCAGGGTTAGATGACTTGAGCTATAGGGAGAGGCTGAATAAGCTGGGGCTGTTTTCCCTGGAGCGTCGGAGGCTGAGGGGTGACCTTTTATAGAAACTTATAAAACAGAGGGGCATGGATAGGGTAATCGATAAGGTCTTCTACCCTGGGGAGCCTAAAACTAGAGGGTGTGGTTTAAGGTGAGGGGAAAGATTTAAAAAGGAACTAAGGGGTAACTTTTTCACATGCAGGGTGGTGCATGTATGGTATGAGCTGCTAGAAGTGCAGGCTCACAACATTATTAAAAAGCAACTGGATGGGTCTTTTAATAGGAAGAGTTTGGAGGGGTATGAGCCAAATGTTAGCAAATGGGACTACATTAGTTTAAGATATTTGGTCGGCATGGATGAGTTGGACTGACACTCTGACTCTATTACAACATTTAAATGCATTTGGACAGGTACATAAACTGAAAGGGTTTAGAAGGATAAGGGCCAAACAGGCGAATGAAACTTGTTCAGTTTAGGATACCTGATCAGCATGAACGAGTTGGACTGAAGGGTCTGTTTCCATGCTATATGACGCTATGGGTAAAACTTCAAGATTTCTCCACCCAAAATTTTGTGAAACGTTTGGAATTTTCTAGCCCAGAATACGGATGTGCCGTCTTTGAATATTATGCCCATTTCTGGGCAACATTTTTTTTAAAATGGAGGATGCAAATGGTTTAACGATTTTCAGGTGACTGCATTCATTTACCCTGAGATTGGACAGGCTAGAGTTGTTTTCCTTGGAGAAATGAGATTTAATAGAATTGCTCAAAGTCATGATGGGTCTCGACAGCATAGATGAAGCAAAACTTCCAATTTGCAGTTGCTTGAGAATTACATGGCACCAATTTTCAAGTGATTGGTGAAAGAGCCAAAGTGATTGAAGGAAAGCCTTTTATGGTGAGTGGTTAGGATGGTGCAGCCTTGTTAAACCACTGCTTTCAAAGGGAATTGGGTATATATCTGATGTGGTGCAGAGCTTCTGGAAAAGACCATATAATTTGCTCCAGCTAGGAGTAGGTTCTTATTTGGAAAGACCTGGCATTGACATGATTGATCAACTAGTTGCTTTCTATGTCAGGACCCTTCTATGATTCTTCTCATTGATATTGTGTGAACTGACCTAACTAAGGAGCATTGGACGATAAAATCTCCAAAGTGAGACGTCCAATCCCTACTTCAGTGGTGATGTTAGTCTAATTGTTAAATTCTTATAGCAATACATAACAAATGGTATAAGGAAACAAATGGCAAATAATTATTTAACAGAGTTGAGCTAATAAATGTAGGATGCGAAGGTGTGAGATAACCAGTGGCAGCTGAGTACTTTTTTTTTTGGTAGAGTGTTGAAGTAAATAACTTGTTTAGTTTTATTTCCTTCTGCGCTGAGGTTGTTAATTTCTTTCTGTATTGATGCTATGAACATTTTTTTTAAAAAGTCAGTTCCCTCATGGTACAGGATGCCAGTGGAACCTGAAGAGGAATCTGTCTCCAAGTTATGGAAAATAGGGGCAGTAAGTTAATAGAATAGTGAAGGAAACTGGAGATTTTGTCATTTTAAATACTAATTAAAGAGAGAATTTTCACATGGTTAGCTGTGTTCCGTGTCCATTAATTGAATATTAGTGTACATATGAGCACACTAAAGCAACTTAGGTTCTGAAAAGATGTTACAGGAGGATTTATAGATTTTTTTTTGCATGAAGTGTGTAAGTATTGTTAGGGCCATTCAAAGTTTTTGAAGTGTGAATTTTTCACTAACTTCACTAGATTTTATGATCATCTGGCACCACTCTTTCATCATACTTAGAGTTCCAGAGATCTATAGCATAGAAACAGACCCTTTGGTCCAACTTGTCCACGATAGCCAGGTATCCTAAATTCATCTAGTCCCGTTTGCCAGCACTTGGCCCATATCCCTCTAAACCCTTCCAATTCTTAAAAGGCATCTAGATACTTTTTAAATGTTGTAAGCCTCCACCACTTCCACCGGCAGCTCATTCCATACATGCATCACCCAGTGTGTGGAAGAAGTTGCCCCTTAGGTCCCTTTTTAAATCTTTTCCCCTCTCATCATAAACTTATGCCCTCTAGTTTTGGACTGCCCCACCCCAGATAAAATACCTTGTCTATTTACCCTTTCAATGCCCCTCGTGATTTTATAAACCTCTATAAGATCACCCCTCAGCCTCTGATGCTCCAGGGAAAATAGCCCCATCCTATCCCTACAGCTCAAACTCTCTAACCTTGGCAACATCTTTGTAAATTTTTTCTGAACTCTGTCAAATTCACAATATCCTTTCTATAGGATGGAGACCAGAATTTATTACGATACACTAACTATGCTGCAATGAAATAGCGCTTAAGCTAATTAAAATACTTTATCCTTCAATAGCATTCCATAACACTGCACAATTGTATTTCCACCAGTGGTATTTCACTTTATTGCACTGTTGTAGTTTGTATTTTCAGACATGATTAGGTTTGAAAGAACAAAATCTGTAATTGTACTTATTTGTAAGGAATATTCATTAGTTATGATGTATGGATATAAATACTTCATATGAAATGATAATTGCTGTTCAGTGGGTGTACCAGTGGCACTTTGCACACTGGATCTTGCAGACTATACCAACACCTTTCAATTATTAAGAAAATAATGGTACTAAAATTAAATATCCCTGAGCCAAATGCTGTATGTGTCAAAGAAGATTAATAATTTGTGAATACTTAACTGAAATTTTCTAAAGTTATCTTGGTCTGACAACTGCACCTTTATAAAAATTTGGAAAATTTTGTTATACGTACGGTGAGAAAGGGAATTGTACACTAGTTTCCAAACATCTGTTGCCAGGAAATTGACTTGGTGAAAGTTGAAGCTCATTAAATTAAAAGCAATTACTTGATTAAAGGGAGGCAGTGTTGAGATGCTGATTGGCAGAATGTGACTAGCTGGACACATGATGGACCATGATCATATTGTATGGTTGAACAAAGTTAAAGGGCTGAATGGCTGCTACTCCTGTTACTATGTTTTGCCTTTGTCCAACTTGAGAGTATAGGTGGTTCTTCTATAACATGATGGTTGTGTTCTTTTGCAACCCCACATTATAGAAAAATTGTGTTTTAGAAACCGCATTTAAAGTATTGGTGATGTAATAGTGTTACAGCCAACATGTTTTAGAAGTTTGTGCTTCAGAAACATCATCCCCGATTCATCCATCATGTTACAGCAAATTCTCATTAACGAAATGCGCATTAGAGCAGAACAACTTGGAGTAGTGAGTCAACTTTGTGGGTGTAGAACCAGCATCCCATAGATATGACAGACCTGGAAAGGATCGAAAGTTTCCTTTCCTATTAGATACTTGTAATGGAGGTGGTATAAGCCCATCTGATACCTTTTTTTTAATGGTCAAGTTTTTAAAAATTGGTATCCTTTTTTAATTTCCAGTTTCTAAAATTAACATTCTCAAATGGCAGTGGAGGTAATTTCAAAATGAAGCTTACATCTACCAGTTTTGTTTTCTGTTTTTCTTTTAAAAAGTCATTTTCAAAGAATCCCTCTGAAGAATGCTATCCTTCGAGATCTGAGATTTCCTAGAGCAGTGAAACTCAGTCCTTGTTCTCTTGTTTCTTAGCCTACTCATAACTACTGATTAATTTTGCCCCGACCAAACATGAGAATCGTTTCCTTTGAGACGTTTCTCATGCCCATTTTTACATGGGCAATAGAATTGTCATTATGTCAGGATACAGATGAAATGGGATTATAACTTGAATTGTAACGTTTTCTTTACTGCTAACAACTGACTTGACAGTTTTACTACCTAATGTTTCTGCATCATAAGCAGTAAGTGAAGTTGAAAATAACTTTTATTGGACGTTTAATGTTCAGTTTGTTTTAAACATTTCTATACAATTCATTTAAAACTTGACACTTTAGCGCAGGTAACAGCAACCTAACGGGTGTGTCACAGGTATGTGAAATGTATGAATAGGCTTTTTTTTAGAAAGATGCCCATTATTCTCCATACTAATCTTGTTTTCCCAAGCTTTTTGAATTTAAATAAAGTAGATGTGGGGGATTCCCCCTTAGTTCTTTTTTTTTTGAAGGTAAAATTCAAGTGTGTGAAAACCTTTTACTACTTGGTTGTAGCAGCCAAGCTGAGGGACCTCCTTTTTGCCAGGTATATGGGCGGATAACCGGTTGAGGATAAGATATTAAAGAATTAATTTGCTCTGCTGACCTGAAATAAATTGAATGCCCAGGGGTAGAGTGGTATGTCTCTGTCTAACAGATCAAATGTAAGGAACTTACATTGTCATCCCTTGCCATTCAGAGCTATTGTATGGCCATTTCCTAGTTATTCAGAGTGAATTTACGTTGATTCTGAATGGCAGGAGATGACAATGAGAGCATTGCAACTAACATTCTGACCACACCCCGTAGTTTTAAAATAAAATTCACAACATATCTAGCTGTTAAAGGATGATTTATGTTACATTGTTTCTGGAGATGAACAGGCTTTGAGTGGCATGTGACTATGGAGGAGTGGCTGGGGTTGTCTTATGGGCATTACTGACTGTGATGTAAAGATTTTGTATAAAGGAAGAACTGGTCCCTTTGTTCAGAGAGATCTCCTGACAAGGCTTTGCAAGCAAGGGTTCCTCCACCGCTTGTACTTAATAAATTTTGGCTGCTCACAGAAGTTGGCATAATTGTAGTTGCATAAAGTATGTAAGTGTTATGAAGATGTAGGTGTACTATACATTTAAAAGAATAAAAATGGCACCAAGTGTTCTCAATAAGATACAATGTAACATGTGTTCCAGATACTGGCGTAGCTAGTTGCCTGGAAATGATGATAAAATAGGTTCTAATTAGGCCAGTCAATTTAAATTATACCCTGAAAAACACCAAGTACCAATCAAGTTTGAATTGAGTATTTTACAATCTTAAAAACCAATGACACAAGCTAATGCTTTGGGGTATAAGACTGGGGAAAATTGAACAATTGAGAGGAGAATTGCCACCAGGCCAACATCTGTAGACTGCTAGTCAGAATTCTGAGGGTGCCTGTCTAGAGAAGGATTTTGCACAGAAAAACCTCAACACTGACCTGGAGAGCCAAATAACCGACTAAGATAAAGAGAAGATTCAACTGCTGGCTGGTTTTAAAATTTGGATTTTTCTGTTAATCTTAATTCTGAGCTTTATTGGACCAATATTATAGTAGAAGGTAAAAGATTAGAGGAAGGAATTGTAAATAGTTGTTAGTTAATTATTCTCTCTTTTAAGAAATAAAGTTAATTTTTACTTAGCTCTTGGCCATTTGAATTTTTACAGATTACTGCATGGGATAATCTTTACTGTGGTGCTGGTTTTAAATTTAAGCAGGAGGGTTTACCTCCATGTCATAACAGTAAAGATATCGAAAGAACCTAACAAGGAATCCACCTGTGCTCATTGGTCAATTAGCTACTTCATATCCAATTCTAGAGCAATTTTATATAGCTTTTGAATAATATCTTTGCATGAATGTGAAATTGACCACTGAAAAGACTTTGAATGAGAAATTAGTATAGAGAAAGAAAAATCCGAGATTGCCTAATTGTTTCTAATAGACTTCGACTTATACAGCATGGAAACAGATCCTTCGATCCAACCAGGCAATTGCAAGAACTAATCCAAATGTCTTTTAAATGTTGTAATTATATCTGTATCCACCACATTCTCTGTTCATTCCAGACACAAACCACTGTGTAAATGGTTAAAAAAACTTGCCTGTCATGTCCCTTTAAATGGTGAGAGGAGAAAGATTTAATATGGCCTCTAGTTCTGAAGTCCCCCACCATCACTAACCTCTCCTTTCTTCCCTTTTCGTGCCTCAACCCTAGGGAAAAGCTCAATGCATGTGAAAATGTTTTATGCAAAGCATGGGTGGTTCAAGACAGTTGACAACACTTTTTTGTGTTCAATGGTGGGATGTAGTCAGTATTCCCTACATGACATGTTCCATAGGAACATTATACTTGGGAGTAGAAGTAAACCACTCAGTATCTCAAGCCTGCTTTGGCGTTTGATACAATGTTGGCTCATATCCTTGTGGTCTCCACTCCATCCCTCATCTTAATTTTAGATTGGAGATCCCTTATAGAATCATAGAGACGTACAGCATGGAAACAGACCCTTCGGTCCAACCCGTCAGCCTCTCCGGTCCAACCCGTCAGCCTCTCCTGTAAGTGAAAACATGCTATCACCATCCACCCTGCCAAGTCATGTTAGGATCTTCTGTATTTCAACCAGATTACCATTTTCAAACCCCAATGGGCTAAGGGTCAACCTTTCTTCATAAGTAGGGACAAAGGGCTTATTTTTATCTTTTTAGATAGAAGGATAGGACTAGAAAGAGGTTCAGTTCAGAAAAAAAGATCCATACCAACAAAAAAAATCTATTTAGCCATTTAAAAGTTGCCTGGAAAAGAGCCTTTTTGTTTTCTTTTTTTGGGGTTCAGATCTGAGAGCCTGTGTCTCTATCCCAGGGAGACATTATAATGGCGCAGTTCATATCTGGTCAATGTGCAGAAGTTTGCCAAAAGGACAGTTCAAAACCTCAACAATAACACAAGAAACTCAGCAGGTCTGGCAGAATCTGTAGAGTGAAAGCAGTCAATGTTTTGGACCCTGTAATCTTTCTTCAGCAGTATTCTGAAGAATGGTCACTGAACCTGAAGCATTGATTCTGCTTTCTTTCCATAGATGCTGTCAGACCTGCTGGGTTTCTCCAGCAATTTGTTCTTGTTTCAGATTTCCAGCATCTGCAGTTTTTGTTTTTTTTTCTGTTTGCAACCTTGAGTTGAATAAAAAAAAATTTTTAAATTAAAAATAAGAGTGGCGTTCAGTCGATTCTGTCTCAGTAAAGAATATTGTGGGAGGGAAAAGGGTTGAATGTCTCCTTGTTGTTTGAGAAAAGCCTCATCAAAACGTCTATAATTTTGGTTGTGTTGTTTTGTTCAAAATACATTTGCAGCCTTCTGTGAATTATATTCAGTGGTTCACCATCCTAATGACCAAATTGTGATAATGAAACTCCTGGTCAATCAAGGTGGGTTTTACTCTGGGATCTGACTTGTCCAAGGTTCTGATTTAGCTGAGATCCTAATGCCCCCTTATGTAGGACATGTTTTTTAAAAAAAACATGACACTGAAGTTGGCTGCAGTGATGAGGGTGGCAACTGGTGTAGGGTGTCTTATTCTAAGTATGTGGTGCTTCTGTATTTCATTGCGTTGAAGATGGAATTAACTTTTTTTTAAACTACCTTTCATTACTTATCTTGAAGAGCTTGCAGGTGATCTAATATATGTCTGTGAATTACTTCCCTGGCAGCTTAAAAGATGGTACTGTATCATTTCATTTAAACAAATTAACTCTTCATCCAGCAGGGGCAAGTCAGACTCTTAAGTGAAGGCTTATCTGAGCCAGGATAGGGATATACTGGTATTAGTTTACATTTGAGCATTATTCTATATTTAGCTGAAAGGACAAATGTCACTGTTCAAGCTGTGCTGCTTGCACTGGAACATAAAGTGGCGTCTGCTTGACTGTTCACTTTGACTTGCTCATCTTAGTAGCAACCAATGTGACTGCTATTTAAAGTAGATCCTGGCATCTGCACCCTAGCTGCTTTACATACATAAGGTGATTGGATTTGGTATCATAATATTGCAGGAACCTGAGAAATTTTTTTTTGTAGTAATGAGGGAGGGAAGGAGGATGGTGATAGAGATGCAAAGCATGGCTTCGAGGAGTAGGGCAGGAGCAGACTTTGGGAATTGTGATTTGATTTTGGTTGCAGCATTGAATGTCACTTTAGGGGAGGCTTGGAGTTCATTTTTCCCTGCTGTGTAAATTCTAAACAAATAGATAAGTGCACATTCTGTGTTTGGAATAAATTAACAAATCATTTTTTTTTAATGCTGCAGTTCAGTTGCATTTTATAAAAGTTGAAGCCCCCCCCCCCCACCTCCCCAATCAATTGTGTATTAGTCAGTCACTTATAGCATGGACAGAGGCAGTTTGGCCAATTGTTAAGTCTATTTGCATTTTCATTGACTACCACTTAATGTAAACTAAGATTTTTGTCTTTTTAAAGCCCATCCTGATTGGCCACCTTGTGAAGGACTACTTCCCTTGGTATTGCTGTAAAATTATATACAAGTCAGTGAAGTGTGTTGCATCCAAAAGTTGGACAGGAAAGGCATGTCAGTATTTTTGGTTTGAGATTTGCTATCTCCTCGTGTATCCAGATATATCAATGTAATAGCAATTTATTTTTTTTTTGAGAAGATTTGTAGCTCCAGTTGATAAATATGTAAGTTAACTTGCTGAGCTTGAAGGTTTTGTTTTCAGGCCTTTTGTCATACTAGGTAACATCAGTGAGAGTCTCTGGTGAAATGCTGGTGTGTTTACATGTGAGTTTTGATGGTTGCAGCATCAAATGAAGGCTTGATTATGTAATCAATGCGACATTTGTTTGGAGGTTTTTGTTCTTGGACGTGCTGTGCTGGACAAAAGAGATCTGTCTACCTGTTCCAAAGACCAAGTTCTCCCAGTAGATCGACCTCTCCCTCTCTTCCCCCATCACTATCCATTTGCCATGAATTAAAACTAAAATCTCTTCCTACTCAATAACTATTTGCACCGAAGTCCAAGTTCAATATTTATACAGCAACTTCATATCTAGGAAGACTCTACAAGTATAGTGAACACTACCTACCACTGCCCAAAAATTGCACTGTAAATTGTGTGTGTACTCATTTCATATTTCAAGACTGGTTACTTAGGTGGAATAGTAGAAGAGGTTCCAGTGATGCAGAAATTGGAATTGGAGCAATTGTAACTCTGTAAACTGTACATTTTTTTAGTGTAATGAAATTAATTGGCTGTGAAAACTTAATAGATGCTAATAAGATATGATTCCTGTTGGTGATCTAGCTAACCCCATAGGAATTAACGTTGTTTACTATGCTTAGTCAGATTTGTTGTAACTAAATACCTACTTCAGTCAGAAATGAGAGACGGCATGTCAGTTGTGTACTTAATCCCTCAAGGACTTGTTGCTGAGAATACTGTGGTGAAGTTTTATTCATTGCTTTGGGATGTGGATGTTACTGACGCAGCAACCTTTTTCTAAGCTCACTCTTAATGGAAATTAATGGTATGCTTGGGCTGTTAGGGATGGGATAAACTACATTTGTGTGACGTTCAATCAAATAGATGTGAAACTGCTGTTCCAGGAATTATTGTATAATACGAGTGTGAAAGCCTTGGGGTATTGTGTATTTGAACTCTGAGCTCAACTCACAAGCATTGTTTTGGCATCCATTTGTAAATGCGAAGAGAGGATAATTTAAAAGATGAGTTAAACCTCTTGTCATTAGCCAGATGGCCAGTAGTAGAGAGGATGTTGGCTTAAGTAGATGCTGTATCTTGGTTATTGAGCAGGTACATCAGTTGGGTTCCTGGCTAGAATCCTGCCTGAAAACTAAGGAACCGGATTATCTTGGCTGTAATTACTGTCGACAGGTAGCTTGCTAGCCTCCCAAGACTGACAGGAAAAATAACTGTTAGTGCTGTGACCATCATAAGTTGGAAGAATGGACTAAATTTTGAGTTTAGAAGCCAGTCGAGAGAGAGAGAGAGTGTGCATGCCCTTGTAAACGAGGATTTTGCATGCAATGCCTTTGAGAATTGTGCTTCGTCTGAGAAGTTTAGTAACATGACCTAACTGTCAATTACTTGCATTACCCAGAGCTTGGAAACCGACTCTGGATGAGCTCCAGTAATTGTACAAATGAGTTACTGAGTCGAGTCCATCCTGAAGTGAGCATATTCTGACACTGACCTATACTCGCTGCTATTTGTTAGCACAGGCAGGAAGTTCATGGTGCCAGCATTTTAGAAACTGCCTCTGACGCGTATTACTTTTATAGAGTTGAGACTTTAGCTGTTGGAGCAAGGAATCTTTGTCCTAATTTTAAGGTTGTGTTTTTGCTTGAAGACCTTTTTTAAAGTTTGTATCAATTTTGTTAAAATCCAAACTTCCCCAGCACAATGCAAGACCACTTCAAGTATATTTTATTCTAATGGTAAATTAGAGGTAGTGCAAAAAGAAACATTTCACTTCTGATCTTCAAAGATATGCCCTCTGATTCCACTGTCCTGTTTCCTTTAAGTTTTATTTGTTGGGATGTGGATATTGCTGGCTAGTCCAGCATTTATTGCCAATCCTAGTTGTCAGAGGGAAGTTAGGAGTGAATCTCATTGTGTTTTGAGTCATGTGTAGCCAAGGATGGAGATTTCCTTCCCTGAAGAACATTAATTATCTAGGTGGTTCTTATGTGAGTCAACATGGTTTCCATTTAAGCCAGGTGTTTTCCTTCCAGGTTTTTATTGAATTTAAATTTTAGCATCTGTGATGGTTGATTTGAACTTGCATATTTGCCTGGATATTACCACTACAACACTGCTTCCTCCAAATTTCCATGATTAAAACATAGGAACATAAGAACAGGAGTAGGCTACTCATCCTAACAAGCCTGTTCTGTCATTTAAAACTATAATGGCTGATTGAACACTTCATTGTCTCTTTTACTGACACTATCCCCATAATTCTTTAGACCATTTGTAATCAGAAATCTGTCAATCTGTACTTTTAAATATACTTAAAGACTGAGGTTTCACAGGCTTTCTGGATGGAGAATTTGAGTTCACCACCATTTGAGTAAAATGTTGTCCCATCTTAGTTTCAAATGGCATCCCCCTTATTTTTAAATTGTAACCCCTGGTTTTAAACCACCCACCTAGAGGGAGCAACTTACCTGCATCTACTACTTCTATCTGTTTTTTAATTATTTTGAACATTTCAATGAGATCACGTCTTTTTGTTTCTCATTTTTTAAAACTCCAGGTAATACTGGCCCAGTTAGCCCAATCTGTCTATGTAGAACAGTCCCACCACACCAGGAACAACTATGGTGAATCTTTGTTACACTCCCTCTATGGCAATAATATCCTTTTGAAGTAAGGAGACCACACAATGCACATAATCTAGTTGGGTCCTTGCCAAACTGCTCTAATTAACCAACCACTCCAATGAACATTTAGCTTGGTTCAACCGACCTGACTGGTAACTTTTTTTTTAAAGATTATTTGTTACTCTTAGAATAAGTATAAAAGAATAGGGGCTCTTGTGGCACAGTGGTATTGTCATTGCCTAGTTCAAGTTCCACAAGCATGTCATAACATGTCTGAGAAGGTAGTTTCTTTACTTGAAAAGTAAACCCCTGAAATTGCTATTTTAAAAAAAAAACTATGAAATTTACTTGGATTCATCGAAATGTACAGTACGGAAACAGACCCTTTAGTCCAGCTAGTCTGTGCCAAATATCCTAAATTAGTCCAGTCCCATTTGCCAGCACTTGGCCCATATCCCTCTTAAACCCTTCCTATTCATATATCCATCCAGATACTTTTTACATTTTGTTTTCCTCCTCTTACCTTTAAACCTATGCCCTCTAGTTGTGGACTCCGCCACTCCAGGGAAAATACCTTGCCTGTTTATTCCTATCCATGCCCCTCCATGATTTTTTAAGCCTCTATAAGGTCACCCCTCAGACTCCAATGCTCCAGGGAAAAGACCCCCAGCCTATTCAGCCTCTCCCTGTAATTTGAGGTAACCTTCTTCGCTGTCCACTACACTACCAATTTTGGATGTTGTCTGCAAACTTACTAACTATACCTGCTATGTTCTCATCCAAATCATTTATAGAAATGACGACCAGCACCAATCCTTGTGGCACACCACTGGTCACAGGCCTCCAGTCTGAAAAACAACCCTCTGTCTTCTACCTTCGAGCCAGTTCTGTATCCAAATGGCTAGTTCTTCTTTGTATTCCATGTGAACTAACCTCCCTAACAGATCTACCATGAGGAACCTTACCTTCAGCCTTACCGAAGTCTATATAGATGACATCCACTGCTCTGCTCTCATCAACCCACTTATGTTACTGCTTAAAAAAAACTCAATCAAGTTTAATGAGACATGATTTCGCACTCAAAAGCCATGCTGACTATCCCTTGCCTTGCGAAATGCATGTAAATCCTGTACCTTGGGATTCCTTCCAACGTCTTGTCCACCATTGATGTCAGACTCACTGGTCTATAGTTCCTTGGCTTTTCCTTACCACTTTTCTTAAATAGTGGCACCATGTTAGCCAACCTCCAGTCTTCTGCACCACCTTTGACTATCGATGATACAAATATCTCAGCAAGGGGCCCAACAATCGCTTCCCCAGCTTCCCATAGAGTTCTAGGGTACATCTGATCAGGCCCTGGGGATTTATCTACCTTTATGCATTTTAAGATATCCAGAACCAACACCTCTGCAATATGGGCATTTTAAGATGTGATGGGGAGAAAGTGAGGACTGCAGATGCCGTAGATTAAAGTCCAAAAGTGTGGCGTTTGACCGGCTGTGCTCTTCGGGCAGCATCTGAGGAACAGGAGAGTTGACGTTTCAAGCATAAGCTCTTCATCAGGAATGTGGTGGTGTTGGGGGAGGGGTGTGAGGCAAGGAGGCTGAGTGAAAAATGAGAGGGGTGTGGGGAGGCGGGGGAAGGAAGCTAGGAATGCGATAGGTAGATGAAGATGGGGGTGATGGTGATGGGTTGGAGTGGAGGGTGGAGGAGTTAGGTGGGAAGGAAGATGGACAGGTAGGACAGTTCAAGAGAGCAGTGCCGAGTTGGAGGGTTAGATCTAGGATAAGTTGTGGAGCGGGGAGATAAAACTGGTGAAATTGATTTTGATTCCATGTGGTTGGAGGGTCCCAAGGAGGAAGAAGAGTTGTTCTTCCTCCAGGCATCAGGTGGCTAGGATTTGGCAGTGGAGGAGGCCCAGAACTTGCATGTCCTTGATGGAGTGTGAGGGGGGTGTTGAAGTTGTCAACCACAGAGCAGTAGGGTTTCTTAGTGAGTGTGTCCTGGAGATGTTCTCTGAAATGTTCTGCAAGTTGGTATCCTGTCTCCCCAGTATAGAAGAGACCACATCGAGAGCAATGGACACAGTAGATGAGGTGTTTGGATGTGGAAGAAAATCTCTACCAAATGTGGAAGGATCCCGTGGGGACTTAGATGGAGACAAGGAGGGAGGTGTGGGTGCAGGATTTGCGCCTCTTTCACCATCTGTTTCTCCACATTCTATATTTTCTAAATCCTTCTCCACAGTAAACATTGCAAAATACTCGCTTAGTATCTCTCCCATAAGACATAGGAGTGGAAGTAAGGCCATTTGTCCCATCGAGTCCACTCCGCCATTCAATCATGGCTGCTGGGCACTTCAACTCCACTTACCCGCATTCTCCCCGTAGCCCTTAATTCCCCGAGACAACAAGAATCTATCAATCTCTGCCTTGAAGACATTTAGCGTCCCGGCCTCCACTGCACTCTGCGGCATTGAATTCCACAGGCCCACCACTCTCTGGCTGAAGAAATGTCTCCGCATTTCTGTTCTAAATTTACCCCCTCTAATTCTAAGGCTGTGTCCACGGGTCCTAGTCTCCTCACCTAACGGAAACAATTTCCTAGCATCCACCCTTTCCAAGCCATGTATTATCTTGTACGTCTCTATTAAGTCTCCCCTTAATCTTCTAAACTCCAATGAATACAATCCCAGGATCCTCAGCCGTTCCTCATATGTTAGACCTACCATTCCAGGGATCATCCTTGTGAATCTCCGCTGGACACGTTCCAGTGCCAGTATGTCCTTCCTGAGGTGTGGGGACCAAAACTGGACACAGTACTCCAAATGGGGCCTAACCAGAGCTTTATAAAGTCTCAGTAGCACAATGGTGTTTCTATATTCCAACCCTCTTAAGATAAGTGACAACATCGCATTTGCTTTCTTAATCACGGACTCAACCTGCATGTTGACCTTTAGAGAATCCTCGACTAGCACACCCATCTCCATCAGTTCCATGCATAGGCTGTCTTGCTGATTTTTTGAGGGGTTGTTTTCTTTCCCTAGTTACCCTTTTGTCCTTAATGTATTTATAAAATCCCTCTGGATTCTCCTTAACTCTGGTGGAGGTGGAGAAGGGAAATCTATATTACAATCCCTTTCTTATTTCAGTTCCACCCAAATAACTTCCATGGACTTACTCACAGGAATATCCTTCCTAAGTACAGCTGTAATGTTATCCCTTATCAAAAACGCCACTTCCCCCTCCTCTCTTAGCCTTTTCTATCCTTCCTCTGCAGCATTTGTATCCTGGAACATTAAGCTGCTAATCCTGTCATCCCTGAGCCACCTTTCAGTAATTATTATGATATCCCTGAGTTCATCTGCCTTCCCTGTTAGGCCTCTTGTGTTGAATTAAATGCAATTTAATTTCAGTTCTACCTCCTTTCTCTGCTTTGTTCCTGCCTGCCCTGATTGTTTGTTTGACATACTCCTTTTCCCAACTGTATCAATCTGAGACTGATCTGTTTTCTCAGTATCTCCCTGTGTTCCAATCTCCCATTTATTAGTTTAACACTCTTTCCGAGCAGCTCTAGCAAATCTCGCTGCCAGTATATTAGTCTCCTTCCAATTTGGGTATAATCTGTCCTTTATACAGGTCACTTCTACCCCAGAAGAGATTCCAGTGATCCAAACATGTGAATCCTTCTCCCATACACCAGCTTCTTAGCTACTTATTCATCTGTTCTATTGTCCTATTCCTGCCCTCACTAGCTCGTAGCACCAGACGTAATCCAGATGTTACTACCCTCGAGGACTTTCTTTTTAAATTCCTGCCTAACCCTCTGTATTCTCCTTTCAGAATCTCATCCTTTTCCAGTCCAGAACGTACAACGAACTCCTGCTGGTCCCTCTCCCCTTTTAAATGTTCTGCGCACTCTGAGATATCCTTGATCCTGACACCAGGAAGGCAACACATCATTTTGGTTTCTCGCTGTCTGTGCCTCTCCCTAGAGAGCCCCTTATCACAATCGATTGCTAGAAACCTGATGTACCCCTCATTACATCAGAATCAGTCTTGGTACCAGAAACCTGGCTGCTCGTGCTACATTCCATTGAGAGTCCATCACCCCCTATGTTTTCCAAACCAGCATACTTGTTTGAGATGGGGATAGCCACAGGAGATCCTGCACTTCCTGCCTTCCTTCCCTGCCTTTTCCTGGACATAACTGTCACCCTTTCAATAACTGCCATCCATCACACCCCCAGCTCCTGTAAATTCCTCATTGCCTTTAACTCCTGCTTCAACCTATCCATGTGATCTGATAGGATTCACAACCAAACGCACATGAGGACATAATGGTCAGTAACATGGAAACTGCTGCTTAATCTTCCACATCTGACAGCAGGAACACATCACTCTCTCCGCACTTGAAAAATCTACAGGCCCAGAAAATAGCACAGTCTTACTGCTATTTTTTAAAAAAGATCACTGCTCCAGGCTAACTTTAGTTTTTTATTTTTAAAATTTAATCAAGAGACATATATCAACCAAATGTGTAATCAAAAATGAACCCATTCTAATATTGGTTTACAAAGAAGAACGCTAAGATTACACTTATGCTATGTACTTAGCTGCTCCTTTGCTGTGAGCTATCCCACTTCAGGTTCCTCCAAGGCTAGCTGTGAATTTTGTAGTTTTTAAATTTAATTTACACTCACGCTGATATCCAGATATACTTAGTCTGCAAAGACAGCCGCTTTGCAGATTCACTGCTGTCATACAGCACTGTAGGTTTCTTTCCCGTTTTGATTCGCTGACCATGTAGCCTCTGCCTTTGTCTTTCTTTTTTCCTCCTTTTTAAAGTGCTGTTGTGATCATCTTTTCCCCCAAAGTTCCAAAACAATGCAACAGCTTATAAAACAGTAGTTACTGCTCCTGGAATTCGAGGAAATCTGCTCCAACACCCAAGATACCTTTTCTTAAAAAAAAGGAGCAGCTCTTGCAGCCACAATTTTTTTTCTATCCTCCATCTTGGATTACCCAGCATCCTTTTGTATGCATTAACTTTATTTCTTTGCATATTTTATTATTTTGTTTTCGCTTGATTTAACTTTGTTTCCATTCTGGTTATGTTCCTTATTGAAATCCAAGAACCCATGGGATCCAAGGAAGTTTAGCAAATTGAAACCAGAATTGGCTGATTGGCAGGCAGCAAAGTGTGATGAATGAGGGGTGCTTTTGTGATGAGAAGTATGTGGCCAATGGAGTTCTGCAGAGATCAATGATCAAACCTTGCTGTTTGTGTTTCATATAAAAGATTTAGACTTGAATGCAGGAATGTTGATCATTAAATTTGCAGATAAGAGAATTGGTGGAATGGTAAGTAATGAGAGGGATAGCTTTTGATTACAGGGGAATATAGATGGGCTGGTCAAATGGGCTAATCAGGGGCAAATGGAATTCAATCTGGCTAAGTGAGAGGTGATGCACTTGGGCAGGGCAAACAAAGCAAGGGAATACACAATGAACAGCCAGACTCTGAGGAGTATTAAAGATCAAAGGGAACTTTTTGGTCTGCATGTCTACCAGTCCTTAAGTCTTTTGTTTCATATCCAATTCTACTAAATAATGCTTGCTTAGCATTAACTTACTGCTCTGGGTTATGCTAGTTTCCCAGTTCCTGACTACACTGCAACCTAGGTTCAAGCATAAGCAAATGAGCTGAATCCAATATGCAGTAACAGATACTGACTTAAGGGAGCATTTACCAAGCTTCTTTTAAAAAAAAATCATGGGATGTGGGTATCACTGGCTGGACTTGTATGTATTGCCTGCTGTCTGTTTGAATTGCAGTCCAATTGGAAGGAGACCCATTATTCGGTTTGGGGAAAAAAGTCCAGGATTTTCACCAAGTGAATTGATGGAATGGCAAGATATTTTGAAATCGGGACGATGAATGGCTTGTAGATTAAGTTTATGTGGTGTAGCATCCCTACATCTGCTATTGGGTCCTCCAGGGGGATGGGAACCAAATTGTAGTTTGAATACTCCGGGCTGAGGTTAGAAACAGGAAGAGAGGTCACCATGTTGGGAGTTTTCTTAGGAGGTTGAGAGTAGTGAGGTCAGAAATAGGGTTTCAAGGTTGCAAGTGGGCACTGGCAAGCAAGAAATTGGTTTTGGAGTGTGTTTACTTCAAGATAGGAGCATTCGAATAAGATGGCTGAACTTGCCGCAAGGTTTGGTCCCTGGGATTTCTATGTTGTGGCCATTTCGGAGACCTAGCTAGAGGAGGGGCAGGAATGGGTGTTGCAGGTTCCAGGATTTAAAAGTTTCCGTATGAACAGGAAAGATGGTAAAAGAGGGGGTGGCATGGCATTGTTAGTCAAGTACAGTATTATAGTTGCAGAAAGGACATTTGAGGACTCCCAAACTGAGGTAAGAAATGGGAAAGGAGAGGTCACCCTGTTGGGAGTTTTCTATCGGCCTCTGAATAGTTCCAGAGATGTAGAGGAAAGGATAGCAAAGCTGATTTTTTTTTTGATAGGAGCAAGAGTGACAGGGTAGTTGTTATGGGGACCTTTAACTTTCCAAATATTGACTAGGAATACTATAGTTCAAGTAGTTTAGATGGGTCCGTTTTTGTCCAACATGTGTAGGAGGGTTTCCTGACACGGAATGTAGTCAAGCCAACAAGAGGCGAGGCTACACTAGGCTTGGTACTGGGTATTGAACCCAGCCAAGTTAGATTTGGAGGTAGGTGAGCACTTTGGTGATAGTGACCACAGTTCGGTTATATTTACTTTAGCATAGGTATATACTGCAGGGCAAGAGTTATAGTTGGAGGAAAGGCAATTATAATGAGATTAGGCAAGATTTAGGATGCGTAGGATGGGGAAGGGAACTGCAGGGGATGGGCACAACTGAAATGTGGAGCTTATTTAAGGAACAGCTACTGCAGGTCCTGGATAGGTATGTGCCTGTTAGTCTGGGAGGAAGTTGGTGAGCACTGAAGCCGTGGTTTACTAAGGAAGTTGAATCTCTTGTTAAGACGCTTATGATCGGATGAGATGTGAAGGCTTAGGGTGCTTGAGAGTTGAAAGATAGCCAGGAAAGACCTAATGAGCGAGCTAAGAAGAGCCAGGAGGGGATATGAGAATTCATTGGTGGATAGGATCAAGGAAAACCCCAAGACTTTCTGTAAGTATGTCAGGCATAAAAGAATGACAAGATTAGGACCAATCAAGGATAGTAGAGGGAAATTGTTCAAGGGGACAGAGGAGATAAGGGAAGCACTAAATGAATATTTTTCCTCCGAATTCGCACTAGAAAATGACAATGTTGTTGAAGAGAATACTGAGGTACAGGCTGCTAGAATAGATGGGATTGAGGTGCACAAGGAGGGTTAGCAATTCTGGAAAGTGTGAAAATAGATAAATCCACTAAACTGGATAAGATTTAAACTAGGATTGTCTGGGAAGCCAGGGAGGAGATTGCCGAGCCTTTGACTTTTATCTTTTGTCATCATTGTCTACAGGAATAGTGCCAGAAGACTGGAGGATAGCAAGTGTTGCTCCCTTCTTCTAGAAGGGGAGTAGAGACAACCCTGCCAATTATAGATCAATGAGCCTTCCTTTGTTTGTGGGTAAAGTGTTGGAGAAGGTTTTAAGATATAGGATTTATAATAATCAACTTAATCCTTTCTAGATAAGGGATAGTCAACATGGTTTTGTGAAGGGAAGGTCATGCCTCATAAACCTTTATTGAGATCTTTGAGAACTGAAAATGTGTTGCTGGAAAAGCGCAGCAGGTCAGGCTGCATCCAAGGAGCAGGAGAATCGACGTTTCAGACATGAGCCCTTCTTCAGGAAGGGCTCATGCCTGAAACGTCGATTCTCCTGCTCCTTGATTGCTGCCTGACCTGCTGCGCTTTTCCAGCAACACATTTTCAGCTCTGATCTCCAGCATCTGCAGTCCTCCCTTTTCTCCTGAGTTCTTTGAGAAGGTGACCAAACAGGTGGATGAGGGTAAAGCGGTGATGTGGTGTATATAGGTTTTAATAAGATGTCTGATAAGGTTCTCCACGGCAGGCTATTGCACAAAGCACAGAGGCATGAGATTGAGGGTGATTTTCGTGGTTTGGATCAGAAATTGGCTAGCTGAAAGAAGACAGGGTGGTGATTGATGGGAAATGTCCATCCAAGAGTTCAGTTACGAGTGATGTACCGCAAGGATCTGTTTTGAGTCCACTGCTGTTGGTCATTTTTATAAATGACCTGGATGAGGGCATAGAAGGATGGGTTAGTAAATTTGCGGATGATACGAAGGTTGGTAGAGTTGTGGATAATGATGAAGGATGATGGGGTGCCAGTGGTCTTGAACTTAAAATACTCTTGGAGCTCTACTCATAAAGACAAATGGAGAAGATTGCATGGCACATATCAGATTAGATATATGATAGAACAATGATGAGTCACTCGTGTGCTTTGAATGCTATTTACCATTTATGAAGATTGAATGTTATTGAAATCTGAGTGCATTGGCTACTTCAGTGTCTGAAGTAATGAATAGAATTGAATGCTGCATTTCCATTTCTCATGACTGAAGGGTCGTCATTGAAATAGCTTGAAACACCTGCATTAGTTAGTGTTAGGTCTGAGGTGCTTGGCCTTAAGTGTGACCAGCATCCTTTGTCTCCAGCCACCTGATATTTACTTGAAGTCAATGGGTATAATAAGTACACTAGGACTGCTGAATTCCATATTCTATAAAATGCTGTATTGATGTCAAAGGTGGTGAACTCTACCACACCTCAGTGCTGGAATTTAGTTTGTTACTCTGAACCAAGCCATGAGATCTACAGCTAAGTAACCCTTGGGGTAAACCAAACTGAGCATGTTAGAACATATTGCTGAGTAGGTGTTGCTTGATAACACTTTGACATGTTCATCATTTTGAAAGTAGGTGTACTGATATTTCTATACATCTACTGGATTATTTTCCACTTTTTGCCAATGATGTGGCCATATTGGATCTGGTTGGTTGGGGTGTGATTAGTTATAAGAAATAGCATGAGAACATCGTGAATCAAGGAACAGCCAAGGTACTTTGATATATGAATGCTAGCTCGGAAATCTGATCTTTAAGGGAAAGTAAATACTGGTTTTTCATGATTTTCATCCTGCTAAGTGTTTGAAGGCAATAAATAAATGAGCAGGTATATGATTAGCAAGTTTGAAGATGTTTGCTACATGAGAGCAATTGTTTGTACTAATGTAGGAAGGTTTATGTATTGCAACTGATATCTGAAGATGGGTCACCGGATCTGAAACATTAACTCTGCTTTCTTTCCAACAGATGCTAGCAGACTTGAGTTTTTCCAGTAATTTTGTTTTTGTTTTGAGTTACAGCATCCACTTTTTGTAAATATTGCATTTGGTTTATTAATAAACTATATAACTAGAGATAGCAAACTAGAAAAATGTAACAACTGTTAGTTGTATTAGTGTTAAATTTTTGGGGCTAGAGGCACTAGTGAATGAGGTAAGAGTAGGGGGGAAATTACAGAATTAAAAGCTCTTTATCTGAACTGGTGCAATTTTCATAACCAGAAGAATCTATAGCACAACTAGAAATGAATTAGTGTTTTTTTTTGTTTGCGGGCTGTGCAAGTCACTGGCTAGGTCAGCCTTTATTGTCCATCCCTAATTGCGCAGAGGGCAGGAAAGAGTTAATCATATTGCTCTGCTTGTGGAGTTGCTTGTAAATCAACCCAAACAAGTATAACAGATTTCCTTCCCTCAAAGAGATTAGTGAACTAGATGGGTGAACTTGCAGTGTGATGTGACTATTGCTGAGACACACACAAAGGAAATTAACATTTTACAGAGACCGGAAGTTGGGAGTGGATTCTGTTTAATGGAGGATGAAATCCAGTAGAGTAGTGAGAAACCATCTTTATTCAGAGGATCAAAATATGGAATCCGTTTGAGTGAAGATGATAAATAGGAAATAAATTACTGGTGGGAGGCATTTATATGGGTCTGATCCCTACACTGGAGGGCAGAATATTAATCAAATAACTGGGGCTAGTAAGGAAGGTGCTACAAAATTGAATAAATCAAATTAGTGAGCTGAGCCTGGAAAATTAACTCATCAATATAATTTGGGGCAGCTTCCTGGAACAATAGATTCTGGAGCCAGTGACAGAGCAGGCTACTTTGGAACTGTAATGTGTAATGATGCAGGATTAGTAAATGATGTAAAGGATGCTGTAATAAAGAATCACCATGCATGATAGGATGTCGCATTCTGTTTGAGGGTGAGAAATTTTAGGTTGGAAACTGCTGACTTTGAAGTTGAATAAAGCTAATTACATGAGATAAAGTTTGATCTGGCTAAAGAGTGCTGGAAAAATAGGTTAAAAGTTTCAACAGTAAAGAAGCAGTGGTAGGCCTTGAGAAAGCTACTTCATCTTTCTCAGCAAAGACATGCACTATCCATGGGTAATTACAAAAAAAAGGATGATGACGTTGAAAAGGTATGCAGTGCTGCAAAGATATTAGTGGTAGCCCAGAAGATTGAAAAGTTTAGACAGCAATTAAAAGATGGAACAATTAGAATATTGAGATTTAAAGCTGGCAAGAAGTATGAAATGGACAATAAAACCTTCTAAATACATACAACAAGGAAGGGAATACTCCAAAATGAATGTTTGATTCCTTAGTTAAAAAAGCTGAAAGAATTGCGGATGCTGGAGGAGCATAAACTGAAATTGCTGTGAAATCTCCAAATCTGGTTGCATCGGTAAAGAGAAATCAGTTAATGTTTCGGGTTCCAATGACCCTTTTTCAGAACTTCAGATCCAGTGATGTTTATGCTCCTGATTTCCAGCATTTGCAGTTCTTTCAGCTTGTTATAATAAGGAATCAAATGTTCATTTTGGGGTATTCACTTCCTTATTGTGTATATTTATAAGTCTTTATTGTCCATTTCATATTTCTTGCCAGCTTTAAACATCAATATTCTGATTCCTTAGAACTGAAATTGTGATTTAAGAATGAGAAACAAGGAAGTTGCAGATTTGAAGAAATAATATCGTCTTAGTAGAAAACACAAAACCTTCCCAACAGTGATTGTAAAGGCTGGAGCAAACGTAAACGAAAATAATTGTAATCACTTGGGGGGAAAAAAAACTTGAAGACTCAAAGGACTAAACATTGTCAAGTCCCCTGGACCTGATGACCTGCATTTTGGGGTCTTAAAGGAAGTGCCACTTTAGAAATTTCCTTCGATTCTGGAAAGGTACTAGCAGAAAATAAGCCATAGAACAACACTATACAAGAGTGAGATACATTACTTGGTCTATAATTTCCTGCATTCTAACAACTGTTATTGACCATAAAACGTAGAAGCATTAGGAGACCATTCAGCCCATCACACCTGCTCTGTCATTCAATGAGATCATGGCTGGTCTGATGATCCCACCTTCACTTTACTGCCGTTTCACTATTGCTTTTGATTCCCTTACTGACTTCAAACTCTACCTCGTCCTTGAAAATGCTAAATAACCCAGTCCTTCACAGCCTTCTGCAGTAAAGAATTCCAATGAATCTCTACCCTTGAAGAGAAGAAACTCTTCTTTCTCTCTCTCTCATGTTGTGATTCCCTTTGGCCTTAAATTTTCCCACAGGGCGAAACAATCTGTATGTACCCTGTCAAGTCCCCTAAGAATTTTGTAGGTTTCAATAAGATTGCCTCTCATTCTTCTAAATTTCAATGGGTAAAAGTTCAACCCCTCATCATAAGATAAACCATTTATATCTGGTATCAGCCTAGTAAACCTCTGGGCTGCTTCCTATGCCAGTACATCTTTTTCATTAGATAAGAGGCCCAAAATTCTTTACAGATTAGAAAAGAGCAGTTTGTTCAATGCACCATGTCATGATGTTTCACCTTTGGGTATGACTAGTGCCTTGTATAGTTCTTAGCAAAACATCCTATTTATACTGTATTCCCTTGAAAAATAAAGGTTAACATCCCATATGCCTTCCCTAATACCCACTGAACATGGAGCTTTTTTTTGTGATTTTGTACATGAGGTCTTCCAAAGCACTTTGTTCTGTATCTTTCTGCAGTCTTTTTCCAATTTGAAATTATATTCCATTCCATTACTTTACTTTATTCTTCCTGCTGTCAAAATGCATAGTCATACATTTCCTGGGATTATTTTCTATCTGCCAAGTTTTTGTTTACTTTAATCTGTTCCTCTGCAGACTGTCATCCTCACCACTTGCAATCTAGCCTTTGTTTGTCATTTGCAAACATGGCAATAATGCATTCACATTCCTGATCTACGTCATTGAAAGCTTTGTAAATTATTGTGGCCACATTGAAAATTGGGGACAATATATTGGAAAATAGAATCATATCTTTAAGAGGCAGGGCATTTGGATAGCCATAATATAATCAAGCACTGTGGTTTTATGAAAGGCAAATTGTTTGACTTTATTGGCATTCTTTGAGAATATAACAAGTGTGGATTATGACTAGTGGCTCATGATAGTCTGAGTAGAAATAGCAGGATGTGTCAGATGAATATATGGCTGGGGAGATGAAACCACGGGGTAAGATTTCAGATTCCAGGGACATTGGAGGAGGCGGGGCCAGAACTAGTTGGAAAGGTGTATTTGCTAATGCAGTTAGGGATGGTTTAAATTAAAATGGCAGGCAGATATGAACTTACGCAGGAAGACCGAGGGAAATGAGGGCAAAACGAAAGACAAAATAAGAAAAGTGATAGGCTTGAAGTGTCTGCCTTAGTGCAAAATAATGTACTGAAAGTCTTGAGAATAAGACTAGAGGCCATGTGCCCTAACATTGAAAAGTTAAACAATAGGGGCAGGAGTAGGTCATTAGGACCTTTTTTGAACTTGCACCACCATTCAATACGATCATGGCTGATCATGCAATCTCAGCATCCCATTCCTGCCCTCCCCCATTCTCCTTGATCCTCTTAGCCGCAAGGGCCATATCCAGTTCCTCTTGAATATATCTAATGAAGTCGCCCCAACAGCTTCCCTCGGGAGAGAGTTCCACAGGTTCCCAACTCTGAAGAAATTCTTCCTCCTCTCAGTCCTGAGCGGTTTACACCCTGTTCTTAACTGGACCCCTTATTCTGGACTTCACCAACATTGGGAACATTCTTCCTGCATGTAGCCTGTCCACTTCCATCAGAATTTCTTATGTTTCTAAATTAGACAGCCCGATGGTGAATTTCTACTCCTTGCAGGGAAAAAAAACAGGCCATGTGTTGCCCAGATGTCAAAATGTATCAGCAATGCGTTTGCTCTGGTGTGGTCAGTTCAAATCACATGAAGCAGGCCGAAACTAATTGTATCACCTGAGAAAATCAAAAGGGGACAAAAAGCCATTAACACTCAGCTTTGCCTTCTCTGAGGATTGAACTCAGGACCTTCAGATTGAGACTGATGTGTTGCCTATGGTGCTGAGAAGGCAACTGCTTGCAACGCTGCCACACAGCATATCCAATTAGGCTGGTTTTCAAGGTACTATGAGCCACCATGCAACCATTGTCAGAAACCTGCAGCTCAGGATATCTGCTTCCAATCCACATCACCTGTTAAATCGTGGGCTCTGGCCCATGCAGAGACATAGCTGGCTGACTTATGGTGCCTTGGGATCTGTGACATGGAAGTTGGCAAAGCATTTCATTGCTTTGTCTTGATGGTTTAGCTGCTGGAGCACCACACCACAGCACACAAAGATCCTTTGCTCAGCACTTGATGCAGACAAGAAGGGTTGTGTTTCCTTTTACAAAAAAAAGGTGGTTCCAAGCAACATGTTGCTGCAAAGCAGTGCTTTTGTTGTTGGATTGCCATGTCAGGGTCAAGGTGAAGGAGCCCTCTTTTCCTCTCTGAAAATTACTAGTGGACGTCTCTTCTTTTTCTTCATGAAATTCAACCTGCACAGGATGTGCCACTTTCACAGTTGCACATGTTGAACAGCAACACATCCAAGCAGGTCAGCACGGAGTTGAAAGTGAAAGAGGTGTCCCACTGGTCAGACAGGGCTCGTGAGTGCTCCCTCTGATTTGTGGAGGTTGCTATTTGTGTGTCTCCTTGCTTGGTGTCTGCATATGATGGCTCTTATCTGAAAGCAGCACTTTGCTGAACCGGACTGTGGGGCTGTAGCTTAGGAGGATGAAGGAAAAGCCTTTATCTTGTCTTAACAGCCTGAAGAGTTCTCTCTCCAAAATATATTTTCTTCAGCAAATTGTGCCTCTCCCCATTGTGTGACATGGCCAGAGTTGATCCAGTCTTTCCTTGTATGTGAATCCTACCATCCCGGTAATCAGTCCGGTGAACCTTTGCTGGTAGTAAGAAGTATTTCTTAAAATTCATTCATCCAATAGGTAGAATGTCCTTCCTCAGACTAGGAGACCAAAACTGCACACGATACTCTAGATGTGGCCTTACCAAGGACATGTACAACTGCAGCAAGATATTCTTACTCAAATTCTCTCACTATGAAGGAGAACGTGTGATTAGCTTTCCTTACCACTTGCTGGATCTGCATACCAACCTTCAGTGATTGTTCCACCATGACACCCAGGTCTCATTGCTCCTCACCTTTTTTCCCAAACTGCCATCATTTAAATAATCTGCCTTTCAGTTTTTTGTGACCAAATTGGATAACCTCACATTTACCCACATTATGTTGCATTTGCCCAGAATTTGCCCAGTCAGTCGGTTTGAACAGATCACCCTACAGCCTCTTAGCATCCTCCTCACAGCACACACTGCCACCCATCTTAGTTTCATCTACAAATTTGGAGATATTGTGTTCAATCCCTTTATCCAAATTGTTAATGTATATTGTGAACAGATGGGGTCCTAGCAGTGAACCCTGTGGCACCCCACTCCTCATTGCCTACCACTCTGAAACAGACCTGTTTATTCCAACTCTCTGCTTCCTGTCTGCCCACCAGTTCCCTATATCCATGTCAATATATTACTTCCGATACCTTGAACTTGAATTTTCCTTACTAATCTCTTGTTTGGAACATTGTCAAAGTCTTTTGAAAGTCCAGTTATACAATATCTGCTGATTCACCCTTGACCACTCTACTGGTCACATCCTCAAAAAAAATCCAGAAGATTTGCCAAGCATGATTTTCCCTTTAGTGAATCCATGCTGACTAGGACTGATTTCTGTCCCTGCTTTGTTGAGTTATTGCATCCTTAATGATTTGACTCCAACATTTTCTCCATCACTGATGTCAGGCTAACTGGACTATAATTCTTTTTTTTTTCTCAATCCTTTTTTTTGTAAATAGGAGTGGGTACAAGAGTAAGCTTGTATGTAATATACCGAAAGAAACTTTCATTATTAGTTTGTATATGAAGAGGAAAAGGTCGCTGGAGACAAATATAAGCCCCTTACAATCAGAAAAACAAGAAGTTATAAAGGGGAAAGAAGATGGCAGCTGAGTTAAATACACATTTTGATTCTGTCATGACAACCCTTGACATTAATACTGCATTTGACTTTGTGAGGCATCAGAGCCTTAGCAAAACTGGAATCATTGAGTACTGGGGGCAAACTCTGTGCTGATAGGAGTTATACTTGGCGCGTAGGAAGATAGTTGTGGTTGTTCATATGCAAGTCATCCAGGAAATCTGCAAGAATTCATCAATAGTTATTTTGATCTTTCTGCTTGGACAAGCTATGATGCACTGGGGCTGACAGAAATTGAACTCCTGCCTTTCTGAGTCATCAGAGGTAGGGACTCTACCACTACTCTACAAGAATCTCAGTTCCTCAGAGTAGTGTCTTAGACCTAATCATCTTCAGCTGCTTCATCAGTGATCTTCCCTCCGTCAGATCAGAAGGGGGGGTTGGTTGCCAATGATTGCTCATTGTTCAACACCATTCACAACTCCTTCGACTGAAGCAGTTCGTATTCAACTGCAAAATAATCTGAATAATTTCTCGGCTAGGACTGACAATGGCAAGTCACATTCACAGCACACACATTCCAGCCATCTCCAATAAGAGTTTATCAAACCACCGTCCCTTGACATTCAGTGATGTTAGCATTTACTGAATCTCCCCACTATCAACATCCTGGGGGGTTACCATTGACCAGAAATTCAACTGGACTTGCCACATAAACACAGTGGCTACAAGAACAGGTAATTAAGAAAGTGGCTGTATAAATAGTGGATGCATTTGGTCATCTTTCAAGGTTCTCTGAAGCAGTTCCCTTGGCTTGGTGGGTAGCTACTGTAATGCCACTATTTTAAAGAAAGAAGGCAGAGTGAATAGTATTATAAATCAGTTAACCTGACTTTAGTAGTGGGGAAAACGTAGAGTCAATTGTTAAGCATCTAAGAGTAGAGCACTTGAAAAAAGCCCCTATTTGACAAACTTATTGGAATTTTTCAAGGATGCAATGAGTAAAGTTGATGAGGGGGAACCAGTGGATGTGGTTTACTTTTGAGAAAGTGTTTGATAAGGTCCCACAAGAGGTTAGCATGGAAAATTTAAAGCATCTGGGGTTGAGGGTAATCTACTGACAGAGAATAGTTGACATACAAGAAACAGGAATACACTGATCATCTTCCAAGAGGCAGCTAGTGACCAGTAGGGTACCATGGGGTCATTGGTTGGGCCCCAGCCATTCACAATATGTGTTATATTTAGTTCCCTAAACTAAAATCATTTAAATATCTCTAAATTTGCCAAGACTGCAAAGTTTGGTAGAGAGTGAACATGTAACACAGATGCTGAGATGCTTCAGTGTGAATGAGTTGAGTGACTGGGCAAAAGCATGGCAGATGAAGTATAATGTGGAGAAATGAGGTTGCCCACTTTGGTAGAAAAAAACAAGAAAGCTGAATGTTGATAGATTGGACAAGGTAGAGGTGCAGTGAGACCTCGGTGTCCTTGTACACCAGTTACTGAAAGTAAGCATGCAGGGCTGTAAAAGTTGCAAATGTTGGCCTTTCATTTTGAAAAAAAATTTGAATATAGGAACAAGATATATTTCCAAGTCAGGATGAGGGACTTGAAGGGGGGGGGGGGGGAACTTGAAGGTGCTGGTGTTCCCAGATATCTGCTGTCCTTGTCCTTTCAGATGGAAGTGATTGTGAGTTTGGAGGGTGCTGTCTGAGGCTTTTGTAGATAGTAGCAATAGTGTGTACGGAGTGTTGGTGGTAGAGGAAATGAATGCGTGTGGATGCAGTGCCAATTGAGCTGGCTACTTTCTCTTGGATAGTGTCAAGCTTGTTGAGTGTTGGGGCTGCAAGTATCCAGGCAAGTAGGGAGTATTCCATCACAGTCCTGACTTGTGCCTTGTAGATGATGGACAGGCTTTGTGAAATCATGAGGTGAGTTGCTCACCACCTTGTTCATCGTATAATGGTGCAGTGGGAGAATGTTAGTAATCTGCTTTCAGTGACTTTTTTTGCAATTGAAAAGCGTTTGACAGAAGATCCCGGCTGCAAAGAATGAGGGTAACGATTGACTTGGGATTTAGTTGGACTGGCAGTGTGGTGCATTTATCTACTAGCAATTCCATGTACTAATACACAGGGCACAGGGTCCTTCATTTCTGCTGCTCCCCACTTCCCCATTCTTCCAAATTCCAATGAATACAATCCTGACTGACTTGATCTCTACTCATACATTAGTCCAGCCATTCCCGGAAATCAATTTTGTAAACCATCTCTATAGCAAGAACATCCTTCCTCCAATTAGGGAGACCAGAACTGTGCACTATATATTAGAGGTGTGGCCTTACCAATGTCCTGTATAATAGCAACAATGCATTCTTGTTCCTGAGCTTGAAGACCTGTCGTAACTGTGTCCCTTCGTTACTGCCTACTGCCTGTGAATTTATTTTCATTAACTGGTGTACAAGGACACCAGGTTTTGTTGAACATTCTCTTCTCTCTATATTTAAAGCCAGTCAAATAATAGTCTGCCTTTTTATTTTTGCTACCAAGTGGATAAACTTTCATTTACCCACTCTTAGCCAGTCAAAAGCACACTGCAACATTTCTGAATCATCCTCACACCTCCCCCTTTCACCCAGCTTTGTAAAATCTTCAAATTTGGAGATATTGCATTTAGTTCCCTCCTTTAAATCATTAATAAATGAATAGCAGGGGTCCTAATACTGGTCTTTGCAACATCCCATTTGCCACTACTTGCCATTCAGAAAAAGACCCATTTATTACTTAGTTTCCTGTTTGCTAAATAGTTTTCCATCTGTCTCTGTACACTATCCAATGCGAATTCATGCACTTCAATTTTACACATTAATCCCTTGTGTGGTACTTTGCCAAAAGTCTTCTGAATATCCAAATGAAACCACATCCATTAGCTCCCCATTCAACTCTAAGTTACATCCTTGAATTCTAGTAGATTTGTCCAATATTGATATATTTTCCCCTCTTTTTAAAAAATTCCATGTTAACTATGTCTGATTCACATTAAGTACTCTGCTGTAAAATCCTTGATCATGGACTTTGGCATCTTCACTGCTAATGTCAGACTCACTGATCTATGATTCCCGGTTTTCTTTATCTCCTTTTTAAATAGGAGGTTACACTTAGCTGCCAATCTATAGGAGCTGTTCCAGAGTATAAAGAATCTTGGAAGGTGATCACCAATCCAGCAACTTGCCAATCAATCCACATTCTGCTTTCATGTGTTTATAATTGGTATTCTTATGAATTCTCCTTTTGAGTGCATGACAAAATGTTGGCTTTTTCAGCTAAATTCAACCTGTATTGGGAGTACTTTGTGCCTTTATAGCTTGTCTCATTGGCTTTATTATTATAGGCTATGTAAAAATTTTTCTGACAACCCCGCCCCCAATAAGACCCAGCACTGTTCTCATGTTTATGAGCAATGGTTACACAAAGCAGTTGACCACGAGCATTTTTAAATGACCAAAAACAAACAACATCTGTCTGAAATGTTAACATTTGTATTGAAATTGGACTGAAATTTTCACTGGTTTAATGCTTGAGTAGAATCTTAGCAATAGAACTAAACTATGAAATAACAAATACTCGGGCAACTATGAAGTGGCATTAGCTCAGCCTTGCAAATGCTGTCCTTGTCCTGAGAAACGTAGACATGAGCATAGAGTAGTGTTGGCAGATATTTCAATTGCATTCTAATCTTCATCGCAATCTACTGACTGCTGTTTGACCGTGAAACTCAATCTTTTCATCATCAGATGCTGTGGACACGTGCAGAAGTAGCTCAATCAAGAAGTCTACTTAAGGGAGATATCTGAAAGTGAAGGTTGGGAACTGTACTCCCAGCATGCAACAGGAACACTGAATGCAGGGGCTTAATGGAGTGGGCATGATTTTTGGGGTGGCATAGAAACACAGAACTTCTAGTCATTAGTTACCTTTTTTCTGCCACCTTGACTGTGGTCTGCTCTACATTGTGGAATTCCTGGAAGGTTATGAAACAATTTGAGAGCCACTGGACTAATTTAGTGATTTCTTCTCTTGCTCAATAGGGAGTTGGTGGCTCATGGTTAGATTATGAAAGCAGCTACTGCATTTGGTCTAATACTGTTGAGTTTGAGGAGGAAGGAGATAGGGATTTCTGTTTACTTGTTTATTGTGTAAAGTATAATAATTAACAACTTGTGCTGCTATGAGCTCCAACTTCTCAAATGAGGCAAAATAGATTGAGCCAAGGACCAAAAATGAACAGTCACTGTGATTATAATGTAGATTGTCTAACAGTTGGAAGCAAATGGTAAAGCAAATATAAAGGCAGATTCCTGAAATGCATACTAAACAGGGCGGTAATGGTAAAGGATTTTAACTAACTCAGTATTACCTAGGTAGTTTTTAATGTGAAAGAAATTGAGGGGTTGGAATTTCTGCATTCGGGAAAACTGTTTTAGTCAGTATGTCGTAAGCCCAGCACCTTGGAGTTAGAGATGATGATGGGCCTGCAGGATGGTAGTGATCATAACTCAGTTTGTTCTTTTCAATAGTTATTGTAAAACTAAGAGCAGGAGTTAGTAAATTTGACCTTGTCCTAACTTAGAATTCTAAGTTGAGGTATTTAACAAAAATCGGTTAGAAACCGCTACTTGAAGATAAATCCCTGTCAGATTAGTAGAGATGATTAAAGGGTATCAAAGGGATAATTTAAAGGATTTTGGCGCAAACCTGTTCCCATAAAAAAGTGGGACAACCATATCTAGAGCTCCCTTGGTAATGAATTTACAAGTTATGAGTCAGAAAAGAAAAGCTAATGTCTGATACTGAAAGTTGAGAGAAATCGACAAAATGGAAAGGGGGAATTAAAAATTTAATTCAGAAAGCAAGTGGATGGCTTAAAGGAATGTTAGCAAGCAAATTTTAAGATGAACTCCAAGATGTTTTATCAATACAACATGAGTACAACTAACTAAGGAAAGAGTAGGGCTCACGAAAGACCAAAAAGGTAACCTGTGTAGAAGTGAAGCTGTTATTTGATTCTTAATGAGTAATTTGCACCTGTTTTAAAGGGGAATGATGCAGATATTGTAATTAGGTGTAAAGTATTGGATGTGATAAACATTAGAAGAGAGACTATAATTGGTATTTTTTTGAAAGTAAATAACTCGCCAGGATTGAATTTAAACTTCTATTAAGAGCACTTTGGGAGAAAAGGGTGGAAGGTCTGACTGCTGTCTCCATTTTCCAGTCCTTGCTGGATACAAGTGTGGTGATGAAGGTTTGGAGGACTTTTAAATCTGTGCCTTGTTTAAAAAGGGAATGTAGATACTAAATAATTACAGGTCAGTTGATCTTTCCTCAGTGGAAAAGCATGGATTAATCAATAATAGTTGGCTTAAGTTTGTTAAGGGAAGAACATGTTTGATTAACTTTCGTGAAATAACACAATTGATAAGGGTAATGCGCTTGATGTGGTCTATATGGAATTTGGCAAAGTTTTTGACATTCCACATGAAACTTTTGTGTTTTTAAAAAAAATTTTCCTGGGGAATGTAGCAAGTGGGATGTTAAAATTGGCTCATTGGCAAGAACTCGGGTGATTGACTGGCATTTAAACAACTGGAAGACTACATCTAGTGGGGTTTTGTAGGGCTTGACCATGTCCCTTGCATTTTATGCCCAAATCATTAATATGTACTACAAAAATCACTCGTGCCAAGAAGTTTGAAGATAATGCAAACTAGTATGTGGTTGATAGCGAGGGCGATAGCTGTAGGGTATCAATAGACTGGTCAGAAAAGTGGCAAATAGAATTCAATCTGGCGAAGTGAGAGGTGATGCATTACAGGGGTTAAGTAAAGCAAAGGAATACTTATTTTAAATATGGAGAGAATTATAGTAAGTGAGAGACCTTGGAGAGAATGTCCACAGATCTCTGAAGCAAGAGAGGCTGACAATTTGGTTAAGGAGGCATGTGGAATACCCTTTGTCTAATAAAAAGTGTATATTGGAACTATATGCATTATGTGCAGATCTGGTAACCATGCCATAGAAAGAAGCTAATTACTTGAGAGAGGGTACTAGAGATGTTGCAGGGGCTGGAAAAATACAATTGAGGAAAGTTTGGGTCAGTATCGGTTTGTTCTTGGAAGAAAAGAAGCTGAGTGGACATTTTGATTCAAGACCGGTAACCTCTTACTTTTTAAAAAAGTAATTGGATGAATATGTGAAATGTCATGATCTTCAAGGCTATGGGCCCAGTACAGGAAAGTGGAAGTGGTGTATGCAGTGTTCATCTGGCCATAGAGACTTGATGAGCTGAAGATCCTTTTATTCAATGATTAGGATTCTATGAACCTAAGTACTACTTGACACACACGTTCGTGGCAGTGCAAATAACCCAATTTAAATTGTAAATTATCTCTGGCTCCTTTGTTTTTGGGTTACAGGAGAAAGTGGAGGGTATGGGATCTGGGTGGGATGTTCTTTGAAGTGGTGTGCAGACTTGATGGACCGAATAGCCTCTATCTACACTAGGTATTCTGTAATTCAATAGTAGTGTCCCTACTTCTGAACCTGGAGGCCCTAGTTCAAGTTCCACCTGCTCCAATGTAAAATAATATCTCTGAGCAGGTTATTAGGAAGTATCTACCAGAGAAACTGATCATTTTGCCACATTGGCAAGCATTTGCTTAAAGTAATTCCTCACTATTTGAAGTACATCATGGATCTTTGGTATAATCAATTACTGGGCTTTTCACTGCCTTGTGTAATCAACTACTCGTTCACTCACTACTTCAATTTTATATTGAAAGCTTTGTGGTGGGAATGTTGCCAGACCAAATGGTTGGTGGGTTGTGTGTGTACATCACCAAATAACCAGTATTTTGTGTGATTCCAGGCACTGGGTTTTTTTCTGTTGGAACCAGAAATGTGTATTTCTTTCTTGAACAGCTGTGTTTTTTCTTGGGTGCACTCCCAGAGTTTCTCAAATGTTTGCTCAAAAGTCAGGCTGTGGAATTCTAAGGTCAAGTAGCTGCTTTGCAACTTACCATTTTGAGATTTTAAAAAAATCAGTATGCTACTTTAACTTGCAACCCTCCTTTTGTAATGTTCCCAGTTCTTGCACTTTTCTAAAAATTATTGCAATAAAGTGAATTGTTTTAAGAATCTCCTTATGGTGTGATGATCAAGGTGAGCTAACAGTGAGAGCAGCAGCAGATGATTCTCTTCACTCATGATGCTCCCCGAGTAAGTGCTTTGCTTTAATCCATAGCATGGATATGAGCCTGTACTCCTGCAAATCAGTGCTTGCGTGGTTGTTCTTTAGCATATTTGTATTAATTCACACAGTGAAGCACATGACAGTGACTTCATTGTTTGCTCGCTGCTTTGCATTTTTTTTAAACCTGCCCATTCCACTTAATTGAAATTGCTATCACTTACAATTATGTTTAACCCATACTCCATATCTGTATTGTCCAGTTCATATGTTTTAATGTCTCCTGAAGATTGCTGCTTGAGATTATTGAATCAATATGATAGAAAACTAGTTTATATAGCCAATTGTAACCTGGAGTCCAAGTAGGAAAGTAACACTTCTTCCAGGCTCGCTTGTTCATTTGGGCACTTCTGTCAGCCTTTTGTTTCCACAAGGTGGTTGATTAACATTAATTGGAATTTTGGTGTGAGCTGGTACCTCTTACCATAAAAATATTATTCCACAGTTAGTTCCTCCCAATCCACACAACTGTTGAGGGCTGTAATCCTCAAAGGAAATGTTGTATCACATTGCGAATGAATCTTTGGACTCTGATTTTTCTTCCCCTTTTTTGTCTTCCTTTTGCAGATTATTATTCTTGAATTTTGATACTATCCTTATCAGGAACTGAGAAACAATGGTTGCTGGGAATGGTTTTCCACTGTTTGTGGATGGTGATAATTTTATAATTGTTTCAATTCACTTTTAATACTTAACCAATTAAGTGCAAAGTCTTGGTGCATCATAGCCGGATTGTCATGTACTTGTACAAATTTTCAATGGATTGTATTTAACGTATAACAAAATGCCTAGAGCATCCATTATATTTCAACTAGCTTAATTAATTACTATGTCGATTAGCCAGACATGCCTAGAGTTGACTTTGCTACTCATTTTGATGCACTCGTGCAAGTACTCATCAGGTAAGTAGAACCTTCAAGTTTATCATCAAGCTTTCCAATTATGGAGGGAAGTGTAGCCAATTCTTTGTCTCGCTGTTTCCCAACAGGAAGCTTGAGAACTTTACTTTTCTCTGTATTTCTTCTGCGTGCTTTCTTCCCTTCCCCTCCCATACACCTTGGGATTCATCTGATCTGGTACAGGCTAGCGAACTATCTTTTGAAGTAGGCTTCACCAGCTCTTGACCTCCTTCAATGTCTCTGCAAATAAACTTTCCAACAGGTACATATATACATCATAGCGGTAGTGGGAGTCTCCTCCACCTTCTGTCAACAGTGTAGCATACTTTGGGAAGTCAACCATGTGAAGGATTGAAACTGCAAACTGCTTCTCTGCAAGATATGTACTAATATTCAATTTTTAATGTATATGAGGGTATTTGCAAAAGCAGGTTATTTTAGAAATTTCGAATGAAGTTCTAAACTAATTTTTATTGGGAGTACCTTTTTATCTGAAATTGATTTTTTTTATTTGATGTTAGTTAGGCTTGCAAAGTTTAACTCTCTTTTTATTTTATTATTTAACCTAATATTTCTCATCAACCTGCCTGGAGATGTTGTTAGACACCTTATGGATGAGGTGGGATGTGAACCTAAGCCACATGATTAGTGAAATAATATTGTACTTGCAATATTCTTCTGTCTGTAAAATGAGTTGTGTGGAATTGAGACTAAAAGAGGCTGTTAAGATTTAGTTGGCCAATCCAAAGTTCAACAGTTTACATGCAATAATTCCTCAGCTGTTCTGCGTCTACTTCTTATGATAACATCCTATTGTAGATTTGGGCAAGCTAGAATAACATTTCAGTGGAGTACTTCTTGGGTGAGTTATTAAACACAGTTCCTGTGTATTTATCCTTGTAGGGTGAAAGCACCTATGGGCAATGTACCAGTATCCTGGTTCTTGAAGTATAATTGAATATTGCTTATGTGGCCTTGCTGCTATTTCATTTTCGTTTCATCAGTATAGCCGCATTTATTTTTTGAAAGACGTTCTTTCAAAAATTTTTAAATTCTGTTTAGGGGAATAGTAATTGGTTTTTAAACCTTATTTTCCTTTCTTATGCTGAGGGTACCTTGGTGTAGGTTTTAAGCCGCATGTGTTCTTTACTATTTCACCCAGCTGGTTGTTTTGTGAGAACTTGAAATAGCTGTTGGGTTTTTAAAAAGAAAACCTGATATTTCAGCTGGATCTCAGTTCATAAGTTTGCCTCTTCTCACACTAGCAACCCTCCTACCGCCCAATAAAAAATGTCTAGAGAATTGAGGCATGCAGAATTCCCAGCTGAACTGGCTTTGATAGGTATCAGAACTGAAATTTGATATGTTTCAATTTTGCCTTTTGCAAACCAATAGTCATGAAACAGTTGTGGCTTCATGTATTGGGTGACTCACTGCTTTGATTAAACTAAATATTCGTGTGGGTTTACATATAGAAATACAACATAAAATTTTGGCTAAAAGGAATAGGTCATTCAGCCCACTGAGTCTGCTCTGGCATTTAATATTAATATGGCTGATTTGAGCACTTCAATGCCTTTTACCCGCACTATCCATATAACTCTTTCTTTATACCATTTAATAAGCAAAGATTTATCAACCTCTGCTTTAACTCTATTTACTCTATATTGAGCTTCCTCAGCCCTCTATGGTAGAGAATTCTGAAGATTCATCACCCTCTGAGTAAATGAATTCTCTTCCCCTCAGTCTGAAGTGGCATCTCTCTTGTTTGTAAATTATGCATCCTGGTTCCAGACTCCCCACCTAGGTGAAACATCTTGACTGCATCTGTCCTGTTATCTGTTTAATTATGTGCCATAATGTACCGTTTAAATTTGGGTTGAGGAAATAACACCTGATTGGCATCCCCCAGAACTAAATCCATCTGGAGTTGCATCTGATGTAGTAAAGAACATTGACCGGTGCCTAATTTGAGCTTGTGTTCATCTGTGCTGAACATTTACTTTTTTGGGAGGCACTGGAAAGGCTTAATTGTTTCACTGAGTGGAGTATACGCAGTTCTAAATGATAGACTTGTGTAGTTGCAGAATGTAATTGCCCTGAGGTTGAGAACAAGATTATAATGGGTGTTAGCTAATACCTTGCCAGGTGACCAAACTTGCTTTGTGAGCTGAGATAGTGAGTATTGTCTGGATATTTGGCAAGTGGCATCACAGCTGAATTTAATCTACGTACTGGTTGTTCCGCTATAACGTGCACTTCGTTAGCACGATTTGCTGTAACACAATTGGCAAATTAGGAAAGCTGTTTCTAAAATGCAAAGTTTTAAAGTGTGTATTGTTTATAAAACTATTTCGGCTCCATTAGTTTAACTGGTGCTGCTATTGTGCAAATTTCTTATAAAATGGGATTTCATGAGAATGGAACTACTGTGGTAGCAGAACTGACTGTACCTGCAAATCATAGATTATACATAGAGACTCCACAGAGTGGAAATAGGCTATTTGGCTCATTGAGTCCACATTGACCCTCCTCAGAGCATCACCCCCAGATCCACAGCATAATGGTTGACTCTTAATGGTCCTTAATGGCCCTATGTGGGTAAGGAAAAGTGAATGATGCTGCTATCCCATGAATTAATACAAATTTCTTGTTCGCTTTGTGTCTTTTTGCATAAGGGCACCAAGTCTCCCTGTCTAAGAAATACTCTGTACCTTCGGTCCTCGTACTAAAAGTGGATAACCCCACACTTACTTTCTGTTTCATCTGCCATACTGACTGAGAGGGTGGCAAGAACATGCCTCCTCTTCAAACCTGAGAATTGAGTAGGCCTGAACATCCAAATCATTAATGCAGATTGAGTGGCTACAGGACATTCTTTGTGGGGAGGGGCACAGACAGAATTGCTTCATGCAAATTACTTTGTTAGGAAGGAGGATGTGGTCCTGAAATCAGAATTTAGTGATCTAGGTGGAACTTTAACAAGCAGGACCTCAAATGTTTTAATCTCCAGATTGCTCCCTGTGCCACATGCCAGAGAGTACAGAAATAGGATAAGGCAGACAAATGTTTGGCTGTAAAGGTGCTGGTGTTATAGGGAGGGCTTTAGATTCCTGGGGAAGTTGGTAGCTGCACAAGCTGGAAACATTGCACCTAAAAAAAGCTGAAATTCTGATCATTGAGGGCATTTTGCTAATACCATTGGGAGGGCTTTAAACTAATTTGGATGTGTGAACCAAGAGGATATTAGAGGTGAATATCAATGCTCAAAGTACTTTGTATACAGCTGCTGCTAATGTATAACATAGTAAGGTATAGGGGAAGTCAGAGCAAGGGAGGAAGTCCAAAATGGTGTTAATGTAAAATGCATGGATAAGGTTGGGGAGTTAGATGCTGATTGCAATGTGGAATTATGATGTGGCTGTGATGGAGACCTGACTCAAGGGCAAGATGGGTGTTAAATATTCCAGCGTATAAGTTGTTCAGGAAAGATGAGAAAAACTGGAAAAGATGAGGGTAGCTATGTTGTTTAAGGAGAACATTGCAGTGTTGGAGGTGGGGCGTGTTTGGGAGAGTTGAAGGCTGAAGTCGAATTCGCCAGAACTATAGAATTTAAGAAATGTATTTTATGTTGGTTGTTGACCACAAACTAGTGAAAAGGAGATTTAAGAACTATATACACAGACATTAGAAGTACTAACATTATTGAGCAGTGATAATGAGAGACTTTAATTACCCAAGTACAAATTGGGATACTCATAGTGTGAGGGGCAAGTGTTCCTGGATTGTGCTCAGAAGAGTTTCCTATGGCAATATGTGTCCAGTCCAATAAGAAAGAATGCATTGTTACACATAGTACTTGGAAATCAGGAGGGTCAAGTGTGAGTGGGGGAGCATTTAGGAGACTGTGGTCACTGCATCAGAACGTTCATGTTGATGTTGGGGAATGACATGCAACAGTTCAGAACGAGAAAAATCAATTTGTGGAGAGCTAGCTTCAGTGGGCTCGACCAGAGCTGAGCAGGATTTATTTGAAATAAGAGGTTGTTAGGAGGTTCAGTAACAGCATGGAAGGTTGGAGTATAAAAAGAAGCTGGATCGGCTGAGACTCTTCGCTGCAATGTAGGATTTTTGAGAGGTAAACTTAAGAGGTTTATAAAATTATAGGGTGTATTGATAGGGTTAATCGGTGTTTTTTTTCCCCAAGGATGGGGATGTTTGAGAGTAGGGAGCATGTTTTCAAGGTGAGAGGAGAGGGATTTTAAAAAAGACGGGCAAATTATTCCACGTGCAAACACCCTGTATAATCCTGAGGAAGTGGTGGACGTGGGTAACATTACAATGTTTTAAAAGGCATTTGGATGGATACATGAATAGGAAAAGTTTGGAAGGATATGGGCCAGGAGCAGGTGGAACTAGTATAGTTTGGGATTATGTTGATCATGGACTGGTTGGACTGAAGGGTCTGTTTTTGTGCAGTATGTCTCCACGACTATGACATTAACTGAACAATGGGCCACATTCAAGGAACAGATAATTTGGGTATAGTTGAAATATATTCCCTCTAATAATAGAAAGTTCACCAAATCATCCAGAGTTCCTTAGATGAGAATGGAGATAGAAATTAGCATTAGAAAGAAAAGGTGCCTATGACAAGGGTAAGGCAGAAAATACAGTTGAAGAATCATAGAATCCCTACAGTGTGGAAGCAGGTCATTTGGCCCAACAAGTCCACGCCGACACTCTGAAGAACATCCTATCCAGACCCACCCCTTACTTTATCCCTGGAACCCGACATTCCCCATGGCTAATTCATCTAACCTGCACATCTCTGGATACTACGGGCAATTTAGCATAGCCAGTCTACTTAATTTGCACATCTGGATTATGGCAGGAGACTGGAGCACCTAGAAGGAACCCACGCAGACACTGGGTGAACATGCAGACTTCACACAGTTGGTCACCTGAGAATGGAATTGAACCCAGATCTCTGACGCTCTGAGGCAGAAGTGCTAGCCACTGCACCACTGTGCCGCTCCATCACATCCCAAGCTTCAACAGGAAAACCAAAAGTTTAGGGGAGAGGTAAAAATCAAAGAAGAACAATACAAAAGTACAAATAGTTAATATAAAAAGAAATCCCAACATCTATAAATGGAGGGGAGTGGGGTGGGGGGGGGGGGGGTGGTTAAAAGTGGAATAGGATCAAAAAGGGATTTACAAGGAGAGTAGAGGGGTGTGGCTGAGTTATTAACTGAATATTTTGCATTTATCTTTACAAAAGAGGAGGATGCTCCATTGGAAGGGTTCAAAATTAATCAGGAAGATGTCTTGAATCGATTAATTGTTTTTAAAAGTTAACAAGGCACCATGATTGAACGAGGTGCATTGAAGAAAAGTGAGGGTAGGAGTTGTGGAGGTACTGTCCATAATAGTTCATTCTTCCCTGAGCTTGGGAGGTGCCAGAAACCTGGAGAATTGCCAGCATTATGGTCTTGATCAAAAAAGGTTGTAAGAGTATTCTAACTTTCAATAACAAAACCTACAAACAAGTCACCGCAACAGCCATGGGATCATCAATATCTGGGTTCGAAGCGGAAGCAGTAATGCAGAGACTTGAACAAGCTGCCCTCCGATCTATCCAACCCAAACTTTGGGTCTGCTACCTGGATGACACCTTTGTCATCAAAGACTAAACAAATTAGAGGGAACCTACAGCACCACCAACAATATCCTGATAGGCATAAAATTCACAAGAGGAGAACAACAACAACAGACTCTCACTCCTAGAGGTGACAGTTCAACATACAGTTAATGGAGAGCTTCAAGCCAGTGTCTACAGAAAATCAACAAACACAGATCAAATACTTCAGAAGCAATCATCCCAATGCCCACTAATGGAACTGCATCAAGACATTATTTCAACAAGGTACATCACACTGCAGCACCCAAGAACTACAAAAAGCAGGAGAAAAATAAGAAGGCCTATGGAGTATTATCGTTCATTAGCAGAGGGATTGAATTCAAGAGTCGTGAGGTAATGTTGCAGCTGTACAGGACTTTGGTTAGGCCACATTTGGAGTACTGTGTGCAGTTCTGGTCGCCTCACTTTAGGAAAGATGTGGAAGCTTTGGAGAGGGTGCAGAGAAGATTTACCAGGATGTTGCCTGGAATGGAGAGTAGGTCGTACGAGGATAGGTTGAGAGTTCTCGGCCTTTTCTCGTTGGAACGGCGAAGGATGAGGGGTGACTTGATAGAGGTTTATAAGATGATCAGAGGAATAGATAGAGTAGACAGTCAGAAACTTTTTCCCCGGGTACAACAGAGTGTTACAAGGGGACATAAATTTAAGGTGAAGGGTGGAAGGTATAGGGGAGATGTCAGGGGTGGGTTCTTTACCCAGAGAGTGGTGGGGGCATGGAATGCGCTGCCCGAGGGAGTGGTAGAGTCAGATTCATTGGCGACCTTTAAGCGGCATTTGGATAGGTACATGGATGGGTGCTTAATCTAGGATAGAAGTTCGGCACAACATCGTGGGCCGAAGGGCCTGTTCTGTGCTGTATTGTTCTATGTTCTATGTTCTATGTTCTAATGTTTTCAATAAAAACAGGTACCCAATAAACGTAATTTGCTGATTCCTCAAACAAACCCAAACAAGCAGACCCCATGCAACCAAAAACTATAGCTACATTACCTTCCATCAAAGACCTCAGAAATGACTTCCAGACTACTCAGACCCCTTGGCATCATGGTAGCCCATAAACCTACCAACACACTTAAACGGGGACTAATGAACCACAAAGATCCACTAGGAACTACCAGCAAAACTAACATCATTTATAAGATATTATGCAAGAAATGTTTAAAAAAAAACCCACTACATTGGACAAAGTAGCAGGAAACTTGCCACCAGGATACATGACCCGCCATCACTTGTTTCTATACATACAGACAAACTTGGACTGGGACAACACCCACATCCTAGGACAGGCAAAGCAAAGACACTCATGAGAATTCTTAGAGGCATAACATTCCAACCAGCACTCCTCCAATGAACACATCAATTTAGATCCTATCTATCTTCTCTTGAAAACAAGGACTGGAAATGACATCACCCACCTTAAGAAACCAAGACCTATAAATAGAGAGGCGGGACATACCACCAGTGCTTCACCGGAGACGCTCACTGATATTACCCAGTATGGTGACAAAACATTTGAAAATAAACCTTCAAGCTCACTGAGCTAACTTACATACTTGTGCATTAATTATTTAAATAAAAGCAAACGTTAACTTTTTCTTTCTCTTCAGATGCTGCTAGACCTGCTGAGGTTCTCCAGCTTTTTGTTTACTGTTTAATTATTTTAAAACTATCCATTTGTTTATCTATTTATTTTTCCTATCCACACAGCCACCCTCCTCCCTGATCCTTGGTAATTGGCCATCTTTAGAATTTCGAACCTTGTTTCAGGTCTAATTACATCTCTTTCAGGCTGAAGAAATTCAATCATAATGTGGTCACCATTCTTTAAAAGGTTTCTTCAATGCACAATTGTTAATTGGCTTTTTCTCATTGTATAATACTTGTGCCCTAGTTGGTTTCTCAACATTTCCACTTAAAAAAAAAATCATTAACACACTCCAGCAATTCATCCTTTAGAATGTTGATGCTCATTGGATTTACCTAGTCTGTATGTATACTGATGTCTTCCATAGTTGTTGTTTAAACTTCTATCAACACTAGCAAATATTATCACAGGGATATTGGTTCCATTCCTGCTAAGGTGTAATTTATCATTTCTGTTTGGGTTCCAATTTCCCAGGCATGTGAAGCCTTCTCTCCTGCACCATTTAGTTTGGGACTAATCCTAAGATTGCTTACCTGCTTTCAAGTTTCTTGCCTATCTTCCATCAAAAAGGTCCCACAACCTCTGTGACATCCTTGACCCTGATACTAGGGAGGCAACATACTGTCCTGGTGTCATGTCTATGTCCACCCAGAATCCTTGTCTGTTCCCCAAGCTATTGAATAGTCTTTTATCATTGCTTTCCACTTGCTGCAGTAGCATTCTGTAATTAAGATCAGATATTCCCAGTTATTTGAAGTTGGATTTGAAAGAGTACCATCTTCTAGGTTGACAGAAAGCATGGACTAGATTTCAGTACTGAGCAAAAAAGTGCTATTTATTACATTTTGGTAATTAGACTGTAGCTACAGGTAAACAATTATGAACTGTTTGCATATAACTCTACTAGTTTAAAAAGTCTAATCCCCTTATCAATCTGCCTTATACGTGCACACAGGTTTGAAAAAAATCATGAATTGGGAATTGAGGAAAAAGCAGTTTGATGGTTCCTATTCACTAGGATTGCTGAGATGATTCTTATTCTTGTGCTGGTCAGTTGTCCTTCTGGATGCTTTCGTTGGTTCGCAAAAAGCATAGTGTGGCTAATTCGAGGGGTGGACCAGTTCACTCAGTCACTGACCATTTTAATTCTCCTCCTTTCCAATGTAACCATCTTTGGCCTCCTCCATTGCTGCAACGAACCAAGCTGCACATTGGAGGAGCAACACCTCACCTTCTGCCTGGGCAACCTACAGTCCAGAGGACTCAATATTTGAGTTCTCCAATTTCCAATAACCTCCCTTCCCATCCCCTGACTCCCTTTCCACTCCTCCGTGCCACCTACCATTTCATTCCTCCCATTAACCAACTAAATTGTGCCCTCTACCTATCTTCACCTATCCCCACTTCACCATCCTGCCCCTGCCACCCCGTTATCTGCAGCTCCCCTTATACTCACCTGCAGTCCTGAAGAAGGGTTGCACCCAAAATGTTAACTTCTCCACCTCCTTGATGCTGCCAGGCTTGCTGTGTTCTTCCAGCCTCCTGCCTGTCTACAATAAAACATCTCTGGCTTATTAATTAAAAGTCACAGTTTGCAGCATCTACTGAAGGAATGGTACTGGTTTTCTTTAGGCTTAAAGTGGTTTCTGCTGGTGGTCCAGGGGCTTCTCTCATTCTTGTTCACAGCTCCACAGCTGTTTTAGCTACCTGATAACCAATCTCGATTGTTGGCAAACTGGCCTTTGTCACGAGGCCACAAACCAATCTGCTACTTGTTACGAACCAAATCTCCATTTATAAACAGCATTTTAGCTCCAATTTGACTGCAGTCACTGCTGTAGTCCACAACAGTATTTGTACTGAATGACATGTTACTTGCTTTCAAACCATGCAGCTTGTCTTGCAAAGATTGAGTTATTTTCTCATTTCAGTCCACAATGTTTAAAAAAAAGACACCAAAATAGAAACAAACTGCCTTTAAAATAGTGAATGTAGCCACAGCTTGAGCATTAAAATCCTAATCTGAAGTTTTCTGTTCATCTTCTATTGAAAGAAGGCTGATGATTTAGAAGATGGTGCAATAAATGGTAAAATAGAAGTTAATATGCACTTGATAGTCTACTTCAAGTGTTTTTATTAACCTTCTGTAAGATCCATTTGGGAATTTAACTATTTATAATTTGTCCTTTCCAAAAAAACATGCTGCTTAAGAGAAAAGTAGCTGAGCATTTGTGGGGAGATACGAGAGGTGACTAAGGCTAATTTTTGGATAGAAGGTAGTTACGGTTTTGCAGTGAGAATATTGTATTTTCTTAATTGATCTCTGGATTTCTATTTGGTTGGTGGCCAGAATTTTATTTGGAAAATATTGTCCTTTGGTCAAAATGTTAAACTGTTTAGTCAGTGTCAGGATATGGATGTCAATGGGCATTTGTTGACCTTGTGAAAGTGGTAGTGAGTTGCTGCACACAGGAACTTGGGGGTACTTGTGCACAAAATGCAGAAAGTTAGTATACCACAAATACTCAGAATGCTAATGGAATGTTGGCCCTTCACCACCTCAAAATAACGTACTAGAGAAGGGAAGTTTTACTGCAATGTGTTGGTAAGACCACATTTGGAGTACTAGAGCAGTTTTGAAAATGTTTACTCAGATGATACCTGGTATGGAGGGTTGTCTTGTGAGCAAACAGATTGGGACTCTGGGACTCTACTCACTGGAGTTTGATTCTTAAGGGGCTTTACATGGTAAATGCAGTGTGGGGGGTGAGGAAGGGGGGTGCGGAGGGGGTGGTGGTGGTGAGGGAGGGAAAGGGTTCGGGGGTGGTGGGGAGAATCTACCATCTAGCCTCAACACACAACTGTTTTCTCAAATGCCTGTTATTCAACGTGAAGCAAATTATTTAATGCCCTCTCATTGCTAGGGGTTTAAGTGAGACAAAATGTAAATTGTTTTATTTGGCTTTGATATCATCTTCCTCAATAAAGACAAAATCAAAGTACTAATTTATGCCTTTTTACTATGCCTAGCATTTCCATGACTAAAACCTCCTTCGTGGCTTCTAACTGGGACGCCCTTAGTTTCCTTTTTCTATTTATATGCTGCTAAACAATTTTGAATTACTTTGACATTAGCTACAAACCTCTCTATACTTTGCTTCACCTATTTTCTTCCTTTCACTTTTTCCCCCTCTGAATTTTCTGTATTCAGCCTTGTTCTCACTTTATTACCAACCTTGTGTTTGACATGCACACCTCTGTCTGCTTCATCTTGAGCTCTATCACTGTTACCTAGGGAGCTCTGGCTTTGTTTGTCCTACCCTTTTTCTCCCCCCCCCAACCTCCTGTGGGAATGAACAACTAATTGCACCCAAACCATTTCTTGTCAGACAACCTGTTATAGTTTTGTCTCCCATCTTTGATTCCAGTTTACTTGGGCCAGATCTGTTTCATTCCATTGAAATTGTTCACTCTCCAGTTAATACATTTTAAAATGTGGATTTATCTTTGTCCTCCTTCATAGGTACCTTAAACCTAATGAGAAAATAGAAATGTTCTCCTACCGACACTATGTCCACCTAATGGCTCAGAATCAGAACCAGAAAATATTTAGTTTGTAGTCCAAACGATTAGAACATTCTCAAGAATATGCTTCAGATACTCTTCCTTCTCTCTGCCCTTATGTTACAATTCCAGTTATGTTAGAGTAATTATGATCCCACCATCATGATAGATCTATAATTTCCCTGCAAATATTTACCTCTACTCTTTTGACTTAATTAGGAGGCCTAGAGAATGCATGTATTATTAACGTAACGAGTTTGATATTATTTCTTCACAACAACAAAATAGATCCTTCCTTAACCTCTGGGGTATATCCTATTATTCCCATACTGCAATAATCTCTAGTTAATAAAAGTATTCCTCCTATATTCTTTCCTTTTACTTACCTGAATACTTAAGCATTTTTTCTTGTCATTCACTGGATGAGGATGGAGCAGGTTAGGTCAGCATTTATTGTCCAGATGACAGTTAAGTCACCCACATTGCTGTGGGTCTGGAGTCCTATATACGTCAGGATGGCAATTCCCTCCCTAAAGGACGGTAGTGAACCAGATAGGTTTTTCTGACAGTCAACAGTGGTCACAGTTAGGCTGTTAATTCTGGATTTTTAAAAAAAGTCTGAATTCTGCCATTGTGGGATTTGAACCCAGGTACCCAGAACATTGCTTGGGTCTCTGGATTAACAATCCAGTGATCATACCACTAGGCCATTGCCGCCTCATGTGTCAAGGCATATTTAATACCCAGAACTCATCATCCCTTGTACCAGTCTCATTTTGGCAGAACATCATACTTCTATTACAAACTGCCAACTTTATGTAGCATACTTATGTACACTAACTGTCTAAACCTAATTTGGCAATTCCTCTTGCTCAGATACTATTTCCTACCTAACACGTTTGTATTCCGATTTAGTCACTAAATTGTTGTGAGTCAGTCACTTCCATTGTGCTCTGCAAAGAATGGTAGTGGATAGGGATTTCCTGAAGATTTTTCCTAAGCTGTGAATGGTGGAATTCTTAAATGGGTTTGGTCAAAAATAAAATTCCATTTACTTCAATTTTTCAATAAATGTGTGTTGATTTAGGTGATCTTGGTTGTAGTGAAAGCTAGTATGGTTAGGTTTGAAATCTGTTAGTGTATAAGAATGATTTGGATGAGGAAAGTGAATGTACAACAGCAAAATTTGCAATTGACACAAAAATAGGTGGGAAAACAAGTGACAATCATGGCAAGTCAGCAGAGAGATCTAGACTGGTTTAGGGCAGTTGGGCAAAAGCTTGACAGATGAAATATAATTTAGAGAAATGTGAGGTTAATCACTTTGGCAGGGAGGGTGGTGAAGCTGAATATTATTTAAATTGAGAGATGACAGAATGTTGCAGAGCAGAGGGATTTGGGAGTCCTCGTTTGTGAATCCCAAAAACCTAGCATTCTAGTTCACTGCTTAATTAGGAAGACAAATGAAGTGTTGGCCTTTATTTCCAAGTGAATAGAATATAAAAGTAGGGTTGTTTTGCTAAAAGTATACAAAGTACTAGTTAGATCCCGACTGAACTGCTGTGGACAGATTTGGATCATTTGTCTAACAAGATGTACTAGCATTGGAAGCAGTCCAGCAAAGGTCACTCTGCTGATACTAGAAATGGAAGGACTGGCTTATGAGGAGATGTCAAGTTGAAATGTAGAAGAATAAAATTTAGAAAAATGGGAGACAATCTTATCAAAGCATACAAAATTCTTAGGGGAATTTGACCAGGTAGATGCTGAAAGTTTGTTCTCCCTTGTAAAGGAGATTCTAGGACCGGAGCGCACAATCTCAGAATAAAAGATCACACATTTAAAACAGATGAAGTTTTCTTGCCCTGAAGGTAGTGAATCGTGGAATTCTTTATGGCAGCAGGCCATTGTGGCTGATTTGTTGAGTATATTCAAGGCTGAGACACAGATTTTTAATTCAGAAGAGAATAGTTATTTGGGAAAAGGCAAAGTAGAACTGGCTATTATCGGATCATTAATGATCTCGTTGAGCAGATTTAGGCTGTGTGATCCACTTTTTGCTCCTAACTCTTATGGTCTTTATTTGATGATTTGACCAAATGCAAAATCCAGGGGCCTCTCTGCCTCAGCATGAGCTCCCAGACCTTTATAAGAAGACTTTGCAGGTTTGACAGGGTTGCTTATGCCACTGTCATTTCTGGTACCTAGGTTAATGCCAGGTGGTCCGTCCAATTTCATTTTTTGTTGAGATTTCAGTGATTGATAAAACTTAGTGGTTTGCCAGGCAGCTTCAGAGAGTCAACCACATTTGGTATAGGTCTAGAGTCACACTTAGACCAGACCAGATGAGGATGGCAAGTAACTGTTTGCATTTTTCTGACAATCAGCAGTAGTTTAATGTGTCAGAGGCCAGAACATTTAGCTGAGTTTGTGGATTAACAGTCTAACAACAATATCATGAGGCCATCGCTTTCCCAACTATGTCATACCCACTTGTATTTACTTGCATGACTAATTTATCTGCTTTATTGTGTATGCTTCACGCATTTAAGACTCAAGGCCTGAAAGGTTGTCTTTTTTTAGCATCCTTTGTCCGCTCACATTTTTCAGTGTGGCAGTGTTTGATTCTTGCCCTTCAATTCTCTATCAACACTTTTTTTTTCTTATTTCTGATTCAGTCTTTTTGTTTTTTGCTTTTGTTTCCTTCTTTGTCTGCATGCCATTTTAGCTTAAACTCTCCCCAGCTACACTGAAAAATACTCCCCCAAGGACATCAGTTCCATTCCTGCCTAAGTGCAGCCCATCCAGCTTGTCTGGTCCCAATGTCTCAGGAGTCTGAAACTACCCCTTGCACCATCACTAGCCACATATTCACATGATGTGTCTTGCTATTTCTACTTGGAGCATGTGACACTGGCAGTCGTGACATTGTTGCCTCTTGAGGTCCTACATTTCAACCTGCTTCCTAACTCTTTCTCTCTCCTGCTTTTAGGACCTTTTTTATCCCTTTTTTTTAACCTATGCTGTTTGTACTAATGTGTACCATGGCCACTGGCTGTTCACCCTCCCACTCCAGAATGTCCTGTAGCCATTGAGATTTTACCGAAGGTGCCTGGGAGGCAACATAGCATATTAGTCTCATTTGCGATGACCGAAATGTCATTCTATTCCCTTTACAATTGAATCCCGTATTACTATACACTTTCCACCCTCCTTCCTCCCCTCCCATGCATCAGAAGCAACCATGATGTAATGAATGCACTTGTTACTACTTTCTTCTGAAAGGCCATTATTCTGAAAGGCCAAGCTTCCAAAGTGATATGTTTGTTTTGCTAGGAAATGGCCACAGGTGGCTCCTATACTACCTGTCTAGTCCTCTTTCTCTGCTTGATAGTTATCCATTCCCTCCCTACCTGTAGGATGAACGCGCTCTCTCTGTACATGAATATTTTCAGCCTTGTCAATGCTCCAGTGTCCCCAGCTGTTGTTCCTACTCCAAATGTTTGCCTTTGAGGAGCTGAACAGGCGATATGTTCTGGCCATGGGCACTGGAGCTATGCCTGCTTTCCCATTATAGAATAGGAAGATGCCATAGCCTTGAGTTTCCCTTCTGAGTGAAAATGTTTTGAATTTTGTTCATTGCTTTTGCATTCTTTTCTGTGTGGTGCTCTCAATATCAGTGTCCTGTATAACTGAAGGAGGAGCTCCCTACATCAATTAAATTCCTTTTGCAATTAAATAATACATTCTCATAGCTTTCTTAATTACTTGCTCTACCTGCATATACGCTTTCAAGCTTCATGTCTGAGGCCACCCAGATCCGTCTGGATCTGAGCTGTGCAATGTAGCCACTTAAATGATATGCTGCTTATTTATTCTTCCTGCTAAAATGTGTAATTTCTCATTTTCCAAACCACAGTATCTGCCAGATCTTTACTGGTTCACTTAATGTCTAATTGTTTTGTAGTCGCCTTGTGTCCACTACACAACTTACTTACCTATCAATCTGTGTCATCAGCAAATTTGTTGATCATACCTTCCATTCCTCATCCAAATCATTTAAATAAATCTTTAGCAGTTGAGGTGCTAGCACTGATCCCTGTGGCATACCACTTATTACATTTTGTCAAAGACCCATTTATCCTCCTATGGTCTACTTGCTTTTAGCCAGCTAATCTTCTGTCCATGCTAGTATAGTACTTCTCCATGAGCTTTTATGATCTGCAGTAACCTTTACAATACCTTTTATCAAATGCCATCTGGGTGTCTAAGTATCATTCACCAACAGTTTCCCTTATCTAGAGCAGATGATAGCTCTTCAAACAATATAGTTTTGAGGCAGGGTATCCTCATTTTCCATTATTAATTCTGCAATGTCATTTTCTATGTGACTATTTGCTCACATTGTTAACTTTTCTTATTTTAAAACACTTTTAAAAAATTCTGGTTAGCTTTCCTTTTGTATACTTAATTTTTCACTCTCTAATAACTTTTTGTTCTATCTCCTCTTCTGACCTGCCTCTTGTATTTGCACAATGATTTATTTTTTTCTTTTAATTTGATGGTATAATTAACATTTTCAGTTAACCATGGATGGTGGGTCTGTTCCTTCAAATTTTTCTTGGTTGTTAGAATTTATGTATTCTGAAATATCTCCTTAAATGTTTGCTGCTACCTCTGTTGACCTATCCTTTAATTTAATTTGAGTTGAAAATGTGTTGCTGGAAAAGCGCAGCAGGTCAGGCAACATCCAAGAAGCAGGGGAATCGACATTTCGGGCATGAGCCCTCCTTCAGGACTTCCTGAAGAAGGGCTCGTGCCCGAAACGTCGATTCTCCTGCTCCTTGGATGCTGCCTGACCTGCTGCGCTTTTCCAGCAACACATTTTCAGCTCTGATCTCCAGCATCTGCAGTCCTCACTTTCTCCTCCTTTAATTTAATTTGCCAGCTCAGCTTTCTTCGTCACAATTTCCCTTTATTTTAGTCTCTGATCTATTTCTCTTTTCTCAAATGGAATGTAAAATTCTGTCATATTTTGGTGGCTGTTAGCTGAGGCAACTTTCGTTTAAGATCACTAATTTAATCCTATCTCATTGTACATTACCTAGTCTAGTATATCCTGCTGTGTAGTCAGTGTGGTTGACTAAAATATTAAAGATATATGGCGCTTGAAGAACAACTGTGTAAAGATGGCCAGAAGATTGGACAAACATTAAAGAATAGCTAGTCATGACTAAAAGATTAATAAGGATAACAAGCTGGGGTATGAAAGGAAGTTAGCTAAAAATATAAAGAGAGCTGAAACTTTTAAAATAATTATTTTAAAACATCACTGAGCATTGGTCTTAGAAAATGAGTAGGGAATTATTAATGGAGAATAAGGTGGTTGATGAATTGAATAATTATTTTGTATTGGTCCTCACTATAGAGGATATAACGAATGTCTCAATTGGCTGTCAGTCAGGAGAAAGGAACCCTAGAAATTTCTAATCACCAGAACAATAGTACTTAAATTGTCGGAACTATTGGTTCACAAGTCCTTACATTGTCCTGGTTTTCTTCATGGGATCTTAAAAGATGTAACTAGTGAGATATTTGATGTCTTGCTTTTAATTTTTTAAAACTTGCTAGATTTGGGGAAAATTTCATTTGTTTGAAAAATAGTTAGCCAAATTCCTTAATTTGGAAAGGGATGGCAACAAATTAGGAAAATATAGGATACTTAGTATGACATTTTCCATATGAAAAATGTCGTCATGATTTTATGAAAGGGAGATCATGTTTAACCAACTTAGCAGTGTTCTTTGAAGATGCATGTACTGTACCTGAATTGTCAGAAGATGTTTCATAACGTTCTGCATCAAGCCTTATTAGAGAAAATAAAGTTCTATATAGAAGATTTGGCTAGCAATAGTGAGAAGTGGGTCATTTTCTATTTGGTAAGACTTTCCTGCTGTGCCTTTGGGATTAAGGCTGAGCCTCAACTGTTTAACAATTTATTCATGATTTAGAAGAAGGAATGGAAGGTTGCTAAAATTGCTACTGGTAGGAAAGGAAGTTGTGAACAGCACACGAGGCTACAAAGAAAAGGTTATTATGTAAGCAAAGATCTGGCAAATGGAGTAAAATATGAGAAAGTGAAATTGTAAATTGTTTCTGGCAGGAAGAGTAAAGCATATTATCAAAAATGGTGAGATTGCAGAGCTCTGAGATGAGGTAAGATCTGAGTGTCTGTGTATATGAATTACTAAAGGCACAGGTACAAAAATAATTAGGAAAGCAAATAGAATGGTATTGCTTATAGAAAAGGCATTTGAATGCAATAGTAAAGTTATGATTAACTTGTACAGGACATTGGTGAGACCACATCTTGCTAAATATGTATTGGTCTCCTATTTTTAAATTGTAAATGCATTGGAGAGAGTTTGGAGAAAATTTATAAAAGTAATATTTGGAATAGTTGGGAAAGGTTTGAACAGGCTAGGGTTGTTATTCACTGAAGTTAGTGAAAAGTGAATTAATTGAAACAAAGGAGGTCATTGGGGACTTGACAGGGTAGATGTGGAAAGGCAGTTCCTCTGGTATGAAAATCTAGAACTAGGAAGGGGTTAGTGTTCTTTTCAAAAAAAGTGTTACCCATTTAAGACTGATAAGGACCCTCCTCCCCTGAGTTATAATGAGACAGGAATAATTAATGATGTCATGGTTAGCGATCTTCCTTGGAAGGAGTGATCACGATATGGTTCAATTTAGAATACAGATGAGGAGTGGGAAGATAAAATCCAATACCACAGTCCTGTGCTTAAACAAAGACGAGGGAGGACTTGGCTAAAGTAGACTGGAAACAACGATTTTATGGTGAGACAGTTAGCGAGCAGTGGAGGACTTTCAAAGCAATTCAAAGCAATTTTTCAAAGTGCCCAGCAAAAATATATACCAGTGAAAGGGAAGGACTGTAGGAAAAGGAGTCATCTGCCATGGCTGCCGACAGAAATAAGGGAGCCTATCAAATTGAAAGAGAAGGCATACAACATGGCCAAGATCAGCAGGAATCTAGAAGATTAGGAAAGCTTTAAAGGTCAACAGAAAGCTACAAAAAAAGCTATAAAGAAAAGAGAATAAAGTAGCTCAGAATATAAAGACAGACAGTAAAAGTTTTTATAAATACAATTTAAAAATGTGGCTAAATAAAATATTGTTTGGTCCTTTAGAGGATGAGAAAGAGGACTTAGTAATCGGATATGAGGAAATGGCCAAGGCATTGAACAGGGGTTTTTGTCTGTCTTCACTTTGGAAGACTCTAATAATGTTATGAAGTTGAAGGCGTGTACTGTACCAGAGAGAGAGAATGCTGTTCTGAACTGAGAGCTTACAAGCACCTGTGTATACGACTAGCTGGAAGTCCCAGAGTGTACTGATAAATTGAAAATATGTAACATTTTGCTGTGAAATGGATACCTGATCTTTGAACATAGAACATTACAGCGCGGTACAGGCCCTTCGGCCCTATATGTTGAACTGATCTGTCATACCAACCTGAAGCCCATCTCACTTACACTATTCCATATGCTCGTCCAATGACGACTTAAATGTACTTAAAGATGGCGAATCTACTACCGTTGCAGGCAAAGCCCTTACTACTCTGAGTACATAAACTACCTCTGACATCTGTCCGATATCTATCACCCCTCAATTTAAAGCTATGCCCCCTCGTGCTCACCGTCACCATACTTGGAAAAAGGCTCTCCCTATCTTACCCTCTTGTCTTTTATGTCTCTATTAAGTCACCTCTCAACCTTCTCTCCAACGAAAACAGCCTCCAGTCCCTCAGCCTTTTCAGGTAAGACCTTCCCTCCATACCAGGCAACATCCTAGTAAATCTCTTCACCCTTTCCAAAGCTTCCACATCCTCCTCATAATGGGGTGACCAGAACTGTACACAATACTTCAAGTGCGGCCGCGCTAGAGTTTTGTACAGCTGCAGCATAACCTCATGGTTCCGGAACTCGATCCCTCTATTAATAAAAGCTAAAATACTGTATGCCTTCTTAACAACCCTGTCAACCTGGGTGGCAACTTTCAAGGATCTGTGTACCTGGACACTGAGAACTCTCTGCTCATCTACACTACCAAGAATCTTACCATTAGCCCAGTACTTTGCATTCCGGTTACTCCAACCAAAGTGAATCACCTCACACTTGTCCGCATTAAACTCCATTTGCCACCTCTCAGCCCAGCTCTGCAGCTTATCTATGTCTCTCTGTAACCTACAACATCCTTTGTCACAATCCACAACTCCACCAACCTTGGTGTCCTCTGCAAATTTACTAACCCACCCTTCTACACAGTCATCCAGGTCATTTATAAAAATGATGAACAGCAGTGGACCCAACACCGACCCTTGCGGTACACCACTAGTAACTGGACTCCAGAATGAACATTTCCCATCAACCACCACCTGCTGTCGTCTTTCAGCAAGCCAATTACTGATCCAAACTGCTATATCTCCCACAATTCCATTCCTCTGCATTTTGTACAATAGCCTACTGTGGGGAAGCTTACAGAACGCCTTGCTGAAATCCATATGCACCACATCAACCGGTATACTCTCATCTACCTGTTTGGTCATCTTCTCAAAGAACTCAATAGGGTTTGTGAGGCACAACCTACCCTTCACAAAACAGTGCTGTCTATCCCTAGTCAAATTATTCTTTTCTAGATGATTAATCCTATCTCTTATAACCTTTTCCAACACTTTACCAACAACTGAAGTAAGGCACTATTCCTATAGACGATGACGATTTAAAGATCAATGCCAAAGGCTCGGCAATCTCCTCCCTGACTTCCCAGAGGATCCGAGGATAAATCCCATCTGGCCCAGGGGACTTATCTATTTTCACACTCTGCAGGATTTCTAATACCTCTTCCTTGTGAACCTCAATCCCACCTAGTCTAGTAGCCTGTACCTCAGTATTTTCCTCGACAACATTGTTGTTTTCTAGAGTGAATACTATTGAAAAATATTCATATAGTGCTTCCCCTATCTCCTCTGACTCCACACACAACTTCCCACTACTATTCTTGATTGGCCCTAATCTTACTCTTATCATTCTATTATTCCTTAAATATCTATAGAAAGCCTTAGGATTTACTCTGATCCTATCCGCCAACAACTTCTCATGTCTCCTCCTGGCTCTTCTGAGCTCTCTCTTTAGGTCTTTCCTGGCTACCTTGTAACCCTCCAGCACCCTAACTGAGCCTTCACATCTCATCCTCTTGACCAGAGATTCCACTTCCTTCGTAAACCACAGCTCCCGTGCTTTACAGCTTCCTCCCTGCCTGACAGGAACACATTTATCTAGGACGCACAGGAGTTTTTCCTTGAATAAGCTCCACATTTCTAATGTGCCTATCCCCTGCAATTTCCTTCCCCATCCTAAGCTTCCTAAATCTTGCCTAATCGCATCGTAATTGCCTTTCCCCCAGTTGTAAGTCTTGCCCAGTGGTATACACCTATCCCTTTCTATCACTAAAGTAAACATAACAGAATTGTGATCGCTATCACCAAAGTGCTCACCTACTTCCAAATCTAACACCTGGCCGCGCTCATTACCCAGTACCAAATCTAATGTGACTTTGCCCCTTTATTGGCCTGTCTACATACTGTGTCAGGAAGCCCTCCTGCACAGTCTGGACAAAAATTGACCCATCTATAGTACTCATACTATAGTGATCCCAGTCAATATTTGGAAAGTTGAAGTCCCTCATGACAACTACCCTGTCTCTCTCACTCCTATCGAGAATTATCTTTGCTATCCTTTCCTTTACATCTCTGGAACTATTCGGAGGCCTATAGAAAACTCCCAACAGGGTGACCTCTCCTTTCCTGTTTCTAACTGTTTCATACTACCTCAGTTGACGAGTCCCCAAACATCCTTTCTGCAACTGTAATACTGTCCTTGACCAACAATGCCACACCTCCCCCTCTTTTATCATCTTCTCTGTTCTTACTGAGACATCTAAATTCTGGAACCTGCAACAACCATTCCTGTCCCTGCTCTATCCATGTCTCCGAAATGGCCACAACATCAAAGTCCCAGGTACCAATCCATGCTGCAAGTTCCGGATGCTCCTGACATTGAAGTAGACACATTTCGAACCAACTTCTTGCTTGCCGGTGCCATCTTGCATCCCTGAAACTTGATTTCTGACCTCCCCTACTCTCAACCTTTTCTATACTCGAACTACAATTTTGGTTCCCATCCCCCTGCTGGATTAGTTTAAACCCACCCCAACAGCCTTAGCGAATGTCCCCCCTCAGGATATTGGAACCTCTCTGGTTCAGATGAAGACCATCCTGCTTGTCGAGGTCCTACCTACCCCAGAAAGAGCCCCAATTATCCGAGAATCCAGAACCCTCCCTCCTGCACCATCCCTGTAGCCACGTGTTCGACTCCTCTCTCTCTCCCAATTCCTTGCCTCATTAGCACGTGGCACTGGCAGCAATCCAGAGACGACAACTGTTTGTCCTAGCTCTAAGCTTCTGTCCTAGCTCAGTGAATTTCTGCCTTAAATCCCCATTTCTCTTCTTACCTATGTCATTGGTGCCTATGTGGACCATGACTTGGGGCTGCTCCCCTCCCCCTTAAGGATCCTAAAAACACGATCAGAGACATCACGAACCCTGGTACCTGGGAGGCAACACACCAACTGTGAGTCTCTCTCGTCCCCACAGAACCTCCTATCTGTTCCCCCTAACTATGGAGTCTCCAGTGGCTACTGCTCTGCTCCTCTTCCCTCTTCCCTTCTGAGCAGCAGGGACAGACTCTGTCCCTGTTGCTGCTTTGACAACAATTCGAATTTAACCAATCAGTTTAAGTTATGCCCCAGGATATGAAAACCCAGTCGAGTTTGAATGTATTGTTTAGCCAACATAGAGCCAGTGAGGCGATCTGATGTTGGGGGTATAAAATGCGGACATTTTGAAAATTGGTCAGAGAGCAACTCCCGTGTATATATTATATATAGAGAGAGTGAAACTCAGAGTTAATTACCCATCTAACATTTTACACTCAAGTAAATTAGAAAAACGCACACTCTCTATCAAAGGTACACTTTCATTTGAAACATACTTGTAGTAAAAAGAAAGATGACCCAGGGAAATCAGCTGCTTAGAATGAAGACACAGAAGAATACAACTTTATGTTCACTTTGCGTTAAAAAATAATGTTATTTTCTTTAAGAAATGGTATTTGGGAGTTCTGTCACTCTAACTTTAACAGATTACAGAGCGAGGCAAGCTTTTCTGAATGTTTGATTTAATTATGAGGAGTTCCTCTCCGTCGTAACACATACCAGTAATTGATAAAGGGATGAAGGTAGGTGAGGACCTGGAAACAGTCATCACGAAAGTGATGGTGCTGGGCAAGTTAATGGAGCTAAGAGTAGACAAGTCTCCTGGCCCTGATGGAATGCATCCTAGGGTGCTAAAAGAGATAGTGGGAGAAATACCAAATGCTGGTAATTCTCCAAAACTTACTGAACCCTGGGGCAGTTCCAGCAGATTGGAAAACAGTAAATGTGACGCCACTGTTTAAAAAAGGATGGGGAATCATAGACTGATTAGCTAAACCTCTGTCGTGCGGAAAATGCTTGAGTCTATTATCAAGGAAGAAATAGCAAAGCATCTAGGCCACAAAGATCGGCCATGACCTTATTGAATGACGGAGCAGGCTCAAAGGGCCAGGTGGCATGTTCCTGCTCCAGTTTCTTCTTCTTCTTATGCATTGAGCCTTTGTGAAATTCTTTCCTAAAATGGAGTGGAGGAAAAATCTTGGAATGTTTTTATAAGGCAGCAGCCCAGAATCTTATGTCCTGAATCAATAATTAATCAGAGATAGGGAGCAATGCAGACTTGAAGTTAGAAGCAGATCAGCCATGGTTTTATTGGATGGTGGAGCAGGCTCGGGGGAAGTGGCTTATTCCTGCTCTTAACTCATATTTCTATGTATAAAAAGGTGAGGAAAGACATTGTGTTTTATTCATTCACCAGGTTTTTGGGGTTTTTAGTCTGGCTATTTTTAAAAAAATATAATTCTTATTCCATTATCAGTAATTATTTTTGTTGTAGACTATAAATTCCTCTTAATTGCTTTGGCATTTTTGCTTCAAATTACATGGTTTGCTTTGGCATGTTTTGTATAGTAAATATGCCAGCTACCATGTCATGATCTGTACCACAGAGGCTGTATGTAGGATGCTATTGATGGCATGAGGGCCTAACTTGAGAGGACTCGAGTACTTAATTCTGTGCAATTTTCATATTATAACTAATGCAATTTCTGAACGGAAATGCATTTTGTCAAAGCTTTTCATCTTGTTCTTAACAGGGCAGTTTACAAGCCTACACATTTATGGAGAAAACCAATATTTGAATGAGAAGTGTTAATTGGTTGGCTAGTAGGCCAATGGGTCAGTAACCAAGAAAGTTGAGGGTAGTATCAATTTGAAAGAGAGAACATACAATGTGGCAAAGATCACTGATAAACCAGAGGACCAGGAAATTTAAGGGCCAACAAAAGATAACCAAAAAATAGAGGAAGAAAATAAACCTGAAGTAATCTAGCAAGTAACAAAGGTGAACAATAATAGCTTTTAAGTAAACAACTAAAGGAAGAGAAAGCAAAGTGAACGTAAGTCCCTTCTAGAATGTTGGGGCAATTAAGAGGGATTCAAAAAGTGACAGGAGTGAAACTATATTTTCGCATCAATTTTCTTGGTAGAGAACCCTAATAGCATTCCAAAAATGCTTTAAAAAAATCAAGGAGCTAAAATAATGGGAAAGAAAAGAAGGAAACTAATGGGTTAAAACCTGAAAGCCCCTGCATCTGATGGGTTTTATCCTAATTTTTTTTAAAAGGAAGTAGTTTCTGAGATGGCACTAGTTTCCCAGAGGTTTGGAAAACAACCACTTTAGCACCCTTGTTCAAAAAAGGAGAGTGACAAAATAACCAGTAACTAGCTCAGTTAGCTGGATATGTTAATCTTAATTAGTCTATTATAAAGAATGTGATAGTAGAACACTTTAGATGTACATAATGGAATGGAGGAAAATTAGCATGCCTTCGTGAAGGGGAAATCGTGCCTGACCAATTACCTGTAATTCTTTTTTGAGGTGGTAGTCAGCAGGATTGGTAAAGAGGAGCCAATACATGTAATATATTTGGATTTGCAAAAGACATTCAATAAGATACCACACATAAGGCTACGTAAGATGCTAGCTTTGTGATGATATCTATTAATATTAATTTATGAGGAGAAACTACTTCACTCAGAGAGTGGTGGCTGTGTGGAATGCTCTGCCCCAGAGGGCAGTGGAGGCCCAGTCTCTGGATTCATTTAAGAAAGAATTGGATAGAGCTCTTAAAGATAGTGGAGTCAAGGGGTATGGAGATAAGGCTGGAACAGGATACTGATTAGGAATGATCAGCCATGATCATATTGAATGGCGGTGCAGGCTCGAAGGGCAGAATGGCCTACTCCTGCATCTATTGTCTATTGTCTAATATTGATGATTTGGCTAAAAGATTTAGAATATTTAATACACATTACACGCCAAAGCAAACCATGTAATTTCAGGACAGGGTGCCAGCTATCAGTATTGGGCCATGATTATTTATAATTAATAGCTTTGAGGGAAGTGAATGTGCTATTGGCAAATTTATGGATGACACAAAAATAAGTAGGCAGGCAAGTGGTGAGGATGAGTCTGCAGAGTGATCTAGACAGTATGAGTGAGTGGGCAAAAACTTAGCAGATGGAATATAGTATGGGAAAATGTAACATCATAGTCACTGACAGCAGGTAACATAATTTGAATGCTAAATGAAGAAAGCCTTCAGATAGCTGCAGCACATAGGGAATTACTATATTAATTTCAAAGCTAGCGTGCAGGTTCAGGCAATAGGGAAGAAAAATGACTTGTTGGCCTTTATTTCCAAAGGGATTGGGATAGAAATATAGGGAGGTATTGCTAAAGGTACTAGCCTGATCTTCCCTCTAATAGTGTGAACTGTTTTAGTCCCCTTATCTAAGGAAAGATGTGTTGGCATGGGAGGTAATCCAAAGAAGGTTAACTAAGTTGATTCAGGGTGTGGAAGGATTTCCTTATGAGGTTGAGTGGTTGGGCTTGTGCACATTTCATTTAGAAGAATGAAAGGGGACATTTATTGAAAAGTAGTTTTATGGGGCTTAACAGGGTAGATGCTGAGAAATTGTTTACTCCTGTCGGAGTGTCCAGGACCAGAAGTCATAATATCAGTGTAAGGGGTTCTACATTTAAGACAGATCAGGAAGAGGCTAATGAATCTGCAGAATTCTTTACTGCAGAGGGCTGTCATTCGTATACTACAAGGCTGAGAGAGATCTTTTGAATAAGAGAATTGAGGATGGGAATATTCAGTCAGACAGTCATTTTTGTTGAATAGAAGAGCAGAATTGATGTGTTGAATGAATGCCTTATGCTCTTATTGATGTCCAAACTGGAGTTCCTAGATCTGTTCAAAATCTATTGCATTCAGTATGATCGTACTGCTCAGTGTGTGGTACAAGGTTCACAATTCTTTGTATTCACTTTTGTGGTATAGGGAAAAGTAAAACAACTATATTAGCAGTCTGGAAGGAGTACTAGGAACCAAACTTGTCTGCTTGGATATTGTAATGTGGAGGTGCTGGTGATAGACTGGGCTGGACAAGGTTAAAAATCATTCAACACCAGGTTATAGTCAAAAAGGTTTATTTGGAAGCACAAGTTTTTGGAGCGCTATCAAAGAGATGGCATTTGGTTCTGATATTTCTCGTTCTTCACTATTGATTTCTTGCTAACTGAAAAGTTGGTTCTTCAGTTTCTTTAAACAGATGAAAATATTAAGAGTGATCATTATAAAACTTTATCAGGTCTGTGTGACTGAGGTTGGTTAGGCTATCAAGTCTTATGTGCAGTTTTGGAATGTGATTGCAGTAGAAAGAGTGCAGAAGAGATTTACCAGGACATTGCCTGTGCTAGAAATTTCTGAAGAGATTGGATAAATTTGGGTTGTTTATCTTGGAGCAGAGGAGATAGGATTTGAGATGTATACAATTGAGGCATAGAAAGGTTAGATGAGAAGCAACTTTCCCCTTTTTTGGAGGGATTAGTGAGTGGGGGTATAGACTTAAGGTAAGGAACAGGAGGTTTAGAGGGGATGTGAGGAGACATTATTTTTAACCCAGATGGTGATGGAAATCTTGAACCTTTTGCCTGTAAGTGTGGTAGAGGCAGAAATCCTTCATGTTTAACTTAGATTACTTAGTGTGGAAACGGGCCCTTCGGTCGAACAAGTCCACACCGACCCTCCGAAGAGCAACCCACCCAGACCCATTTCCCCCACATTTACCCCTTCACCTAACATACAGGCAATCTAGAAACCGGAGCATCCAGAGGAAACCCACACAGACACGTGGAGAATGTGCAATCTCCACACAGACAGTTCCCTGAGGCAGGAATTGAATCCGGGTCTCTGGTGTCGAGGCAGCAGTGCTAACCACTGTGCCACCTCAAGATTTGGACGTGCTATGCCACACCTGAAGGGCCCTTTTTTTTTAATGCTGTAGACCTCTGAATTTGTTTAGAGGCCCATGCAAACTCACATCCCCCCACTTTAATGTGATACTTTCTTTAAGAGAAGCTAAAATTAAGGTTGTAAACTAGCTGGGTGACAAATGGAGGTATGTTGCTGTCTTGTGCTTTTTAAATCAAAGTTATACAAATGAGTTTATTTTTAATATTAAGGAAATAGGAGCAGTGACCAGCCATTCTGTTGCTTGAGCTAAAAAAGCACAGCAGATCAGACTGCATCCACTGAGCAGGAAGGTCAACGTTTCAGACCAAAACCACCTTCAGGACTGGGAGGGAGCCCAGAAGTATACAGAAGGAGGGGTGTGAGGCTGGGAGAAGGGCAGGTGGGATGCTGACAGGTGGATGCAGGTGGAGGGTTGTTGTGATTGATCGGTGGGAAGTGCGGAGCAGATAATTGAGTAGGAAGATGGGCAGGTTAGGTCCGGTCAAGGAGGTGAGAAGGAGTGGGGCTAGACGTGGGATAAGGCTTTGGGAGGAGGAACTTTGAAGCTGGTCAAGTTAATGTTGATGCCATTAGGCTGAAAGCTTCCCAGGCGAAATATAAGCTGTTCCTGCAGTTTCTGTTTGTCATCACTGACAGTGGAGGAGGCCAGGGATGGACATGTCAGGAGAGTGGGAGAGGAAGTCAAAATGGATGGTAACTGAAAAGTTAGGTTGGTTGGTGCGAGCAGAGCGCAGATGCTCTGCGAGCTGGTCCCTGAGTCTGCATTTGGTCATCTCAATATAGAGGAGACTGCATTGGGAGCAATGGCTGTGGGGTTGGATGAAGTGCAGGTGAACCTCTGTCTGATCTGGAAGTATTGTTTAGTGCCTTGGATGGATGTGAGGGGAAGTGTAGGGGCAGTTGCAGGGAAAGACACTAGATTCAGTGCAAAAATTGGTGGGGTGTGTAGAGTTGACGAGAAGAGTCATAGTGAACAGTCCCCGCAGAAAACTGACCGGGGAGTGGGGAAGGAAATATGGTTTTGGTGGGGTCTGATTGTAGGTGGTGGAAATGTCAGGATGCTGCATTGGATTCAGTGTTGTGATGGTGGGGTAGTATGTGAGGATTGAGGGGACTCTATCCTTGTTAGGAGGGGGTTAGAGGGCAGAACTGCGAGAGACTAAGGAGATACTGTTGAGGGCATCCTTAATTACTGAGGAGGGGAAAGTATGGTCCCTAAAGTAGGAGGAGATCTGGGATGTCCTGGACTAGAATGCCTGATCCTGTGAGCAGATGTGGCAGAGACAGAGGAATTGGGAATATGGGATGGCATTTTCCCTGAAGGTTGAGTGAGAGGAGGTGTAGTCGAGGTAGTTGTGGGGGTTAATGGGTTTGAAATGGATATCAGTGGTGTGTCCATTTCTGGAGATGGCGAGGTCCAGAAATGGAAGAGAGGTGTTGGAAATTGTCCAGGTGAATTTGAAGGCGGGATGGAAGGTGTTGGCAAAGTTGAAGTGCTCAAGCTCCTTGTGGGAACTTGAAGTGGCACCAGTGCAGTCATCAATATAGTGGAGGAAGAGGTGGAGAGTGCTGGTGTAAGTAGGATTGCTCCATGCCTCCTACAAAGAGGCAGGCGTAGTTCAGGCCAGTGTGGGTGCCAATGTCTACCTCTTTGGTTTGTAAGAAGTGGGAGGAATCATACGAAAAATTGTTCAGGATGAGGACCAGTTCTACCAGGCGAATGAGTTGCGGGGCACTGGTTTATCCTATGGGAGAGTAAGAAGCAGAGGGTTATTAGGCCCTCTGTGGGGGGGCAAGGTGTCAAGAGTGTGTACATCCATGGTGAAGATGTGTTGGGAGCTGGGGAATTGAAAGTTTTGGAAGAGGTGGAGGATGTGGGTTGTGTCTTGATTGTAGGTAGGGAGTTCCTGGACCAAAGAAGGAAGAACTGTGTCAAGGTAGGAGGAGATGAGCTTGATGGGGCAGAAGCATGTAACGACAATGGGTTGGCCAGGACAATCGGGTTTATGGATTCAGTTGGAGGCTGTAGATAGGAGATCTTTCGAAGACCTGAAGTTGTTGAGGGTTGGGGAATCAGAGGGAGCGGTGGAAGGAGGTGTCCGAGTTGGCACCTGGACTCGATGTGAAGGTTGGTTTGCTGAACTACAACCCCCCCCCCCCCCCCCCCCGCCGTAAAAGTGAGATTGGGGCTGGAGCAGAGGGCTGATGGGGAGAGGTTGGAGTAATTTGAGAGATGTGGAGAGATCCAAGCAATTGATGTCATGGCAGCAGTTTGAGCTGGAGTCGAGGGAGGATAGGAGGTCGGGAGGAGGTGTCCAGGAGGATGGGATTCACCAGAGGCAGGAGAAATGGGTCATTTACAGGTTGGGTTGGATGCCTGTTCAAAGAAGTAGGCGTGGAGACAAAGGAAGAAGGGCTCCACATCGTGCTGTGTGTAAAATTCATTTACATGTGGGAGCTTTACAGCCCAGTGGCCTCAACATCTACTTCAGTAGCTTCAAAATCCCTCCTCTCTTAGCCTTATCCCATGTGTAACCCCACTCCTCCTTGTCTCCCTGACCTAACCTGTCCATCTTTCTACTCACCTATCCTCTCCACTATTCCCACTGACCAATCACAACCCCCAACTGACCTCCACCAATCAGCATTCCCCCTCCCTGCCCAAACCTCCAGTGTTCTTCTGGGCTCCCTCCCCATCCCCAGTCCTGACAAATGGTTTCAGTGTGAAACATTGACTTTCCTGCTCCTCAGATGCTGTCTGATCTGCTGTGCTATTCCAGCTTCACATCTATTGACTCTGGCTTCCAGTGTCTGCAGTCTTTACTGTTGGCTTCCTGTTGCTTGAGCCTGCTGTGCCATGGAATAACCTCTTAGCTGAGCTTCTACACGAAATCCACATTCTAGCATCCTTTCATGTCTCAAATTATTGATCTCCATCTTGAATGTGCCAGTCTTGGGATAGAGAATTATAAAGAACTGCATTTATCTGTTTCTCTTTGTCCTGGAGTTCCCAAATAATGATCAATATTTTTTAACATGAGACTGGTCCCTAATTCTAGACTCTTCAGCTAGAAGAACCTACCACTGCATCTATCATGTTGAGTTCTTTAGAGTTTTGTAAATTTCAATGAGATTACTCCTTATTCTTATTTTCAAAGAATATAGGCCCATGTGATGCAATCTCTTAAGAAAACACTGTTACCTCATCGAGCTTGAGAGCCTTTGTTGCAGGTAAAAATATCTTTCTTTTTGGCCCTGTCTCAACCTTTATGCTCCATTCCTGATGTGTCTTTATTCCTTAATCTGGTTCTATAATGAATACTTTACAATAAATGTTAATGTACCATTTGTTTTTCTGATTCCTTGCTTTATACGCACGAAGTTTGATTTATGTACAAGAACGCCCAAATTGTCAACCAACATTTTTTAAGGTTTCACTTTTGCAAAAATATATTTTGCCATTTGCTCTTTCCTATCAAAGCGGATGATTCACTTTTTCCGAACATCTCATGCCATCTGCCATATTCTCTCCCCTGCTCATCTCAACCATGCAGTCATGTTTCTGCAATGTTAATTGTATAATTGTAATTTACCTCTACATGTATGTTTTTTAGATCAGTTATCTTGTTGCAAATGCTTGTGTGAACTCAGACTATCCTTCACACGTGACCTTTTGATATCATTTTGCATTTGAGAGAATTCATGGCTCATCTTTTGTTTCTCCTGTCTTCTAATTTTGTTTGCATTTTTTCTGTTGCTTGTGACCACCTTAACGCCCTTTCAGTTTAGAAAGTGAGGACTGCAGATGCTGGAGATCAAAGCTGAAAAATGTGTTGCTGGAAAAGCGCAGCAGGTCAGGCAGCATCAAAGGAGCAGGAGAATCGGCGTGGGCTTGTGCCCGAAACATCGATTCTCCTCCTTGGATGCTGCCTGACCTGCTGTGCTTTTCCAGCAACACATTTTTCAGCCCTTTCAGTTTAGTTTACTTTTCAGATTTCCATCCCCCTGACGTGCTAGTTTAAAGCAGCCCTTTCATCACAAGCAAATCTTCCAGTGAGGGTATTAGTCACAGTTACTAATCTGAAGGAAAATTTATCTTTATTGACTGGACCAAAATTTATTTTTCTTTCTGTTAGAGGTCTCTTAACCTATTGTTCTGAGATGATGAATCCTTTTTTTTATGCTTCTATGCATTAACTGCACTCTCATCCCTGTGATACGCCATTAAATTTTTGCATGTTCTGAGAGTTTGACCACATCCTCCAAAACATATATTTTCAAATTGGAATATGGTTCTCCTTTTATCAAGATTATTTCTGTAGCCTTCATTCTGACACCATGTTGCAGAATCGTGGAATCTTCCAGCATAAAATTAGGCTACTGAGTTTATTTTACCGACGTCAGCTCTTTGCTGCTTTTCTTTTCAATGCCTTCAAGGCGTGGATGGCCCACTTATGTCATTGTAACCAGAATTTTCTCCTGATGTTGTTTTGCAAAGCTGCCTCTTTTCTCCATTTCCCCCGTCTGTCTGTCTGTCTGTCTGTGTGTCTCTGTCTGTCTCTGTCTCCTTCCCTTCTCCTTCTCTTCCCTGTTGCCTACTCTTTTCCCCCCCCCACAACTCTGTCGCCTCCCGTCTCTTCTTCCTCCCCCACCCAAACATTAGACTCCGTTGCCTTCCCTCCCCAACCCCCACTCACTATCCACCAATCCCTGGAGATCTTTGATTTTAAACTATTTTTTGCAGAGATTATGAATGCAGATAATGCACCCATCAGTGAAATTGAAGGGATCCTAGCATGGATAATTTTACTTGTAAGGTAACAAGGCAGAGCAAGCTTTGCATCACGTAATATAGGGGTGGATATGGAAAAGGATGTGAATCCATTCTTGGGGAAAAGGTTTAAAATCCTCAATCACAGCTAGAAACAAACTATTTATTTTGCTTTAGTCTGTGCTATATTAATTTGTCCAGTCACATCTGTTTTTGAGAGAACTTGGATCCCTAAAATGCCTCTGAATCAGTGTTTTCTTTCTGAACTTTACATCCTGTCCAGAGTGTGTCAGATTTTTAACAGCAGTGAGCAATAATATTGGTTGGATTTTTAACTAATCCACTAAAACGATGAAATTGTTGACAGTGTATCATTGTCTGTCTGCAGATGGAAAATATCTTTAGTAGTTTCCTTCTTGACTGTGGGGTAGTTTAATTTGCTTTCAAGACTATGGGTTTCAAATATTACAAACCAAGCGTGCACTACAGCTTTTATACAAATGCAATTGTTTGCTATAATTCAACAGTTCCATTCACAGCTCCTCCAATAATGACTTGAGCAAAATCTAAATCTTGCAGCTATGTATTGTAAAGAAAAAAATTCAAAAATACATCCCCTTTAATTTAAAAAAAAGTCAAATCCCTTGCCATAAATAAAGAGATTGCTGGAAAATCTCAGGAGGTCTGGCAGCATCTGTGGAGAGAAATCAGACTCACTTTGGAAGGGGGGGGGGGAGGAGGCGACAGGGAGGGAGAGACTGAGGGTGGGTTAGAAGTAGAGACACACTGGGAGGGGGGGTTGGTGTATGGAGAGAGGTAGGCATCACTTGACCTGAAATGTAAACTGAGTTCTTTCCACTGATGCTGCCAGACCTGCTGAGCTTTTCCAGCAATCTCTATTTTTTCAAATTTACAGCATCTGCAGTTCTTTTGTTTTTTTAAATCCTCTACCCTTAACTTTTTTGTGATTAGATCTTTAATTGAATGAGTCATAGTGATACTGTAGCTTATCACCTGCCTTCCTGGACAGAGAACAGAAAGCAGGAAACTCTCTGCCAGTTAGCCTAACATTGGTCATTGGGAAAATGCTAGAATTAATTTCTAGGCAAGGTTTAGAATGTTGCTGGGAACGGAGGGGTTGAGTTGTAAAGTTAGGCTGGGACTTTTTTTTTCACTGGAGTATAGTAGGTTGAGGGGTGACCTCATAGAGATTTATAAAATCCTGAGTGCTATAGATAAGGTGAGTAGTGAACTAACCAAATGAGCCATCCAACCACCTTTTAGCCCATTCACTACTCTCTGGGAGAAAATAAATTCCTTCACGTCTTAAACTAGGTCTTTTTCCTAGGGTGGAGGAATTCAAAACTAGGGGCATATTTTTAAGATGAGAGGAGAAGGATTAAAAAAAATTGTCCCTCATATCCTTTTTATTTGTGGACTGAAATACCAGAGAAATTGTTGGACGCAGGTATGGTTATAATATTTAAAAAGACATTTGGATAAGTACGTGAATAGGAAAGGTTTGGAGAGAAACTGGTCAATTGCAGGTAAGTGGGACTAGTTTGGTTTGAGAACATGGTTGGTGAGGACTAGTTGGACTGAAGGGTCTGATTCCATGCTGTATGACTCTAAGTAGCAGGACATTTTACAAAAAATAAGCTTAACACTATCTGTCAACATGGTTTTGTGAAAGGGAAATCCTGTTAAATAAATTAGAAAATTGTGTACATAACAAGCAAAGTTAATGAAGGATAACTGATGGATGTAGTAAACTTGGATTTTCAGAAAGAGTTCAATGAGATGCCACAAAATGTTATTGCATTAGGTAGGAGCTCCTGGTACTGGGGCATGAATTGAGGCTTGGTTAATACACGTAACAAAGAATTGAGCTTAATAGTTTCTGCAAGTTGGAAAGACATCTATCTAATTAATGACTTGGAGGTGGCAGAATGTAATGTATCCAAATTTGCTGCTCATACAGAAATAGGTAAGGTATGTTGTGATGAACATTAAAGAATCTGCATGGGGATATAAATTGGATGAGTAGGCAAAAACTTGGCAGTTGGAGTTTAACGTAGGAAAGTGAAAGGGCGTGCAATCTAGTAGGAAACATCAAAAGGTGCATTTATTTAAATTACAGCTTCAAAAAAAGTGTAATGCAGAAAAATCTGGGTGTTCTTTTGCAAAGAACAAAGTTAGCATGCATGTACAGCAAGTCAAATTTAATTTTGGGTTGTTTTTTTAGGGGTATGGAGTTTAAAAACAATCTTGTTACAATTATACACAGCCTCACCAAAACTTTGTAAAGTTTGCTTCCTGTATTTAAGACAATGTACTGGCATTGGAGGCAGTTCAAAAGAGATTCATGAAGGTGTTGCCTTATCAAGAACAGTTAAACCTCTTATTTATTAAAATTTAGAAGAATAAGGGGTGATCTTACTGAAAATTCTGAGGGGGATTAATAGAGTAGATGTTGAGAGGATATTCCCACTAATAGGGAAATCTTAAACTAGGGGGCATAGTTAGAGAATAAAATTAGATTTGAAGGAATTTTTTTTCCAAAGTGGTGAATAGGGTAGAGGTGGTTGGTTAGCTTATTTGGCTGGTTCACTATTCAGAGTGATGCCAATGGTATAGATTCAATTCCTGCGTTGTCATGAAGGATTTTCCTTCTCGACTTCCTCTCCTCTGAAGCATGCTAATCCTCTTGCTAAACCATCAGCAGTTGTCTCTCCGTATTGAGAGCAGCCCAACAATCTGATTAAGACTGTGGTAACTTCCCATCCCTTTAGTCAATGTCTGGAATTCTCTACCTGAGTTGTGGAAGTTAGTTCACTGAAATTATTTGAAGAGATAGGTAGATATCTGAAATATCAGTGAATTGATAGCTATGCTGAGCTGGTGCAAAAGAGAAATTGAAGTCTGGGGCAGATTAGCCATGATCTCGTTGGATGTTGGGACAGGTTTGAGGGGCGAAGTGGTCTACTTCATTCTCTTCTGTCTTTGACTCCAATCTGTTCTTTACTACTTGTAAAGGATGAGCTGCAGCAATTGCCCAAGTTATCTTTCTCTGAGGCCTCCATTATTCTGCAGCATGAATAACAATGTTATGGGACTGGTATTGCTTCCATCTTCACCTTGGTTTTAATCTTTAGGACTCGGTATGTAAAGGCTGCATGTGACTGAACTCAAATTCTCAAAGCAGTCAATGCTGAATCCTGCAAATCTAAAAACTGGAAATGTGTAGCAGATCTGACAGCATTTTTGGAGAGAAGTGGTTAATATTTTATGTCAATGATCTTTACTCAAACTTGAAAATGTTAGGAGTGTATTAAGCCTTGAAGGAATGGAAAAGGGGCAAAAGGAAGATCTATGATCAGTTGAGAACAGAAGAGAATAAATTTACATGAAAATTCTTTGCTTCTCAGGAAAGCTGTATAGTTAGATCATAAGATTAGTAGCAGAAGTAGGTTGTTTGGTTCAAGTCTGCTTCGCCCTTCAGTGAGAATATGACTGGTCGAAGTTTTTTCTGTCAAGCCCCTTCCCAGTCCACTCCACCCAACTGTGCCCTCATTCCCTTTTAATTACCATAATTTAAATTTAGAATAGTTGTTTGTGACCCAAGTTTCTCCCCCTCAAACTGAATGCTAAATTCCACCATGTTATTGTCACTGTTTTTGAGGAGGTAATTTATTAAACTTGTCTCATTCCACAATACAAGGTCCCAAATAACCTGATACTTATTTGCATCCAAAACATGTTGCACTAGAAACTGTCCTGAATATGCTGTTAAGACTGTTGCTGCCAAATTGATTTTCCTAAAATAAACAAAGATTAAAATCACCCATGATTAAATACTTAGCATATTTTACATGCCCTCATTATCTTCCAGGTTTTCTGTTTTTATAACATAGCTGCTGTTAGGGTTTATTCCCACCAGAGTCAAATTCCTGTCATTTCCAGTATCCACTCATATGAAATCTACAATCTGCCATACAAAATAATTCTTGCTGTTGTGTGTGTTCCATCTTGAACTAATCAAGTACCTCTCTAGCCTTTTCCTTGTTGCTTTTCCTTTTGAAACTCCACATACCATTGATTATTTATTTCATAGTTTTGATCTCCTTGTAACTGTTGCTGTAATACTGTAGGACCATACCCATTAATCTGTGCTGTACAGGGCCCTTTTACATCGTCTGCCAGTGCACTGTAAACGAAAACCCATTCCTTCCACACCAAACTTTGAACCTGCATTTAACTCATTGACTTTATCGACCCAATGCCAGTTTGCGCATGGCTCGATTTAGTTATCCTGAGATTAACACCTTTTTAAAGGTTCTGTTTTTTACTTTCGCTCCTAACCATTCAAACTCGCTTAGAATCTCCTTTCTGTTACTACAGTGTTATACCAATATGAATGACGACAACTGGGTTCTACTCTGGTTCTTAGGAAATATTCTCGACACTGGCACAAAGAGAAGCAATGCAGTGCATTCTCAGTATTGTACTGGAATGATTTACATGTTCTTCTTTACATCGTTTTATTACAAGTTGGATGCATACCAAATGAAACTTTGTTTTCAATTCACATTATGATTTTTAGCTTTCTCCCACTTCTCGCTCCTTCAGAAGTGGTCTTAAAAAGTTAAATAGTCTTAACATTATTTCAAATGTAAATGATTTCCAATCAAGCTGCTTTACATAAAAGTTAATTCATATTGTATTCTGGTCTGTATGTCTGTGAGGAGTCCTGATACTGACATTCGTGTACCTTCAGGTTGATTGACTTTGAAATGCTGCTGCCTCGGTCTCCAATTTAGTTTGAATTTATGTCTGAATAAAATTCAGATCACCTTCTTTCAAGTGGCACTGCTCTTTTCCATATGCAACTGCCTTTATATTGAGATACTCAAAAACTAACCCTTATGAAATGCAGTAGTAGTTGTTTTATCATGAGAATTAAGAAATGAGCAGCTTCTGTCAGCAGTCATGATGAGTAACATAGGAGCAAGTTTGCAAAACATTGTAGAGGCAAAACCAATAAGCATTAAATGTTTGTATTAAGTATAATTTTCAGTTCTGTTCCCAGCAGTTGTGCAACAAATTACTAAAAGTGTATATAATATTGTGGGTCAATATACAGCTCATAGACTGTAGCATTTGAAGAAGGCAGCTCAACCCATCTTTTCAAGAATACTAGGGACATGCAATAAATGCTGACCAGCCAGCGACACCCATGACCCACAAGTGAACGCAGAACATAGAACAATACAGTATAGAACAGCCCCTTCTGCCCTCGATGTTGCGCATACCTGTGAACTAATCTAAGCCCATCCCCTTACACTATCCCATCATCATCCATATGCTTATCAAAGGACTGTTTAAATCCCCCTGTTGTGGCTGAGATAACTACATTGGCAGACATGGCATTCCACACCCTTACCACTCTGAGTTAAAGAACCTGTCTCTGACATCTGTCTTAAATCTATCACTCCTCAATTTGCAGCTATCCCCCCTCATACAAGCTGACGTCATCATCTTAGGAAAAAGACTCTCACTGTCCACCCTATCTAATCCTCTAATCATCTTGTACGTATCTATTAAATCCCCTCTTAGCCGCCTTCCCTCCAATGAAAACAGACCCGAGTCCCTCAGCTTTTCCTCATAGGACGTTAGCTCCAGACCAGGCAACATCCTGGTAAATCTCCTCTGAACCTTTTCCAACGTTTCTATATCCTTCCTGTAATAGGGCAACCACAACTGTATGCAATATTCCAAGTGAGGCTGCACTACCATTTTGTACAGTTGCAGCATGACATCACAGCTCTGGAATTCAATCCCTCTACCAATAAAATCTAACACACCGTATGCCGCCTTAACAGCAATGTCAACCTGGGTGGCAATTTTCAAAGATCTATGTACATGGACACCAAGATCCCTCTGCACATCCACTACCAAGAATATTTCCACAATATTCTGCCTTTTTGTTATTCTTTCCAAAGTGAATCACCTCTCATTTATCTGCACTGAACTCCATTTGCCACCTCAGCCCAATTCTGCAGCTTATTCAAGTGCCCCTGCAACATTCTTCCACACTGTCCACCACTCCACCGACTTTGGTGTCATCTGCAAACTTGCCATCCCATCCACCTATGCCTGCATTTATAAAAATGAAAAATAGCTGCGGTTCCGAAACAGATTCTTGTGGCACACTAATAAACGGGCTCCAGGCTAAATATTTTTTCATCAATCACCACTCGCTGCTTTCTTACAGAAAGCCAGTTTCTAATCCAAACTGCGAAATCACCCTCAATCCCATGCCTCTGCATTTTCTCCAAATGCCTACCACGTGAAACCTTATTAAAGGCTTTACTGAAGTCCATGTACACCATGTCAACTACCCTACCCTCATCTACATGCTTGGTCACCTTCTCAAAAAACCTCCTGAGGCTTGTGAGACACGACCTGCCCTTGATGAAACCATGTTGACTATATGCAATCAAGTTGCTGCTTGTTAAATGATAAATCTTATGTCTTATGGTCTTTTCCAAAACTTGTCCGACAACAGAAGTAAGGCCTACTAGTCTACAATTACCTGGGTCATTTCTACTGCTCTTGAACAAGGGCACAATATTTGCAATCCTCCAGTCCTCTGGTACTAAATCTGTAGATAATAACAATGCAAAGATTAAGGCCAATGACTCCGCCATCACCTCCCTAGCTTCCCAGAGAATCTTTTGGATAAATCCCATCTGGCCCAGGGGACTTAGCAACTTTCACACCTTCTAGGATTTATAACATCTCCTTCTTACTAACCTCAATCCTTTTCTAGTCTAATAGCCTGTATCTTAGTCTTCTCATCTACGATATTCTCCTTTTCCAAAGTGAAAACAGATGAGAAATATTTGTTTAGCACCTCTCTGATCTCCACAGGGTCCACACACAACTTTGCACTTCTGTCTTTGGCCCTATACCACCCTAGTCATCCTTTTATTTTAGATTAGGTTAGATTAGATTACTCTGACATACCTACAGAAAGCTTTAGGGTTCTCTTTTATTCTACCTGCTAAAGACTGTTCATATCCCCTCCTTAACTCTCTCTTTTTAAATCCTTCTAAACCAATTAGATTAGCAACCCACCCAGACCCATTCCCCCACCTCATATTTACCCCTGACTAATGCACCTAACACTATGGGCAATTCAGCATGGCCAATTCACATGACCTGCACATCTTTGGATTGTGGGAGGAAACTGGAGCACCCGGAGGAAACCCACACAGACACTGGGAGAATGTGCGAACTCCTCGCAGACGGTCGCCCAAAGTGGGAATCAAACCCGGGTCCCTGGCGCTGAGAGGCAATAGTGCTAACCACTGAACAACCGTGTTTGTCCTGTAACTCTCGAACTCTTCTTCGCCTCATCTGAACCATCTCATCTCAATGTCACAGAAGCCTCCCTCTTCCGCTTAACAAGAGATACAATTTCTTTAGTAAACCATGGTTCCCTTATCTTATTATTTCCTCCCTGCCTGACAGGGACATAACTATCAAGGACATGCAATATCTGCTCCTTAAACCAGCTCCACATTTTGATTGTCCCCATCCCCTGCATTTTGCTACCCTATTCTATGCCTCCTATGTCTTGTCTAATCACATTATAATTGTCCTCCCCCCATCTATAGCTCTTGCCCTGTGGTATGTACCTATCCCTTTGCATCGCTAAGCTAAACATAACTGAATTATGGTCACTCCCTCCAAAGTGCTCATCCAGCACTAAATCAAACATCTGGTCTGGTTCATTAGCAAGTACCAGATCCAATATGGCCTCCCCTGTTGACAGCCCTTCAACATACTATGTCAAGAAATCCTCCTGCACACATTGGACAAAAATTGATCCATCTGACTTACTAGAGTTATAGCATTTCCAGTCAATGTTGGGCAAGTTAAAATCCCCTATAATGACCACCCTGTTCCTTTCACTCCTACCCAGAATAGTTTTGGCAATCCTCTCCTTCACATCCCTGGAACTTCGCAGAGGCCTATTTTTAAAAAAAACTCCCAGCAGTGTGACCTCTCCTCCTGTTTCTAACCTCCGCCGATACCACCTCAGTGGACGGAGTCTTGTCAAAAGTTCTTTCAGCCGCCATTATACTATCCTTGGCTAACAAACCCACACCTCCTCCTCTTTTACCACATTCCCTGATCTTAATGAAAGATCTAAACCCTGGAACCTGCAACATCCAATCCTCACCCTGCTCTATCCATGTCTCAAATGGCCACAACATCCAAGGTGCCTATCCAAGCTACAAGCTCACCTACCTTTATTCTGGATACTCTTTGCGTTGAAGTAGACACACTTCAAACCAGCTTGCTGTCTGCCAGCACACCCCTGTGACCGTGAAATGCTGTCCATGTTCTCTCCCTACTCTCATCCTCCTGTGCACTGGAACTGCACTACAGGTTCCCACCCCCCTGCTGAGCTAGTTTAAACCCACCAGAATAGCACCAGCATATTAGTGCCCCTCTGGTTCAAGTGAAGACCGTCCTGTTTGTAGAGATCCTACCTTCCCCAGAATGAGCCCCAATTATCCATATACCTGAAACCCTCTCTCTTGCACCATCTCTGCAACCACATGTTCAGCTGATATTTCTCCTTGTTCCTCACCTTGCTATCATGTGGCATGGGTAACAAACCAAAGATAATAACTTTTGTCCTAGCTCTCAGCTTTCACCCTCACTCCCTGAAATCCTGTCTTACATCCTAAGTGTCTTTCTACCTATGTCGTTGGTACCTATGTAGACCACAACTTGGGGTGTCACTGTCTCCCTTCAGGACCCCAAAGACACAATCCGAGACATCATGGACCTTGGCACCTCTGAGGCAACACTCCAAATGTGAGTCTCTTTCATTCCCAACAAATCTTCTATCTGACCCTCTAACTATTGAGTCACCAATGACTAACACTCTCCTCCTGATTCCCCCTTCCCTTCTGTGCAACAGGGACAGACTCTGTACCAGACACCTGCACCCCAACACCTGCCCCTGGTAAGTTATCCCCCACAACAGTATCCAAAATGGTATACTTGTTTTTCAGGGGAGCGACCTAAGGGGATCCCTGCAATGACTGTTTTATTCCCCCTTTGAGCAGTTACCCAGCATTCTTCATGGCTCAGAGTAATTGCTTCCCTGTAACTCTTATCTATTGTAGACTCTGCCTCTTGAATGATTCGAAGTTCATCCAGCTCCCGCTCCACTACCCTAATGCGGTCTTGGAGGAGCAAGAGTTGGATATACTTCCTGCAGATGTACTTGGATGGGGCACTAATGGCGTCCCTCACCTCAAACATCATGCAGGAGGAACATTCCTCTCCCTGCACTGCCATCCCTGCTAGTCCCCTTATCAGAAAGCAAAAACGAAGAAGCTTATCAGATGTGTCTCTGGTGTTTAAGGTTAAAGGAGGTGGTTGGGTGGGAGACCTTACAAAGGTCAGGTGTTTGGTTTAGAAAACACTCAGTTATATAGTTGAGGGGATAAAGTTCCTCCTTTCCCAGAAACCTCTGTTCTCCAATGTCAGATGTAAAGATTTAAATTAGTGACACACCTTTCCCGGCAGGCCCCTGGTCCAAGCTCCTACTCTTCCTGTTGCTGAAAACAGAAATGGAGGGTTCCTTCAGGTAAGGTTTTCAAGATTTAAATTAGTGACGCACCTTTTCCTGCAGGCCCCTGGTCCAAGTGAATAAATGAAAAGTAATGGCAATATCACAGATGTTCCATGTGACACTTCAAACTCTTGTTAGCTCTGCAAGAGCAACCTGTCTAGTCCTGCGCATACTTTTACTTTTCCATTTGGTATTTATCCAATTCTGTCTGTTGTGAAAGCCATAACTCTTTCAGTTCAAGTAGTACAGTTCAGATTGTGACTGCTTGCTGTGCAAAAGAACAAAGCTTTTTCCTCACCTTTAGCTGTTTTGCTGGCTTCGTTTTAAAAATGTGTCCCCCAGGTTTCAGTCCTTCCTCCACGAGGAACAATTTGTCTCTTCTGTTTATGCACTGTTTTCTTAAGTACTTCTGCCAATTCTCCTCTCAACCTTCTCATTTGTGATTTGAATAAACCCAGCTTTTCGGATTTTATTTATTGTATACTTTTATATTGCCTCTGTGTTTTCCTTCTGAAAAGTGTCACTTTACACTTCTGCATTAATTTTATCTGAACTAATAAGACTATACAGTCATAGTTGAAACAACTTCAGGATCCTATTCCTATCTAAACATGCATTAAGAGCTAATCTGTATCTATCTCTAAGTTCTTTTTCCTGAGATTCTTGCGCACTTGATGCAACTGCAACATGCCAACTTCTGTGAACAAGCAAAGTTTATTAAGTACAGTACAATACATGCTTTGGAGAAACACTGAAGACTACTTGCCATGCTTGCGAGGTTTGCTTAGGGGTCAGTCTGTCTGAACAAAGGAAACCGTTCTTCCTTTATACAAAATCTTTACATCACAGTTAGTAATGCTCACCAGACAGCCTCCGGTCACTCCCTAACAGTCACATGCCACTCATGGTACAATGCAGTGACCACCTCACCTCCAGAAACAGTGTAATGCAAATCATCCCTTAATGGCCAGATCTGGTGTGAATTGTATTTTTTTAAACTACAGGGGGTAGTCATAATTCCAACTATAATGTTCTTTAGAATCTGAACAGGGAATGCAAGCAGTGTAAATCATCCCTGAATGGCAAGGGATGGGAATGTAAACCTCCCACATTCCACCTCCAAGACAAAAAAAAACACAACCTTACCCCCGGACATTCAGTTTCTTGCAGATCAGTAGAGCAAATTAACTCTAATGTCTCTTCTCCTTTACAAGCTGATGTCTTATCAGTACGTTAACATTATCAAACAGGTACACACAAACTTTCCTGCACCTTTCCTGTCTAAAATTCATGTCTGTTGAGAAGTCTCCCTGAAGTTCAGGCTATCTTTCCCACTGCCACCACAAAATTTAAAGCATTCAGCCCTGCACGTGCAACTTTCACTCTTTTCTCATCTTGACCAGAAAGTTTGCCTCTTGCTCTACGGTGCTATTTTTCCCTCTTGCTAAATTCATCATTGCCCTCCTCAAACTCACCGCTGACCCCACAATCCTTGCCAACTGTTGCCCAACCTTCCTTTCTTTTGCAAAGTTCTTTTTAATGGGTTGTTAACATAACAACACTTATCTAAGCCTATTCTACAAAGCTGTTAAAGGCAGATGTAGAACAATCTCTTCAGCATATTTGATTTGTAGGTGGTTTATTTTGAGTGCTTTAGTTCTATTGTATACAACAGATATTGGATTAATTGAACTGAAGTAGGGTCAACATTTTGAATAATTTGGAGGGAAGAAATGACATCATACTTTCCATTGGGTATTTATTCCATTCTGTCCATTGTGAAAGCCATAACTGTTTTAGTTCAGGTAGCACAGTTCAGATTGTGACTGCTTGTTGTGTAAAAGAGCAAAGGTTTTCTTCACCTTTTTAGCTGTTCTGTTGGTTTCATTTTAAATGTGTCCCCTATGTTTGAGTCTTTCCACCACTTGGGACAATTTGTCTATGTGCTTCTTCAAGGTGCTTCTTCATTGAGAACGAGGAAAGCAATGGAATGGGTTGAATAACACTATTAAACAATTAAACATTAGGCAATATTGAGTGGAAGAGTCAGCTGAGCTAAATGTTTCTGAATTATAGTTACCTTTTTTAAATTCAGAAATGTGACAAGGTCACAAATCAAATGACAGACAACTGTAACAATGGAACTATGTAATCAAGAAACTTTCAGTCAAATGATACTGTGGCTTTTTCAACTACTTAAACAGGTGGAATTTTTTTTGTTTAAATGGAAGAATGCCATTACTGACCATGTAGAAAATAGGCAGTCATGGACAGCTAGAGAGGAGGATTCTACCAGTTGAGCTAAGCTTGCATTTGTTCAACTGGAGGCATTTAGCACCTTGTCTCAAGCAAGTGATTAGGTTTTTAAAATTTCCCTATTGGGGTATGAGCATCACGAGCAGTACTGGAATGTTTTGCCCATGGCTAGTTTCCTTGAATTTAATGATGCAACTTTGTTTTACTAGGTGACTTCGCAAAGGAAGTGAGAGTCAACTAAGTTGATTTGTAACTGGAATTTAATGGACAAGTTTGGATGAAAATGGGATTTCTTTCCCAAAATTATTTTAGTTTTTAAATTGTAATTTAGTTGTCCGTCACTTTTATGGATATCACAATTTTTATTTCCAGATTTTCAAAGTTTTCAAACAGCCAGTGGATATTACTGACTTGTATTTTCTGGAATATTAATTTGAACTGTTAAATTAGCAGTCTTGTAACAAGGTGTTGAAATGTGTGCTTGCACACACTATAATAATCCCACTAGCTCATCACTGTTGTTCAGGTAAAGAAACTTGTAGATGTGGCTAGTTCACACTGGCTGTCAAATTCAGTTATCTAGCAAACTGTTCCATATTTCTCCAATATTGGCCTTCCACCAAGTTCCTATGAATAAGCAACAAATGCTGACACTATGCACATTTTGAAAGATTACAAAATTTACAAGTCTCTGTTTGGTGAGATATGTAGAAGTACATAACTAAAAGATTAAACGAAAGTCAGCCATATGTGTTTATACTTAAATGAGACAGAGGATTTTGGAAATAATCAGAAGTAAATTTTAAAACTGCTCTTAAATTTAGATGTGGAAACAAATGAGATTTCTAAAATAAGGCCGTTATGGAACAGATGTGGGAGAAGAAAAAATGGGAGAAATGTGTAATATGCTTTCATGAGCAGCGGTATCCCTTTGTCACCTGTATGCTCAACAGATGCATTTGAACTTTGGGGTTTTAAAGCATTATTTTCAATGTTTTTTTTCAGGAAGCAGGACTGAATGAAATGTACCCGGAATGTTTTGAATTAAGGATGATCTAAATCTGGATTGCCCCATATATACTCGAGTGATAGTTGAATTTTTTAAAATTACATTTTAAGGTTAAATTTATGGGGTTGACTATTACATGGACACTTTTTTTTGAGGGACTGACATTCATGCCTGTCAAAACTCATACTGTATCATTAGCAGATGCCCAATTGATATCTAAACTAATGAAGAACAAAAACACAAATTATGATAATACTGAGAATCCGGAGCAGAGCGTGATGGTTGGCAGACTGGAAAACCTGAAGCGGTGTGGGATGACGGGCACACTGACTCATAAATGTTGATCTGTTATTTGAAGAACTAGGGTTGACTTTTACACAAGATATTTGGAAAAGTCCAAATTTTTGACAAAAAAAGTTGACTTTTACACGAGATCGACTACTACTCTATGATAAACTTATGGATGAAAACGAAATAGTGTGGGATAGATGGGCTTCAGATCTGCTTTCACAGATTGGCGCAACATTGAGGGCTGAAGGGCCTGTACTGCGCTGTAATGTTCTATGTTCTAGTATATACGGTACGTAATCTGGAAAACCAATTACTACAAATTGATATTTAGGGGTTAGTACTGCTAAACTTGGCTACTGTGTTTGGTGGCAAATTCGTTCATGTGAATGTTGAGTCTGAGTCAGCCTTCTGGAATCTGAATTAAAACCAAGCCAATTTAAAATAAAACTCATCCTTACTGACATAATGGTAAGAGGCAGGAAAGCTTGAACCTTTTTAAATTTAGCTCACTGAAACTGGCAGTCCTGCAGTTAGAAGAAAAAAATCTTGTGTTCCAATACTTAAAATACTTGAAAACGTGAACTTGAAAGTTATGAAGTTGTTAGCTTGACATCAACTGTAAGAATAACATTGCAGTCAATCTGTAGAGGAAGCAATTGAAAGTTGAGAGGAAATATGATTCCAAGCCAGTGCAGATTTATAAAAGGCAGGTCATGGTCATCAGATCTGTTGAATTTTTTTAGGATGTGATTCTGTTTAATGTTTTGACTTTCAAGTGCAGTTCGCTAAAATCAAATAATTTGAAATTAAAACACAAGCTCAAGGAAATGCTGATATTACCTAATCAAGAGTGGTGATTGTAAGTTTTTTTTAACATGTTTTAACAATTAGAATGAAGCTATACAATACAAATCCATATTTTTGATGGAGCTTTTAATCATCATTTAAAAGAAAAATGATTTTAGGATTGTGGGGCTGTGCTGCATTTAGTTACTGAATAATAGTGGGTCGAGTTGAACCTGAGCAGTCCTTTGAAATGCTGGTGCTTACCTCCTTCTACAATGGTAGGCAATTCCATGATTCTGGGATAAGAAAGAACAACAAGAAAAAACCCTTGATTGAAAAATCCAAACTAAAAATCTTTGAGCATTTTATCACCAATATCCCCAATATTCTCACTGTATTTTTCAAAGTAAGAGATGGCTAGTCTGTGGACACATGGTGTACGAATCCTGGGAACTATCTGATAAACCTTTCCAACTGCATACTATCCTTCCTCTTGTTTCATCCCAGGTTAAATGCACAATTGTTTCTGCCTCTCTTCCTTATGTCTGACATTTGATGTAAAGGGATGTTGAAATTGTATAGTCAAATCATATTTTTGTATTAAGCAAGGTAATAGTGATAGGAGTGGAGAAGTATATTGGTGTGATGTTTCCCTCACATTTGTGAATCAGACATTTGAGCCTTGTATGATCAGTGGTCTGTTCTGGGTAATCACATGCTGGAGTTTTAAAAACTGTCTATTAAGAATCTCCATGTCCTGTGGCTCAAAGACCACAAACTGGAAACCTGCCTGATGAATCTCATGCAACTGCATACTGTCTTTATATGTAGAATCCCCACAGCATGGAAACATGCCATTTGGTCCAACATGTCCATGACAACCCTCCGAAGAGTGTCCAACCCAGACCAATCCCCTTATCTTATACCTGTTACCCTGCATTTTCCATGGTTAACACACCTAACCTACATTTCCCTGGACACTGGGTAATGTAGCAAGATCAATCCACCTAATATGCACATCTTTGAACTGTGGGAGGAAACTAGAGCACCTAGCAGAAACTCATGCAGACACAGGGAGAACATGCAAACTCCACACAGTCTCCTGGGGCTGAAATTGAAGTGGAATTCTTGGTGTAGAGCAAGCCATTTGACCCTTCAAATCCACACTGACTCTTTGAAGCGCATCCCATGCAGACCCATCCCCTAACCTATAACCATGCATTTCCCATGGCAAAGCCACCTAACACGATGGGGCAATTTAGCATGGCATTCCATCTTATCTGCACATCTTTGGGTTGTGGAAGGAAACCAGAGCACCCAGAGGAAACCCACGCAGACACTGGGAGAATGTGCAAACTCCACACAGTCACCCAAGGCTGGAATTGAACCTTGGTCTCTGCTGAGAGACAGCCATGCTAACCACTGAGCCAGTGTGTCCTTTGGCTTTACAGTTGCCCATGAGTATTGCAACGGATCAATCAGGTGTTTCAGAAGAATTTTGTGACTTCTGCAAACTCCATTCAACCTCATCATCCAGGCTGCCAACTTCCAGTTTAATAACACGGCCCATATCTGTTCAAACTTTGATCCATAACTTTGCCACCTTCAGACAATATTATAATACTCTCCTGACAACTTCCCATCCTCTATCCAACACACATTGTGTCAGGACTAGAAGAAAGTAGTGATAATGGATTTTGGAATTGACAAAAGGTTATTGACCTGAAACTTATTTTTGTGGAGAGAGGGTCAGAATTACCCTGAGCAGCAGAGCATTTACAATGCTCTTCTTTTTACCTCATTCCAGCATCTGCAGTGTTTCCCTTTTGTTCAAAATTGGTGCGAAGATTTGTAGCTCGGGTGCTCGTTGTTGTGGTTCTGTACGCCGAGCTGGGAATTTGTGTTGCAAACGTTTCGTCCCCTGTCTAGGTGACATCCTCAGTGCTTGGGAGCCTCCTGTGAAGCGCTTCTGTGCTGTTTCCTCCGGCATTTATAGTGGCCTGTCTCTGCCACTTCCGGTTGTCAGTTCGAGCTGTCCGCTGTAGTGGCCAGTATATTGGGTCCAGGTCGATGTGTTTGTTGATTGAATCTGTGGATGAGTGCCATGCTTCTAGGAATTCCCTGGCTGTTCTCTGTTTGGCTTGCCCTATAATGGTAGTGTTGTCCCAGTCGAAATCATGTTGCTTGTCGTCTGTGTGTGGCTACTAAGGATAGCTGGTCGTGTCGTTTCATGGCTAGTTGGTGTTCGTGTATACGGATCGTTAACTGTCTTCCTGTTTGTCCGATGTAGTGTTTTCTGCAGTCCTTGCATGGGATTTTGTACACTACATTAGTTTGCTCATGTTGGGTATCGGGTCCTTCGTTCTGGTGAGTTGTTGTCTGAGCGTGGCTGTTGGTTTGTCTGCTGTTATGAGTCCTAGTGGTCGCAGTAGTCTGGCTGTCAGTTCAGAAATGCTCCTGATGTATGGAAGTGTGGCTTGTCCTTTGGGTTGTGGCATGTCCTCGTTCCGTTGTCTCTCCCTTAGGCATCTGTTGATGAAATTGCGAGGGTATCCGTTTTTGGCGAATACCTTGTATAGGTGTTCCTCTTCCTCTTTTTGTAGTTCGGTGTGCTGCAGTGTGTTGTGGCCCTTTTGAATAGTGTCCTGATGCAACTTCGTTTGTGTGTGTTGGGGTGGTTGCTTTCATAGTTTAGGACTTGGTCTGTGTGTGTGGCTTTCCTGTAAACCTTTGTGGTGAATTCTCCGTTTGGTGTTCTCTATACCATCACGTCTAGGAATGGGAGTTGGTTGTCCTTTTCTTCCTCTCTAGAGGAAGTTTCCCTTTTGTATCGCGATGTTTCCCTTTTGTATCACAATGTTGTCAATTTCTTCAAAATGAGTTCAGGAAATTGGCAGTTCCTCCAATGTCGCTTAAAAAGGTGTAAATGTGACCAGAGCAGTGCTATTGTTGGAGCCAAATTAGATTGTGGTGTTTGTTTTAAGGGGGCATGTAGCTTCAACTTTACATCTTCTGCTGAATTATGATGGTATGCAGTCTGGAGTTTCTGTTTTAATGATTCTTAACTGTTTAGCAGGTTGCTTGCCATCATTTTGGATTAATCTATATGGTTGCCATGGTACAGCTGCAAATTGCTATGTAATTATTTGTTTGGTGGCTGTCAGGTCAAATTCAGTTATCCTTTCCTTGTAATCTGTACTGACCAAGGTAAGTTGCTTCTAACCAACAGTGCACCAGAGTGACTTCATAATCTCTTTTTCTTTATCATATAGAGTCAAAGAGATGGACAGCATGGAAACAGACTCTTTGGTCCAAGTCGTCCATGCCGACCAGATTTCCAAACCTAACCTAATCTAGTCCCATTTGCCAGCACTTGGCCCATGTCCCTCTAAACCCTTCCAGCCTCCTCCACTTCCTCTGGCAGCTCATTCCATACACGCGCCTCTGCGTGAAAAAGTTGCCCCTTAGGTCCCTTTTAAATTTTCCCCCCCTCACCCTAAACCTATGGCCTCTAGTTCTGGACTCAACCATCCCAGGGAAAAGACCTTATCTATTTACCCTATTCATGCCCCTTGTGGTTTTATACATGAGAAAGTCTCACACCCCTCAGCCTCCGATGCTCCAAGGAAAACATCTCCAGCTTATTCAGCTTCTCCCTCTTGCTCAAATCCTCCAACCGTGGCAACGTCCTTGTAAATCTTTTCTGAACCCTTTCAAGTTTCACAACATCCTCCCAATGGGAGGGAGACCAAAATTGCATGCAATATTGCAAAAGTGGTCTAATCAGTGTCCTGTACAGCAGCACCATGAGCTTGCAACTGCTATACTCCTGTCCTGATTGTATTTCTTAATTTAGGCTGAGTGAATTTGCAGATTTGGGTGTCTGTATTCTGAATCTGTAATAATCCAAAGAGATATGGGCAGACTAGATAATGTATGGAAGTGGAAGAAGTTGCTAACATGAAAATTGTTAATTTAGCAGAAATGAGAGTTGTACAACATGTGAATATGTTCAATATTAAATCAGGAAATAGATCTAGGGATTGACTGATTATGAACATTCAAGCTTGCTGTTCATAGGCAGCAGAGAAGACTAGGAGTTGGGGTATGTTGCTGGAACTGTGACTTGGAACTCAGAGGGTTATGTTGATTTTTCACCATACCTGATTAGGTGACAGCTGGTGTTGTATATTCAGTCTTGTAGGAAGTACTTAGTAATACAGGAAGGCATTCAGATGAGACCTGTAAGGTAAATTACTGATTTTACAAGGACTGACATGATGAAAGTTGCTTGGTGTGGGATTTTTCATTCTAGAAAATGAGGGTGGTGGTTAATTGTATGCATTTTTGCAACAAAGCAATGATTGTAAACTCCCACAAACAGAAATGAAGGCTTTCACAATAATTTGTTTTTACCTCCTTCCAGGACTCGACAGTCAATTAATGAAGCATGCATATTGCCACCCTTTTGTGAGGCTTCCCCCCCCTCCTTGTATCCAATGTCCCATTTCTTCTGTACTAAGTCCTTTTAAAGGGTTTAATGATGCTAACATCCAGTGGTTGCGCAATGCTTGTAAGGCCTTCAAGAACAATTGTAATGTCAGTATTGCTAACTCAAAAGTTCACTGAAAACACCTTTTTTTTTCCCACTCTGATCTGAACATATCCCAAACCAGTGAGCTTTTTCCCTTTCTACATCCACCTGGTCACATATTCCAGACCTTCTATATGTTTTTGCTCCTATCTTGTCCACAATTCTGTTCCCTAGCATAGCAAAATTCATTAGTAGCAGGTGAGGACTGCAGATGCTGGAGATCAGGTGTCAAGAGTGTGGTGCTTGAAAAGCACAGCAGATCAGGCAGCATCTGTGGAGCAGCAGGATCTGTGTTTTGAGATTTCCTGAAAGATTTTCCTGATGAAGGGTTTATGCCTGAAATGCAGATTCTCCTGTTCCTCGGATGCTGCCTGGCCTGCTGTGCTTTTCCAGCACCACACTCTCAATATCAAAGTTTATTGGGGCTTTGTCCATATTTTCTATATGTGAGAGCCTGTACCCGTTTTTCTTCTGATCACAAAGCAATGGAACCATGTTAACCTGCCATTAAGTTCTGCTGGTTGGCATTGGGCAATCTTAGACAGAAAACAAAGCAGTAAATCATACCTTTACATAAATTTACTGCACCATCCAGCACTGGCTTTGAAATCCATCTTTTTTTTTTGCTTCATTCTTGGCGCACATTCTTACAAGTTGTCGAGTCACTATGCTTCCGTTCTGATGATGCTGATTTACCCAATCAACAATCTTTTCTTCTAGTTTTGGCCACTTGTTCAGCTTTCCTCAGTTGGCATACTAATATTTTGACATAGCCTTTAACTGGATAGCTTTTTTCCTGCAGTCTCTATCAAGTTTTTCAGAAACATAAAACTCCCTTGCAACTACACTATTATTGTTCTTCTTTGCAGCTTCAATAACTTTTAGTTTAAACTGTGCTGTATACTTGTTTCTTTGTGATGCCATTTTTGTCACAAAAATTTGGGAGGTTTACAATAAGTTCAGCATACAACTGTATATGATACCTACTTCTCAGAAACTGAGGCATCAGCAGGAAACTAGGTGGAGTGCTGCCATAAGATACTGTAGATATTTGCATGCACAGGTCAAATATATGTTTTATATATTGCACAAATCATGCGTTTTTAAGGCTGCATATACGGTCAGGAAGAGACCACTAAAAAACTAGGGTTAACTTATACTCAAGGTGTATGAAACATACCAGATGTTTTGGCCAAAAATAAGGGGTCAACTTATACTCAAGTACAGGTCAACTTCATGTATATGCGATAAACAATTTCTTGAATGCCTCAATTGAACCTGCCTCCACCAGGCATGAATTTCAGACCTGAACCACTTATGATCACACCTTTTTTTTTCTTTGGCGAATCATTTTAATCTATACCCTCTCATTTTTGATCCTTGTACAAGTGAGAACAATTGCTCCCTATCTACTATCTAGCCCCCTGATTTTGAAAACTTCTGCTAGACCTTTCCTTAGCTACCTTCTCTCTCTAACTTCTCATCACTTGAATCATTCTTGTAAAACATCTTTGCACTGTCTTCCAGAACTATGTTCATTATTCTAGCTGAGGTCTAACATGTGTCTGGTGCGAGTTCTTCATCTCACTTCTTTGGTTGTGTACTCTATATCCCTATTAATAAAATGTCTGATGTATAGGAAATCTAAGATGTTTTCTTTGCTGCTGTCTTCACCTGATATGCTGTCTTCAATGGAATGCACATATACATTCACATCCTCTTTTAGAATTGTAGCCCTCATTTTATATTGTCTGTCTATGTTCTTCCTGTCAAATGCTACACCTCTCTTCTCTGCATTGACCTTAACGTATCACCTATCTGTCCATTCCACCAACTTGTCCATGTCCTTTTTTGAGGTTTTAATCAGGAAACCCAAGTGCCCCAATACTGACATATGGCGAGCTCCGCTATAAATGTTCGTCAGTGTGAAAAATATCCATTGATCATTAAGGTTTCTTATTACTTAGCCACTTTTGCATCCATGTTACTACTGTTCTTTTTTTTTTTATTGAATTAACTTTTCTCGCAAGTCTATGCAGCCCTGTATTGAATGCCTTTTGAAATTTCATGTACACCGCATCAACTGCACTACCCTCTCGATCCTTTCTATTACCTTTTCCAAAAAAAACTCAAGATAGAGGAGTGCTTATTTTTCCCCATTAGTAATCAATGTTGACTTCCTAATCAAACCACATTTTCTTTTGTGACTAATTTTATCCCAAATATTTGTTTCTGGAAACTCGTATTTCCAGAAGTTAAATTGATTGGTCTGTAATTGCTGGACTTATCCTTCAGCTTTTTGAACAAAGCCTCATTAAGGACCAAAAGGTAATTTTACAAGTTGAGGTGATGGTTCAGTTCTCCACTGTTTTGATTCTTTGCTTGAGTCGAGGGAAGACTGAAGTATTGTTTCCAGTGTTACTGTTTCTTTCAGTATCTATCCTAGGAGGCATCTCCTCTTGTTCCAGTGTCTTGTGAACTCTATCCAGCACTAATTAGCTTTTGAACCCTTCAAGTGGCAGAGCTTCCTCCTCCTATTGCCCAGGTAGTATCTTCCTCCTTGGTGAAGACCTGAAAAATATTAATTTAACACCTAAGCTATGTTCTCTACCTCCTTTTATGTAAATCCCTTTTTTGCGTCCCTAATCAACTCTACTCCTCTATCACACTTTCATTTTTCCACAGGCGCATAAATAGTAAGACTTTGGGATTTCTTTGTTTGCTGCCATTCTTTTCTCAATTCCTTTTTGATCCTCTAATATGTTTTTTCACCTCCCCTCTGAATCTTGTTTTCCTTGTGGTTCTCAATTGTATTTTCGATTTGACACTGTTATAATCAAACGGTTTTTCTTAATTTCTATCACTTCGTCATCTGGTGGGCTCTGGATTTGTTTGCTCTACCTTTTTGTGAAGGAATGTACATTGACTGCACCCAAACTAATCTCTTCTTTGGTAGCCCACCGCTCAGTTACAATAAACCTTTGGTTCCAGTCTCTCCAGCATGACTCGCTTCTTGCCCCACTGACTCTTCTCCAATTTATTTTTCTTCTGGATTGACCATTGCAAGTCTCCACCATCATAGTAAATATTATGACCATATGCTCATTAACTCTTCAACATTCCTCCACTAAACTCGATCCATTTTCTAAGTACCAGATCTACCTGAATTCTGTTGGACAGGACACTCACTGCAATGGGAAATTCTCCTGAACACAATTCAGGATCACTTGCCCCTGGCTCTCCCTTACCTAAATATAGACTGTGATATTATTAATGTAATTAAAGTCCTCCATTATAACTATATAACGTTGGCATCTCTCTGTAATTTCCTGCCGATCAGTTCCTCTATATTCTTGCCACTTATTGGTGGTCTATCAACTATACTGAGTAATATTTTTAAGAAAACAACATTTTAATCTTCTATATAACCAAATAGATCATTTTATTTCTTGAACTGAGACAGCTTTCTCCAACAATGCAATACACTGCTTGATCAATACTTTTTTGATTAGTTTCTACCCCTTCCTTTTTTGTCGATCTTTTCCGAATACCATGTACTGAGATATTTAAAATGTTTTTTCTACAACTGACATACTTTACAAAAAAATTAACTTGCAAGGATTCATTACGGGTAATTTCAAGTTCATGTGAAACTTTTTTTGCGAATAATATCCACAGAAACTGCATTTAAGCAGGATCCTCCTTCCTAAATCCTCAAGAAGTCAATCAAGTTAGTCCGGTACAGTGGATCGAATGTTTCAAGGCAACAGTGTTAATATTTAGAATGCCAATTTGGGTGAAGTGAGAGGGTGGCTGAAGCCTGCAAGACTTGAGCAAAAAAGCATTTTGGCACCTTTTTAGCAGAGAACTAAAATGCAACGAATATTTTGGGCACAGATGGCTGTGGTATGGGCAAAAAATATTATGTAGTCTAATGTTTGATATTGACTGAATCTGGTAAGGTGTGGCATAGCCTTGAAAGGATAAGGGGCTTGCTGCATTTCCAATCTGGAGTCAACGTAACAAAATTATTTTTAATGGTTTGGATATAATGGAAATATAGTTTCTGATGATCAGCACTGTTTTTTCCTCTCTCTCTCCTCCTCCCTCTCCCCCACCCCCTCTTCTTGCCCTCAGCCCAGGCTACTGATACTCAGCAAAGTAAGTTGCAATCAACTCTGCTTTCTTCTACTAGAATAATAGTTGTGCAATGTCTTTATTTGTTTTTGGCCAAGGTACTTGTGCAAGTATCATATTTTAAGTGTTTTAATGCAAGTTAGTTCTCTTTGCTACAATCCCTGAAGCAGAGATGAATGCAGTCAGAAATGAATGCAATGGAATTAATACTTTTGAGCGCTGCCGATTTAAACTCTGCTTCCTTGTACAACAAATGTGATTTTTACTGGGACCAGCTATACGGAATACAAGAAAGGAAATATTTAGAAATTTGCATGGTGATCTCCTCATTGGGCTGATCAAACACTAAGTGATTTCCATCCACTTTGTGTTTTACGTAGTTGTGGAACCTCTATGCTTGCAGGAAACAATAATGCACTGTTACAGAGAATGTTAAGCCTTTCATTTTTCCTTCTTTCAGGACTCTGCTGTTCTTAGGATGGCTGACTTGGACCTGACTGATGCACTACATGAAAGCACTCCCAATGTCGAACCAGAAATTAAGAGGGATTTCATTGCTTCTCTGGAGGCAGAGAAATATGATGATGTTGTTGGAGAAAGTGTGACGAAAGAAAGTTATGTTCCACTGCTGGATGATGAGACAAAATCGCCTCCTTCAGAGGCTAAAGACAATGTTATGGTGCACTTGCATGAAGCGACAGCACCTGAACAAAGTGATGGGGGCCAATTGGCAGAACGTGAGTTTGTGCTTAATGAGCTTTAGATCAGGGCAGCAAATGGAAGCCCTCACTGACTGGTATGACAAAAGAACTTGTGAATCTTGGGTATTTGCAAACAGTTTTGTATTATCTAGCATTTGGTTTTCTATTTAAACAATTCCTGTGTATTTATCCAGTACAACTTAATGAGGAATTGGAATGAGAAATGACCATTGTCTGTTCTACAAATATTTGGTTATTCATTTGGTCATTCAGATTCCTGAAACTAGTTTCATATTGAGTAATTTCAGCTGTTAGAGATCAGTATAGCAACAGGGAAATATATAATTCAACCTCATAACCTTTTCAAGCATTTTTGACTTTTTCAGTTAGATTGCAGCTAATTTGTATACTGTCTTCATTTTGTACTCCTTAGTGCCCTTGCCTAATTAATCTGTTGTGAAACTTGAATTGATCCTGCATCCACAGGCTTTTAGAAATGTGTTCTAAATTTCGCTATCATTTGTCAGAAAGTGTTCTGAGTTTATTCCTAGACTTTTTAAATCACCTTCAATTAAAATGCAAATAGCTGCTAACCATTGTGAAGACAGTAATGTGACTGTACACTTATTTTCATAAAATCGACTATATTTTCCCATGCAGGAGGAGGGTCACTGGATATGAAACATTAACTCTGCTTTATCTTCACAGATGCTGCTAAACTTGCTGAGTTTCTCTACCAATTTGTTTTTGTTATATAGATTCTCTTTATGTATGGTTGCTAGTAATTTGCTAGGACTTTTGGCATCTGTAATAGTTGCTTCAGTGCTGTTTTGTATTTTTTTTGTATCCTTCAATAATGGGCATAAACTTCTTTTCTTTCCTCCTGCCCTTTCTTGTTCATCTTTATTTCCTGTTTGCCTCAGGCACATGATTTGTGGCATCCCTTTGAGCAGCTCATCCTAATTGCGATAAGCTTTTCAGCCTCAACAACGATAGCTGAAAATCATGTGTAGTTGGGAATTTAGTATAGAAGGGAAAAAGTGATGCTGCTTTTTTTCTATTTTTTTTAATATGAGACAGATTCTAGAAATCATATGTCTCTTTCCAGGAATAGAGGATAATTTCTAGTAGAGGGTAGCAGTTAGAGTTTGAAGAGCTAGAGAACTGAATCTGAATTTTTATTACATTCCAAATAAAAATGGTTACATTCTGGAAGAGAAGGCAATTAGTGTTTTTTTTAATCGTATCTCAGCTTGGGCATTTCCATCAGGACCAAGACAGTATTAATTAAAATATTACACTTATAAGCAGAAGCAAGAATAAAGGCATGTTTAACTATAACTCCACAAAGGTAGCAAGGCAAGTATTCCAGCTGTAGTTTGTGGATTCTAAAGAATGCCAATGTAGTCTACTACAACATTTCCAGTAAGTGCTTGGGTTTCAGCAACTGTGATTAAGAGTTCATAAGTGGGTGGTTAAACTTCAAACACTGTGCTACATTTTAGTGAAATTTGCCCGGACACTGGTCCCCTTAGGATAATATCTTCTGATTTGGTCTGTGATCGGGAACAGTAAGGTGTGCTTGTGAGTGAGGCACCTATGGAGATTGAGACAGTAGAACTGGAGGAAGCTCAGCTATTCCAAACAGATTCTAGGTTCTTGAGTAAGAGATGTAGGAGGTGAATGAGATATTTCATCTTGGCATCATGGTGCAAGGATCTGTTCAGGTAGGAGAAATGAATAGAAACTGTAGGAAACTGTGTAGTTGGGGGATAGGTACAGTTCTGTACGACTGAGAGTTTGAGTCCAGAAGGCTGTACTGCCCAACTGGTGTCATGGTTTCAGATATCTGCTCTATATCAGAGAGGACCTTGTAGTGGTAGAGGAAGGATCCCATGATCTTGTACCAATGACATCAGACAACGAAAGAAGTTCTGCTCATGGAACGTGAGCAACTAAGGGCTAAATTTTAAAAGCTGAGCCTCAACGTTTAATAATCTTTAGATAATTACTGGAGCCATGAGTAAATTCACATTGTGTAAACAAGAGCACAGTGTTCAATGTTTGCAAAAAAATTGACATAAGATAAATAGGTTTTGATTTGTGGAGCACTAATGTCAGTACTGGGAAAAACTAAGAACGAATTGTTGGACGGCTTTCATCTGAATGGTCCCAGTATAATGGTGAGTCATGAGGCATTCTTGCCATCATCCCTCAAATAATTGTATATGTGGAAAACTATACATTCAGCTAGGCATTAGGTGATAGCTATCTTAAGGATAGTTTTGTGTACATCTATACCTATGTTTCATGCAGGTCACTGAATATGATAAATAACCTCACCATTAGCACAGGAGCAATAATTTATGTAATTATATAATGAATATAGTTCCACCACTTTAGTTGCCCTACTGTTGTTCTGTATGTCACTATATCTTGCAACAGTGTTAAGATCTCCATACAAAATGAATTTAGGCTCATGTTTCCACACAGCCTGCTGAACAATTTGAGTAACAAATTTATTTTCATAAAGCACTTCTGACTTGTTTGGGGGGAAAAAAGAAAGGTTGGGCAGAACAGTTTGGGGAGGGAACGCCAGTATTTGATATAGACAGCTTATTTTTGACTTAATGGTGAGGTAAATGCACAAGTCAAAGCTCTGCATTGTTCTAAATGTGAAGGCTTTTGGACAGGAGAAGGTTATTGGAATAGGTATCAGCAAGTGGAATTTTACTTTGTAGCTTTGCACTGAGAACTATGCTTTGGAGTGATAAATAAACAAGATGTAGGCCAAGATTGGAAGAGATTTGGGAGGGTGGGCGGGACAGGTTTTGGAGGAGCTGAACTATATGAAGGTGGGAAGAAATGCCAGAAGAGCATTTCAGTCTGTAGGCGTGAATGAGGGATTTGACATTAGATGGACAGAAACAAGGTTGGCAGTGACATAGACCATAAGCTGAACTTCTGATTCTATGTTCTGACTCAGCAGTCTGACTCAACATGGGGTATTGTCCCAAGGGGATGATGGAATCAATAATGGAATTTGAAAAAGATGCTCTGGCCCTCTTACTGTTTAACTAGGGAAACTTTAGCTGAATCAAGGGTAGCATAAACAAAACACTGTGGAGAAAACTTTCAAAGGCATGATGCATTTCTCCTATTTATATTAAGGTTTACCACATTTGAGTACACCAAGTATGGGCAAGGGAACATATGGCTGTTAAGGAGAGAAAGGAGTGCAACTAATTTTGATGTCAAAGCAGAATTGGACCGTAGGCCACCTAGCAAACCGATGTCAATGGTAATGCTTAAAGGACAATAGCTTGACTGTTTAAGGTTCTTCATTAAAGTACCTTCAGTGCAGGTGGAACTGGAGACCTCTCAAGAAAGGGAAGAGTAAATGGAGGACACATGCAAATGAGAAAATAATCAGTAGTCCAGTAGATGGGACTACGGTGATTGCATACAGGGAGGAAGTTGAAATTACATGGACCATTGATTTCTTCTGATACCATGCTTTACAATATCGGTTATTATAATTATCTTAATTTCTCATGGTCCTTGATAGCAATCAAGGTACTCAAAAATCTTATTTGCTTTGCTTCGTAAATTGTCATTGTCTTCCTTGCTTTCGTTTTTGTCCCAACTATTTTACTTATCGATACAGATGTTCTTGTTTCTTCGCATACATGCCCAAGTTGTACCTTGGTGATTTTGAAGAATTTGTTCTAGTGTGCCTTCATTATGCAACATTTCTTCATTAGCTGTGTGCAGTGGTATTTTGGTTTGAAAAAAAAACTGCTCATAGAATCCCTCTAGTGTGGAAACAGGCCCTTTGGCCCGACAAGTCCACACCAACCCTCCGAAGAGTATTCCATCCAGACCCATTCCCCTACTACTGTACATTTACCCCAGACTAGTGCATCTAAACTACACATCCCTGAACACTATGGCAATTTAGCATGGCCAATTCGCCTAACCTGCACATCTTTGGATTGTGGGAGGAAACCAGAGCAAACCCATGCAGACATGGGAGAATGTGCAAATTCCACACAGGCAGGCACCCAAGGCAGGAATCGAACCTGGGTCCCTGGCGCTGTGAAGCAGCAGTGCTAACTACTGAGCAACCGTGCAATCATATTTCCAGAGATGTCTCATTATTGCAAATGTTTGTTTCAAGTGTTATGTGCCTCAGTCCCTATTTACCATAAAATGCCATTGATTACAAATATTGTTTAGGAATTAATCATGACGATAAAGATGATATGCACTTTTTTGCGATCGTATAAGTTAGCTGGAACAGGCAATTCAGCCATTCAAGCCTGTTCTGCCATTTCACATGATCATGGCTGATCCTATCCTGGTCTCAAATCCACTTTCCTACCTGCTCCCCATTGACCTTTATCTGGCTTTTCATCAGAAACCTACCTATTTCTTTCTTGAATCTGTTGATTGATTCTGCCTCCGAGTTCCACAGATTCACAACCCGTTGAGAGAAGTAGTTTCTCCTCATCGCAATTTTGAACCTACTTCCTCACATTGTATCTTCACAACCTCTCGTTCTTGACTATCTCTCAAAGGGGAACATCTGTTCAACGTATATCTTCTCAATACCCTTTAGCATTCATTTCCTCAATCTGATTCCCCTCCTTTTTCTGAACTCCAAGTATAAATCCAAGCTTTTCAACTGCACCCTGTACGACAGCCTTTTCATCCCTTGAAGCAATCTGGTGAACCTCCTTTGAACAGCGTCTAGGTTAGAGTGGTGCTGGAAAAGCACAGCAGGTCAGGCAGCATCCGAGGAGCAGGAAAACCAACGTTTTTGTCAAAGGCCTTAATCAAGAATGAAGGCAAGGAGCCTCCGGGGTGGAGAGATAAATGGGAGGAGATGGGCTGGGGAGAAGGTAGTCAAGAGTGCAATAAGTGGATGGAGCAGGGGATGAAGGTGATAGGTCAAAGAAGAGGGTGGAGTGGATAGGTGGGAAGGAAGATTGGCTGGCAGGTAGGACAGGTCATGAGAATCGTGCTGAGTTGGAAGGTTGGAACTGGGGTAAGGTGGGGGGAGGAGAAATGAGGAAACTGGTGAGGCCCTGGGTTTGAAGTGTTCCGAGGCTGAAGATGAGGCATTCTTACTTCCGACGTTGTATAGTGAGGGAGTGGTGGTGGAGGAGGCCCAGGATCTGCATGTCCTCGGCAGAATGGGAGGGGGAGTTGAAATGTTGGGCTATGGGGTGGTAGGGTTTGACTGGTGCGGGTGTCCTGGAGATGTTCCCTAGAGTGCTCTGCGAGAAGGCGTCCAGTGTCCCCAATGTAAAGGAGACCGCAACTGATACAATAAATGATATTGATGGATGTGCAGGTGAAACTTTTGATGGATGTGGAAGGCTCCTTTGGGGCCTTGGATGGAGGTGAGGGGGTGGGGGGTGGAGGAGAGGTGCGGGCGCAGGTTTTGCAATTCCTGTGGTGGCAGGGGAAGGTGCTAGGAGGGGAGGGTGGGTTGTTGGGCGTGGAACTGACCAGGTAGTCATGGAGGGACTGGTCTTTGCGGAAAGGGATGGGGAGGGAAATATATCCCTGGTAGTATGGTCAGTTTGGAGATGGCGGAAGTGTCAGCGGATGATGCGGTTTATGCGAAGGTTGGTAGGATGGAAGGTGACCTCGTTACAGTTGGAGGGGTGGGGTTTGAAGGCGGAGGTGCAGGATGTGGATGAGATGCGTTGGAGGGCATCTTCAACCACATGGGAAGGGAAATTGCAGCCTCAAGTGCTACCAGATGCTTTCTCAAGTAAGCAGAACAAAACTGGACACAATGTAGTCTCACCAATGCCTTCTAATTGTAACAGCACTTTTTAATATATATATATATATATATATATAATCCAATCCTTTTGCAATAAATGCTGAGATTCCATTTGCATCCCCTATTATATGCTGCACCTTCATACCCATTTTCTGCGATTCATATCTAAGGGCACCTAGATCCCTCTGCACTAGTGCATTTTGAATCTGCCATGTAAATAATTTACCCTTTTATTTTCTAGCCAAAATGGATAACCTTGCACTTATCCACGTTAAACCTCACCAGCCAGATTCTGGCCTGTTTTCCTAGCCTATCAATGTCCATCTCTAAATGCTTTATCTCCTCATGTGCTTTCCCACCTATTTATTATCATGCACAATGTTTTCTATGTTACACTCTGTCCCTGCAGACCATTTACATATATTGTAAATAATTGAGGTCTGAGACCTGAACCCTGCTGCAACCCATGAGTTATAGCTTGCCATCCAGAGAAGGACCAATTTATCCCAACCCTCTGTTTTCTGTCAGCCACCCAATCCTCTATCTAAGCCAATAAACTACCCTTAACCCCCCAGGATCTAGCTTTCTAGATCAGTCTTCTATGTGACACCTTGTCAAATGCTTTCTGGAAATCTAGATGTACTATATCTACCTTAGTAGTTACATCCTCAAACAATTCCATACTTATAAAGCATACCTTCTCCTTCATGAACCCCTGTTGCCACTGGTGAACTAAGCTTTGTTTATCCAAGTATTCAGTTATTTCCTCCTCTATGATTGATTTGAGTCTAGCAACTTGGCTACAGAGGTCAAACAAACTGGCCCATAGTTTCTCACCTTTACGCCTAACTCCTCCTCCGAATAAGGATGTCACATTAGTGTCTTTCTAATCTACTGGTACCTTTCCAGAGTCCTGGGAATTTTGGAAAATCATAAGTAATACATCTGCTATCTGTGTTGCCACTTCCTTTAATACCCTAAAGTGCAGACCATCCGGCCTGGGACTTGTCTGCCTTTAATCTCATTGGTTTACTTCATACCTTCTCCCTAGTTATACTAATTTCACCAAGTTCCTCTGTATTAATTGCAGTTTTTTGGAAGAAATTATTATTTTCCACTGTGGAAAACCTGGTTGTCCCAGCATGCCAGTGTGTTCCAGAAACCCCTTTTAATAAAAATGAAATTTGCTTTAGTTAGCGGCAATAAATTTAACAGATGGTGGTTCCTCATGATTCAGAGCTAATAATTCAGGATTTGCTTGCTAGTTGTAAAATGTTGCTCTGGCCCAGAACTTAAAATATACTGGCCATGGAATTGTTGGAGGACAGAGCAAAACATTGTGGTAGCTGAAAATCTGAAATTAAAATGAAGTGCTGGAGAAATACAGCAGGTCTGGCAGCATCAATGGAGAGACAAATAGACTTAATATTTCAAGTCTGATATGACTCTTCGAAGCTGGTAGTCATATTGGACTTGGTGTTGGAGGAGCTATGCAAGGTTGTTAATTGCACTTCCAGAACCAATAATGTCTGGTCTCCTGGTCCTTGACAGACAGGTGGTCATGTAACTTTTTTGAGCTCTGGAGCTAAGAGTATTCTGAATCATGTCATTTGTGTGCAGTGTCTGACTGCTTTGTATGTTATTCTGCAGGCCCTGGGGCAACTGAACAGGAATCAGCAGAGCTACCCAATGGAGAGCATGGTGTCGGAAAAACTGACGGCATGGGTAAGGTTGAAACAAGAACTTTCTGTATCTCTACTCACTGCAGAAATTCGGATAAGAATCTTTGGTAAAAGCTATGATTAGTTTGGATATGATTTCTTCAGTTTGGACAAAAATGAAGGAATTCCTTTCTACTGAGGACTTGATTCTCAAAGGGATAAGAGTTAACAGGTGCGGCATTCCCTCCTAATTAGTGATTCCTGAGCATTGATTGATTAGAAAGTTTTTGTTACACTTTCTGAATATCATAGTTGGTCATAATGCACTCCTCACTACTTTCTGCATATTCACTTTCAAGTAGTGCTTACCATGATTCCTGGATAGTTCTAGGGACAGTGTAGAGATATCTAGCCAAGGAATATAAGCAATTTGGCTAAGTCAGTGTGAAAATTCTTTCTTGATCCCACAATTATGTACTGGAGATCGCAGTGGGTCAGTCAGCATCCATGGAGAGAAAACAATCTGACGTTGAGTTTAGAAGAGTCATCTAGATGATCTCTACCATTTTTTTGTTTTCAGTACAGATGCCACCATCTGCAGTAATTTGCTCATCCACAGTCATGAAACATTTTTCTCTATCTGGTGGTAGTAGTAGGAATACAGTCCTTTGTTTTTGGCTGTCCCTCTTGTTGCTGCTGTTTTAGAAAACTAGATGTTTGGAGGTTACAGGTTATTGATTTGAGGTGGGAAGGCTATGTGATGAGCAGATCTTTTTTGATGAAGTCCTCTCTAAGCAGCGGGATAAAAGTGAAGAAACCATTTAGAATCACCCCTCGTCTCATTATTGATGTTCATGTGTTTGGGGCGAAACCTATAATCTCATAGATATAGTAACAAAGAAACATAAGAAAATGGTTGTTGTTGTTGAAGGTCAGTCATCTCAGCTGCAGAACAACTCTGCAAGAGTTTCTCAAGTAGTGTCCTAGACCCAACCACTTTCATCTGTTTCATCTATGACTTTCCTTCCATCATAAGGTTAGAATTGATATATGCTCACCAACGATTGTGCAGTGTTCAGCACCATGTGCAACTCCTCGGATATTGTCCAAATCTTGTTTCAAATGAAACAAGATTTGGACAATATCTAGGCTTGAGCTGACAAGTGGCAAGTAACATTTGCATCTTACAAATGCCAGAAAGTGACTACCTTTAATAAGTGACAATCTAACCACCATGCCTTGCCACTCAATGATGTTGCAATCAGTGAGGTTTATGAAAGGAAATCTATTTGGTGATACCTTTAATTAGAAACTCATCTGGACACTCAAATACAGTGGGTACAAGAGCAGAACAGAGTCTAGGAATATTGTGGCAAGTAATTCACCACCTGACTCCCCAAAGCCCGTTCTTCATATACAAGGCACAAGATAGGAGTGTGATGGAATATCTCTCACTTTCTTGGAACTGTGGCAGCTCTAACAACGCTCAAGAAGCTTGACACTATCTAGGACAAAGTACCCCACTATACTGGCACTACATCCACAAGTATCCACTCCCTTCACTGCCATCACTCAGTATACAGTCCTGCAACAATCTGCAAGAAATGCCAAAGTGCAGAACTTCGCTGAAGATCCTTAGACCGCACCATCCATCTTGAAAGTCAAGGGCAGCAGAAGGATGGAAATGTCACCACCTGCAAGTTCCCTTCCAAGTGACTCCCCATTCTGGCTTGGAAATATATCCCTGTTCCTTCATTGTCACTCAGTCAAAATCCTGGCATTGTGGGTCAACCTACAGCACTGGAAGTGTAGTGGTTCAAGAAGGCAACTTGCCACCACCTTCTCCAGGACAACCACGGGCAGATGATAAATGCTGACCAGTCAACATCATGTTCCACAAGTGAATCTAAAAGAAAATTTGATTCTCCTCTTGTCCTTCTGTATAAGAATTTCTAAGAGGAGTTTGGAAGAATGAGGCTTGCTCATTATATTAGTGAACTGGAATCACTTCTAATATATTTTAGTCAATGCTTGAATCTTTAGGATAGTTTTTTTTATTCGTTTTATATATTTTTAATTTCAGGTACTTCTCATCTTATTCAATTTATTGCTTTATAGAAAAATTATATTTGTTTTACTATTTATTTTCCCCTAACTTGAGCTTTGAAGCTACTTAGTGGTCCTACTGTTGCATTGGTGAGTTCTTACATTTAAGTAATAATTGATTGAAATGTGCTAGCTACCTAATTTCTCTGTCTCTATGACAAAGCTTTTATCAATTAAGTCATTGCTCATGTCTGGGGTATTCCTTTAGGGATAACAATTTTGCAAAGCAGATTAAAATTCTGCAAAGCTGGTTGACTCTGTGATGTTATTTGATATGCATATTTTTTCTTAATTTCTAAATTTTTGCCTGTAAAGTGGGAAACTTGAGACTGAAAAGGATCAACATACTACCCTGTGTTCATAATGATCATTGGGAATGGAGAGGACTAGTACATGTGAAGTAATTACAATATTAACAATGCAAAAGATTGAGTTTATGTTCCTCTTGAGTTTATGTAACTTGAATAGCATAACATTTGAGAATGAACTGGCTCACTTAATCTGCCCAATGTAGTTGTGATGCTTTGTGCATAATGATACAGAAATTCCCTAACCACTTGAAACTAGGTAATGTGCTATGAGAGGCTTTATCTACTTTGTTATGAGGACTGGTGAGGGAGGTATGTGTGGTGGGGACATTTTTGAAAATGGCTCTTGACCTAAAACAAGTCCATTGTATTACCAATACCTAATTTTTAGAGGATGTCTTTCGCCTCCACTAGAAATAGCTCAGTTTCTTGAAGGAATTCAGCATAATTGATGACTGCTTGCATATACATGCAAATACTTTATGTTAAAGCCTCACCATTTCCTAAGGATCAGTTACAATTATTAAGGCACAGAGGAGGCCATTTGGCGCATTAAGTTCATGTCTGCTCTCTGGAATAGTTCATTAGTTCCTTTTTCTCTCTCAGTATTCCTGCGATACTACAAGATTATTTTTCAAATTGATCCAATTTCCTTTTGAAATCATTGGTCAGTCTCTATCACATTATGGGACGTCAGTTTCAGGTTATCTAACTTGTGTTTTTAAAAAAAGCTGCACATCTTGTCAAAGCCTTCAAGTCTGTGCTTCCTTATTTGATTGGCTAATAGGAACAGCTTTCCTTTGATGCTTCCAGTTGACATAATCTTTTATTTTTCTATAAAATCTCCTCTTGGGATCCCTTTTAAGAAGTGGAAGAACCCTAAACTAACCTTGAAAGAAAATCTGTCATTCCTGGGATGGTCAGGTGAGACATGTTTGCAATTTCTATACATTATGGAAACTTGAGGAGACTTCATGTTTTGAAGATCTCCAATGGCACAAGCTTAAATTTTCAAATTTTGAGCCACTTAGCAGTGAGGTGGCACGTACCTGAATCATATATGCTGGGTGGTGGTCACACACAAGCAGTAAGAATTCAATAGTTGATGAATGGCAATCTGGAAGAAGAGGAGATGCAGGCTTCTTATGGTGTGTGTAACTCAAGCTTTGCTGTGGGAAACTGTAGAAATGATGGTACCTTGGAAAAAGTGTACTGAACGTTTGACAACCGATGGCAAAGAAGAGCACAGAGAGGTGCAGAAGTTGGTTGATTCTATAGTTAGGTAACAGACAGACCTTCCTGCCTCCCTAGTGCCCGCGTAAAAGATATCCTGGACTGTCTGTCGTATATCCTGTCGGAAGAATTATGTGAACCAGAAGTTGTTGTGGATGCTGACGCAAAGATTTTGGGATGACACGGTGGCTCAGTGATTAGCACTGCTGCCTCACAGTGCCAGGGATCCAGGTTCAATTCCAGCCTCTGGCGACTGTCTGTCTGCGTAGGGTTTGCACATTCTCCCTGTGTCTGCATGGGGTTCCTCCTGAAGGTCCGGTGAATTGGCCATGCTAAATTGCCCTTAGTGTTAGATGCATTAGGGAGAGGGAAATTAGTCTGGAGGGGGGTGGGGAGGTTACTCTTCAGAGGGTCGATGTGGACTTGTTGGGCAGAAGGGCCTATTTCCACACTGTTGGGAATCTAATCATAAGAGGCCAAATATTAAGCTCCCATAGTTTTGAATTTCAAGAGCTAGGGAGAAAGTTTTTAAAAAGTAGGAGTTTGAAGGTAGTAACTTGAATTACACCTGTACATAAAAGCAAAGCAAAAAGAAGACAGTAAGGATCAGCACGTAGCTAGAGGTATAATGCAAGGAGCGATTGTTACCTGTAAGGATGGTGGAAATGGAAGTTGTCTGTTATTTCAAAAGGAAATTGAATGGGCACGAGAGCAACATAAACCTGCAGAGCAGCAGGGAGAATGGGACGGATTGGATTGGATTGGATTGGATTGGATTCCCTACAGTGTGGAAACAGGCCGTTCGGCCCAACGAGTCCACACCGACCCTCTGAAGAGCAACCGACCCTCTGAAGAGCAACCCACCCAGACCCATTCCCCTGAATGATGCACCTAACACTACAGGCAGTTTAGCATGACCAGTTCGCCTAACCTGCACATCTTTGGACTGAGGAAACCGGAGCACCCAGACGAAACCCACGCAGTTACTGGGAAAATGTGCAAACTCCACACACAGTTGCCCGAGGCGGGAATTGAACCAGGGCCCCTGGTGCTGTGAGGCAGCAGTACTAACCAATGAGCCACGATTGTTTTACAGAAAGCTGACACAGACTAGCTTGGAGCTGGAAAATGCTGCGCTTTTCCAGCAACACATTTTTCAGCTCTGATCTCCAGCATCTGCAGTCCTCACATTTTCCACAGACTAGCTTGGGCCAAGTGGTTGTCTCCTTGTAATTTCTGTGACACATTCATGATCTAAGAATCTATTTCTCCTTTTTGAATCTAGTTAATGCCTTGTTTGAAGTGCCTTGCTTCCTCCAAACCTCTGTGATAGTTTCTCTGTAACTCATTTGAAATTCTTAATGTTCCAGTTCTTGGTTCGAATTAATACCCTCATATCAAGAAAGTAAAAGAATACACCCCAACTAATTAATTACCTGCTTTACACTTTATTTTTTCTCTTCTCTCTTCCTCCTCCCCCCAACATGTTTATGCTTGTTCTGTTCTTGCTGTACTGCCTCTCTTCAGTTGGTACCTATCTCGTTCCTGTGATGGTGAATGAATGCCAGCTTGCCAAAACATTTTTTCTTTTGTGCCTGGCAGCACTTGACACAACACAACCCAAATCTTTTGATGTTAGATCCAGCAGATTTCTTTTTATAATAAAGATCATTTACATGGACAGTCTGTTAACCTGACTCTTGAGACTTATCAAGAGGATCAGCCTAGATACAACGGGAAGTTATGACTTTTTCCTCTTGAAGTAGTAAGTGGACATATTGCAGAATGCAAACCAGATTGGAATACTCTGCTGATCGTTTTGAAGCTAGAATTGCAGTAGTTCCAGATTTTTTTCCTTTTTTTAAAATTGGAAGATGAGGCAATATATTAGTTGGAACACAAACCAAAGGACAGTGAATGCTAGAAATTTGAAACAATGAAAAGTTGAAGAAATTAGAGTAGGTCTGGCAGCATCTGTACCCAGTTCACAACGCTAGTCCAATTAATCATCATTCCAAATGTCACAATCTTCAGGACAAAATAATTACAAGTCTCATAATGGGACATAATTCCAAAGTTGTTTTTGTTCTATAAATGTGTGTGTATATTTTGCAATTTAAATTGCAGAACCAAACCATTATAAAACATAACTGTGCCTTTGAATATAAGCCTTTTTATCTCAAAAGCATTCTTCCTTTTGTCAGCATAAGTTTACATTAGTCTGAACCTTAACGGTTGATTTGTACAGACCAAATACCACATCAGCCTCCATCCACGAAAGATGGTAACTATAAGACATGCGAGCAGAAGCAGGCAATTCAGTTTGAGTCTGCTGTGAAACTTATTTGAGATAATGTCTGATCTGATGAACCTCAACTCCACTTTTCTGTGACTTCCCTAAACCCTTATTCCTTTGCAAACAAAAAATTTTTTAATTTCTACCTTCAGTATCCCATTGACCAAACCTCAATAGGTCCATGGTGAAGAATTCCATAATTATTCCTCCATTTGTATCTGAACAGGCTGACTTCCTGTTCCTAGACTTCCCCATGAAGGGTAACAATCTTTCTGCATCTGCCTTATTACATTTCCTATGAATCTTGTATGTTCCAATAAGGTTGCCTCTCACTCATCTAAAATCCAATGAGTACCTGCCCAGTTTACTCAACTCAAGGTAACCCCTCCTTCCCTGTGGTCGATCTTGTCAACGTTCTTTGGACTACTTCCTGTACCAGTATATCTTCCTGTAAATAATAGGTGCAAAATACTTCACAAGGTTACAGCTGTGGTCTGACTAATGCCTTGTATAGCTTTAATAAGTCTTCCCTACTTAACACTCCATTCCCTTTCAACTAAAGGCTAACATTCCATTTGCCTTCCCTATTATCTGCTGAACTTGAATGCTAGATTTTGAGATTCATCGTTGAGGACTCTCAAATCCTCAGTGTTGTAGTTTTCTTCATTTAAATAACAGTCATCCCCTCTGTTCATCCTGCCAAAGTCTCACTTTCCCCATTATATTCCATCTGCTAAGTTAGTTTTGTTCCTTGCTTAACCTATGTCCCTTTAGACTTTGTGTCATCCTCAAAACACCCCTATTTTTGACAGCTGAAATATTCTTTCCATATTCAAGTCATTAATAAATTATTATAAATAATTACAGCCCCAGCATGATCCCTGTGGCACATCCCTAGTTTGCCACACTGAAAATGCCCCTCTTAACCCAACTGTGTTTTCTGTTAGTTGAACAATCCTCTATGTAAACTACCTCCAACACCATGGGCTGTTAAGTAGTCTAATGTGTGGAGCCTTATCAAATGTTTTCTAAAAATCCAAATATCACATCCACTATTTCCCCTTTATCTGTCCACCTCTCAGAATTCTAGTTAACTTGTCAGGCATGATTTCCCCTTCATGAAGCCGTGCTTACTTGTGATGCATTTCTAAATGATTGATCATATCCTTTGTAATAAACTCTAATATTTTCCCAATGATGGGCATTAAGCTAATTGGCCGAGAGTCACTTCACTTTTTCACCCCCTCACTCTTTATTTAAAGGAGTTAAATTGATTGTTTTTTTCAATCCTGTGGGATTTTACCAGAATTGAAGGATTCATGGAACATTGTTATCTGTGCACCCACTATTGCTGTAGCTTTCCTTGTGTACCAATTTCGTCTTCAGAATGATTGCCCAGTTACAGTGGATCTGAGGATAATAGGAGTTTCCAATCACTTCCAGTGGAATTGTTTAGTGTGATTTGAGATGCAGCACCTTGTCCCAAGACCACAGTTTTTTACACATGGTCGGGGAGAGCAATTTACAGGATTGGTAAGACCGTCTGAGTCGTCATACCCAAGTTTCCTTGTGGCCAAATAGCATGACTTTTTCAGTATAAGAGTGCACTCTGTTCAGGATACAATATGGTTTTGTCTTCAGTTTTAGTAGAGCTTGCTATGTGATCTAATTTACAAAGTACAAACCATCCTCCCTTTAAGATAAGATTGTATTCCTGAAAATCAGCATGAAGTAAAGCATGGTATCCCATTAAATTTAATGTTAAAGTTAATATTCTGTTCCAAAAGTAAACTTTTTTGCCTTGATAACCACTGTAAATGTTCATTGTGCACTGCTACCTGAAAAACACAAATAAATCTTTGGAAATATAGCATAAATTAAAATTAGGCAGCAGTCACCAATCTTCATTTCTTGCAGTCCTTCTGACTTGAGGATGAACTCACTTCAGCTGTGGCTGATGTAACTTCACGGGCAACATCATGAGATTCCTGTCCTCTGCTCCTCTCTGGCCATAATCTCTATCATACACCTTTCAGGCATGTCGACATTGATTCTTCTAAAGAATTAGTAATTAAATCCTTTTGTATCCACGCAATCACAAAGTCCCCTATCTGTGCCAAAAACTAAGTAACAGAAGTCAATATCCATGGACAAAAATTGCGCAATCACAATTTTTAATCAGCTTCTTATTCTTGAATTTCATCATTCCGAGGTCTGGCAGATAAGGAGGAATGGCAATTATTGTTGTCATTTGAGGATGTTCTACCTGTGCCAAATTTCCTTGTTTGGCACATTCATACCATCTCTTGTATTGATGGGTTGTGGGAGAGACTAAGCCTTGAATATTGCCAGTGCTCTCTGAGCCAGCATGGCTGTAACAATTAGGGCATGGGAAAAGCAGCTTTCACGTTTTTGGAAATTTCATCAGGGCTGATGGAATGACTTGGGCAGTTATTCACTAGGAGTAATATTTTGAAGGCCATATTTTCTCTGGCACAGTTGTCTCTAATGATAAGCTCTCCAGGTAGGGATGGCAAACCAAAGTTTACTTGAAGGAGTTTCCTGGTATCAAACTTTCCTTGTTAAATTGCCAAAATATGCACAGATGCTTCTTGGACCAATACCTCAATGCCCTTGGTGACTTGGGCTGGCACCAACCCTACACCCCCCCACCACCTCAACCTCCCTTCGAAGGCTTAAACTTAAATTTCTTGCTGCATTCCCACCAACTAAAATAGGCGACTTTTGACCACTTCAAATTCTGGTGTTGTCATTTCCTGTTGTGAAGTGCATGTCTGTTGGGCATACGTTTACCAAAAGTGCTTTTTGTTTTGTTTAATAATGAAAACTTGTTTTGCTAACTGCCCACCACCTTCAAATGGGCAGATAATTCAGTAGCTACTCCTGTATTGGCATTCGTGCCCACACCAGACCATTCTGTTCTGCAAATAGATGCACATCTTGTATTGTGTGAATTCTCTATAATGAGCACAAACACTAAGCTTTCATCCTGTTTATTCTGAGAGGTCTCAAATGTTTCTGACTTTTTTTTTATGGAATGTCATCAAACTAAGAAGCTGTTAGTTTTGGTCTTTTGAGTCAGGAACCTAAAAGTCTTCCCATGTTCTCCATGCATGAAGCTTCTAGACCACCACTCAAAGCTGGAACAGAAACAAAGTTCTGAAGAAACTCAATTCTGGAAGCCTCTGAGAAGAAAACAAATGAAGTTAATGTTTCAAGTCTAATAGGGCTATTCTTCAGAATCCTAATATGATATAAAACATTTTACACACTGCTTGAATTTGCCAGCATTACATGGATAGTTTTCACTATTGTAGGAAATTGTCAGTGTGTTTAGGCTACATTGACGGTTCGTTCTCTTACTTCGAGAGAAATAAAGGGATCTTATAATGCTTATCCACAGATGCCTGGAGGTAGCAGGACTGATTAATTGGAAAGTTAAGAAGGCACAAGAGTCACTTATTTTGATCAGTTGTAGCATAGATTAGAAGAGCAGGGAACTTATTTTGGAACAATACAAAATAATATTTGGATCACAATTGGAATAAATTATACAGTTATGGTTACCACACTACAGGACTGATGGTATTGCCTGGGTTGGAGCATTTTAGGAACATAGGAACAGAAGTAGGCCATTCAGTGACACTATGGCTGATCTGTGGCCTAACTCCATATACCTACCTTTGGCTCATATTCCCTAATAACACTTACCAAAAAATAACGATATCTCAAATTTAAAATGAACAATTGATCTGACATCCACTGCTATTTGTGGAAGAGTGTTCCAAACTTCTATCACCCTCTGTGTGTAAAAGTACTTCTGTGCATCTCTTTGTACCTAACCATTGTCCCTACTTTCTATTGTCTGTCATTCAACTAATTTCCCAACCATGTTAGTAATTTGTCCTCAATTTCATGGGCTTCTACCTTAGTTAATTCTCTTGTATGGTACTTTATCAAATGCTTTCTGAAAGTCCATGTAAAAACATTCATAGACATTACCCGTCCACTATCTTGGCCACCTCTTCAAAGGTTTGAGGCTTGTTAGGCATGACCTACTTGTCAGGAATCCACACCAGCTCTCCCTGACTAACTGCAAATTTGAGTTGTTCAGTTACCTCATCCTTGTTCCAATAGTTTCCCCACCACAGATGACTACATCATATCCAATTGTGTTATGATCACTATTTTATAAACGTTCATGCACAATTAAAGTTATTAATTAAATCCCATTCATTACTTGTTGCTAAATCCAATATTGCTTGTCCCTTTGATGCGTGCAACACATTTTGCTGTAAGAAACTGGCCCAGACACACTCCAGAAATTCACTACCTTTCTGACTGATATTAGTCTGCCTCTCCCAATATTGTTAAAGTTAAAATTCCCCATTAATGCTACTCTGGCCTTTTATACAATGGCGACCGAATCAACAGGGGCATTTACTATTAACCGGCCAACTCCCACAGCTACCTAGACTACACCTCCTCCCACCCTACCCCCTGTAAAAATGCCATCCCATATTACCAATTCCTTCGTCTCCGCCACATCTGCTCCCAGGAGGACCAGTTCCAAAACCGTACAACCTAGATGGCCTCCTTCTTCAAGGACCGCAATTTCCCCCCCAGATGTGGTCGACTATGCCCTCCACCGCATCTCTTCCACTTCCCGCTCTTCCGCCCTTGAGCCCTGCCCCTCCAACCGCCACCAGGACAGAACCACACTGGTCCTCACCTACCACCCCACCAACCTCCATATAGAGCGTATCATCCGCCATCATTTCCGCCACCTCCAAACGGACCCCACCATCAGGGATATATTTCCTTTCCCTTCCCTCCCCTATCAGTGTTCCGAAAAGACCACTCCCTCCATGACTCCCTTGTCAGGTCCACACCTCCCACCAACCCAACCTCCACTCCCGGCACCTTCCCCTGCAACCGCAAGAAATGCAAAACTTGCGCCCACACCTCCCCCCCCCCCCCTTACTTCCCTCCAAGGCCCAAAGGGATACTTCCATATCCGTCACAAATTCACCTGCACCTCCACACACATCATCTATTGCATTCGCTGTACCCGATGTGGCCTCCTCTATATTGGGGAGACAGGCCGCCTACTTGCGGAACGTTTCAGAGAACACCTCTGGGACACCCGGACCAACCAACCAACCCAACCACCCCGTGGCTCAACACTTCAACTCCCCCTCCCACTCCACCAAGGACATGCAGGTCCTTGGACTCCTCCATTGCCAGACCATAGCAACACGACGGTTGGAGGAAGAGCGCCTCATCTTCCACCTAGGAACCCTGCAACCACAAGGGATGAACTCTGATTTCTCCAGTTTCCTCACTCTTTCTCCCCCCCCCATCTTGTCTCCGTCAAATCCCTCAAACTCAACACCGCCTTCCTAACCTGCAATCTTCTTCCTGACCTCTCCGCCCCCACCCCCACTCTGGCCTATCACCCACACCTTGACCTCCTTCCATCTATCGCATTTCCAATGCCCCTCCCCCAAGTCCCTCCTCCCTACCTTTTATCTTAGCCTGCTGGATACACTTTCCCCACTCCTGAAGAAGGGCTTATGCCCGAAACGTCGATTCTCCTGTTCCTTGGATGCTGCCTGACCTACGCTTTTCCAGCAACACATTTTCAGCTTTTTATACAATTGCCTATTTTCTGCATTTATACAATATTGTACTTCTGGGCTACTACCAGGTGGCTCTATACACAACAACTGTTAAAGTTTTAGTTCTTTTTGCTGTTGCTCAGTTTTACCCATACAGCTGTAAGATGTAGGAGCAGAATTAGGCCATTGAGCTTATCAAGTCTGCTCCAACATTCTATCATGGCTGATATGTTTCTCAACCCCATACTCTTGCCTTCTCCCCGTAACCGTTGATCCCCTGATAATCACAAATCTATCTATCCCAGTCTTAAATGCAGTCATTGACTTGGCTTCCATTGCCTTCTGTGGCAATGAATTCCACAGATTCACCACTCTCTGGCTGAAGAAGTTTCTTCTCCCCTCAATCCCTTCATTCATGGGCTGTGCCCTCCACTCCATCCAGGCTTCTGTTCTGCAAGTTTCTTACTCATTTTCTAAACTCAATCATGTACAGACCCAGAGCACTCAACCAGTCCTCAGATGGCAAACTCTACATCCCTGAGGTCATTCTTGTAAGCCTCCTTTAGATCTCATCCAAGGCCAGCACATCCTTACTAAGATATGGGTTCCACAACTGCTCACAATGTTCCAAATGTGGTCTGACCAGAGCCTCAGCAGTACATTCCTGCTCTTGTATTCTGGCTCTCTTGAAATGAATGCTAACGGTGTGTTTACTGCCAACTGAATCTGCATGTTAACCATAAGAGAATCCTGAACTAGGTTTTCTACGTCCCTTTGTGCTTCAGATTTTCAAAGCCTTTCCCCATTTAGAAAATAGTTTGTGTCTCTTCTTTCTACCAAAGTACATAGCCTCCCCTTCCCTTTTTAATTTGTATTCTCTCTGCAGAATACTCTGCTAGCCTGTCCGACACCACCTACAACCTCCCTGCCTTCTCATTGCTATCCGTTCCTCCACCTTGTCTGCAAACCTAGGAATGATGCTCTTGGTTCCTTCGTCCAGAATTTAACGTATTATGTGAATAGTTGTGGTTCCAGTGCAGTCCTGTAGTGATCTCCACTGGTCACTGGCTGCCAATCTGAAAAAAGCCCTGATAACCACTCTCCCTGCTTTCTGCCAATCAGCCAGTCAATCAGTCAGTCCTCTATGAAAGCTAGTACCTTGCCCCCTAACACCATTGCTGTTGTTTTATTTAGCAGACTCCTGTGTGACATCTTGTCAGAGGCCGTCTGGAAATCCAGATAGATTATGTTCACCAGTTGTCCTTTGTGTAATTTGTTCATTACCACCTCAATTTTAGCAGATTTGCCAAGAATGGCATCCTTTGACAAAGCAGTGCTGATTCTGTCCTGCTGCAATCTCATCCATAATAATGGTCTCTTAAAATCTTATGAATGATGCCAGGCTAGACAGCTTAGAATTTCTCAGCTTCTGCCCTCCTCCTCCCTTTAAACAGGCCATTATGTTAACTATTTTCCAGTTCTCTGGGTACCTCGCTGACTCTGGTGATTTCCTGAAAGGTCATTACTAATGCTGGTCGTATCTGAGAACCTATCTCCTTCAGAACCCTGGAGAGATTGGTGATTTATCCACCTTCAGACTATTACATCTTGCCCAGCATTATCATCTGAGGGATAGTTCTGCCCACTGACTTCAAGTCTGGTATGCTTCTGGTGTCTTCCACTGTGAAAACTGATGGAAAGTATCCAGTCAGCTCCTTGACTATTTCTTTGTTCCACATTGTTATTTCTCCAGCCTCATTTACCAGTGGTTCAATGTCCAATTTTGCATCTTATCTTTTCAGATATCTTAAAATCTCTTGCAGTTCCTCTTTTATATTACTACTTTCCTGTTTTATGTCATATCATGTTTCATCCTCTCCAACACTTAAGTCCCCCAAACTACCACCACCATCACTACCTTTTTTAGTTGCCCTCTGCTGATTTTTAAAGGCTTCCCAATCCTTTGGCTTCCCACCAGTCTTCACATATGTTTTCTCTTTGCTTTCATGTCACTGTCTTCCATTGTCAGCCATAGTTGCCTTGTCCTGCCATTTATATCTTTCTTTTTCTTCCTTAAGATGAATTTATACTGTGTCTCTTGAATTATCCTCAAACTGCTACTCCTCTATCTTCCTTGCGAGGCTCTTTCCAGTCACCCTGGCCTTAGGTTTTTATCGTTACCTTGATTTAATTCCACTACTTTGTACATCTGATTCAGAGCTTCTCCCCCTCAAACTACAGGGTGAATTCTATCATGTTATGGTCACTGCCCCCAGGGGTACCGTCGCCTCTGCCTTCCCCCATCATCGCCTCATTACACATCAACAAATCCAGAATTGCCTGTTCCCTAGTGGGCCCTACCATAAGTTGTTGCAAAACAAAAATCTTGTAGACATTCCACAAATTCTTTTTCTTGGGATCCACAACCAAGCTAATTTTCCCAGGCCTTCAGCTTAAAATGTCCTGGTGATTTATTGTGATAATGCTATTCTTACGTGCCTTTTCTTTCTCCTAATTTTATTTTCTGTCCCACATCCTGGCTACTGCTAGGAGGCCAGTACACTACTTGGGTTCCTTAACTCCACATACAGATTCCATGTCTTCCGACCCTATGCGACTTCTTATCTATTTCATTTCATTTCTTACTAACCATGCAGGTCTGCCCAACTGCCTGAGCTTTTGATAGGCCACCTATCCTTGGATGTTTAGTTCCCAGCACTGATCTTGCAGCGCAAGTCTGTGATACCCACAACATTGTACTCACCAATTTCAATCTGTGCTATAAGGTCATTTGCCTAATCTCATTTAGTATATATGCAACATTTGTATAGTCTCCATTTCAACTACGTAGCGATGCTGGATAGGCTTGGGTTGTTTTCTTTAGAGCAGAGAAAGCTGAGGTGACCTGAATTAAGAGCCATCGGAACAGTGGATGGAAAGCAACTTAGTCAATAACAAGGCGGTGTAATTTAAAGGTGAATGGTACGAGGAAAGCCAGTTCCCACTGAGAGCGAAGAGAATCTGGAATGCACTGTCCGATAGGATAGTAGAGGCCGGGGTAACATTTGAAATGTAATAATACTCATGGCTCTGGACCAAGTGCTGGAAAGTGAGATTAATATTGATCGGTCACACAGACTTGATGGGCTGAAGGACCTATTCTGTTTTGCATGACTCTGATTCTCAAGGGGGAAACGAGACTTAACCTTAAAATGGTGTTAATATGAAGATATGCTGAACAGAGCAACTTTAACCTGAAGTTTACTAACCTTCATGAGATTAGTAAAAGTAAGAAGGTATGTTCTGTGCGGATGCTGGGCCCGACCTGAAGACACCAGAGCGAGGAAATGGCCCCGGCGTGGAGCCGGATAGCTAACTCAGCCCTGGGAGGGTCCAGAAGTTTACTGTCACCACGGGGATGCACGCAGCTACCCCAGAGAGGCAAGACCAGCAGCAAATGGACACCGGTAACCTCGTAAACTGTTAAAATGGGGATAAAAATTGACAGTATCAGTGTGCGTAGCATCAAATTGGCTACACGATGTGTTTCTATGATGGCCTTCCTGGCCAACGTCAAAGCCGATGTCCTGTTTCTGCAGGAGTGTGGGATACCGCACCTCAGCAGTTACAGGAGATGGTCGAGCTTGTGGGCCCATGGGCCGTCAGTTTGGTCGGGGGGCAACGATAGCCGCGCCTCCGGCCTGGGTATCCTGTTGCGAGGAGGCAACTTCACCGTCTTGGAGGTTAAGGAGGTGGTGAGTGGGCGCATCCTCATCACCGATGTCATATGCAGGAATGCTCCCCGGAGACTGATTTAATGTGTACTCCCCAGGGGTAAGAGTGAACGGTTGGCCGTCCTGCAGCAGCTTCCACTCGATGCCTACGTCCTGGCTGGTCATTCTGGCCGGAGACTTCAACTGCATCATTGATGCAGATGGACGATCCGGCGGGGGGGGACAGGAAACTGGACGTCACGTCCAGAGCCCTGATGGAAACGGTCAAAGACGCCAAGCTGCACGACGTCTTCAGCACCCCTGCAGATGGAGCGCAGCGTAGATACAGCTGGTCAGAGGCAGACGGGTCTATCTGCTCAAGGATAGATTACCTGTTTGTGTCCCGAACGTGCTCGGTCAGATCCACCGACGTCAAGCCGGTGTTCTTCTCTGACCACTGCCTCCTGCTGGCTGACTGTCACCTACAGGATGAGCAGCGGGCGGGCAAGGGAACGTGGAAACTGAACACTAAGCTGTTGACCTCGGGGAAACATTGAGGAGCCCAAGAGGGACGACGCAGGTTGGAGAACCGTGAAGCCCCTCTGAGTCCCCAGTGGACTGGTGGAAAACAGTAAAAGGGAACATCAAGAGGTTCTTCATCCTCAAAGGTGTCCAGGAGGCGAGAGAGAGGCGGGGAAAACTGTGTCTCAGCTCCAGGAAAGTATGCAGAACCTACTCCTGCTGCAGACGATGGGGGTCGATGTCATGGAGGACCTCAAGGAGGTGAAGGGCCAACAAGCCTCGCTCTTTGCCTCTAAGGTCTCCAGGATAATCTTCCGGTCCAGGGTCCGCTCTGTGGAGCCGGACGAGACGTGCTCACGTTTCTTCTTCCAGAAGATGCACAAAGAGAGCTCCGTAGTCAGCAGCCTGAAGGAAGAAGATGGCTCGATAATGTCATCTCAGGCTGACGTCATGAAAATCAGCAAATCCTTCTATGCCAGTCTGTATGACGCGAAGCCAACCGACAGAGGACAGGAACGACTGGGACGCCGCGCTATCACGGAGGTCTTAGACGACAGCACACTGGAGAGGCTGGACCAGCTGCTATCTCTGGATGAGCTGACCAAGGCCCTCGAGTCCTTCGAAAAGAATAAAACTCCCGGAAGCGACGGCTTACCGATTGAGCTTTATTCTGCTCTGTGGGACTTGATTGACCAGGACCTGCTGGAGGTGTATGTCAGTATGCTTCGGGCAGGTACCATGAGTGAATCCATGAGGAAAGGCATCATTACCCTCATCTACAAGCGGAAGGGGGAGAGGCAGGAACTCAGAAATTGGAGACCAATCTCACTATTATTGCCAACCGGGTCGGGTCTGCTTTGGGGTCGGTGATCCACCCGGATCAAACCTGTGCTGTGCCAGGCAGGAAGATCTCTGAGAGTCTTGCACTCCTCAGGGATACGATCGCCTCCGTGCAGGACAGAGGGTTGGACATCTGCCTGATCAGCCTGGACCAGGAGAAAGCCTTTGACAGGATATCTCACACTTTTATATGAGAGATGTTCTCTCCAAAATGGCCTTTGGGGAGGGAATCTGCAATTGGATCAGACTGCTCTACACCAGCATTCAGTGCAGTCTCAATCAGTGGGTGGGAATTAGATAGCTTCCCAGTCAGATCTGGAGTCAGGCAGGGCTGCCCTCTCTCTCCTGCCTTGTTTGTGTATTGCATAGAGCTGTTTGCCGAGTCCATCAGGAAGGATGCGAGCCTGAGAGGGGTGACTATTCCTGGCAGCAGGTGTCTGCAGGTTAAGGCCTTCCTGTACATGGATGACATCGCCATTTTCTGCTTGGATCTGCTGTCTGTGCACAGACTGATGTGCGTATGTGACCAGTTCGAACGGGCCTTGGGGGCCAAGGTAAACAGAAGCAAGAGCGAGGCCATGCTCTTCGGGAACTGGGCCGACCAATCCTCGATCCCCTTCATCGTCAGGACCGACCACCTGAAGGTGCTGGGTATTTGGTTTGGGGGGGGGAGAAGCTGGTGTGTGCGCCAAGTCTTGGGAGGAGCGTATCGGCAGAGACTGGGCAGATGGAAGCTACGGTTGCTCTCCATCGCGGAAAAAACCTGGTCCTCAGGTGTGAGGCACTGTCATTGCTGTTATACGTTGCACAGGTCTGGCCTATTCCCAGAACCTGTGCCGCTGCAGTCACCTGGCCCATCTTCCAATTTATATGGAGATCAAAGATGGACCAGGTCTGAAGGGACAGCATGTATAAAGATCTGGGCAACGGGGGGGGGACAAAACACACCCAATGCCACCCTCACCCTGATGGCCACCTTTGTGTGTGGCTGCATCAAGCTGTGTGTGGATCCCCGGTACGCAAACACCAAGTGTCACTACGTACTGAGGTTCTACCTGTCCCTGGTGTTGTGAAGGATGGGCCTGGCCTCGCTGCCGCGGAACGCTCCGAGCAGTTGGACCATTCTGTATCACCTGTCCTTCATGGAAAAGTTTATGAAGATTAACACCTTTGACCACAAGTCTGTCAGGAAGTGGTCAGCACGTAGTGTCCTTGAGACCCTTCGGGAAAAGGAGAGGGCGGATCCTATCGAGCGGGTACCTGAGCAGACTGTCAAAGCCATTTGGCAGAATGCCTCATCGCCAGAACTTTCCAACAAGCACCAAGACATGGCTTGGCTGGTGGTGAGAAGGGCTCTGCAGGTGAGATCCTTTATGCACGCCCGGACTCTCAGCCGCACCGCACGCTGCCCTCGAAGCGGCTGCGGGGGGGGGAGCGAGACTGTCACACACTTCCTTCTGTAATGTGCCTATGCAGAAGACGTCTGGAGCAGAATGCAGTGGTGTTTGTTGAGGCTCGCCCCGAACAGCTCCATGACGGAGGACTCCCGTGTTCTACGGTCTGTTCCCCGCGATGCACCCTGAGCTGAACATCAACTGTGCCTGGAGGATCATCAACTCTGTGAAGGACGTTCTCTGGGTGGTCCGAAACCTGTTGATCTTCCAGCTGAAGGTGTTGACCCCGACTGAGTTGCAGACTGGCACATTCCAAGGTCCAGGACTACGTGTTGTGGGACGCGCTGAAGCTTGGGACAGCTGCCGCCAAGACGCAGTGGAGAATGACCACCGTGTAAAGTCTGCCTGCCTAAGAAAGGGGGCCGACGCAGTAAGGGGGCTCTGTTGACCCCCCAGCTAAATATGTGGATAGTAATCATATAGACCTGTATAAATGAATGGTTACTTTGTCTCTGTATGTAAAGAAATTGAATGCTTATGTATGTATGGCATGACCAACTGTACAGATCATCAAAATATTTTATGAATAAAGTATTTTTTTGAAATAAAAAAAGTATGTTCTGTTCCTTGCACTACTTTTGTAGCTGGCATATGGCAAAGATCATTCCCAATAGATCTGGTTTAAAAAAAATACTGTGCTTTTGAGTATACTCAGTCTGCAAGTAGAATCCTCGCAAATCCCTTTTCTGAAACATTAAAGAATGATTTTCCGTATAATTGTTGCAATCTGTGTTGGATGTTTCTTTGTATATTGTGGTGATCCTTCCATCATGCATGTCCTGTGGAACAAAATCGAATGTACAATCGAACAGGAGGTGATAATATTGTGTTGATGCGTTATGGACTATTGTGTTTGGAACTCTGAAAGTTTCATGATAGAAAGCTTTCTGCCCTGAAAGAAATCTTTTTATTTAAAGAGTAGATGGATGAGTAGTGGGGTACTGGAGATATCATTGTTTGTGCCCCAATTATTCACACCCATCATGATGTTAAATGAGAGGATTAAATGTAATTTTTCCAAGTGACTGGAAAGTGATTTAGTGTCTTAGTGGGCACATACATGGCAAATGGAGAGTTATGTGGCGAGTGTGAAATTATCACTTCAATGGACAAAATCATGACTATTATTAAATGGTAATAGATTGGGAAATCCTGATGTACAAAAGAATCTGGACATGCTATATGCTACTTCACGTTCCCTAAAGTGAATTCACGAGATTTAGTATCTTTGGAATTGATTTGTGGTTATTAGATAAGAGGTCTATTCAAGTTGGTCAAGGAAAGGTTAAGGCGAGGAGATGAATCCTTATCTGTTTCTAGACAGATTGACAGGACCATTTAAAAGCTTCCGGGGGAAGATAAAAGGTACAAGCAGTCACGCTTATCTAGGACAGTTCAAATAAAATGGTAGCATTTTTACCTTTTTATAGGATGAACCTCTGAATTTAAGATTCAGTAGTACATACAATTTACTATACTAAAGTGACTTAATCTGGCAGATATTCCTGATCTTAGGAAGAATTTTGTCAGAGAAGATATTAGTGATCTCAGAGAGGAACATTAGGAACATGGATGTAAGGTGGTATGCCGATAAAGACTGAGTATGGGATGGAAGAAGTGTACAGTTTTCAGGAAATGAAAATTGGGATCTAATTAGCAGATATGTGGAAAATACTAGGCCACTCAGTATATCATCTTGATATCTATCTTCCAAAGTACAAACATACACAAAGATTACTGAGGAAATTTAAGGAGATGTGTAGACTCTGTTAGGACTGAGATGACTAAAAATTTATTTGTGGGATAGTGATCCTGTGGAATTTTCTACTACACAAGGTGGTGGCCAAATAACTGAATATATTTAGGAAAGAAAGATTTCTTGACCTTAAAAATGTTAACAGTGGTGGTGGGTGGGGGAAGAGAATGGGGGAAGGGAGGAAGGGGAGGAGAGCAGAATTATGGCATTGGGGTAGAAGATCAGCAGTCATCATCTTGAATTCTGGAGCAGGTTCAGTGGACTAAATGACCTACAATTGACCCTGTTTTCAGTTTTTTTTTAAACTGAAATACCCTTGTTTGACCATGCCATCCATGAAAAATACTAGTGGAATTGAACATGACTCACAATAAAACAGTTGTTTTTTTGGGAAATCGGTGGGATTTACAGTTCACACCTTCCAGGCATTATGTCCCTTTAAACCTAACCCCTTCATTAAATATTAAACAAGTCTTCTTGAGATCAGGAGGTAAGATTTTAAAGAGGAAAATTGGCTAATTATCTTGAAACTACATCATGTTTGCTCATCATCTTACAGGTTAAAAATGCTACTAAACTTGGTGATAAATGTGATCTGTGTAATGAAAAAACAATTTGTGAGAGTTTAACAACGTTGAAGTAATATATTTCATGGTAATGGGAAGGAAAGTGGTTTCATGTTGTGTTAATAAACACTGTAACTAGTTTTAGTCAATCTACAGCAATAAAGTAGAGATTTAAAATGCAATTGTGGACAAGGTGAAATGGATAGGGACTGAACTGGATGTACTGACTAAATTTCAGTTGACACATTTGTCCACTCCTTCACCTATCATGCATATCCTATATCTATGTAGGGTTGCTCATGAGAGTATGAGCAATGTGTTTACAAACACAGCAGCACAAAGTACCTTTTTGAACTGAAACGTGTGAAAGAAATCAGAGTAATAAATGTTTCATAAAAATCCTGAACTAAAGTTCTAAATCAAGTTCTAAATTAGACATAGCTGCTCTGGGACAATGTTCATTTGCCGAGAAAAGGTATGAATCTAAGCTTGCTAGTATGAAAGAAATGGGAAAGAGAAATATTTATAATAGGTTGAATCAGTCATCAATTGTCAGACTATTTTGAAAGGAAATGCTTACTCTAAGAAATTTTTCAAAGAGGAATGTCTTACAATTAGAGCATTGAATGTTTTTATAAGAATCTAGATAACATTTTCTTTAATGTAGTTATTTGTGTGTTAAAGAATGGAGAAATAAGACATTGTTGATTGCATTATAATGCGCAGTGCGGAAAAGAAAAATATTTGGTTTGTTTAGAAAAGATTGATACAAATGTTGAATTCTAAGTGGCGAATTTATTAATATCTGGTAAATCATATCAAAGTTTTAAGGTTTTAAAAAAAACCTTAAGTGGGACTATTAGTTCGTGTGTGTGCATATAATTACTCGTAACACAAGAGTGGAAGGAACTGAAAGACTGAGTCGTAAGTTAATTATCTGTAAAGATAAGTGTTTGTTTTCTTGTCTCTCCAATTCACTTGAATCCATATTGATGCAAAAAGGTCAGGAAGGCATTGTCTGTTATCAATGATCTTTCACGATGAAACACATCATTGATCAATGTCTGCTGCACCTGCATTGAAGTCACCCAGGATGAATAGGCTCTCACCGTTTGGGATGTTCTCCAGAGCTTCAACTCTTAAATTGTAGAAATGGACTTTGTCTGCAATGCTGGTATGTTGGTGCATAGATGCTGACTGTATTTCCAGCAACTGTTGTGGGATCATCCAGCGTTCTTTCCATGCTAGTAGATAATGCAGTTCGTCTTTGTCAGCTAATCTGGTTTCTTCTAAGTGGCAATGTAACCACCAAGCTGCAAAAGCTTATTACCATTCAGAGTCATCTTGGAAACATCTCGTGGAATTGCCTTTCTTTTTGCTATATGGCCTAGGCATGGTTTTAGCAGGTGCAGTCTTGCCTAACATGTACCTGCCTCTTGACCTCACAGGAACGTAGAAATAAGGAGCAGAATAGACCGATTGGCTCTTTTGTAGCTGATCATTTATTTGGGTGGAACTGAGAAATAATAAAGGAATGGTCACCTTATTGGGATTGTATTATAGACCCCCACATAGAGGGAAATTGAGAAACAAATTTGTAAGGAGGTATGTTATCTGTAAGAATAATAGGGTGGTTATGGTAGGCGTTTTAACTTTTCACACATAGACTGGGACTGCCATAGTGTTAAGGGTTGAGATGGAAAAAGAAGGAAGCCTATGCCAGGTATAGACAGGATAGATCGAGTGAATCCTTAGGAGAATATAAAAACAGTAAGAGTATATTTAAGAGGGAAATCAGGAGGGCAAAAAAGGGACATGAGATAGCTTTGGCAAATAGAGTTAAGGAGAATCCAAAGGGTTTTTACAAATACATTAAGGTCAAAAGGGTAACTAGGGAGAGAATAGGACCTCGCATTGATCAGCAAGATGGTCTTTGAGTGGAGCCACAGGAGATGGGGGAGATACTAAATGAGTATTTTGTATCAATGTTTACTGTGGAAAAGGACGTGGAAGATATAGAATGTAGGGAAATAGATGGTGACATCTGGAAATATGTCCATATTACAGAGGAGGAAGTGCTGGATGTCTTGGAACACATAAAAGTGGATAAATCTCCAGGACCTGATCAGGTGTACCCTAGGACTCTGTGGGAAGCTAGAGAAGTGATTACTGGGCCTCTTGCTGAGATATTTGTATCATCGATAGTCACAGATGAGGTGCTGGAAGATTGGAGGTTGGCAAACGTGATGCCACTATTTAAGAATGGTGGTAAGACCAGTGAGCATGATGTCAGTGGTGAGCAAGTCGTTGAAGGGAATCCTGAGGGACAGGATGTACATGTATTTGGAAAGGCAAGGACTGATTAGGGATAGTCAACATGGCTTTGTACATGGGAAATAATGTCTCTCAAACTTGATTGTGTTTTTTGAAGAAGTAACGGAGGAATCATGAGGGCAGACCGGTAGACGTGATCTTTATGGACTTCAGGAAGGCGTTCAACAAGGTTTCCCATAGGAGACTGGTGAGCAAGGTTAGATCTTACGGAATAACAGGAGAACTAGCCATTTGGACATAGAACTGGCTGAAAGGTCAGAAGATTAAATAAAACTTGGAAACTGACACTCACTGACCTGCACGATTTATTACTAGACTAAATGATGGAGTTGCCTTCAGCAAAAATCCGAGCAAAATGCAAGATATGTCTTAATTTGATAAAATTGTTCTCCTTGACTTGGAGTTGACTAGTGTGTAATGGCTCATTTACCATCGCTCAAATGATGTGGTTCTTCAATTATTTTCATCTGTTTGTTTGACTCCTTCTAAAAGAGGTTCAGATTGAGTTTGTTTTCGTGGCAGATAAATGCCATCTCGGTGGAACCTTGTGTGTTGTGGGCAGCACAGTGGTTAGCACTGCTGCCTCACAGCGCCAGAGACCCGGGTTCAGTTCCTGACTCTGGCTGACTGTGTGGAGTTTGCACATTCTCCCCGTGTCTGCATGGGTTTCCTCTGGGTGCTCCGGTTTTCTCCCATAGTCCAAAGATCTGCAGGTCAGGTGAATTGGCCATGCTAAATTGCCCTTAGTGTTAGGTAAGGGGTAAGCGTAGGGGAATGGGTGGATTGCACTTCGGCGGGTCGGTGTGGACTTGTTGGGCCGAAGGGTCTGTTTCCACACTGTATGTTATGTAATCTAATCTAATCTTAAAAAAAAATGCGCTTGGGACTTCCATCTATTAATTGGACAGGAGGTAGCATGGTACTAGGTAATATTGCACTGATCTATTGAGTGGTTTAGTTCATTTTGTCCTTGTATATTGTTTGTATGCAAAAACATAAATCACAAACTATCATCTGAGTGAATTTATAATTTAATTTCATTCCTTTTGTCTTTTTGTTCCCAACTCATTTAGGTTGGGTATAAAGTATTCTGATTTTTTTGTTCCAACTTAAATACATTTGTCTTGGTATGGATTCATGTTGTCGAAAAAATAGGCTTGAATCTGAATAGTCTGTGCAGTCATGGCTTAATTATTTTGGTTCAGCATGTAAGGAAAAGCACAAGTCAGTCATACAGCACAGAAATAGATCCTTCAGTTCAACCAGCTCACACTGACCATAATCCCAAACTAAACTAGTCCCACCTGCCTGTGCTTTCCCCACACACCTCCCAGATGCTTCATTTAAGTGTGTAAGAATATTTTCCACATGCCTGAATGTGTGCAACTAAAGAGGCTTGACATCATCCAAAGCTTGACATCCCTTCCACCACGTGCAACATGCACAATGTGTCATCTACAAGATGCACTGCAATATCTTGCCAAAGTTCCTCCAAAGCACTTTCCCAACTTGAGGGCGCTACCACCTGAAGCAATAAGGGCAGCAGTTGCACAGGAAAATCACTGTGTAAGCACCATTCTTACTTGGAAGCATACCATTGTCAATGGGTCAAAGGCCTAGAACTCCATTCTGAATAATTCCGTAGGTATCTCGATGCAAGGATTGCAGTGGTTCAAGAAGACAGCTCATCACTACTGTTTGTAATGTAATTCGGGATGGGCAAGAATTCTGGCCTAGCCATCAATGCCTTCTATTCTGTGACCTGATTAAAGAAAAATTGTGATGTAATGTTTCGTCTGTGCTGAGTTAAGTGACCTACAGCTGGTAGTAAGAATGTACCATTTTGTCTCTGTTCCTGGCTTTGAGGATGGCAGGGAGTAGTGAAATTCTAGTGTTCCTAGAACAAATGAGAATTAAAATCAGTAAAAGCTAAATTTTGGGCTTGTATCAGAAGTTTCTTTGTACATCATTATCAATGTATGGGATCATCTTTCTTAAACAAAAACAGTAGAAATACAAGTTTTGCAAGATCTCAGATTGAAATCAAAGGGCTTTAAAAATCTTTGTGGATGGTTGAACTAAGATATACTGAAAAGACTGCTTCATCCCTAATGACATGCAATAATCTCATGAATCCCTTTGGACTATGTAAGCAAGAAGATTTTGTCCAAAGATTAGGTACATTTGGCTGTGACCCTTTCCTAGTGATTTAGGTTAGTGCCCACAACTTTTTGCATATGTGAGTGGAAATTTAGAAGTAGCAAGCTGCTGAGATATTGTGCTACAGCAGCGATTGTTCCCTTCGACAGGCAATGACACGTGTGCATGTTTTCTTTTAAATATCAGTGAATGATGAGTCATTGAATATTTATACTATTCCTGTCAACTCTGTGCTAAACTAGGTTTTGTAGACAAGATGATTCAGGCAACTGAACACGTTTATTAGAGTTGAATCACTAGTTTTAAAAATAGCAAACTTTTTTACTGCTAGTAAGAGATTAAAAGCAGGCAAAATTTAAATTCAACCCAAGTAAGCTATTGTAACGTACTGAGTAATTTGGCCTTATAAATATTCCAGGTCTCTCTGTATTCCGAGGTATTGTATTCAATGACTATATTATGTGAAGATTGAGATTTTGTGTAGATGAGAATATTTGCCTTGTAAAGTCACATACCATCTGAACCATGCAGTCCACACAACTCCTTTTTGCTTAAGTGTGTTGGATTGGTAAGGACAAGGAATTAGCATTGGCTTTTTGCTCCTGTGGGTAGAGTGGGGAAAATTGACCAGCTGAAAGTGCACAGTGAATCTCTTTATTAAGATTTTTAAATTTTGATTTGAGGCGCACTCAGGACTAATGGGCATTTGAGTGAAGTTGATTGCAGAGCTGCTCATCTAATTGAGACTTCAGAGCAGAGGAAGAAAATTGGTGAATGTTGTGTGGTTTTGATGGTTTGTGATCTAACATGTTCCAGATTGCTAGTCTGTTTAAAATATCTGCTTTCTACTTCTTTAAACTAACTTCCTGTCCTTTTTTGCTTCCTTTTCTCCCTTACCTCCAACTATCTGTCTAGCAGCGTAGCATGGAGCTTTTTATCAATCAGGCATTTCTGCACCACACACGAGCAGCTCCAGTGATTAAATATTTGCACAGCTCGACTCTACAGCTCTGAAAGTATCATCTTGTGAAGGTTGTTGCCAATTATTTCCAGTTCCAGTTCTGCCAAGCGTCATAGTTCTGGAAAGCATCAATGATTCACAGAGTATTTTTAAATTTTTAGCTGCTTTTGCTTTATTTTCATAATCTTTTGAAATCTGCTGCACTGGTGTCGTGAATTATTGATCTAGGGTTTGGTGATGATTAAAGAATTAATATATTATTAATGTAATACTTGTGCAAATAACTCAATAGCTTACCCAATCACTGGAAATCTGCATAACTTTTGTTATAAGGCTGTAACTTTGTGTATGAAGAGGGATTGCAGTTTGTATTGTACACCACAGTTGTCATGTTTTGGACTCTAATGGTTTGCTGACTACTGGTGAAGGAACTGTTGGGTTGCAAAATTGAACTTCTAACCAAATCTTTGTTAATCCATCAAAGTGCTCAAGATACCAAATACTAATTTTGCTTCATTTAATCAGAAGAGCTATCAGTACAGCAATGGCTAGTTGCAATAACTGAAGTAATACAAATACTTAACGTATTTAATTTCATTTTTTCCCTCTGCACTTTGGGGATAGTAGCGTTCAAAATCTGTCATTGAATTTTAATCAAACAACTTTTTGTAGCAATTTAAATGCATTTGTATATTGTTTTAAATATTATGTAGATATTTAATAAATGAATTGGAAGGAAGAGAGAAAATAGTTTAAATAAATCAGCATTGGCTATCACTACAAAGGACATCATAGAATGGCAACTTAGTAACATCATTAAGCTGTTAAATATTGTGAATTTCTTTTGAAGAGCAGTGCAACTGTGGATGCTTTTAACACATTGAGATTCTGTCCTGTGCTTTCCCATATGTCAAAATCTCAAGATTTTCTTTCAATGGTTTGAGAGCTGCTTTAGCTTAGAAACTCACTGCCTATCTTGCTTTGCATTTCTGGTGTAGAAACATTCGGGAGCTGAGACATCTGCTTCTGACTGCTTCACATCCGTAGAATGAATTTTGGTCCTTTTCCTTTATGTAAGACTTTCTAGCCTTGGTATTTTGTCTTTTCTGACTTGATAACATATAAATAGCTCCGGAGGTTTAATGTAGGCTCATGAATGTAAGCCTTACATTCCACTTCTAGTCATACTACAGGAGATTTACACTGACTATTGAAGTGTAGGGACAAGTTTTTGGAATGAAGAGGGCTGTGGAGTAGGAATTGTTTGAAATCTGGCCTGTTTGTGGCTGTCTACAGTTCTGAAATTGCAAATTTGATGTCAATATTTACCTGCAAGATCTCCTTACTGTGCCAAGGACTTGGATGCTGAGTAACAGACCAACCTGTTGTTGCACATCAAGACTTGTCTATTCAAGAAGTTTCTATTGTAAACAAAAACTTTAAAAGATTATCCTGATTGTAATATTTCATTTTTTAAGACTTCTGTTCTTATTGATGATATGTTGTGCTAATCTTAATACCAGTCCTTTCAATACTTTTTTTCCCCTCTGGATGAAATCATGCAGTCATTTTCAATTTTAGTGTAAATTAATAAAACAAAACTCAATGCTCCATTGTTTTCAGTACACAGCTATAGTTTTATTGAACTTTCTTTCCAGATGCATATTCTTTAACTTTTTCTTATTTTAATATTTGGTTTTTCTTATTTTAATATTTGGTGTTTACTTTCAGCTATAGTGGCTTGCCCACCCATTGATGTTTTGTCTCCAGCTTAGTTGGTCTTCGCTTTATTCTGCAGTTTATGGGCTAGGGACAAGAAAATTTTAGTCTTTGATCCAGCTTTGGATTGTTATATGGTCATCCTTGTTGAATTGTACATTTAACTCTTATCAGAATACGTTTATTGTCTACAGTATCTTTTCATAGTTAGGTACTATTACAGATCTAGGCTGCTTGGATAAGTTACTCTAGCCTTGTTCCCAATCAAACCATAAACTGACAGGTGCAGCGTCCTCTGAAGAGAAGATTCTTGGTTTAAAAAATGAGTAAGCCAGCAAATCTGCAGACATCTGCAACCTATGCTCCATACTGAAGTTAATACAACTGAAACTTCTTTATAAATCCTTCCTGGTTTCATTTTCTTTTTCAATTATGAAATTAACCCATTGCATATTGTTTCCTGAGTGACCAAACCTACTGATACCCACTTTAAGGACAACATCCAGTCCAAGAGATTGCCCTGTTTTAGGAGTTGTATGTGTTGAGTTGTTGTGATACATGTTGAACTTTAGATCATGTTATTTTGATTTCGAGACTTGTACATTTTGGAGTAATATTTTCCAGCCTTAAGATTGCTTTCCTTTTTGCTGATCATAAGAAATTCACAAGAGCAATTTTATGATGAGTGCTTACTGTATTAGGAAAGAATTTTAGAAACTCACTTCATTTTTCCAGTGACTAACAGTCCTAATTCTATAGGTTTTCCATGTGCATTTATGGCACAATTGAAGAAGAATGAGTGGAAAGGTGCTTTAATATCAATTAATGGTCCACTTCAGGCAAATTGGCAAAAGGGTCGAAAGGTCATCTGCAGCCTTTCTGTGGATACTTAATTGGGACAGAGATGGGAATGTAGTAGCATCCCCATTAGCCTTTCTCCTGTCTGATTTAAATTTCCACCACCACCAAAGACATCTTGCAGAAGAACATTAAATACAATCCCCTTATTGGAGGTTGACAGACTAGCAGTCGAAGAAAAAAAATCCCTCATACGTCCTTTCTTCCACCCTTGCTATCAGTACCAGAAGCATAGATTTTATGAAAAGCTAGACTCGCTAACCAGCTTGGTTTATTCAAACAAGTGCTAAAGATCATGGCCACATTCCCTGAAATTAAAGATGGACACATTAAGAGAAGACAAACTTGTTCTTTTTAATCCTAACACTTTTGAAACTGGACTGAAGCTGCTGCTAACTTGTGAATCTGATGTAACATTTGGCTGGCTTGTGTGTGTATTACATTGTAACCTCGGCTAATCTTGTAAACTTCCTCTAATTCTTAACATTTCGTATTGTGTTGAGTTACTCATCTTCAATGTAGTAATGATACTAATAAACACGATTCACTAAAGTGTCAAAAACCTGTCATTTGTTTGTCATTTAATTTACAGTTTGTAACTCAGATGTATAGTATGAAAGACACTAGTTGAATCATTATGCAATAAATATTGCTGAAGTCATGTGTGTCTATGAAGACACTTTTCAGCTACAAGCTCTAATTTTAGAACTTGCACCTAAATGTACTGAATAAGTATTTGCCATCATTCAGCAACTAAGGAAGCAAAACACAGAACCATCATGAAAAAAGGCTTGCATTTGCTTTTCGTTATAACCATTTAACAAATGTATGATAAAAGTCCAGTCCATATCACTTTTGATATGCACACCTGGGGGTTAAGATTATGTGCCAAAGACTTGTTTTACCTATCACATCTGGATTCCCAATTAGCCGTGTGTGATTAAGGTATTGGACAACACAGGGGTCTGTCTTTGGGCTTTTCACGATATGTTAAGGATGGCATAGTGACTCAGGGCGGCACTTAGATTTAAAGCAATGTAATTTCAGTACACATTTCTCTACCACTATGTATCTTAGTAATGATTATTGATATCACTAATAATGAACTGTATGTAAAAAGCATCAAAATGTTTGAGCATGCTTTTGGAGAAAATGAGAACTGAACAATAGAAGTTGGTGTAAGTTGATCAGAGTGAACTTGTAAAGTTGGTGAAATCTGATTAGTACTTCTCCCTCCTTGTCCAAAAGATTAGTGCATTGAGGTTATGGATAGTGTTCTGGGAGTAGTAAAACAGCTAAGTCTATACTATTGATAGAAGAAAAGGAGGAACAGGAGAATGGAGTAAGAAATTTGGTATAACATGGACATTGAAGTAGGTGGCAGAAATGAAGGTAAGAAGCTATACAGTCATAGAATTGTTACAGTGCAGGAGGGCGTTTGGCCCATATCTGCACTGTCTTTCTGAACATTGTCCAGAGGAAAATTTATAGTAAAATGTTATAGATCAATGATACGAGTGCAGGACAAGTATCGCAGATGTCTGCATTTGGTCTTTGGGTTTTTCAATATATTATGGGACAGCATGGTACAGTGGTTAGCACTGCTGCCTTAGAGGATCAGGGGTCTGGGTTTGATTCCACCCTTCAGTGACTGTCTGTGTGAAGTTTGTATGTTTCCATGTGACCAGACAAGTTTGCAGATAACTAAGTGAGAACACTTAAGTTTTGAAGAAGATCCATTTTAAGTGTGGATGCAGATGGTGTGGGCAGGGTTCTTTAATGTGTACTTGATGTCTATCAATAAAGAGGAGTGATGATGCAGACTTCACAGTTAAAGGAGAGTGTTATCTATTAGATACAATAAGCATAACGCAAGAGAAAATATTAGAGGAACTAACATCCTTGAAGGTGAGTAAATCACCAGGACTGTGTGGATTATACCCCAGGCTGTTAAAGGAAGCTGTCAAGGAAAAATCACACTCTGAAGATCATTTTTTAATACACATTAGATACAGGCAAGGTACCAGAGGATGATAAGTCTGCGAATGTTGTGCCATTATTAAAGAGTGAGGTATAGGCTAAATAATTACAGTCCAGGTGAGTTTGACATTGGTGGGCAAGTTATTAGAATCAGTTCTGAGACAGGGTAGAGTCTGCTTTATCCTTGTGATGATGGATGGTATGTAACCCCAAATTTATACCTACACTGATCTTTCGTCCCCTTGCTCAACAAGTATCTACCTATCCCTGCCTTAAAAATATTCAAAGACTTGTCTTCCCCCACCTTTTTAGAAAAGAGATTTTTCAGGGGAAGGTTTGAGGTGAGGAAAGCTGTTCACTGGAAGAATAACTAGCTCAAAGGACGGTGGTTCTATTTGTTTTGAGGTTAATCGTTTTAATGACTGGCTTATTAGTATGTAGATGTCTATCAGGGCAGTTCCTACAGTTCCTACGTCCACTATCTTCAGCTGCTGCTTTAGTGACTACCAGTCCCCATAAGGCCAGAAGTGGAGATGTTCACTGGTTCTCAGGATTCGTTTGTTCATAACTGCATAGATCAGGGATTTGTCCTGCCCACTTGCAATAAGAACTAGACATTGTTCAAGTTTTGGGTTGGTAAGTAGCAAGTAATATTCATATCACAAAGTACCAGGCAATTAAGGTCTCCAACTGGAGGATTTCATCTTTGATATGCAACAACATTACCACTGCAGAATTTCACAATCGTCATCATCCTGGAGACCACCTGTTGATCAGACGTTGAACTAAACCACACGAAGGCGATTCAGGGCAGGACTTACATATAATGATAAGGTCCTGGGGAGTATCACTGGACAAAGATGTTGGAGTGCAGGTTCATTGTTCCTTGAAACTGGAATTGCAGATACATATGAAGTTGAAGAAAGCATTTGGCATGCTTGCCTTTATTGGTCATACATTTGAGTCTGGGAGTTGGGGTGGGAGAGTCCAAAACTAAAGGGTGTAGGTTTAAGGTGAGAAAGGAAAGATTTAAAAGGGGCCTAAAGGGCAACTTTATGCAAAAGGTGGTGCCTGTATGGAATGAGCTGCCAGAGGAAGTGGTGGAGGCTTGTTACATTTACAAGGTTTAAAAGGCATCTAAATGGCTACGTGAATAGGGAGGGTTTAGAGGGATATGGACCAAGTGCTGGCAAATGGGATTAGATTTATTTAGGATAGCTGGTCAGCATACACGAGTTGGACTGATGGTCTGTTTCCAATCTGTACATCTCTATGATTGTATGACAATTATTGCTACAAGGGGCATTCAGTGAGTAACCTCCAGTTTACCCACGAAAGTTCCCTTTGTTTGAGAATTGAGTTAATTTTAAATGGAATACTTTACCACTTGCCTAGATGAGTGCACCGTCAGCAACACTGTAGCCTAATGCCATCTAAGTCAAAGTAGCCTGTCTGATTGGCACCTTAAATATTCACTCCCTGCAACTTGTGCAGATGCACTTTAGCAATTTGCCAAGCTTTCTTTTAACTGTACTGACTGAATCTGCAATGCTACCAGTTGGAAGTAACACCATTACCTAGAAGTTCCTGTCTAATTCTGACAGCCATTCAAGCTTCTAAATACATCATCATTTCCCACTCTGTCACTGGGTGATAAAATATCTCTGCTATCTCTACCTACCCAATGCACCAGTTTAAAAAGATGGCATACTGTTGCCTTCTCAAGCAGTTAAAGGTTTGAAAGTCCAACAAAGAATTTCCTGTGACATTCATCCCATGAATGTACAGAGAAAATGGTTCAGTTGATATTAAAGTTACTTAGAATTGGGGGAATTCACATGAGTGTGCGGCATGGTGGTGATGTCACTGCACTAAAATCTATAATGCCAGGTTACTATTTTGGGGAATTTGAATCCCACAATGACCACTGGTGAAATTTGAATTCAGTGAAAATCTGGAATGAGAAGCGAAAGCCTAATGTTAGCTACGTAACCACTGCAGATTGTTCTTAATAACCCATCTGGTTCACTAATCCCCTTTTTAGGGAAGGAGATCTGTACTTGTTTGGTGTACGTGTCTCCAGATATGATAGATTCTTCACTGTCATCTTGGCAATTAGGGTGTCGTAATAAATACTGGATGGCCACCTCCCGTGAACGAATAAAATAATTATAAGGCAATTAAAGATTAAAATTCAGAGGCACATTTTTTTCATAATGATAGGTTAAGTGAAATTTCCATAGCCAAGATGGATAGGCTTTTCTTCAGCAAAAGTATCAAGGGACATGGATCAGCATTGGGTAAATAGTATCTCGAGCCAGACAGACGTTGAAATTTAGTGACTTGGCAACAGTAAGGATGGCAGATGCTGGAAGTCAGAATCGATAGATGTGAGGCTGGAAAAGCACAGCCTGACATTGAAATTTACATCTGCTTCTAGTAGGATATTTTGATTACAGCAGGGTTACTCATGAAGAAATACTGCTTTTTTTTTTCCCCTTCAACTCCTTCAATCTTCAAATCCTCTTAATTTCTTTCTCTGTCTCTTTCCTCCTCCCTCCCCTCCAACCTCCCCAAAGAATGTCTGCAGCAGCACCATCATCCAATGAGAAACCATTAAATTTTGGAAAACCTGATAGAATATTAAAAATGCATATTGGAAAAAAGTTACATATTTTTACAACATGGCAGGTGTGACTTTCTGTAGGTTTTCACAAAGTAGGCCACATTACCAAACCTAATTAATTTTTGGCAGCATCTGTGGAAAGAGATACTGATTTTTCCAGTTGGTGACAAATTGCAAGAACTGAGACAGGGAACAGCAAAAGAAGGGATCAAAGAACAAAAAGGAAACTCTAATTATTATTGTGAATCGTGATAGGGTTAGTCTTGTCCTGAGACTCAATCCCATATCCTTTACATTTAACAGGTTATTATTCACCAGTTCTGACACTTCCAGCAAATACAGTTTCACGCTCATTATGCCACCTGCTCTGTGGTTGAAAAGTTCAAATGCCGATTGGCTGACAACTCCTTTAAAAAAAATCTCGTTGTTTGCAAGTGTGATACTGAACTAGCTACCTATCACTTTAATTTTCTGTTTTTTCAGTTTTGACATTATTCCTGATGAAGCTTAATTTGAACTTCAATTTTAGATTAAGCACTGTACAGCTTTCTGAATCTTGGATGGAGTTCAGCAATTTCAAATCAAAGCCTCAATACCTCCTTTTTTTTCCTGCTTTAGAATCGCAGCTGTTGATTGTTTTGTATTCCCTAAATGTTTCACTTGCCTTATTACCTACCATCCTTTTCTTACCTACCATCCTTTTCTAGCCTTTTACCTTAATTACTTTTGCCATTTACTTTGTCTTGCCTTCCACCATATCATAGGTATCACAGTTCTTTCACCTCCTTTGCTACATCATAAAGGCCTTTTTGAAAAGATTTGTGCAATTTATCCACAGCATTTCTCTGCTTTTGGGTCTTACACTTCAATGAATTCAATAAGGTTGGTGAAGTGTGGCTTTCTGTTTAGAAATATTTTCTCTCTGTTCTTTACTATTTTTAGTTCCTATATGTTTTTCAGTTATTTCCTACACCTAGGGTTTTATCTGTTAAGTTGTTTTGTCTTGCAATTTAGTGGCTTCCCTTTACCTTCTAAATGCCTTTATCATTTTGGTTTCTTCTAATATTCCAGAATCATAGTACAGAAGAGGCAATTTGGACCATTGAGTCAGTATCACCAAACCAATGCTAAATCTACATTCGTCCTACTTTCTAGCACTTGGCCCACAGCCTTTTGTTTTGACTTTGAGGTTGTGAGGTTATCCACCTCAACCTCCCTCACCGGGCAGTGCATTTCAGGCCCTTGCCACCCTCTAGGTGAAAAAAGAATTTCCTGAAATCCCCTCCAAACTTCCACTTTCTACTTTAAAAGTGTGCCATTTTGTTATTGATCCTTCAAGGGGAAAAACTGATTTCTAACCACAATGTCCATGGCCTCATAATCTTATGCACCACCTATCAGGTCCCTGCCCCTCTCCTCAAACCTCTCTAATTGAAAGACAATGACCTCCTATCCAGCCTCTCCTCTTAGCTAAAGAGCTCCATTCCATTCAATATTCTGGTGCACCCTCTCCAGTACAATTGCATCCTTTCCTATAAAACAGTGACCTGAACTGCGTGCAGTACTTCAGCTGTCACCTAACCAAAATTCTTTACAGCTCAAACATAACCTTCCTGCTCATTATAATAGATGCCTTGACTGATTAATAAAGGCAAGAATCCCTATGCCTTTTTACTCTAATATCCCCAATTAATGAGCTCTGCCACTTTCAGGGATTTATGGACGAGGGACGCCAGGATCCGTCTGTTCCTCTGAGCTTCCTAATGTCCTACTATTCATTGGCCTGCACCCTTGGCCTCTTACTACTTTAAAAGTGTGTCACTTCACATCAGGGTTAACTGATGTGCCCATCTGACCTATCAGATTATATCCTCCTGCAATTTAACCTCCATTCTCTTCTCTGCCTGCCCCCGTACCCCCCATTATCATCCATATCAATTACATATGAACAGTAAGGGACCCATCATTGATCCCTGTGATAAGTTTCTGGACACTGGGTTCCAGTCACACAGACTTCTACCACTAGTCTTTGTCTCCTGCCAGTAAGGCAAGTTTGGATCCAACTTTCAAGTAATCCTGGATCTCGCTTCCTTTTACCTTATTTATCAGTCTCCCATAAGGGATCTTGCCAAAGGCTTTGCTGAAATCCATATAAACTACATCAACTGCACTATCTTAATCGACACGCCTGGTCATCACCTCAACATATTTGATAAAATTTGTTAGCCATGACCTCCCTGTGACAAAGCCATGCTGATTATTCCTGATCAAACCTTGCCTCTCCAGATGGAAATTAATTCTTTCCTTCAGAATTTTCTCCAATAGTTTCCTTGCCACTGATGTGAACTTACTGCTCTGTAATTTAAAGATAAACCATCCTTGAAAAGTGAAACCACATTAGCTGTCCTGTAGTCTTCTGACACCTCTCTCATGGCAGAGAGGAATTAAAAGTTTGGGTCAGGTCCCAGTGATTTTCTCCTTCATCTCCTGCAACGGCCTAGGATGCAACTCATCTGAACCGGGGGGTTTGTCCAATTTTAAGAGCACTAAAACCACCAATACCTCCACACCCCCTATATCAATGTGCTCAAGGACCTAACAGTCCAGTTTCTCAAATTCTGTATCTATGTTCTCCTTCTCTTGAGTGAACGCACATGTGAAGTATTCATTTAGCAGTCTACCAATGACCTCCAGCTCCATACAGATTTTCCTCTTGGCTCCTAATGGGCCCTATTCTTTCCCTGGTTATTTTTTTTGATACGCATGTAAAATTTGTTTAGGGAGAAACCAATCTTGCCACCAGTGTTTCTTCATGCCCTCTCTTTGTCTTCTAATTGATTTCTTAATTTCGCCTCTGCACTTCCTACACTCTGCAAGGGCCTTAGTTGATTTACTCCCTTTTGTACCTTTCATTAGCCTCTTGTTTTCTCTCCTTTTGTTATTCATTCCTGAATATTCCTCAGGATCCATGATTATCTGACCTTGTTGCTCTTACATTTTATCTACAGGCAACATATTGAGTCTGTCTCTCCCCAATTCCTTTTTGAAAGTCTCCCACTGTTCTGTAGATTTACTCCAAAATAGCTGTGCCCTGAAGAGGGGTTACACCCGAAACGTTGACTTCTCCACCTCCTGATGCTGCCTAGCTTGCTATGTTCTTCTAGCCTCCTGCTCGTCTACCTTGTTATCTACTTTGGCCAACCTCTGCCTTACCTCCATTCAAAACCCTTTTGCTTGCAGTGGAAAAGGAGAAAGATGGTTTGCAGAGTTATAACTTATGGCATTGTGGTCACTATCATTAAAATGATTCACCATTGCCCCACAGACACCTGTCTTGTTTCATTTCCCAGAGTTAGGTCCAGCACTGCACTGTCACTTGTAGGGCCATTTACACATTCATTTTAAAAAATGTTCACTTGAATACATCAATAAATCTGCCCCCTCTAAAGTATCTATGTTGTGATTATCCCAAATAAGGATGGGAAGTTGCAATCCTCAAATATTATTGCTTTTATACACCTAAGTACATTGTTTTCATATCTGCCCCTCAATTTCACACTAACTGTTTGGGAGCCTATAATGCATTCCCAGCAATGTGACTGCCTGCTTTTTATTTATTAAACTTTGCATTCTCTCCAATGTCTTGGAAGACTTGTCAAATGAGTGTTGTGAGTAATGTTTTGGGTCTGGTGACACCTATTCAGAACTTTAGTTCTGTAGAAGGATCACTGGACCTGAAATGTTTGTTCTGCTTCCTCTCCTCAGATGCTGCCAGATCTGCTGAGTTTTTCCAGCAATTTCTTTACTCGTTTCCGGCTTCCAGCATCAGCAGTTCTTTATTTTGCTTCCAAAATATCATTAGTTCCTCACTGCAGTAGCTGACTCCTTAATTAATAATGTGACACTACCTCCTTTATGCACCCTTCCCTACCCTGCCTGAAGATCCTATACACTAGAATGTTGAGTCCTGTACCTCCCTCAATCACATCTGTGATGTCAGCAATATTGGAATGCCACATGTCAATCCATGCCCATAAATGCTGTGTCTAACCTATAATAATTCTAGCATTAAAGTAGAGGCCATCCAGCCTCGCCTTACTTTCTCAGTACTCAACATGCCTGAATTTTCTCTGCCTAGGTGCCTTTCCTGCCTAGGTGCCTATGCTGTGTTACTATAGAACGAATGCTGTGTGTCCCCTGCCTCTGTTGAATTAATTTAATCTTCTCTCAACAGTACTAGCCAACCTCACTCAGATGTACTTCCCACTTGTAGAAGTGTCCCCTTCCTTCCCCGCACGTGCTCCCAATGATTCAGCAGTCTAAACCCACCTGCACTAACTCTTGAGCCACACATTCATCTGCCCTACACTCCTGTTTCTGAACTTGTTACTTCGTCAGACTGGAGTAATCCAGAGATTACAACATTTGAGGTCCTTCTTTTGATCCATTGCAAGGTTTCCTGAACACTCAATGCAAGACCTCATCCGTCATTCTGCCTTTTTCATTGGTACTATATGCACCATGAGTGACCTCTGTCTTATCATCCTAATGTTGAGGATTCCCTGCAGCTGCTCAGTTGCATTCTTAACCCTGGCATCATGGAGGCAACATACAATCTGTAGTCCTATGTGCGGCTGTAGAAGTGCCTGCTGCTTCACCTAACTAACCAATCCCATATTAATATCTCTCTTCACCTTCCTCCCCTCCTGTACATTCAGGCCACTTTTATTGCCAGAAGCTTGGCTCTTTCTGTACTTCCTTGAGGAACCAGCTTCCGTAACGAATGTAATGGGACCTCAGGAGTTTCCTTAAAATGTTGTGCCTGCTGGGTCAGTTTAGCAGATAAAAATAACTAAGGAAAATTAGTCAACCCTGTTTTCTCATCTGCTATGGTTATTATGTATGTGTCTGTTTTTTTCTTAGTTTTGCATTTGTTATTTTGTAATTGGTGTTTGCTGTCCTAACTATCTGTATTGAATACCAACATGTCATTCTCTGGTGTGACTATCTACTTAATGTTTGCTCTTTTCTTCAATTTTAATCTTGTCCTTTCTATTGGCTAATTATATATTTTTAAAACAACACTTTTCCTCCATTCTTGGTTGAACCTTTTTAAATATCTTCCGCTGCTGTCTTTGTCTTTTGACTTGATTTTTTTGTATCCAATTTACCTTCCTAGTTCTATCATCATCATCTGAATTAGTTTTTATCCAATCTATTGCTTTAATCTTTAGTCAGTGCCACTGCATTGCAGAAATTGTAGATTTTTATCAGTGAATTAGCAGTCAGTAGCCATCTGAGAACCTAATAACCCTCTTCTAAAAAACTTATTAATTGCATGTATCAGCAATAATAAAAACGAGAGAGAAACTTAATTAACATGGAGTCCAATGTAATCTTCAGTTTTGAACAGTCTTATTTAACTTGCAACCTAATCCTTGTGTATCACTTCATACTACTGGCACTACTGAGTATTTTCAGCACTTCCTATTTTTATTTCAAATTTCCAGTAATTACACTATTTTGCTAAAAAGTCAGTGGAAAGGTGGGAGGAAATGTAAGCTGGAAGATTATGATCTTGCTTCCAGACATGAGATGCTCAGCAACAGTGTCTAATTTAAAATGGATGCTGCACAAAATATACTGTTGAGGCAGAATAGAGGTTCAATGCTAATTGTAATCCTGTATGGAAAACATATTCCTAAAAGGCAAGTGATTAATTTAAAGTTAACTTTGACATTGTTACAAATTACATTCTAAAGTAATAGAAAAGAGTGGTTATTTTAATGGTGCAAATTTAAATACGATTAAAGACTGAAAATACACCGATCTGATAGCTCATGAGACATAGATTGAAATTTCGCCAGTAATTTGGCCATTTGTTGAATCTGAGTACGGGTATGTAAGCCTGGCCTTGAAGGAGTTTGCAGTACCTTTAAAATAGCCAATTTGTTATATGCTAACTGTTACACAGGGAAGCCAATAGGGCATTGAGAAACATAGAAGTGATGCAAAGCGTATAATTTTTAAAAAAAATTGAATGTTTTTGGATGCCAACTTTAGGAAGGATGTTAATACTCGAAATGAAGCACAGGACTTGCATTAAAATGAAATCAAGAACGAAAGATATTAATTCCCAGAAAAGTAATGGGTTATTTTTAATAAACACCAAGAATCTAGCAGAAGTATATGCTATAGGTTTTCAAAATTATGAAGGGCATTGATATCTTAGAACGAAAACAATTTCATTGGTTGTTGCATTGGCTACTAAAAACTGTAAATGTAAGATCTTTGGAAGTTAAAGAAATATTTAGGAGATGTCCTGGTTGTGAGGATATAAACATTTCCAACCAGAAATAGTAGTGGAAGTAGAATCTGAGAACTTTTAAAGAGAAGTAAACGTTTGAGAAAGAGAACTTTTAAAAGGGCATATGGAAAACAGAAGCATTGCATACGTTTTTTGCATTCCATGAACTTTCAAGTTAATAAGACTGAACAAGCAGAAAAAAAATTGCATATCATTTTACCTGACTGTGGCCACTGAACCCCCTTTGCAAGAAGCGCCACAATTTTTTGAAGCATTACATGTCCCCAAAAGAGAGTTTGCACATAACAAGCTACTACGAATAGTGAATAAAGGAGGCAAAATTCTGATGGACCAAATAGCCCACTTTTGTTCATAATATTACTTGATTTAGGTCTGTCATTTAAGGTGCAACAGTATTTCCGAAGTAGCAGTGTGGTAAATTCAACGTTTTTTGATGAAGGGATGCTGGATATCTCTTGTGACTTACATTATCTCTAGCAATATAGTACTTCCTTATTATTGTATTAAATGTCAACCAAGATTGTGTTTATGCCCGAGAGCTTAACTCCCCACTTGGGTTGGTTCAGTTGATTGTCTGCATAAAGTATCTTATAGGCAAATGAGCAATGAGGGTCAGGTATTTGGTCATGTCTAGCCATTATCCTGTGTTAGCCGACTTGCACCAATGTTGGAGCACACATTTATGTTTATGGGCTATGTGAGAACTGGAAGATATGGAATCGTTTGGACACTTTCTGAATTGGTGTGCTTTTATGCTTCCATCTACCTTCAGCTAACAAAAAAAAGCCAAATGGTTTTGGAGGAAAAAAAGACCAATCTTAGGAAGATTAACAATTAGGTTTATGGCCTTTAATTGATAGGAAAACTGGATTTGGAGACTGTGGAGACCTCCTGGTTTCCTAGCAAAGCAGATCTCTGCCAACTTTCAAAGACTCTAATCTAACTTGATTTCATTCCAAATTCCAAATTGAGCATCTTCCACAAGTCTACAGATTGTGTCAACAAGAAACCTAGTGGACCGTGAGAAGTCATGAAATCTATTCTTTATTTACCAACCCTTGACTGACAGTGGTGTTTTCTCTTTTGGTTTTGCTCATTTTTAGAACAACACCTGTGTAGAGTCTGTTGTCATTTGTGTTGAGGGAGTTCATTAACTCTAGATTAAAAAGGGATATTCTAATTCCAGGTTATCACTTGGTTCTTATCCAGCTTTCTATTTTGTTTTAAAAACTTCTTGTTTTATAATAAGTACATTTCTTGTGTTCATTAAAGAAGCCCAGTAAAAGTCCCTCGTTGTAGATAGAAATAAATAAGGGAATTAATTGGTCATTTTGGCAATTAAGTGAAAACATTTGTTCTAGTAGAGGAGCTTGAATAGCAGTACATTTCTCCCATCAGTGCCTTAATATTAGCATCTATTTGAGCAATACCATAATTTTACATTTTCATTGTTTTCAAATCCTTCCTTATGGCTTCTCCTATTACTGTCTTTGTGATAATTCCTTACTGCCACAGCCCTCAAGAAATCCCAGTTCTGGCTTCTTGAGCATTCCTGATTAATGTGCAGTGATAGAAAAATAAATGATTATCTGTCTAACATCCTGAGCCCTCCGTTCTGTAATTCAATATTGCTTTCCTCGTTTAAAGATACTATTTTTAAAATTTACCTCTGACTCAGCTTTCGGTGCCCTTAACATCATGTATGACTTGCAGTTAAATTTCAGACAGAATACTGCTTGCTAGATTTACATGCCAACCCTGTCCTTAGGCCCACCAGGGGAGGAATATACATTTAGCGCTATAGTGCACTCATTAAGTGTTCATCTAAGTGAAGGATTCACCTAACGCAAGAACATTTCTTTAAAAATACTAACAAAAGGCAGCTAAATCAACTTCCTATAGGTGTCCTCATGACCTGGCAAATAATTCCCTCAAACAATGCTCGGATGAAAAAATATAAATAGTCAAATTTCATTTTATTGTTAAGTTTAGTGTTCCATAGGACTGGTAAGTAGACAATTTTTAGCCCTTCCGGCCTGTTCCATTTCATTTAGATCACAGCTCAACACTATTAATTAAGTAAATAAATTTTAACGTAGAGATAAAGAAGTCATATTTTATGTAATATGCATGTGAAACCTTTGTTTTATTATGCAGAAGGAGCTAAATAACTTGTTACACACTGAAACCCACCAGACAAGAGTCTAGGTGTTTTCTAATCTAACCTGTTCAGATATAATATGGCATACCAGGTAGGATGTGAACCAGGGCCTCCTGGTTGAGAGATAAGGATACTACTATTGTGCCACAAGCCCTATGAAAGCTTTCTGTCCTGTGTGTTTACTCAATATTTATTTGTTCACCTTTCATATATTGAGCACATATTAATTATTTAGATATGTCATCAGCCTGTTCAGAGATGTAATTGCACACCTCTGGAGCAGGGGGAACTTGAACCCAGGTCTCCAGATTCTGAGGTGGGGAAATTTACCACTGCACCACCAGAGCTCTGACAGACCACAGTATACACTGAATCACTTTTATCTCCACATTATTAATAAAGTAAACACATTTTAAGAGTTGAGCTGCGACCTAAATGAAATGTGACAGGCCTGAAGGGCTAACTTGTCTACTTAATAGTCCTGTGGAACACTAAACTTAACAATGATAAAATTTAGTTGACTATTTATATTTTTTCCCTCCTAGTTTGTTTGAGGGAAATATTTGCCAGGTCACGAGGCCGCCTATAAAGAGGTTGAGGCAAAGGGTCTTGTTAGTTTAATTGCCTTTTGCTATTCTTTTCCAAAAAAAGTTTGTATTTTTAAGCAAATTTTTCATTTTGGTGACGCTTAGTGAATGTACGATAGCACTAAATTTATACTCCTCACCTGGTGGATCTGAAGGGCAGGGTTGGCGCATGAAATCTAGCAAGCCGTATTCTTGTCTGAAATTTGAGAGGGTGGAGAAGGTTCTTCGCAGTGCCCTGAGGGCATGGTGTACCAAGGTGGCCACTTAATGACTTCATCTTGCCATATTTTAACCAAGATGGAAAGAGACCTCCGTCATGTGGGAAACCCTCAATTTAGCAGCACAGCCTGTTCTTGGGCAAGGGTGTGAAGTGGAGTTGGGTAGAAACTTCCTTTTGAGGACCCTTGCGCCCATCAGATGCAAATTCAAGATTATCCATCCCATTCTGAATTTAACCCTTCCCAATAGCCCTTTGAACTGGCCACCTCACCAAGAAAAAAAATGTTAATGCAAATTGTCACTGGCTGAATAAATCACAGACCTAGTCTGGGCTAATAGCAATAGTGAAAGTGTTTTTAATTATTGTAAAAACCCATCGAGTTCACTAATGTACTTTAGCAAATGAAGTCTGCTGTCCTTGCCTTTTCTGGCCTGCATGTAGAAAGATAGGAATAGTAGCTATTCAGTTCTGGAGCCTACCCTGCCATTTAATGTGACCATTGCTGATTGAACATTTAAGGGCCTTTTACACACCCTATCCCCTTAACCTTGTATGTTTCTGATAATCCATAATCTATCAATTTCTGCGTTTAACCACATTCAAGGACTGAGCTTCCGCAGCCTTTTGTTGAGAATTCCAAAGGTTGACAATCTGCTGAGTTTTTCAAAAAAATTCTGATCTCAGAACTACATGTCACTTCCCTTACTTCAAATTGTTCTCCCTCATTCTACATTCCCGAACTATGAGAATCACTTTTATTCTGTCTATACCTGTAATTCTATCTTCATGCACAGCTGAAAAATGTGTTGCTGGAAAAGCGCAGCAGGTCCGACAGCATCCAAGGAGCAGGAGAATCGATATTTCTGGCAGCAGCCCTTCTTCAGGAATGAGGAGGGTGTGCCAAGCAGGCTAAGATAAAAGTTGGGAGGAGGGACTTGGGGGAGGGGCGTTGGGAATGCAATCGGTGGAAGGAGGTTAAAGTGAGGGTGATAAGCTGGAGAGGTCGGGAAGAAGATTGCAGGTCAAGAAGGCGGTACTGAGTCAGAGGGTTGGGACTGAGATAAGGTGGGGGGGAGGGGAAATGAAGCTGGAGAAATCTGAGTTCATCCCTTGTGGTTGGACGGTTCCTAGGCGGAAGATGAGGCGCTCTTCTGCATGTCCTTGGCGGAGTCGGAGGGGGAGTTAAAGTGTTCAGCCACGGGGCGGTTGGGTTGGTTGGTGCGGGTGTCCCAGAGGCGTTCTCTCAAACGTTCCGCAAGTAGGTGGCCTGTCTCCCCAATGTAGAGGAGACAGGACGTGCAGGTCCTTGGCCTCCTCCATCGCCAGACCATGGCAACACGACGCCTGGAGGAAGAGCGCCTTATCTTCCGCCTAGGAACCCTCCAACCACAAGGGATGAATGCAGATTTCTCCAGCTTCCTCATCCCCACCCCCACCTTATCTCAGTCCCAACCCTCGGACCCAGTACCGCCTTCTTGACCTGCAATCATCTTCCCGACCTCTCTGCCCCCATTCCCTCCCCGGCCTATCACCCTGACTTTAACCTCCTTCCACCGATTGCATTCCCAATGCCCCTCCCCCAAGTCCCTCCTCCCAACTTTTATCTTAGCCTGCTTGGCACACCTTCCTCATTCCTGAAGAAGGGCTTATGCCCGAAACGTCAATTCTCCTGCTCCTTGGATGCTGCCTGACCTGCTGCACTTTTTCAGTTCTGATCTGCAGTCCTCATTTTCTCCTAGTTTATCTTCATGCACAGCCCTGCCAGCCTGAGAACAAGACTAATGAATCCTTGTTGCATTCCTTCAATATCGATGATAACTTCCAAAAGCTAAGGAGACCAGTGTGATCTAGAATTGAAGAAAGACTTCAATGTTCCTGCACTCACATCCTCTTAAAGGTTAACTTTTTATTCAGTTTCCTAATGTTTGCTGCACCTGCATTTTAACATTTTTAGTGACTGATTGGCAAGGGCACCATATCCTTTTGTACATATGCATTCTCTGACCATTTAAGAAATATACTGCATTTCTATTCCTCCTACCACAGTGGCTAACCTCCTATTTATAAACATTATGAACTGTTTGCCATGTTCTTTTCCCACTCACTAAGCTTGTCCAAATCCTCCAGATGTCAGTTTGTATCACCCTCACAAGATGTGTTTGCAGTTTGCTAAATTGTGCTAGACATTAAGCTATGTTTCTTTAGCAGGGTTACTTAGTGTTAAATCGCCAATACTCGGAGAGGCGTTTGCCTTCCATACAAAACAAGAGGTTGATTTAACGTGGGGTTATCATGGAAAAGTAGAATGATATTGGGCTAGCAATCCAGAACTCCAGGCCAATGCTCTGGGGAAATGGATTCATATCCTCCCAGGGCTTGTGGTGAAATGTGAAATCAATACAAAATCTGGAATAATAGTGCCATTAGGCTGGTTCCTATAGGAAACTGCGACTTGTTGTAAAAACCCCACCTGGTTCACTAATGTTTTTCTGGAAAGAAACCTGGCATCTTTACTAGGTCTAGCCTACATGTGACACAATCACCAGTGTGATTTACTCTTATCTGGCCTCTAGGCAATTGTGGATGGGCCATAAATGTTGCCCTAGTCAATAACATCCACATCCCATGTATGAATAAACACTTTTTTACTGTGTCACTTTACTGTAGGTGAGCCATTGGAATTGTGGGTGGGATTAAGACCATAAGAGCAGAAATTAGGCCATTCAACCCATTGTGTTTGCTCTGCCATTCAATCATGGAAGATATGTTTCTCAACCCCATTCTCTCACTTTCTCCTGATACTTGAGCCTATCTATCTCCATCTTAAGTGTAGTCAATAAGCTGGCCTCCATAGACTTCTGTGGCAGTGAATTCCATAGATTCACCACTCTCTGGCTGAAGATGTTTCTCCTTATCTCCATGTTAAAAGGTCTTCCCTTCACTCTAAGGCTATGTCTCTTCTACCAGGCCATTCGGTATTCTGTATGTTGTAATGAGATTCCTCTTCCTCCTTCAAAACTCCGGTGATTTATAAACCCAAAAAGTCCTCAAATGTTACTCGTATGTTAAGCTTTTCTTTCCTGGGACTATTCTTGTGAATGCCCCCCTGAGCATACTCCAAGGCCAGTACATCCTTCCTGAGATATGAGGCCCAAAACTGTGCACATTACTCCAAATTTGGTCTGAATGGAGCCTTACTGAGCCTCAGAAGTACATCCCTGCTTTTATATTCAAGTCCCCTCAAACTCAAAGCTATCCTTGCTTTTGCCTTCCTAACTACTGACTCAACCTGCCAGTTTACTTTGAGAGAATCCTGGGCTAGAACTCCCAAGTCTCTCTGCACTTCAGACTTCTGAATTTTCTCTCCATTTAGAAAATAGTCCATGCTCCTATTCTTCCTACCTCACACTTTCCCACATTGTACTCCATCTGCCACTTCTTTGTCCATTCTCCTAACCTGTCCAAATCCTTCTGCGGCCTCTGTCTTCTCAATACTACCTGTCCCTCGACTTATCTTTGTATCTTCTACGAACTTAGCCAGAATGCTCTCAGTTGCATCATCTAGATTGTTAATGAATAAAATGAAAAGTCGTGTTCCCAACACAGTCTTGTGGAGCACCACTAGTCATCAGCTGCCATCCTGAGAAGGACCCTTTTATCCCCATTCTCTACTTTCTGCCAGATAGCCAAGCTTCTATCACTGCTAGCACCTTGTGTTTGACACCATGGGCACTTATCTTAAACGGTAACCTTTTGTGTGGCACCTTGTCAAAGGCCTTCTAGAAGTCCAGATAGTTGACTTCCATTTGTTCTCCTTGGTCTAACCTGCTCATTACTTCCTCAGAATTCTAGAAAATTTGTCAGGCAAGACCCCCCCTGATGAAACTGTGCTGCCTTTTCCCTATTTTGCCATACACATCAAAGTATTCAGAAATTTCATCCTTCACGATGGATTCCAGGATCTTATCCATGACCAAGGTTAGGCTAATTGTTCTGTAGTTTTCCGTCTTTTGCCTTAATCCCTTTTTAAATTAGGATGTCACATTAGTGATTTTTCCAGTCCTCTGGGACCCTCCCAGAAACTCCTGCTCTTGCTGCTCCACTGTCTTTCCTGTATACTTCTCTCCCAGTAAATTCTACCCAGCTCCTACCTCATGCCTTTCTTCAGCTGTAACACCATTACCTCTTCTTCAAACTTCTCTTTCAAATTGCAGACTACGTTCAACCATATTCTGATCACTGCCTTCTAAGGGTTTCTTCACGTTAAAGTCCCTTATCAAGTCTGCCTCATTGCACGACACTAAATCCAGTATTGCCTGTTCCCTAGTGACCTCCGTCACAAGCTGCTCCAAAAAGCCATCTCGTAGACATTCCACAAATTCCTTTTTTTGCAATCCACTGCCAAACTGACTTTCCCAGTCCACCTGCATATTGAAATTCCCCATGATCACTGTATCTTTGCCTTTCCTACGCATCTTTTCTATTTGCTGGTTTACTTTGGAGGTTTGTATGTAATTCCAACTGTGGTTTGTTTTCATTTTTGCGGTGCATCAATTCTATCCGCACAGATTAGATGACCTAAAGTGAGGAAACAGGCCATTCGGCCCAACAAATCCACACTGGCCTTCTGAAGAGTAACCCACCCAGTCCCATTCCCATACCTTATATTTACCCCTGATTAATGCACCTAACACTATGGGCAGTTTAGCATGACCAATCTACCTAACCTGCACAACTTTGGATTGTGGGAGGAAACTGGAGTACCTGGAGGAAACCCATGTAGACACGGGGAGAATGTGAAAACTCCACACAGTCACCTGAGGCTGGGATCGAATTCAGGTCCCTGGTGCTGAGAGGCAGCAGTGCTAACCACTGAGCCACCATGCTGCTATCTACACCATCTGATCCTACTTTGTTTCTTACTATTGATTTAATTATATTATTAATAAGGCAACCCCACCCACTCTGCCTACCTGCTTATCTTTTCAATAGGATGTACATCCTTGAATATTCAGCAACCAATCCTGATCCTCTTGCAGCCATGCCTCAGTGATGTTCATTATGTCAGACCTGCACCACAGGTCTAGGCATTCAAACTAGTCATTATCCTTTTGGATATCAACCATTGTATTTTGCTATATCTTGTCCAGTCTGCAATGTAATTCCCGCCCCCCCCCCCCTCCCCCGCCTGGTTACAATGGTTGGTGGTTACTCTGATTAGCAATTTATGTTTGCTGCAGACAATCTGATTTGAATATTGTAACTAATTTTTGATGGGTATCGCAACTAAGTCTGATCCTGATCTCCTTTCTCTTTTGCTTCCACCCTACAATGCCAACCCAACAAATGCTTCCTAGCAGGGGAAGGAAGGTTATTTGAATGTCAGCAAAGACTTGAAGCCAACTTTTATCTGACTAGATGAGATAAACAATTACTTAGTCAAATAGTAGACAGCTGCTGACAAAACTGTACTTCAATTAAGAGCCAGTGCTTTAAAATAGGCTGGAAGAAACTGGAAGGGTGCTTGTGGTGCAGTAGTAGTGAACCTGAAGATCTCAACCCCAAGGGACGGGTCTCTTGGTTCCACAATCGGTCAAAGAAACTACAGGGTTTCGGTCTGCTTCAGAAAGATTTCGCAATTTATTAAGACGCTGGGCACAGGTTTGTCCAACAACACCGAAATTGGAAACATCTGGGTTTCTTGGAAAAACTGCACAATTTCACTTGGAACAAAGGCAATTTTTATGCTTTTTTTTAAAAGAAACAGTACAGCCTTAATTGCAGAGTAAATCCAAAAAAGTGTAATAAAGTGACATAATGGGCAGCAGGTACTGGATTGGTGGTGCTGGAAGAGCACAGCAGTTCAGGCAGCATTTACACCATAATGGGCAGCAGGTACTGGATTAGTGGTGCTGGAAGAGCACAGCAGTTCAGGCAGCATTTACACCATAATGGGCAGCAGGTACTGGATTGGTGGTGCTGGAAGAGCACAGCAGTTCAGGCAGCATTTACACCATAATGGGCAGCAGGTTAACCCCATGATATTTCCTTGGAAACAAAATTGTTTAGCACTTATTATCTCTTCCCACCTGCATTTCAAGGTTAGCTGGGATGGTTTGTAAAGTTCTACCTAAATTTAATTAATTCTATATTGTGAAGGGTCCATTGTTCTTCTTTATCTTTGATTCAGTTAGCTCAGCACAGCAGGAATGCAGCCTTTAGCAGGGTGAGAAGCCATTTTAAACAGTGTTAATTTGCACCTGAAGCCATTTTGTTATGTTACTTTGTTACTTGCATTTAGAAGCCATTTTGTAGTTAGTAAAAGCATGCATTAAATGGTTGCTCCTGACAACAGCCTAAATCCAGATTAGATCCTCAAACCAGGAACCTGGGTTCAACTCCTATCTGCTGTAGAGGTATGTAATAATATTCCTGACAAGTCTATTCAAAAGTATAAGAAATTAGAGCAGGATAAGGCAAAACTGTCTTTTAAGCTTGTTCAGTCATTTAAAAAGGTTGATTGATCCTCCTCACTTCCACTTTCCCAGCAGTTAGCACTGCTGCCTCACAGCGCCGGAGACCCGGGTTCAATTCCCGCCTCAGGCGACTGACTGTGTGGAGTTTGCACGTTCTCCCCGTGTCCGTGTGGGTTTCCTCCGGGTGCTCCGGTTTCCTCCCACAGTCCAAAGATGTGCAGGTCAGGTGAATTGGCCATGCTAAATTGCCCGTAGTGTTAGGTAAGGGGTTGATGTAGATGTAGGGGTATGGGCGGGTACGCTTCGGCGGGGCGGTGTGGACTTGTTGGGCCGAAGGGCCTGTTTCCACACTGTAAGTAATCTAATCTATATCAAAAACTTTAGTTGTTTTCTCTTTGGCCATGTATTTGCTCATCTGTTGTAATACCCCCTATGTATTTTGTGGTTATAATGTCCCTGTGAAAGGATATTTCATTGTATTGAAGATGCTAAATAAACATAAATTGTTACATTGGTTTCCTTCTACTAGAATTTAAGGACCTCTGCATTGTGGTCATAAGATCCCTGAACAGGAATAAGCTATTTAGACCATTTATCCTGTTCCACAATTGATAAGATCACAACTGGTCTGATTGTGACCTCAACTCCATTTTCTAACACTTAATTCCCTTGTTGATCAAAATCTGTCTAACTCTGCCTTAAATATAGAATATCGCTGATGCATCTGCAACTCCTCCAACCACCTCATAAAACATGTAAGGGATTTTTCAGCTTTGAGGCCCATTAATTTTCCAATATTTCCCTTCAACAATTTCAATAACTAAGATGCTTGTTCTTTACGACCCCTTGATTTCCTACAATTGCTGGAAACCTTTTGTGTCCTCTGTTGTGAAACCAAATGCAAAGTGTTTGGTTGTTGTCTTTGCATTATAATTTCTTCCATTGATGCTTCTGTGAGCTACATTTGTGTCTGCTTATCTTTTCCTTTTTATGTAACAGTAGAATCTCTTAGCAAATTCTGATTTCATATTTTTGCTGGTTTACCCAAGAGAGGAGACAGGTAGACGTAAAGAAAAGCAGATTGCCGTTATTCTCTGTACTGAATGGCTAGATTTAGGTATTATTTTGATGTCTGAGCTGCAAGCTCAGTGAGACGTCAAATCTCTTATTTTTCTCTGGAATGCAGGCTGCTCAAGTTGCTACTTATGGAGTTCCAGGGCAAATGAATGGGAATGTTGAAAAATGCTGTGCAATGGGAGACTATTAATAAACACTACCTGTGTCATCAGATACATTGTAACAGTATTTAAAGTTCAATTTTGGAAAAATTAGAATAAAATAGTGTCAGACAATTTGGAATCACTATCACAGAATTTAGAATCTCAAAAGAATGTTTTGATAGCCAGGCCTTATAATTGATTTCTTTTTCTAAAGACTTTTTATAGAAGACTCTCGACTGGATTTTATTGTGCACTGGGCTGCTGTCTGAGTACTTCAACAGTACTAACCCTGCATGCCTAAGGGTCAGTAGTAGATGGAATGGTAGTGGCTGGAAGTGCATGAAAGCCTGAGTTATTCATATTTGATTCAACACTGCAATATGATTGCAGTTTTGATTTTTTTTAACCAAAATTGGTTCTCAATTATAAGGGGCTTCTAAATGTCAGAAGTAGCAAGTAGACATTCAGTCCATATGTTTTTATTGCTTCGTGGGAATTGAATATGGTCTCTGGTAACTGACACATGCTGTCTATGGTTAGTCGCTTTGGACCCTAGCAGTTTTAGTTGCTTTGAGAAGGTAAGGAATAGTCTCACGTGACAGGTTGGAGGGACTGTCTGTAGTTTTATAGATACCAGCTACACCAGGAGCTAGGCTTCAAAGTACATTTCTAAAGAATCATCACTGAAGGAGGTCACTCAAATAGACATTTTTTTTTCTTGTCCAGTAAGACTACTATTGCCTGTGCCGTATTTAGAAGTTTGTCGTGCACTGCCATACTGTTAAGGGTTCAGATGGAGAGGAATTTAAGTATGTGTAATACAGTTTTCTGATTCAGTATGTGGATGTACCTACTAGAGAAGGTGCAAAACTTGACTTACTCTTGGTAAATAAGGCAGGGCAGGTGACTGAGGTGTCAGTGGGGGAAGCACTTTGGGCCAGCGACTGTAATTCTATTAGATTTAAAATAATAATGGAAAAGAACAAACCAGGTCTAAAAGTTGAAGTTCTAAATTGGAGAAAGGCCAATTTTGACGGTATTAGGCAAGATTTTTCGAAAGCTGATTGGGGGCGGATGTTCGCAGGTAAAAGGACAGTTGGAAAATGGGAAGCCTTCAAAAATGAGTTAACGAGAATCCAGAGAAAGTATATTCCTGTTAGGGTGAAGGGAAAGGCTGGTAGGCATAGGGAATGCTGGATGACTAAAGAAATTGAGGGTTTGGTTAAGAAAAAGAAGCATATGTCAGGTATAGACAGGATAGATTGAGTGAATCCTTAGAAGAGTATAAAGGCAGTAGGAGGACACTTAAGAGGGAAATCAGGAGGGCAACAAGGGGACGTGAGATAGCTTTGGCAAATAGAATTAAGGAGAATCCTAAAGGTTTTTACAAATACATTAAGAACCAAAGGCTAACTAGGAAGAGGATACAGCCCCTCAAAGATCAGCAAGGCGGCCTTTATGTGGAGCTGCAGAAAATGGGGGAGATACTAAATGAGTATTTTGCATCAGTATTTACTGTGGAAAAGGATATGGAAGATATAGACTGTAGGGAAATAGATGGTGACATCTTGCAAAATGTCTATATTACAGAGGAGGAAGTGCTGGATGCCTTGAAAAGGGTAAAGGTGGATACATCCCCAGGACCTGATCAGGTGTACCCGAGAACTCTGTGGGAAGCTAGAGAAGTGATTGCTGGGCCTTTTGCTGAGATATTTGTATCATTGATAATCACAGGTGAGGTGCTGGAAGACTGGAGATTGGCTAACGTGGTGTCAATGTTTAAGAAGTGTGGTAAGGACAAGCCAGGGAACTATAGACCAGGGAGGAGAAAGTGAGGACTGCAGATGCTGGAGACCAGAGTTGAAAAATGTGGTGCTGGAAAAACATAGCAGGCCAAGCAGCATCCGCAGAGCAGGCGAATCGATGATTCGGGCATAAGCCTGGCCTGCTGTGTTTCTCCAGCACCACATTTTTCAACTATAGACCAGGGAGCCTGACGTCGGTAGTAGGCAAGTTGTTGGAGGGAATCCTGAGGGACAAGATGTACATGTATTTGGAAAGGCAAGGACTGATAGGGATAGTCAGCATGGTTTTGTGCGTGGAAAATCATGTCTCACAAACTTGATTGAGTTTTTTGAAGTAACAACAAGTATTGATGAGGGCAGAGCGGGAGATGTGATCTATATGGACTTCAGTAAGGCGTTCGACAAGGTTCCCCATGGGAGACTGATTAGCAAGGTTAGATCTACAGGGAGGACTAGCCATTTGGATACAGAACTGGCTCAAAGGTAGAAGATCGAGAGTGGTAGTGGAGGGTTGTTTATCAGACTGGAAGCCTGTGACAAGTGGAATGCCACAAGGATCGGTGCTGGGTCCTCTACTTTTTGTCATTTATATAAATGATTTGGATGTGAGCATAAGTGGTACAGTTAGTAAGTTTGCAGATGACACCAAAATTGGAGGTGTAGTGGACAGCAAAGAGGGTTACCTCAGATTACAACAGGATCTGGACCAGATAGGCCAATGAGCTAAGAAGTGGCAGATAGAGTTTAATTCAGATAAATGCAAGGTGCTGTATTTTGGGAAAGCAAATCTTAGCAGGACTTATACACTTAATGGTAAGGTCCTAGGGAGTGTTGCTGAACAAAGAGACCTTGGCGTGCAGGTTCATAGCTCCTTGAAAGTGGAGTCGCAGGTAGATAGGATAGTGAAGAAGGCATTTGGTATGCTTTCCTTTATTGGTCAGAGTATTGAGTACAGGAGTTGGGAGGTCATGTTGTGGCTGTACAGGACATTGGTTAGGCCACTGTTGGAATACTGCATGCAGTTCTGGTTTCCTTCCTATCGGAAAGATGTTGTGAAACTTGAAAGGGTTCAGAAAAGATTTACAAGGATGTTGCCAGGGTTGGAGGATTTGAGTTATAGGGAGAGGCTGAACAGGCTGGTGCTGGGGCTGAACAGGTTGGGATCTCTGGTCATCATGGACGGGTTGGACCGAAGGGTCTGTTTCCATGCTGTACACCTCTGACTCTATGATCTACCCAAGCACTGTTAGGCCAGACTGTCCTGTATTGTTCCTAACACTTGCTCTGAAAGTGGCAGATGGTAAGTTACTGGAGGTGAAGGAACTGGAATTCTGTACAGCATGCAGCAGATGCAGGACATCTTCCTGCCCCAGGACTCCAGCAGTGGAGGCCATAACTCCAATCTGTGCTAGCCTGGTCAGGGGTTGCCATCTAGGTCAATGCAGTCTCCATTATCTGGGTAAGTGCATGATAATCTAGGGAAAAGGCCAATAACCACCTCTCTACTGGCATAATTTCCCCACCATTTCTGTTTGATACTTTGCACTCTCTCAGCTATTGTACCCACTTTCCCCCAAGGCTTATGCTCTATGATGTGCACTACTGACTGTAACATCTTCCCTAACTTGCCAAGTTTTTCTTATGCTACTTTGACCAGAGGTATCGTTTAACCTTGTGTTTTTATGATTTGGAACTTAACTGTAAGATTCTTGAGATGGCACTCAAGAAACTTGGCTTACAGGAAGTTTAAATTGATCAGATTTATTTCTGCAAGAAAGATGTAATCTCAGGAGAACAAAGGGAGTTACACTTGTAGGACTGAGCTTAAGATAGTTTCTTGTAAGAAAATTAGGAGCTTTCCAACAGGGTGTTAAACATTAACATGCTTAATTTCCCCCTTGTGATACATAACGTGAGAAGGAGGAATATAGTTAACATGGATCGAGCATTAGTTGACAGCCAGAGAACAGATTATAGAAATAAATGGATCATTTTGAATGGCTGGTGATGACTAGTGGGTAATTGGGTATTGCAAGGGTCAATGTTTGGGGCCCCAACTATTTATGATATGTAGAAATGACTTGGATAAGAGAAGCAAATGCAACATTTTCAAATTTGCAGAAGATACAAAACTGGATGGGATTGAGGAGGATGCAGAGAGGCTTTTGAGGTAATTTAGAAAAATTGAGTGGGCAAACACATGGCACACACAGTGCAATGTGGCTAAATGTGAAGTTATACACTTTGTGAAAAACAGGAAGGAAAATATTGTTTAAATGATAATATATTGGGAAGTGTGGATGTTCAAAGGCTTCTGGCACCAGTCAATGAAAGTAGCCAGACAGATGAAGTAAGTAATTAAGGAGACAAATTGTGTATTAGCCTTCATTGCAAGTCGATTTGAGTTCAGAAGTAGGGATATCTTCGTGTAGGGAGAAAGTGTGGGCTGCAGATGCTGGAGATCAGAGTCGAGAGTGTGGTGCTGAAAAAGCACAACAGGTCAGGCAGCATCCAAGGACCAGGAGAATTGATGTTTCAGGCATAAGCCCTTGATCCGGATTGAGGCTCTTGATGAAGAGCTTGTGTTTGAAACGTCAATTCTCCTGCTCCTTGGATGCTGTCTGACCTGCTGTGCTTTTCCAGCACCCCACACTCTATCTTATTGCAGTTATACAATGAGACTGCACCTGGAATATTGTGCGTTTTGATCTCCCTTCCTAAGAAGGGATATGTTTGCTATACAGGGAGTGTATGAGGTTCAGTAGGCTAATACCAGGGATGACAGGACTCTCCTTTAAAGAGAAATTGGTTCAACTGGGTTTGTATTCATTAGCATTTAGGATGAGAAGGGAACTGATAAAATTCTGTTTCAAGCATGGGTGGATAGATGAGATGCAGGAACGATGAGCATCTAGAAATGGAGCACACTGAGATATGGGGTAGAATTTTCCACGACAGAAATCTGTTGAAGGCCAAATCACTGAATATATTTAAAAAGAGAATTTTTTTTAGATTTTTAACAGCATTAAGAAGTATGGTGACAAAGTGGGAATAGGGGACATTTGGGATAGAGGATCAGTCGTGATCACACTGAAGCAGGCTCAAGGGGCCAAATGGCCTACTTCTCCTCGTTTGTGCATTTTTAATCAACTTGTTCAGGGACGTTGTGATGAATTTCTAGGCCTTAAACATGGGCCTCCTGGCACAGAATTAGGGACAACTCCACTGCGTCAATGCTTTGGGAGCACCTTCAACTGCATGAACTGCTATTTGATTTCAGAATCCTGCCCAACAGCACCTCTGCAAGATTAACATTATTTAACATGAACTTATATTTGCATTGAGTGATTTTGGATTTGGGATACAATATCTGATTAGGTGGTGGATATAGATTTAATGGTTTTTAAAAGAGAACTTTTCAACAACTGGAAAGAGACAAAAAAGTAAGGATTTTGGGAAAGAACTGGTGAGTGTGACAAATAGGATTGCTCTTCTGAAAGATTAGTGCTGATTCAGTGTGCCAAAAACTGTCTTTTTCTTTAAATTGTTCCATCATCTCCCCTTTTCTCAGAGCCATTTTGTGCCCTTGCAGATGTCATAGGATGTGCATGTAGTCAGAATATCTTGCCTAGACTCGTGACCTGGTATTTGTTTTTGATTCATTGATACCTTTAATTGTGAATACTGTCATACTTTTTTACTGCATGTTTTGCATGAAGATGATACCCACTTTTGTACAGTTAGGTATAATAAAATGTCATTGCCAAGTGATTTTCTTGGTATGATTTAGCTTGAATGTCCAACATTGTCCACATGTTTCAGCATTCTTGTCTGTTGAAAAGTTAGTAATTGGGTTGGGGTTGAAGCATTCAGGTTTGAGCACATTATCTGGTTTGACAATCCACTAAAAATGAGTGAACTCACTGTTGTCAGAATACCATGCTTTTTACATGAAATTGTTTTTGCAATACATCAGATCATTAGGTTTTATGAAGCATAAATTGTTTGCCTAATTTGCTTGAGTCCTTCAAGTGTGCAATGAGCCACATGGATAATGGGGATCCTGTAAATGTAATATACATGAAACTCCAGAAGGCATTTGATAAGGTAAGATCGCAATTGCTTAGGGATAATGAGTCAGCTTGGATAGGGGATTGGCTAACCAACAGAGTCGGGATAAATGGCAGAGCAGGCTCGAAGGGCCAAATTACTTTAATCTTTATGGTCTTGCCTGGATGGGAGTAGTTCCAACAAAACTCTTCAAGGTAAATGTAACCCAGGACCAAACGCTTCATATCTGTGAATGTCAAAATAAGGACAAAGCACACTGTGCATACAGAGTGTAACAACAAAAGGGGAGAGTGCAACAACTCACCAAAGATTTTTTGACAGCACTGTCAAACTACAACTCTTTTGTTGTCATGATAAAATTCTAAAATATTCTATCTTAAACTATTTGTGATTTTCCTTCACATGACCATACAGTTTAGGAATGCAGCTCATCAACACATTGTCCAAAGGAATGGAATTGCTGTGTTGAAAATGGACTAAAGACTATATTTTTAAATTTGTTTGTATTTTTCATTTTCAATTCAAGCATTAATCTTTGGAAAGTTGGCAAGAATAATTTGGCATTTCTAGAGTTAAAATATTCTAGAGACTAAGATCCATCTTCCCTCTGCATTCATTTACTGTGGAAGTTTTCAGGTCATCTTTGCACTACTGCTATTTTTAGAATGCAATTTTCTCTGACTTTTTTTTCTCCCCCCACTGAGGGCTTTGTGTAATACAGCAAAGCTTTTCTGCAGTGGCTGATTTTGCTTTAACTGATTGAGTACTGAAATCCTTTAATAGCTTTCAATTTTATTTCCTGCCTTATGCAGTATTGTTAGATATCCAATAAATTGGAATTATTTATAATTGCAATTATGTTTATTGACCCTCCTAACTGGGGTGATAATGCTTTGAATTTTATAACAGCACCAGCAGTGGAAACTTGGTGATAATATGTCTGTCAAAGGGGACAAGGTTAGAAGAATTTGAGATAAAGATCATTGGAAAGCAAATATATTCCTTACAGGTTTGAATGTGATTTATGTGTAAAAATCCTTTTGCACAATTGGCATCAATGTGCTCAATGAGACCAGTGATGACAGAATTCTTTGACTTAAAGATCTTCTATTTTGGGTGAATTCTAAATGTGTGTCTGTCTGTGTAACAACTGCAAATGAGCTGCTTTGTCCTTATTTTGACATTCACAGATATGTGGGAGTTTTCTCCAGAGTGTTACATTCTGCTGGAAGTCTTCAGCTGTCTGTTTGGTTTTAACAGAGCAGTAGAAAAGCAATATTTTTGCTAATGTATTGTTTTGATGCTTCATTTCAGGAATGGTATATGCTCCTGTAATGGTAACTTTTGCATATAATCATTGCTTGCTAATTGCAAAGTATAGGTTGAATTCAAGTGCTGCTGGGCTTAGACCAGTTGTGATTATTTTTAGGATAAAATAATGAAAGAACTAACTGAATACTCATGTGTCTCAAAGGGCTTAAATGATTAGACAACAGGATGGAAAGTCTGTTAAGCATTGGGAAAATCTCTAGCCTTGGGTTTGTCCTTTTTTAATTGGTATAAATACTGCAGAAACCAATTTAGTTAGAAGTTTTGCTGGGTGAAATACCAATTATATTGAATAAAAGTTACTGTTAATAAGTTAACAAAATGGAGTTAATAGAAAAGTAGCTCATTAAGGAAAACTAAAATTTTTGATAAAATGCAAGTTAATTAAATCTTTGTTATGCAGTTGTATTTTAATGTTTTTATTTAGTGACATAATGCAGGATTGTGTGAATTGTAGTGTAGATGGAGCGATGTGGTGGGAGTGAGAGAAATGTATTAGTTAGCTTTTATAATCATTTTTGGATTTGTAAGGCTTAAGACGCTGAACTTTGAACTGTGACCATATTTAATGTTTCAAAAATCTGTCATACCATAATATTTCAATATGAATGGTCTCTTGCTGAGAACCTTGTGCTAAAAATCAACCACCAATCACTAAAACTGGTATCTGATTATCGCATTGCTTTTATTGGGATCTTGCTAAATCTTTGGAAATATCTACCCCACAGGGCTGTGAAGGGCCAGTCAGTGAATATGTTCATATCCAAGATTGATAGATTTCTGTTTTGAAGAAGTGATATCAGAATATCAAAATATTAACTGTTTCGCTCTTCACAGATGTTGCCAGACCTGTTGAGTTTCTCCATCATTCTGTATCTGAGAGATTTCTAGTTAAAGGCATTAAGGGAAATAGACACAGTGTGAGAAAATGGTGCTGAGGTAGAACATCAGCCATGATCTAGCTGAATTGTGGAGTAACGATTGAATGGCCTACTCCAGTTATTTTTGACGTTGGTCTTTTCTACATTAAAACCAGGGCAGCACATCAAGTGTACTCCTCGAGCAGTAAAGCACTATGTGACATCTAATGTCATGAAAGTACTCATCTTCATTTTGCTTGGTATGCTACTGTAACACAGGTTAATTAGGTTATATATATAAAAAGTAAAGCACTGTGGTTAAGTTGTAAAGGAACATAATTGAAAACTTGACAGTCAACTTGTATTGATCTTTGGTCTTATCAAATATTGGCCAGCTATGTATATTTATGGTCTCAATTTATAAAGGAATATAATGACGTTGTAGAATATCTATAAAAGATTTGCAAACATGAAATAAGAATCCCATAATTGTTACAGTGTAGAAGGAGGTCATTTTCCTCTCATTTTCTGTGCGCCAGCTCTCTGAGCGCCTGTCAGGCAAGGCTGAACATGCTGTGAGGGCTAACCTAATGCACATCTTTAACTTTATGAATGGACTTAATAGAATAATCATAAGTATGAAAAATTGCAGAAGGATCAAACGCAATTGGAAACTCAGGAGAAACATTTATTTTGCCCCCCTGAAGATTGGTAAGAACATAGGATTGACTACCATTTGGAATGTTCAATGCAGATAAAAGTTTAATTTAATGGAAAGTAAATAAGTACATGAGAAGTAAGAAATAGAAAGATATTCTGGAACAATGAGAGGCAGCTTGTATGTATCATAAACATCAGCATGGACCTGTTGGGTTGGGTATCCTATTGTAAATTCTATGTCGCACTTCATCAGACTTCAGTAATCCATAATACACCTCTAATAATACCAATTGATTTAATATACTGACATTTTGTGTAAACCTTATCATTAGTTTAGCATCATTTAAAAGATTAAACAACTAATAAATAACTATACAAACTTGTGAAGAGAAGGATGAGAAAAGACTAACTAGCCCATCAAATCCATTACATCCCTAATGTATGCAATCTTGTATATTGTTCGTGATACATTCACACACTATGTTCCATGTTCTTTTCTGTAAGAATTCACTTTTAAAGTTGATGTGAGTGTCCAATCCTGTGTTTTCAATTCCAATAGAATGGGTTAGTTGTAAAGGAACTGAACTTGCAATTAACTTTCAGTATTCAAATCCTTGGTGAAAGGCTGATGCTGGAAACGTTGATTTTCTTGCTCCTTGGATGCTGCCTGACCTGCTGCGTTTTTCTCGTGCCATACTCTGACTCTGATCTCAGCATCTGCAGTCCTCAGTTTCTCCTAGTATTCAAATCTATGGCAAGTTATGGAATTGAATTCTATAAATCATACTAGAAGAGGTGATCACGAAAACTGTCATTGCTTTATTTAAATTAAAACCCACTGCCACACCAGTGCACTTCAAAGAAATAGAATCAGGAAGAAGAGTAGGCCATTCAATTCACCTGAGTCCAGTTCATTCAGTATGATCATGGCTGATCCTGTATCTCAATTTAATTATCCTCTCTGCCTATAGCTCTTAATAACCTTTTGTTGTCTAGAAATCTTACCTATTTCTTTCCTAAATGTTTACAATGACTTACTACCCACAACATTTGATAGAGATTCCACAGGTTCACCATCCAAGTGATAAATTTTCTATTTATCTCAACCCTAAATGGCCTACCCCATATCCTGAGAATTGTTCCTAGGGTAGGATAGATTGAAGTAAACATGTGTTTGGAGTCCCCATAGGTTCAGGGAGAGCTGGAAGCTAGGGGTGACCTTCGAATAAGCAAGTGGCACTGTGTGATCTTTTGTTTCCAGTTTAGTTTGAAGGCAGAAACGTACTGTTATTGCAAGCCGGGAATTATTGCCCTTGGTGGGGAGAGGATCATCACTGATATCGCCCTGGAAGGAACTGGGCCCCAGACTGCATAATTTTCTCTTGGTCTGACACCCCTCTAGGAATGGCTCTGCCCTTGATTTTTGTCTTGAGGTTCTAGAACCATCCTTGCATCCAGTCTGTCTGTCCCGACCAGAAGTTTTACACATTTCAATAAAATCCCCACCTCGTTATTCTAAACTCTCAGGATCAGTCTGATAGACCTTTGCACCTCCCCTCAGACAAAAATACCCTTTTCTATTCTTTACTTAAGAGCAAAACTGCTCACTGTTCCAGGTGTGGTCTCACCCTGGCCCTACACAGCTTTAATAAAACCTTTTTGTTTCTCATGCAATAAAGACCAATATTGTTAGGTTCTTTTTCTTGAGATTCTTACACACTTGATGCAACTTCTGTGAACAACCGAAATTTTTATTAAGCAAGTACAAGTTTTCTGGAGGAACCTTTAACGCACTTGGAGAGTCGTGTCAAAGATCTCTCTGAACAAAGGAACAGTCCTTCCTTTATACAAGATCTTTACATCACTGTCAGTAATGCCCACAAGCTTATATATTGACTTTTATGTTCCTTGCAAGTATACTCTCGTGCTCCTATTTTTTTCTCATCTTTAATCAATCTTCTGGTCCTCCTTTTGAAGTTCAAACTGTGCACAGCCCTCAAGATTGTTACTTTTCTTGGCAACTTGATATAACTCCCTGGTTGGGCCATTTTTACTGTTGCATTTTTGCACGAGAAAGGAATGTATAATTGTTGCAATGCATGGATTAGTTTCTTTAAATATTATCCATTGTACATCCATGTCTTTGAACAAATTGACCAGTTTATTACAAAGAACTTGCATTTTACACCATTGTGGTTTCCTTTATTTAGGTTTAGGGCCCTAGTTTTGGAGTGAGCCACATCACTGCCCTATATCATGAAAAATTTATCATAATCAATTTTCCTTCAAGGACCCAGCGCAACAAAATTATTAATGAACCCTTATTGCACAATACCAATCCTTGTTCTCTTGCTAGTACCTCAACATACAAACCCCCCAAAAAAATCTTGTAAACTATCCAGGAATTCATCCGTCACCATATTGTTTGCCTAGTCTGTGTAGTAGTTTAAAGTCATGCATATAAAAGCAAGGTAGTGTGGATGTTGGAGATCTAAAATAAGTGTTAGAAACACAGCAGGTATGGCAACACCTGTGGAGAGAGGACTGAAACATAGAATGAGAGTCAATGTGATTTCTTCACAACTTTGAAAAAGAAATTTGTTCATGGGCAGTTGTCCATACTTAACTGCCATGTGGGCAATTAGACTGAACCGCAGGTCTGGAGTTACATGTAAACTGGACCAGGTAAGGAGACCAGATTTCCTTCCCTAAAGGGGGTGTCAGTAAACCGCATAATTGCCTTACACAAATTTTAAATCCTAGCTTAATGTTCCAGGATACAAGTGCTACAGGAAGGATAGAAAGGGAGGCAAGAGAGGAGGGGGAGTGGCATTTTTGATAAGGGATAGCATTACAGCTGTGCTGAGGGAGGATATTCCCGGAAATACATCTAGGGAAGTTATTTGGGTGGAACTGAGAAATAAGAAAGGGATGATCACCTTATTCGGATTGTATTATAGACCCCCCAATAGTCAGAGGGAAACTGAGAAACAAACTTGTAAGGAGATCTCAGCTATCTGTAAGAATAATATGGTAGTTATGGTAAGGGCTTTTAAAATTCCAAACATCGACTGGGACTGCCATAGTGTTAAGGGTTTAGATGGAGAGGAATTTGTTAAGTGTGTACAAGACAATTTTCTGATTCAGTACCTACTAGAGAAGGTGCAAAACTTGACCTACTCTTGGGAAATAAGGCAGGGCAGGTGACTGAGGTGTCAGTGGGGAAGCACTTTGGGGCCAGCGACCATAATTCTATTCGCTTTAAAAGAGTAATGGAAAAGGATAGACCAGATCTAAAAGTTGAAGTTCTAAATTGGAGAAAGGCCAATTTTGACAGTATTAGGCAAGAACTTTCGAAAGCTGATTGGAGGCAGATGCTCGCAGGTAAAGGGACGGCTGGAAAATGGGGAGCCTTCAGAAATGAGAGAACAAGAATCCAGAGAAAGTATATTCCTGTCAGGGTGAAAGGGAAGGTTTGTAGGTATAGGGAATACTGAATGACTAAAGAAATTGAGGGTTTGGTTAAGAAAAAGAAGGAAGCATATGTCAGGTATAGACAGGATAGATTGAGTGAATCCTTAGAAGAGTACAAAGGCAGTAGGAGTATACTTAAGAGGGAAATCAGGAGGGCAAAAAGGGGACATGAGATAGCTTTGGCAAATAGAATTAAGGAGAATCCAAAGGGTTTTTACAAATACATTAAGGACAAAAGGTAACTAGGGAGACAATAGGGCCCCTCAAAGATCAGCAAGGTGGACTTTGTGTGGAGCCACAGAAAATGGGGGAGATACTAAATGAATATTTTGCATCAGTATTTACTGTGGAAAAGGATATGGAAGATATAGACTGTAGGGAAATAGATGGTGACATCTTGCAAAATGTCCATATTACAGAGGAGGAAGTGCTGGATGTCTTGAAATGGTTAAAGGTGGATAAATCCCCAGGACCTGATCAGGTGTACCCAAGAACTCTGTGGGAAGCTAGAGAAGTGATTGCTGGGCCTCTTGCTGAGGTATTTGTATCATTGATAGTCACGGGTGAGGTGCTGGAAGACTGGAGGTTGGCAAACGTGGTGCCACTCTTTAAGAAGGGTGGTTAAAAACAAGCCAGGGAACTATAGACCGGTGAGCCTGACCTCTGTGGTGGGCAAGTTGTTGGAGGGAATCCTGAGGGACAGAATTACATGTATTTGGAAAGGCAAGGACTGACTCGGAATAATCAACATGGCTTTTTGCGTGGGAAATCATGTCTCACAAACTTGATTGAGGTTTTTGAAGAAGTAACAAAGAAGATTGAGGACAGAGCAGTAGATGTGATCTATATGGACTTCAGTAAGGCATTCGACAAGGTTCCCCATGGAAGACGAATTGATTAGCAAGGTTAGATCTCATGGAATACAGGGAGAACTAGCCATTTGGATACAGAACTGGCTCGAAGGTAGAAGACAGAGGGTTGTGGTGGAGGGTTGTTTTTCAGACTGGAGGCTTGTGACCAGTGGAATGCCACAAGGATCGATGCTGGGTCCTCTACCTTTTGTCATTTACATAAATGATTTGGATGTGAGCATAAGAGGTACAGTTAGTAAGTTTGCAGATGACACCAAAATTGGAGGTGTAGTGGACACCGAAGAGGGTTACCTCAGATTACAACAGGATCTGGACCAGATGGGCCAGTGGGCTGAGAAGTGGCAGATGGAGTTTAATTCAGATAAATGCAAGGTGCTGCATTTTGGGAAAGCAAATCTTAGCAGGAATTATACACTTATAGAGGTTTACATAATTGAGGGGCATGGATAGGATAAATGGACAAAGTCTTTTCCCTGGGGTCGGGGAGTCCAGAACTAGAGGGCATAGGTTTAGGGTGAGAGGGGAAAAATATAAAAGAGACCCAAGGGGCAACTTTTTCACGCAGAGGGTGGTACGTGTATGGAATGAGCTGCCAGAGGATGTGGTGGAGGCTGGTACAATTGCAACATTTAAGAGGCATTTGGATGGGTATATGAATAGGAAGGGTTTGGAGGGATATGGGCTGCGTGCTGGCAGGTGGGACTAGTTTGGGTTGGGATATCTGGTCGGCATGAGCGGGTTGGACCAAAGGGTCTGTTTCCATGCTGTACATCTCTATGACTCTGACTCTAGATTTTTGCAAATTCAGATTTCAGCATCTGCTGTGATGGGATTCAAATCTATGTAGCCTGAACTTTAACAAACGCAGATAATGCGGGAAAAGGTCACAAGGTGTGGCAGCATATATGGAGAGAGAACTGGAGTTAATGTTTGAAGTCTGGTATGACTCTTCAGAGCTGTGTGGAACCTGCCCAGCTTGTACAGGTTCCATCTTCCCGGAATCAGTCCCAGAGCCACAGGAATCTAAACCATTCCAACACCATTTCTTCAACCTTGCACTCACCTGGTCTGATCTTGCTCATATGTAACATAAAAATGCTTTATAAAACATTTTTTAGTTCCCTGCATTTTGCTGCTGGACCTAATTTTTCTCTGTATTAACATCATTAGTACAGATGTGGAGTACAACTTTAAGCTGTTCATCCTCTGTTTTCAGAATATCCTTCAGACACTCAGTGACGTTCTTGACTCTGGCAGTAGAGCAGTAACAGTATCCTGATCTCTTATCTGTGACCTTAAAAACATCTATTCCCCTCATGATAGAATCTCTTATCACTATTGTTTCCCCATCTCACTTCCAGAAGCATAGCCAAAATGATTCACATGGTTCTTGGGGCATTTCCCCAGCAGTGTTCAACATAGAAAATTTGTTAGATGGCCCAGTGGACTCCTGTTTTTACTATGGTGGAAATGGGTACTGCAGGTGCTGGAGATTAGAGTCAAGATTAGAGTGGTGCTGGAAAAGCACAGCAGGTCAGCCACAGAGGAGCAGGCAGATCGATGTTTTGGACAAAAGCCCTTCGTCCTGTTTTTACTATGTCTACTGGTCACCAGTTCCCTTTCCACCTGCTTATTCTTGTTTCTACATGTGTTGTGACCACCTTACCGTTCATGCTATCCATAAAGCCTTGCACACTCCCCATAGCTGATCCAACTTACACTATCTCTGACTTTCCACATTGCACAGGAGTAATATTTCATGTGACTGAATTGCCCTGCCATGACTAGCCCTTAAATTACTCCCTAAGTATTTACCATCTCAAGTTTAAAACACAGTCTAGGTTCCTTGCTTTGCTACTTACACTTTAGATTAAGTGGTATTCAAAAACCCACAACAGTTGCTTAAAAACCAACTACGGATGGCACAGTGGCTCAGTGGTTAGCACTGCTGCCTCTCAGCGCTAGGGACCTGGACCTGTCTGTTTGGAGTTTGCACGTTCTCCCGGTGTCTGTGTGGGTTTTCTCTGGGTGCTCCGGTTTCCTTCCACAATCCAACGATGTGCAGGTTAGGTGAGTTGGCCATGCTAAATTGCCTGTAATGTTCAGGGATGTGTAGGCTAGGTGCATTAGTCAGGGGAAATGTAGAGTAGTAGGGGAATGGGTCTGGGTGGGATGCTGTTTGGAGGGCTGGTGTGGGCGTGTTGGGCAAAATGGCCTGTTTCCATACTGCACGGATTCTATGATGAACTCCTGACTTTCCCATTGTCATTCTTGGATTTGTTTCAATCTGAGTGCAGCAGTCTGATTTGATCAGCTATTTCTCTTCTCTAACTGCAGACTGTAACAAAGTTGTGGCAATGGACTTGAGGGTATTTCTCCGATGTAACTCCAGTTTAAAAATTGTTTAGCTGAAAAAAACAAAGAAGTCTTATCCTCAAATTGTCAACTTTAGACAACCAGTCTCTGTTGCCATTGCTGACATATTCCAAGCCAGTTGGTGAAATTTTGAAGCCAAGTTTATTGACTTCCTTGGGTCTTACTCCTGTTATCCCACACCCCAGTTGTACAGCTTCTCCTTTATGCTCAGACACGTGAGAACCGCCAGCTGTTTTTCTTAATGTTTAATGAAGATGCTAATAGATCAACAATGTGGTTAAATAGATATTAATGATAAGGGCCTTTGCACAGAAACAGTGTACCTTTATTGCTAATTTTGCAACAATTCAGAGAACTAAACTAACACATCTTTTGTTATCAGAATTTGACCAAATTGATTTCTGCAAAATTCAACTTTTCGAGCTTATAAAGGTATAAACCACTTTGCTTTCCCTAAGTACTATGAGCTCCTAGTCAACTGCTGTTGTGAAATAAGATGACCGACATTTTGGGTTTCAAGCATTTATTTGCATAAATAGTATAATAGTCTGATAACAGTTTGTCAATGTTGGATGTCTTTTGATGAGATTCCTGTGGTATACTTTCTTTCAGAATTTTGGGGAATAGACTTTGCCATCTGTATAAGTTGACCAACCTTATTTGAGAGAAATATTTGTAGTTTGCCCTTTGCAGTATTAATGCCCTTCCTGACGATGATATAACATGCTCAAATTAGCTTGGGAGTAACTTATTTTCTGGAATTGAGACAGTGGAGTTACTGAATCTAAAAGTAGAGAAACCGGGAACTATTTTTAATAAAAGAAGTTGAAGTTATCTGAAATTCCAAACTGCCGTAATTAGTTTCCATTTTCACAGTACTAAACTGAAGGAGGTGGACACTGGATTTGTGCAAAGTTTGATTTTAGTGCTGTTAAGGTTTTGAGGTTGGAAATCATGGAATGTCAATGGAGTATTTCTCCTGAATTTCCTGCTTTTCGCTACTAATGAATAAAGATTCTAGGTGTCTGAACTTCCTTGACGAGGCATCAACTTGAAATTGTCGCATAACGTTTAAGAAATCCTTTGTTTTGTCGCTGAGAGAATGAATGGTTGAAGTAAAGGTTGTTACATCTATTAAGGAAACTTGGAGAAGTATTTGAAGCAGAGGGATTCACTAGACTGTTGAGGCAGACCAAGGCAAAGCAAATAATTTTAGACCGATTTGGAGATGCTGGTGTTGACCTGGGCTGTACAAAGTTAAAAATCACACGACACCAGGTTGTAGTCCAACAGGTTTAATTGGAAGCACTAGCTTTCGGAGCACTCCTGGTGTCGTGTGATTTTTAATTTTAGACTGCACTAGCAAAAATTTAAGTCCAAAATATGGTGGACTAAATGGTGGCTTACTGTAATGAACCAGATGGTGGTCTTGTGCTGAAAACCTCCATGGTTCTGTGGTCAACAAGTTTATTCCCCTAAAGAGAGTTGCAAGCACCACTTAATTATTCGTCTAAATTTTGTTGAAGCAAAATATAAGTGATCATAAAAGATCATTAACACAGATGAAAAGTATGCAGTGACATCCGATAGAAGGCTGAACTCTATTTTCTCTCCCAACTGCAAGGTCACTACATCTGTTCTGTAAAACTGATGGAAATTTTATCCCTTAAATTTTTAATTGTTCCCTTTATGGTTTGGAAGTATGAAAATACAAATCAGTTTGAATTTGTTGGGTGACACTAACTTATTACTTCTGTCCTCTGAACAATTGCAGCCTGCCCTCCTTTTAAGAAAGTAGGTCAACATTGCTGCTAAATGCATGCTGGTTCCTGTCTGTAAATGTTTCCATTCTTAGTTTTCTGTGTAGTTAACCTTGGGCCTTGAAAGATGCTGTGCCCTTTTTGCAGCTTGCATTGGAGTTCATTGGAATATTGAAGGAGGCGAAGGGTAAAGTGGAAACCAGGGAAAGAACTGAAATTGTAGGTGGATCGAACACTTTGGGTCACACTTGAATGGAATTTGTCTGCAAAGCAGTGATCCAATCTGTGTTTAGTGTCTGTTTTGCACATTGGACACCATGTGGAATGAATGTGGTGTACTAACTTGACAGAAATGCATGTAAATGGCTAATTTGCCTGGGAGACATAGTCGGGATCTTTGATAAGAAAGGCAGAGGTAAAAAGGCTGATTTTCTTTTTTTAAAAAAAAAAATTCATTTATGGAATGTAGGTGTCTTTGGCTGGGCCAGTATTGATTGTTCATCCCAAATTGCCCCTGAGAAGGTGCTAGTGAACTATTTATTTGAATGGCAGCTGTCCATTTGATGTAGGTTGAACCAAAATGCTATTAAAGAAGGATTTCCAGGATTTTGACCCAATGCCACTGAAGTGCCATTAAATTGGGATGGGGAATGGCTTGGAGGGGAACTTGCAGGTGACAATGTTCCAATGTATCTGCTACTTCCTCCTAGAAGGCAGTTGTATTTGGAAGGCCTTGGTGAGCTTCTGCAGTACGACTTGTGGATGGTATGTACTGTTGCTACTGAGCACTGGTGGTGGAGGGAGTGAATGTTTGTAGATGCAGTGCCAAATATAGGGGATGCTTTGTCTTGGATGGTATCAAGCTGCTTGAATGTTGTCAGAGTTGCACCCTCACTCAGGCAAGTGAGGACATTTCCCTCGTGCTCCTGACTTATGCTGTCTAGATGGTGAGCAGGCTTTGGGAGTCAGGAGGTAAGTTGATCATTGTTGGATTCCTAACCTCTGACCTGCTCTTGTTGCCACTTTTTTCATATGGCCAGTCCAGTCCAGTTTCTGGTAGTGGGATATCCAGTGATGTTAATGCCATTGAATGCCAAGGGTGGTTGTTTGATTCCCTAATTGGAGGTGGTTGTTGCCTGGCATTTGTCAGTCCAGAGCATGATGTTGTCCAAGTCTTCTGATGTGGATTACTTCAATGTCTGAGGAGTCGCAAGTGTTAATGAATGTTAGCAATCATCAGCAAACATCCCCACTTTTCACCTTATGATGGAGAAAAGGTCATTTTTGGTAAAAAGAATAAAGAGAAGCATTAATAAATAGAGTACATTCTGAAGAGACCTGAGGTTCTATGTATATAATTACATTATTGAAATGAATGAACAATAATAAACATCATTGAATATGGCAAGCACGTTGAGAAAAGGGATAAAAAGATATACAAGATCTTGTGCTTTTATAAAGAGCACAATATAAAAGCAAAGAAGTTGTAAACTTATGAATTTCTAGTTTAGCTTCAACTGGAATATAGTTTAGATTCGGTGCATTACACTTTAGGAAGGATGTAAAGGCTTTAAAAAGTGTGTTTACAACAATCATTCCGAGTGTGATGGACTTCAGTTACTTAGATTGGAGAAGCAGCTGCTCTATGAACCACTGTTTCTCTGTGAAGATCTGATGGCGATTAGAATCGTGATGGACCTCAACAGATTAGAAAGAAACTCTTCTCAGAATTCTTGAGCACCAAGACGTCACTGTTTTATTGTGAAATAACTGATTAAAGAATTAAAGATGAGGAAATATTGTTTATCAAGTGAGTGTTGCATCTGGAATACATTAGCCAAGAGAGCAATGGTAGCTTTTAAATGAAAATTTGATAAGCTTCTGAAGAAACAATTTGCAGATCTGGGGAGAAAGGATGGTGGAAGTGAGAGTTGATTTTGCAACAATTTGACATGCACATTATGAGCCAAACGTTTTTGTTTATTCATTTGTGGGATGTGGGTGTCGCTGGCCAGCATTTATTGCATGTACCAAGGTGGTGGTGAGCTGCCTTCTTGAGCCACTGCCGTCCACCTGCTGTGGGTTGACCAACAATGCCATTAGGGAGAGAATTTTGACCCAGTGACTTTGTCTTCTGTGTAACTATTCTGTTTCAGTTAAAAGTTCTCTGTTGAAATGGTTCAGTGGAATCATTTAACCCACCTGAAAAAATGTAAGCGCACCTCCAAGCACTGTACCTTACAGACAATGTCTCAGACATCATTATTTCTGACCTGTCCAAGCAACAGGACAGACCCAGCAGAGATGCTGGCACAGTAGTATGCAGTTGGGATGGAATTGTCCAAGGAGTCTTCAATGTTGATTCTGGATGTCAAGGAGCCTCATGGTACCAGGTAGTTAGGGTCAAGGAAATCTTCTAGTTATCATGTAGCCCCACCTTGGCTGATGAATCAATGATCCTCCATGTTGAATAACATTTAGGGGAAGCACTGAAGATGGCAGGGGCTCAGATGTACTCTGGATGGAGGACATCAGTGTACATCGCCAAGAGTGGCTTTGTAACAGCATGTCTGGTCAAGCTGGTCTGGTTCTAAACGACATTGCTGTTGGACTGAATCTGAAGCAGATAATGAACAAACCAACAAAGGTAGAAACATTGTTGACCTCATCCTCCCCAATCTGCCTGTGATAGGTGCATCTACCTTTGTCTGCATTGTAAGAGTCACCATGGTTACCAAAAGCAATGTGCAAAGTCCCATTTTCACATTGATAATATCTTACATTGTGTTGTGTGGTACTTCCACATGCTGCATGGAACAGATCGAACAGCTCAAGGCTTGATGTCCATGAGATGGCATGGGCTCATCAGCAGAAGAATTGTTTTCTAGCACAATCTGCAACGTCATGGCCTGGGAGTATCACCCGTTCCTTTGCCTTCAAAGTAAAGGATTAACCCTGGTTCAATGAAGAGTGTAGGAATGCATGCCAGGAGCAACACCATTCATGTCTACAGTAAATGACGATGCTACAAAATAGGCCTATGTGTGAACCAAAATGCATGAGCACAGGTGATGCTGCTAAGCAATTACACAAGCAACAGATCACATTTAAAACCTGACCTACTGCATTCTCTTGTGAATGGTGATGGGCAATTAAACAACTTACTGGAGAAGGGTGCTCCATAAATCGTGCCATCATTAATGGGGGTCTCCAGGATGTCAGTCAAAATAGATAAGGCTGAATGTTTGATCCATTTCCATCTCCTCCAGAGGGCCCCAAAATCATACAATGCCAATCTTTAGCCAATGACATTCACTCCATATGATATAAAATAAAAAGGTTGGAAGTGCTGGATATTGTAAAGGCTCTGGGCCTAAACCTTTTGGCAATAGTACTGAAGATGTGTTCCAGAACCTGTTGCACCCTTAGCCAAACTATTCTAGTACAGCTAGGAGAAAGTGAGAACTGCAGATGCTAGAGATCAGAGCTGAAAATATGTTGCTGGAAAAGTGCAGCAGGTCAGGCAGCATCCAAGGAGCAGGAGAATCGACGTTTCGGGCATGAGCCATTCTTCAGGTACAGCTACAACATTGGCATTTGCCCAATAAGGTGGAAAATTGCCCAGGTATGTCATGTACAAACAAAATAGGACAAATTCAAATGGTCAGTTACTGTCCCATCATTCTACTGTCAATCATCAAGAAAGTGATGGAAAATTGACTTTCCCTGAACCCTCTGAGGCAATCTGGCTTGAGATAAGGAATAAAAAGAGTACAGTTACATTGTTTCCACTAGATGATGATCTATAGACTACAGATTACACTGAACAATGTGGAGGATCAAATCTGCAGCTACAATAAGCTGATTGACCTATTTCTGTGCTGTAACAGTTCTGAGGGGGTGCTATCAAGCAACACCTGCTTAGCAATAACCTGCTCAGTGACACTCCATTTGGGTTCCATCAGGGTCACTCCAGTTCTTGACCTCTTTACAACCTTGGTTGAAACTTAAACAATAGAGCTGAATTTCAGAGGGGAGGTGAAAGTGACCGCTCTTAACATAAAGGTTGCATTTGAGTATGACGTTGACTCCAGTTTTGCTAGGGTTCCTCAATGGGAATTGGGTGGTAGGGGAATACTTTCTGCGGGTTGGAATCGTACTTGCAACAAAGGGCGATGGTTGTGAACTTCAGTCATCTCCATTCCAGGTCATGTCTGCAGGGATTCTGCGGGGTTGTGTTATAGGTCCAACCACCTTCAGCTGCTTCATCAATGATCATCCCTCCATCATAAGATTTAGAGTTGGAGATGTTTACTGATGATTGCACAATATACAACACTATTCTCCATTCCTCAGATACTGAAGTAGTGCATGTCTAAACACAGCAAGACTTGGACAATAACCAGGCTTGTGCTGACAAGTGGCAAGTAACATTTGTGACTCTCAAAAATTAGACGGAAACCATTTTCAACAAGAGAAAATCTAGCTAATGTCCTTTGACATTCAATAGCAATGCCATCACTGAATCCCCTACTATCAACATCTTGGGATCACTATGAACCAGAAACTGAACTGGACCAGCCATATGAATACAGTGACTTCAAAAGTAGTTCAGAGGCAAGGAGTCTTGCAGTGAGACTAGCCTCTTAGTTCCCCAAAGCCTGTCCACAATCTGAAAAGACATAAGTCTGCAGTGTAATGGAATACTCCCCCACTTGCCTGGATGAGTGCAACTCAAACAGCGCTCAAACCTGACATCATCCAGGAGAACCCAAAAGAGAGAATGCTGGAAAATCTCAGCAGGTCTGGCAGCATCTGTAAGGAGAGAAAAGAGCTGATGTTTCGAGTCTAACTGACCCTTTGTCAAAGCTGGTCACAGCTTGTTCTTAGTTTGTCTTTTATTCACATACGCATGCTGACATGAATTTCCTGTCAATGTGGCTGATCAGTGCATGGATTGATCAATAATGCAGGCTTCAATCAGTCGTTGTCTTTCTTGCTCTTGGCCCTGGTTAATTTAATGGAATGTTTTGCTGCTCTTTGGTATGGCAACTACTCTTCCCAAGACTGTGAGAAACTACAGTGTTATGAACACAGCCCAGTTCATCATGCAAACCAGCCTTCCATCCATTGACTCCATCTATACTTCCCATTGTCTTAAGAAAACAACCAACATAATCAATCACCCCTCCCACCTGGTTATACTCTCTTCCACATTCTCCTGTCCTGCAGAAGATATAAAAGTTTCAATACGTGTGCATATGTGATAGTGAAAACATCCTGCTTATATGCCATAAAACCTCTAAACTGAAACTAGGTCATTTTCACCTGCTGCTAAATGCAGAAAATTGCTTGTAGAGGAGAGTTGTTCAATTGCAGGGATTGTTGTACATGACGTGGATTTCTCATTATCCTTCTTTCTGATTTTTTTTAAAAAATCTGATTTTATAAATGAATAATGACCTGAATCATATATCTTTCTCCTGAATTGTCAGTCTGTGCTTTATGCTGCAGTTGGTCCACTGATGATTTGAAATGCAATTATTTTCTAAGCCTCTAAATGTACGCTTTGTAGGAAGCTGTGAATAGCAGAGGTAATGCAGGTATATCAGCAATGGGTAAGACAAGTTAATGCTTAATAAAGATGTTTGCTATTAGCATTAATGTTGGAAAGTGTTTCAGACTATTCTCCATAATGTCGATGACTGAGAATTAGTCTGTTTAAATTTGCAGCTTGCCGCAGATCCTGATTTGTTGCAATGCTTTTCAGCAGTGACACTGCACTAAAACATAAAATGGAGCAGTAATGGAGCAGGCCCTTTGCCCACCATTTCCCACACATTACTTGAAACAAAACGGTGTTTCAAAGAAGTTTGGATCCAGCATCTGAGATTTATAGATTTAATCTCGTACATTACTGTGGCATTAGCAGAGGGAGTCAAAATAAAAGCATCAAATTTAATGATTTTAAAAGGAAGGAAAAGTCCTATTAGAGATAATTAATGCTGCAAAGTAAATTTGAGCACCTCCTAAGTAACTGGTAGAACTATACCACATCATTTCAGTTTTAAACAAAACTTATTGATTTTAGAGTTAAATATCGAGCATTATTAATGCTATAGTTTATACTGTGCTACTTATGCAATGAACTCCGTTCCACCTTTTTTACTTTCTCTTGTAATCACCCAACTCCCACCAAGAATTCTCCTTTACATTAGAAATGTCTTGAAAGCTTGTTCGCTTCCATAGGGTCCAAGTCAAAAGGTTTCTTGCAGCTATCCATATTCACTTCAATTCGCCTGGTGTCCAACTATTTTGAGATAGACGTTTAATGATTTTTTTTTTAACCATTTTGCTTAAATGATCTTCTGATTTTATTTAATACCTCATTACTGTGGATTCTTAAGCTGTGTATGCTGCTGCTGGAGTCTTGGTTGTTAATTTGAAAGGGATCCCTTCACTTGCTTTCCCAGACACAAATGAATTGTGTTTTTTAAAAAGGCCAAATTTAATCAGGAGTTCTTGAATTAACAAAAAGATTGAGCTTGTTAATTACTACAAAACCAGAAGAAATACCAACTCCACACCCACACACACAGACTTCATGATCTTTAACTTTGCAGATTAGTTGAGATTCTGTACTTCTGATCATAGAATTTCAGCATTCGATGTGAGAGTCTTTTATTTTCTTGTCCTGTTCCTTTTTAATTGGTTCACAGCATTTGGGTATAAGGATGGCTTTTACCTTCAATAGCTAGAGATAGTTCTTCAACTGTGACTGTCATGCATATTAACACTTCAGCTGAGGCTGGATGAATGAGTGTTCAGTCCTATTTGCTGAATCCAGGAGGGTTGAAACTGCCTTTTTAATTCCCGTCTTCATGTATTCCTGAAAGTTAAAACAGATGCCTGTAAGTGGGGACTCTATGCCAAGAGGGGCAAGAGAGTCCTTTCATTGTCACTTTATGTTTTTCCCTGTTTAAGTTTTCCTGAAAATTTGTATGCAATATTCCAGTGGCTTCAGACAGGATGTTGCCAAACTGTACATTTTGGAATTGTAAGTTTTTAAAAAAAGTCTTTAAATAGTTCATTATGTCATGTATAATGAAATAATTAAAACCACTCATTGTACCCTGTTTCCAGTCAATGTCTTTAATCTGTTTTTCTAATCAACCTGTTCAAAGATATTACAACACAGCTCTGGAGCAGGTGGGACATTGAATCCTGCTCTCCTGGTTCAGGAGTAGGAACGCTAACACTGTGTCACAAGAGAACCCCAGCCAATTTTTAAAAAAGATTAAGCTACAGTGTGGAAACAGGCCCTTCGGCCCAACAAGTCCACACCGCCCCGCCGAAGCGTAACCCACCCATACCCCTACATCTACATCTACATCTACATCTACCCCTTACCTAACACTACGGGCAATTTAGCATGGCCAATTCACCTGACCTGCACATCTTTGGACTGTGGGAGGAAACCGGAGCACCCGGAGGAAACCCACGCAGACACGGGGAGAACGTGCAAACTCCACACAGTCAGTCGCCTGAGGCGGGAATTGAACCCGGGTCTCCGGCGCTGTGAGGCAGCAGTGCTAACCACTGTGCCACTGTGCCGCCCACCACGGTTACCATTGTGCCACAAAAGGGCCCCAGCCAATTTTTTTTTGGCATTATGTATAATTATTTCCTACTGTTGACTAGATATTATTATGAAATCTCTAATCCATTTGGCGTTTTTGTCACTTTATCTACCCTTGCATTTTCAAGACATATATTTGGACACCAAGTGTCTATCCTTGTATATATGCTGCCAGTGCCTAGACTCCAGTTTCATCAGACAACTTTCAACTGATATAGTACTTTTTTTAGGCTTGCACCTTGAAATCATCTTTGTATATTAAACCTATTGTGTGTTAATATTGTGTCCTCTACTGGAGTCTGAAATCTACGTTGAGGCCCTAGTGGATCCAGCATTTAATTGTAGTATGTCACTTCCTACCTTTCTCCAGTCTCAGCAAAACTCCTTCCTGTCAATATGTTTTTTTAAAATATTTGTATCTCTGATGTGAACACACTGGCAAGGCCAGCATTTGTTGCCCATCCCTAATTGCCATAACATTGGCTCCTGTTAACTATTCAGATGCAATGTTGCTCATTGAGAGCCCATCATAATTCAGTTAACAATGTCAATGCACCATACATATGATTCTAGTTATTTGCAGTGGCTCTGTTGCATGTGTAATTTGAGACATTCATTATTGCTAGATACTGAAACCAAACATACCTGTGACCTAGCACTACTTCCAGAAGTATGAAAGAACTCCTCTTGTAATCACTAGTGTGATATCCTGATAGTGTTGTTTGCAGAGTTTCTAATTGCCAGGTTTTTACAGACATCTGCCAGTTTTCTATTTTTGTCTTTTAAATGCTCCATTTTAATCTCCCCAATTGCTGTTTCTAAAGACACTGCATATCTGATCCAGATTGGTTACATGGTCTATATTAAAATGCTGAGGCTCTACTAAGGTTTCTGATTTAGGTCAAGGTGGGAATAGAACCCCTGTACTAGTGAAGGGAAATTTTTCAGAATTCTTGCAACCTTTGGAAATATGTAAAACAGCAGGGTTGGTGTGGTGGGTGATTTTTAAAATCCCTATATTGACTGGGTCTCACTTGTGCTAGGGGCTTGGATGGGGCGGAATTTGTAAGGGCCAGTCAGGGGGCCGGTTATCCTGGACCTGGTTTTGGAAAATGAGCCCAGTCAGGTGAATGAAGTTTCAATGGGGGAACATTTCAGGAGTAGTGACCATAATACCGTGAGTTTTAAGATACTCGTGGATAAGGATAACAGCAGTCCTCGGGTAAAGGTGTTAAATTGGAGGAAGGCAAACTACAATAATAATAGGCAGGAGCAGGAGAATTTTGATTGGAGGTGGCTGTTTGAGGGTAAATCCATATTGGAACTGTGGGAGTATTTCAAATGGCAGTTGATAGGAGCTCAGGAATGGCGCATTCCTGTGAAAATGAAGGCTAGGTATGGCATGTTATGTGAACCTTGGATGACCATGGATGTTATGACTTGGATCAAAAAGAAAAAGAAAGCGTATGCAAGGGCAAGAAGATGGGAACTGACAAGGCCCTTGAAGTATATAAGGAAAGTAGGAAAGAACTCTTTTTTTTTAAAGCAAAGTGATTAGAAGGGCTAAAAGGGGTCATGAAAAGTTGTTGGCAAACAGGTTTAAGGAGAATCCCAAGGCTTTTTTTTTAAAAAAAAGGTAGCCAGGGAAAGAATTGGCCCACTCAAATACCAAGGAGGAAATCTGTGTGGAGCCAGAAAAGATAGGTGAGGTCCTAAATGAATACTTTGTATCAGTATTCACCAAAGGAAAGGAATTGGTGGAGGATGATCTCAGAAGGGAGTGTAGAATTTCTAAGCCAAGTTGCTGTTAAAAATTGAGATGTTGTGTCTTGAAAAGTCCCTGAGTCCTGATGGGATCTATCTCAGAATATTGAGGGAGGCAAGAGAACAAATTGCTGGAGAATTGTCAGACATCTTTGGCTACTCTCCAGTCCCCTGGGATCTCGCCTGCCAAAGACGATACAATGTTGTCCCACAGCTTAACAAATATAGCAGGGATAATCCAGGAAATTACAGGCCTGTAAGCCTCACTTTGGTCGTAGGGAAATTATTGGAAAAGATTCTTAGGGAGAAGATCTATACACATTTAGAAACAAATGGATGTATTGGCGATAGACAGCATGGTTTTGTGTGGGGGAGGTTGTGCCTCACCTAACTTGATAAAATTCTGTTGAGGAGGTGGCGAAGATGATTGGAGGAAAAGTGGTTGATGTTGTCTACGTGGACTTCAGTAAAGCCTTTGACAAGATCCCTTGTGGCAAACTGGTACAAAAGGTGAAGTCATTTCATATTAGGGCTGAGCTGGCAAGACAGTTACAGAACCGGCTTCGTCATAGGAGACAGAGGGTAGCAGTGGAAGGATGCTTTTGGAAATGGAGAGTTGCGACCAGTGGTGTTCCACAGGGGTCAGTGCTGGGACCTATGCTGTTCGTGGTCTACAGAAATTATTTGGAGAAAACATGGTTAGTCTAATTAATAAGTTTGCGGACGATGCAAAGATTGGTGGAGTTGAGGATAACAGGATATAGATCAGTTGGAGGTATGGGCAGAAAAACGGCAAATGGTGTTTAATTGGACAAATATGAGTGTGATGCATTTTAGAAGGTCAGGTACAGGTGGGCATTATACAGTGAATGGCAGAACATTTAGGAGTATTGATATACAGAGGAATCTGGGTGTGCAGGCCCACAGATTACTGAAGGTGGCAGTGCAGATAGGTAAGGTAATGGGGTGATGTATATTTGTCAATCATGCTAATATTGTTGAGCTCAGTTACGGTGTTCTGCCTATTGATTAATTAGTTGTTCAGCCGATCTTTATAATGGGTGAAATGTAGATCTTGGCCAAACGTTTGGAGGCTGATCATGTTTAAAAATTCCAGATTGAGTCGGTTCACAAGACTGATGTCAGGAATGAAAGGCTTAACATATGAGGAATGTTTGAGGACTCTGGGACTGTACTCAATGGAGTTCAGAAAGATTGGACGGGGGTGAAGCGGACGCGATCTGATTGTAGCTTACAAGATATTGCAGCCTGGACAGAGTGGACGTTGGGAAATTGTATCTATTTACAGGATAGACTATGACCCAAGGGCACAGCCTTAGAATAAAGGGAAGACCCTTTAGAATGGAGATAAGAAGAAACTTCAGCTAGAGTGTGGTGAATCTGTAGAATATATTGCCATGGAAGGCTGTTGAGGCCAGGTCATTGATTATATTTAAGACAGAGAGATATGTTCTTGATTGCCAAGGAGATCAAAGGTTACAGGGAAAAAAAGCAGGAGAATGAGGGCGAAAAACCTGTCAGCGGAGCACACTCAATGGCCTAATTTCTGTTCCGGTTTCTTGTCGTCTTTCGGTATTTGGAGGAGAGAAAAGAAATAACAAAAAATAGTGAACTCTATGATTTGTAGTGTGAATATTTATGGATGTAAATGATCTCTCTCAATATCCATTACAAGTTTATTGTCAAGGTAAAATAAAAACAGCTATTGCATGCTGCTTCACTATTTAGGTGTATAATGAGCTAAAGGAAATGCAATTAGTAATTAAAGTATTAACGTTGATTTTGATGTGCTGAAGGAAGTTGATATATGATATGTATGAATAGTACCGCAGACTGTGTGCAACAAATTCAATTCACAAAGGATTAACTATATTTTCATGCTTATCACTTTTGGGTGATTGTAGCTAACAACAGTAATATATCAATCCAGCTTGCAGTGAGACCTCATCTTGGAGTCCTGTAAACCATTTTGGCCTCCTTATTTGAAAACTGATATTGGATGAGAAGCATTTCAGAGAATGTTCAGTCACATCATTCCTTCCTTACGAGGAGAGGTTGAACAGGTTGGGCCTATATCAGTTGAAATTCAGAAGAAAGGTGATTTTATTGATCTAATTCTTATTAACTGGAGATGTCTTGAGGGCCCACTGGTTATACTGACTGCTCAAGTGTGTGATGAGATTGACAGACAAGGCATGTACAGGGTCCACTGCTGATAAAGCTCTATCAATGTTCAGAGAAAGAAAATCTCAGTAGCTCTGAGCTATGCAGGAATAAAATCTATACATTCTGCTTGGGGCATCAAGTTTTGTTGCCAAACCTCAAACTAGGTGTGAACACAGTCAATGAGCAGCAGACTCTACTCTCAATATGGTTATTAATTTTCATATCATTTGGGAGCCATTAACGACACAGGCATCTATTGTCCACCCCTGATTGCTCTGAGAAAATTGTATTGAGCTGTTTTCTTGAACCACTGCACTTATTGAAGTGTTGATCCATTGATAGTGCTGTTCTGAAGGTTGTTCCAGAAGTTTGACCAAGTAGTAGTGAAGAAAAAAGAATGGTGTGTTGCTTGGAGGGAATACATATAACTGCTATCATTGTTCTTGTGGTAGAGTGTGCTTGTTTTAAAGGGGCTGTTGAAGGACTCTTGCTGAGTTTCTGTAGTGCATATTTTAGATGATGCACAATGCTGCCGATGTGCAAAGATGGTGAAAGGATTAATATTGAATGAGTGGTGGAAGGGGTGCTAACCAAGTGGGCTGTTCTGTCCTGCATGGTATTTAACTTCATGAGTGTTATGGACCAGACTCAAACCCCCTTCAGATATACAAGGTAGATAAATAGAAGTTAAGTTCCAGGCTTATTTAAAGGCAGGTGTAAGGTGCTGTGTTCCAGGTGTAAGTTGATTAGTCACACTACTCGTCTTTAAGCAAGGTGTACTTTCTTCTAACACCTGATTTTAAAATACAAACAAAAGAATGCAGAATTGGTATAACTTTATTGGCAAACATAACAGATCATTTAATTACTAAATAGCAATTGTTCCAATGTAGTAATATCCCATAAGCACACGTTTGGCAAAGCCAACTTCAGTAAAATAGATTGTTTCATATGTGATGTTTCTCCAGTCCAGAACAAAAGAACACCAAGCAAATATTCTGGCCGTGAGAGAGAGCTCCAACTTTTTGCTGTTTTCTGCCTGAGAGCGATGAAAATGCTTTCACAGCCAACTTTAAAACTCCAACAACTGAAACCCAAACTGAAACCCTCGTTCAGTGGCAGCCTGACTCCATCTATTCAAGCTGCTTCTATTTGAACATTTTATAAACCAAACCCAAGATGCCTCAAATTTTTTATTGCCTTAGAAAAGACAACTCAATACCTCTGATTCAAAACCTCTCTTCAAAAAAATAAAAGACAAAGTACACTTCTTAAAGCTATAGTATCATCGCAAGTGTTACTGAAGCTTCATCAGGTAAATGGAAAAGATTCCATCACATTTCTGGATTGTGTTAGGTATTATTTCAGCTAGCCAAAAATTTTTCCACAGACTTGCATTGATCCCAGTTTTGCTGGAGCTCTTTGATGCCACACTGTAACTGTCCTTGACATCAAGGCATCGTGTGACAATCTCGGCTAACTTGTGTAATTCATCACTTTTGTTCAATTTTAGATCAATACTGTAATGAGGTTAAGAGTCAAGTGGACCTGGTGGAACCCAAGCCCAATCTGTGAACAGGTTTAATGCTTTGCAAATGATACTTTAGAGCACTGTCAATGATCCACCCCATTGTACTACTGATAACCACCAGTAAACACATTGACAGTATTTGGCTGTATTTGATTTATCCTGCTTTTTGCATACCTGATATACCTGGGTAATTTTTTCACATTGTTAAGTAGTTGCCAATGTTGGAGCTGCATGAGCACAGCTTAGCTAGGGGTGCAGCTAATCTGTAGTACAGGTTTAATATATTGCTGGATTGGTGTCAATGCCAGTAGACTTTACAGCATCCAGTGCCTTCAACTGTTTTGAGATATTATGTGCAGTGATTTGAATTGCTTGAAGACTGGCATATGTGGCTTTTTTCAGAAGGAGATAAAGATGGATCATTCCTCTAGCTAAAGGTGGGTGTCAGTACTTCAGTCTTGTATTTTGCTTGTGTGCTGGGATTAACGATTGGAATATTTGAGCAGCCTTCACTTCCTGCACCTTGCTTAATTTTCCACTACCTTTCACGAATTAGTGTGGCAAGTATGCAGACCTTGTTGGTTGCGTGATTGGTTAGCCCTCTCTATTGCAAACTGGGATGGTTGACATGAAAGCAGTCTTTTGTATTGTCACTAGATTAAGTATTTAAATAAAATTTGAAATAAAACTTTTTAAACATGCTGGAAACAGGTCAGGAAACATCTGTGACGAGAGAATTAATGCCTTAGGTTGATGGCCTATCATTAGAACTTTTAACTTGTGTGCGCATGTATATTTAAACCCATCATCACAGTCAATAACTTGCATTGATTGATTTGGTACTATACCCCAAATCTCTGGAAACTTCAATTAGCATGCCTGTAGTCTTTTTGCTTCATGGAGTTTCCCACTCATCTCATGTACCTCTTTAAACCCAGCCTATATATTTAAGTAAAACTTTGTTCATTCATTTGAATATTTACCATGGCGACTTAGAGCCATAGAGTCATAGGGATGTACAGCTCGGAAGCAGACCCTTAGGTCCAAATCATCCATGCCGACCAGATATCCTAGCCACATCCCATTTGCCAGCATTTGGCCCATATCCCTCCAAACTCTTCTTATTCGTATACTTATCCAGAGACCTTTTTTTGAAAAAAACATATATTTGTATTGACAAAGGTTTTTTTATACTCTATTACAATATAAAACAAAACAATTTTAAAAACTTAAAACAGCCCTCATGTACAAATGTATAAATATGTAAAAATATATTTTAAAAACTCCAACTAACTACTTAACTAAGTAAATAATAACTAACAACCACCTAATAAATAGTAATAATACAGCTCAGCACAACAAAACACTAACTCTTGAATATCGAGAGCATTAAGTTTTGCATTCATACGTTTGCAGTTCCCCCTCTTTGGATATTGGACTCGTAAAGCACAATCGTTACGACTATATAAAGCCCTTATTAGTGTGGCAGACAAAACTGTGTTCAGGTAGTCCAAAAAGGGCAGTCATGTCTTATAGAAATTCTCTTTTGTGGTGTACCTTACTTGTTAGAAAATCCAAGGGGATGTGCTGCATAACCATCTTACACCAACCCGACAGGCTTGGGGGATTTTTGGACACCAAACCGAACAAGATATTCTTTCTTTCTTGCGCAGGAAGTGAGGATGTTGAAAAGTTGTTCTTTTGTGCATCTACAAGGAATAGCTGAGCAGGCCAAGGAGAGGAGAGATCAGGTCCTTTTCCACCCTTACACCCAAAGTCCCCTCCATTGCACCTGCCACAGCGCTCCAGTATGTTTGAAGCCTACCATAGGGCCAGAAACAATGGGTAAGAGGGTCAGTTCTAACCTTGTACTTGGGCATGTTGAAGATCGCCCTGGTTTAAATTTTGACAAAATGATCCGGAGCCAAGTGGACCCTGTGGAGAATCTTCAACTATAAAGCACGGGTTCTCTTGCAAATTGATATTTTTCTTGCCAAATATCTTCCCATGCCTCTGAGGAGACCTCAATGCCTAGCACACTCTCCCACACTCTGCAAAATCGATCAAACTCATCTGAGGGATTCCCCCCCAATTAATATCAAGTGCAGACAGAAAGTGTACTCTTAGCACTGAGCACCCTCTCTCTGTCAGATTTGTAGGGATCAGTCAAAAGTGTAGTTTTTAAAAAAAAAAATAAAATCCCTAACTTGAAAAAAAAGAGGTCACTGCTTGATAGCTCGTATTTCCACGCTAACTGATTGAAGGACATCATTTTGTCTCCCTCAAATAAATCACCTGTGCAAGACACACCCCGAGCTGCCCAATGTTTGAATCCTGAGTCCATTATCCCTGGTTGAAAACCCGGCATAACCCTTATAGCTGTAAGAAAAGATGTTTTGCTAATATTGCCTTCCCCCTGTTGAATTGCTGTCCATACTTTAACAGTATTGACAACTTTTGGTTATGGCAATATTCCTTAACTGTCCTCATTTTATCCAAAAACAGCAGGTTCGTAAGGGGGCACCCTACCTGAGAGGTTTCGATATCGAACTGTATTGAAAAAGGGTCCCTACAAGCCCAATCACTCATGTAAGATAAAAGTGAGCTTGGTTTTTAATGTCCAGGAGATTCACTCCTCTCCCCACCCCCCAAGTCTATGAGGCAATTGCAGTTTAGCTAATTTAATCAGGGGCTGCTTACGTTGCCAAATCAAAGAGCTGAACCAGCTGTTTAGTCTTCTGAATGATTGATTATCGAAAATCAAGGGGAGCATCCGTGTAGGGTACTACAAAAAGGGGAGAATGTTCATCTTAATAAGAGCTCTCTGGCCTACCCATGAGACCAGAAGCACCCCCCATCTTTGAAGGTCCTGTTTGATTTTGTCGAAATAATTGAACAAAATTAGCTTTAAACAACCAATCAATTACTGGAATGATGAATATACCCAAATAATAAAACCCCTCGGTGACTACTTAAATGGGAATCGAGATTCACCCTCAAGACCTAGCACTTCGTAAGACCACCTAAAGGCATAGCCTCTGATTTTTCAAAATTAATCTTATACCCAAAGGTGCCAAAACTGCTGGATTTGACAAAAACAAATGAGGACATAGTCTGTGTAAAACAAAATTTTATGTAATTTTGACCCCACTTCTGGAGCTGCTATATTGGGATTCCTATGAATGGTCTCCGCCAATGGTTCAATCACCAATGTAAAAAGCATGGCAAAGGGGGACAGTCCTGTCAGCTGCCCCTAAAAATGCTAAACTTCCTTGATTGTACACATTTGTGATGACCGCAACGAGAGGATTACTGTAGAGAACCTTTACTTATCTCATAAAGGCTTCGCCCAAGCCAAACTGCTCTAGAGTATAAAAAAGGTACGGCCACTCAACTCTTTCAAATGCCTTCTCTGCGTCTAGAGAAATCACCAATCCCTGTATTGACTGTTGTTGACATGCTTGAATTACATTAAGCAACCTCTTAACATTATTGGAGGATCTGTGGTCCTTTATGAAGCCTGTCTGGTCCTCTTTAACAATAGAAGGTAACACAATTTCCAGTCTTAATGCAAGAGTCTTAGGGAGGATTTTAAAGTCAACATTTAACAGTGAAATGAGCCTGTAAGAAGCACAGTCCTCTGGGACTTTCCCTTTTTTAAGAATAAGCGAAATATTGGCTTTTCAGAGATGACTGGGAGACGATCATGACTGTATGAGTCATTGAACATTGTTGCCATTCGGCTTGACGATATGCTGATAAATTCTTACAGGATTCACTGGGAAGTCCATCAGGACCGGGCACTTTCCACTCTGAAGCTGCTTCACAGCCTCCTGCACCTCTTGCTCTGATAAGGGAGGCATGATCGGGGTCACACCTGAAAGGTCCAGATTCCTGAAAATGGACGCCATCTTGGCCCGTCCCTTCCCACAACCCTCCAATTTGGTATAGTTCAGAATAAAATCTCTGGAATGCCACATTAATCTTTTTGGAATCACATTAGGAACCCAGACCTTTCCTTAATCGACATAATGGCTTGAGGGACACACTGCTTCCTGGCAAGATACGCTAGGTACTTGCCAGATTTGTTACCTTGCTTTGCAAAAGTAAGCTCCTTCTTTGCTGTCTGCATGAGCACGGAATTCAATGCAGACTGCAGCACTGTAATCCTCTGTAGCTTGGCCAACGAGAACCATCAAAGTAAGCCTTCTCAGCTGCCTTCAACCATACTTCGAGGAGACATTGCTACTCTCCCTTCTGCCTCTTCCTACCGGCAGAGTAGGAGATAGCTAACCCCCGGCAAAGGTTTTGACAGTTTCCCAAAGGACAGATGGGCTACTAGCCAAGCCTGAATTAATGTCTAGGAGCACTCTAAATTCCTTCGAGAAGTACTCCACAACTTCTTATCCTTAAGGATAAAAGAATCCATTTGTCAGTGCCTTGGGCCCATGGTCCTAAATCTAAACCAACAGGTTCACTAAAGCATGATCAGAGATGGTAATATTACAAATCGTACAAGGTGACATCAAGTCCATATGGATTGCTATGGAGGTCAGAAAAAAAATCAGTGTGTGAGATCTGTGTGGATTGAAAAAATTGTGAAATCCCTGCCTGTAGGGTGGAAACGTTTTCAGACGTCCACCAACCCTAACTTCACACACACACAGACTAATTGTTTAGTTTGTACAGAGGCTGTTGGGGGGCCTTTGGGTAACCTGTCTACTGTGGGATCCATAAGACATTTAAAATCTCCCTGGATAATGATCTGCTGGAACTCGAGACTGATCAATTTAGAGAACGCATTGACCAGAAATTTGAGGGGATGGGCTGAAGGATAGTAAACATTTTTTAAAAATCATATTCTTCCCCATTTATCAGGGCTTTGATGATTATAAACCTCCAGTGTGTGTCTTTACTCCACTCTCTAGTAACTTAAATGGGAGATTTCTCCTGACCAATATAGCCACTTTCCTACTTCTGGTATTAAAAGAAGAAAAGTAAACCCAATCAAAGCCATTTTGCTGTAGTTTCTCAAATGCTCCCCATCATCCAAGTGTGTCTCCTGTAATAAAGCAATATCTACCTTTTCCTAAAACTCAAAAGCACCTTTTTCCTCTTAAGTGGTGAGTGACTCCTCTTGATGTTCTAGGTACACAATTTAATCAAGTCATTAGCCATAACCTCCTGCAGTAATGTTTAGACTCCAAAAAGGAGGAACTCGAATTACAAATTGCCGAGCATTAGTGTCGCAAGATCCGTTGAACATAAAAAATACAAACTAAAACCACTACGGTTAACAAGCCTACAAAGCTATCAAAGAATATATACAACAAAAAACAAAAAAAAACAACATATAAACTGCCAATGGTGCTAAATGGGGGATCTCACCCTCTGCCCAAAGGGGCCATCTACACTTCCCATCCAGTTGTTAATACTGCAGCCAGGGCATTTAAATACCTGAACCAGGATAAGTTGCCCATAAGTAGGCATCTAGCCATCCCAATAATTTTCTCTTCTAGCTAGAGCAGCATCACAAACATACAAGCAAAAAAGAAAGAAAATATACCATGAGATAACAAAGTGAACAAAGACATTTTGAAAAATAAAAAAGCACATATCCCACCCCTCTTCCTAGATTACTGCCATCTTGGATCCCCCCAGATGCTTTTTAAATGTTGCAGTTGTACCAGCCTCTACCACTTCCTCTGCCAGCTCATTCCACACACGCACCACCCTCTATGTGAAAAAGTTGCAGTTGCCCCTTAGTTCCCTTTAAAATCCTGTCTCACCCTAAACCTATGCCCTCTAGTTCTGGACTCCCCCACCCCAGGGAAAAGACTTTGTCTATTTATCCTATCTATGCCTCTCTTGATTTTATAAACCTCTATAAGGTCACCCCTCCGCCTCTGATGCTCAAGGAAAAACAGCCCCAGCCTATTCAGCATCTCCCTAAAGCTCAAATTCTCCATCTTTGGCAACATCCTTGTAAATCTTTTCTGAACCCTTTCAAGTTTAACAACATCCTTCTGATAGGAAGGAAACCAGAATTGCGCACAATATTCCAAAAGCGGTCTAACCAATGTCCTGTACAGCTGCAACATGACCTCTCAACTCCTATAATCAATGGTTTGACCAATTAAGGAAAGCATACGAAGCACTGCCTTCACTATCCTATCTACCTGCAACTCTACTTTCATGGAACTATGAACCTGCATTCCAAGGGCTCTTTGTTCAGCAACCTTCTTTAGGTCCCTACCATTAAGTGTTGTTTTTATTTTTTGATAGTTTAAGTTTACCTGCTCCTGTTGACCAGAAAGAGGTAAAATTGTGAATGCATTAATCATCGGGAAGATGTATTTTGATGCCCACACCTTCGCACGTTGTTTCATAACTCTATAATAGCACCTATCTAACACAGGCACATTAGACTCAGTCATGTTATGATGTTGTGACATTTTCCAGTCCTGAGTTTTTTTTCAATGAAGAGTGATATCACTAGTTGCAGATTACATTGCTGGTTCTGCACAGGTGTTCTGAGGATCCAGTCCTCCTTTGACGATTGCAGAAATTAGTCACACCAAAACGCTATGCTGTCCCTAGACCCAATTTAAACGTTAATGTGCAGAATTGAAAGGTAAAGTCTACAAAATGGCAAAAGTGATGAAGAAATGGATTTAGCAGCTTGGACACTATAGCTTTTTTGAATTCTAAATTGAAGGTGCATAATATTTGCAACATCATGCTTCAGTTGTCTCGAACGATTTCTCGTCAGTAATGCATGAGAATTGGACCAGAATGTGCTGGGGCATTTATCGCTCAAGACTAAAAAGTTATGAATTGAAGTGTTAAATTGATAACTGCAATGAGGGCAAATGTGTGGGACATTGATGAATGATGGCACTAACAGTTTATCTTAACTAATGAGAGTAAAGGTTTGAGAAATAAACTGCAAAAGAGTATAGGGGGTTGAGAGAGGATAAACTCAAAATCAAATCTGACATAGGAATAGAGTGTGAATGGAAGATGCCAATTAGCAGAAAGAGAAATCAGAAGCAAAAGACATGTAAATATTTCAAATTAAAATTTTCGGAATCTCCAACTTAGCAACATAGGAACAGGAGTAGGCCATTCAGTCTCTCTATCCTCTTCCATCATTCAGTGAGACCATGGCTGTTCAGTGACCCAACTATACATACCTGCCTTTGGTCTATATCCCTTTGTACCTTTTGCATAGCAAACATTTATCTATCTCAGATTTAAAGTTAACACTGATCCAACACCCACTGTCATTTGTAGAAGAAAGTTCCAAACATCTGCCATCCTTTGTGTATGAAAGTGCTTTGCGACAACCCTCTGGAATGGTCTGTCCGTAATTCTCAGACTATGAACCCCAGTTCAAGAATACCGTACCTGTGAAAATAGTTTAGTTTTATCTATCCTGTCTTTTCCTGCTATTATCGAGTCATACAGCACAGCAACACTCTCTCTTTGGTCCAACCAGTCCATGATGTATTACTTCTGTTAAGCAGTTAAGTAATCTTTATTGAAAAGTTACTCCCTTATTTCTCTCTCATGCCAGGCATGACTAAGATATTTGGTCTGTAATTATAAGCAAAACTATTCATCTTTGAATGAGTGACTTGTATCATGATAATCCTCTTAAGGAGTTGAGATTGCTTTGTGTTGCAGAGTGCAGGATACACTTTATTTTTGATTTTAAAATAATGTCCCCTTTTATGTTTGAATCTCCTAGAAGCTACAGCTATAAATACACAGGCATTTGTATAAAGATGAATACAGTGCATTGTTTTCCTGAGAGGTTAATGGAAACAGCCAATGACTGGCCAATTAGTCAGCATCCTCATCTCCTGCTGTGTAAAATGTCCTTTTTATGAAGTCAGATTCTTGCATCCTACTTCAGTTGAGTGCAAACTGGAAAGCTTCAACTTCTTTTCTCCTTTAGCAGTGTTTAAGCAGCTATCAGTGAAAGCACTCCTACAATTGCCTCTCTTCTCTCTCTCTGACTCTAATTCAAGTACAGTTAATGTAGTCACTTTTTGTTCTGTTTAGAATCTTGTGCACAGACCAAAAATGTCAGTGGTATATTCTGTCAGGTGGTTGGAGGGTTTGGGGTTCTGTTTGCAGATTATTACATGGTACTGACCCAGGGGGACAAACCCAACTCAGGATATGAAGCTTTAATGCTGGTGGTACTACTTCATCTGAGGCCACCCAACCTGACTCCTCCAAATGTGGAATCCTTGAATCATCAATGCTGAAGGGGTACATTTGACCTGCCATGTCAGTACTGTTTTGTTTTCTCAGCTGTCTAATTTAGTCCAACTCCAGACTTTTCATCGCAACTCTGAAAATTAGTCATTTCCAAATACGTTCAATTACTGTTTGTTTGAAACTTACGATGGAGTGTGATTCTGCAACCCTTTTGAGATCGCAGATTCTACAACCTAACACCTTTCTGTGTGAAAAATATTGTCCTCTGTTCTGTTGTCAATTATTTTAAATTCATGGCTTGTGCTTGCTGACCAAATTGCCAATGGAAATGATTTCTCCCCATTTGCCTTTCTCCTTACATGTGCTAGTCCCAGTTCGATCAGTAGAGGTGCTGCCAAGTTCATCATTCTTGACGATGGACATTGAAGCCCTCCACCAGAGTACACACTGTGCCATTGCCATCCTCTGTTTCCTCCAGATAATTCATTTTATGCCCATCCACAACAGTCATCATTGGACTTGTAATTCCAGATTTTTGTTGGATTCAAATGTTGCATGTGCAATGTGGAAGTCAGGTCCCCAGGATATTACCTGAGTCTTTGGATTATTAGCTTAGTGACAATCCCACTAATGCATTGCTTCTCTCATATCTGGTATCATAGAGAGTGTGGCCAGATACAGAAATATGTAGTTTGATGAATGTGTCAATAATTCAGTTTATTTTGTAAAGTTGTGTAACTTTAATCATTGGGGGTCAGTGTCACTGTCTTCAGGGAGATGATACATTCATTTTATCTCTCCAAACACCATCTTGTTTTGGGGTTTACTTTGTAACCAGTTAAAATCCATTTGGTGTTTGCATCAAACACAAGATACATTGATTTTGCTGTCAGTATCTACTTTTAATAAAATTTGCCATTTTTGGCTCTAATGAAGCAAGTTAGTGTTGGTACTATGATTACTGCAATATAATTTAAAAGATTGAGAAGTAAGTGGAGGAAGGAGTGAGAAAGGGATTTATTAAGGAAACAGGAAGAGATATCTTTAAAATCATTTGTGCTGTTTTGTACCATGCTTTCTTAAACTTCAATCTTGTTGCATCTGAACTATCGATAGACTGTAATCAGTCCTTTCCCTCTGTGTGAAACAAAGAGATAATTTGGTGCATTTGAGGTTTCAAGTCAATGTTACAGCCAAAATGTCAGCACTGTTGTAATGTGGGAATGTAGCAGTTAATGTGCAAACCGCAAGGATCCAAAACAGCAACTTTTTTGTTCTTCTCTTCCTTGTTTAGTCCTGTGTGGGTTTTCAGATTAGCGGGATATGGCTGATAGGGCAGTTGCATGTTCCTCCTGCAGAATGTGGCAGGAGAGAGACACGACCAGTGTCTCTGCCGACCACGCATGCGGGCAGTGCACCCAACTCCAGCTCCTCAATCTCTCAAGTAAAATAGAGATCGTAACCAAGATTTTGTGATCATAGTTTTGTGAAATTGCTACCATCACAATCAACTCCAAATGAATGCGCTGTTTTATCTAATTTGCTTTCCTTTTGACATTTTGAATTATACAAAGAACATGTTGCTGTTATTGGCAAGTAAAGTTTACTTAGCATTACACAGAAATTATAATGCAGAGGAAGCACATTCTTGCTAACCAGTATGCATTACTCAAACTCTAATAATCCAAATCTTGTATGCCCAGCTGTTTTTAATATTCCTTTTATCCCAGTTTTCAACACTCTTTCCAATCTGGTTTTAAGTTGATACAGTCTTGTTTTAATCACTAACTCCAGTCATAGCATCAAAATCCCCCACAAAATGTATAAAGCTTTGAAGTTACAATAACATAGAAATTTAGTCCCCGAAAGTTTTCATCATAGTTAATGTAAATTGTACAAAGCTCCTTCCAATAAACTGTAAATAATGGGCATTGCTGAAGAAGGTCATTCATCTATCGAACTGGGCTCTCTGAAAGAGCTATCCATTTGGTCATCCTTACTTTCTATTTAAACAAAATTGATTGTCTTTATAAGGTATAATATTTCCACCATTTGTAGTTTATTTAAATTCTGCACAACTTTCTTCACTGATCCCTTTTGTTATTTTGCTAGCAATGTTAAATTTATGTCTGTTAATTCGTCAACCATTAGAACAATACAGCACCCAGGAGGCAGTTAGGTCTTCAAATTCATGGCTGCTGTTTCAAACAGTTCTACCCGACCTCTCCACATATCCAGAAAATTTGTCCTCTTCCTATACTAAGTTAAAAGTAAGAACTAGGAGGAAGCAGTTTGGTCCCTTGAGCCTGCTCTGTCATACATATGATCATTGATGATCTCCTCTCTGCCGTAACTTCCTTTTTTCTTGTCTGCTCTCCATGACCCTTCAACCCATTATTAATTTTTTAAAATCTGTATTCTCCTCAACTTTGTTTTGTGTCCCAGAGCCATTCCTTTTGGAAGTTACTGCATTTTGCGTCTTCTTCCCACATCTTGTCAGGCCCTGCATGCAAGCTCATAGCAACTCATTGTTAAAAGCAATCTAACTTTTCCTAATTTAAAAATAATTCAAAATACAAGTAGTTTTATTGTTACTATCTTACCAAATATGTTAATTTTAAATGCCTTTTGTTACAGTACCTCAGGTTGTTTGTTTAAATGGCTGGTAGCTCAACACACAAATTGTCCATGTGGGAACGCAGGAAGGAGGTTGTGCTTAGGGGAATGAACATTATACATGAGCACATTGCTGGAGTACACAAGAACGTTAAGTGCGTTGGAAGTAGCTTTGTTCACTTTAATTGACAAATTTCACATTTTATACATTTATGTGAAAGAGAATTTCAGTTTTGACTTTTCCTATTGAGTGACTTCTACTGGGTATTGACTGGTTGTGATGCTACCAACTGTTTTCCCCCATCAGTGACAAATGAGCCAGCATTGTTGCCTCTCTGTGTTTTGTAGCTGCCTGCCCCTTACATTGGAACAAATTCAGTGGCTTATACACTGTGTATAAATGTATTTATAGATCTAGCTAGGTACAGTTAGTATGTGTGATTTAAGCTTTAGCTTATTCCTCACTATGTTTAGCTGTTAATATCAAATGCAAATACCAAAGATCTTGTAGGTCAAACCTAGCTACTAACATCCGGCTTGAGCTTTCTATCCTTTAAAAATATCTGATTCTTTTGGACAAAAAATGGTATTAAATTGATATGTGGGGAGAATCTGAAAGCGGCTCTGAAGATTATGCAATAGCTGAACTAATGTAATCATCTGTGGTTAACTGCAATATGAAGAACTGTTCTGTGAGTGTATACATAGACTGTAGTTATCCAGATAATATGTAGATAGAGAATGGATTTGCGTAGGTTTCTTTTTTGAAAAATACTTTTCCCAGACACACTCATGATATGACACATGTGATTGAATTACTTGCCAACTTTCTGTAGACATCCACTCTTGAAACGCATTCACTGCAGAGGCTGCAATAGAGCATATGTTATATTTGTAAGGTGAGAAAAGTTGGGGCAGGCTAGGCGTGCCCGAGTTCAGAAGGCTGAAAAGGTTTTTGCTTAAAACATAATCCTGAGAAATTTTGACAGGGTGCATGTTTCATTGTGTGAAGGAATCTGGGACTATGGATAATTGCTTCAAAATACATAGTCGCCCATTTAAGACAGATGAGGATAATTTATAAATTCAAAATTTTAGAATTTTGAGCCTGGACTTTCAACATGGACTGTCAAAAGGTAATGGAAGCAGAATTCTTGAATACGTTTTAAAGGAAAGGTAAATATATTCTTGATGATCAAGTGGGTAAAAGATTATTGGGGTTTTCAGATGTATTTATAGTAATTAGATTAGCATGTTCTTATTAAATGGCAGAGCAGGTCTTTTGAGGGCCATTTGTCCAGAGGGAAGTCCGTTTTGGAGGACAAATGTTTTGTGTTTTTACAATAAATAAAGTTTACTCGTGAAGTGCTTTGACATGTCCTGAGGTTTTGGTGGTGATGCTAGGTTTAAAAAAAACTGTTTATACAGGAAAGGAACAGGGCTGAATTGCAATACATCCAAGCTGAGTTATGAACAGAAATCCATAAATATGTAGTGTAGCAGGTCTTAGTGCACAGCATGGAATGAAGCAGGCGGCAGATAAAACTTCTGAGACTCGGGCATTTTCCTGTGGGGATGACGGATTAGTATTGTTACCAGTGGTAGGAGATCCCTTCAAAGCCAAGTTTAATGGTCTCCCTCTAGCTGAGTCAGGTAAACTATCTGGTAAAGATGCTGGATAGGGAAAAAACTGTATTGCATATATCATCTGAATATGTTGAAACCTTAATATAATCAAGAGAAGGTACTGGAGGAACAGGTGTTAGTGACTGCCCTGCAGAGTGAGAAATCAAATACAGATGTGGAGTTTGATGTACCTCGAAATGTGTTAAACAATGAGGAAGTCTTTCAGGAGTGGGATAGGTTAGCAAACTATCTGTCTCAGGAGCAAAGAACGCAGTTGAAATGTTTGTTACAGCAGTATGAGAACATATGCAGGAATAAGATGGGAAGGCTAATGGTATTCGGCATGAGGTAGATGTAGGGAATGAAGTTCAGATAAAACACCACCCCTACAGGCTTAATCCTTTCAAAGCCAGACAGATCCAGAAGGAAATGGAGGCGATGCTCAACGAACATATCATTGAACCAAGTCAGGGTGAGTGGCGTTCCCCGATCATGTTTGTTCCCAAACCTGATGGGACTCAATGATTTTAGTATGGACTATTGGAAGTCAATGCCGAAACAAAATCGGACTGAATAGAGAAAATTGGACAAGCCAGTTACATCACAAAGTTGGACTTAGTGTGCGGTTATTGGCAGGTACCTTTTTATGAGAAAATGCAAAATAAATTTCTGCGTTTGTAACCCCAAATGGACTATGTCAATTAAAGTGATGCCATTTGGAATGAAGAATGCACCAGTCACATTCCAAAGGCTCATTAACAAAGTGTGCAGTCTATCCCGACGATGTAGTGATCTTTGGCAAGTCATAGAAAGATCACATGGTACAGTTGACAGAGCTCTTTGAACAATTACAAGAAGCAAAACTGGTGATAAATTTACAGACAACAGAATTCGCGGAAGCAGAGGTGTGACATTCTTGGGACATAACATCGGTCATGGAAGGTTGACCTCCAAGGAACGCAAAGACTAAGGCCATCAAGGAATTTCCACAACCAACCTCGAAGGAAGAGGCGCTTTATGTTTTGGGACTGAGCGGATTCTACTAGACGTTTGTTCTAAACTTCAGCAACAGAGTGGCACAGTTAACAGATTTCCTGAAGAAGAACACAAACTTTTGATGGACAGAACAATGTCAGAAGGCATTTAGCAATTTAAAAACATTATTAATCACTGCACCAGTTTTAGCTACACCAGACATTTTGAAACCTTTCAAAGTTGGAGCTGAACTGCTACAGGAAGATGATGATAGAATTGAACTGTTAGTTGGTTACTTTTCAAAGAAATTCAAACCCACCAGAGAAAATACTCGACCATTGAAAAAGAATGATTGGGTTTGGTGTGATATTAAAAGAGTTAATTTGCTCTGCTGACCTGCAGGAAATTGGATGTCTCTCGGCTAGGGTGGAATGCCTCTGACTTACAGGTAGAATGTGGGTGAATTTACATTCCCATCCATTGTCATTCAGCCATTTACATGGCCATCTCCTATTATTCAGAGATAATTTACATTTGCATCATGATCTTATTCAAAATCAATAAGAACATTACAGTTGCAATTCTGACTACTCCTTGTAGTTAAGAAACGATTGACAACAGATTTGACCATTTAAGGGATGATTTGCATTGTTTCTGGAGGTGATTAGGTTACTGCATTGTGTCTTGAGGAGCATGTGACTTGGGGGGGGGGGGTGGGCGGGGAGTGGAGACTAGGGGTTGTCTTGTGGCTATTACTGACTGTGATGTAAAGGTTTTGTATAAAGAAAGGACTATTTCCTTTGTTCAGGGTGACCTCTCAACATGTTGCGCAAGCATGGTGAAGGGTGTTAAGAGTTTCTCCACAGCTTGTACTGTATTTGCTTAATAAAATGTGGTTATTGTTTACAGAAGTTGGTGTATTGTAGTTGCATCAAGAACCTAACATTGTTCATGACATAAAAATTAAAATGTTGTGAGGCCAGTACCAATGTGTCAGAGATGGTTATGTACATGGATCACAATCCTTTTACATCCTTGGAATGCTTTAAAGGCAAGAATATGAGACTATTTCATTTGAGTCTTTTGTTACAGACTTTTAATTTACAAATTGTACATGTTGTGGGGATCCAGTGTTTTGGGGAATAAAAACCAGGCATTTTGGCCAGTTAACCAGAGAAAGAGTACCTTCTGCCATTGACAGACTGCCCAAACACCCTTTCTCAAAAAGATATCTTTTTTCCATACGAAAAAGTTTTACAGCAGAAGAACGAAGACAACCCAGGGAGATCTACATACAGAGGAAGATCTGGTTTTGAAAATTGATTTGCTGTAAACTTAATAGGGGATTTGTCGGATCAGTATATTTTTATAGAGTGGGAGGTAGATAACAAATCTTTAAGAGAAAGGAGGCTTAGAGTCCTAAATAGTTATTTAGCGTTCACTTTTGGAGTTAAGAAAAAACAATTTTATTCTTGTAAATAGTGGAATTTAAGGTAGTTCTCTGTCACTCATACTTTAACAGATTATGAGGCGAGGTGAGTTTTTCTGTGTGTTTGGTTTACTTAGCAGGAGGGTTCACCGCTTTGTCATAACACCAGCTAGCAAGAATCAGTAGGCATAAGTGGGTCTTTTTCAGGGTGGCAAAATATCACAAGTAATCTGCACAGGAATCCGTGCTCAACTGTTGATAAATTGGATAAATGGATGAAGGGTTGGAGGTTGAAGAGAAATCTCTTCGCCCAGACAGTGGTGGGCCTGTGGAATTCTCTGCCACAATATGTAATTAAGGAAATATTGAATGTTTTCAAGGTGATAGCTTTTAATTACGGTAAAAGAGATCAAAAAGAATATGGAGTGAAAGTGGTACACAGTACTGAGTCGGATGATCAGCTATTATCAAACTGAATGGTAGAGCTGGCTTGAAGGGCTGAATGACCTACTCTTTTGTACGTTTCTATGTACGATTATCAAATTTGCTGTCAAAGAGAGAGGCAGAAAAGCAAGTTGTGAAGAGATTGTAAGGGGCTACAAAAATATAGTTTGTGAGTGAATGAAGATCTGGTAAATGGAGTACAATGTGTGAACTTACCTGTTGCCTGTCATCTAAATGATAGAATGCAGAGAGATCTGAGTGTCCTCATGTGTAAATCACAAAAGGTTAGTCTGCAGGTACAGCAATTAATTAGATAAGTTGATAAATTATGTTCTATTCATGGTAGAACACAAAGGGAAGGTGATATCTGTTGTACAGAGCAATGGTGAGATAAACTCTAAAATACTATTGGTCACCTCATTTAAGAAAGGATGCAAAGGCAGTTCTTAGGTTAATATCTGTACTAATGGGATGGGGAGGGGGAAATATTGTCTGGGCATGTATCTTCTAGAGTTTAGACATGTAGGAGTTTATTTGACTGAAACACGATCCTGAGGGATAGATGTAGAGAGCATATTTCCTTTTATGGGGAAATTTCAAACTAGAGGTCTATTTAAAAGTCCAGGGTTGCTCACTTAAAACAGAGAAGGAAAAATCTTATTTGCTGAGGCTGAGTGTCTTTGGAATCCTGGAAAAAGTGATGGGAGCAGAATTCATGAATGTTCTTAAGATGGGCTAGATGGATTCTTAAATGCTAGAGATCTGAAACAAAATCAAAGTGCTAGAGAAACTCAGCATGTCTGACAGCACCTATGGAGAGATGAAGGTGCAGTCTTTAATTTTTAGCAGAGTAAATATAATTTGCAGAGTAATCTAATATAAGGAAATATCTTTTTTTGAGTATCACATAATAGAGTTGTATTGATTATCTTTTGTAGAATGAAAGTTAAGGAAAAATGTTCTAATTCATATACATGTAAAACTCCTGTTACTTTGAGCATAGCATCTTAAAGGATTTTCCACCACTCTGCATTAAGTACTCATGAAATATAATATATGCACACAGGACACCCATATTCCAGGAATGTCTCAATGAGTGGAGACGAATGACCAATTAGTTTGCCTGTCATCGTGCAGACTGAAAGAGGAATCTTGAGTTAACACAAATGACTAACTGCCCGCTTTTAGAATGGATTTCTAGAATTTTCATGTCCTGCAGCGCAGTAGACATTATCTTAGTGTTACAGTTGTAGATCTATTCCCAATGCTTTTAACATGTTTGTTGCTTAAAAGGGGATAGTCCATGAATAGACAAATGAGAGAATTCTAGCCTACTCTATCCCTGTAACCTGCATTTCCTATGGCTAATCCACCTAACCTGCACATCGCTGGTTATTATATGGGCAATTTAGCTTAGCCAATCCACCTAACCTGTACACCTTTGTACTGTGGGAGGAAACCCACTCAGATAGGGGAGAATGTGCAAACTTTCAGTCAGTTGCCTGAGGTTGGAATCAAAACTAGGTCCCTGGCATTGAGACTGCAGTGCTAACCACTGAGCCAATGTGCCACCTTATTACTGCCCTGTGATTTGAAACTTGCACCTTTTTTAAGTCATATGAATTGGGTACTATAAAATAGAACTTTTTTTTTAAATCAACACAAACTGACCACCATGTTTTTCTGTTCACTCAAAGGTGACAACTTCTATGTGGTGACATCTAGCTTAAATTAGCAGGAATATGCTGTAATTAATATGGGCAGCAAGACACTGAGAATAGTAAAAGCAAACCTCAAGATTTTAAATTTGCAACATTTTTCTAACATAAGTCTTGAAGATTATTCTGTAATGCACAGATTTTTGTAGACATCCTGATGTGAATTTCAGGTACTGGTCAAAGAAGAAATTGCGATAAAGATTTGACTTGGTCTTTTACTTCACAAATCCAAATTAACCAATATGAATTAATGTGAAAATGATGCATTAGATAAAAGAAAAAGATTTACTTGAAGTGGTCAATACAACAAAAAAAAATCAGGTGCAACTGCAAGCATTGCATCATTTTCTGCACAGATATGACACTGTAAGGCTACACAGTTCCACAAAATACTGTACTTTGTTAACGCAGAATAGTCATGAGTCCTATCCGAAACACCTTGCACCTTGAGTTTCTTGGATGAGATTATCATCGAGGCATACTTTTATGAGCCTTTTTGTCTTCCCATCAAACAGTACTGATTTGCTTTTTCTTCATCTGACCAACCAGGAGCCCACTGGTTCAAGATTTGGCCAATTCTGGAAAAACAACTAATTATCTCAATTATACAGCTTTCTATGTTTTAAACACCTCGCAATGTACCTCCAAGAGCTCCCATCTCCTTTTCTGATCAATAGAAAATTGACCTTTCCTGAGTGATCTGTTTCTTCTCTCGAGTATCCTCCTTATTCCTGTTTTTGTCACTGCTTTCTAATATGTTTGCATTGTATATGGATACATTCACGTTCCGACTCCTTTACTTGCAACTTTTTCAGAATGTTTCCTTTGCATACGCTACCCACACAGTCACTTTTTAAATTTTCTTTCATTGGTATTATTTCTAGATCAATAGTTGCTATGTCACATAAGCTAGTATTTCTTCCTTTACAATTGAAGCAAACTTTTAAAGGTCTTTTTCAAGTATTCCTTTGAAAAATCAAATATTCTAGACTATTTAAACAAATTACAATTTTTCATACTGTCTATCATAATAGTACTACTAGTCTGATATATCCATTTGTCAACTTTGAATATGATTAGAAAATGCAGTTTTTTTTTAAATGTTCTCTGGTCAATTGCCAACCCTCAAAATAAAACAAACTTTTAATCAAAATATGTCAGAGAAGTATGTAGGATAAATCGAACAAAAACTGAGCACCAAGTCAGAAGGAGAACTCCAGAAAGTATGGTCTAAATTTGGTGTTGTGCAATGAGGCAGGCTTAATAAGGGAGCTTAGGGTTAAGGAAACCTTAGGAGGCAGTGATCATATGAATGAATTTAATCTGCACTTTGAGAGGGAGAAGTTAGAATGAGAGGTAATGGTATTACAGCTGAAGAAAGGCAACTACACAGGCATGAGGGAGGAGCTGGGTATAATTGACTGGGAGAGGATTCTAGCAGCAAAGACAGTAGAACAGCAGTGGCAGGAGTTTCTGGGTGTAATCGAGAAGACACAGCAGAGATTCATCCTGAGGGAAAAGAAGCATGGTACAGGGAGGATGAAGCAACAATGGCTGATTAGGAAAGTCAGGGAATAGCATAAAAGCAAAGAAGAAAGCATACAATGAGTGGAATTGGGAAGCTCACAAAGACCAACTGAGGGCAGCAAAAAAAGGAGCGCTAAAATGAGCATAAGCTAGCCAGTAATATAAAGGATTACTGTAATAGTTTCTTTGGATAGCTAAAGGACAGAAGTGGACATTTTGCTGCTGGAAAATGATACTGGAGATAGTGGTGAACAAGGAAGTGGATGAGGAATAATTACTTTAGAACATAGAACCTTACAGTGCAGTACTGGCCCTTCGGCCCTCGATGTTGCACCGACATGTCATACCAATCTGAAGCCCATCTCACTTACACTATTCCATGTACGTCCATATGCTTGTCCAATGACGACTTAAATGTACTTAAAGATGGCGAATCTACTACCGTTGCAGGCAAAGCATTCCATACCCTTACTATTCTCTGAGTAAAGAAACTACCTCCTGACAGCTGTCCTAGATCTATGACCCCTCAAATTAAAGCTATGCCCCCTTGTGCTCACCGTCACCATCCTTGGGGAAAAAAAGCTCTCCCTGTCCACCCTATCTAACTCTCTGATTATCTTATATGTCTCTATTAAGTCACCTCTCAACCACCTTCTCTCCAACGAAAACAGCCTCCAGTCCCTCAGCCTTTCCTCGTAAGACCTTCCCTCTATACCAGACAATATCCGAGTAAATCTCTTCTGCACCCTTTCCAAAGCTTCTACATTCTTCTTATAATTCAGTGACCAGAACTGTACACAATACTTCAAGTGTGGCCGCATTAGAGTTTTGTACAGCTGCAGCATAACCTCATGGTTCTGGAACTCGATCCCTCTGTTAATAAAAGCTAAAACACTGTATTGCCTTCTTAACAACCCTGTCAACCTGGGTGGCAACTTTCAAGGATCTGTGTACATGAACACCGAGATCTCTCTGCTCATCTACACTACCAAGAATCTTACCATTAGCCCAGTACTTTGCATTCTGGTTACTTCAATCAAAGTGAATTACCTCACACTTGTCCACATTAAACTCTATTTGCCACCTCTCAGCCCAGCTCTGCAGCTTATCTATGTCTCTCTGTAACCTACAACATCCTTTGTCACTATCCACAACTCCACTGACCTTAGTGTCGTCTGCAAATTTACTAACCCACCCTTCTACGCCCTCATCCAGGTCGTTTATAAAAATGACGAACAGCAGTGGACCCAACACTAACCCTTGTGGTACACCACTAGTAATTGGACTCTAGGATGAACATTTCCCAACAACAACCACCCGCCTATCTTCTTTCAGCAAGCCAATTACTGATCCAAACTGCTATATCTCCCACACTCACATTCCTCCGCATTTTGTATAATAGCCTACTGTGGGGGACCTTATCGAATGCCTTGCTGAAATCCATATGCACCACATCAACCGGTTTATTCTTATCTACCTGTTTGGTCACCACCTCAAAGAACTCAATAAGGTTTGTGAGGCACGACCTACCCTTCACAAAACTGTGCTGACTATCCCTAATCAAATTATTCTTTTCTAGATGATTATAAATCCTATCTCTTAAAACCTTTTCCAACACTTTACCAACAACTGAAGTAAGGCTCACTGGTCTATAAGTACCAGGATTGTCTGTACTCCCCTCCTTGATCAGGGGAACCACATTTGCTCTCCTCCAGTCTTCTGGCACTATTCCTGTAGACAATGATGATTTAAAGATCTGTGCCAAAGGCTCTGAAATCTCCTCCCTGGCTTCCCAGAGGATCCCAGGATAAGTCCCAGGGGACTTATCTATTTTCACACTCTGCAGGATTTCTAATATCTCCTCCTTGTGAACCTCAATTACCTAGTCTAGTAGCCTGTATCTCCATAATCTCCTCGACAACATTGTCATTTTCTAGAGTGAATACTGTGAAAAATATTCATTTAGTGCTTCCCCTATCTCCTCTGACTCCACACACAACTTACCACAACTATCCTTGATTGGCCCTAATCTTACTCTTATCATTCTTTTATTCCTTTAATATGCCTAGAAAGCCTTAGGGTTTACCCTGATCCTATCCGCCAACAATTTCTCATGTCTCCTCCTGGCTCTTCTGAGCTCTCTCTTTAGGTCTTTCCTGGCTACCTTGTAACCCTCAAGCGCCCTAACTGAGCCTTCACATCTCATCGTAACATAAGCCGCGTTCTTCTTCTTGACCAGAAATTCCACTTCCTTCGTATACCACGACTCCTGCGCTCTACAGCTTCCTCCCTGCCTGACAGGTGCACACTTATCTAGGACACACAGTAGCTTTTCCTTGAATAAGCTCCACATTTCTAATGTGCCTATCCCCTGCAGTTTCCTTCTCCATCCTGTGCTTCCTAATCGCATCATAATTGCCTTTCCCCAGTTGTAAGTCTTGCCCAGTGGTATACACCTATCCCTTTCTATCACTAAAGTAAACATAACAGAATTGTGATCACTATCACCAAAGTGCTCACCTACTTCCAAGTCGAACACCTGGCCGCGCTCATTACCCAGTACCAAATCTAATGTGGCTTCGTCCCTTGTAGGCCTGTCTACATACTGTGTCAGGAAGCCCTCCTGCACAATCTGGACAAAAACCGACCCATCCATAGTATTCATACTATAGTGTTCCCAGTCAGTATTTGGAAAGTTGAAGTCCCTCATGACAACTATCCTGTCTCTCTCACTCCTATCCAGAATCATCTTTGCTATCCTTTCCTCTACATCTCTGGAACTGTTCGGAGGCCTATAGAAAACTCCCAACAGCGTGACTTCTCCTTTCCTGTTTCTAACTTCAGCCCATACCACCTCAGTTGACAAGTCCCCAAACATCCTTTCTGCAACTGTAATACTGTCCTTGACCAACAATGCCACACCTCCCCCTCTTTTACTATCTTCTCTGTTCTTACTGAGACATCTAAATTCTGGAACCTGCAATAACCGTTCCTGTCCCTGCTCTAACCATGTCTCCGAAATGGCCACAACATCAAAGTCCCAGGTACCAACCCATGCTGCAGGTTCACCCACCTTATTCCGGATGCTCCTGGCGTTGAAGTAGACGCACTTCAAACCAACGTCTTGCTTGCTGGTGCCCCCTGCGTCCTGAAACTTGATTTCTGACCTCCCTACTCTCAACCTTTTCTATACTTAAACTACAATTTTGGTGCCAGAGCCCTGTACCCCACTGCTTTCCCCTGGTAAGTCTCTCCACCCTCCCCCCAAACAGTATCCAAAACTGTATCCTTATTGTTGAGGGGACTTTGCGTCGGTCTTCACAGTAATAGACATGAGTGCTATCACAAATATTCTAAAGAGTAAGGGGGCAGAGCTGAGAATGGTGGCCATTACCAAGAGAAGGCGCTAGAAAAACTGAATGGCCTGAAGGTGGATAAATCACCTGGACCAGATGGACTACATCCCAGAGTTCTAAGAGAGATAGCTGAGAGATAGTGGAGACGTTAGTGGTGATCTTTTAGGAATTGCTAGACTCAGGGAGAGTCCCAGACAACTGGAAAATTGCTAACATTACACCCCTGTTTAAAAAGAGAACAAGGCAAAAAACAGAAAATTACAGACCAATTAGCTTAACCTCAGTCGTGGGTAAGATCCTGGAATCCATTGAGATTTCTGAATACTTGGAAGTGTATGGTGAAATAGGTCAAAGTCAGCACAGTTTCATCAAGGGGAGCTTATGCCTGACAAATCTGCTAGAATATTGAATGAGTAATGTGCAGGTTAGACCACAGAGAGCTGATGGATGTCATCTATCTGGACTTCAAGAAGGCTTTTGACAATGTGCTGTGCAGGAGGCTACTGAGTAAGATAAGGGCCCATGGAATCAGAGGAAAGGTGCTAGCATGATTGGGCAAAGAAGTGGCAGATGGAGTACAATATGGGGAAAGTGTGAGGTCATGCACTTTGGTAGGAAGAATAGAGGCATGGGCTATTGTCTAAATGGGGAGAATTCAGAAATCTGAAGTGCAAAGAGATGTGGGAGTCCAGGATTCTCTCTCTCTCTCTCAACTTGCAGATTGAGTCAATAGTTCAGAAGGTAAATGCAATGATTGATTTATTTTGAGAGGACGTGAATATAAAAGCAGGCATGTACTTCCGATGCGCTCTAAGGCTCTGCTCGGACCACATTTGGAGCATTGTGCATAGCTTTGGGCCCCATATCTCAGGAAGGATGTACTGGCCCTACAGCATGCTCGGAAGAGATTCAGGAGATTGGTCGCAGGAGTGAAAAGCTTATTATATGAGGAACGTTTAAGGACTCTAGGCCTATACTTGGCGTTTAGAAGGATGAGGAGCGATCTAGTTGAAACATACAGAATATTGAATGGCCTGGACAGAGTGGATAGTGGGAAGATGTTTCCATTGCTAGGAGAGACTCTGACCTGAGGGTACAGCCTTAGAGTAAAAGGAAGTCCTTGTTAAAATGGAGATAAGGAGAAACTTCTTCAGCCAGAGTGGTGAATTATGGTTGCTGGCCCCAAAGTGCTCTCCCACTGACACCTCAGTCACCTACCCTGCCTTATTTCCCCAAGAGTAGGTCAAGTTTTGCACTTCTCTAGTAGGTACATTCAGACACCGAATCAGAAAATTGTCTTGTATACACTTAACGAATTCTTCTCCATCTACCCTTAACACTATGGCAATCCCAGTCTATGTTCAGAAAGTTAAAACCTCCTACCATAACCACCCTATTATTCTTTCAGATAGCTGAGATCTCCTTACAAGTTTGCTTCTCAATTTCCCTCCGACTGTTAGGGGGTTTATAATTCAATCCCAATAAGGTGATCATTCCTTTCTTATCTCTCAGTTCCACCCAAATAACTAACCTGGATGTATTTCCGGGAATATCCTCCCTCAGCACAGCTGTAATGCTATCCCTTATCAAAATGCCACTCCCCCTCCTCTCTTGCTTCCCTTTCTATCCTTCCTGTGGCATTTGTATCCTGGAACATTAAGCTGCCGGTCCTGCCCATCCCTTAGCCATGTTTCTGTAATTGCTATGATATCCCAGTCCCATGTTCCTAACCCTGAGTTAATTTGCCTTCCTGATAGGCCCCTTGCATTGAAATAAATGCAATTTAATTTATTAGTCCTACCTTGTCCCTCCCTGCCCTGACTGTTTGAGTCACTTCTGTTTTCAACTGTACCAGTCTCGGATTGATCTCTTTCCTCACTATCTCCCTGGGTCCTACCAGAGGTTTCATATGCTGTTGCATTGTTCCAAAACAATGCAACAGCATATGAAACAGTAATTGCTGCTCCTGGAATTCAAGGAAATCACCTCCAGCACCTAAAATACCTCAAAAAAGGAGCAGCCAGAAATTTTTCCTGTCCTCCATCTTGGATTACCCTCCCTGATTGTAATTTGTCTTGAGTTCCTCCTTCCCATTTTCTCATTTACTTCTATTTAGGGGTTAGGGGTGTAACTGATGTGCTGTAGTGAAAACCCATTGCAAAATGTCTGGTTAATTCACCTCCCATGACCTTGTATTTCATTATTCTTATCCAACGCGCTATTTCCCAGACTGACTAAAGGGCCAACATGTACTCATTTGTTTTTTCATGATCTGCAAAGTTCTTACTGTCTGTTTGTCTTTCCAATTAGGTTTTCTTGCACTGTATTTTTCCCTCCTTGGTAATCTTTCAGTCATTCTCTTTTTTTTTATATTTTACCCAATCTATTACCCACCTTTACATAGTTCCAAACTTTAAAAACACAAAATTATCTTTAATTTTTTTTTCATTAGTCATGGATGGTGAGTTTTCTCTTTTGAATCTTTCTTTCGAATTGAAATATATCAATTCTATGTATTCTGAAATATCCCTCTTAAACATTTGCTGCTACATTTCTCTTGATCTTCTCTTTAGCTATTTTAGATTAAATTCCCTCCAGAGTGGAAACAGGCCCTTTGGCCCAACCAGTCCACACCGACCCTCCGAAGAGAAACCCACCCAGACCCATTTTACTCTGACTAATGCACCTAACACTATGGGCAATTTAGCATGGCCAATTCACCTAACCTGCACACCTTTGGACTGTGGGAGGAAACCAGAGAGAAAGCCCACGCAGACACTGGGAGAATGTGCAAACTCCACACAGACAGTCACCTGAGGCTGGATTTGAACCTGGGACCCTGGTGCAGTGAGGCAGCAGTACTAGTTACTGAGCCACCGTGCCGCCCCATTTTAGCAATCTCACATTTGTCCTCATAATTCCCCTGTTTCAGTTTACAATACTTGTCCTGGACCTACCCTTCTCTCATGTTTACAGCCTATTGTTTCATTAAAGATATGACTACATAAATCCCAAATTCTAGTTATTGGCCTAGAGCAAGTGAACATATAAAATACTAAAGTATTATGAGTTTTTGACTCAATCACTCATTCAGAATTTTCCAGATTTCTCCCACCCTCTGAGTTTTAAAAAAAAACGAATTCTGTTTTCCTCCTGGCCTTCTATCTCTTACCATAAGTTTATTCCCTCCTACTATTGACCTCTTTAACAGTGGAAATAGTGCCTTCCTAAGACACACTTTAAGCTTCTTAATAATCCTATTCCCTTCTATCCCCTTTTCATCTTCACTGCTCCAAGGAAAACAATCTCAGCTTACCTGGTCTTTTCTCAGAGGTCAGATCCTCTACCTTGTGCAACATCCTGGTAAATCTCCTCTGTATCCTGTCCAGCAGTCACATTACAGGAAAAATGTGGTGACCAGAGCTGCACACGCTACTCTAGTTGTAGCATCACCAATGTTTAATGCAGTTCCAGCATAACCTTTTTATTGTATACCTTGATTAATAAAGGCAAGTCTCCAATATTTCTTCTTAACCATCTTGTCTAGGTATGCTGCTAACTTCAGGGATCTGTAAATGTGCACACTGAGGTTCCACTGATTTTAGTACTTTCAAGATTTCAACCATTTGTAGTGTAATCCCTTACCTTATTAGTCATTCCTCAAGTACATTACCTCTCACCTTAAGGGTTGGATCCATTTGTCACTAATGTGCCCTAGTGAGCAATCCATTGATACCCTTCCTGAAGAAGTGTTAATGCCCGAAACGTCAATTCTCCTGTTCCTTTGATGCTGCCTGACCTACTGCGCTTTTCCAGCAACACATTTTGATACCCTCAATTTATGGTGATCTTCCTCCGTATTTACTACCCAATGGATTTTCATACTCTCCATGAGCTTCTTGATCACACTCCTACATTCAACTCCAACTCATTTATAGACATGACAAACACCAAGCTCTGCAGATCCCTACTGGAAATTGCCTCACAGTGACAAAAATAGTCTGCTGTACAATCGCCCTCTGCTTTGTGCCTCTCAGATAATTTTGAATTCAATATGCCACTATGCCTTGGATCCCAAGGTCACTTACTTTCTTGACTAGTTTGCCACGAGGGACCTTATTTAGAAATCTTGCTAAAGTCCATGTGTACCACACTCTCATCAACATTTCTCATTCCCTCCTTAACAGATCCATATCTCTTCAAAAGCTACTGTATTCTGTCCCTGAGCATTCTTCCTAACAATATCCCCTACACCAAGGTTAGACTGAGGATGTTGCCAGGGTAGGAGGGGTTGAGCTATAGGGAGAAGCTGAATAGGCTGGGGCTATTTTTCATAGTGTATGAGGCTAAAGGTTGACCATATAGAGGTTTATAAAATCACGAGGGGCATGAATAGGATGAGTAGGCAAAGTCTTTTCCCTGGGTTGTGGGAGTTCAGAACTAGAGGGCATTGGCTTAAAGTGAAGGGGGAAAGATTTAAAAGGGACCTGGAAAGGCAACTTTTTAATGCAGAGGGTGTTGCATATATCAAATGAGCTGCCAGAGGGAGTGGTAGAAGCTGGTACAATTACCATGTTTAAAAGGCATCTGGATGGGTATACAAATCGGAAGACAGTGAGGTCTGCCGATGCTGGAGGTCAGAGTTGAGTATGTGCTGCTGGAAAAGCACAGCTGGTCAAGCAGCATCCGAGGAGCAGGAAAATAGATGTTTCAGGCTGGCCTGAAGCGTCGATTTTCCTGCTCATCAGGTGCTGCCTGACCTGCTGTGCTTTTCCAGCAACACCCATTCAACACACGTGAATAGGAAGAGTTTAAAGGGCCAAATATTGGCATTTGGGACTAGATTAATGTAGGATATCTGGTCAGCATGGACAAGTTGGACCAAAGGGTCTGTTTCTATTGTGTACTTCTCTGACTCTATCTTTGGACTGCGGTAAGAAACCGGAGCACCCAGAGGAATCAATATAATTGTGGGGAGAATGTGCAAACCTAATACAGGCAGTCACCTGCAGCTGCGAGGTCCCTTGTGCTGTGAGGCAGCAGTGATAACCACCTGGTCATCGTATTTCCCAATGCTGCAAGACTGATTTCATCCAGAACCTTTCTTCATCCACTCCTCAATTTCACCCAAATGTTTTTGTTACCCTGCTGACCTGGGGCTGATTTGGTCACCAAGCATTCTTTGGTGCCTTAACATTTTTCATATAAGAGCTTTTTTGCCAAAATGATACTTAACTTTGGAAGTTTGCCAGAAAAAATTAGATTAACCATAAATGCTGGAGAACTGTGCCCGGAAAAATCTTCAGGAGAGGGGTTAAATAATGAGGAACATTAAAGAGTAATTTCTTAAAAGAAATTTAACCAGCAATACTTATAGTCAGGGTGTAAATGTTTACTTTTTGTGTGTTATATTTACAGAAATACACAAAAGACCTCTGGGTATCGATCCACTGTCTTTTGGTTTTGATTATTACGTAGAAGGAGCAACAATGGAGACCATTTCACCTTCAGTGCAGATGGGCACAGAACCTCCCTTCAGCACTCCTGGTAAGGACTTTGGAGTCTTGAACTTTGTGCACAAACTCAGCTTCATTTGTGGAGAAAGGAGAAAATGTTAATATTTTCTCTCAGTTGAGGATTGGTATTGAGTTATTGAAGTGTAACTGAGTGAACTAGGAAAATGGTGCTCATTGTTGCTTTTTACCTGCTTTCCCATCCAAGTTCTGCTGTTGATTATTGAGACCAATAGACCTGTTCAGGAGGTGAAAGGATGGGGGAAAAAAATTCTGATCTGTGTGCACTGGAGGTTCATACTATATTGTTGTTATTTGAGAACTTGGGTTCAAAAGTAAAGGAAAAACTGGATTTTAGATTTTGATTCTATGAAGGTCATTACAAGAAGTCAAATAGAATCCATAGAACAAAGGACCAGGAGTAGGTCAACTGGCCTATCGAGGTTGCTCTCCCATTTGTTATGATCATGGCTGATCATCCAACTGAATAGCTATTTCTGCTTTTTCTCCCATATCCTTTGATCCCTTTAGCTCCAGGTGCTATATCCAACTCTTGGAATGCAGATGAGGCCAAACCATATGATTTCGTGATAGCAAATTCTGTAGGTGCACCACTAGGTGAGAAATTTCTTTTCATCTCAGCCCTAAGTGGTTTGCTCTATGTCATTAAGAGTGTGACCCCTGGTTCTAGGTTATCCCTATCATTGGGAATATTTTTCCTGCATCTACCCTCCTCAGTTTTGTTAGAATTTTATAGGTTTCTACGTGATTCCCCCCCCCCATTCTTCTAAGCTCCTGCGAATGTAATCACAACCAATTCAACAACACCTCATGTCAGTCCTGCCATGCCAGGAATGAGTGATAAACGTTCACTGCATTCCCTTTATAGCAAGATTGACTATCCTCAAATAAGGAGACCAAAACTACACACAGTATTCCTTTTGTGGTCTCTCCTAATATAATTGTAGCAAGCCATCCCTGCTCCTAAACACGCATAATCTTGCTATGAAGGGCAATACACTGTTTGCCTTCTTGACTGCCTTCAGAGACTAGTGTAAGAGGACAGCCAGGCCTTATTGCATGTTCCCTACTCTCAATTTATAACCATTCAGGTAATCTACTTTCCTCTTTTTTTGCTCCCAAAGTGGATAGCTTTTCTCGCATTCATCGACATTCTACTGCATCTGCAATGCATTTGCCCACTTGCCCAAGATGTCCAAATCTCTGAAGTATCTCCACATCCTCCTACCCAACTTTGTGTAATTTGTAAATTTGAGGTATTGCATTTAGTTCTCCCATCTAAATCATTTCAGCTGAAGGATTTTAGTTAAATTATCCATCAAATACCTAGGAGATAATTGCTGGATCGTTTGTTGACTTGAGTATTAATATCTCCTAAGAGATGAAAAGTAACCAGAAATGGTTTCATGTGGGGAGCAGAGGAGCTGTGATTGGTGGTATCCATGCAGTCAAGGCTGAAGAGAAGTCCTGAATTGCTGAGATGATGGTGGGAAAGAAAATTTCAGAAGCAGAAGACTGTGTGGGGTTGTGAGAGAACAAGAATAATGTAGGATTGTTGAAAACGTTTGTTTGGTGAACCCATGTCAAGAAGCAATAGTGAAGTAATTAGCATGTTTGAGGGTCTCTGAGACAGATGTTAACAGGAGAAAATAGCATTAGTTTCCTTTCTGCTAACTTGCTGCACTTTTACTAATGTTGGTTGAACAACAAGTCTGACCATGGAGAAAGAAGTGACTGTTCAGAGATTTAAATATTCATAAGAATAGTGCAGGTGTAATTTTTTATAATGTTTCAAATGAGACTGTAACACTAATTCTTGTATAGTGTAATAAACTTTGTTTTTGTTTTGTTAAAAGGCATAGAATAAGGAAAACATGTATTTATATGAAGTCTGTATCAATTACCATAGATTGCAGCATACAAGTTGTTCTTCCAAAAACATGAGTCAACATGTAAACCAAATATTAAACATGAATGTTTAATTTTTAACTTCATTTTAAAGTGACTTAGATGCCAGCAACAATGAAATCAAATGCAAAATGTTATGTCCAGAGATGTCATTGCTATGGCTTAAAGATCCCACTCTGAATCAGATTTTGATGCTTGTGTTTCAGAATTATTCCTTCACAACAAATCTAATATCGTAGAATCAAACAGCATAGAAACAGGCACTTTGGCCTACCATGTCTATGCTGAACTTTGTTTCAGTTACTACTTAAATGTTGCAAGAGTACCTGCCTCCACCACCACCTTGGGCAGCATGTTCCACACTTCCACAATCATCTGGCTTAAAAAAGATCCTTGGATCTCCTCTAAACCATTTGCTCCTCACATTAAATGTATCTCTTCTAGACTTGAACATGTCTGCCATGGGGAAGAAATTCTCATCTGTACCTCTCAATCAGATACCTCCTCCGCTGCTTCTGCTCCAAGGAGAAGAGTGTCAGCCTATTGAGACACTCTTCATAACTGAGACTTTCTATCCAAGGCAACATCCTGGTGAATCACCTCTGCACCCTCTCCAGTGCAACCATGTCCTTGCAATGATGTGGCAACCAGACTGCACACAGTGTTCTGTGGCCAAGTCAATGTTTTATAACTTTGTCACAAGACTTACTTGCTCCTATATTGTGTGCCCTGACTAATGAAGGCAGCATTCTGTATGTTGTCTTTACCACTGTTTTTACCTTCAGGGATGTATGGACTTGTACACCAAGGTCTCTTTGTTTGTCAGTACTCTCTAGGGACTTAACATTCATTGTGTAGTCCTTCCTTTACATTGTGTAGTACTTCCTTGTGATCCACGACTGGTCATAGGCTTCCGATCACACAAGTAACCCTTTACCCTCCCTCTTTGTCTCCTATTTGTAAGCCAGTTTTGAATCCAGTTTGCCAACTTGCCTTGGATCTGATGGGCTTTTACCTTTTGGATCACCCTTCCATTGGGATCTTGTCACAAAATTGTCACTGAAGTCCATGTAAACCACATCAACTACACTACCCTTATCGCATGCAGTACAGGCACATCGAAGAGCATAAGAGCAAATAATACAATTTTATGGCTGTAGGGAAGGTGCATGAAAAGTGAGGTTTAAATTTAACATTAAATTTTAAATTTGAGGGATCCATTCAGAAGTCTAATAACAGTGTGGAAGTGCCTGTGTCCAGCAAAGTATTAAATATCTGTTAAAGATATATTTGTAGTGGCCAGAGCAATGATAAATGAAATCTATAACCAGAGATCAAGCTTATGCCATAAGCAGATATTAAAGTTGCACGAAACGTTATTTGAAAAACATATCATGTGAACAAGGAACAGGACTGGGCCACTCTGCTATTTGAGCTGGCTCCATTGTTAAAAAGATCATGGCTGATATGTCAACCTCAAATTTATGTTCCTATATATCGCTGATAATCTTTCACCTATTTGATAAAAATATTCAAAGATTTTGTACCCACTGCTTTATGAGGATGGAATACCAAAGAGACACAACCCTTAAAAAAAAATTCCTTATCTCTCTCAAATGTTTTATAAATTTGTCACAAGACTTCCTCGCTCCTATATTGTGTGCCCTGACCAATGAAGGCAAGCATTCCGCATGCTGCCTTTACCACTCTGTTTATCTTCTGGGATGTCTATGGACTTGTACACCAAGGTCCCTTTATTCGTCAGTACTCCCTAGGGACTTACCATTCATTGTGTAATCCTTACTTTACTAAACCTCCCAAAATGCATCACCTTGCCCTTGTATGACTCCCTAGCTCTAGATTCTTCCACAAGGGAGAACATCCTTTCCAAATCCAACTGATTAAATCTCTTTGGGATATTTCAATTAAGTCACCTTTGCCTCTTCTAAATCCAGAGGATACAGGCCCCAAATTGTCCTCCCTCTCCTCTTAAGGCAATCATCTCATTCCAGGTGTGAGTTTAATGAATCTTCTATGATAGATTACTTACAGTGTGGAAACAGGCCCTTCAGCCCAAACTGACCCTCCAAAGAGCAACCCACCCAGACCCATTCCCTTGCATTTACCCTTCCCCTAACACTAGGGGCAATTTAGCACGGCCAATTCACCTAACCTGCACATTTTTGGACTGTGGGAGGAAACCGGAGCACCCGGAGGAAACCCACACAGACATGGGGAGAGTGTACAAACTGCACACAGACAGTTGCCTGAGGCGGGAATTGAACCCGGGTCACTGCTGTGAGGCAGCAGTGCTAACCACTGTGCCACCGTGCTGCCCAACACATCATGTGTCTGCTTTGAACACATCACCATACCTTTGGAAGGATGTTAATCAGTACTGTATTATTAAGACATGGTGGTGAACCCTTCTGCTAATTAAACCAAACACCAAGAAAAGCTCACGTTGCCTCATAATCTGTTAGTGACAGAGAACTCCTAAATTCCACTGTTTTAAGAAAAAGATCAATTTATTCTTAACTCTAAAAGTGAACATTAAACGGCAACTGTTTACAACTTTAAGCCTCCTTTCTCCTAACTGCTTGTTATCAATCTCCCAACTCTTTAACTGTATACTAGAACATATAGAACATTACAGCGCTGAACAGTCCCTTCAGCCCTCCATGTTGCACTGACTTATGGAACCAAATAGTGTTCCTATAAATGCCCCTATTAAAATTACATCAACTTAATTTTCAAAACCCTGTCTCTGGGGTCTGTCTTCCTCTGGCTATCGATCTCCCTGGGTCATCTTTGGTCTCTTGCTGCAAAGATGTTTCATATGCAAAGGTACCTTTGATAGAATGTTTTTCTAGCAGTTACTCTGATGGTGGCAGTTGGTCTCTCTGGCTAACTCTCAAAGCATCGGATTGTCTCATTGGTTCAATGTTGTCAAAACCAATAAATTCAAACTTGATTGTTTTCGTATCTTGGTGCATAATTTAAACTAATTGGCCAGGTTCGAACAGTGGTCAAAACAACTGAGGTACTCATTTACAGCCAAATGTTACATATTTTCAATTTTCCAGTACACTGAGACTGCTAGTCAGTCACATGACAGTTGCTTGCAAGCTGTCAGTGCAAAATAGCTTTCACTCTTTCTTTAATGGTATAGTACACTCCTTCATAACAATACAAATACTCCCAGATGTAGTCTTTCCGATGCCCTGTTTAAATGAAGCATAACCTTCCTACTTTGCACTGGGAAGACAATGGCCTAAAGATATTATTGTTGGACTATTAATTCAGAGACGCAAGTAATGTTCTGGGAACCTGGGTTCAAATTCTACCATTAAAATTTAATTCAATTCAAAATAAAGCTAGCGTTAAGTCTAATGATAACCATTATTCCATTGCCAATTACTGGAAAAACCCATCTCGTTCACCTATTGTCCTTTAGAGAAGGAAACTTTCATCCTTACCTGGCTTAGATGACATGTGGCTCCGGACATGCAAGTTTCTGTTAATGTGGTTGACTCTTAACTGCCGTCTGGGATGGGCAATAAATGCTGGACTAGCCAGTTATGCCCTCGTCCCGTGAACGAATAAAAAGAATTGGTTTTGCTGTAATAACCTGTAACATTCTATTAGCTTTCATTATTACTTGTGGTATCCTAAAGTCCTTCTGTGACCTATGCACTAGGATACCCAGACCTTGTTGCACCTCTGAGCTCTGCACCCTCTTATTATTTAGATAATTTTTTTTAGAAAATCTTTCTTGCCAATATGAGCATATTCACATTTTCCAACATTTTACTCTATTTGCCTGATTTTTTTGCCCATTCACTTAACCTATCTTTTTTCATTTGTAGGCTCTTTTTATATCCTCTTCACAACTTACTTTCTAACTTATCTTTGTCATCGGCAAATCTATCCACCATACCTTCATTCAAATCACTAGTATAAACTGTGAAGAGTTGACGAACCAGCACCACCCCTGTGGCACACCACTTGTGACATCATACCAGCCTGAAAATAATGCATCTATTCCTACTCTCTGCTTCCTGTTAACAAGCTGGTCATCATCTTTCTAAGCCAATATGTTACCTCTAACAGTATGAACATTTAATTTCTGCAAAAACGTTTTGATGTGACACCTGATCAAAAGCCTTCTAAAATCAAATTATAGTGCATCTACTGGTTCTCCTATATCCATAGCACCTCTTTAATGAACTCCAATAAGTTATTTAAACGTGATTTCCCTTTGATAAAACCATGTTGGCTTATCCAACTGTCCTGTAATAACATTGTTAGTAACAGTTTCTGACATTTTTCCTATGACAAATATCAATCTAAGTGACCTGTAGATTCCTGTTTTCTGCTTGCTTCCTTTGATGAACAAAGGGATTTACATTAGATATTTTCCAATTTAAAAGAATGATTGCTGAATCTTATTAAAACAAATGCACCAACCATCTCAATAATACTACTTTTAAGACCCTAGGATGAAATCCAGCGTGACATTGGGACTTGTCACTTCCTGATTTACAACTATTTCTAGGATGTTACTTTTATCTTCTTTAGTGAAAACTGATGCAAATCTCTGTTCAATTCATCTGCCGTCTCTTGATCTTCCATTACTGATTCCCAAGACTCCTTTTCTGCAGGACCAACATTTCGTTTAGATTAAAAAAAAAAGTTAAAAGAAAAGTTTCCTGTCTTTGTGTATATTTTTGGCTAACTTTCTTTCTTTTGTACTCTAATTCTACCCCACCCCCCAACATTGATTAATAATTCTTCCCATTTTTGTAATACCCTGTCCAATTTTTGAGATTGATATTGCCTCAGACTTTTTTAGTTAACCATGGAAATGTGGACCATTCCTTAATTTTTTCTTTCTTGAGTGTAGCTACTCTGCACACTCTGAAATATTCCCTCGGATGTTTGCCACTGCACCTCTATTTGCCTATTCTTTAAAATAAGGTGGTTTATCTTCACTAGCTCTGCTTTCCTGACCTCATAATTGCATTTGTTTATATTCAAAATACTAGTCTAGGACCCACACATCTCTCCCTCAAACTGTATACAGAATTCAATCATAATATGGTTGCTGCTGCCCTGGGGCACTTTCACTATGAGGTCAGTAAATAATCCTATCTCCTTGGTCAAAACCTGGTCAGTTGGTGCCATAGCATGCTGGTCTAAGAAATTGTTGCAAAAAAATTCAATGAATTCCTCATCTAGACTAATTTTTCCCATCTGATTTTTCCAGTGTAGGTTAAAATCCAAATGATTACTGTACCTTTTTGACAAGCTCTCATGATTTCACCCTTTTTGATATCCTGTCCTACCCATGTGGTTACTGTTAAGATGCTTGTCTACAGCTCCTGCAAAATACTTTTTGGCTTGATTCGACTTCATCTCTACACTGACTGCTTCTGTATCCAAGCTTTTTTGAATTTAGATTATCTCCTTTTGAATGTTAATATCATCTTTAACAAAGCCACTCTTCCATTCTTCCCTAGACTCCTGTCTTTCCGAATTGTGTCTCACCCTTCAGTATTTAAGTCTCAATCTATTTAAGAACCGAAGCTAGTATATCTCATTCTAAAAGATGAAAGACTTTATCTGAGTTTATTTAATATATCATTACAGCTCCATGATACTGTAATCCTTTTGCTATAAAGTCTGTGTCTTATGGTCCTACACCACAACCATCTGATGAAGGGGCAGCGCTTCGAAAGCTAATGCTTCCAAATAAACCTGTTGGACTATAACCTGGCGTTGTGATTTTTAACTTTGTCTAGTTCTTCCTGCAGCCGTGTCTTAGTGGCCAATAGATCATATTTAATCTCAACTTGAACCATAAATTAATCTATTTTGTTTCAAATGCTGTTTTTTCTTTTATTATTTTTAAAATTTCTAGGTTTAGAGTCATAGAAATGTACAGCACGGAAACAGATCCTTCGATCCACCTTGTCCACACCAACCAGATATCCAAAGCTAATCTAGTCCTATTTGTCAACACTTGGCCCATATCACTCTGAACCCTTCCTATTCATATACCCAGATGCCTTTGAAATGTTGTAATTATACCAGTCTCCACTACTCCCTCTGACAGCTCATCTCATATATGCACCACCCTCTGTGTGTAAAAGTTGCCCCTTAGATCCCTTTTAAATTTTTTCCCTCTTACCTAAACCTATGCCCTCTTGCTCTGGATTCCCCCACCCCAGAGAAAATATCTTGTCTGTTTATCCTATCCATGCCCCTCATGATTTTATAAACCTCCTATATGGTCACCCTCACTTGTCTGTTGATTTGCTCTTTGTCTCCTCTTGTCATTTTCTGCTTTTAGTTTCCCACATTAATTTCATCTTCTGCCATTTCCTCACTCTTCAAACCATCACAACTTCTCAAATTTGGGCCCATACTCCCAATATTTTGTTTATAACATCTCTGCTTTCCGAGGATTTGCAACAATAGAAATCTGAGTGGCTAGGGGGTAGATCGTCCCAACAGTACAGATCCTACTTTCCCCAGTACTGTGCCAGTGACACTCAAACTGGAACCTACTTCTACCACACCAGACTTTTGACCATGTGTTTGATTACCCAAAGCCACTTTCAGTATTAGTCGTTGAAACTTAACATGAAGGGATCATTCAAAGGAAATATTTGGCATGTCTTTGTTAATTAAGGCTCCGAGAGCAGATCTGGAGTTTAATAAGTTTGCACAGCTCTCACTGATGCTGAAGCAGTTCAGGAGTGGTTATTACATTGAAAATGGAGTTCAGATGAGGAAATGGAGACACCCTCTCAGAACTGCAGACAAAGCACAGATGGTGATTCATTGGAAAGTGGTACAGCCCAGATAGTGTAAGAAGATATTGCAAATAGTGCACCCAATTGTTAAGTCAGGGCATGTAGGATTAAGGAAAACCAATGATCAACATGCATTTTAACTGGCCAAGACTTCCATAAGGACAAAGCACTGTACTGTAAATCATGTTATATATATCAGGGAAACTTCTACACAAAATTAAACTTGCTCTATTTAAACCCATACAAAAGTAGAATACTTCAGATACTTGAAATCTGAAACAAACAGAGAATGCTGGATAAACATATCTGCGAAAAGAGATACAGAATTAATGTTTCTAGTCCGTTATTGACTGTTCTACAGAATTTCAGATAATACGCATGTCAATTTTTGAAGAACTATTCTGTTGAATGCTAGTAGATTGTGTATAACTATTACCCAGAATTAAATCGGGATATCAGTATATTATTAAATTATGGATAAGACAACCCATTTTCCAAAAGCTATTCATTTCTTCTGTCTGAAGAAACTAGTACAAAATTCAGTAATGTCTCTGGATGGAAAATTTGATGCAGTGGAATTGTTAGTCAATTCAGAGGAAATCAGCGATAAAGTTATCACTTTTTTTTAGTTTAAAGGAAGAGGTACAAATACTGAATCTGAAGTCCTTGTCAAGGAGTGTGGAATGCAGAATCTTATCATAAATGATAGCAGAAGTCTGTTCTATTAAGAATATGAAATGACATATAAATGTCTGAAAGCAAATTCATATTGAGTTTAAAATTTTAGTTGCAATGCTCAGCAAGTAGTAATTTTGTCCAGTGCCTTGAAGAAGAAGTAAATACCAGTAAATTCTGTGGACTTAAATGAATGCAATATCATTGGATATCCTTTAACCATCTCATTCTGCTAATTTTGAAAACTTGCTCATTTTGACATCTGAAAAGAAAAATGTTGCCCAGGAAAGGGAAAATTAAGCATATTTAGACAGTCTTTGTACAAAAGTAATGCAAAATGGTTGTTGAGCCCCTTCCTACAAATTCTCCTTTAGAATCTAATCTGTGAAACTATAGGCAGGAAGTGTTAATATTTTCGACAGTGCGTGATATGACTTTGAAGTAAAAAAATCTCTGGCAACTGATAGAGGAGCAAGGGCTACATTCAGACAGAAATGGATAAAAATGCATTGGATCTGAACTGTAGAAAATTAACTTTCATTCAGAATCATCAAACTTTGAACTGAAATCTAAAGCAACTGAGATTCAAGATCTTCACACTGTGTTTCACTAATATTCGGGGAGTAAAAAGATCTGATAGATTTGAATTTAATAAAATGGTCAGAAAGCTCAGAGCCATTACTTCAGACACAATGGGCATGCTGAACTCAGAATAGTTAGAAATTGGCACCTGAAAATTGATTTTCAATGTGATGTGATTCAAAACAATAGGTGTTTCAGTGAAGTGCTATTATTTAGCACAGATATTGATTAGCAATCAAGTTCCTCTTCCAATCTGAGGAAATGGACATTAGTGAAGCCACTTTGATAACACAAACAACTGCAGTTAAAAGTAGGCAAATGGACCTGAAACCAGATTCATGGGAAAATGTTTATAGATCATACCGTGAGGGTTTTAAAACTTTTTTTGGAAGCAAGAACTGCTAAAGAGTATTGAAGTTAGAATCACAGGATCCAGTCCAAGGGCATTCATCTGAGAACCAGCTTAACTCAATATCATTTAAGACTGTGACATAGAACAGTAGGGTTTAAGTTAGAGTTTTAAGTTGGCAATCATGTTTCCTTCTTTGCATTGGTCTATGCAGTTTTCCAATCCAGGTGGAAGCAATATCAAAAGAGATCTCAGAGAAAATAGCAGCTAGGAATCATTCACTGAAGCTTCACTCTTCTAAGACCCCAAACAGCCTCTGACTGATAAACCTAAAAGAAACTGAAAATCCTGTCTGTTAGAACTGGCCGCTCCCATTCAAGCTAGTTCCATTGTTACAATGTAATAGAAAAAAACCTAAAGCCCTCCTGCATTGTTTACTTAAACTGTCTTCCATAATAAGTTTAGATCCTCTGCCTTTACAACCTTTGTCCAAAAACAAAAGTCAGGACAAAATAACCTTTTCAAAGTGATAGTGATGTCACAGAATGTTTGCGGTCAGAAAGATGCTTAGGATATCAAAATTCCAGCTCATCCAACGCAAATTAACAGATCAGTAATATAACAATAAGCAGATGCTGGGAAGGTAGGGAAGTGATAGTGAGGTGGAGCTGGGTGTATCAACATATACAATGAGCCTGAAATCACATCTACCGATTATGTCCGTGAGGGACAATGTGAATGTGAGGGAAAGGTGAATGCTCAGTGTGAATTCTTAGATCATGCTGGAAGTAATTATATGGAATGGGGAAGGGAAATCATTATAGGAGATCCTTGAGTTATGGTTAGATAGGTAATCATGGAACCAGGTAAGACCTTGCCAGCCTGTTGGGTAGCATTGGAAGAGGCATATATGGTTGGTTGTTAAATGCTAGAGAGGTCATGAAAGAAGAAAAGGACTTGCTTAATCATGATCACTGTCACAGAAGATGTTATTTGAGACTTTGAGGATGTTTTGTTTGCGCAAGGATGGAAGCTTGATTGGAGAAGTGCAGGCATAGGTTTGTGAGGTGGCAGGAGTCAGGGCAGTAATTTACAGAAACTGAATTGCCAATTTTGATGTAAGTAATGGCAGATTTGAATGGAGTGCAGAACAATACTTGATTAGTTTACAATGTCAGCTAGCAAAGGGACCGGAAAGGCAAGTGAGGTTACCAGCAGTTTAGTGGAAAATGGGTAGAAGGAGCAGGAGATTAGTTTGTAAATGATAGAGAAATAACAAAATATGCAACCTCGGATGCATTGGTGGAAAAGCTTTGGATGGAAGATGGCTTGGTACACAAAGGTAAAGAAAAGGTGCAGCAGCTGAGCAGATGGCCCCAGCCTTTGTGACGATGTTGCATCTCATTATATACTATTGATACAATAGGTCTTTTAGGATGTCCTGGGAACATAAAAGGCATCTTACATAATCAAATTCTCGCTTTCATACTCTCTCACTCTCCCTCCCCTTCCCATTCCCCTCCCCCTCCCTTCCATCCTCCTCTTACCTGCCTCAGTCTTTTCTATCTATCTCACTCTTATGCTGTCTCTCTTTCACTCCATTTATTGTGAAACTGTCAGCTGTCAATCTTAATGAACTGTAGGTCAAACTTATCAACACACATTGACATTTTCCTTTTCGTGCTTGGAAGGAACCATGACATTATACTAGATTCAAAGAAAATCCATTTAAACAGCTTGAAGTACCCCAAATGTCTTTGTCATTGTGCAATCATGTTCTGTATCCAGGAATATACCATCAACAGTGTGAGATGATTATCCACACTAGTCGGTTTTTTTTTCTTTGGTTGATATTATGCAGTAGAACCTTAGTCCTTAGTCATCAAGTTAATGCCAGGGACACACTCATTGCGATCAAACCTATTAAAGTAAGTTGAGTTGATAATCTCTCATCTGAGAACAATGCTGCCTCCCTTCTGCACTTGTGGTGATCAAGATGTAGGTCACTTCCTGATCATCTGCCTCTGAAGAAAGAGGGCTTCCAGTTTAGCCAAGCTGAAACTTCTAACAATGTATGCTGTTTTCTATAGGTATTTTGGAAAGACCTGATACCAAGGAGCTGTTCAACTTGGAAACAGTCTTACCTCCTGAACATGAGATGAAAGGTGCAACAATGTCTTGTCCAACACTTCAACACCTGAACTCTCTGGTCAAAGTTACAGGTAGGACTGAAAACTATCTTATATGCCCTTGGTTTTATGTTTACTACTTATCATACCCCAATCGCAAAATTTTGTTTGGTAGTTTCTAAGTAGAAGGTTTTCAGCAATAATATATTGAAAATGTATTGAAAATTGTGCAGTATTGCATCAAGTCATGAAAGATAAGAGTAGAAACAAATAAAATTTTTGTTTGTTGAAGGCAGAAAATGCAAAAAGCAAGCAGTAATGTTGTACATTAATTCAGTCATATTATTGAGCTTTGAATACCCTGTTATAAAGCAGATTCTAGCATTTAAATATCTTTTGAAGTGTAGCCAGGTCCCCTGTACAGCAATGTTGAAGTGCTAGGTTAGTCTATTTTAATTATGTTAGTTGCAATCTTTTCTAGTCACTGGAGAGGACAAACAGTGCCTTATTTAATGTCTCATTTCAAATCTGGTTCCTTAGACAATAGGACATTGCACACTCAGTACTGTATTAGAGTGTTAGCTAACATTATACTCTCAAATCTTTGGAGTGGAACGTGTATGACACCTTTTGATTGAGATGAGAGAGTTATACTGCTGTGTTCCAGTTGACAGCCAGGAAGGATGTGAAAGTGGGATGTATTGACTGGGACATTACCAGGAAAGAAGGGTTACATTTGCAAGGAGAGAGTTGAGAAACCAGAGTTCTGGAGAGTAAGGATGTCTTGAAATGATGTTGAATGTTTTGAACCTTATTAAAAGATTGCTGTAGGTTGTTTCCTTTCATTGGTAAGATACTAGTGAGAACATATCATTTTAAATTAATTGCCAATACTAAAAAGTGAAGTTAGAAAAAATACTTCAGGTAGAAATTGGTTAAACTATAATTATCTGTCACAAATCGCTGTTGAAGCAAGGGTTTTTTGATGGAACTTGATTATTTCTTAAACATTAAAAAAGTGGTGAATGAGAAGAATGGGATTAATCTAGGTTGAGTATTATAGGGTATGGGTACAAGTAGGAAATGAGATGCTAATCTGGGCAATGAAGGATAGCTGCAACATTCTCTCTTGATGTATCAGGCGCTTGTTTCAGTGCTGTCACATTTTTTAGGATTCTACAAATTGCTTTATTATAAGTAAGGTTCCAGTTATCATATTTCATAATGTTAAAAACAACTTGGGCTATTTTCACTGGTATATGTAGATCATTGTTAAAAATGATTGTGATACCAATTGTAGAGTTTTGTTTTCCTAAGGGAGAGAATAAGGGAGAAGTTGCGTGTTGAAGGAATGTTCTGTTTTCTTTCTAACAGACCATTATGTTTCAGAACATTGTATTGACATACATAAAAGTCCCCAGTGCAATGTTGAATTCAAATTTAACTTATGGTTGTGGATGGGTTTTTCCGTGTGCAATTGAACTAAACAGACCAAAGGGGATTTGCCTTCACCTCCCCAGCTTGTGTGGATTAGCTGATCACAGCTAAGGTGGCTGTAGAAATGCAAAAACTTCAGAACCTTTTAGCTAGGGATCATCTATTCTATGATTTTACTCCTAAGCTGTGGCAGTATGTCTAAATATTGTAAAAAGAACATGAATCTTCAATTCTTGTCAAATAGCCTTTTGTAGTTTTTGGCCCATTTTACTTATGATCAAACAGAAGGCATTTTTGAGAAGTTCCACGAAGCTTCTTGGATAAACAGGGAGCGAGAGCAGCTAGAATAGCCTGAGCTCAAGATTTTGGAACTTAAGCAGCAGCTGGAGTGCATGGCTGAGTGTTTTGTGGTTATCACATTTCAGGAGATGTCACCTTGCATCTTAGCTGTGTGCAGCTAAAAAAGAAAGAGCTGATCACAAGACAGCATTAGGCATCCGCTGAACAATGTACCCGCTCCCAGCATTGACTTCTGGTTTCAGAGGTTATGATGTGTGGACCTTGGAAGTCTGTACAGAAGAGAAAAAAAAACAACAAACATAGTCCAGAGTGCATCTCATACTCCAACCAATATTCACCATTGTCAATTGTCATTAAAACAATCTAGTTCACGGATGTCCTTCAGAGAAGGAAATCTGCCATCCTTGCCTGATCTGGCCAACTGTGTTTCTAGACCCTCAGAAATGTGGTTGACTTTTATCTTTCCCCTTAAATGGCTTATCAAGCCACTCCATTCAAGGACATCAGCAACAGGAATACACACTGCCTTTGCCAGCAATGTCTGAATCCTGTGCAGTAATAAAAGAAAAATAGAAAAGCTGACTAAACTTAAATGTTATCAGAACTGAATTGGATGCATATTAGAAAGCTGAGGAAGGTAAGAGTGAAGATTGTGGCCCTACTGGCTTTAATTTTCCCATGCCCTTTCAGTATAGGGGTGGTGTGCGAGGACTGAAAAAAGATAAACCCAGTAACTATAGGCTAGTCAATTTAATCTCCATGATGGCAAATCTTTTAGAAATAATAATGAGTCAAAATTAACAGTCATTTGGTCAAATGAGAATTAAGAAAGTAACATGGATTTGTTAAAGGTGGTTTTTCCTTTTATTCAATTATTGGATGTGGGCATTGCTGGATGGGCCAGAATTTGTGTCCATCACTGAAGTATAACTGCCTTCATGAACTGCTGCTGTCCATCGTACGTAGGTGGACCAATGATATTGATAGGTAAGATGTTTTCAGGTTTTTGACCCAATGATAGTGACAGCATGTTGATATATTTCCCAGTCTTGATGGTGAATAGTTTGATGGGGATCTTGCACCTGGTGGTGATCCCGTGTATTTACTAATCTTGTTCTTCTAGATGGAAGCAGTCGTGGGTTTGGAAGGTGCTGCCTAAGGAACTTGGAATTTATGCAGTTCATTTTGTAGATGGTGTTCACTGCAGATTGTGTTTAAAATATTTTAATTTTTGATTTGATACCACAGAGTTGGTGTGGGTAATGTGGTTGATGTGTACACGTCAAAAGCCTTTGTCAGGCAACCTAATAGATATGTTAGGCCATTAGAATAAAAAGTATACTGTAAGGTATACATTAGTATACATGGACAGCAATAATCTGCAAAAGGTAATAGATGGTTATGTTTTATTGCAAGGGGAATTGAATGCTAGAGTAGGAAAGTTCTACTTCAGGTTTACAGGGCACTGATGAGACAGCAGCTGGTGTACAGTGCTTGTTGCCATACTTACGGACAGATGTTAATATCTTGGAAGCAGTTCAGAGAAAACTTACTGGGCTAATATGTGGAATGAGTGGCTTATCCTATGAGGAAAGGCTAGACAGACGAAGTCTGTATTCTCTGGAGTTCAATAGTCAGCAGTGACTTAACTAAAACTTAAGGCCCAGAGGGAATTTAACTAGCATGGAGTTGGAAAGGATGGTTACTTGAGAGAATCTAGAATTAGGGGTCATGGTTTAAAATTAAGAGGCTGCCTATTTAAGACATAAATGAGCAATTTATTTTTGAGGGTTGAGTGTCTGGAATTCTCTTCCCTAAAAGGCAATGAATGGAAAACCTTTTAAATATTTTAAAATTGAAGGTGGCTAGATTCTTGATTGTCAAGGGTATGAAAGATTATTGGTGATATGCAGGCATGTGGATTTGAGGTTAAAATCAGATTGGCCAAGATGTTATTGAATAGTAGAGCAGGCTCAAAGGACTAAGTGGCTACTACTTGTTCTTTGTTTGCCATATAGTGGCAGCATAGATGGGAACTGATGAATACTGGTAAATACTCCAAAGTCAAGTGCTGTGGATGTTGGAAATCCAAAATAAAATTAGGAAGTACTGAAACTGTACAGCATTGCCACAGAAAGAAGCAGTTGATGTTTTGAGTTTAATGTGACACTTCCTCTGAACTCTGTAATTCTATGATTCTCAGTACCGACATATGTTAACAAACTGAGAAGGGAGATCCCTCGAAGGAGAGGCACACCATGTAGTGGTACTATGTAGGTAAAAAGAGAACAACCTTTAAAAAGGAGAAGTATGTGAAAATGATCAAGTGGAAACTGGTTGATTTTGTCATACTCTTTTCCAAGCAAAAGCTTTCATCCAGTTGTAATGGTAGGTGTTTATGGATATACATGGTGTGATATTGGTTAAGAGACAATATATAATTGAAGGAGCAACTGATATTAGTTTCTGAGTCAGTTAAATGGATTACGAAGTCTTTTCATTCTCAACTTTTCCATGCTCTTTCCACGTTCATGGCTGAGGCCTCAATTTCTACTTTGCACAAATTTTTAAGTTTCCTGATCTTTGCTCAGTATTACACCATGCTGTTTTTAAAAAAACTTAAACATGTAAGTACTTTTGTGACCTTGAGACATAGGGATATAGAGGCAAAGTGTTGTTACATCTAATGGAATAGTCTTGAAAATGAGTTCCTCGTTAATGTAGAAAAAATAAATCCTCCACCCAGGAATATCCAAAGAAAGCAGCTTCTATTTTGACGTCGAAGTGCAGTGCACATTCAACTGCTCATTCATGTGAATTATATATTTTTGTATGATGATCATGGAGTTGTCTAGATTTTAAGAAGTAAAATGTCCCCCTTCAACAACCTGCAGAAGACCTGTCATCTGAAGAAAAGAGAACCTCCGAATGCTCCCTAGTCTCTTCTGAAGAGATGGCTCATCCACAAGAACAAATGCTTGATTCCACGTGGCAAGCCACAGGTATACAGTGGTGAAAATTGAGTAAACTTTGTTTATTTGACTTGCTACAACACAGAACTTTATGATACCCAAAGTTCTTGGATATTTGCCAAAATGACCTTTACTAAGTTCTTGAAAAATTCAGTTTCTTACTTTCTCAATGCTAGTTAAACAAACAGCTGCCATCTCTTAGTTTTGAAGGCTTTCCTTCAATGTTGTTTCTCTATTTTTATTATTCTTAGCCTCATCAATCTTGCCTTGCCTTAATTAAAGTTTCTATATTCTTCTTTATTCTTGAAGCTGTGTCTTACAAACAATTCTGTTCTATCCTTCGATCTAGAAGTCGTCTTGTTAAGAACTTTGAGTACTCTTTAAAACCAAGTCTGTTCCAACTTTTGAACTGTTGCCATATCTTGGAGTATTTTCTTACCTAATAACTGTCTTGCATATCTCAGCAACATGCAGGGAAAAGCCTGTCTATAATGTGTTTCACTCTTTTCTAGCCTCCAAGCCTTTTCTTGCTCATATTGTGACTTTGTGTACGTCTTGTTTTGAGAATGTTGCTGTGGTCCATTCTTCTTTCTGTGCTTTCCTTTCTCATTCTTTGAGACTTTTTGAAAAACAAGCTTGACACCATCTAATCACTACTCCACGATTTGTAACACTTCTCTGTCATATTTGATACATGATTTATAGGGCTAGATCTGAATGCTAGCATTTGCAGCAATAATTCAATTTCCTCGCAGGATTTATACTTAAGATGTGATTTCAAAATGAACTATCTAAAACAAAAAGTCCCTTTCAGTCACTTCTGGCAGCAGCTCTGGCTCCAACAATTTTTAAAGACCAATTAGTGTCAAAAGATCAGAAAAATACATTTGTCTTAGTGATTTTTCATAGAATTGTAGAATGCCTACAGTGTGGAAACAGGACCTTTTGCCCAACAAGTCCACACCAGCCCTCTGAAGAGTAACCAACCCAGACCAATTCTCCTAATACATTACTGTATGTTACCCCTGACTAATGCACCTAACCCACACATCACTTGCCATTATGGGTAATTTAGCTTGGCCAGTTCACCTAACCTGCACTTCTTTGGATTGTTGGAGGAAACCGAAGCAACCAGATAAAACCCAAGCGCACACGGAGAATGTGCAGACTCCACACCGTCACCGGAGGCTGGAATCGAAGCTGGGTCCCTGGCACTGTGAGGCAGCAGTACTAACCACTGAGTCACTGTTTTCTGTTATCTGTTCATTTATTCCACAACCATTTACATTTCATGGTGAAAATGGCCCTCTGTTTGCTTCCATTGTCCTTCAAACCTAATACCATAATCAACCATTCTGACATTTTACTATCTTATTGATTTACCAAGGAGATTGAAATATAGAGCTACTAAAAGAGCTGGCTGTCCTCCTGTTTTTCACTCTTCCCTACCATCATGGTGCTTCTGGCTGGGATGCAACTGCAGAGCTACAAACATCCCACGCTCACTTCATCCAAGTGGCCATTATTCAGCTATGAGCTTAATTTGTGAACGTCAGGTCATCTGAGAGGAAACTTAAAATTCCATAACTCTGTTCTTTCCATATATATGCTCTCATATTTTCCAACAAAGTTGATGGTTGCAAATGGGGTTTTACCTATTTTAAAATTCCCCTTTGAAGCTCGAGGATGTTGAGCCCAAGTGTAACTGGATTGCATTCACAAAACAGTGCAAGAATTAAGATTGGGACTTCTATTCTGCATTGTTCAGTACTTCCAATAACATTTGAAAGAGGGTTCTTATTCAGTTGCATAATTCTTTTCTTGTAACTTACAAGCGTTTATTGTACTTATGCAGATTCCATGGCGACAGTTACAGCACCCTTAGCATTTGAAGAAGACCTTTGGGTTAATCAGGAGGAAGTAACAAATAGCAGCACCACACTTTCACCAGCAGAGCAAGAACTGAGTACGTAGAATGAAATTGTAGCAAATATGCACATGTTGCTGACATATTTTCTGAATTGTTTTGGGATGAAGAGTTCTGGAGACTTTGAAATGACTAATTTTCCAAATGATTGAAGACTGTGATTCATGAATTGCATAACAATTTATGGATGTGGCTAGCAAAGATTATTTAAAAAAATTACTGATCTCTGTGCTTTATGATTTAAGCTGTGTTAACAGTAGAAGTGCTGCGGTTGGACTTGCGTTTTTGTGCTAAGGATATGGATAAACATTGAAGATATAATTAGGTATTACTGTGAGTTCTCTTTGTAAGTCTTCATTGACCTCCTTTAAGATGGATTGTTGTTGACTGTATGACTTAGGAGCAGAAGTAGACCATTCAGTTGAGTCAGTCTACTCCACCATTCGATCAGACTGTAGCTAACCTGATAATCCTCTGCTTTGTTGCCTTTTCTCCACAGCCCTAATTCTCTTGCTGATTTAAAAAAAATGTCTATCTCAGCCCTGAATATACTCAATGATCAAATCTCTATAACCTCTGGGGTAAAGAATCCCACCTATTCACTATCCTCTGAGAAGAGAAACTAATCTCATCTCTGTCATAAATAAGCAAGTACAAACTCTGAGATTATGCTCTTTGGTCTGAGAATCTTCCACAAAGGGATTACAACCTTTCCACACACACCCTCTTTCCCCCTTGCCCACCCCAAGCCCTCTTCTCTGGACTGTCAACAATGCCAGTCTACCCTTCCTTAGATATGAGACCAGAGTTCACAGTATTCCAAGTCTCATGAGTGCCTTGTTAGTTACAGCAAGACATGCCTATTTTATACTCTATTCCCTTTGAAATAAAAGCTAACATTGCATTTGCCTTCCCCCATTACCCACTGAACTTTATATACTAGTTTTGATGATTCATGCCTCAGGATCACCCATACCCACCCCCACCTCCCCGCCCCCCCCCTCTCAGATCTTTGAATGCTGTGGCTATCTACACTCTCCAATTAAATAGCATTTAGCTCTTCTATCCTTCCTGCTGTCAAAGTGCACAACCTCACATTTTTCCTACTGTATACTCCATCTGACCTTTTGCCCACCCACTCAACTTGTTCATGACCTTCTGTAAGCCTTTTGTCATCCCCCTCACTTACCTTGACACCTGTTTTTGTCATCTGCAAGCTTGATCATATTACATTCACATTCGTCATCAAAATCATCAATATTTATCACAAATAATTGTGGCACTCCAGGACTGATCCCTTTGGTACTCCACGAATTGTAGATTGCAAATCTGAAAATGCATCTTTATCTGAACTCTATCCTCTGTCAGTTACCTAATCCCCATTTCAAACTGATATTATTCTGAATGCCAGAAACTCTCATCTTAAGTGGTCTCATGTGCTATACTTCATCAATGGCTTTTGGAAATCCAGATCACCTATATCTACTGGTTCCTCTTTATCTGTCATCCTTGATACTGCCGTGAAGGCGTCTGATAAATTTGTTAGGCATGAACAAGAAGCCATGCTGACTCTACTTGTAATGCATTTCAAAATGCTTGTTCGTTGTTTATAATGGTCGTAAGCACTTTGCCAATGGCATGTTAAGCTAATTGGCCTATAGTTTTAAAACTGTTGATTGTCTCCCTTTTTGAATAGAGGTATTAGACTAGCAGTTTTCCAGTCCTCTGGGACTGTTCCAGAATCTAAGGAGTTTTGGAAGATAACTAGCAATGTATGCATTATTTATGTAGCTATTTCCTTCCAAATCCTAGGATGTAAGCCATCTACTTTGCCACATTTGGTTTTTTTTCTCTTTCAATTTGAGTATCTTTAACTTACCTGGTTAACCATGGTTGGTTTATTCCCTTCCTGAATCTTCTTTCCTCAGTAGGAAATATGAACTGCTTTCTTTAACATCTTCTATTGTCCCTCAACTGTCTTTTCTGATGAGCCACTTTCCCAGTCTACTCCAATCAACTTTATCCTCCATTCTTTTGTAACTGCCCTTATTTAAAAGTAATACAATTGTTTCTTACCCAAGTTTCTCACTCTGAAACTGATAAATGCTGTGATACTATGGTAATTGTTTCCTAGATAATTTTTATTATTCTGGGGTGAGTTATTAAAACTGCCTCATTACACATTGCCAAGTCCAAAATAGCCTGATTCCTGTTTGCATCCACAACATATTATTCTAGTAAACCCTCTGCCAATTTGATCTTCCCAATCTACATGAAGATTAAAGTCACCCATTTCTAATTGTACTTTTTTTTTTACATGCCCTCATTATCTTTCTTTTCTTTTTCTGTTCTACAATGTAGCTGTTGTTAAGGGGTTGTTAGATTAATTCCACCAGTACTTACTTTCCCTTGTTATTTCTTTCCTCCATCCATATAGATTCTAACCTCCCAAGCCAAAATTATTTCTTGCTACTATACTTATTTTATCCTTTATTAATGAAGCTAATTCACTATCCTTTCCTTCCCGCCAGTCCTCCTGAAATGTCATGTACATGTAATTATTTGGTTCTCTGATTTGATCACCTTGTAACCATGTATCCATAATGGCTATAAGGTCATACACATTAATGTTTATTTGTGATATTAATAAATGTATTTTGTTCTGAATGCTAAGCATATTTTAGTAAAAGGCCATTAGTTTTGCCTTTTTTTTTAACCACTTCTCCCTCTTAAAACCTACTTGTTGCCTTTTTTAAAATGTTGGCATGTTTTGCCCCTTCCTGTCTGGATAACATTGCCAAAAACATTGCTCTGAAATGTTGTCATATCCTTATGCTTTGTAAAATCCATCCCTTCTCTCCATTAGTTTGAAACGCTCTCAACAGCCTTTCTAATTCAGTTTGCCAGGGCACTCAACATGGTTGACGTAAGGTCCATCTCAACGGAACAGCTCCCTTCCATTCCACTGCTCTGTGAACTGAAAACCATTCCTGCCAAACCAATCTTTGATCCATCCATATAACCCCTTGATTTTAGCTACGTGTAGAATGGTATAGTAAATAAAGTAATAATCTCAATACTGAGATTATTACCTTGCAAGTTCTGCTTTGCAACTTAGCTTCTAACTATTCAAATCTTGAAAAGATGTCCTTAAACCAGGTAAGCAATGTGGAGTTCAGGGCTCATGATTGAAAAGAGCAGTACGTATTCTCAAAATTATGATGTCCCCAACAACTACTATATTTCTATTTCTTCCCTTATATAGGATTGGTCCCTGTACCATAATGCATTCGTCAGTTTGCTCATTCTCCTACAAGCCCTGCTTTTGTCCAGAAGCTTGCAAGAATCAAGGATGGTTGTAGGGGCTAAGATTTCTCAGAAGCTACCCTTGGGTCTCCATGCCTTTCTTACCTTTGGTGACATACATCTGCCCTGATCACAGACCAATTTGAATTACCTAGTCTGTGGTAAAGCATCTCCTGTGGGGAGAAAAAATGTCGAGGTCATTTTACCCCCATCTGATGTGGTATGCGCAGCTCGGACTCCAGCCCCTCAACTCTACCTGCAAACACCTTGTTACAAATATATTCACTCTGGATCACCTTGGTGTCTGTTAGTTCCACATGCTACAAGAGCAATGCGTCATCTGATCTGCCATCTCTATCCTAATGTTATTTTTAACTGACGTAATATCCCTTCTCTTTACACATAGAAAATTTCCCCACTTGTTATACTTTATGGTAATTTCTTTTTACACCAGTATCAATTTTGTATTTAAGCTCTTTGTCAGAAAAGGAGAGAAAAAATTTGGCTAAATTCCTAAGCACAAACGAACAGCTTTATTTTTTAATTGAAAGACTAGAAATGCTCATTTATCCTACTCAAACAGCTACTACACGTAGGTAAAAGCAATCAAATGTGTTTCTTGTTCTTTTGTCTCATTCCTTGAGACATTTAACTCTGGAAGCTGCAGAGAGTTAGCTACTTATACATGCTCCCAAGACAAAGGGTCTAACTGAAACATTTAATGTCATATATAGTTAAGGTGCTCCTTTCCTCCTGCAGCAGGCTGGAGGGCAAGTCCCTGTTTAATGGCAAGTATAAATTAAATTAGATTAAAGTGCATATGTACAAATTTCAGATTAGGTCTTACTCAACAGATGAATGCACTGAGTCCTATTGAACTGCGTTTGTTAGTGGAATGATATTGATCTTAAACATGGATGGTAGTGACAATGACGAGGGGTCGTCAATTTTAAATTGTCAATCCAATATAAGAGTGAGGAGAGCTGTTGGGAGAAATGTTTTATGTAGTAGGTAGACACACCAAGGGACACTTTGGAAGGTTCAACAAGAGACCATCCTATAATATTATGGGAGTATGCATGAATGTTTGAAGCAGTAAAGGAAAGGGATAAAAATGAAATGTGGATACTGGGTTTACTCAGTTTTGGCAGAATCTGTGGAGAGAGGAAAACCGTTTCAGTGTGAGAAGTTACATGCTCTTGAAAGGGGTGGAAGGAGAAAGCATAAAAGGAAAGTGTCTGCAATAGGGTAGGATGAAGGGGAGATTAAGTGGTACCAGTGATGTGGAATAAAAGGCAAAGAGAATGGTGATGGTAGGTAGTAAAGAGACAAAGCATTTGTCCAGCGTGAATGTATATATCAAATCAATGAACAGCTTTGTCCAAAAGCAAAAATATGAATTGCCAAATGGTACTGGACAAAAAAGTCCAAAATGAGGAATGGAACTCCTTCTGAAAATGCACACAAAGTAGAATAATTGATTGAATTTGCAGGATGTGGTGGACTGTAAACCTTTATCTTTTTATCATAAGTTTGGAAATAGTATCACTAACTGACTTGTTTTTATATGAACTTAGAAAGGTTTCAGATCTGTTTTATAAATCTACCATCCTGTTTGTAGGCACAGAACTCTCAGGAAGTCTGGCTGAAGTAAACTTATGGGAAAAAGAGACATTACTAACTGATTTACCAACCAAACCAGCTCAGCAGCACATGGAGCCTACACAGGAAGTAACAGGTAAGCAGTGAAATTTAACATCTAGCATTATATTTGGAGTTTAATAGTGTCTTTTTGGTAAATATACTGACCAATTTGTTGCTGAGTCACACATCAGAAAGACCCTGGTTCAATCATATGTTTGTGTTGAGTTATGTATTCTTGAACAGAACAACATTTAATGTTGCTGTTGTGTTAGAGAATGGATTAGCTACTAAAATTCCTGGTCTGATGATTATCTAATGCATCTAGTTAAAATGTTCTCACATGATCATGGCTTGGCTGCAATCTTCCCACATTTGATTTTTACCTGGACTCTTACATGAAGAATGGTCAATATTGGGCTGTGGAACACAATGTCACCCAATCTCTTGAGAGCAACCTCCCCACCCCCTCTCCTCCTCCACCCCAAAGCAAAGCATGTCTGCCTAATGGAGAGCAGGACATGATTAGCTGGTGTAAGAGAAATCAAGTTATCGGCTGAGAGGCGATCTTAAGATTGCTTGCTTTATATTGGAGTATTGTGTGGGGAATAAAGAATATAGATTGCAGTTAGCCCAGGTTGAATCAGGCAATTTTGTTTTTCTGTGTACGATCTATTTTTGACTAATATAGCTGGAGTGCTTTCTATTACTGCAGTCGCTGTGGATATGTTCACCAGCTCGACACCCAAGCTACAAACGTTCACACAATCCTTGAGCTTTCTAATACTGTAAGGTGTAGTAGGCTAGATTTTTTTAAAATAATCCTGGATTATAGGACACTGCTAGCACAAGAAATTATTGCTTATCTCCAGCTGCTCAGCCATTTTGAGGACAGTTAAGAGTCAACCACATTGCTGGTTGAGTCTGGAATCACATGTAGGCCAGATTGGGTAAAATGGCACATTTTCTTCCCTAAAAGGCATTCATGAACTAGAAAGGTTTTTATAACTACCTCCACAGATACCATTACTGATTAGTTTTTTTTCATTCTAGTTGAGAACATAAGAATTGGAGCAGGAATAGGCAACTCAGCCCCTCAAGCTTGCTCCACCATTTAATACACTTATGGCTAATCTCATTTTAGCATCATCTTCACTTTCTAGCCTGCTCTCCAGAACTCTTCAACACCTACTAACTAAATATCTTGCTATCTCCTCAAATTCCTGGCATCCACTGCTGTCCAGAGTAGTGAATGTCACAGATTCATGACCCTCTGAGAGAAGTAATTCTTCCTCATCTCAGTTTTAAATCTGCTATCCTTTACTTAAAATTATGACCTCTCGTTCTAGAATGCTCACAAGGAAATGTCCTGTCTACATCTAGTTTGTCAATCCCCTTAAGCCTCTTATATGCCTCGATTAGATTAGATTCCCTACAGTGCAGAAGCAGGCCCTTCGATCCAATAAGTCCACACTGACCCTCCAAACAGTAACCCATCCAGACCCATTCCCCTACTCCCTACTAATGCACCTATCACTACGGGCAATTTAGCATGGCCAATTCACCTGACCTGCACATCTTTGGGTTGTAGGAGAAAACTGGAGCACCCAGCGGAAACACACGCAGACACTGGGAGAATGTGCAAACTCCACGCAGACAGTTGCCCGAGGCTGGAATTGCTAACCACTGAGCCATGGTGCTGTCCTAGAATGAGATCTCTTCACATTCTGCTAAACTCCAGAGCATATAGGCCTAAACTACTCAATCAGTTGTCACAAGACAAATCTTTCATCTCTGGAATCAATCTAGTGAATCTTTTTCTGAACTGCCTGCAATGTAACTACGTCGTCCTCAACTAAGGTAACCAAAATTATACACAATACTTCAGGTGTCATATCTCAAATATCTTGCAGGATTATAGCAAAACTTCTGTGCTTTTATACCCTACTCATTTAACAATAAATACCAAAATTCCATTTGCTTTCCTTATTAGTTGCTGTATCTGCATACTAATTTCCTGTGATTCATGCAGGAGGACAACCAGATCCCTTTGCACTGAAGCACTGTGAAGTTTCTCCCCATTTAGATACTAAGTTGCCTTTCTATACCTCCCACTAAAATGGAAAGCCTCACACTTATCCGTGTTATCTGCCAAATTTTGGCTCATTCACCAAACCTATCCATATTTTTCGTAAATGTGTTAGTCATAATGTTGTACAGCATGGAAACAACTCATCCATGCTGACCAGATATCCTTCTTATTCATATACCCATCCAGGTGCCTTTAAAATGACATTATTGTAGCAGCCTTACCACTACTTCAACAGCTCATTCCATACATACACTACCTGCTGTGGGTGAAAAAGTTGTCCATTAGGCCCATTTTAAATCTTTCTCCTCTTACCTAAAACTTATGCCCTCTAGTTTTGGACTCCCCTATCCAAAGTTTCTTAATTGCAACTTACTTTCCCGCCTATTTTAGTGTCATCTGTAAACCTGGTTGCAGTTCATTCTATTCCTGCATCCAAGTCAATAACATAGACTATAAGTAATTGGGGCCCCAAGGACTGAACCAAGTGACACCCTACTTAGCTACATCTTGCCAACCAGACAAAGACCCATTTATCCAAAATCTATGCTTTCTGTTGGTTAGCCAGTTGTCTATCCAAGCTAATAAATTGCCCCAATCCCATATAATCTTATTTTGTGTATTAGCCTTTTTGTGCAATACTTCTCTACTGTCATGTTACATGTACAGGATCCCTATGATCAACCTTGCTTGTTACATCTTTGAAGGACTCGCGCAGCTCTAGATTTGTAGGATACTGAATTTACATTGCCTGGCTGTTGTATTGGAATCTGAATGTGTGGCTCCAGATTTTTGGTTGTACTGGACTATGCATCCATACCCTTAAGTATAATATTAAACCAGGAATCTAGTAATCATGAGTTCACATTCCACCATGGCAGTTGCACGATTGTGTTCAATTTTAAAGGTCATTTGTAGGTTGACACCAGAAAGTTTACAATAAAAAACTACCAGGTTGTGACAACCAAACATCTTTGATAGTGTCCTGAAAGGAAGAAAGTCTACCATCCCTATCCCGTCTGATCTGCTTGATCTATGCATACAAGGTGATTGACCATCTGTGCCTTTCCCAGCACAATCTCAGCAATCGTTGTTACTCTGCCACTGTCATTCATACCTTGTGAACAAAGTAAAAGGAGAAGGTCTTTATATCATACATCAATAAAACCATTTCTAAATTCACATTTATGGGCTAGTTGTGATACATACACTAGAATAATGAAGGGGAGTCTTATGCAACCAGCATGGTGTTTTACAGGATGCTTGAACATTAGTTGTCTCATATTACACAAGATACCATACTCCTGAATTTGTTCTAAGGCGATAAACAGAGTTTCTGAGTGATAAAACTGTTTGGAATTTGATCTTGTGCATTTTATTCTCTTAGCACTCCTCTTCCTCACTCTGATTATCCACTGTGATGCTCTGTACGATATTTAATTTAGTGATGTGAGCCTTGTACTTTGCAACTTTATACTTGTCCACAGCAAGTAACCTAATGTGGGGGATGTTTACTCCTTCTAAATAAGTGATGACATGATTACGACTCTGAAATGCCAGGGGTAGCAGTTTTACTGTCTGACAGGACATTATATTTTCCAGGGGAGGGGCAATAAACCATTTCATTTAAAACTTGGGCTTGTTGCTGCAATCAGCAATTATTTAACTTTTTTCTGTATCACTTCAGAGTCGTTGAGGAGAAGTTGCTCAATTTTGTTTGAACATAGAACATTACAATGCAGTACAGGTGCTTCGGCCCTTGATGTTGCGCCAATCTGAAGCGCATCTCACCTACACTGTTCCATTATCATCCATGTGTTTATCCAATGACCATCTAAACGTCCTTAAAGTTGACCAGGAGTTAAGGAGAGGCTTAATTCAGCAGTGCTTAGGTAAATGGCTGGCAACAGCTTTAATATTGGGGAAGCAGGCTAGTTGAAGGGATCTGCCATTTTGGACACATTTTAATAGGTGAGATAGATGAGAAAACAAGTTTCGGGGGTCGAAGGTTTCCAGTTTTTCACTGTGTAGGGCCTATCTCCTTGTCTATCAACAAACCTCATCTTTGAGTTCCACAATGGTGTGACTTTAAATGCTCTTCTTTCAAAACTGTCACTTTTTCTGATTGTTCTGAATAAACTGAATTCAGCACTTCTCCTCAATCTTTTTTAGAAGCAAGTTTTAAACCAATGTACGGCAGAATTGATTGACCTGACATTCTCTTTTACTGAAGCTTTGCAGTTAGTAGGTGGAGGGGGTTGTGTCATGGAGTATATGCAGATTGGGTTCAGTTAGCAATGCACTGTAAAATGCAATAATAAGATGTACAGACTACCGTTATCACCAAAATGCACTGAGATTGTTCAATTAAGTGAGGCCTGAGGCAAGCCAGTAGAACTGTGCCTTTCTGGAGGGAGAAAGAGCAAGGTTCATCCTCTTAATTTGGTTTCTATGAAGTGACTGCCTGCTAGTATGTTCAAATGGAGGTGTCTACTGAGCGTTTGTGGAGCATGGCTGTGATGCCTGTTACAAAAGCATAGCTCACCAATACTCATGCCCAGATACGCGTGATTTACAGCATAGTGGACAAAATACTAGAAAAATTGCCAGTTTGGGGAATAATCCTCAACGGTATTTAAACCCCTCAAGGGAGTAGTGGGAAGGCTATTAAGTGGAATAGGAGGGGCCATATGGTTATAGTGCAGTAAATTGGCATTATAATATCCTCTGCCAAGAAGTGAGGTTTGAAAGCTGTAAGCTGCAATCCTTGTCGTTCAGTCCGTAGATTCAGAATATGAATTGAGCATTGCTGCACCGCCAAGAGAGGGAAAGCAATGGGCATTGTGTAGTAACATTTTCCAGCCATGGGAAGAACACATCTGACAAGAATCACTGAGGAATGATGATTGTTCATTACGGTTTTAAAATTTGAACTATTTGTTTCAATACAATGAGCACAAATCTGTAATCTACAATGTTTCTGATTAGTATTGTTATTTCTCCTATTTGCCTGTAGTTAATGGTTTGATGAGGGGAGCTGCAGGTATTAATTTCACCCAATGTCATGAAAACTACCTATAAGGCAGAAATAAAAGATGGAGGGAGCAGGAGTATAGGTTTTCAATCATATTATAGACTGTGTTCATCTCTTCTGCTCCTCCTTCCCCTGAATTAATGGTAGCTTTGTTTCATCTGGTGTGGCACTAATCCTTAAAGACCCAAAGACTTGAGAAGTGTTGCATTCAATGGTCCATTGGGTAAACATACTCCATCAAAATTACAACATGAAAACAGTGCAACCACTGTCACGGTTTTTCCTTCATATTTATCTGTCCAGCTCCCATCTCCTCCTAACGCAGTTTTTTTTCCCTCATGGAGTCAAATAATCATTACAGCACAAAAGACCATTCAACCCGTTGTGGTCTCTGCTCACACTCCTAGAAGCAGTGCAAATACTGCCCCTCTCCAACTTTAATCTTTAGTATTGACACACTCTCAGCATGAGCCAGTAACCTTCGAATCCCGTGTATTGATTAGATTAGATTAGATTACTTAGATTACTTACAGTGTGGAACCAGGCCCTTCGGCCCAACAAGTCCACACCGCCCCGCCGAAGTGCAACCCACCCCTACCCCTACCCCTTACCTAACACTAGGGGCAATTTAGCATGGCCAATTCACCTGGCCTGCACATCTTTGGACTGTGGGAGGAAACCAGAGCACCCGGAGGAAACCCCAGCAGACACGGGGAGAATGTGCAAACTCCACACAGAGAGTCGCCTGAGGCGGGAACTGAACCCGGGTCTCTAGCGCTGTGAGGCAGCAGTGCTAACCACTGTGCCACCATGCAGCCCCTGCTTGCACAAACCTTTCCTTGACCTTTTTTCTAAAGGTACATCTTGTAACTATGACCCTTTCTGCTACATTGGAAATATTGGAAAGAACGTGCTGCTCCTTTGTGTTCCACTTTTTTCTAACTTTAAACACTTTTATTGTCCCATTATGTGATGTCGGTCAGATAGTCTGGTTTCAGTGAGGATTAGTGAAGAATGTATTTATTCCAGGTCACTTGGGAAAGTTTCCTGACTTGAAACCACAGTCTTCTGGCTCAGAAGTGTCTGTGTTATCATGGGCCATGGCTAACATCATTGTATGAGACTGTGGGTCCTTAGTCCACATGAGTGATGTAAGGACATAATCTGAGATTTCTGCTCAATACAACACAGTGTGATGCTGAAGGAACGTTGCACATTCAGTTGGTACTGTTGTTGTGGATATACCACCAAAATGAAGCATCATCATCTCTCTCTTGGGTGGATATGTAAAACCTCATAGTTCCATTGCAAAGAGCAAAGGACATAGGAAATTGAATACGCAAGTCAACCCCTTGCTGAAAATGTGTTGCTGGAAAAGCGCAGCAGATCAGGCAGCATCCAAGGAGCAGGAGAATTGATGTTTCGGGCATCTGCCCTTCTTCAGGAATGAGAAAAGTGTGTCCAGCAGGTTAAGATAAAAGGTAGGGAGGAGGGAGTTGGGGGAGGGGCATTGGAAATGCGTTGGTGGAAGGAGGTCAAGGTGAGGGTGATAGGCTGGAGTGGGGGTGGGGGCGGAGAGGGCAGGAAGAAGATTGCAGGTTAGGAAGGTGGTGCTGAGTTCGAGAGATTTGACTGAGATAAGGTGGGGGGAGGGGAAATGAGGAAACTGGAGAAATCTGAGTTCATCCCTTGTGGTTGGAGGGTTCCTAGGCGGAAGATGAGGTGTTCTTCCTCCAACCGTCGTGTTGCTATGGTCTGGCGATGTCCTTAGTGGAGTGGGAGGGGGAGTTGAAGTGTTGAGCCACGGGGCGGTTGGGTTGATTGGTCCGGGTGTCCCAGAGGTGTTCTCTGAAACGTTCCGCATTGTTGAACTTGAACCCCTTGAACTTGCTTCACCTTTTCAATTAGATCATAGCATCAAAAATTTGCCTTTATAATCCATCTTTTAAGTTAAAACATGTAATGCAATAGAACATTTGAAGGTATTTCATGTGTTAATTAAAAATTGGTAAAAAAGATATTAGAACAGATGGCCAAAAGTTTATTCGAAATGGTAAATTTTAAGGAGTCTCTTAGAGGCTTGGCAGTTGAAGGCATGGCCTTCGGTGGTGATGCAATTAAAGTTGACGATGCTCAAATGTAGAGGAGCTCAGTGATCAGATTCCCTACAGTGTGGAAACGGGCCCTTTTGGCCCAACAAGTCCACACCGACCATCCGAAGAGTAACCCACCTAGACCCATTTCCCTCCTGACTAATGCACCTAACGCTACGGGCAATTTAACATGGCCAATTCACCTGACCTGCACATCTTTGGACTGCGGGAGGAAACCGGAGCACCTGGTGGAAACCCATGGGGAGAATGTGCAAACTCCACTCAGACAGTCGCCCGGAAGCCGGAGTCGAACCTGGGACCCTGGTGCTGTGAGGCATCAAAGGTCTGGAGACAACAAAGGGTGAAGCTACTGAGCAATCTTTATAAAGAAAAGATGAGGGTGAAGAGTTGTACTTCAATTCCATTTACCTACCTGTACTCAAAATGATGTACTGCCTAATTTGGATTTTTATATGTCAGTTATGCCATACCAAAAATGTCAGTTCAATCAATGGTGCAATTTAATATGGCCCAGAACTTCTGATCAGTGATGCCCCTGAGATAGTTGCCACAGTCTGTAAAGCTAATCACTGCGATGGCTTTTTCCAAGTTAAAGCTAGGTTTCCAGTCTTGCCTGCAATTGTAATCTGTTGCTGCAGCTCCATAGAGAGAAATGATAGACAGAATTACCTGAGAAGCAGCATCTCATTTTTATGACATTAGCTGCTGTGTTCAGGTAAGTTTCTAGTGAGCGAATGTGAGGACTGCAGATGCTGGAGATCAGAGTCAAGATTAGAGTGGCGCTGGAAAAGCGCAGCAGGTCAAGCAACATCCGATGAGCAGGAAAATTGACGTTTCGGTCAGGAGCCCTTCACCAGAATACTGCTCGAAACCTCGATTCTCCTGCTCCTCAGATGCTGCCTGACCTGCAGTACTTTACCAGCACCACTCTAATCTTGACTAAGTTTCTAGTGGGACAAGTGAGGGTGAGGGGTTTCCATTGAGGATTTTAAATGAAGTAAGGTAGAAAATTGTAGATGTCCCAACTAGAAACTTTGAGTTCTCTGTGTTCTGGAGTCATCCCTCTGAATTGGAAAATTACATATGTCACTCCACTTTTACAGAAGGGCAAAAGAGGAAGGCCAGGGAATTATAGGCCAGTTAGTTTAATGTCGGTAGTGGGGAAATCATTAGAGTCCATGATTTAAGGATAGGGTAATTGAATGTCTCAAAAACTTTTCAGTGAAGCAGGGAGAGCTGGCATGGATTCATGAAGGTAGGCTGTGCATAACAGCCCTTAATTTTTTTGAAGAGGTGACAAAGGTAGTGGAATGGAGAATGTGTGTGGATGTTGTTTGTATGAACTTCCAGAAGGCGTTTGATAAAGTTCACAGAAGAGACTGTTAACAAAGGTAAAGTCATAGAGATGTACAGCTTGGAAACTGACCCGTCCACACCGACTAGATATCCCAATCTAATCTAGTCCCACCTGCCAGCACCTGGCCCATATGCCTCCAAACCTTTCCTTTTCATATACCCATCCAAATGCCTTTTAAATGTTGCAATCTTACCAGCCTTCACCACATTGTCTGGCAGCTCATTCCATACACGTACCACCCTCTGTGTGAAAATGTTGCCCCTTAGATCTCTTTTATATATTTCCCCTCTCATCCATAACCTATGCCCTCTAGTTCTGGACTCCCTGACTCCAAGGAAAAGACTTTGCCTATTTATCCTATCATGCCCCTCATAATTTTGTAAACCTCTATAAGGTCACCCCTCAGCCTCCGACACTCCAGGGAAAACACCCCCAGCCTGTTCAGCCTCTCCCTGTAGCTCAAATCCTCCAACTCTGGCAACATCCTTGTAAAACTTTTCTGAACCCTTTCAAGTTTCACAACATCTTTGCGATAGGAAGGAGACCAGAATTGCAAGCAATATTCCAAAAGTGGCCTAACCAATGTCCTGTACAGCCGCAACATGACGTACCAACTCCTACACTCAATACTCAGACCAGTAAAAGAAAGCTTACCAAATGCCTCCTTCACTATCCTATCTACCTGTGACTCCACTTTCAAGGAGCTATGAGCCTGCACTCCAAGGTCTTTGTTCAGCAACACACCCTAGGACCTTACCATTAAGTGTATAAGTCCTACTAAGATTTACTTTCCCAAAATGCAGCATCTCTCATTTATCTGAATTAAACTCCATCTGCCACTTCTCAGCCCATTGGCCCATCTGGTTCAGATCCTGTTGTAATCTGAGGTAACCCTCTTCGCTGTCCACTACACTTCCAATTTTGGTATCATCTGCAAACTTACTAACTGTACCTCTTATACTCGCATTCAAATCATTTATGTAAATGACAAAAAGTAGAGGACAGAGCACCAATCCTTGTGGCACTCCACTGGTCACAGGCCTCCAGTCTGAAAAACAACTCTCCATTACCACCCTCTGTTTTCTATCTTTAAGCCAGTTCTGTATCCAAATGGCTAGTTCTTCCTGTATTCCATGAGATCTAACCTTGCTAATCAGTCTCCCATGGGGAACCTTGTTGAACTCCTTACTGAAGTCCATATAGATCGTATCTACCACCCTGCCCTCATCAATCCTCTTTTGTTGCTTCTTCAAAAAAACTCAATCAAGTTTGTGAGATATGATTTCCCACACACAAAGCCATGTTGACTATCCCTAATCAGTCCTTGCTTTTTCAAATACATGTACATCCTGTCCCTCAGGATTCCCTTCAACAAATTGCCCACTGCCGACGTCAGGCTCTCACTGGTCTATAGTTCCCTGGCTTGTCCTTACCACCCTTCTTAAACAGTGGCACCACGTTCGCCAACCTAGTCTTCCGGCACCTCACCTGTGACTATCAATGATACAAATATCTCAGCAAGAGGCCCAGCAATCACTTCTCTAGCTTCCCCCAGAGTTCTAGAGTACACCTGATCAGGTCCTGGGGATTTATCCACCTTTATGCGTTTCAAGACATCCAGCACTTCCTCCTCTGTAATATGGACATTTTGCAAGGTGCCACCATCTATTTCCCTACAGTCTATACCTTCCATATCCTTTTTCACAGTAAATACTGATGCAAAATACTCATTTAATATCTCCCCATTTTCTGCGGCTCCACACAAAGGCCGCCTTGATCTTTGAGGGGCCCCTATTCTCTCCCTAGTTACCCTTTTGTCCTTAATGTTTTTGTAAAAACCTTTTGGAGTCTCCTAAACTCTATTTGCCAAAGCTATCTCAGGTCCCCTTTTTACCCTCCTGATTTCCCTACTGCCTTTATACTCTTCTAAGGATTCACTCGATCTATCCTGTCTCTACCTGGCATATGCTTCCTTCTTTTTCTTAATCAAACCCTCAATTTCTTTAGTCATCCAGCATTCCCTATACCTACCAGCTTTTCCTTTCACCCTAACAGGGATATACTTTCTCTGGATTCTCATTATCTCATTTCTGAAGGCTTCCCATTTTCCAGCCATACTTTTACTGTGAACATCTGCCCCCAGTCAGCTTTTGAAAGTTCTTGCGTAATACCATCAAAATTGGCCTTTCTCCAATTTAGAGCTTCAACTTTTAGATCTGGTCTATCCTTTTCCATCACTGTTTTAAATCTAAGTGAATTATGGTTGTTGGTCCCAAAGTGCTCCCCCACTGACACCTCAGTCACCTGCCCTGCCTTATTTCCCAAGAGTAGATCAAGTTTTGCACCTTCTCTAGTATGTACATCCACATACTGAATCTGAAAATTTTCTTGCACGTGCTTAACAAATTGCTCTCCATCTGAACCCTTAACACTATGGCAGTCCCAGTCTATGTTTGGAAAGTTTAAAATCCCCTACCATAACTACCCTATTATTCTTACAGATAGCTGAGATCTCCTTACAAGCTTGCTTCTCAATTTCCCTCTGACTATTGGGGGATCTATAGTACAATCCCAATAAGGAGATCATCCCTTTCTTATTTCTCAGTTCCAATCAAATAACTTCCCTGGATGTATTTCCAGGAATGTCCACCCTCAGCACAGCTGTAATGCTATCCCTTATCAAAAACGCCACTCCCCCTCCTCTCTTGCCTCCCTTTCTATCCTTCCTGTAGCATTTGTATCCTGGAATATTAAGCTGCCAGTCCTGCCCATCCCCTAGCCATGTTTCTGTAATTGCTATGATATCCCAGTCCCATGTTCCTAACCATGCCCTGACTTCATCTGCCGTCCCCGTTAGGCCCCTTGTAATGAAATGAAAGCAGTTTCATTTATTAGTCCTACCTTGTCCCTGACTGTTTGACTGTCTTCTGTTCTCAGCTGTACCAGTCTCCGATTGCTCTCTTTCCTCACTATCTCCCTGGATCCCACAGCCCCAACTTACTAGTTTAAATCCTCCCGACCAGCTCTAGCAAATCTCTCTACCAGTATATTAGCCCCCTTCCAATTTAGGTGCAATCAGTCCTTGTGCAGATCACTTCTACCCCAAAAGAGATTCCAATGATCCAAAAATGTGAATCCTTCTCCCATACACCAGCTCCTCAGCCATGCATTCATCTGCTCTATCCTCCTATTCCTGCCCTCACTAGCTCGTGGCACTGGGAGTATTCCAGATATTGCTATTCTCGAGGACCCTCTTTTTAAGTTCCTGCCTAACTCTCTGTAATCACCCTTCAGAATCTCAATCTTTTGCCTTTCAATGTCGTTGGTTCCAATGTGGACAATGACCTCATGCTGGCCCCTCTCACCCTTGAGAACGTTCTACACCCTCTCTGAGACATCCTTGATCCTGGCACCAGGAAGGCAACACACCATTCTGAGTTTTCACTGTTGGCCACAGAAATGTCTGTCTGTACCTCTGACTAGAGAATCCCCTAACACAGTTGATCTCTTGGAATCTGACGTACCCCTCATTGCATTAGAGCTAGTCTCCATACCAGAAACTTAGCTGTGTGTGCTACGTTCCCCTGAGAATCCATCACCCCCAACATTTTCCAAAACAGCATATTTGTTTGAAATGGGGATAGCCACAGAATACACCTGCATTGGGTGCCTACCTCTCTTACCTTTCCTGGAGTTAACCCATCTATGTGACTGTATCTGAGACTTTTCCCCCCTTCCTATAATGGCCATCCATCACATACATTTGCTGTTGCAAATTCCTCATTGCTTCTAACTGTCTCTCCAACCGATCCATTTGATCTGATAAGATTTGCAACCAACAGCATTTATTGCAGATATAATCAGCAGTAACCTTTAAACTCCTACATCTGACAAGAAGCACATATCACTCTACTAAAGGCCATTTTTGTTCCTTTGCAACCTACAGACCCAGAAAATAACACCATCTTATTCCTCTATAAAACACTGCCCAGGTTAGATTAATAGTTACGGCTTACATTTTAAGTTTAATCAAGAGACATATCTCAAAAACATATAATCAAGAAAGAACCTACTCTACTCACTACTGCAGACTTTCTCTACACCACTTAAAACAATTCACTTATCTGATTCTGTGCTGTGAACTTCACCCAAACAGTTCCTCCAAGATCAGTTGTGAATTTCACTTTGCTAATTTTTTTAAATTTTCCCAGACGCACTCCGATGTCCAGTGGTACATGAATTCAAACAGCAAAGGCAGTGTCAGTTTCTTTCTCTCTCTCCTGCATTGACCTCACCATGTGCTTTCTTTATCTGTTCTTCTCCCTTTTAAAACTGCTTTGTTTTGACTTTTTTTCCAAAGTTCCAAAAGAATGCAACAGCATATAAAACAGTAATTGCTGCTCCTGGGATTCGAGAATATCACCTCCAGCACCTAAAATACCTCTAAAAAGGAGAAGCCAGAAATTTTTCTTGTCCTCCCATCTTTGATTACTCAGAGTCCATGGAATTGAGGGTAAATTACAGACATGGTAGGGAAATTGGTTGAGTGGCAGGTGACAAAGTAGGAATAATGGGTAGGTACTCAAATTGGCAGCATGTAACCAGTGGTATCCCACAAGTATTTGTTTTAGGACCTCAACTATTCACATTATTTGGATAATGGCATAGGAAGTAATATATAACTTGCTAATGATACAAAGTCATGATACAAAGATATTGTGAACAGTGCAGATGATAACACAAAATTTCAAAGGGGTATTGACAGACCACGTAAATGGCCAAAACTCTAGCAGATAGATTTCGGTGTAAAGAAATGTTAGGCAGGATTCTGGGTAATCCAAGATGGAGGACAGGAAAGATTTCTGGCTGTAAGAGCTGCTCCTTTTTTTTTGAGGTATCTTAGGTGTTGGAGGTGATTTCCTCGAATTCCAGGAGCAGCAATTACTGTTTTACATGCTGTTGCATTGTTTTGGAACTTTGGGGGGGAAAAAAAAGTCAAAACAACAGCAGCTTTAAAAGGGAGAAGAGCAGACAAAGGAAGCACATGGTGAGGACAGTGCAGGAGTGAGAGAGAGAACCTGCACAGTTTCCGCTTTTGCCGTTTTATTTCGTGTATCGCTGGATGTCGGCGTGCATCTGGGAAAATTAACAAACAGTGAAATTCAAATGAGCTGCCAGAGGATGTGGTGGAGGCTGGTACAATTGCAACGTTTCAGATGTATTTGGATGGGTATATGAATAGGAAGGGTTTGGAGGGATATGGGTCAGGTGCTGGCAGGTGGGACTAGATTGGGTTGGACCGAAGGGTCTATTTCCAAGCTGTACATCTCTATGTTTCTAATTCATGTTGGACTGGAAGAAGCTAGATCAGTGTACTTTCTAGATGGTATGAAGTTAATTATGTTGGATGTCCGAAGAGACTTGAGGGTTCAGGTGCAAAAATCTTTAAAATGCCACAAATAACTACAGAAAATAGTCAAGCAAGCTAATGGAATGCTGGCCTTTCTACCTCAAGGACTAGAGTTCAAGGATGCATAACTTATGCTGCAGCTGCTCAAAACTCTGGAGTATTTTGAGCAGATCTAGGTAGCACACCTTGGGAAGGGTATATTGGCCTTGGAGAGAATACAGTGTAAATTTACAAGAATGATACCAGGACTTCAGGATTAAATAATGAGGAGAGATGATACAAATTAGGTCTGTTTTAGAGTTTAGAAGATTAAAGGTGATTTGATCAAAGTCTTCAAGGTGATGACAAGAAGAGACCAGGTAGTTAAAGATAATGTATTGCCACTGGTTGGAAATTCTGGAACAAGGGAGCATAATTTTAAATTAGGCCCAGAAGAGATGTTAAGAAGAGATGTTAGGAAGCGCTTCTACACGCACACACACTCTGGCAGAGGTTTGGAATTCTCTGCTACAAATGCCAGTTGATGTCACTGAATTGTTCATCTGGAGCCACAGGTAAATGTTTTGGGGAACTTGGATTTTAATTCCACTGTACAGCAGATGGTAAAATCTGAATTCAATTTTTTTTAAAAATCTAGGTTTAAAACTCAGTCTAATGATGAACATGTAACAAGTATTGTTAAAAACCCATCTGGTTCACTAACATGGGGAATGATATCGGCTATCCTTTCTTAGTCTGGCCAACATGTGACTCGAGACAGCAATATAATTGACTCAACTGCTCAATAAACTGCCATAAAGAAACAGTCACTTTTCAGGTCAGTTGAGAATGGGCTACAAATATTAGACTTGTCAGCAATACCAACATCCCATGCAAGAGCAGGTCAGAGGCCAGAAATCCTACAGTGAGTATCTCGCCACCTGACCTTCCCTCACTCTCAAAAGTCTGTTTGGCTTCTATGAGGCACAAGTCAGGAGTGTGATGTAATATTCCCCACTTGTGTGATTGAGAGTAGATCCAACAACACTCAAGAAGCTGAATTCCATCCAGGACACAACAACCTGCTTGATTGGCATCACATCCACAGCAATCATTCTCTCCAAACTAGTAGTGTGTGCCATCTACAAAATGCACTGCAAAGATTCAAGAATGCTCCTTAGGCTGCATGTTAAAAACCCACGATCACTTCCATGTAGAAGGCCAAGGTCTGCAGATAAATAGGAATGCAAGTTTTTCTCCAAGCCACTCACCATCCTGACTTGGTATATATTGCAGTTCATTCACTGTCACTGGGTCAAAATCTTGAATTTCCTCCTTAAAGGCATTATAGGTCTATCTACAGCACATAGACTGCAGCTGTTCAGAAGGCAGCTCACCACCACCTTCTCAAGGGCAACTAGGGATGGGTAATAATTACTGGCCCAGCCAGTGATGCACTCATGAATGAATAAAAGAGAAAAAATAATAAAGGAAAAACAGAGTGCTCAGGAAATGACCATTTTATGTAGAATTATCACTGTCTGCCTTAAAACTCTTAAGTACAAACAAATTCTGTATGGAAAAGAAAAAATGTTCGCTCTGATCTGGGGACTGTGGAGTTCACCTACCTTTAGCTCCTTTGTTTTCTCCATGTGCACAGTTATGCAAAAATTTTAAACGGAATATGTAATCATTCCTGAATAAAGTGGATGCAGATTTTTAAAATTTATCTTTCCAATGCAAAACTATTTGAATTTCTCCCCCTCACCTCTGGAATTGATAATATTTTAAGGATGAAGATCCATGGGTTTTGGATGCTCTCAAGTGACCAAACTATTGAAGTGTTATGGGACTATTGTAGCCAAACATACTTTTATCTTCAGCTGATGTTAGTGGTTACAACAGGATGATTTAATTTATCGCTGTCTCAGCTCAGGTATTGAAAGTATTTGTAACCCTCAAATTGAAATTAATGACTAGCTACAAACTAAACATTGAACCTGGACCTTACTAGTCTGTGTGACTTAATATTATACAAATCATTGCCTCTACTTGTTGAGTTATTACAATGCTTCTATTTTTAAAATGGTCAGTAATATTCATGTTCCCCCCCTTTTCCCCCCCCCCCACCCAAACCAAGAAAAATAACTATCATTACAAGGGAGGGAACATGTTCTTAATAGGAGAACAAAATTGAAGTGTTGAAGTTGCAAAAATTGAAGTGCTTTTTAGAATTGATATCTTTGTATTTAGCTGATATTTTTCCCTTGTATATAGAAGAATTTGGTGTGCCATTCCTCAGCCTGCATCAAGCTGAATCATCTTTCCACCTTGTAGACTGTTGTGACCCAGATCTGAGTAGTGCTCGCTTAATGGATGATTGTTCGCCAGTTTCAAACATAGCAAAGACCACTGCTGCAGTTGGTACTGTACTGCAGACGCCAACAAAATATTCACCAACCACCCCCCAACAAAAGAATTTGAGCTGTGGGGCAAGACTTCCTCCATCCACTGAACCATTTTCACCAGCCTGTGGGAATTTTGATTCATCAGTGGGTGCTGTGGATCTTACTAACAACACCACAGAGATTGCTGTCTTACCTACAAAAACCCCGTTACTAGATCGAACCCCTGGAAAAGTTAAGCTTGCAGAGGCAACTTCAGAAATCACACAGAATATAGAATCTCCAGTTGTAAAAGTGGCTGTAGAGAAGAAAAAGAAAAAGAAAAAACGCTCACATACAAAAGGAGCCCAACCTCCTGCAATGGATATGCATGCTAAAGCCAAAGAAGTTCAAGCAATTGTTTCTGACCAGCGACTAGAAGGGCCACCTGGAGGAACAAGGGAGCATAAGGAAAATGTGTTGAACAGTGAGGGGTCATCTAAAGAGGCATCAGGGTTACAAGTAAAAACGCAGGTGGCTGGGGGTGTGCCAAGTCAAAGCAGTATTTGGGCATCTGAAAGCTCAGAGAGTGAACCAGCACATCAGCCACTGCACAACACTAAAGCACCTTCAGAGAGCGATGTAAGAGCTGTTGTTGAGAGCCAAAGAAGCGAGGCAGCTCATGCAGCTAACCAGTCACAAATAGAGAGAATGTCAGAAGTGGAATGGACACACAATACTCCGGATTGTTGGAGCAGAGAAGTTACCGCTTCTGAGTCCCTCCAAGCATCCAAGATGGAAGAGAAAGTAGAACATCCTTTAGGACTTTGGGGTGAAAATATCATTTCACCTAACTCTCAGCAAAAGACTGAAGTAAGCAGGGTAGCGCCACTGACTCCTCTGGAATTAGATGGTCGAGAATATACTCCCCCTCAGTCAGAGGAAGTACCTGAAATGAAGGTGAAGGAAGGGCCTAATCTAGCACATATAAGTAAAGAACCTACTTCCCCTGGGTCAAAGCAAATGTTTGAGGTGAATGAAATGACAGTACATGAGGATAGCCAAATTACTGTCTTTAGGTCACAATTGCCCTTTGAGGTGAAAGAAGTGGCAGAGACCCTGCTGGAAAATGAAAGTGGAGAAAACAATTCCCCCAAGTTTCAGCAAACAGTTGAGGTAAAAGAAAAGACAGAGACCTTTACAGAAAATGCAGATAGAGAACCTTCTCTCCTTGAGTCATTGAAAGTGCCTGAGGGAAAGCAGATAGAGTCTTCGCCAGAGCATGTGGCTGGACTCACTCCATCCCATCAATCAGGGGAAATGTCTAGGGTAAATAAGATGGCAGAGGCCCCTCTCAACCTTGTGGATACAGAAGCAACTTCCCCTGAATCAAATAAAATATCTGAAGTGAAGAAGATGTCACCGATCCCTCTGAATCATGAGAGTAGGGAAACCAGCTCCCTTGGGTTAAAACAAACCCTTGAGGTGAAAGAGATGGCAGAAACCTCTCTTGCCCAAGTGAGTACAGAAACTGCTCCCCCTGATTTAGACATTTCTGAAGTGAAAGGGGTAGTTGATATTTCTCTAGAAAATTGTGATAGTAAAATTGCCCCAGTTGAAGAACAGAAGTCTGAGGGAGAAATATTGGTTGAGAGTACGCTGTGTTGGAACAGAGAAACTGCTCCCTCTGAGTTGCAGCAAATGCCTGAGGTAAATGAGGTGGTGGAGGAACCTTTAGAATGTTGGGACAGGGAAATTTCTCATCCTGACTCTCAAACATTCAATGTGAAGGAATTAATGGCAAGCCCTCCAGAAGGTCCAAATAAGGAAACTGGTTCCCCACAGCTTCAGCAAACATCTGAAATGAAGGAGATGCTGGAGAGTCCTCTGGAACATCCAATCAATGAAACTGACCTCTCAGAGGCTCAGCAAGCATCTGAGGTAAATGAGATGGTGAAGAGTCCTATGGAATATCAAGAGGGTTTTCCAGAGTGCACTGACCAAGTCACTTCGTCTTCTCCAAAACATGAAACACTCAAACTGTTGGACGATAATGAGGAAAAAGGTTCTAAGGCAGCCTCGAAAAAGGAAGCAGGCCCTAAAGTCCTCCAAAAACGAGGATTCCCGAAAGGTACTTTGCAAAGAGAAACTGGAGCAAAAGTGTCTTCTGACCAGCACAGGGCTACAAAGACATCAATGCAACCAAAGGTAATGAAGGTTCCCAGTCAGCGCCAGAGAGATGTTAAACAACTTGGGTCAGAGAAGATTGGCGAAATGAATGTACAGTCTGATCTGGAAGGACATCTGGATAAGAGTTCTCAACAAGATGAAGGTGTGTTCCACCAATGATAAGAGTGCCATGTTCCCTGCCCCTGATCCACTTTCCCTAATGCTTCAAATTGCATAATTCTGGCTCAGGATTTTGATCTGACTGGATTGGCACAGCATGGTATCTGCCTTTGGCCCACTAAAGCACATATCATCTTGCATGTACCATTTCTATTGCGTTTATAACTAATCTAATGCTTACTAACCACAAGATTCTTTTGGCTGAAACTAGCAACTTATGTTTTCTTGATATCTGTTTAACCCACTGCATGGCGGTTGGTTGGTTTCAAAGGGATTTTGAAACAATTGCTGTGGTGGTGGTAAATTCTTATTTATTTGGAAAAAGAGGCACAGATAAAAGAAGAATAAGAAAGGTAAGTGCTGATGTTAAGCTGGATGTTGTATGCTTTAATATTGAAAGCTAGAATTGTCTGTGTTCTAGTCATCTAAGAAACCAGTATTTGGGAATGCAATATAACCTTTGTTGTCTTCCACAGTGAAAGTCTTTTTTCCTTTGTCAAAAATTCTCAACCAATGAATTAGAATAATAATACCTTAGATATGTGAATGAAGATAACGAAGTGAAATATTAGCAGATAATGGAGAAATATCACTTGACAGATTACTGTGTGAAAGTCCCAACTATTGGCTAGAATAAGAAATGTGATTACTGACTGTGCTCTCCATTAAAACTTGTTTACTGTTCACCACAAAACATACTTTCCATAAGCAAAGCTTACAAAAAATATCAAAATCTGTATTGAGATTAGGTTAGCTACTCCAGTTTCATAAATACACCCTAATCGTAACCTGACTCATTCACTGAAGAGTCAGTGAAAGAGTATTCATTTTAAGATAGGATTCGGAGATGCCGGTGTTGGACTTGGGTGTACAAAGTTAAAAATCGCACAACACCAGATTATAGTCCAACAGGTTTAATTGGAAGCGCACTAGCTTTCGGAGCGACGCTCCTTCAACAGGTAATTGTCTGATTTTTAACATTTTAAGATAGTCAGAAAGACATGAGAAATTAAGACAATTTGCAGGTACTTGGAATATTTGTCTCTGGTTCAGTGTTGACGTCTTGTGGGGAAAAATGCATGAGGCACTTACAATCATCTGTCACTTTTAGTAAATGGCAAATAGCTAGTCCCGGCTAAAGCAACTTAAAAACAAACTTATTAATAGTTTAAATATTACATAAAACCTTGGCTTGTAATAAAATTTCCAAAAACCTGATATCATAAAATAGATAAAGTGGATTTAATTCAAAAGGCCATTTATCTGTTTAAAAAAAATTCATTTTGTTAAAACAAGTTCCTTTGGGGTCTGGTAAGTTGCAGTATGTTTGAATGAATCAGTCAGCTTCTCAGGTTCATTGGTCTTGAAGATATATGGGCAATGCAAGGTTCATTTTATCAAGAGCTCTGGTTACCTGCCCGGACCAAAGCTGAGAGCCCAATGATTACTCACAATATTACCTTTTTCTTAACAAATTGTAAATTTAATTGATTTCGTGTAGTTTTGAGATGTTCATGGCTGGATATTTGACCTTCTTTATATTTCTTTTAATGGCTTTACACCTGATGTGATTAGAATTGTTCACTGTTCCTCAGCTGCTGGTATAATTACCTTAATGTGCTCAGCAATGGTTCTCAGTCTTGAGTGTTTCTTTTGCATGCAGTATAAAATCATTACAAGAGGACCAAGACCATTCTTGATATGAGCATAACGGATTACATCCAGTTTAACTGCCAGGAGCCTTTGAAAGTGCTTTGGTTTAGAACAAAAAATGTATGATGCAAAAGAGTATTCTCAATACAATATGTACTTTATTATTTTATTTTGGTTTCTCTTTTTAATGTGTTTGTCTTAAATACTGGGCTTGAATTGAAAGGAATGGGCTTAATGGAATAATATATAACAATGGGTTTAAATTTGTGGGAACCCTCTGAAAATATCACCCTTGCATTTATAGAATCATCTAGTACAGACAGATATTCCTGTCTTAACTCCTTGAAAGAGTCATCTGATTAGTTACACTCTCTACTGTTTCTCTGTAACGTTAAAAATTCATCCTTTTCAGACATATATTAATTTCCCTTTTGAATATTGAGTCTAATTGTACCACTTAGTTCATTACAAAACAGAAATTTGTTGAGTTTAAAAATTGCCCTTGCTCTATGGTCTGGCCAAACATTACCACACTCTACTAAGAAGTGATTTCTTTGAAATATTTGCTTTTCTAGGGTCGAATATTCAAATGTCTGCATGAGCTTGCTGAAGATAAATAGTAGTGTCATTAAGTTATTAAATACACAATTATTGCGACATGGCACTTGATGTGTTACATTCAGCTCTCAGGCAGGTGGAAAAATCATGTCCTTTTGTGAAAACCTAAGATGTATATGGGTAAAATTGCCTCACCAACGCCGCTGCCTTCTTGGTGAGTTTGATCACAAGTTTATTTTATCTTTTTGTTTTTCTGTGAAGTCTAGTGACAACAGATGTTTTTCTCCTTCTGTCGTCATTCACTACAGTTCGTGCCATCCACTGTGTTCTGAATATTAAATGGCTCTGTTACTGTCTGAATAGCAAATGAGTAATAGGCAACTGTGCATGCAAGTCAGCTCACCAATCCCCTTCAGCTTTCTGTTTTGTTTCTGTAACTTTGGAATTTTCTGGAAGAATTGTACACTGGTAGATTATACATCTTTCTGTGAAAGTACTTGAAAACATTTTTATTTAAACATTATCATCCAAAGCTGAAATCTAAAATATAGGGGAGCAGCAATAGCGAGTTGCTGAAATAAATTTATTTCCGGAGTAGCTCTCCTCAAGTTCTGTTGCAGATTTGGTGATATTGATCCGTAAACAATTTTATTCCTGCTTGTGCTGAAATATTGAGAATTTTCTGGTAATTAGATTGAACTGTACAGAAAGAACAAAAGGAAGGTTGCATTGAAATAGCTAGCACGTTCAGGACATCCCAAAGTGTTTTAAAGCCAGTGAAGCACTATTAAAGTGTAGAAATTGCTGTAATGTAGGTAAAGATCGAATCTCGTTTACGTCCTGCTTTTCTTAGTGACTGAATTTATTTAAAACCCATAGCAGGCAGTCTAATTTCATTGCTGGAGAGGATATAGTTTACACATTTAGGAATACAGAATTCAGTTATTTATTTATTTTGTCATTTTCTTCTTCTTTGTCTCCTCAATCTCAAAACCAGATTCTAGCCACCAAACCATTGGAACTCAAATTAGATTCTAACACTTCAGCCCATTTCTTGGATCTATTATTCTGAACGATATAGATCCCATCAGATTTCAATTTTTAAATGTACCAGATATTGATGGTGTATAGTGTGTAAAATTCAGTATCGGGGGGCATTTTTACAAATTAATTGTAAATACCTGTTCCTCCATACATTGTAAAGAGGACGTTAAATGTAGCATATAGTAGTTGCTATTTAATTGTGATAGGGATGCCTTGTGACTAGGAAATCTGGTCGCTGAGCTCCTATGATTCTATATGTGCTTTCTTTTCTTCAAATTACCTCATTATTTTAACAATTCATGGATCTAACAATATAACATTCAAAACTTTGCTTATTTTTTAATAATCTTTGGTACTGGTTGAATTCTTTTCCATGTCTTTGAATTAAATTTTTCAGTTGAAGGCTTAGAAGCATGAAAAGCTTAGACTTGATGTTTTGCCCAGAGCTGTGACCAGAGAGTTGAATTTGGTTTACACAATCTGATGCATTAGGCAAGAGGATTAATCATATCTGCAGCAATCATCAATAACTTAACTTATCAATCAATTACAAAAATCCTTAAATGATAGCATAATACAATAGTTGACTATTGACGACTATGTCTGTGATGATACAAGAATCCATGATGCATCTACTCTTAGGATTTTACTAAAGCAAATTGATATCAGTAAATGTGGCCAAGGGGTTTATGTATTTGAGTTTTTGACTGTGAAATGATTATGTTATTGGATTAGTATTCCAATAGTTTGGAGAATTCTAGAGGTTATGAATATAACTCCCATCATGGAGGTTTGATATTAGAATCATGCAGTATAAGATGCCATCTGGATCATTGTGCTAGTCACCTCTTTGAAAGAGCTGTCCAATTAGCCCCAAACATCTATATTTTCACTCTTAATTATTGAAACCTAGGGTAAATTAAACTGAGGCACATGGTCATCAAGATAGTCATAGAGTTTCAATAGCACGGAAAAGGATCTCTCTGGCCCAAATGTCCTCATATCAAACATCAATCTATTCTAATTTCAATTCCTTGCACTGGGCCCAGAGCCTCATAAGTGGTTTGCTTCTAGATAATTCTTAAATATCTCATGGATTCCTGCCTTTGTTGCCTGTGAGGTTCAGATACCCCCAGCCGTCTGGGTGAAACTTTGCCTTCCTCAAATCTCCTCTACCTCCTTCTTCTTACCTTTAAAACTGTACACCATGATTACTGAGCACTTTACTATGGAGAAAAGCTGTTTCCCATCTACCCTGTCCATGACCAGCAGAACTTTGAATGCTTCAATCAGATTGCTCTTCTTCAGCCTTACCTACTTTAAGGAAAGCAACCACAACTAGTAGTCTCTCCTCATAGCTGAATCATCCAGCCCAGCCAACATCCTAGTGAATCTGTTCTGCACCCCCTCTGGTGCAATCAGATGATTACCAAGGAGTGTGGTGACCAAAACTGAACACGGTACAGCAGCTGTGGCCCAACTAATGGGTATAAAAAACTCCATAACCATCTTTCTCCCAACACGACCAATTGTTCTTTAAGATTTCTATTTGAATTTGTTTCCACCATTCTTTGAGTGCTTTTCAAATCATAACAGTCCTTTCTGTATAAAGGTTTCTCCCCATTTCCCCTGTTGCATTTGCCATTTATTTTACATGTTCACGTTATCAACTTACCTGCCACAAGAATTGTTTCTCCCCATTTACTCCATCAAAACTCTTCATAATTAGGCCTAATTCTATTAGATCTCTCGCTGCTCTCATATCTGATATCATCTTAGTAAATCACCTTTTGTAGTCTTTTCAAGCCTTGACATCCTCCTCAATCTTAGTAAATCAGTTAGGGAGGTGCACAAAGATTAATCTGCGCTCTTCATCCAGATCAGCATCAAACCTTGTTTTTCTCAACAATCTGGGATGCATCCTATTTGGGCAGGAGGACTTTATTTTTCTTTTCACTTTCTAGCACCGAGTGCCTTTTTTATTTAAATCTGGGATACAATTTACTTTAGAGGTCCACCACAGTCTACAATTCTAGGTAGGTATTTAAAATCAAAGTGTTGAGAGTTGTCATGACATACCTTCAAGGTGGGACTTGAACTCCTAGCTCTGACGTAGCAACATTACCACTGTGCTACAAGAGCCGTCTGGAGGACTTGTTAGCTGTGAATGATCCCAACTGGCAGTTAAACCTCCATGGTTTTTCGACTTATCGAAAAGACAGAGAGGTGGGCAGAGGGGGTGGGGTTGCCTTGTTAGTTAAGAACAAAATTAAATCTATGGTATTGAATGACATAGCGTCGGATGATGTGGAGTCTGTTTGGGTGGAATTGAGGAACCACAAAGGCAAAAAAACCATAATTGGAGTTGTGTACAGACCTCCTAACAGTGGTCAGGACCAGGGACGCAACATGTACCGGGAAATAGAGAAGGCATGTCAGAAAGGCAAGGTTACATTGATCATGGGTGACTTCAATATGCAGGTGGACTGGGTAAATAATGTTGCTAGTGGATCTAAAGAAAGGGAATTCATGGAATGCTTACAGGATGGCTTTTTGGAACAGCTAGTCATGGAGCCCACAAGAGAGCAGGCTATTCTGGACCTAGTGCTTTGCAATGAACCAGACTCTATAAAAGATCTTAAAGTAAGGGAACCCTTAGGAAGTAGCGATCATAATATGGTAGAGTTCAGTCTGGAGTTTGAAAGGGAGAAGGCGAAATCTGATGTAATGGTGTTACAGTTGAATAAAGGTAATTATGAGGGCATGAGAGAGGAACTGACTAAAATAGACTGGAAGCAGAGGCTAACCGGGAAGACACTAGAGCAAAAATGGCAGGAGTTTGTAGGTATAATTGAGGACACTGTACAGAGGTTCATTCCCAAGAAAAGAAAGATTAACCGGGGAGGGATTAGACAACCTTGGCTGACAAAGGAAGTCAGGAAATGTATTAAAGAAAAAGAGAGATCCTATAAAGTGGCTAAGAACAGTGGGAAATCAGAAGATTGGGAAGGATACAAAAGCAAACAGAGGATAACAAAGAGTGTAATAAGAAATGAGAGGATCAAATATGAAGGTAGGCTAGCCAGTAATATTAGAAATAATAGTAAAAGTTTCTTTCAGTACATAAGAAACAAACGACAGGCAAAAGTAGACATTGGGCCACTTCAAACTGATGCAGGGAGCCTAGTGATGGGAGATAAGGAAATAGCAGGAGAACTTAACAAGTACTTTGCGTCAGTTTTCACAGTGGAAGACAGGAGTAATATCCCAAAAATTAAAGGGTGTCACGGGGCTGAGTTGAGTATGGTTGCCATTACGAAAGAGATAGTGCTAGAAAAGTTAAAAAGTCTTAAAATTGATAAATCTCCTGGCCCCGATGGGATACACCCTAGAGTTCTGAGAGAGGTTGCTGAGGAAATAGCAGAGGCATTGGTTGAGATCTTTCAAGAGTCACTGGAGTCAGGAAAGGTCCCGGACGATTGGAAGATGGCTGTAGTAACCCCCTTGTTCAAGAAAGGATCAAGGCAAAAGATGGAAAATTATAGGCCAATCAGCTTAACCTCGGTTGTTGGTAAAATTCTAGAATCCATCATTAAGGATGAGGTTTCTAAATTCTTGGAAGAGCAGAGTCTGATTAGAACAAGTCAACATGGATTTAGTAAAGGGAGGTCATGCCTGACAAACCTGTTGGAATTTTTTGAAGAGGTAACAAGTAGGTTAGACCAGGGGAACCCAGTGGATGTGGTCTATCTGGACTTTCAAAAGGCCTTTGATAAGGTGCCACACGGGAGACTGCTGAGCAAGGTGAGGGCCCATGGTGTTCGAGGTGAGCTGCTGGGATGGATTGAGGATTGGCTATCTAACAGAAGGCAGAGAGTTGGGATAAAAGGTTCTTTTTCAGAATGGCAGCCGGTGACGAGCGGTGTCCCGCAGGGTTCGGTGCTGGGGCCACAGCTGTTCGCATTATATATTAATGATTTGGATGAGGGAACCGGGGGCATTCTAGCGAAGTTTGCCGATGATACAAAGTTAGGTAGACAGGCAGGTAGTACTGAGGAAGTGGGGAGGCTACAGAAGGATCTAGACAGGTTGGGAGAGTGGTCCAGGAAATGGCTGATGGAATTTAACGTGAGCAAGTGCGAGGTCTTGCACTTTGGCAAAAAGAATATAGGAATGGACTACTTTCTAAATGGTGAGAAACTTAATAAAGCCAAAGCACAAAGGGATCTGGGAGTGCTAGTCGAGGATTCTCTAAAGGTAAACATGCAGGTTGAGTCTGTGATTAAGAAAGCGAATGCAATGTTGTCTCTTATCTCAAGAGGGTTGGAATATAAAAGCAGAGATGTACTACTAAGACTTTATAAAGCTCTGGTTAGGCCCCATTTGGAGTACTGTGTCCAGTTTTGGTCCCCACACCTCAGGAAGGACATACTGGCACTGGAACGTGTCCAGCGGAGATTCACACGGATGATCCCTGGAATGACAGGTCTAGCATATGAGGAACGGCTGAGGATACTGGAATTGTATTCATTGGAGTTTAGAAGATTAAGGGGAGATCTAATAGAGACGTACAAAATAATACATGGCTTTGAAAAGGTGGATGCTAGAAAATTGTTTCTGTTAGGCGAGGAGACTAGGACCCGTGGACACAGCCTTAGAATTAGAGGGGGTCATTTCAGAACGGAAATGCGGAGACATTTCTTCAGCCAGAGAATGGTGGGCCTGTGGAATTCATTGCCACGGAGTGCAGTGGAAGCCGGGACGCTAAATGTCTTCAAGGCCGAGATTGATAGGTTCTTGTTGTCTAGAGGAATTAAGGGCTACGGGGAGAACGCTGGCAAGTGGAGCTGAAATGCGCATCAGCCATGATTGAATGGCGGAGTGGACTCGATGGGCCGAATGGCCTTACTTCCACTCCTATGTCTTATGGTCTTATGGTCTTATTTAGTATCTCCTTTTTATCTATTTCTATCCTATCGAACATCTCTGTGGTCTTCTCCACCTCCGTCTTGTGTGTGCAGTTCCACTTTACAGCAGCAATCAGCTGGGCACAAATTCAGACTTATTTTATCTGTCAGTAGCTCAGTGGCACTGAAGCCAATTAGTGTGCCCCACTTGTTGCTGGCAGCTAACTCCGGAGCAGTCTTGATTCATTTGGCTCTTCAGTGAACTATCAGGGCAATGACCTAAACAGAATGGATGTTTACCTTTCCGGGTTCTCTACATTTCACTAGACATCAACACTTTTACTTGTTCCTTTGTTATTTCTTTTGCATCATATTTACGTATGTACAGTTGTGAAAATGTAAGGTAAAAACAATGACTGCAGATGCTGGAAACCAGAGTTTAGATTAGAGTGGTGCTGAAAAAGCACAGTAGTTCAGGCAGCATCCGAGGAGCAGTAAAATCGATGTTTCGGGCAAAAGCCCTTCATCAGGAATACAGGCAGAGTTCCTGCAGCGCCTTCAGGCTCTCTGCCTGTATTCCTGATGAAGGGCTTTTGCCCGAAATGTCAATTTTACTGCTGCTCGGATGCTGCCTGAACTGCTGTGCTTTTCCAGCACCATTCTAATCTGAAAATGTAAGTGGTAATAATAATATAGTTAACACGATCATCAGGAAGCAGCTGTAACTTTCTATTGTTTACATTCAAATCCTTCCTTTAGCTCCACTGGGGCTTTTGACTGGCTTGGGACCCTGAATTACATGGGTTGCACATTCTTTATCACCTCAGCACTCAAGCAAACATTCATGAAAGCTGTCTCCTCTTTTCCTTATTCCCCATCTCTCCCCTTTGTGGTAAACTTGTTTTTTATAATCTTTTAGAACTACAATATCTCATGACCTTTCTCAAATTATTGTGAAAATAAACCATTTTTCCCTTTGCCTGTTTTGATTGTCTGGACTCAGTAGGTCAGGCAGCATCTGAAGACCAAGAAACAGGGGTAACATTTTGAGGCTGGTCCAATCTTATATGATGTAAATCTTTTGTTTTAAACACCTATTTTGAGGAACTTCCCAATTTAAAAAATATCAACAAGAATATAGTACACTTCTGCATTTTACCTTTTCACAGATGTTCAGCCGTCTGGTCTGGTCTCTCTCCAGGAATTGCAGCAAATGTATAATTTGCTCTGTCAGCCAGTTTAAGTGGAAATACTGCATGCACCTCAGGCTCAGTCTTAGTCTGCCTTTAACAATCTCGAGGACAGCAGGTCAGGCTTGATGATGTGCTGGCACTTCCTGTTGTGGTGTTGTCTTTGTTAAAGGTGCTAGGTGACATAATTGTGACAGACTGAGCCAGTTTATTTTTCATTGCCAACCCCTCTCAGCCTATCATAAGATACCATGAGCCCTCCTTTCAGAGATTAAGAGAAGTTTACAAACAAAAATGTAATCCGCCACTGTTTAGTGAAAGGTTTTGCCAACAAGCTTCTTGTTCTGTTTTCTTTCTTTGTATTCATCTATCAGATTCCGATTTCAGTTCTGAGGCTACTTCTTGCTAGAGTTTGATACCACGGATATGTTATGTCCACCAATCCACTGGCTCTCCATGTCTAAGCCTATACAGTATGTTTTAATGAATCGTTGGAATTAGTGCATTGCATCACAGCAGAGCTGTTTGTGTCCTCACCTTGCCTGTTTGTTCTAGCATGAGTTAGTAGATATGCAATACCTGCAGGATATTGTGATAAAGCGTGGGTCAACATAACACTGCAGCAATGAATTGAGGAGAAACAAATATCTTCTGTCCTACCAACGAAATTCATTGAGGCAGTTCAGTAGCTGTTGGAAAAAGATGAGTAAGTGCATTTTCAAGTAGATCTGGGAATAAGGGATGTTATTCAGCTAAGAATAAAACGCCATGATGAAACATTCTGCCTGATTTGACCATTGGTCACTTCCAAAGTATTTGCAGCTAGTTGCTGAACTGCATCCACAGAAATTTGAGAGCAAATTGTTCAGATTCTCGAAAAGTAATTGCATTAAAAAGTTCCATTTTGTAGCATTGTCTCCATGTAGCCAGTTGTTCAGTTCACAGCCTAGTTACCTCGGTGCTTGTACCAACCAGACGTTTTTTTTCCACTATATTTGAGGACTGAAATGGCAAAAGGACCTATTGTAAGTGCTGTTTACATTGTTTACTCAACTAGATGGAGAGGTTTAGTTGCAGATGAACTGACATCAGGGACTTTGTACAAAATTATAGCTGATTGATCTGTGGAGTGACAACCTTATTCTCTTCCTTCCAGTCCTGTCTCTTCACTCTCTCCCCTGGAACCTATCCTCATTCTGTCGTAGCTCCCTTTCTCTCTCTTCCCTTCCGCCATGCTAAGCCCATTTCAAATTTGCATTTATTCTCCACATATGTGAATTATGGCCTTTGCATATCATGTCATCTTATGGCAGACCAGTTGAACAAATGCTTTGAATCTGTTTTCACTGAAGAGGACACCGATAACCTTCAGGAAATGCTAGAGGACAGAGGATCAAGCATGAAGGAGGAACTAAAGGAAATGATATTAGTCAGTAAATGATAATTGGGAAAATTGATGGGATTAAAACCTGGTAAGTCCTCAGGGCCTGATTCTTTGCATCCTAGAGTGCTTAAGGTAGTGGCCCTAGGAATAGTGGATGCATTGGTCATAATTTTCCAGCATTCTGTATGTACTGGAGAATAGATACTGTAACCCCCTTTTTCCTTTGAAGAAAAAGGAGGGAACAAAAAAAATGGGAAATTATAGGCCGGCTAGCTTGGCATTCATGCTGGGGAAACTGCTGGAGTCAATTATTAACGATGTAATAACTGAGCATTTGGAAAGTGTTGACCTAAATCAGTCCTAGTCAGCATAGATTCACCAAAGGAAAATCAGGCTTGACAAATCTTTTGGAATTTTTTTGAGAATGTGACCAGTAGTGAGAATGGTGAATTAATAGATGTTGTTTATCTGGGCTTTCAAAAGGCTTTTGACAAGAGGTTATTAAGGAAGGTTGAATTAGGGGTAATGTACCAACATGGATAGAGAACTGGTGAGCAGACTGTTGGAAGCAGAGAGTTGGAATAGACGGGTCTTTTTCAGAGTGTTAGGCAGTAACAGGTTGGGCAACTCTAGGTTCAGTGCTGGGACCCCAGCTGCTCACAATATACATTAAGAGTTTGGACGAAGGTATTGAATGCCTTATCTCCAGATTTGCAGATGACACTAAGCTGGGTGGCAGTGTGTGTTGTGCGGAGGATGCTAAGAATGCAGGGTGACTTGGACAGGCTGGCTGAGTGGGCAAATACTTGGCAAATATAATATGGATAAATGTGAGGTAATCCACTTTGGTTGCAAAAACAAGAAGGCAGTTGGTAGTTGAGGCAAAAGGTGCCGTGTAACAAGATGTCATGGTGGAACAGTTGCTAAAGGCTGGCATGCAGGTGCAGCATGCAGGTGCAGCACGCAGTGAGGAAAGCTATAATGGCATGTCCTTCATAGTGAGAGGGTTTGAGTATTAGAGTAAAGATATCTTTCAGGTATATAGGGTCTTCTTGAGGCCACACCTTGAGTATTGTGCGTAGTTTTGACCACCTAGTCTGAGGAAGGACATATTTGCTACTGAGGGAGTCCTGCAAAGGTTCACCAGACTGATTCCTGGGTTGGCAGGACCGACCATAAGACATAGGAGTGGAAGTAAGGCCATTTGGCCCATCGAGTCCACTCCGCCATTCAATCATGGCTGCTGGGCACTTCAACTCCACTTACCCACATTCTCCCCGTAGCCCTTAATTCCCCGAGACAACAAGAATCTATCAATCTCTGCCTTGAAGTCAGTTAGCGTCCCGGCCTCCACTGCACTCCGTGGCAATGAATTCCACAGGCCCACCACTCTCTGGCTGAAGAAATGTCTCTGCATTTCTGTTCTAAATTTACCCCCTCTAATTCTAAGGCTGTGTCCACGGGTCCTAGTCTCCTCACCTAACGGAAACAATTTCCTAGCATCCACCCTTTCCAAGCCATTTATTATCTTGTACGTCTCTGTTAAGTCTCCCCTTAATCTTCTAAACTCCAATGAATACAATCCCAAGATCCTCAGCCGTTCCTCATATGTTAGACCTACCATTCCAGGGATCATCCGTGTGAATCTCCGCTGGAAACGTTCCAGTCCCAGTTTGTCCTTCCTGAGGTGTGGGGACCAAAACTGGACACAGTACTCCAAATGGGGCCTAACCAGAGCTTTATAAAGTCTCAGTAGCACAATGGTGTTTTTATATTCCAACCCTCTTGAGATAAGTGACAACATTGCATTCGCTTTCTTAATCACGGACTCAACCTGCATGTTGACCTTTAGAGAATCCTCGACTAGCACTCCCAGATCCCTTTGTACTTTGGCTTTACGAATTTTCTCACCGTTTAGAAAGTAGTCTGTGCTTTTATTCTTTTTGCCAAAGTGCGTGACCTCGCATTTGTTCACGTTGAATTCCATCAGCCATTTCCTGGACCACTCTCCCAAACTGTCTAGATCCTTCTGCAGCCTCCCCACTTCCTCAGTACTACCTGCCTGTCCACCTATCTTCGTATCATCGGCAAACTTCGCTAGAATGCCCCCAGTCCCTTCATCCAGATCATTAATATATAATGCGAACAGCTGTGGCCCCAACACTGAACCCTGCGGGACACTGCTCGTCACCGGCTGCCATTCTGAAAAAGAACCTTTTATCCCAACTCTCTGCCTTCTGTCAGACAGCCAATCCTCAATCCATCCCAGTAGCTCACCTGGAACACCATGGGCCCTCACCTTGCTCAGCAGCCTCCCGTGTGGCACCTTATCAAAGGCCTTTTGGAAGTCTAGATAGACCACATCCACTGGGTTTCCCTGGTCTAACCTACTTGTCACCTCTTCAAAGAATACCAACAGGTTTGTCAGGCATGACCTCCCCTTAGTAAATCCATGTTGACTTGTTCTAATCAGACTCTGCTCTTCCAAGAATTTAGAAACCTCATCCTTAATGATGGATTCTAGAATTTTACCAACAACCGAGGTTAGGCTAATTGGCCTATAATTTTCCATCTTTTGTCTCGATCCTTTCTTGAACAATGGGGTTACAACCGTGATCTTCCAATCATCCGGGACTTTCCGTGACTCCAGTGACTCTTGAAAGATCTCAACCAATGCCTCCGCTATTTCCTCAGCCAGCGCTCTCAGAACTCTAGGATGTATCCCATCGGGGCCTGGAGATTTATCAATTTTAAGTCTTTTTAGCTTTTCTAGCACTATCTCTTTTGTAATGACAACCATACTCAACTCAGCCCCCTGACTCCCTTTAATTGTTGGGATATCACTCCTGTCTTCCACTGTGAAAACTGATGCAAAGTACTTGTTAAGTTCTCCTGCTGTTTCCTTATCTCCCATCACTAGGCTTCCAGCATCAGTTTGAAGTGGCCCAATGTTTACTTTTGTCTGTCGTTTGTTTCTTATGTATTGAAAGAAACTTTTACTATCGTTTCTAATATTATTGGCTAGCCTACCTTCATATTTGATCCTCTCCTTTCTTATTACTCTCTTTGTTATCCTCTGTTTGTTTTTGTAGCCTTCCCAATCTTCCGATTTCCCACTGCTCTTGGCCACTTTATAGGATCTCTCTTTTTCTTTAATACATTTCCTGACTTCCTTTGTCAGCCATGGCTGTCTAATCCCTCCCTGGATAATCTTTCTTTTCTTGGGGATGAACCTCTGTACAGGTTCATCCACAAACTCCTGCCATCTTTGCTCTACTGTCTTTCCTGTAAGCCTCTGCTTCCAGTCTATTTTTGTCAGTTCCTCTCTCGTGCCCTCATAATTACCTTTATTTAACTCTAACACCATTACATCCGATTTTGCCTTCTCTCTTTCAAACTCCAGACTGAACTCTACCATATTATGATCGCTGTTTCCTAAGGGTTCCCTTACTTTAAGACCTTTTATGAAGTCTGGTTCATTGCAAAGCACTAGGTCCAGAATAGCCTGCTCCCTTGTGGGCTCCATGACAAGCTGTTCCAAAAAGCCATCCTGTAAGCATTCCATGAATTCCCTTTCTTTGGATCCACTAGCAACATTATTTACCCAGTCCACCTGCATATTGAAGTCTCCCATGATCACCGTGACCTTGCCTTTCTGACATGCCTTCTCTATTTCCCGGTACATATGAGGAAAGACTGGATCGACTGGGCCTGTACTCGCTGGACTTTAGAAGAATGAAGGAGTACATCATAGAAACATAAAATTCTGATTGACTGGACAGGCTGGATCCGGGAAGAATGTTCCCGATGTTGGGGAAGCCCAGAAATAGGGATCACAGCTAAGCATTAGAGGTAAGCCATTCAGGACTGAGATGAGGAAGAATTTCTTCACACTATTGTGAATCTGTGCAACTCTCTCCCACAGGAAGCTTTTGGGGCCAGTTCATTAGATATATTTAAGAGGGAGCTGGACATTGCCTTTGCAAATAAAGGGATCAAAAGGCATGGAGAGAGGATGCGAATGGATTATTGCGATTGCATGATCATATCGAATGGTGGTGCAGGCCCGAAAGGCCGAATGGATTACTCCTGCACCTATTTTCTATGTTTCTATTTTCTATGTCATCAACATTTTACATTGAAACATCACAAGTGTGGAATCGTGCACATGTACGTTTCCGGATTAGAGTGCATGTGAAGTTGCCCACAGTTGCATGTGTCTTTCTGCTTGCCAGAAACTACAATCAGCTCCCAGGTAGCTGAATAGCTTGTGAAAGGGATAGTCAGATGCTGCTCGCTCTGTCTTTGTAGTTTTTAAAAAAAAATCTAAAGCCTGAAGGAAGTCAGTTCATTTTCTCTCACCAGTTGCTGTAAGCTGTGACTTTAAATGAAAAGGTTAGAAACCTCATAATTTGCAAACTAGTTGTTCACTCCTGCAAGGAATAGAAAAACCGCTATAAAGAGAGCAAGATCAACAAACAGCGAGTCCTGACAGGGCAAAAAAGATCATTTCAGCAATCCCTGCGGACAGAGACCAATGAACTGCCTTTCGAGATTTTTCCCTCCACACACAACACTGTTTGTGTGTGTGTGTGTGTGTGTGTGTGTGTGTGTGTGTGTGTGTGTGTGTGAGAGAGAGAGAGATGGAGTTCTTTGTCAGCAGTTCATACTTGTTTACCTACAGCTAGAATCTATCTATTTGTAATAAATGGTCATTCTTGTTGGATAGACCAGGCTTCTATACTTCCCTGTTAATCTGCATCCAAAAATAGTGGTGACTAGGGGAATTTTGTATACATTTAACTTTTATGACAACTCAAGAAGTAGCAGGGCTTGATTTTCTGTGCACTACCCCAAAGAGGCATGACATGTAACTGCATTTGTTTCAACCCTAGCCTGACTGAATCATTCAATTGGAGGGGGGGGGGGCGGAAACAAAAGAATTTTGTTGATCTTTGTGACAGATCAGCCAGATGCAACATGGATATGAGAAAGGAAATTCTGCTTGTCTGGCTTTTGCTATACCCTAGTGGTATTATCGCTGGCTTGTTAACGCAGAAAGGCAGGAAATATCTGGGCAGACGGGTTCGATTCCCACCACACCACCACGATGGTAGAATGTGCATGCAATAAATACCTACAATTCGGAATATGCCATCTGATTCTCTTGAGGGAAGGAAAGTGTCGTCCTTATCTGGTCTGGCCTCCACGTGAATCCAGACCGCAAGGCAATAAATGCTACCCCGCATTATGTGGGCGGCATGGTGGCACAGTGGTTAGCACTGCTGCCTCACAGCGCCAGAGACCTGGGTTCAATTCCCGCCTCGGGCGACTCTCTGTGTGGAGTTTGCACATTCTCCCCGTGTCTGCGTGGGTTTCCTCCGGGTGCTCCGGTTTCCTCCCACACTCCAAAGATGTGCAGGTCAGGTGAATTGGCCATGCTAAATTGCCCGTAGTGTTAGGTAAGGGGTAGATGTCGGGGTATGGGTGGGTTGCGCTTCGGCGGGTCGGTGTGGACTTGTTGGGCCGAAGGGCCTGTTTCCACACTGTAAGTAATCTAATCTAATCTAATCTAATCAAGTCTACTGGAATTCTTCAAGGATATAACTATTCCACATTTTGTCTACACTATTGCAATTGGATGTAGTTTACTTAGACTTTCAAAAGGTCCCACAAGAGAGGAGCATGTAAATTTAAAATGGATTAGGGTTATTGTACTGACATGGATAGACAGCTAATTGGCAGAAAGAAAACAGTAGGAATAAACATGTCTTTTTCCAATGACCAGCCAGTGACTTGTGTAGTACCGCAGGGGTCAATACACTGACTCTAGCTTTTCACAATATATATTAATGATTTAGATGACGGAACTAGATGTAATATCTCCAAGTTTACAGGTGGCACAAAGGTGGCTAGGAGGATGAGCTGTGAGGAAGATGCAGAGTTGCTTCAGTATGATTTGGACAAGTTGAGTAAGTAGGAAATGCATAGCGATGAAGCACAAAATGTAAGATTATGTATTTTGGTAACAAAAACATGGAGGCAGATTATTTTCTGAATGGTGAAAGGTTGGAAAGGAAAGAAGGAGGTGCGACGAAACCTGGGTTTCCATGTACACCAGTCACTGAAGGTAAGCATGCAGGTTTAGCAGGTAGTGAAGTAGGCAAAAACGGTATGTTGGCCTTTATAGTCAGAGAGTTTGAGTACAGGAGCAGGATGGCTCACTGCAATTATACAGGGCACTAATGAGACCACATCTGGAGTGTCATGTGCAGTTTTAGTTTCCTTATTGGAGGAAAGATGTTCGGCAAAGGAGGGAGAGCAACAAAGATTTACCAAACTGATTCCTGAGATGGCAGGATAATATGAGGAGAGACTGATTTGGTTAGGACTCTGTTCACGAGAGTTCAGAAGAATGAGGGAATCTCCTCAACAAATTTATAAAGTTTTGACAAAACCAGACAAGATAAGCATAGGAAGAATATTCCCAATGAACAGGAAGCCTAAAACTAGGAGGTCACATTTTACAGATATGGGGTAAACCATTTTGGACTCATGAAAAATTTCTTCACCCAGAGAGTGGTAAACCTGTGGAATTTTCTGCCACTGAAAGTGATTGCTGCATTGAACATTTTGAAAAATGATTTGGATATAGTTCTTGAAGGTAAATGGTTTAGGGGAAAAGCTCATTTAAATGTTCTGTGCTGTACTTCCTTGCATTGATTAAAAAATAAATGAAGTTATGAACTCTGCAGCTAAGAGCAAAAGTCCCAAAGGATGTATTGCCCACCTGGTGCTACAGTTTAAAAGCATCTCATTGCAGTTATAGAGAAACTTGGAAATAGGAGGTGAAGGATCCATCTGTTGATTGATAGGCACCAACGATGCATTTAGATAAGTAAAAAGGTTCCTCTGCATATTTACCATGGCTGCTTGTGGGCTCTTGCCTGGGGCTCACCTGCTCCTGCATGCTTTTGTTATTTTATTTTCTTTCCTTTTACTTCTCTTTTCCTTTATTTTTCTTTTGGAGCCTTTTGTGGTGGGTTAGTCAGTGAAATCGATGGGGCAACTAAACTGGCCGTGCGTGGCATGGCAGTTCCTAACAGCAGTTGGAGCTGGTGGTGGATGTAGCTCCTCACGGTACCTGGTGGCAGCAGTGGCAGCAGCAGCAGGGGTGTCCTCTTGGTATTTTTGAGGCTGATGGTGACAAAGCTCATCCAACAATAGCGAAGTCTTCAAGATGGCGCCAGCAAGGCAACATCTTGGAAGAGGATGATTGGATTGGAACTCTTGGTGATAACCTGGTCTGGCAGTGGAGCCAGGGGGCTCATGGTTGCAGTAGGCACAGACCAGGGACTCCTGGCATTGCTGAGGTGGTGGCTGCTGCAGCAGCAGTGGGGTAGCCTAAGCTGGGACTCCTGGTGTAATTACGCCACATTATGGGGTTCAGCATGGGACCCAGCTTTGGTGGCATGGGCGAGGTGAGCACAGTGGTAGAGAGATGCTGCCTAAAGAGTGGTGACTCCTACATTGATGGATTGGGCACAGGGAGTGGTGAGGCAGTGGAGGATGGATGGTGGCACAGGTATTGATGAGTCTGATCTGGGCATAGGACTCTGTTTTGGTTATATCTTTTATCCTCACTCTTAAATTGTTCAAAATAATGTTGAATTGTGGCGACTGTTTGAAGCTTTTCACTATTTTACTGTACTATTCACTGTAAAATTTGTATGTGACAATAAATGAATCATTCCAAAGAGATAAAAACATATTGGAACTTAATGAAAGGAAGAACAACAATGTAACAACCCTAGACTACACCTAAATATGAGTAAATTTGATATAAGAAACACGATCAGAGTTAAATGCATGACGCAAAAAATGGTGTAGGAGGAATATTTTTTGATTCATGGGGCAACAGCAACAGTACTGGGAAAATGGAATTTGTACTGTTGAGTGTTCACTTGAACAATACTGTGACTGGTGTCATGGTGAATTGTATATCTAGGTTGTAGAGCAAGTTATAAAGTAAATACTGGAATAAGAGAATACACCAAGGGAACTCTGAGAAAGCACAAAGCTAAGTATCAATACATGCAATGATAACCAGTGTGTGACAGGAAAAATAAGAGTACACTAGCAAATAAGATCAGAGAAGGAAAAATGATAGAATCAAAAGAATTAAAAATTCTATTTGAAGCTCGCTGCATTCTTACCATATTTGGTGGTATAAATTTAAGTTTAATCTGTACAATATAATGACAGTTAAAGAGATGTGGTCCAAGATGACCAAGGCTAGCCTGAATATTCTATGGTGTTTGACATTTCAGAAAGCCAGAAAGAAAACTGAAGGAGGTGGGATAGCTCTATAAATAATGAGATCAGTGCAGTCATGATCTTGATCCAAGATGTAGAATTAGTTTGAGTGGAGATTTTAAAAAAAGAGGTATAAGGTCATCAGGGGAAAAGGTCTTATAAAGCAGCTACATTGAAAGGCTAAGTATAAATTCATAAATGTAGGGCTTTTGGGAAAAGTACTGTAATAACCGTGGGTGATTTTAATTTTTATATGGATTCGTCAAATAATTTGAGTTGGTAGCCTGGAGGATGAGTTTGTGCATTTCATGCAGGACGGTTTCTTTTGAGCAATGTAACCAACCAAGCATTAGTCTAAAATATTAGACCTGATAACGTGTACTGCAACAGGATTAATTGGTGACTTCATTGCTCTTATTTAGAGGATCCTTTTCTGTGATAAAATAGTGGAAGTCACATCCAATTTGAGGGAAAGAAACATGAATCTGGAGCTAATGTCTTAAAGACATTCGCAAGTGAATGAAGACAATGTTTAAGTGGACTGGGAAAATAGATTAAATGGTAAAACAGTGGAGACGTGGTGGCTGGCATTTAAAGGGATAATTCATAGTGCTCAAAAAAATCTTTCCATTGAGAAAGAGGCACAGATGGAGCATCCTTCTTAGCCTAAGAAAGTTAAGATGGTATCAGATAGAAAGGAAATACTGTGAAAATTAGCAGTGAGTCAGAAGTTTGAGATATTTTGAGAAACTAACAAAGGATGACTAAGGAAATGGAAGTAATTGGAAGATGAGAGAAAATGCATAAGAAATATGAAAGCAGATAGTAAATGCTTCTGTAGGAATGGAAAATAAAAGGGGAACATTGGTCTTCTCCAAGATGGGAGAATTAATAATGGAAAATAAGGAAAAGGCAGAGACTTTGAACAAGTATTTTGTATCTGTTATCACATTGGACAATAAAAATATCCTGTTAATTGTAGAAAATATCAGCAAAATAAATGTAAAATGATTATTGGAAAAAATATATTGCAGAAACTAATGGGATTAAAGGCTGACAAATTCTGCATCCTCTGGTCTTCAAAGAAGTGGCAACAGGGATGGTGGAAGCATTGATTATAGGCTTCCGAAATTACCTTTTTATTCTGAAAATGTGTCAGCACATTAGAAAACTCTATAATCTCTGCTCAAGAAAATTAAAATTCAAACTAAAGGCCAGTTTGTCTAATGCTCATGTCACTCCTCACTGGGGGAGTAATCTCGTAATCAAGCCCCACTTTCCTGGATTTGTCACAAAAGTCAAAAAGCTTAAAGGTTTTATCAGAGTACGCAGAATTCACCAATTTACCTTTTTATAAAAAACAAAGTCTCTCAAAATATGGTCCAGATTCTGTACTTAACAATAATCGTCATTTATTACAGATACAAATTCTAGCTGCATGTAAGCAACTATGAACTCTCATTGAGAGAGTCAAATGGTGATGGTTTAATCTGAGGGTGGAGACATGGAGGGGGCAGGGGGCATTGTGAGTTTTGAACACAGGGATAAAAAATTTAAAATTAAGGTACTGCTGGACTGGGAGCCAATGTAGGTCAGTGAACACAAGCCATAAATCAAGTATGGCATCTTTTGTATCTGGGATTCGCCTTCACAGCACATGCTGAGTCACTGAGGAAGCTCAGGAAATGTCAATATGCGTGAATAATCTGCAATTGTCTGAAAAATATTCTAAAAAGTTGCCCTTAGCATGGTACTTTTGTGGTACTGTCACCTTCACATTGTCCTACTTATGAAGACTGACAAACTCCTCTCAACATTCAAACAAATTTAGACTGTTATATAACCAAGAGTTTTTGCAATTATGAGCCAAGACAGTTAGCTTTGAGAGCTTAGTTGTTCTCTAAGGGTTGAGGCAAAAACAAATTGCTGTCCTAAACTCCTTAAGACTGCTTCTTCCGTTAGGGTGATCTTATTCAGGCCTTCAGTCCACTTTAATGCCTTCAGAATGCTAGATTGATTTTTCGATTAAAGCCTAACTCTATCTCAAATGTATTCAATGATCGAGCCCACTTGGCTCAAGGGAACAAAATTCCAAAGAGTACCAATACTGAGATGAAATAATTTCTTCTCATTTTAAGCTTTAATGGGGATGTTTTTTATTTTGAAACTATGCACCTGATTCTAAAGGGAGATTACCCCATCGTGATCCAGTCTCTCAAGCTCCATCAGAATTTTGTTTCTACACAATTAGAGCTCAATGAGTACATGTTAAACCTACTTAACCTTTCCTAATCCCAGGAACCAACCGAATGAACATGCTCAGAACAGCTTCCACTGCAAGTGTATTTGCACAAATGCCATTGTTTTCTTTTGCATAATTGTAAAATATGAATAAAACTTCTAGTACGTTTGATAGTTTTGAAGGTCTTATCAATGGGATAGTCAATGTCTATTGTTGCTTGCTTTGGTAAAGGTATTTAATTACACAAATTGCATATGTCTCAATGTCTAGAGCTGTGTGTGGCAAGTGAGTGCCATTGCTATGGCAACTTGTGCAGTCCTTCATGCAAGCAATTGCATTTGATTCTTTTTAAAAAGGCGTTAAATGAGGATGTGTAATGATTTTAGATGTGTGCTGGCAAAAGGTTTTTAATGTCCAAAAATGGCAGCTTTGCAGCCGACCGTTTGAGGAAAGGTAAGATACCTTTTAGCTGTGAATTAATTGAATTTGATCCCCCCCCCCCCCCTTGACCACTCAAAAATGCAAATCATACTTTGTTACACTGGTCCCATTTCAAATCTCAAGATGATAATAGAATTAAGGGAGTCTTTTGACCTATTTTCATCATTCATCTGGAATAAAAGGTATCTTAATATCATGTTTTCTTTACTCAAGATATTGGTCTTCTCTCCCACTATGGTTCAATGTTTTTGCCCTTGTTTTTCCAATTTGTCAAGCATCTTTGTACTTCATCTTCATTAGTGTTTCCTGTATAAATTCTTGTTACAAGATTGCACTTGCAGAACAGGCATGATTGAGAGCATGAATGAATAAAGCAGTGTTTGTAGACAGACTGTACTTGGAAGTACAGAAAGCATTTGACAAAGTGCTGCATAAAAGGTGGTGACATAAAATAGGAGCTCATGATATAATGGTAATATGAGCATGGATAATAAATTGGCTAACTAGGCTGGCTGGCAGAAAGGGAGCTTATATTTGAATGAATGTTTTTGATAAACATATATTTAATATCGATAAAGCGACTGGAGGGCTCAGTTCTGTGGTGGAGCCTCAGTTTTTACAATTAATTTTCAATGACTTAATGAAGGGAGAAATGACAGGATTGCTAAATTTGTAGATGACACACAGATTAGTAGGAAGCTATGCTGTGAGGAAGACATAAGGAGGATACAGATGAATATAGATTGAATGAGTGGATGAAAGTATGGCAGATGGAGTACAACGTGGGAAAATGTGAAGTTGTTCACTTTGGCAGGAAGAATTAAAAAGCAGAGAATAAATTTAAATACTGAACAAAGTTCCGAGATGCAGAGGGATCTGGGTCTTCTAGTGCGTGAGTCACAAATTGTTAATATGTAGGTACAGCAAGCAATTAAGGGTAACATAATACCATCCTTTTGTTAAAAGGGGAATTGAACATAAAAGTTATGGATGTTATGCTTCAACTGGTATTAACATACATGCTCTTTCTGCAGAAGTACTAAGAATTCATTAATTTCTACAACTTATTTTTTTATATGTTGCCATATGGGAAATAACAGTAAGGGAGCATTTATTGTCTATTGCTACTTTACCTGAGTAAATTGAATGGTGTGTAATTGAAGTCACATGTAGATTCCTCTCAACAGACTTAATGAACTAAATGAATTTGATTACCCTCTAAAGGTTTTCATGGCTGTTTTTCTCTGCTGCCAGTCAACAAGTTATCAAAGTTTTTAGAATTCACAATTATCTGGTAGCTTTCAGCTTGTAACCTCTGTGATGATACTTCAGTACTAAAAGTAGTATGATATTGCATTCTCTATGCTTTCAGTTAGGCAGCCAAGTGAGTCTTTCACTTCAAAGTCAGTAAAATTAAACAGCTGGCTGTATATCTGCGATAGATATCTTCTGAATTAATTTCAGAAAGTGCACCAGCAACAGTCAGCTACAAGTGCAGCATTTAGTATTGCAGTGAAACAAAATTTAGCACGTAGATCAGTTGAGTCAAACACTGGATGAACTTGAAGGTTAACAGTAAAGTTAACAATTCAATCATCAAGATGTATGCAAACATTCAAGCTCTCCAAGAGAACAGAATATCTCCCACAATAGAGAGGAACATAGTTGTGTTGACATTTGTATTCGGACCAGAAGTAGGTCTGGTCGAGCAGCTTTTCAGCACTATGAAGCTAAAACCAAACCAAGCTGAGCTGGGAGAACTAGCCATTCTCCTCTCATGGTACAAGTGTTTCTTTTAAAGACTTGCAAAAGGCTTTTGCATGAGGCAGTATCTATTAGCTATAATCAAACTGGCCCTTAAACCCATCAACTTAAACTTATTGAAGTCTGTGTCTTTTATGACCTCTCTTGAAAAATAATCCAAGGATAACATAACCTTGTTAAAGGAGCAGCTTCATCACACCTTTTTTTTTAAAAAAAGAGTCAGCTTGCAAAGATAACTTCATTTAAAACTCCTTAACTGTAAACTGTTGGTACTCTGTAACACACATACACAGTACGTTGATTATAAACGTGCACAATTTTCTACGTTACTCCTGTCAACGAATGCCTCCGTTTCTCGTTCAAGCCATGACAATGTATCAGCAATCACATTTTCTCGACTTGCCACATGTACAATTTTCAAACTGAGTGGTTGTAATAACAGGCTTCACCTAAGCAATCTGCCATTTTTATCCTTAAATTTCTCTAAAAACCTCAATAGGTTATGATCAGTATATATGATTGTCTCAGATACATTACTGTTAATGTAAATATTGAAATGTTGTAACGCCAGCACCAAGCTCAAAGTTTCCTCCCCAACTGTAGAATATTTCTGCTGATGAATATTCAATTTCCTGTATACATACCCAATATATCTTTTCATCTTCTCATCATTGTCCTGCTAGAGCACAGCACTGACACCCACCTCACTTGCATCGATAGCCACCTTGAATGGCTTTGTATAATTATGTGTGGCTATTATTGGGGCAGTGGTTAACACAGCTTTCAGGCTGTCAAACACTCTTCCGATAGTTCGTTGTCCACTGAAACCTCTTCCCTTTCTGTAGCAGTTCAGTGAGTGGAGCAGCTCACTGCTAAAATTTGGCATGAATTCTCAATAAAATCCACTCAATCCCAGGAACCTTGGTGTTGCACTTTTTGACGATATGGGAAACTCCCCAATCACCTTTGTCTTTGCATCCCATGGGGCCATTTGTCCATGTCCAATAACACCGCCAGGGATGTGACTTATGCTCTGACAAATTCACTTTTAGCCAGATTTATCACTAAAGCCTGCCTTCCGAACTCAATCAAACGAGTCTGATAAATGTTGCAAATGTTCCTTTCACGTGTAACTAAAAATCACCAGGTCATCTATTCCTCCGGGTGCTCCGGTTTCCTCCCACAGTCCAAAGATGTGCAGGTCAGGTGAATTGACCATGCTAAATTGCCCGTAGTGTTAGGTAAGGGTAAATGTAGGGGAATGGGTGGGCTGTGCTTCGGCGGGGCAGTGTGGACTTGTTGGGCCAACGGCCCTGTTTCCACACTGTAATGTAATGTAATCTAATCTATTTCGCGACACAGTTGGGTAGTCTGACAATGGTCTTAATAATTAGCCCCTGAAATGTGACTGACGCATTTTTCATACCAAATGGCATGACTTTAGACGGATACAGTACATTTGGCATTATGAAAGTCAAAATTGCCTTCGCTCTTTCTGATAAAGGCACCTGCCAGTATCCTCTGACCAAGTCCAACTTAAAAATAAAAGTTGCTTATCCTACTTTTTTAGTGCAGTCTTCCAAATGTGCAATCTGATATGCATCAGTCTTTGTAACTGCATTGTTTGATCCTTTCAAACTCAATGCATGTTTGATCAGGGTCATAGAGATGTACAGCATGGAAACAGACCCTTCGGTCCAACCCATCCTTCATTAAACTCCTGAAACATTGTCTATAAGTTTGTGGCACAAGTTCATATGCACTTAAGATGGCTTTCTTCACCTCCTCATACGCCCAGGTACCTCTTCTGATAGTGAAATGAATATCTCGCGAGATCTACCTACAAGCTGTGTTTGGATCAACAAAACCCATATTGTCACTGTCCACCACATTTGTTTAGCCACCTTTTTAAATAAGATGGAAAAGGGTTCCACATTCTTCTAACCAAAATTAGACAATGCTAGGACATATTTAAGCAGTTTCTCACTAGGTCTTTGACGACAGTGGGTTTGCTCACCCTCCCTCTCCTCCCCATTCAGCTTACCTTCATTCCAGATCACCATCCTTTTTAAGCTGACTTTCCTAAGTTGAAATTGCTGAAGTTCAAGCTCTTGCTCTTGTTCTCTGACACTTTTTTTCCTCGCCCGCTCTCTGGCCCGCGCCCCAGCCGCCCTCGCCCGTGCCCCGGCCACCCTCACCCCGGCTGCCCGCGCCCTGGGCGCCTGTGCCCTGGCCGCCCTCACCCCCGCCCTCGCCCCCGCTCTCTCTCGCCCTCGCCCCCGCTGTCTCTCGCCCTCGCCCTCTCTCTCTCGCCCTCTCTCTCTCTCGCCCTTGCCCTCTCTCGCCCTCGCCCTCGCCCTCGCCCTCTCTCTCTCTCGCCCTCGCCCTCGCTCTCTCTCTCTCTCGCCCAGTCTCGGTCTCGCCCAGTCTCACGCTCTCGCGCGCTCTCTCACTCGCTCTCGCGCCGTCTCTCTCGCTCTCGCGCCGTCTCTCTCGCTCTCGCGCCGTCTCTCTCGCTCTCGCGCCGTCTCTCTCGCTCTCGCGCCGTCTCTCTCGCTCTCGCGCCGTCTCTCTCGCTCTCTCGCCCGCCCAGTGTCTCTCTCTCTCTCTCGCCCGCCCAGTGTCTCTCTCTCTCTCTCTCGCCCGCCCAGCGTCTGTCTCCCCCCCCCCTCTCTCTCTCTCTCTCTCTCTCTCTCTCTCTCTCTCTCTCGCCCGCCCAGTGTCTCTCTCTCTCTCTCGCCCGCCCAGTGTCTCTCTCTCTCTCTCGCCCGCCCAGTGTCTCTCTCTCTCTCTCGCCCGCCCAGTGTCTCTCTCTCTCTCTCGCCCGCCCAGTGTCTCTCTCTCTCTCTCTCTCTCTCTCTCTCTCTCTCTCTCTCTCTCGCCCGCCCAGTGTCTCTCTCTCACTCTCGCCCGCCCAGTGTCTCTCTCTCTCTCTCTCTCTCTCTCTCTCTCTCTCGCCCGCCCAGTCTCTCTCTCTCTCTCTCTCTCTCTCTCTCTCTCTCTCTCTCTCTCGCCCGCCCAGTGTCTCTCTCTCTCTCTCGCCCGCCCAGTGTCTCTCTCTCTCTCTCGCCCGCCCAGTGTCTCTCTCTCTCTCTCGCCCGCCCAGTGTCTCTCTCTCTCTCTCGCCCGCCCAGTGTCTCTCTCTCTCTCTCGCCCGCCCAGTGTCTCTCTCTCTCTCTCGCCCGCCCAGTGTCTCTCTCTCTCTCTCTCTCTCGCCCGCCCAGTGTCTCTCTCTTACTCTTGCCCGCCCAGTGTGTCTCTCTCTCTCTCTCTCTCTCTCGCCCGCCCAGTCTCTCTCTCTCTCTCTCTCGCCCGCCCAGTGTCTGTCTGTCTCTCTCTCTCTCTCTCTCTCTCTCTCTCTCTCTCTCTCTCTCTCTCGCCCGCCCAGTGTCTCTCTCTCTCTCTCGCCCGCCCAGTGTCTCTCTCTCTCTCTCGCCCGCCCAGTGTCTCTCTCTCTCTCTCGCCCGCCCAGTGTCTCTCTCTCTCTCTCGCCCGCCCAGTGTCTCTCTCTCTCTCTCGCCCGCCCAGTGTCTCTCTCTCTCTCTCGCCCGCCCAGTGTCTCTCTCTCACTCTCGCCCGCCCAGTGTCTCTCTCTCACTCTCGCCCGCCCAGTGTCTCTCTCTCTCTCTCGCCCGCCCAGTGTCTCTCTCTCTCTCTCGCCCGCCCAGTGTCTCTCTCTCTCTCTCGCCCGCCCAGTGTCTCTCTCTCTCTCTCGCCCGCCCAGTGTCTCTCTCTCTCTCTCGCCCGCCCAGTGTCTCTCTCTCTCTCTCGCCCGCTCAGTGTCTCTCTCTCTCTCTCTCTCTCTCTCTCTCTCTCTCTCTCTCTCTCGCCCGCCCAGTGTCTCTCTCTCTCTCTCGCCCGCCCAGTGTCTCTCTCTCTCTCTCTCGCCCGCCCAGCGTCTGTCTCCCCCCCCCCTCTCTCTCTCTCTCTCTCTCTCTCTCTCTCTCTCTCTCTCTCTCGCCCGCCCAGTGTCTCTCTCTCTCTCTCGCCCGCCCAGTGTCTCTCTCTCTCTCTCGCCCGCCCAGTGTCTCTCTCTCTCTCTCGCCCGCCCAGTGTCTCTCTCTCTCTCTCGCCCGCCCAGTGTCTCTCTCTCTCTCTCTCTCTCTCTCTCTCTCTCTCTCTCTCTCGCCCGCCCAGTGTCTCTCTCTCACTCTCGCCCGCCCAGTGTCTCTCTCTCTCTCTCTCTCTCTCTCTCTCTCTCGCCCGCCCAGTCTCTCTCTCTCTCTCTCTCTCTCTCTCTCTCTCTCTCTCGCCCGCCCAGTCTCTCTCTGTCTCTCTCTCTCTCTCTCTCTCTCTCGCCCGCCCAGTGTCTCTCTCTCTCTCTCTCGCCCGCCAGTGTCTCTCTCTCTCTCTCGCCCGCCCAGTGTCTCTCTCTCTCTCTCGCCCGCCCAGTGTCTCTCTCTCTCTCTCGCCCGCCCAGTGTCTCTCTCTCTCTCTCGCCCGCCCAGTGTCTCTCTCTCTCTCTCGCCCGCCCAGTGTCTCTCTCTCTCTCTCTCTCGCCCGCCCAGTGTCTCTCTCTCTCTCTCTCTCTCTCGCCCGCCCAGTGTCTCTCTCTCTCGCCCGCCCAGTGTCTCTCTCTCT